>NC_141720.1:4130000-5330000 GCF_971803275.1 Cyanistes caeruleus
AAAGCTTTCTCCCCCCTCTGTCCACACGCTTCACAAAATCCTAACAAGAAATCCTGGTGAATGCCACACACTCTGTAATTACAGGTCTGTTCTGCAAATACAGTATTATGAGAAGTGAAGGATTATCATCAAAATCAACAATAACTCCAAATACAAACGTGATTTTGTAATAATTCTCCATACAAAATCAAATGATAACGTTCCATTTTTGATTTCAGAGTAAGTCTACCTACCTTAAGCAGCAGATCCTTGTGATTGACACTGTCTGTCAGCTGCCTTATAACAAGTTCTTGGCTCTGCAGCTTCTGATTGCTTTCACTCAAAAGGATATTGTAATGGTGTTCAACTGCTTTTTCTTTCTCAGTCATTTCACCATGTAATTTCTCTAGTTGATTTCTAAGGTCCTACAAAACAAATGAAACTGAATATGCAGCAAATCAATTTTAAAGAAAGTTTAAGACTAGCAACCCACACTATCACTGAAGAACGTACTGAAGCTGCTTTCTCTTGGCATCAATGAATACAATTAAAGAAAGAACAACTTTCAGATAAGATGTCAGTATTTTCTTCCAAAAATCTAGGTTGTTGTTTAAATGCTTTTCATACAGAATGGCTGGACTCCAAGGCTGTTTGGAATATTATGCACATAGAAGTTGTCAAAATGAACATTCACTTCTGAGTCAATTTACTCCCTGGCTAGAAATAGGAAAAAATTGCTTACAGGTGATTCAGTTTGTCATTTGCCTTTTTTCTCATCACACCAGAAAAACTGTTGCACACTGGTTACTTTGGAATCAAACAAAGGTCAGAAATGTTAAAACCTTTTTTTTTTTTGACAAGAACACAAACTTCAAATGACCAATCAGGTCAGCCTCACGATCAGAAGGGATGAACAGAACTTGATCTTGACTCTGGCTCTGTAAATTACTTCCTGCAGCTCCAAGATTAGCTGCACTGCCTCCACATCTTAGCTTCCCATCAGAGAGATGTGTGCTCCCTGTCCATTCTACTCCTAAACCAATTTCTTTCAGCAGCTTCTACACTGCAGCAATTCCCAAGGACTCTGAGATCTGTTAGACCCAACATGGAATGTTGCCATGGAAGAGCAGCAGCTCCTGGGCTGCACCACAGCCACAGCTCTCCTCTGCAACCCAACAGATCCTGCCCTGCTCCAGCTGAAAATCCACCTCTAAAACACAGTTCTCTGTAGGGCTTCAAAATCTGCCCCCCTGACAAAGCCTTTGGTTCTGAGAAATAACACCAAACAATTCCTATTCCTTTCATTCTGCTAGGAACAGGACAATCACTACTTCTGTGTGAATATATGAGATTATTAGCATGGAATTTATAGTCAGCTCACAGTTAAGAGTGGAAAATATTTAAGAGCACAAGGCAGTAGAAAAATTTCCAATGTGGCTTCTCTGTCCTTCCACCTTCTCTCCCACCACCCCTTGTTCTGTGTCACTCCCAACATTTTTGCTGCTTTGTTGGGAAGTTTCAACACTGTCAGCTGAAGGGGGCAAAGCTTGCATAGACACCAGGCTTATCTTATAAACTTCCCCTCCACCTCTACTGCACAAATTGTGTGGAAAAAAGAGAGGTAAAAACTTGTAACACAGGAGCTGTTGCCTAAAATTAAACAATTAAAACTTACAGGAGACTTTACACTATCTAAACTTTTGTTCAAACCCAAAGAACCAGGTAACACAGCCTACATCTTCAAATAAATGTTTTCTAATTATTCCCCAAAAGGACCCATTTGTGAAGTAGCATAAGCCCTTTAAATAATTTGCACATATGGTAATCACTTATAAATTTTACTTTTACCTCCACTGGGATTCAAAATGTAATAGTTGTTTCTTATTCTAAGTCCAAAGAAATAGCACTAGTGACATTTTAATTGCAGTCTCTTTACAAACTGTTTTATGTCCTTTTCTTGACTTAATTACCTTGCTTCATGCAGGTTCACAGCAAATCCTTAACATCACTTTATTACTTCAGTCTTTTATTTCTGTTTATTTTGCACATTAAATGCAAAATATCATTTACAAAGCCTTTTGGTTTACTTTCTTCATTTAGTTCCATCCCCAGGATCCAGCTAAGAAACACCTAACAGCTCCCAAAACCCCCTCAAATGTTATTCAAAGAAAGACTCCGCCCCGACCTTCAGTTCTAGAACTATTTTTTTTCAGGAGCAAAAGAACTACTTGCTTGACTGAGAAAACTGAAGAACAGCAGAATCATGTCCAAGTTTTGTCTAGATACCCAAACTCTCCAATATGTTCCTGTTTTTCCCTGACTGCTGCCTATAAATACAAACTGCAGTGGGAAGTAGTGCAAGCTCTGATAATTGCAAAGGCTTTTGGCTCCAAGTTGTGCAGCTCTTCAAGTGGGTCAGGTTAAGCCTATTCCCACACAGCACTGGAATTGGAAGCAAAGGATCAACAGCAGTGTTATCACATTCCCTGTGCTGCAAAGGTCACTCCTTGGCTTTTTTTTAATGTTATTTTTATACTATCACATTACTGAGAGGCTTTAACTGATAGGTCACCTGTAATTAAATTTCAGAGGGCTTTTCATCTGGCCTGCAACTTTGAGTGACCAACACTGTGACTTCCTCATGAAAACCATGAGCAGCTTAAAGATGACAGATGTGCAGAGTTAGAAAGATGCTGCTGGAACAACTGTACTGCACCTGTTATCTCAGTCCTCCTGGTGCACAGCACCTGCCAAGTGCAGAAACCAGGTTCCTGCCTTAAAACAGCAAAACTGTAATGGCCAGGTTTATGGAAAGAGCTGGGCTGACAAGGGATGCAATTGTGGAAAAAGTAAAACAGCCCATGTGAGATTTGCAATTTGCACATGACTTTGCCTCTACTATTTCTGCCCCCAGAACTCTCTGAATCCTTCCCAAGGCAAGCTAAAGGTGAGACTGAAAATTACCTTCTTTGCATGAGCTGGAATTCTGTAACACACCAAACTATCCATCACTGTAGCAGGTTGCTTGAACTCATTGACCACTCAAATTGTCTGGGAGAAAATCTATTGGTTTCTATACATTGACTTGCAAGGGTAATATAGTACCTACAGCTCTCAGAGCATAAACTTTGCAATTCTCTCTGCCAACCTTTTCCCCAAGAGACTTTCCTATGATTAATGATAGCTGAACTAAGAAAAATTAACGTGGAGCACTGTAATATAGAAGACTGGAGCAGATGCCTCCCCCTCCTTGTCAGATGAAAACCAGTTTGGTGAATAATTAAGTTGTGAAGCTCCAAAACCTTCCTCTCAGGCTAAACTACAGGTAGGAAGACTAAATAATAAATTCTGCCTAATGAGTTATTCTGCATTTCCCCAACCAACTGATCAAATATGAATATCTAGTAAATACATGTTAATTCTGCATTTAGGCCTGGAGAGAGAATGGGTATGTGAAGTGTTTAATCATGTAAATGTGAACAAACTTCTCAAGGAAGAAGCACTCCATCCCTATTACAGGCACAGTAACATGATAGCCATGAACAACATCAAGGACAAGATGTTTATTCCTCACCAAGAGTATGTAAAAATAAAACTCTAAAGTTTCTTGTTCAAAGAGCTTTAAGTGATGTTTAATAGCATCTTGACAGTGATGCTTAACGACATCTTTTGGAATGTACAGAACTCAAACAGCTTTTAAAAGCTCTTTCAGATACCTTTTAATGTTGCCCACCCTAAGGCAGGAGCATGGTTCAATAACACCTAAACCCACTAATCCAGGAAACTCCTAATCCTGGGCAAAGGCTATGAACTGGATGATCAGCTCACGTGTAACAATCTTGTTTGATTTAGTTTCACCTTCTTCCCTTCCAGGACAGTAATGCCCAATTCATGCCCAGGCAAACTGGATTTATAGTAGGCCAAAAAATACATTTTAGGGAGGTTGTTTTTTGGGGTGTTTGGGGTTTTTTTTTAATGAATATATGGAAAAGTTAGCATTACACCAATTACAGTATATGGAAAGTCACTGCAAATTTCCCTGTGAATGAGTGAAGAGCTAGGGCAGCAATTCATTACAGATATCGAGGGCATTTACTACAGTTTATACACTTTTTTGCTAACTTTATTCTAACAAAATAGAAATATTGATAAATAGGCATCTTGGAGCATAAATAGAACTGAGTTTTTAAGGCTGTCTCATAAAAAGTTTGCAGCAGATCACCGAAGCAGTTTCCTATTTGTCAGAGAGCAAAATCTCACAGCATATTGTCTAACTCCCACATATCTACTACTTAATGGGCAACACTTCACAGGCAATGTGGCTCTATCCAATGTACTTGCAGCTCTGAAATTGAAGCAGCTGTTCTGCAAGGAGTAGGAAATAGGTTAGGGATATAATTTTTATAAGACTGCTCATCTTTTGGCAGGAATGCTTTTTCCCAAGGAGCTCATCATTTACATGAAAAACTTGGACATAATGGAGTCAAATAGGGCTTCTGTAATCCAGCTAACTTCAAATCCTTGGCAACTCCCTACTCAGTCCTATTTTTCCTGTCTTTCCTCTACAGTTATATTCTAGCTGCCCTGAAAGATGAAAAAAAAATCTGAATAGAGCAGACAGTTAAATATAAAATACTTCAAATCAATAAATGTTCTTTGTGGCTGTTCACTGACAGCAGCGATCTGTTCTCACTCTCCTTAACCTCAACACCCTGAAGAAATCTCAAAGCACACCAAAGATAGAGATTTTGTGACGGCAGCCAAACCACAGTTGACAATCAAACAAAAATGCGTTAAATTTGGAGTAGGAGGGGGGAGAGGAACTTAATTTATTTGTAGGTAAAGAGACCCCTCTGCTGGTTTTAAGGAATAGTGCAAGAGCAGCAATTTCCACGTCTCCCTGCTTTATTAAGGTCCTTATTTAATAATGGAACCAAAACATCTAGTGAATAAAGACATGCTCATTAAATCTTTTATGTAATTCAATATAGCAGGAGACTAATCCCTAACTGAGGAGGATCAGACTCTGGATGCAAGCAGGTCTCTCCTCATTATGCAAATGCTGCCCTCGTGGAAGCAATGGTGGGAAGACTTTAGCAAAATCCACATGACAAAGCATTCAGGTGAGAAGCATTTTGTGTCAAAGCCTCAGCAGAAGGTGCATCCTTTTTTAAAGGAAGAAAAGGAAAAACCTGGTCATTCATTTTGTTGCATCAGCTGTGAGTGCTGGGAGCAGGAAAGTTTATCTGAATGACCACAGCAAGGTAAAAACTCTCAAGAGACCACGAAGCAGCAGAATTAATGAACAGCACCTCATTTTTATGTTAAACTGTGATCAATTAATCCTGTGTTCTGGGTCTTTTACAAGCAGAAGTTATTTAATATACAGCCTTTACAGTGACCCTGCTAAGAGAACAGAGAGCAGGCTGAGGTTTGGCTCCAGGTCACAATTAGAAGAAAGTTTAAGTGAAATTTAAGATAATCTACAGACATGCAACAAGAAAAATATGGCAGAAATGTAAACATATATCATTATGCATGTTCAGATTCTCCCATCAGGAAAACTGGGATTAACAGTAACCATTTACCACTTTTAAAGGTCAAGTTTTTTTTCCCTAGGACCTAACTATCAAAATTATATTTAAAATATTATTCTGTGCAGATTATGTGCCAGAATTTTCCTGAATCTTCATACACAGCATTAAACAGTGCCAGGCATTTCCTTCCCAGAAGTTACTTAAATTAAAAACTCAATTTTGTTAGAAAAGGACTTGTTAAAGCACTGAATTATTTCTAGACTTTAGGAAATAAAGCAAAAACGTGATAATAACATTAATGGTTTTGTCACTTCTGCTCTTCTGCAGTTGTGCTTCATCCAGCTCCTTCTCCATTTTCTCTCTTTCCAGATTCAGATCACTCAGCTCTTGACCAGTAACTTTAATTATCCTCTGTAGCCTGCGATTCTCAGCGTCCTTTGTGAGGTTCTCTGAGCGCAGCTCTGCCAGCAGGGTCTCCTTTTCCATCAGCAGAGCCTGATAATCTGCAGCCCCCTGAAACACAAAACAACATTCAGGCTCCAGAAGGGGATTCTGTAGAGCCTTTACTCTTTACTTTTTTGGGAGTCTTTAGTCCCACTGCCATAATCCAGCCCCTCCTGCCCAGTGTTTCAGAACTGGGGTGCAAGGAAACAGTGAAATGACAAAACAAGGAAAGTGTAACAATTTTTAGTGACGTAACACTACTTTACTGACTTAACAAAACTTTCCATGACATCCAGTGCAGGCCAAGGAAGTCTGAGGTAGCAAAGAATGAGAGAAAGATTGATGTGCAAAGGAGTCCACAGTGCAAACAAGGTCATGGCAGGATTGTTGATTCACAAAGCTATAATTACATTAAACTTTACTTTTAAAGAGTTTTAATCTGGGCTAGGGCTGGAAGTTACTGAGTCTTTCATGGAATCACAGAATTAAGGTTGGAAAAGACCTTTAAGATGCAGTCCAGCTGCCAACCCAGCCCCAGCACCGTGTTCACCACCAACCCATATCCTCAAGTGCCACAGCTGCACGCTTTTGGAACACTTCCAGGGATGGTGACTCCACCTTTCCCCTTGGCACAGGCCCTGGAGCTGAGAGCAGAGGTGTCAGGAGCTCTGCAGCACCATTTACTCACAGAGAACTGCCTTCAACTCAAGGCTGTGGCTAAGGAGCAGAGTCCTGAGGAGAAGGACTTGCTCGGCACTCTGGACTCTGTGGACAGGAGGAATCAGTTGAACACTTTTTCAATTTAGAACTTTTAAAAAGTCTCAGAAATCATTAAGTCCCTTTTCTGCTTCACACACACACACAAAAAGCATTACTAAATCAAATTTTCACAAATAACGTTCCACTGTTTTATAAATAGTGGTTTCACATTTATTATATAAATAAATCCAAGCAGGTGTCTCACACCCAGTTCAACTCTGCTAATAGGAAGCCTCTGCTGGCTCCATACTTTTGGAAAAAAAAAACAAACCTCAAGATAACCTCAGCCCCCCAAGGAACTTTTGTCTTTATTTTTAACTTATTCTGATATTAAATGTTTCTCTCTTAAATATTCTTAGTTGGTTTAGATTCAAAAAAACCCAAAAAACAAGAAGGAGAAACAAGGTAAGTTATGTGACATTTTAACATTCTATTTTTCAAATAATTTGATTTGGGACATTTTTTTCAAAGTAAGTAAAAATTAATAATTTTCAAACAACATTTTAAACTAATTTCCATTCCTCTACTTTCAATAGCAAGTACTGTCTGTTGTAAGGAATTAGAGAAGGGAGGAGCAGGAATGAGGGAAATCACAACAAATTGCTTGTTCTTACCTTGAATTTTTGGACATGTGCCTTGTGAGTTGCCTCTCTTGCCTTAGCCAACGAAGCATTTAACTCTTCAATTTCAGAACCCAGCTCCTCATTCTTTAAATAAAGTAAAATGAAAACAATATAGGAAGAGTTATTTCCAAGGGATGGTGATGCAGTAATTTCTACCCCATATCATTAAACATTCATCCAACTACACAAAACACTTTCAAGAACACCAAATGCATCACAGTAAATCTTATATAAAGAAATTCTTGCTCTTATACACTCACTAGACTGCCTATCACTCAACTGAAGCATTCCCCACTCTTCCACACAATCTGAATTTCAGCTGATGTTGACCTCTCTCATTTTAGCTGCCTTTGACAGCTCCACTTACTCAACAACATAAAATACACCTCGGATCTTCTAAGTGGTGCTCAGAGCTGATAAAAATCAGTATGCAACTGAAAACATTTTTCTTTCAAGATCTTAAGGGAAGAAGATATTTAACTGATACTTTTTCCTCTCTCCTCCAGTCCAAGAGCCCAAACTGCAGACAAGCAGAGCTGCTTAGAGAGGTGACAGCAGTGACAGGGACCCACTCTAAGCCTCCTCATGGCTATGGTGAGATCAGACCCTGCCACACACACAACACCTCCCTCCATGGTACTTCAACAAACCAGCAAGCTCACAATCACCCTTACCTCTTTTTCCTTTGCTTTTAAGGCAACAGTTAGTCCTTGGATAGTTTTATCCCTTTTCAAACCATTCTTCTTTTCAACGGCAAGCTCATTTTCTCTCTCTTGTAGCTCTTCTTGGAGTGACTAAATTAGATTATGTGAAAGTTGCATTAACTTCCCACTAAGAGATACTGTAACTGCACATTAATAAGTACATTCCCTCAGAGTTCTTCGAGCTTATTACTCAGATTACCAACATAAAATACAGTCCCCAAAATGAGAGGCAGCATCTTAAAGATGTGCCTGGAATATTGTATAAGGGGGCAGGCCACAAGCATCAGCTTCAATATTTGATGAGTGTGTCTATCAGCTTTACTGAAAATTGCTTCAAAAACAGGAGGGGTCTTCCTGTCATCCTGTATAAAAGAGAATTTAACAGAGGACCTGCTCTGCTTCCCTTGGATTCAAGGTCTCCTGTGCCTAAGGATAACAGAGGGAGCCCAGCACACACTGTAAGGGGTCAAGGAAACAGAAGCAAAACTGGAACTTACCTGAATTTTTTTTTCAAAGGAATTTCTCTCATTTTTAAGCTCCATTCTAAGAGCCTACAAGAACAAAACAGTTGTTATGGTCAGTTCATTCTTAACACAAATACATTCATTAAGCATTAAAGTGAAGCAAAATGAGCTTAAAAACCCTGGACATGAAATTAACCAATCCAAATTAAGAAGGAAAAAAAAAAAGAAAATAGAACAAAAACCCTCAAAATATGGTTTTTCCATGAGACAGAAGAACTGTACTTGCTGAGTTAATAGAGGTACATTTTTATGTGACATTCATCATTGTCAGCAAGATGCTTTTATCAAGAGAGATTTTAATTAGCACATTTCCCTGGGGAGGTTACAGAATTATTTGTTCTAAAAACATAATCATACATAAAACCAGAGTTGTGCAAAGATATTCATCAGATTTTTTTCTCCAGTGCTGCACCCCAAATGATCACTCTGTCCACCTCCTGTGCAATGATTAAAGATGATGCTGTTTTCACCTGGACACACAAATATTCTTGTGAAACCAGGGTGGTTTTTCCTGGCACAGACTGATTTAATTGCAAGACCACCCAGAACTGAAAACTTTTACCACCTCTAATCAATCCAATCATAAAAGATTATTGACATAGGCAAAAAAAGTGTGTCTGTACTGAGCTGAGCAATATTAAGTTCCAAAACAAAAGGGAAGAAAAATTCTCAGATGCCTGACAGCCTCCATAATTAACTTTCTTAATTTTGCCAGTTTTAATTTTGTCTTTGAATAACCAATAGGGAAAAAAAAGAAAAAAAAAGATGACAAGCCTCAGGACCTGTTTCTATATTCCAGCTTTCAGGATCTCTGTCTTCCTATTTAGGAGCCAAGTGAAATAAAAGACTGATTCTTGTACATTTTGTAAGCTAAAGGGTAATTTTTCACTTTATTTCATGGTGTTTTTATGCCTATCTCCCTTACCACAGCTTTTTTTTCAGGCCATAACTGCTGAGACACTTCCCAAGAATGAATTCTCAAGTCACATCCTTAACTTTTATAGAAGTTATGTCATCCAGTGAGGGATCTATTAATATCTAGGATTTCTCTAATATATACTTCTGTAAAGGAATTGCACTGTATCTATTCCACAGGCAGCAAGTCAGTGGGAAACACAACCTCTCACTGAAGGAATGGATAAATAAGGATATTGCCCACCAAGCCACAATATAACCCATGAACAGCAAAAGAACTGGAAAACTGAGGAGGAAATAATATTCTAAAAAATTGACTGATGTCAGTCACAGTGTCATGCACAAAACCTTTCAAATCCTACCCCAGGCATGAGATTTATAAAAACAATTCAGCAGGTAGTTTCCTCACCTCTATCTCACTATCCTTTTCAAGCCTCAAAGCATTGGTAAGTTCTTTGACTTGTTCTGCTGGCAAGTTCCCGTCGGAAGATCCACTTTGAGACTTCTCCTTTTCAAGATGTTGAATTAGAGCTTCTTTACTTTTCAGTGATAGATTCAGTTGCTCTATAAGTCTAAAATCACAAGATTTTAAATATTAATCTTGCACCATTTATCACCAATTCTCCAGCCATTGCAGCAAATCCTGCAGACAACTCTCCTAAGTGAAGATTCAAGACAATACTTACAGAACTTAAGGAAGGACTTTCATAACCCTGAAAAACCTGAAAAAGTGCTGTAACTTTAACACAAGCAAACAGGGTTGAGCTATCTGCAAAGTGCTCATTCTTATTTTCCTCCAATACCACTTCAAACATCAACTTCAATATTTTACTCACACTGTCCTTCACAGCACACACAAAACCCTTATTAATCTATTTCCTTTCTTAGCCCACACACCACATCCTTATGTGCCTTCATCAAGTGTCTCTCAAGTATTCAGTTTCACCTACATTTGTATCTAAGCGGTTCTTATTTCACATAAAACAAAAAAAAAACCATACTAAAAACAAGTCAGGTGGGTACTGTTGTCTTTTGTCAATACACATCTTCACACTTCCAGTATTCCAAGAAAAATAATGACATTTTCTGACAGATCTGAGTGTTACACATGAAAACTTTACAGCACGAGATGCCATCCCTGATTCCTCGTGTTTTGCAACCCGGATTGTAAAAGTATTTCTAACAGTCTTTCTCTTCCCATTAAATTTACCAGCCTGACCTATGAGCTTAGGTTTCACACATCCTGTCCCTTTTAGGCTTTCAGAGAAACTTTTAAAGATGGCTTTGCTCCACAAAGCACTAAACTGGCTGCTGTGCTGCCATTCACTCCATGGATGGCCAAGTAACTCCTCTGTAGCTAAAGGTAGGACCAAACTAATCAGACCCAAACCCGTCCTGACTCTCCACACTTTAACAATAAAGAATTCCAGCAGTTAGAAACATTACTGGCAACAGTTCTGACCTGTCTTTCTCAGCTTCTGTAACCTTGTCCACATCCTTTGCAGGGGCATTCATTATTGAAGCAAGTTTCTGCTCAGCAGCGATCCTCAGAGCTTTCTCCTTCTCTGTCACTGCAAGGGCTTTTTCCACCTCTTCTTGGGCAGCTTGAAGATTCTGAAATTAAAACACACAATCCTGATGCCTCTAAGAACTAAATGCTCATGAATTTTTTTCCACTCTTCTACCCAACATATGTCAGGATGTTTAATTTAGGAACTTTTACCAAGTATTTCAAGCTCTTTGTAAATGCTTCTGAACTCTGTGTCTGCATTTTCAAGATTAATCCACTTTCAGTGGTGCAGAAAGAAGGGAAATTTGTTTCAAAAAAATAAAAAATACCCTAACTCATAGCAGAACTGGAAACAAAAGTGCCCCTATGCTATGGTTTTAGATTTAGCAATTATAACATAGTTTTGTCCCACTGCCCTCCCACTATCATAATAAATAGCTACACTTAAATTAAAGAGGTTAAAGAAGGACTTTTTTGTTCAATAAAATTAATATTCCCAAGCTCACTGTAGCTAATTGGAACTCTTTCCAACATCATTTATAATATTATGCAGGAATTGATAAAGTATGAATCAGACATTTTTCTCTTCAACAGCAAAAGAAATGGAGATAACAGCCAGAGATTTCAGTCAACTTCCTCTGGGTCACCCAACTCACAGAGATGGAGAATGCCAATAAAAAGATACACAAAACAGCTTGCCATATACTACATCAAATTTGTTTTGATCTTCATTTTTCCACTGCAAGCTTCCCCTGCTATGCTTACCCAATTTAGGTTCCTACAAAATAAAAGCCTCCTTGTAGCCTAACAAGTCATTCCCCCCCGCCTTCACATCCAAACTTAAAAGCATCTCTTTTGGGGAGGGACAGGAAAAGCTCTTTCACTATTGAACCTCCCCACTCAACCCCTCTCCTGAAAAGCTGTTTGCCAACATTCACCCGTCAGTCAAGAGCTCTGAAGGAAATTTATCTTTGTTAGCACTCCCTGGATCTATATAATTACATGGTGCTGTGTAAACCTGTGACTAAAACCACACTTCAGTGTTTGAATTCATAAACAGAATAAAATTAATGTCAGAGACCAACACTATCTTTGGGCTACAGAAAATACCCCATCTCCATGACATCAGAAAATCTGCTCTTCCACCTATCAGATCTGGAAAACACCAGCCTGACTGCCTGACTTGGGACAGAGGAAGCAATTTAAGAACTTCTCTACCAATTCAACAGCACAAAGAATGCTTTCAGAAATCCCAGTTCCAGTAAAATGAATAAGTAGTCATACAAATTCCCCTTTCCTCCTCCCTGAAAGAATTCACTTTAAATGGACTTCAATCATCCCTGTGGATCCCTTCCCTTTACACTACAATACCTCTGTAAAGTAACCAAAACTCAACAACAAATACAGGAATAAACTGTCTCAAGCACAGATAGTGAGGAATGAAAAAAGACATGAAAAAAATATAGGTTGACACATTATCAAATCTCAGATAGAAGTACAAAGACAGCAGTGATTCCTTAATATTCCTTCAGCTCTGGTCACTCACCTCTTCCAGAAGGTTAATTCTGCCAGTCAGCATTTCCTCCATCTCTTGCATCTTCTTTTGTGCCTCTTTCCCATGCTGCACTTCAGCATCACCACCCTGAGCCAAGCTTTCAACTGCCTTACTGAAAAACAGACATAAATCCCAGTGCATACCAGTGTGGAAGACATTTCAGTGCCAGTGGCTGATGGATTATGCTCAAGCATTTTCCACTTTCTCTGTACCTGCTTATCACTTTCAGGTTAGATACAAACTACAGATTATGCAGCAATTTGGATGGAGTCCGTGAGTTCCACATACAAGCCTTGGCACAGTGGATAAAGAAGCATTTTAGATGTATAATTAAAAAGTGAAAAATTTCCTTTCTATTTCTAAAGCTTTCAAATAGACTATAAAGCCTTCAGCAGAGCTGTGCTTTCCACAGGAAGCAGCACTGAAGACATGGAACTGCTGAGATGTCTCCATTTGCCTTTTCAGTGTTAACATTTTGTGAGAAAAGAACAGGCAGTGTCTCCTTACTTAATACTTGTTAAGTAAGTGTTGATGATCACTTGTTCATGACTGCCACCTAAATTTTGATTTTGATGCAAGGTTCCCATCAAAGCACAGCAATACCCTTTGGGCAACCTGGAGAGATCAAGCAAAATTCATCTGGTCCTCAGGCAAACAAAGCAAATTCCACTGAAATCGAGGCCCGTGGGGCAATCAACAGCTGCCAGCCTGGATTAGTTTTGAACCAGACATTGTTAAATAAGTGCCCTTTAGACCTTCCAATTCCTAAAGCATTAGGGAAAAAACACATAGAAACAAATCCCAAGTAATGGACATCAATAAATAAAATGGTGCTTACTAGGCCTTGATGAGTAGCTTCTCCCTCTCCTGCAGTTCTCGCTTCAGACTTTCTATCTCAACTTTCAGCTCAATGTTCTGTGACAAAAGAATGAAAATGTCTGCAAAGAACTGGAAGATCACCCACCCCAAAAGTTATTGGCAGTGTGTAGATTACTTTTTGCTTGGAGCAGCAAATATAAAGTGTCACTGGGATAAGAATGGACATTTAGCTGTAAAAGACATATTTTGCAAGGTTCAAACCTTCCAGAAGTATCAATAGCATTAAGGACTATTGCACTCAAGCAATACAAATCCCCTGCACACACACTTAACTGCTCCAGTAGGGAGTACTGCACTTCAGTTTGGGAATTTTTAGGGTTTCCAAGCATATTTTCCTTTAAGCTAGTAAATATTTTCTTTTCTTTTCAAAACCTGATTTTATCAACTACAGAGGTTTTTAGTAATTTTAGAATTATTTTGTTATAGCCTGAGGAAACTTCTAAGGATGTAATTGTACAAAGAACTCTTTGGCCAGGAAGCTGACAAACACCATTTCAACATATCCTCAATTACAAACAAATCACCAGTGGAGAAGACCAGGCAGCAATATTCAGCTGCAACTGTCATCTACCCAAACATTGATTTATGTTCTTAACTACTGAAAAATGCATCAAGAGAGACTCAAGTTTCCATGTCATTATGGAGAAGAGACCTGAGGAAAGCACCTGTTTAGGTCACTTTAACTTAGTTATTACTGAAAAGGAAAAAGTCAGAATAAAACAATCACACCAAAATTTCCAATAACAAAAAGAGACTTAAAAGTCAAGTGTGACAAGCAAACTTTCCACAAAACAAACTCTTCAAAAAGAGACACAGTTCCAGGAAGTGATTCTAAATGCTTACAATTTTGTAGATTTCTTCAGTGGGACCATCAAACTTCTGCTGCATTCGCTCCTCCAGAAAATAAATACGAAGTTTCAGGTTGAAGTTTTCTTTTTTCAGATCAGTGATTTGCTGTGAAAGAAGAAAGACAATGAGAAAAAGAAAAACAAAAAAGGAAAAATCCTAACCTGCAACAGTTTTGCTTGGTGAAAGATCAGAATTCCACCCACTCGACATAATTCGAGTTAATCTTGAACATACACGTGGGTCACACACACATGTTCAATTGTGAAGGTGTTAATTAAATATATAACACATAGTCTTGTGTCCTTTGAACTATTCCCAAAAGTATCAAATCACTGACTGACACAGTAAGAATTCAAAAGAGATTTTTGAATCTAACAGCATTAAGTCATTCTTCCAAATGACAGAACTTGAACAAAATACAAGACACCACATTGAAACAGAAATATTTGCTAAGCAAAAGCCTTGGAAGGCAGATTCATTAACAGGACCCAGGTAACTTCATTCATAGCAAGAAAAACCACAATCACACAACTGAGCCCAGTCAAACACCAATAAAACCTTTATCCCATCCCGTAATTCATAGTGCAATTCTTTGGGGAAAAAATGCTTATCACTTTTAACCTTTCTTGTAGAAGCTGTAACTTAGTTGATGGTTTCATTAGAGAAAGGAGTCTCCCTCTAAATTTTTTTAAGAGACTAAACATAATACATTCATTCAAATAAGACTCATGTCCCCTGCCAGGTGCTTTCAGCAAATGGAAACCTAATATGTAACAGAGCTACTAATAAAATATTTATGTAGGCTTTTCCAGAACACTACAGTGCTATTTGTAAAAATTATTAGCAATACAATTTCCAAAATATTTGGCTTGTGAAACCCAAGATTATTTTCTGTAACTGCACTCAAAACCTGCATCTGCAAACAATTCTTCAGTTTAATAATCCCTGCCCAGCAAGCTGCCTCGTCATTATTCACAAAAGTGAAAATCACCTGAGCAATTGAAAATCCTACATAAACTTAGTGGCTCATTCCCACACCCTGAAGTAACCTGTCAGTAAATCATCCCCAGCAGTCCCTGCTCATTCAGAAAAAAATCCAACTGACAAAAACACTCTTAAGTTGTACCAGCTGAACTTCTAATTAGTCTCCATACATTCAATATATTTCTGAGTCACATGGAAAAAATAATTTTGAAAGAATTCAGCATTTCACAACTCTTGCTACATGCATTTCAGTGGCAACAGAGATAAACCAAAGTGCTTAAGGGTAATATTTTCAAAAGGCAAATGAAACAGACTATGCAATCATAAACCACGGAGTGAAACAAATGTCATCTCTGATGTTCAGCTTCTTGGATGAAAGAGCAGACAGACAATTTAAAAGTTATTGGTTAATGAAAGGAAACGTGTAAAATGTGAGAAAGTTCACACTGCAAAAAGATTTTAATGGCAACCTTCTGAACTTTGCATTTGAAAACTCAGTCTTAATTCCTTTATGCATTTTGATTTCTGCATTTAAACAAAAGTAATGAAAACCAAGACAATGATATACATACTGCACAGAATATTCCACAGCATTAACAAATCCCAACTCAGATTAGCTTCTTTCCAAGTCTGCATGGAGCCAGTTTTGTTCAAAAGGGAACTGTCAGCAGTGGCTGTGGTTTCACAGCACAAGTTTTCAACTATAAAGACTGTTTTAGATTTACAGCAAAACTCAAAGTGGGTTTGGAGAGACAAGAAAGAAACCCACAAATATTATTATTCAGCTCCCTTACTTGATACCCATTGCCCTTTCTGTTCATGAACATCTCATTACCCATAACAAGGTCCACCTTAGAGATGCTTTTCACTTTGCCCGTGTAATCATGTTTTCTATAATAGAATGGTTACCCCTATATTGCAACAAAGTGGGACACCATAAATAATTCAAAAATCTGCACCTCCAGCATTATCCAGCTCAGCACCTTCTCCAGGTATAAACATTAAAGGACCTTTCTTACATGGATCCACCTTTTAGCCCACTTAAGGGAATTACATCCATCCTGTTCCTTCTGAGCTACAAGGCCAGAGCACGTTCTTTTCATTACATCCTTCTTGTAGCCTGTAGAATTACAGAGTTATAGAAGTAAGTTTAATGGTGTTTAATGTATATTCTTCTTCCTTCATGTTAATGTGTCTTTTGAGCTTCATTACACTGCTGGCATCCATAAAAGTTCTCATCCCATGGGAAGTTTTGCAGCTCAGTTTAACATGGGGGTCTGAGCATACCAGGATGCTCAGAAACAGCAGACCTGTGGGGAGGCCCCTGGACAAACAGCAACAGATTTTTCCTCCCTTCTGCAACTTTTTTCCTGTGCCCAGGAACTCTGCAGATAGCAAACCACTAGAAAAATGTATATTCTGGACTGAGGTCTTTGGCACACATCACAGGAAGAGATTTTAAGCACATCCCAATGCCAAGGCAGTCTGTCTACCCCAGTGACACACCGAAACAAGAGAGAAAGGGAAAGATATACAGACTGCAAACAACATCCTTCACCAAAGGCTTTCCAAAACAAGCTTTGAACACTGAGCAAATGGCAGAGCTTTCTCCTCAGGGGGGATATAAGGCCACAAAAAACTGAAAGAGTTTGTAAGAAACACTCATTTCACACACAGCATTGCCACAAAAGGTAACAGCAGCAGTGCACTGAAACTGCAGACACCTGGCACAGACCAAAGGCAGCAGCCACAGCCTTTATCTGCAGCAATCATCTCAGAGATTTTAGATCATTTTCCCACCTACAGCTTCTTCACAAACAAATACCTTAAGTTTATCACTCTAGTCCTTAACAGGGAAGCTGTCCTGCAACACACCCAAACCTCAGGAACCTCGGGAACCTCATTTATATTTATATTTATATTTATATTTATATTTATATTTATATTTATATTTATATTTATATTTATATTTATATTTATATTTTACTATTTATATTTTGGATTTTATTTTTACCATCATTTTAATTTTTATTTACTGCATATTATATGATATTATATTTCTGTTGTTTATATTTTTAATTTTATTTTTACTGCTATTTTTATTTTTACTGCTATTTTTATTTTAAATTTTACTGTTATTTCTATTGATATTTATTTCTATTTTTCCTGTTATTGTTATTTTCCCTGTTCTCCTGGGCTAAGCCGGCTCTCCCTGAAGCTCCCGAAGCTCCCGAGGTTCCCCCAAGGCTTCCCTGAAGCTCCCGAGGTTCTCCCAAAGCTCCCCCGAGGTTCCCGAGGTGCTCCCGAGGTTCCCCTGAGGTTCTCCTGAAGCTCCGGAGGTTCCCCCCAAGGCTCCCCTGAAGCTCCCCTGAAGCTCCCAGGGCTCTCTCGAGGTTCCAGAGGTTCCCCCGAGGTTTTCCTGGGGCTCTCCTGAGGCTCCCCTGAAGCTCCCGAGGTTCCCAAGGTTCCGGAGGTTCTAGAGGTTCTCGAGGTTCCGGCGGTTCTCGAGGTTCCGGAGGTTCTCGAGGTTCCGGCGGTTCTCGAGGTTCCGGCGGTTCTCGAGGTTCTCGAGGTTCCGGCGGTTCTCGAGGTTCCGGCGGTTCTCGAGGTTCCGGCGGTTCTCGAGGTTCCAGAGGTTCTCGAGGTTCCAGAGGTTCTCGAGGTTCCAGAGGTTCTCCCAAGGTTCTCCTGAGGTTCCCCTGGGGTTCCTAGGGTTCTCCCGAGGTTCAATTCGAAAAGCCAATACAGTTACCATATTTTTAAAATCTAATGTTTTCTTTTATATTCTAGTAAGTGCCAAAATACTTCTATCTACAAAATTGTCACAATGATAGTGGACTTCTACAACACAAGCATTCCAAGCACACTCATACTGTAAAGTTAAAAGGCATCACAGTGCAGTCAATGAATTAAAAAGCCAAATCCCACACTAACCTAAATGAAAATAAACTTGATGCTTCCCTGAAAGAAATCAACAGCAGATGTGCAAACCAAGTTCTGATGTTTCTGGTGAGCTGCAGGAACTTTTGAGCAGAGGGTGCCAATTTTATTTCACAACTTCAGCACAAGAGTTGGCTGCTCTGAACAGCAAATTCCTCCCTCAGTTTTTGAAAGCAACACTTAAGAAGTAGAGGTTTAAAGCATGGACATGAACATTCATCTGGTCACACTTCCAAAAGGTTTGTGTGCGACACAGACTCAGAGTCAACACTTCATCCAGCACGCTGGAAATATCTTGGCCATAAATCTGTCACCGAATCTTACATTAAAAGTTCTGCTTACATTTTCATAGTCCTTCATGGTCCGAGCTCGAGTTGGTGAGACTGTGTCTTCTGCCACATCTGGTACCACTAGACATTTAAGAAGACAGAACAAGTTCAGACAGCAGAATCTCTCTAAGTAGGGCTTCAATTTGGCAAAGGTCTACACCAATCTAAACATAACAAAACCTTTTAGGAAGTGAGAGAGGCACTGCTTGGCCCCCTGTTTACATTACATGTTAGCATCTACATTCCTTTCTGATCACAGCAAGCTGCCTATCACTTAAATTCCCAAATTCCATCACCCATTTAAATTACAATGTGAACTGGAATTAGGCTATGTGAGGTGTGCTGTCAAGAACAAATCCTCAGAGCAAGAACTGGATGATGCACAGCGTGCAAGTTCCCTAACTCTGAGCAGAATACGAACAGGCAGCACAGCCTCACTGGATATTCCAAGTATTTTAAGTACACGCTGCACAAAACCGCTGATCACCTTATATAAGGCTGAGAGCCCTAATGACCACAGGGCAGTGACGGCAGCAGCTGCTGGCGCTCTGTGCTCTTAAAAACACTTAAATTACCTAAAAAAAGCGCATCGCTTAAAAGCTTTTTATTTTTTTTTTTGCCTTTTTGCCGCAAGTTGGAGGATTTTTCCGCAGGTTTGGGGAGCAGCGGGAAGCACCGAGCCGGGGCAGGGATGTGCGGGCTCCGGCCGCGATCCAGCCTCACCTTGTCCGCCGGGCGGGCCGGCCTGGGGGTCCCCGCGGGAGGTGTCCGGCAGCTGGAGGCCGCTGGTGCTGGGGGAGAAGGAGGAGGAGAGCGCTGAGAGCACAACAGCCGGGGGCTCGTCCCCGGGCCCGGCCCCGCCACACGCGCCCGCGCTGCCTGAGCGCCGCCCGCCCCGCAGCTCCCCGTACCTGCCCTCCAACGCCAGCGGCAGCGTCGGGTCCTCCCCCGGCAGCGAATCCATGGATCGCCCGCGCGGCTCCCGCGGCTCCCGGCGCCTTTGTGCGCGGATTTGGCGGCTTCCCTGGAATTCAAACGCCCGCAATCGCTTCCGCCATCTTTGCGTCGGGCGCGCTGAAGCCGCTGAAGCCGCCGCGGGGCGCGCGGGGGGCGGGCACAGTGAGAAGCGAATGGGAGCCGCCCTGTTTGATGAGGGCAGCGGGTCCGGGCGGGCGGGCGGGCAGCCGCCATGTTTGATGAGGGCAGAGTGGGGCGGTGCCAGCCGGGCGAGGAGGACAGAGCGGCCGGGCGCCATCTCGAGTGAGGGAAGGAACCCGGCCCAGGGCACGGGGCGCCTGAGGGGGCAGCGGGGACAGAGCCCTCGCCGCCGCTCCCCGGGCCCTGCTCCCGTTTGGGACAGGCTTTTGCAGGGATGCACCAGGCCCCCAGCTCCTGCCGAGCCTGGCAGAGCCGCTGGAGCTGATGTTTACCATGTTCCCCGCAGCGCAAAGCCGTCTCTGGGCTTGGCAGGAGAAATAAACGCGCCTTAGTTCCACATTCTGGTCACAGTTCATCCTAAGGGCCGGGGGTGAAGGCAGCTGCTGTCATCCGCGCAGGCGGATTTTGAATGAATTTGGGAGGGGTTTTTTGTAAAGCAAAGTTGTAAGCGTGTCGGCTCTCCTTTTTATGGAAGAAAATGCAGTTGCATTGGACATTTCAGAACACCGACAGCAGGAGAAGCTGAGCTGGATTAGATGCTGCTGCTATGGCCCCTCAACACGGGCCATGGCCGGGGGAATAGTGCCGGTCACAGCTGGAGCTCCAGACCCTTCCTTGCTGGGCATCCTTGCCTTCCTTTAATTCATTTAGAACCTGTGTGCAGGATTGAAATACCTCCTTGCAATATTTACATCATCACGGAGTCATTGAATTATTTAAGTTGGAAAAGACTTCTCAGATATGGAATCCAACCTTTGACCAATCCCCGCCTCATCACCCAGCCCGGTGCACTGAGGGCCGTGTCCAGTGGACACCTCCAAGGGCAGTGGCTCTATCACCTCCCTGGGCAGCCCCCTCCTAATGTCAAATCTCCCATTTTGTGAAGAAATTTCTCCTGACGTCCAGCCTGAACCTCCCTGGTACAGCTTGAGGCAATTCCCTGTTGTTCTTCTTCTTGTTCCCTGGGAGCAGAGCCCAATACCCCCTGGCTGCCCCTCCTGTCCAGAGCTGTGCAGAGCCAGGAGGTCTCCCCAAGCCTCTTTTTCTCCAGGCTGAGCCCCTTTCCCAGCTCCATTCCTTTCCCTGGACACACTCCAGCTCCTCAAAGTCCTCCTGGTCATGAGGGGCCCAGAACGGGACACAGGACTTGAGGTGCCTCACCCATGCTCAGCACAGGGGACAGTCACTGCCCGAGTCCTGTGGCCACACTCTTGTTGGTACAAGCCAGGAGCCATTGGCCTTCTCAGGCACATGTTCAGCCACTGTCAACTCCCAGGTCATTTTCCACTGGGCTGCCTTGCAGCCATGCTGCCCCCAGAGTGCATTGGGCATCAAGTGGTGCCTCATGCTGGGACTTGTTCTCACCATTCTCTGTAACACAAAGAAGCTCCATCCCAGCAGGACACTCACCTGGCTCACCCACGGGAGTGACCCTGTGCATTAGATTTGGTTTCCTCCTTTGGATTTGGTTTCCTCTTGGGTACCAACTCAGGTCAGGTTTCACTCCCTTTCCTCTAGGCTGTCCCAAGGGGACTCTTACCTGGCCAGGAATTAGGCCACAGATAAGGGCTGACCAACCACAGGTCATGAATTCAGTGAGATTATTCCCAGTTCTGTGAGTTTATTGTTCCCTGTTGGCCTGGTGCCCTGTGAACTCCATTTCCTCCATGCACCTGCACCAGCTCACTGTTTGGATTGACACTCCCCTGTCAAATGCCCCAGACTGCTGGGAGCAGTCACTCCAGCTCTCGATGTCCACAGTCATGGTGGGCTTCCCATCCCTGCTTAATTCTTTCAGCTTTATGGCTACAAGTGCATGATGGAGCTGCAGCAGTCCCAAACTGCCAGGAAGTGCCAGGCACTGCTTAGCACAGCTGAGCTCTTAAGCCCATCTCCTGTCCAACTGGACATGCCTCATGCTTGGCATTTGGGGTCTGATGACCCCGAGGGATATTCAGTCCCTTCAGCTCCCCCGTGAAAGACCTCAAGAGACACTGGTCACCTTATGTGACTGAAATCCTTTTGCAGTGGCCTCTGCCAAGCTGAAATTAAGTTCACAAAATCAGGTCTGCCATATGGCACCAGAATCTGATCAGCCAGGCTGAAATGTGAGTTTTCCTCATTTACAGAACAGATCTTCATAAAATGAGTAAGTCTACTCACTTGAAAGGATAATACTAATTTGCTCTTTTTTAAGGTTTCAGCAAGGTGTTACATATTTGATGTAGGTCTTTAAATGAGCATCCATCAGCCACAAGTGCAGAGTAAATCACTCTGCACACACAGCACACCTGTCTGCAGATGTGTCCAACACACTCTAGTCAAAAGGAAATCAGCAGGTCCCTCCTTGTGAAGTTTATTACTTAAGAGGCTGTCTGATGGATAAAGATATGGATATATAGGGATACATCCCTGTCTATCTTCCCTGGCTTGGAGCAATCTGGTCTAGTGGAAGATGTTCCTGCCCATGATTGGTGAAACAAGATGATTTTTAGGTCCTTTCCAACCCAAACCATTCTGTGGTCCTATGATTCTGTGTATACACACAGCCAGGATGGAAAATTTCCCTAGGAAATTTTACTGCACCGCCCAGTGTTTTACAACCTGCAGTAGCACCAAGAAGCTGCAAGGGGCAGAAAGGACTGGGAAATGTGTTGTTTAGAAGCATTTAACAACTTGCCTTGGGATAATCTGCTTAATGTTGTTTAACCTTAAGTTCATTAGTAGCACATTTGGGGAGATTACACTAAACCCTCATGCCAGGAAGCCGTGTTGGAACTTTCCTTCCTCTCAAGGCAGCCTGAAATCTTCCCACCTCCAGCAGCTACACAGCTCTGGCTCAGTCAAACATCTGAATGAACACTTAATGCCACGTGCTCGCTCAGTGTACGAAGCCTTACCTCTCCAAGTTCTTTGCTTAATAAGGGCTGAAGAATCAGACACAGCTTTCACCAAAAAAAGAGCCTTTAGCAGTTGTGTTTGCAAAACAAAAACCAATTCCCTAGCTCTGCCAAGTGAGAAGGAAATTCAAGTTTTCCACAGGCCCCTCTGCAAACACTCCCAGAACTGATGGCACAGATGTGGATTTCAGAGTATCTATAACAAAAATGGCCTTTGAAAAAAGCCTGTGGTCATGAAGAAAAATCTGATACAATATCCTCATCCCGTTTCCAGCTTTGCTGTGAGGGTTTCCTTGTTAGTGATGCACATCTCTGACAAAATGTGTCCATGTGAATGATACAGAAAAGAGTGGGAAAACTGTCATTGCCAGAGGAGCTCCCAAACCCAGCTGAGGGCTGGGATGGTTCATAGCAGACACAAGAGATCAGAGGGCTCATTTTTCAGGTGGATTTTCCAACACAGAATGTCAACTGTGCATATGAATATCTGTGATAGAAAACATTTTTGTGTCTTGGTTCTCATCTCACACACGGGCATAATGAAGGAATAATTCTCTTGGAATAAATGTTATTACTGGAATGAGATTGGATTCAACCTTTTCTGTCACTGCAAAGACTCTTGCTGAAATTCAATGAACAAAAACACAAATGCAAAAATCCAAGTGGCATAGATACAAATTATATACATTTATTTTTATTCATTTTAAATAACATTCTTCTGTATAAATTCTGACATATATTCAAATCATACACTTTTTTTTTTCTTTTTAGAAATGCATTTGTAAGCATAGCATATGCTTGGGAGACGCCGTATTTGGATGTAGAGTGAGACTGATGGGTTTCAGATGGGAGCAAGTACAACTTTTAAGGCCCACATTTTTCTTATTTTAATCCATTCCTCTGACACATAAAGAGCAGAGTCCTGTGGGAGCTCACTCTAAAACTTCACTTTAAAAACTATTTTTACATCCTTTATTTAAAGGAGACTGTGCAAACTTTCTGCACATTTACATTGCCTGTTAACATTGAAGAGGATGATGCTGCACAGCAGTGGTTAACTGGCCAACGATACCTGAAGGATGCTGGATATACCCCCTCCTCTCTCCTAAATGCTTGCTAAGTTTGCTCAGCCCGGTCCAAGGGAATTATCATTCCAGTGGCTGACATCTCCTGACAGCTCCCCAGGGCTAGTGCTCCTCGTAGCTATTTCCAGCTACATTGGTCCACGAGATTCGGGATCATCTCTCCTCATTAGCCCCACCACTTTTCTGCATGTCGGTGCTCACTAAACGCTCCCCCAGGCTGAGAGCCCTGCAGGCTGCCCCAGCCCTGCCCCAGCCCAGCTCTGTGCCCTTCATCTGCTCATTCTGTTCCTGCCTTTACTGCCAGCTGAGCCCTCACAGTGCCAAGGATCATGCCTGGAGCTGCTTTCCCACATGCACCAGCCCCCCTGCCCTGTCACACCTCCTCTCTGCTCTGCAGCTGCTGTCCCACGAGTGCCCTGTGACAGCCCCACGGCAGCAGCTGGGCAGCATTCCCAGGCAGGAGGTGCTACAGGTGCATCAGGAACACCACGTGCTCCTGGACTGCCACCCCAGCCCCACAAGTCACCAACATGTCCTATCCTGGCCTGGCTGGCTGCTCAGCTGGGCCTCAAAACAGCCCTGAGAGTCCACTTCTGATTTACCTGCCCTTACCCCAACCTCAGCACAAGTGTTTGAGCTCTGCTACCCCTCCACATCCTATCCAACCCAAGGTGACTGGAGACAGAATGAGCTCAGCTTCTTCCTCCCTCCTGTGGTGCCAGGGAAACTGATAAGAGCACGGATGATCTGATCTCACATAACCAAAGTCAAACATGAAGCTGTTTATTCTTTCCCTGCTGAGGCATCGATCTCCTTTTATTACTGGTGCTCCTGTGTGCCAAGGCCTGGTTGGCAGGAGGTGGCTGCTGTGTCCCTGCTGAGTCATTCTGCCATTTGACAAGCACAGTGCCAGTGCCACATCCTCACTGTGCTCCCTGTTCAGGAACATCCTGTGCCATCCAAATCTGGGCAGCCAGGTCCCCCCTGCCCAACCAAGCTTCCCATCACGTTTTCCAGGCTGTCTCCATCCCTTTATCCAGCTGTGCAATCCACAGACAGCAGCTGTCCCACCCTGCAGGGCACCCTGACTCCTCCTCTTCCCAAACACCAAGCCTTTGGATTTCTTTGGGGGTCAGAAGCAGCCCAGGTGCCAACACCTCCTGTGCTGTGGCAGGCAGGGACTAGGATGGCTCAGCACCCGAGCCCACGCTCTGCTTGAGCAGATGGTCCCCATTTCTCCAGCGAGACAAAATCCAAGCCTGTTCCTGTTACAAAGCAGCCCACAGTCACAGCAAAATTTAAGGAAGAGGTGTTTTGTGGCAGAGATGAAAAAATCTGCTAAAGTATTTTAGAAACATTAAAGTGAACAACCTGTCCTTCGATTTGCTTGCTAGCATCAGTCCCAGAAGCCAACACTTCCTAAATTACCCTTCCCCACCCCATGAAGTGACCAAGTGCAAGTGGATCGCTAGATCAGCACCTCTAAACAATTACAACTTCCAGGAAATTTTCCGTTTTGTCACCATTCTGCTCTTTGAAAGTTTGATGAGTAACTCAAAGATTAGCAATATCCAGATTTTCTCTTCCAGTCCTCCCCCGATTTATAACTAAAAGTAACATTGCTCTGACTGACATGAGCCAGATTTATTACCTGAATTATGGGGCCTCACCCAGGCCCACCACAGGCAACGGGAGTTTTTCCATCAGCTTTTTTCCATCAGCTTGGGCCTATATGCAATTCCAATTCTGCCCTCACCATTTCCCCTTGGTCATCCTCAACGATTTTCATTCTGACTTGCCATGACTCATCTTTAAATCAGGTAGCAAGTTTTTGAGGCAGAAATGGCATCTTTGAGCATGTGTTTGAATCACCTACTTCTCCCCCCTCCCAAGTTTCCAAAGATACAAGAAACCTCCTCACAGCATCAAAAAACACATAAATAACCAACATGTTCTCTCTACCATTTCTCATCTGAAGAAATATTCACTTTTTCCTGGCTCAGAGAATGCTTCCACCAGCTCCTGGATCACCATTTCCCCACCACACACAGCAACACAGCTGCACCTCTGAGGCTGGGCAAGAGTGAGGGGAAATATTTGTTTCTTGCCCTGTTTCCATGCAGTAGTTTGATTTCCAGGGTGGGACAGGTGGCACGGGGAGCACAGCCCCTGCCCAGGAGCTCCGTGGTGTGACCTCCCTGTGAGCGCTGCCTGTTAGTTGTTCTCTTTGCTAACAGCCCATCAGCCTCCCACCAAAATCAGGGGAATCTGTAAAACCTGCTCCCTGTAGTGCTTTTTGGACAGCTGATTCCCCACCACCACCTTGTGCTACTTTAAATTCTGAAAGCATCTGTGCACTTTTACCTTCTGAGCCTCGAAGTGCAGATCAGGTCCCGTGAGCTCTTCATCCCAAAGCTGTTTCCACCCAAATCCAGGAGACCTTTGTTCTTGTCCCTCAGGAGGCCAGGGGGCTGAGCTCAGCCCTCCAGCTCAGCAGAGATGGCAGTGGGATCCCTCCACACCTCGAGCACCCACCTGGGAGAACCTCAGCCATTGAGCCCAGGCTCTCAGCATGTTTGTGACAGTGTATTTGCATTTTGTCTAGAGACTTAAAAGCAAGGAATCCATTGGTGCATCCAGTTTCTGGACACCTACTCAGCCCTAGTCATGGCAACACTGGTATTCACTCTGTATTTGAAGGAATGGCAAAATTTGACAGATACAAGTAGGGAGCACTCACATTTTCTCTAAAAAAGAAGTTATTCAATGACAGTGGAAGAAAAGCTTTAAGCAGTTGATGTTTGCCAGAGGCCCAGCTCCAACAATATTGCCATCTCATTTACAGTATTTTAAACAATCCTCATGTTTTTTTCTTTTTTAAACAACATCACTAACCGCTGTACAATTAAAACCTAGAGGATAAAACATGACCTGGGGAGTGGGGGAGGTTGGGGAGGGGCTGGTGGTTTTGTGGTTGGGGATTTTTTTGGTTGGTCAGTTGGTTGCTTGTTTTTTTTACAAATAATTACAAATACAATTCCAAGAAGATATATTACATTTTATATACAGAACACACCATTTCTATCAGGGTAGGGTATTAAGCCTGGCTTTTATTTTTACATGGCAACCCTGAGATGTCTTGTCGTCTTCCCTTGCACAGAAACTATACAAGTTCATTAACTCCTTCTAGAAAAAAATGGATTGCTATGTCTTAATAGCATCATCACCCTGTATAAATACTCAGAAAGGGAAAAGCTTAGTCTCTTCCCTAACTCAAATGTTCTTAAGATTTTTTTCCCATTTCCTTGCTTAGTGGGAACAGATAATGGTGATTTTTTTAAGTGTACAACTCACTCCTCCTACTTGCCTTTCGGTAGTACAGTGAACAATTACTTCCCTTTTTTTTTTTGTTCTCCTTTTCAAACAAGTTCCTATCAGGAACAAAGATGATGCCTTTCCAAAGATCTGTTTCCTGAAATTCCACTGTTAATTCATGAGCTACTTCTCAAACTAAAGGATGAAGACACAAGTGTTGGGTTGGCTGGAAACCAAGTAGCTTCTGACTCCTCATTGGGTTCTGCTCTCTCCACCCCACCACCTCTTCATAAATAAATGTTTAAATTCAGCATAATCCAGTTTAGAACAACAGTGAATTCTATGGATCTTTATGGAGAACAGGACACTGAATGCATTTCACCACATTACCCGCAATTCAGATGTACTACACTGTCCTCTGTCCACCTGCAAGCCACAGCACACCTGGCACCAGAGAGTATCTGAGCAGCAAATTCCTCTGCGTGGGGCCTTGGCACAGATCCTGACACCCCTTCCACAAGCCCTGTAACTTTTTGAGAAGCAAACTTTGGAATAGCTAGATGACTTCTAAGCTTTATAATTATGCATGGGAGTCGTCAGCGTGAGCTGTCCATTCGGGGCCACCTCATTCCCATCATCTTCCAGCAGCCCCGACACGTCAGCGTTGGGAATGCTGTCATGGTAGCTGCTGAAACTGATGTTGTCCTCCTTGAGTTCAATGGTCCAAAAGGGAGCATTAAGTTTTCTGTTCTGATACTCACGGTACATGTAGACAGCACCTACAAAGCCCATTAGTAGAACCACAACAATGATGATCACTGTCAAAATAATGATGTTAAACTGAGTCCACGAAACGTCTGCGAAAGCAGAGGTGCTGTTGTCAGAGGAGCTTATAGGAAATATTGTCTGTAGAGTTGTTGGTGACAAAGTACTGTTTAGCACTGCTGTGGAAAAGGATGTGGCCTTGGTGGTATTTGGAGCAGAAGTTGTAAACTCCGTTGGTTCTGGGCTAAGAGTGGTTTCTACAAAATAAATTAAAAAAAAAATCAATAAAAAAATCTGCTGAGCTGAAAATCAAACACAAACATAAGAGATCTGACATTTCTATCACTGGTATTATGACAAGGCTACACTGCTAAACAGGTATTTTTTCAAAGCTATTTAGAATATATCTGTCCAGGGTTGTGTTTGGGTTTTTTAAATATAATTCTGTGTGCTAAGTGCCCATGGATTCCAGGACTCCTTGGAAAGCCCAGTGCTGAGAGACAGGTGCAGTAATCAGGATTCAGGGTTCAACACAGGAGCTCATGATGACAGCGAGTCCCAGTCCAGCTCCTGTTCAGACCAGGAAAATGGGGCTTTACCAAGCTCAGCAAGTTTAGACTCTGAACCAACGTGTCCCTTGGTGTCTGTGTGGGCTGCACATTCAGACACAGCAACTCCAGGAGCTTAAACCCTTCACAACCACTGCACCAGATGTAGGATTTTGTTCACACTATTATTTTTTCTGCCCTACTTGTACAAACAAGAAGATGAAAACTGAAAAAATGAACCACAAGTGCTCAGCATTTTGTAGCGGGTTCAGTGTTTGCACCACTTTAGGTAAAAGGGCAAAATAACCTCAGTTCTGCTTTCAAAGGAAGTTGTACACAAACCATACAGAAACCCCCAGCCTACACAGCCAGAAGCAGAAGGTCACCAAATTACAACAAAAGAAGACTGTGGATGTTCTTCAGAAGCTTTTGAACACAGCAGAGGCCAGTTGGGATCCTGGTTTGGTTTCAGCTGCTGGCATAGGTGCACACAGGAAGGATCAGAACATGGGAACTACCAGACTATGCTCTGTCTTTTCCTTGGCACTAAATAGTCAAGAACCTGCTTGCTTCCAGCAGCCATGGGATAACTCCCTCCTCAGTTCAGGAGTCAGGTTAACCCTGAGTTCTCAGAAGCGGGATGTGAATTCATTACACCTGCATCAAACCTGCTGAGCTACAGGCCCCAGAGAGCACCATAAATCTGCAGTATTAAGCTCGCAAATGTAGCTAACAAAGCATTTCCTCACATGAATAACCTGATCTATTTTAGATTCTCAAGTCCAGGCAACAGGAACACTCCACAAGATGAAGCCTCAATCAGCCAGAATGTTCTCTGCACCTACTGCTCCACAGGACTCTCTGCATCCTCTTTCCCACTCTCTTCCTGCCAACAGAAAAGCAACTTCATTTTAAATCCATCTACAGCTGCAGCAATTACAGCTGATGGTGCCATGCTGTATGGATCCAGCTTCCAGCTTTCCTGAACATCTACTAATTATGATTGAGGAGGAGAATCACTTCCGAAGGACTAATTTTGCACTAAGTCACATCTCCAATGGCAACAGAAGCTGGAAATATTCAGCACATGTCCTGCCACGGGCCCTCAGGGGAACTCCCACAAGTTAACTTTGGGCTGTCATGTTCCCAGTTCAGGCAACTGAGAAAAAAATTCTTCTGGAAGGGGCATCGCACACCTAACTGAGGTTCCTGCCCAGTTCACTCCCTGCAGCAGCTCCTCTGCTCTCTACAGCTCCTGCCTTAGGCTGATAAGGACACTCAGGATGAGTGCTGAATGCCAGAAAGCATTTCTCTATGGCATGACAGGCAGAATTTTGCAATAGGAAGCAATGTGACAAGAGCAAGAGGTTCCTGGAAAACCTTTGGCTTTGGGAAAAGGGCATGAGGAATTCGGTCATCCTTTCCAAATTCCTTCACCAACACTCAATCCCTGGCAAACCCTGCCAGTAGCTATAAGTAGGGAAAAAACAGAACTGAGACAATGGCTGATTCACCAGCAAGGAAACAGCACTTTTCTGGGCTTTATTTGTGAGTCAGCATCAGCTCAGGGCTGGCACAGAGGCCTCGGGTGAAGACATTTCCTGGCGCTCCCAGAACGTCACGGTGAAGTGCCGGGCTCTGGCCCCGGCGCCGCTTCCGGGCCGTGACACGGCGCTGCCTGTTCCGCTCCCGGGGCCGTGCCAGCTCTCCAGATGTCCCAGAGCAGCTCCTTGAGAGCAGCAGCTGCTCACTCAATGGGCTGCTTTGGCAGCTTTGCCGGGAGCCTCAGATCCAGCTGCTTGATTGAAGCGCCGGCTCTGCGGAGCTGCTGCTGCCTCCTGCAGTGGAGGAGCTCTGGCAGGAGGCCACGCACCCGTTCCTGGGGGAGGCTGCGGTGCTTGGCTGGGTGGCACAGAGCCCCTCTGCACCAGCAGCAAGCCCCTGCCGTGCCTCCCCACGGCAGCAGGAGCACTGCCTGCTCCAGGGCTGGAAACACTCGCTTTGGTCCTTTAAATATCCTCTCTACCTGCCTTGGAAGCACCAGAATCCTGGTCAGGCTTGAGACTCTGGATGGCCCCTGTGGATACATGAGCTTTGCCCTGGCTGTATGGAACCTGCTGTCTCATTTCACCTGTGAAACCACTGAAACACAGCCTGGGTGATGATTTCACTCCAGAAGCCAGTCAAATGGACTGGTGATTATGAAAATCTTAACCAAAACAAGTTAATGCTCAGTAACATCAGCATGTCAGTTTTTAGGCAATTTTTCTTTTAAGGAACTGGAAAGAAGCTGGACATCTTTTTAACTGCTTAATAAAAAAGGGAAAACATAAGTGTCAGGGAGAGAGGAAAGCTCAAGGAGCATGACCCAGCCCCCTTGAAAGCAGGCAGGCCTTCCCCACATCAGAAACTACCACAACACCATTTAAATAAAACTGAATGGTGAAAACTGCAAGTACCCAAGCAAAACCATACATATGGATTTTAATGGAGCAAGGTCATGTGGATCCTTGCACAAAGCCAGAGCTGTGTAGGGGGAGGTAATGGATGAGCTGGTGTAAAAGTGCCATTGCCAGCCCTGTTACAGTTAATGAGCATCCAACTTTGTTGTACTGATCCTCTCCCTGAGCAGGGAAGGACTCTGTGATTACACACCCAGAGAGCAGCACAGAAGGGAAGACCACATTAGCTCCTGAGGGAAGATCTGAATTGAATCTCTGTCCATGACGGGCACAAACTGGTGCCCAAATACTTCCCTGAACTCTGGGTTCTTTCACCTAATACACACACTGGTGATGTTGCCATGCATGGTGTTGGACATCCACCATGAAGACCATCATCCAGATAACCACTGAAGGAGCAACTTCAGAACCATTTTCTCTCATTCTACATTAAATACACTACAAACAGATTGGGGTTTTTCCAGCTTGCCAGGGTCTGGACTCAGGGTGGTTACAGAGCTAACTCTAAACCACCCTTCAAGGCCAGTAGGCACCAACAATTGGGAACTGCAATCGTCCACCCAGGGAGGTGCTGCAGTCACCATCCCTGGATGTGTTTACAAGAAGGCTGGACGTGGCACTCAGTGCCATGGTTTATTTGATGAGGAAGTGTTAGGTCATAGGTTGGACCAGATGATCTCAAAGGTCTTGTCCAACCTATTCTGTGATTCTGTTAGAAAGATCTGATTTTCTTCTCTGCACCAGCGGCCAGATGAATCTAAACTAATGCGAACAGCTAACAGCATTCCCTCTCCAACCTTTGGGCAGCTGCACAGTGAGCCTTACCACTGACTTGAGCAGCGTTTTTTACCTTTCCTGGTGCAGTTGGTGCCCTCGGAGTCCCTGCTGTAGCCCTCCTGACACAGCTCACAGTGGAAGCCCGTGGTGTGGTACAGACAGCCGATGCACTCCCCGCTGTCCGGCCGGCACACGCTGGGGGACAGCGCCGGGTCCACGTTGCCGTTGCACCTGCACCTCACGCAGATGCTGTCCGAGTTGTAGTAGCCCTTGTCACACTGGTTGCAGTTGAGGCCAGTGTACCCTGGTCTGCACTTGTCACACCTCGGGACACTCTCGCCAGGCTCTGGAGAACACAGAAAGCAAAGCAGGGATGTGTCACAGCCCCTTGCAGTGCTGTGGGATTGTTCTGTGGGGTTTGTTCTATGGGATCTGACCACAAGGCACCCTGACAAAAATCAGCAGCCACCAAGTACTGACCAATCTCAAATTTTGAGCTGAAAACACAACTTTTGAGCTGCAGCACTTTCTCTGTTAGCAGGGAAAAAAACAGCTTTGGGGAGTTCTGATGCCTCGTACCAACCTCACAGAGCAAACTCGGCACGTTGCTAAGGAAATAGATCATTATTCCTGAACATTTCCATCTCAAACAGGCAATTTAAGAGAACAGCTGGAACTATATCGGGGATACTTGCAATCCAAAAGAACTTTTGGACCTATACAAGGCCAGAAGCAGCTTGCTTGCAAAATTCATTAGGGAAATATCAAAAAACAGTCCAACATATGGCTATTAAAGCTCTGAGTCCTCTCAGTTACACTGGGGAATCTCTGCATGGAGTCCCGTGGAGATGTTCAGAAGCAGACTCAGAAGTGTGGAGGGCTGCACGCTGAGCACCCCCTGCCCCCCTCCTGGCTGCCACAAGCTCAGCAGCTTCTCTGCAGAACTGTGCAGGTTCTTCAGAGCAGACTGCAGCAACACACTGGGAGCTGGAACTAGACTTTAAGATCCCTTCCAAGCCAAACCATTCCGTGATTCTGATCCCTCCCCTGCACAGCTGCTCTCACAAGAGGCAACACAAGCACCAGGGACCCATCACAGCAGGTGCTGCTCCCAGGAGCTCCAGAAGCTATAAAACACCTTGCTGGGCTGACACACTCTGAGAGGTAATTTAACTGACGACAGCAACCTTCATTATGAGGAACTAGACCAAAACAAAAGCCTCACGTATGTGGCAGGTGCCCGTGGATGCCACGATGGAGCAGGGGCAGTGCTGGCAGCCGTGGGCAGGGTAAGTGCTGCGATAGAAACCCTCCTTGCAGAGCTCACAGTGCCTCCCCTCGGTGTTCTCCTGGCAGTCCAGGCAGGTGCCTGCAGAACAGAGAACAAGCAAACATTCAGCAGCAGGAACTGGAGCAGAACATTTGGAGCAAGAATCCACGTGGAACGCACTCAATTATCAGAGCTCACAGGTGGTTTTGGATGCCCTCTGGCCAAAACATGATCCTGGCCTCTTATGACCTTCTGACGCTCATCCCCTCGCTCCACACGTACACAATGTGAAAAAGGAGGAGGCCCCAGCAGAGAGACCCCACAGCAAAGGTCACTGCAGGTAAACACGAGTTATCAGTGTTCAAATTCTCCTCAAGGAAAGCAGTTTCAGTTTGCACTTGTACCAGTGAGATGGAACACTGCTGCTTCAACTCTCATGAGGGGTCCCTCAGGTTTATGCCTTTGGTTTTTTGTGTGCAGCCTCTTCCTGTACACCAGAGCTGGAGGTCAGGGGTGAGGACATGCCCCTGTCCTGCTTGGGGGGCAGGCAGCTCCATCCTACCAGTGTGGCTCCAGCTCCTCCACCCCAGGACAAGGCAGCAGCAGTCACTGACCTTCCCAGAGAAACAGAGGAGAAGTGGGGGCTCACATGAGCCACCTGCCCTTCCTGGGGAAGCCCCTGAATCACAAACTCGACGTGCCGTGTCTTCACAGGCACCGTGTCCTAATGGCCTCCAAATTGCATTTTGATACTACTGTGACCAAGAAGAAAAATCTCCTTAGTTACAAAAGCACAGCCTCTATATAAAGCCCATCCATCACCAGGAACATGCTGTAATTCAGCTGGCTCTAGGTGAGGTGGCAGGGAGCTGAGGGAAGATTTGATTAAATCCCATGTACCAGACTCTGTAAAGGCAACAGCCTTTTCTATAAACCAGGGTGGCCCAGAGCAGTGTGAGAGCACAGACAGATCCACTGAGCCGGCTGGGGCACGGGAAAGTCTCATATCAACGTCAACCACAGGAAAAAATCCCAATTGAGGTTTCTGCTGACTGTCGTAAAGACCACAGCAGATTTTCTTATTAATATCAGAAGATTTTGGCTCCCTCACAAGCCTGACACGGCTGCTGCTCCTCAGTTCCCACAGTGATGATTCCACAGCCAAGCATCCCCAGCCAGCCTGGCGTGTCCTTGCAGCCAGCCCTGATGCCAAGGGCAGGAAGCAAACCTGGGAAGCGGCTGATTCACCCAGCCAGCAGGGCCCTGCCAGCACCCCTTGCTCAGCAGCACCTCCCACACACTGTTTGCTCTTCCCTCAGCAGCCTGCCAGGCACGAGCCAGTGGTTTTTGTGGGAGAGATGTCAGGTTTAGAGGGGAAAATTATCTGCTACGCTTGGTTTCTCCAGCTGCAAACCTGGATCAACTGTTTCAGCGGGATGGATGTTTTGGGCAGGGAAGTTCATCTGCCTGGTCACAGCAAGGCTGCCTTGGATGGTGCTCCCCAGGCACTAACAGGGGCATAACTCTGGAATCACACCTGTGTTGTCTTGGTCATTTCAGGACCAATGTCTTTCCCATCAGCAGAAATCACCCACATCCATCTCCAGCAGCCCTGCAAAATGGCTGTGTGTCCCTGAGTCAGCAAGTTGCTCAGCCAGAGCATGCATGGGCATGCAAGCAGGTATCACTGTGGAGAGCCTTAATAATTAATAGCACTTCTCAAGCTGATAATGCCCTCAGGAAGGATCAGAACTCACAGGACCCCAGCTGGGAAGCACCAGCCCACCTCAGTGCACAGACACACCACAGAGTACAAGGGTCGTGGCAGAGGGAGTGCTGTCGGCTGGGGAGCTCCTGCTGCCCAAGTTAGTTATTTATGCCCAGTAATTTTAAATATTCCTCCTGGACAGAGCAATGCCAAGCAGGAGCCGGCTGCAGAGCCAGCAGAGGGAGCCCAAAGTATAAAATTAATGGGAAAAAAACTTTGAAAATTGGACAAAGGCTACATAGAATTGATGTAAAGCTGGGGAGGTCACACAGAGTGCAGTCCCTTGAGCAGGCGTCCGATCTAAATTTTAATCAACTTTTTTCTCTGTTCTGGTTTTGTTTGGTTCCCTCAGCCACAGCAGCAAATAGAGCAGATGGAGGAAAACTAAAAAAAAAAAAGAAAAAAGAAAAATAAAATAGAAGTAAAATCAACAATAGGTCATTAAGCAAGGTCATTGCAATGCTGTGGGCAGCACTGGGCAGTCCCAACAGAAAGGGCAGCCCCATCCCAGGAGCAAGGTCTGTGCTGGGTTTTCTTTGATAAATCGAGAGCAGGAGGAACACTGAGGGGGAAAAAAGGAAGAGCAGATTATCCTCCTCCTTCACAAAACCCACACACCCAGCTCCAAATCAGTAACACAGCTGATGTGTGCACAGCTTTAGTGACAGCCGTGTATCCTTCAATACTGGTAGGACATAAGCACACAGAGTTCAGTACAGGAGTGAATGCAGTAATTCATCCTCAAGGGAATGCAGGAATTCACCCTCAGGGAGCACAGACCCAGTGCCCACGGACCAGGGCTGCAAACACCGCCTATGAGGGAACACAGGGGCACAAATTGCCCAGAAATACCTGATTTCATGAGCTCTGCCTCTCTACCAACAAATTCTGCAACATTACTTTTAATTATTACCCCTTTCAAAGCTCCTGGACAAATATTACAGAACTGCCTTTCAGGCTGGAAGTTTTGAGGATAATTTGGAATTTGAAGTGAGTGCTGTGGCTGAAGTGGGGGATGTGCAGGCAGTGCCATAACTGTGCTCCTCCAGGATTTCTCCTTACAGTCAGGATGGCAAAGCAATTCAGCTCCCCCCTGCCCTCCCATAAGCTGATCAAGCACAGGTGCCTCGACATTTGCAGTCAAAGAAATAATCAAGGGAAATGAACAAGGCAAATTTATAAAAAGTGGGCAATGTTAATTAGATGCTGCCAGTTTTTACCAGCTCTAATCCTGTCATCTGTGGCAGCAAGTCTCCTTACGTCAGTGCCAGCACAGTGTATGCTTCCAGGTAAACAGCAGTTAAACAAAAGGTCTTTAAAAGCCCATGTTGTGTGTTTGTGTAAGTGCAGAGAACAATAGAGCCCCAGTTTCTCATACTGGTGATTCTGATGAATTAGGGCTCTGCACTGCAGCCTGGGCTAAGGCACACAGCCTTCACTGCCTTCCTTCAAAAGAGACCAACCCCAACCTTGCATGTCCATTTCAGCTTTAAGGTAAAGATTTTGGGTGCGCGAGGCAAAAAGATGTGGGTGAAGGGGATAAGAACAGAATGTGCTGAATGAGAACAGAAAAACCGGGGGCAGGTGAAGTCTGCAGCCCCATGGTCACAAGAGGACATCATCACCTGTGGAGTTGTCGCAGGTTTGGGAGTGGTTGTTGCACTGGCAGGGCTCGCACGTGGTCTCATTGAACCTGTAGTAACCCTCACTGCACCGGTCACACTTCAGGTCCGTGACACCAACTTTGCACTGGCACTTCCCAGAGCTGCAGGGGGAAAAACAAACAGTGAGATCTGGCTGTGCTGGGAGGCATCCAAGGTACAAACCTGCAGGCAGGATTTTGGACTCCCTTTCTTCCTTTCTGCTGGAAGCAGGACATGAAACCCAGGGGCAACCATTTCCAAAATGTGATGGGGAGTTCAAGAAAGGACGAATGTCTGCCAAGCCAGTTGCCCTGACAGCAGTTTCCAGCTGGGCACCAGAAATCGTTGTTCATTCTAGAAAGCCCTGGCCCAGAGCCATCCCCTTGCATCAGCCCCAGCAGACGCTCCCACAGCCCCTCTGGAGCCCCTGCTCCACCAAGCACCTGCAGCAGCCCTGGGTCCTGCAGGGCACTGGCACACCCGTGGTCCCTGTGCCTGAACAATCCCACAGCACCCACACAGGTCATCCCCTCCCCTGTGCGTCAGTGCCGAGCAGCACCTCCCAGATTTTTGTGTGAGCAGACAATTCCCTGCTCACCACCTGCTCTCCTGGTCCCCCTGGGAGCTGGGGCAGCAGCTCATGTGTCCTGCTTGGCTCCAGCCAGGGCAGGTGTCAGCCACCTGCACTCCCTCCTCTGCTCCTCCATGATCCCATTTGTCCCTTTCACATCTCCACGGACACTTGGGCAAGCCCCCTCTCTCCAGCTGAATTCTACCCAGTGAAGCTAGGGAGAGACAAGAGAGGGTTCTCCCTGCCCCAGCAGAGGCTTCCACTCCAGCTGACTGAGACAGGAGCTGTTTACTTGGGCACAGTGTGACTGCAGGGAGGGTGGAGCACTGCGCTGTGAACACAGAGGGCATTGCTGGTGGCTGCCATGAGCAAACAAATACCAGGAGCTATAAAAAGCAAAGGTTACCCTCATTCCTTTGGCTTTCCGCGCTACTCTCTCCACACAGAGGCTTCCAATGCTTTGCTTTCATAACAGACTTTATACACTGGCAGCATTTAGCTCAAGTCTCAGAGGAATCACAGGAATGGATAAATGCTCCTTCCCATCCAGCCCAGGGCAGAGCCGCTGCTGGAAGTGGCTGATCCCACCTGCACAGCGGGAACAGCCAAGGCACAGAGAGCACCCAGTGCCTCTGCACATCCCCAGCAGCCCTGGGGGACCTGCAGGAACCCCCAGCCCTACCTGCTGCATCCCAAATAAACAGCATTTGGTGCTCTCCAGGTGATGGATTTATCTGCAGAGGAGGTGATACCACCCACAGACAGCCCCTTACATGCTGCATCACTCCCTGAGCTCTCCACCCTGTTCAAACACCTTTGAAATACCCTTTAAAGTCAGCATTTCAGGGCTCTCTGTGCCTGCACAAAGCCCATTCGTTGTTCCCCCTCTCCTGGGAAGAGTGAGCGAGGCACAATTTGCTCCTAAAAGCCTCCAGAAAAATCTGCTGATTAAAACTAATAGATGTTTGATGCACTGTTGATGTGTTGTTTTTAACTAAAATGCAGTAGATTGTGATGTTTTGGGCATGACATTGCTTCTGTTAGAAATCAGCATATTTGAGTATTTCTGTTGTTTGTTTGTTTGTTTGCCAAAGGAAGAGGAACTACTCACCAAAATATGGGCCTCAGCCCAAGGGGCTACACAATTAAATAGTTGCAGAATCTGAAATCTCGAGCATATTTAATGGCCTGATTACAAGAAGAAGGAAGAAATACGATGTTTCCTTGCTCTCCAGGCCATTATCTGGAAATGCAGTGGGCAGATGCAAAATTCAAAGGCACACTGGTAAGCAGCTCAGTATGTTTGGCTGGTAAGCAGCTCAGTGTGTTTGACTTTTAAAGGGCTTTTCACAAGACCCAACATTAATCCAAACGTTGTCACAGTGTTTAAAATAAGCGCAAACAAAAAGCAGCTTTTTATTATTTGCTCCTGACTGCTATTCCCGTAAGAGGGCAGGGAAAAGCATGTGCTGTGAGGAGGAAAATCTGATGTTTAGCCTGAAAATACATCTTTTGGGGATGCACCGTATGAGCAGGGTTTTGTAGGACCAGGCATTTGAGCTGCAGCATCTTCAGCCTCCGTGGCTTCCTCGTGGAGTTCAGAGAGCTCTGTTTGACTCCCTCCTGTCCCTGATCCAGCCTTTTTCTCAATGACACCCTCCTCTTCCTCCCTGCTTCCACGCAGACTCACATTTCATTTCTTCAAGGAGGTTTATTTCCTCAATGACCCTGCTAGAGCTCAATTCAGCATTTTGGGGCACAGTCCCTTGATTTTACTCGTTAGCGTAGAAATAACAGGAAAGCAAGCTTAAAAAAAAAGGAAAAAAAAAAAAAAAAAAGAAAAAGACTGTTTGGAAAGTTTGGTTTGAATGCCTCTTGAGCAGACCTTTTCTCAACATGTTACACATGGCACAGAGCCAAGTCCTGCATGTGCAAGAATTAAATCACTCAGCAAATATAAAGCTTTGCCTGTGGTCATTGCTTCCACAGAATAAAGCCCCCTTACAACACTCCTTTTTATAGCTCCAGCCCAGCAAAGTCTGTCAGACACTTTTTAAAGCAAAGGTCAATGATATAAATGCTTTGAAACCACAAAAAAAAAAAATCATCCTGTTAACAGACCAATTGTGCCCATAAAAATCCAGAAATTTGAAAGAAAAGACCCACAGTTTAATACTTGCACAGTGAGAACTGAACTGGATTTTGAGTATCAGCCAAGAATTTCTTTTTGGGGGGAAGTGGGGGGAATGAGGGGGATGGGAAGAGGGAAACGTTTTGATGCAGCAACATCAATTACTCAACTCCACTTCAGATGATGATTAACCCCTCTGAAGCCAGCCAATGTTCAGCTCTCACAAAGAATTGATACAAATACATGTTGGGATAAAACCAGACTTCCAGTAACCAAAATCTCCTGCCAGCATTGGTTTCTCCCGTATTTTTATGAATACACTCACTCTGGAGACCGTGTAGGTGGTGTGTATCACCATCACATCATCCATCAACTTTACAGATGTTTCCTGCCGATTAAAACCATCACCAGCACACGAGGCACCAGCAAAAGGAGCAGGCAGTGATTGCTGGTCAGGGCACAGCCACATCCAGGGCTTGGATTCAGCATGGAATGATCTGACCCTCCAGGGACACATGCCAGGTTTGGGATCCCCCCAAGGCAGGAGCTCGTTCACCTGAGCAGCCTCATCCCTCAGTGTTCTGCCTCAGGAGACAGCCTGGGGCTGGACTAGGACACAGCCACCCCAGGAAGCAGCATTCCCACAGACATGGGGCAGGGCAGTGTAAATAAAAACAAAATACTGGGGCAGAGGACAGCTTACACCCCAAAATATGTTTGCAAAAGCCAGCCTGGTTTCACTCCCAGTCCCCACAGCTCCCTTCCACTCCTCTCAAGGGGAAAGAGCCACAGGATCCCATCACTTGCCAAGTGATTTGTGCCACTGGTGGCAACCACGTGTTCCCTGAGGTGGGATTTTACACAGGACTGCAGCTTTACAGGTACAGAAGTCAAGGGGACACACCAGAGACACCCCAGCCCTCCCCTGGATACTGACAAAGAGGAGGACTGCAGTTGTGACCCCACTGAGAAGTGTCTCAGGAGCAAGGAACAGCCCCTGGAGCCACAGAGCACCCTGCAGATGATTTTCTGCCAGGTCTGGTGGCTGGAGAAGGAAAAGGGGATGGGCTTGGGAGCTTGGGCAGTGCCCTCACTTTGCACTGCTCAGCACAGACTGCACAGAAGCTCAAGGCTTCATCACAAGGGGAAAAAAGCATTAAAGTATCTGTGATCTGAGACAGAGCACAATGTGCAGCCACATCTGCAAGGGGTCTCCACTCCTCCTCCACAGAAACATCTTGATTTTAGCAGGGACATGACAGGCACAAGATGGATGGGAGGATGAAGGACCATGGCCTTAGGGGCTGTTGGGAGTCAAGCTGTGCACAGTTAATGGTCTAACAGAAAACCCCCAGCAAGCTCCAATCATTCCTTTTCTTCCTTCTCTTTTTTTTTTTTTTTTTTTTTTCCCCCAAGGAGGAGAGAAATTAATTTTGAATATATTCCCAGACACCAGAAAACCTGGATGTCCCAGACTGAGCCCAGTGACTCCCTGGTCATGTCAGACCCAGCCAAACCAGCACAGCACCAAGCTCTTGTGCCTTTATCTTCAAAACATAGAGATTGGTAAGATTTTGGGGCAGAATCAGAGAAGGAGGGAACTTCCATGGGTCTCAAATCAGGGCATGCCCTGCAGATGAGCCAAGCAAAACCTACAACAAGAGTCTTGCCAAATCCATTTACTGTGTTCACCTTGAAGCACAGAGCACACCCCACACCCTGCCCAGCTCAGCATCCCCCTGGAGCAGAGCTGGGGAGGGACACACTGCCCTAAGAAAGAGGAAACTGAGGGCTACACCAGCCCTTCCTGCACATCTCCTGATGGCATCTCCAGCTTTACCTGTGCCCTGTTCCCCTGGGAACCTGCAGTGACAGCAATGCCCCTCAGTCATGCCAGCAGGGCCCGGAGTGTCCCTGGAACAGACACAATTAACAGCAGTGACAGCGCTCCTGCCAGGGAGGGAAATCTCCTTGAACTATGAGCACCTCTAAAACAAACCCCATGAAAAGGCTTTGTCACACTTTGATGGGATAAGACAAAAGGATTCTGCACAAGATTAGGAGGATTCAGAAGAGATGTCTCCAAAAATGGTGCGTTCCTCCAGGAAGCAGGGATCCTTTAGTGCTGATTTTCTGTGATATCTGACAGCAGCCAGGGGATAAATCTCTCTTACACCTTCCTGGGCAACGTGGAAAAGTTCACATTTGAAAGCTAAATGCTCCGAGACACTTTGGTGGGAAAGCAATGCTGTTAACACTCAGAATCACAGAATCATTTAGGTGGAAAAGGCCTCCAAGGTTGCTGAGTCCAACCTTTGACTGATCACCACCAGAGCACTGAATGCCATGTCCAGTTTGCTGAACACCTTCAGGGATGGGGACTCCACCACCTCCCTGGGAAGCCTCTTCCAATACTTCACAACACTTTCCATGAAAAAATTCTTCCTGGTGTCCAACCTAACCTCCCCTGGTGCAGCTTGAAGCCAGGTCCTCTCATCCTGAGGAAACCGAGAACCCTCACAGCCCACGTGCTGACTTTTCAGTCAGTCAGTTATTGGAATATCAGCACATGGGGAAGGGGAGGGCAGGAAAAAGCCCCACGTTGGGTTTCTCCTCCCCACTCCCTCAGCTCAACCCAAAGCTGCTGGCGGCTCTGTAGGAGTCAGTGGGGCCAGGGCCAAGCCCTGCCCGCTCTGAGCCCCTTTGTGGAGGGCACAAGAAGCAGAGCTTTATGGGGGCCAACACTGGCCCATTGTGTGCCACATTCCTCACTCCATGCTGGGCCACGGCAGCTGTTTTGTAGGGCAGCCCTCGACGGAGCAGGGACACTTCACAGCTCTGAAAGGCCACTCTGTAAATGTCAAAGGGCCACCTTGTCTGGCCACCGCCGCCTCCGCGGCCCCAGCTCCCCCGCCAGGGAGAGCCGGGAATCTCCAGCAGGGCTGTGGAAAGCCAGGAACCTCCAGCCTGTGCTGTCCCCTCCAGCTGCCCGTGAAGGCAGAGGAGGGAGGCAATGGAAAGCCCACACTGACCCTGCAGAGGGAGGATGGAGGGGCCCTGCACAGTTCCATGAGCAAAAGCCTCACTCAACCTCAGCTGGCAGGTCCTGGTTTCCCAGTGAAACCTCTGGGGATCACATGCAGGCCAGGGAGCCTGAGTGCAGGGAAGGACACATCAGTGGGGATGCCAGGGAGATGGGGCTGGTCTCCACTGAACACACCTGCTTTGCCCAAAGTGGTCCCTCCATCCCCAGACCTCTGCTGGTGCCTCTGCTCAGACAGCACAAGAAGACTCAGGGTACAAGCAGTGCCTGAAGCACACCCCAGCCAGAATTTAGCCACAAAACCTTGAACAGTTTGAGCCCATATTTCCTTTTGAGGGCAGTCAGTACTTGCCAGAGCAGCCAAGTTTGCAACAGACAACACAGGAACGGCAAAGCCTGCTGGAAAATCCACAAAATAACAGGATTTCTGAGAAGCCATAATTACTGTAGGGGAGATGATAACAATCCACTTTTCCCTGCTGCTGTGTCCAGTCACTCATTCATTTCCCATTCCTGTCTGCAACTGAATAAAAATGGGTTCAGGTACCTCCACCTTCTTGTGTGGGAAGAGAGGAGAGCTCATCAGATGTAAAGGATGCGAGAGGCTGGAATAGGGGAGAGATTTAGATAATTAAAGCATGCAGAAAAATAGGCTTTAACAGAGTATTCTTCTGCTTTTCTGACGTCCACATGTAATAATTTCCGCTACAAAACAAGGTCTGTTCTCTGCAGAGTGATGCTGACAAGGCATTACTGGGAGATAATGAGCCACCGGTTGTGCTCATCCAATCTATAAAAGGGAGAGCAGTCCTTTTAAAGAGAAAAAGGGGGTTTGTCTGGTTTTGGGGGGTTTTTAAAGCATAAGTCCTTGAGGATTTCAGTTCCCAAGGTCACATCTCCAAAGGGGAGCAGTGCCTGATGTGATTTACTGGACTGCTAAAATACAGCAGAATGGAGAGACAGATCCCACGCAAAAGAGAGACATTTCAGAAGTGTGATGACAGTCTGCAGACAGAAAATGAAGATTTTATCCATGCAAAACAAGAAGCCCATCACTTCCCCCAAATAACCTCCAGGGTCTGGGATGGCCAGAAGCCCTGCAGGCTGGTGAAGCTCCACAAAAACCTTGAATTTCAGTGGACCTGCATTTCCTGACCACTAAAAAAAACCCCACCAAATCCTGCCTCACATGAGGTTCCAGGTGTGTCCAGACTGTGCCACACCAGGCTGCTCCCCACAGTCTCTTGGCATCTTCCCACATCCCACCAGCTCCACAATCCCAGTGTGTGGCTCTCCCTGCCCAGCTTCCCAAGCTCCCACAGAACCCCCAGCCCTCATTCAAAGGCCCCAACAAAGCTCTTTGTCCAGTGCTGCTGACCTTACCCTCAGCAGCCAGGCTCCTGCAAATCCCCACGAGCTGGGGTCACAAGATCAGCCTCTCCACACAGAATCCCACCACAAAGGCAGCACACAGGGACAGCCACTGCCCTCCCTGCCTGGCCTCGCAGCATCCCTGCTCCAGAGGACAGCCATGTACAGAGCTCCAGGGACACTCTGCCTTCACTCCTTTTAATAGGAACACAAAGCCTGAGGTCCCCTTGAGGGGGCAAAGCGTCTCTGAATTAACACTTGGGCATTTATATGTGTGCATTATCGTTTTTCCCCCCTTTTCTCCCACTGGAAATGAGCGACAGAGTTCTCTCTCACATGACTTGTGCCAAGCCTGCAGCACAAGCCTTGCAGGAATTAGGATCACAGGGCTGTCTCTGCAGCCAGCAATAAGGGAAGGCTGCAGAGACAGCAAAGAGGCAGAGCACAGCACACCTGGGCATGGGGTTTCAGCCTACAGCAACCAAAGGAGGCCAGACATCACCTCCAAGCTGTCTGCTCGAGCTTCTGCTTCCCACTGCCCTTCCACCTGTGGGGGAACTGAGGCACAGGCACAGAGGCACAGAACCCTAAAACTGATCCACAGACCCCAGTTTAACAGGCATCTGTTTGCACTAGGGACCATGGCAGCATAGGTGTATGATTAGTTTTGAGCTTTTTATGGGAACTGGAAAAACCAAACCCAGTTGAGATGGCTAAGCTGGGTTTAGGTAAACTGTGTAGTAAAGTTGTGACAGGGGAGGTTTAGGCTGGAAATGGGCACAGCCCCAAGGCTCCCAGAGCTCCAAGAATGTTTGGACAGTGCCCTCAGACACAGGGTGAGATTGTTGGGGTGTCTGTGCAGGGTCATGAGTTGGACTGGATGATCCTGGTGGGTCCCTTCATATTCGCTGGCACAGGTACTGGTGTATCACTTTTATTCCCTAGAAGCAGGACAAGTTTAACCAACAAAACCTCCCAGGGAAACGGAATTGAGGGCTGGACCCAGTAGCAGCATCTCATAGCAGCATCTCTGCTTCACAGCTCCACTCCCCCGTTCACATCCCAAACCCACAGGAGCACCCACACAGGGACAGCTGCTTGTGGGCTAAACACGCTGCACCCACGGCTTCAGGAAAGGAAAAACCACAGACACCCCAGTGCTGGGCTGGGAAAAGTTGGGATAAACACCTCACAGAAGGTAAATCCAGGTCAGCCCTCCTGCAGATGAGCTGGGTCACACTGGGCTGCCCTGGGCCAGTGTCTGCAGTCCCACATGGGGATAGGCAGCAAGGTAAAATAAACAAACCAAAAACTGCAGAGTCATCTGCCATCTCCTGCTCCCCAGGAGGGGGATGCTGCCTCAGCCAGGCTGGCCTCGTGCTGCCTGCAGTCCTGCTCCTTCAAACCCCTCAGCCAGAGGACAGACAAGTTGACACAGAGAATTCTCAGTGGGTGTTTACAGAGCTGTGCCCGCACAGCTCCCCACACCAGGGCATGGGGATGTGATGGCTGCACAGCTCAAGGCTTCCTCAAAGCAAACCTCCTCACCCTGCTCACCCCAGGCCTGCCCTGCTGGCTCATGCTGCCATCACCCAGCTGGGGACGTGGCTGGCACTTTGGGCAAGGCTGTGCCAGGTACAGAGGGCCACGAACACCCTGAGGAGCCCCAGAGCTCCCAGTACTGCCCTAGCTACTGGGACTGGAGACCACCGACCCCAGCCCACTCCTGCTGCCTCTGCCTTGGCTCCTAGCCTTAGGGAGCAAGAGATGAGAGCTCAGGCACAGGACTCTGCTCACATGAAGGAAAAGAGGAGAAAGACTCGTACAGGGCTGGCCAGCCTGGGCATGGTGACCTTCTTCTATATCATCACCTTCACTCCTCCACCAGGCTGGGAGGGTCTGGCTTCCTCAGAGGACAACAGCAGAGCCTTCAACTCCAGGGGCCCAAAAGATGGTGAGAGATGCAGCTGGTGGGGCCAGCTCTTGGCTGGGGCTACATCACCATGGGCTGAGGCCACTGCCAGGCACCTCCCCACTTGCCACTGTCCCCAGAGCTCTGCAGCAGGAACACAGCCCTTCCAGCTCAGCCCGTGCACCCACATGAGTCACTGTCCTCATTCTCCACCACTCTGACCTTGACCATGGCCCTTGAAACTTCAGCTTCTTTCTCCACCCTTCCTCTATGGACTGTGAACACTTCCAGGCCACAGCTATCTTTAGCAAGCATCTGCACAGCATCCAACCCAAAGAAATGTGTTTTTTTTCTGAGGTTTCTAGGCGTTAACCGCAGCAGGGACAATTCATTCCCCCTCTCCAAGATGTGTCAGCCCTCTCTGAGCAGCCCAAGACTCCATCCAGCCCCACAGCAAGCTCCAGCTTGAGCCACACACAGCTTTTCATCTAACAAAAAAAACCCCACCCACACCAGAGCACAGAAATCCTCTGCCATCCCACAGGGGGATCTGTGTGGATCTTCCTAGATAATCAAATTTAAACCACCACCAAAACAGACCTTTGATTAGCAGCCATGGAGCCCATTCATAGCGACAGCATGTCAGGTCAATGTTCACTCCCAAAATCAACTCTGCGCCTCAGGAAAGGGATTTTTTTAATTTTTGTTTGATGGTCTGCATTTGAGGTCTAGTTAACAAACAGGGGACTTGGGTTGCCATCTGGCCAGCCCGAGAGCGAGCTGAGAAATAATACTAATAATCATCATATGGTGGTGCTTTAAAAAGCACTTTTACAAAAGCATGGACGAGCTGACTGAAAGCTAAGAGGCATCTTTGTGCACCCTGAGGGCTCGGCCTTCGGGCACTCTGCCCCTCCAATCAGCCACCCTTCAAAAGGGTCAGAGTCCAAAATCTCTGCTGCTGTTTTGCCCAGAGCCCCACTGGAACAGCCATGGCTTTCCTCTGAAGCCTCACACAGGAATTCACTTGTGCAAGTCGAGCTGGGCTGGTGCTTTATTAAATAAATAAATAGCACAACTTACAGGATTTTCCATGCCAACAAAACAGTAGCTGGTTGCTGGTGTTGGGCAATGCCTGCGTGCCTCATCCCGAGCACAGACTGCCCCAGGGACATGTACTGCTCCTCCAGGGACTCCTCAGCAGCCACCCAGGGCTCCTGCAGGAGAGCCAAAAATCCCATTCCTGGCACATACTTCCCTGCAATGCACGAGAGGCTCTCCCACCCAGCAGGACAGGTCCCACTGCAGGGGTGCAGCACAGCCCTGGTGCCTGTCCCCAGCCAGCCCAGCTGCAGGCAGGCAGGAGCTGTGCCCAGCCCTGTGCCCACTTCAACAACAGGAACAAGGGGAGTGCCTGCCCTGCTGGCCTTTGTGTCCCACTCCATCTTCCCACACACATCACAGCACCAGGCTGCCCATCTCTCAGCCCTTCTGATGCCCCCAGCCCTGTAACACAGACAACTGACCTAATTTTCCTCTTTTTAAACAGCCAGAGGTCATCTCTGTCTGCAGCAAACCCCTCTGAGGCGGGAAGGGAAACAGAGTGATCTCTGTTAGCAACATCCCCCCTCCCCAAATCTCCCTCCATGTCTTGCCCTGTGCTGTCTCTTCTAAATGGCTGAGAATGAGCTTCTCTCATGTCCCTCAAGGCTTGAAATGGTGCTGAGGAGAGCCTGGGGAGGTCCCTGCTGGTTTTGGCTCCATGCAGATGGCTCCAACTCCACCTCATTCTCCTTCACAACTCAGAGCATCTCCCCTGACGCTCCCAAGGGCGTTCCTTGGCTCACCCCATGCAGCAAGACATGGGGAGACACCTGACATGTCCATGCTTCACCCACTGCCCGGTAACTCAGAGCTGGGGTAAGAATGCTCCCTTCCAGTTAACCCAGTTGCTCCAGCAGCACTTTCCCTCCTCTCCAAGTTCTCAAAGACAAGATTTTCCCCATCTACCTTTCTGCCCAAACTGCCTTTCCAGTAGATCTGACCAAAATCACACTCTCAAGTCTGTGGCAAACGCTGATGCTTCCAGGCACATCTTCCCATACCTAAAACTGCCACCAAATGGAAAAAAAAAAAAAAAAAAGGTAGAAAAACTTCATACTTTCCACCCCCAAGAATCACCTCTTTTAGTAAGAAGGTCACTCTCCTCAACCAGAGCGTTACTTTCAAGTTCTGAATTGTCAGAGTTATGCAAGCACAAAAATGCAGCACTGAAACAAAAAGGAAGGACATCAACAGAGGGCTTGGGCGCTTGGGAAAAGCTATGTATAAAATAATTACAGGCAGCATGTCCCTGCAGAGCCCTTGGACTCTGACTCAGCCCCTGCCCTGGCAGAGAACTGCAGGTGTTCAACACACGCTGAGCCCAGACCCAGCCCTAGAAGACAATAAGGCAGCAGGAGCCTGGGAAGGCTGGAAGTTGCTGCAGGGTGGTTGTTGAGGTCTCCTCCAGGGAGAACCTTCCAAACTTGCTGTCCTGTGAGCACAGGTTGGAGAGCCGGTGGGTCAGGCTGCTGCTCGGTCTGATGGGGCAGGAACAGAGATCTCCTCAGCCCAGCCACACATCTCTAATGGCTGACGGATCACTGCTTGGAAAATAATTGCGTGCCAGCTTTTACAAGGCAAGATGTGAGGGTGGGTGAGGTGAAATGAAGAGGAACACATTCATTATACAAGAGCTCCAAGCATCAGCTCTGGTGACTGCAAACACCAGGCAAGGCAGGAGCCGACCCCGTTGTCAGGCCGCCGCTTCCACCCCAATGCTCAGCAAGGGCAGAGCACAAAGCTTTGCCTGCCTCTGGCATGAAACCTTTCCCTTTGGAAAATAAACCTCTCCAAAGCTCCTGTGCTCCACCCCAGCCTCTGCTCCCCTCCCAGCTCAGGCGTGAAGGCAGCCCTGCCCAAGAGGGACTAACAGATGCACAAGGCATTAGGAGAGGTTCTGCTTCCATGTGACTCCGAAACACAAGTCAACTCCCTTGGGGGCTGCCAGGGCTTTTGCCACAGCCATGGATATTTTTATAATTCAGCTCTTGAAAAAGGAAGAATAATCTCCATTAATTTTTATAAGACCAGCTTCCCTCCTGCTTATTTTTTTTTCCCCTTTTAAACAGCAGCACAGACGACAAGACCCGCTCTTGCCCAAAACCCGAAGCACACCAAACCGCGACGCCCTGCGCGCAGAACCCGCTACTCACTGGTCACACTGGTCACTGGTGGCTCCAGCAGGGCTGCAGCTGCAGGGCTGGCACTGCTGGCCACCCTGCTCGGGGAAGAAGCCACGGGCACAGCTGTGGCAGCGCGGCCCCGCGTAGCCGGCCAGGCAGCGGCACTGCCCCGTCGTGCGGTTGCATCCGGCGCTGCCCACCGAGCTGCAGTTGCACAGGTCACCTGCAAGGGAAAGGGAAACAGAGGCATGGAATCACAGAACTGCAGAATGGTTCGGGCTGGAAGGGGCCTTAAAGCCCATCTCATTCCAAACTCCCTGCCATGGGCTGGGACGGCTTCCAGGTTGATCCAAACCCCATCCAACCTGGCCTTGGACTCTTCCAGGGATGCGGCAGCCACAGCTTCTCTGGGCAACCTCAGCCAGGGCCTCAGCACTCCCTTTGCATACCCCCATCACCACTGTAAGAATGATTTTTGTTTTAAAATGCTGAGATGATGGGGAAAGAACACATTGGGAGCACCCTGGGGTTTGAAACACCACAGCTCATGCTCGAAATGTCTCCAAAGAAGAGATACAGGATTATGGGTATAACTACCTAATACAATGCTGTATACAATGTCTTGATGTATATACACACACCTATCCACCCTTATGGTTGTCTGACTCCAGGAGCTGACAAGCAATAACTGTGTAATATTAGGATAAATTCAGCAACAGGTTGCAAAACCATTAATTCTAAGAGCCTCCATTCCACACCACTGGAACACCCTTGATTTACCACAGAACATACACTGACACTGGCAGCAGCATCTCCCACTCCTGAAAAAGGGATACAGAATTCCCTGAAAATACCCCCTCAGAGGAGCACCAAGTGCATGAAAATCACTTTAAAAGCTGTGGTAGAGCTGGAGGCAGGACAGAGACCTCCACCACCTAAAACCGACCATCCTCAGTCCTGTGGTGAGAGGGGAAGGCTCTGGGGACACAATCATGGTCTCTGGGGACTCTGTATTTCCAGGGGTGCTGGAAAGCTTGCACTGAACAGCTGCTTTTTTAAGAGAGAAGCAAATCTTTTGATCAAGTGATGAATTCCCAATCTCCCTGCACGTTATTTCTGCTAATACTTTCAAGCCCCAAACGCACTGAAGAGAACAACTTCTCTCTGGCAATTTGTTTCTGCCAAGAGCTTTATCTCTGTTCTTTCACTGCAAAATATTTAGTGCCTTAATAATTTAAAGTCTTCTTCTGCCAAGACTGAATTATAAACAAGGATTATTTGCAGATACAGTGCATAAAGCATCAGGGGTTTTACACAACTGCTGGTGTTTGTTATTGCCTGAGAAGAGACAGTATTCAGGGCACTTCAGGGAGAGAGGAGAGGCCAGGTCCCCATCCCAAGAAAACTTGACTTACACTTCTTTCCCTTGTCATACATGTTCTTCTAACACACTAAGAAATGTGAGTTATTTAGCTTTATTACTCCACCATAGGATCCCCACAGAAGCCATGTTGTCCCTATACACCTGTGAAATTGCACCTAAATTTTCTTCAATCCAAACTATCAAATAGGACAAACACCTCAAGATCACAATTATCCACTTCAGCAGCCACTTCACATAACGAACTAAATTCCCAGCTCAATTATCCAAGCAGAACCATATTGATTTGGGCACTTGGGCTTCTCCCCACCACCAGAACAGAAACCACAAAAACTTGCTGAGCAAATGCACTTTGGAGTTTGTTAAACACGCATCAAAACAAATTTCCCTTTCAGAACTCAACATGTGGTGCCATTAGACCAGCCAGACTCGATTAAGGAAAGCAAACGAGCATTGTGTCTGTTCTAACAGCATGGGAGGCACTGACAGGGCAGGTCCCACACAGGGGGATGAGCTGCTCCATGTGGAGACCACCCTTGTGCTCCAGGAGATGAAAGCCAGAGCCACCACCTGAGGCTGGATGAAGAGGGCAGGAGTGGGGCAGTGCTTGAGGATGGTCCCTGTCACACGATGGAGCTCTGCCCCTTCACTTATGCTCCAGCAGGATGGCAGCACTTTGGGCTCAAATCTGACTTTGTAGCACCCACTGCTTTCCATCCAACACTCCAGCCCATCAAAATTGCCCCAATTCAGGTCAGGCTCTGCCTTCGTTGCCAAATCCAACAGCAACATAGACACCACTGCAATGTCGGTTCCCCAGGAGTGAGAAATGCTGTAATAATCCAAAATAACACCGGCAAAAGCACTTTTTGCTTGTGAGGCTGGCGGAGCCTGGTTCTGCTATAGATGGGGACAGGAGCTGAGCCTGCCTGCTGCAAAATCACCCCAAGGAGTGATAAGGCACAACACAACAGATCCAGAAGGTATCTCCCAAAAAGGATGATTCCTTGAAGACCCCACCTCCCCCAAGTACCCCAGAGATCTTCAGGGAGGAATGGTGGTCCCAGGTAGGGGAACAGCATCCCACAGGGTCCCTACCCTCCCCAAATGCATTCAGCCCAGCTCACACATGGATGCAGCCCCAAAACGCCCCGGAGCTGTGTGGGTTGGGCAGTGGAGGAGACTCAGACAGCAGCACTGAAATCTGAACTCCATGGCATCGAGGCCAAGGGCTGACACGGGGCTGTAGCAGGCTATGAACACCCGAGACCCAATTTGAAGGGCACTTTGCTGTCCCCACAGCAGCCAGGTGGCAGAAGGCGTGAACAGCCCTCAGAACAGGAACGCGATAACAAACATCTGCCCTGGAGTCCAGGAACACGGCAAAGAGGATGAGCACTACAGAAGAAAACTGGGAAACATGGTCCTGGCTTCTGGCCAGAGCCCAGGTTTTACAAGCCTTTTTTCAGTTTTCTCAAGCTGATGTCTTGCTTTTGAAGATAACCTTCAAAAATACCTCACTGAGAGCTTTTGTGAAGGCAAAGGAAGGAACAGGATGGCTGAGCCCCAGGACTGTCCCACTCCAGACTGCACAGTCACAGCCAGAGCACTGTGCTGAGGCTGGATAACACCACCAGCAAGGGAGCCAAGGGCAAAGACTGCTCAGGGATGAGGCACTGGTCCAAGCTCTGATTCTTCTCAGTTTGCTATCCTGACTCACCCTTGCTCTGCCTCAGTTTCCCCATCTCAGGGTGTTCCCCTGCTTCCCAGGTCCTCCCAGCCCTGCTTGTCTCTGCCTATTCCCCATTGCTAAACCATCACAGTTCCCCTTCCCTCCCCACAAAACACTACACAACAGCTCAAAGCACGTGGTTATCACAGATAAAGCTCACTACCTTTGCTCCTGAAAGGACTGACAGGCTTTAATTAATTAACAGCCTAATGATGTTTTGAGGTCCAAGAATCAAGGCACCATAAAACTGTGTGTCACTGCTATGTTACCCTTCAAACAAAAAAAAACCCAAACACCTCTCTATTCAGGAACAACACTTTACTGGTTCTTGCTTAGAGGAAGGTGAATTGGAAGGAAAGGTTCCTCATTTGGGAAGCAAGGGGCACACTGCTGTGTGGAGACAGATTTAATATCCAATTTCAGTTAGCCCCAGCCTAAAATTGATTCATTTTTAGTATGCAAAAGCCATAGGTTACCAATAAACTGGAGAATAGATGTTTTATACTGTATTGAATCCACACCACAGCTATAAATAGCTTTGACACAACTGAGAACCTCCAGGCGTGAGGGTGCCCTGTGACCCCTCACTGTGGCCACCTCAACCTCAGTGTGGCAACCTCTGTGCCAGCTCCCCCATCCATCCCTAATACAGATCTCAGCCTCCAAATCCCATTCCAATGCAAACCCCAACTCTGCAAATCCCAGCAACATTCCAGCTTGTGCCAGATCCATCAAGATTCCCTTCATCTCCCATCCCCTCCTAGTACTTAAACAGTGCTTGTTTTGATGTAAAAACCCTTCCTCAAATTATTTTTTTCACATCCTTTCAGCTTTGCAGTGTTTTAAGTCTTCACACATATTATAAGCGTGATTCCTCCTCCTTTCTAAGCCACTTAATGAATGAATAATTTAGAAAACAGGTGAAATATTTACAAAGGGTAAAGAAGCCAACACTGTGAAAAGCACGAAGGTCTCTGTGAAACCACGTTAACTGGGGACATCCTGAACCAATGCAAATCCTGAATGAACTCACCTAATCCCTGGGAGCCAGTCTGGAAAACCCAAGATGCACATTTTTGGTTATAAAAACATGCAGCTGTAAGAGCAAGCTGTAGAGCCCCACAGATGCTATTTATTGTCCTGCTGCAAAAGCATCCCCAAGGAGACAGACATTTTCTCTGGACTAGATAAGGGGGGGGGAAAAATGAAATTCTAACCTGGAGGTACTGTTGGGTTTTTGGGGAGGTGCAGCCCCACTGTGGCACCTGCAGTGCTGAAGCCAACACAGCCCAGTAAGAACCTCACTTCCCAAATACTCCCCAGATATCCCACTGGATTTAAACCACCACACACAACAGTATCCTATCCCTGGAAAGGCTTTGTTTTCAGATTAATTAAGCAGTTTTCCCTCTTCCCCAGATTTCATTCCCAAATTCAAGCCCTACCTTCTCTCCCATTTCCCTTTCTCAATCCCTCTCCAGGCACCACTCCTGACAAGACAGGAATAAAGGGATCAGGCAGGAGGTTTAAATATCTATCCAAGGTCATTTCCTTTCTCCTTGTAATTAAATTGTGGAACTCATTGTCAGGGGATGTTCTGGCTGCCAGAAATACCTATGGCTTCAAAGCAGGACTGGAAAAGCTCAGAGAGGACAGGTCCACTGGTGGCTGTTAAATACAGGGATCTGGAAGAAGCATCCTGATGGGAAAGGCCCTGAAACTCCATCCAGAAAAGTCAGGATCATACCCTGTGTCCTCTTGGCATCTTCTTCTGACCTTTCTTGGGTGGGTGAAGCTTTGTTCTGAGCCAGCCTGGCAGCTCTGTTTTCTCCTTGTTTGCACTGCTCAGGGATGGTGGCAGCTCCAGTTCTTCCCCCAAACACACAAATCCCCCTTGAAGAGTTAGACAGTGCTATTTCACTGGTAATTTTTCCTCATTACAGCCAAAGGCACAGCTGTGCTGTACCACTGCTCAGTCTTTCCCTTCCCCCTGAGAAGACAATTCATCCCTTCAGTACAATCCACTGATGTGCCAAACCTGCCCCAGCAATGGGATGAGGGTCAGGACAATGCTGTTCCAGCATGGGATGATGAGATAAGGCATGAGCCAGCTGTTAAAAGGGAAGGTCCCATCCTCCCCAGCCCTTGTAAAACAATTTCCTGAGCTCCAGCCCATCTCTTCTACATTTGTGATGCACCATCTCAGTCTACTGGTCCACTGCACCACCTGGTCCACTCTAGCCCTGGACTGGATTTGGGTTCAGCTCCATCACTCCTCACTTGGGTGCAACTCCACTGATGCTCTGAGTGCAGGAGTTGTTATCCCAGTGCAAGGATGCTTTGGCCTCCAACCTTCCCCCACGGCTGCAGCAGATCTGAGAGGGCACAGCCCAGCTGAGCTCTCTCTCAGGGAGCTGGGGAACATCTGCCATGGGCTAAGAGCTCCTGCAAGAACAGGTCAGAGAGGAGCTGATGCACTGTAGCTTCCAAAAGAGAGGACTTCTGCCAAGTCCCAGGACTCATTCCCATCCAGACAGAACTCAGCACAAAAAAAGAGTCAACTCTTGAGTCACAAAGGTGCATTGAAGTGCCCAGACCTGCAATTTACTCTCACTTGAAGCTACAATGCAAAGCCAAAGTGGTAGGAAGAGTATCTCTGCCCACCCCCCAAAAAATTTATATACATATAGGAGTGTCTTCTGTTATTTTGCATTCACTTTATTACTGAGTGCACCACATTCTGGGCACTTAAAGCCTCCATCAAACTCCAGGCTCTGCAGAGTCAGGTACTGATGGTGAAGAGAACTTCATTCACATTAAGGCTGCTAGGAGTGTTACAGAGTTGCTTGTATTGTTCCATAAAAGGCTTTTATGGGTCAACAAAGGGGAAAAGACGAGAATTTCTCAATGCATATACATCACTTGTAATGTCATTAGAAGATTAAACACATCTGTTGAGGAATGTTTTATCAGATTAAGTCTCTCACTTATCACTTGGAGGGAAGTACAAAGCCAAGGTCCCAACTGTTGGGGTCACCAGCAGCTGCACAAGCACTTTTCATCACCCTGAAGAAGACGAGTTTGGGGCTTCAGCCAAATTCCAGCTCAGCCTCAAATGTGTCAGCCCCCCGCCCTTCCAAAGGGATGGAGCATCCCTTCCCACCACAGCTCCCAGCCCTCCTGCCTCCCCAGCCATGAGCAAAGCAGGACCCTCAGACCCCCCCTCAAAGGCAAAGGCTGCTCACTCCCTGGGCCTGGTTATTTCTGTTCCTTCCCTGCACCTGCGATGGAACCTGCAGGGATGTGGTTTCTGAGGAGCTCCTGAAAGCTCCTCCACACAGAACAATTTTGTTGCTTTTTCCTCCTTTTTGATGCTAAACAAGTCAGCAACCTGTGCACAGAGCTTTGAACCTGCTCCTTCCCCAGTAAACCTGCATCAAAAGTCAGACTCACAGGTATAAAGCTGTCTTGGGAGACTAAAGAATAAAGCCCTGCAAACATCAAGGGGGAAAAAAAAGAAGAAATATATGGATTCTTATTAACTTGGTATTCCTCCTGCACTGGGAGATCCCCAGCTCACAGCTCGGCTGCAGCACAACACCTGAGGAGCCCATGGATGGGACAAGGAGCTGTCAGGAGGAGCAGGAGGGGTCCTGGAGTCATTAAGATCCAGGATATAAGGCAGAAAAGCTGTGCAGGGGGGATTACACAGCTGCAGCTGAGGAATTATTCATTCCTATATAACAATAAGTTTCCACAGGCAGACAAACCCTCCGGGGTCTCTTACGAAGCAGACTGTGCACAAAGAGGAATGTGGCCCTAAAATGTTTATGATCCAAGAAGCTACTTCAAATAGACCAAATACTTGAGGATTAAAACCTCCACAGTTTAAAAAAAAAAAAAAAGAATCCAAGCCTTTTAATTAATTTTAAAATAGTTTTGTTGGCGTTCTACTTTAGTTGATTAGATTTTCCCACTAATATTTCCACAAACGTCTGCAACGATATAAATATTCCATGTTTCTGTTTGAAAATCTCTGTATTTTTACCACCCAGAGTGTGACACAGGCAGCCCAACTCCGGGTTTAGAGATAAACAGGGTGAAAACTAACTTTGGCAAACACCTCCCCACCAGCCCACAGAGCCCTGGCAGCTCGTTCCTCCTGACAGATACACTTGTGTGGCACCTCTTAGGAAACTGAATTGTTTTGTCAGCAAAATGCTTTCACTGGGAGATCAAGACACCTCACACGGGATGGGGCTGGGAATTTATGAGCAGATTCCAATTTTAGTCTCTATCGACCACGGCCTAGCAGAGGAAGGGATTATGAAGAGCCACATGAATAATATGAACTATAATCATCTGCTGAAGGCTCTGCGTGCTCCGATTCCTGCAAAAAGTAATTAAACTCACAAACTTTGCTCGGTGCTTTGGGGAGTTGCAACTAATGAATGAACACGTTAATTTATGGGAGATTTAAGGCTCTTCAGAGAAAACCCTGAGCAGGAACCATCCTTCCAACTGTTTGTGCTTGGGCTGTGAAGTTGTGCTGCGTGAATAACCAGCAAGAAAACAGAGATGAGCTCAGGTAACACCCCTAGATCACCATGCTACCCTTCCCAGCAGGGCCCCCAGTGAGCAAGACTGGGGATAACAGGGTCAGACTTTTTGTTTGAGTAACAGCCAGGTTTGCTGATTGCTGAGAATCAAAACTTTCTGTTCCTGCTGCTCCGGCAGATCCCAGGGAAGAGCAGGTGCAGCAGCACAGCCCTGCCTTCCCTGCCAGCCTCAGCTCCCAGGACTTTGTCCAGCCTGCAAGGAACTGATCTGCCCAGTGACAGGAGCTGCCTTCTGCCTGCACATTTGTCTGACACAATTAAGCTACTTCAAACCAAAATCCACCACTGCAAGGCATGCAGCCTTCCAGAGCCTTCTCCCCTCCAGACCTTGCCTGCAGATACAACAGATCCTCCTCTCCAGAGCCACTGCAATTAACTCCTCATGCTCCCAGTGTCAACTTCAGCTTTGGCAGAAACAGATGAGACCTCCAACCTCCTCCTTCCAGAGCCAGCTTGGTGCTGAGCACCCACAGAACATCCAGCCCGAGAGCTCCGTGGGTACAGCCGAGCAGGGCTTGTCATTCCCAGCCATGGTCACACTGCCTGGGAGAAGGAAAGAGAATGGCCAAGTCCAGAAGGCTGGAAAGGCATTTTTTGCTTAGTACAGAAATCACAGAGTAGGTGGTAACACATCTGCTTCAGCACCATCAGCTGCTGCATGCTGCTGAAGGGAGGGAGCTGCTGAGGATGGTGACAGCCTCCCTCTCTCACTGCAGGTACATCACGTAGGGTCTGCAGGGCTGGGGAGCCTTCCCAGGGAGGTGGCAAACACAAAAGGCCAATCCCACTGCGAAATGCAGCACTTCTTTTGTTGCCAAGTCATAACCCAATTTCTTTACTCCAGGTGTAACCGGGTCCTTCACTGGTGTATGGAGGGAGCTGCAGCTTCACCTCTCTGACCTTGGGCAGAGCTTCCAAAGCTCAGGCCAGCCTGGAAGGAATGTGGCAGGAAGTTATCCTGCCTTTCCCCCTCATTTTCAGCACTCTTACACCAGGAGAGAAGACAGAACAAAAGCAAGAGATGCCAACATCAATGGTGCAGTCAACCCATAATTCAGTATAAAAATGATTGGAAGTGCATCCTCCCCCAGCAGAAGGAGGAGTGCTCTGCATCCCCCTGCCACAGCCCCCCACCCTGCTCTGGGGCACACACAGCCTCTGGGGATGGTCATCACCTTTAGGGGCAGCACAAGCATCAGGCCCAGCTTTCTCTCCAAGCATGCAGGAGTGATTTTTAAACTGCTCTAATCATCCCCCAGGCCGAGGGATGCACTCAGAGAGAGACTCTGGACACCCACAAGAGGTAGAAGATGGACCAAGGAGGGAATCACACCGCTGTGAGATGAAATGCTCTCCACACAGGGAAGGGGCCCATCATTCATGGCTCAGCACACAGGCAGCAAGAGGCATTTTTACAACTTTTTTTTTTAACTTTTTTTAATGAGAAAGAGAAGGAAGACTTGCTTTGGAGGGTTTCAGGCTATTTTATGTCTAAGCCTGTGGCGAAAATCTGGAATGGAAACTTTCATCAGTAACTCCAGCAGGTGCCCAGAGCAGTTCCTTTCAAGATTCAGCCAGCAGCAAAGGGACAGACCCGTTAACAAAGGCGCCTTTTATCCACGGTGTTAATAAACACTAACTGAAAGTGTTAATAAAAAGAAGCTTTCCAGAGCCTGAGCCACGACCCCAGCTCATCTCAGCTCTGCATTTTCAAGCTTGGAGATGAAGCAAAGCCCAAACGAATCCCAGGATTCATTCCCAATACACATTCCTAATTCTTTTCCTACTCTAAACAAACACATTTAAATGCAGCCTTTTATTCATCACAAACAGCAAAGTATCTTTGTTTCTTTCTCACTCACTTTAAAGGCCATGCAGAGGAAGGAAGACGAGAGAAGAAAACTCTTTGACAGCCTGCAGCCAGCAAGTCCTGCTCCTCTCATTGCTCCCGAGCTTGGTTCCAAGTTTAATAAAGGTGTTTTGTCTCCTTGCTTAATAAGTGGAATTACCATAGCAGAAAGCCCAGCGGGGGAAAGGGATACCACGGAGCATGAGTAATCACAACTGGTTTTGGGCAGGTTTTGCCATTTGGGTCCTGTTTCAAGGTTATGATGACATAGTGCTGTGGACTGGTTGGGAGTACCAGAACTCCTGCCAGACAAGGAGTTGTAAGTTACAACATGCTGCAAGCAGGGAGAGCTGCTGGGCCAGAGCAAGGAAAATGTCACCCGAGCTGGGAAGAGAAGTTTCCTGTTCCTTACGTTTTATTCCCTTATTTTATAATGCAGCCTCACACTTCCCCTGCTATACTTTGCAAAGGACACAGTGATGCCTTTACCTCCAGCTCATGTGAGTGACTTAAATTCCCACACTCAGAACTTGTTTCACACCTTTGCTCTCACCCAGCACCTGCCAAACTGGGTCGCAGATACTGCAGCCAGACAAAATTTGATGGCAAATCCATGGAAGAGAAGCCAAGCTTTCAAAGAGGGAACTGATATGGGTTAGGACACGTCACGGAAAAAGACACCTGGATGGAGAAAGTCATCACTTATCACTGGAAACGGGGACTGCTGCAGATCCAGTATCATCTGCTGAGGACCTGCTGAGGGGGAGCAGCCAGCATGGTGCAGCTCAGCTCTACTCCAAAACTTCAACCAGCAACTGCAGCCATGCCATGAATTTAGAGAGCACAAATCCCACCCTGCACAGAGAGCAGGGGCAGAGCCCACCCACAGGGCTTTGAGGGCAGCTGGAGCCCCTGGCTCCCCTCACCTCTGCTTTGAGCCCCAAGCCCTGCAGCAGATGAATGACTCCAGCCAGGGCTGAACATCAGCTTTTCCTTCCTCTCTCCTTAGTCACTGTGGATGGACACTGCAGCTCCATCCATTCCCAGCTCCTGCCTCAGCCACGAGGTTATTTATTACCTGTATTTATTTCCAGCAATAGCCCTCCTACCAAAGGGAAGTGTTTCCATTAAACAGCACAAGTTCAGCAACCACAAACAAACAGTAACTTAAAGCCTAAGCCAATTCTCTGAAACCTCCACAATAAATACCAATGTCATGCAGGGAAGTACAACAGGCAACAGCCCTGTCCCACAGAACACCCAAACAAGCAAAACCCTTAAAAGTGTGATGGAAGGATGGAGGCAGCCAGGCACAAGGGTTTCAGGTTCCCTGTGCAGCATTCCCCACCTCACCCACAGCTCAGGCACTAGGCTGAGACCAAATCTGAGCCAAGATGCTGAACCAAAGTAGTGTTTGCAGAGTCAGAGCTGAGCCCTCCAGCATCACCAAGGAGGAATTACCCTCAGCAACAGCAGCACGCACACTCAGTCTGGGGCTGGCAAAACCAAGCCTGATCCCAAGCCAAAGAAATGCTCAAAACCACAAAGCCTCCTCTGCAGCCAATGGGTCAGCTAGGAGAGGTTTGTTGACATTTCTAGCTTGAGCATTTCCTCATTTTTGAGGGCTTCATAATGACTGTTTTGGAATTTCAGGAGGAGGAGCAGTGACTCCTCATCCACCAGCTCTGCTGTCAACGTGAAACATGGTGAAAGGAGGATCTGAGTCCCACCTGCAAAGAGGCATCCAAAACCCTACCGAACCCAGGGAGCTGCTGGTACCTGACACAGCCCTGAGACTCTACTTTGACAGGGCCAATATTGCACCCACTGAAAATACAAGCATATCACCTGGAATTACAGACATACAGGTGGGAGAGATGTCAGCTCCAAGGCAAAGTTTGTGCACAAAACTCATGTACATCCTGACAGCGGACACAGGGGATCCTCTCAGAGGGATCACAAAACAACAGATGGTGAAGCAAAGAGAGGAGAGCATCAACTCTCCAGTCCATAAACTTGAACTTGCTATCCATACACCTCCTGGAAAGCTTTTAAGCAGTTTGTAAACCAAAAATCAGGGATAGCCGCTGTTCCAGGCATCCCCTGACACCAAACTGAGGTGCTGGGGGAAAGGCTCTCTCTGGTCATTCCATCCATCCCAAACAGAGCTTGCTGCCTTCCACAGGATAGTCAGTACCACCCTTGAAACTGGCTGTCCCTTCAGAGACCGGTCCATTTGTTGTTTATCTTTCATTTTAAATGGATTAGACACGTACAAAATCCTCCCTTGAAAAGGAACAACCAAGATGTGGAAAGGATGGGAAGATTCAACTGCCAGGCGTCAGCACTAATCCACGTCAAAGGGCACGCTGTCAACAACTCACTGTAAACTTCCAGGAGTAAAGAAAACCACTCACAATAAAATAGTTAAGACCAGATAAATGTTTGTCATTCATTATATGGAGTCAAACTTGGATTTCTCAACAACACAGCCAAGCCAAAGCAAGCACATTAGTAAGGGAACATCTTTTCTGAGGAGCTACTTGCAAGGGGAGCAGCCTGCCCTTGAAGGGAGAAAGGCTGGAGGCAGGTGAAGTTGCTGTTTGTCTTTCTCTGATAACAGGTATTTAGTTTTCTACGTCACTTTGCTTTATCATAGCCTGAAACCTGGCCAAGCACCCAGCTCCACCTCCCCATCTGCTCCCTGTGCCAGCTGGCCCTGCGGCCCAGGGGATGCTGAGGCAGCCACAGCCATGCCAGGCAGCCCAGCAGCTCCCCAGACCCAAACTGGGGCACCCCCAGCCCTGCCTGGGAACTGGGGAGCATTGCTGGAAAACCTCACAGGGCAGATCCCAGTCTGACATTGATGTTCACAGGGAGGGGAGTGCTGGGAGCACTCATGTCCAAGTCATGTGGGGAGCTGGAAAACATGGCAAATTCCCACACAGATCCTTCCACAAGTATTGGGACTTGGAAAAAAATCACTGGCCTTGGCAGGGAAGGGCAAAGCAGAAGCTGAGGAGGCTCCAGCAAAGACACTGCCTGTGTTGGCAGCAAGTGAGCAAACACCTGAGCCAGGCAGGAACCAACAGCCCATTTCAACTCCAGGCACCTTCCAGCTTGGACAAACCACTGGAGCACATCCTCCTTGGGCTCCTGGTGCCCCCAGTCACACCCAGCTCAGCTCCTCACAGAGCAGGCTGCAGTTTGGGGTGGGAAGGGGTGCATGACAACACCTCCTCCCACCCCACAGGCACTGCCAGCTGGGGCATTGTGCAAGCTCCGTGTCCTTTCCCCATCCAGGAACGCTCCAAACCTGCGGCACGGTGAAGGCGTGGGTGCCTCTGCCCCATTAGTCACATATCTGCCATCCAGACGTGTTTTGGGGAGGCAGCTGGGTTTGTAGGGGCCTTATCCCAAAATCCTGCCTGCTCCCTCAGAGCCCAGCATGGTGCATTCATCCTGATTTTTCCCCCCAAATAACTGCTCAAGTGAGCGTGTCTATTTTGGGGCAGAGAAAGAACACCCTAAAACCCAGTCTATAATGTCTGCTTTGTGATAAAAGGCAAGAGCTTTAGCTAGCAGAAATTATATACATATACCTATACTTTCTTTTTTTTAAAAAAAAAAGAGGGAAAGAAAATTGAATCATTGAAGTTTTCATAGCCCAAGGAGCTTTGAAAAATTTGGAGGGAAGGAACAGAACATCAAGTTTAAACTGTTTTTAATGGAAAAGCCCATTAAAGAAAAAGGGATCTTTTGCAGAAAGATATATATTTTGCTGATTTTGACACAAAGGACTGTTCAGAGGAGGGGAAGAAAAGCTTTCATTTGAAGGTTTTGAGCATTGCTTTTGCACCTTTAAAGCACTGCTCATGAAAGCATCCTCACAAACCTGTTACTGCTGGAACACAGCGTGCCCAGAGAGAAGGCAGATCTGACCACCTGCAGGGTGAGGGCAGGGCTTTGGAGACAACCCTTGCCTGTGCCATGAAAATGAGCAGCTATTACAAAAGACAGGAGAAAAATATATATATTAAAAAAAGTCATCAACTTCCTTCCCTTCCACCAGGCCCTTGGGAAGAGGAAATGCTGATCTTCCAGCTCACAGATGGTTCTCCTGGAACAACCTCCTGGTTTCCACCCCGTCAGCCACATCTAGTGCTGGGGGTGGATTTTGGAGGAGGGCTGAAGAAGAACAGCCTCCCTCCTCCACGTCAGTGCCAGCAGCATTGCACATGCCATGGGACGCACCATGGGATGCAGTGGGTATTTCCTGGGATGGAACACCACCTTTGCCCACAGATCCCTCCCCAGCCATGACCACATCCCACACTGCAGGAGAGGAAGCTGTGGCTTGAGCACACACATCCCTGACAATTAAAGTCATCTTCTTAATACCAACCAGTCCCAGCCATCCTGTGACAGGCCACAGAAAATATGAATTATTGCATTGCCAATTTAGACTGGTTTTCTTCTCATTCAGGTGCTGCTGGACCCGAGTCCCACTCGGTGACAGTCACAGACTCATCCAGCAACTGCACAGAAGGAAGGACTGAGCATCCCCTAAAAGGCTGTTGTTCCTTCTATGTTCCCAAAATCTCCCACAACTGCACACACAGGGATGAATTCAGAGCAATGTCACCAACAAAGAGCTCAGATTAATAGCAATAAAGTGTAAGTGCTCCACGTGGCAGGCAGAGCCCTGCTGGGGAAAACGACCTGTGAAAGCTGAAAAAGCAGCCCACGATGAGACCACTGGGAGGAAAAAAAAAAAAAAAAGGCAACAAAACAAACAGTCCATTTCAATCTCCTTCTCATAAAGAGCCAAAATGAACCCAGGAACACATCAGAGAATAATCATTTAGCACAGATCAAACAGGAGAACTAGCATATTAAAAATACATGCAGCATTAATCAGCTACAAAGATTTATGTGCCATCATTTCCATAAATAATACAGGATCAAAGCAGCCCAAGCAGCACTATCAGTTAATATAGTCAGCCAGTCAGTCAAAATAGAGTAAAGCTGCCTGAAAACTGTGGCTGTATAATTTGCCAGGAATAAAGCAGATTCATCTGAGAAGTGGCATGACCAGTTAAACGGGTAAAGGTTACCAGCAGCCTCATCATTAGAGGGAGGTGATGCCACAAAGGAGGAAAAAAAAGAAAAAAGTGGTTAATACAGCCTTAACAAATTATTAAAAAAATACCCAAACAACTTGGGGAATATCAGTATGTCTTGCCTAGTGGTAACCTCAAGAAGGATCAAGGTGTGGGGGACGGGTGGGAGGACTGACCCTGCTGGAGCAGGGGTGGCCCATGGGGTATAGCCCACCCCAAACCCCTTCTCCAGGGCTGGGGCAGTGCCAAGGGGCTCCCCTTTGCCCAGGAAAAAACTCCCTGCTGTGAAAACCATCCTGCCAGCTCAGGGTGAAGGCTCAGCACCAACAGCCTTTAAACATCCAGCCATCCATGCATAGAAAATGCCTGTGTCATTAGGCCTTTTGCTGAAAGGCTGCAGAGCCATTTAGCTGCCCGATTTTTAAAACAGGCATGTGGAGCAGAGCTATAAATAGCAGGGATGCTTGCCTTGTCATGTTTCTGGGGGTTTATTTATAAGGACAGGGGGCAACTAAATTAAAAACAGTTAAAAAAGAAGTGTCTCGGGCTTCTCTGCTTTAAAGCCAAGTTGCCGGAAGATAAAAACCTTCAAGGTTTTTGCTTTTTTCTTTTTCCAGGCAAAAGGCAAACGCCCATCGCTCATGCTCAGACTCTGAATTGGTTACATTTACAAGGCAAATTTTAATTCATACAGCAGGTGTTCAGAAATACAAAAAAAATAAAAATCCTCCTTTAAGCAGCACAAGACCAAATCAAGGCTTTGCATTAGTTGATGCAGCTCTGGGGAAGCTCCTCATTCACTGAAATAGGACCCGTGTGAGTGAACGAGGAGCAGAGACCTCAAAAACCTCATCCAGAGTTGGGTGGGGGGAAGGAGGGAAAGCCCTGAAGGGCTGGAGCAGAGATGCTCCCAAATCCGGGGGCTGGCAGTGCACACAGCATCCCACACAGCATCCCGACCCTGCTGCAGCTTGGGAGACAGAGGGCAACAGGAATTTTGCATGGGAAGATGCAGATGAGCACCAGCCAGAGGAGGAATTCAGCCTCCAACAAAAGAGCCGCTTTGGGCAGCTCAATCGGTCCCCAGGCAATTACAGCCCCGGCAGGGCTTGGAGGGTCTATTCTTCACAGGCAGCTCGGTGAAATCCCGGGAAACCAGGCGGGTCCAGCAGTCCCCTCCCTGCTCCCTGCCTTTATTAAATGGCCAGAGAGGACAAGAGGAGAGAGCCAAGCTGCTGCCAGCCCCTCAGCACCAGGCCAGCAGCCAGCTGGGATGCAGGAGCTGGACCATTTTCCCTGCATCCCTCGATACAGGGACAGGAGCCGAGGGGGAGTGAGTGACCCTGTCAGGAGAGGTGACAGCCCTGTCAGGAGAGGTGACAGCCTGCCTGATCCTCCAGGAACAGCAGCTGTGGTGAGCCAGAACCAGCACCATCGGGAAGGTTCCTATTCAATAAGGGGGGAAAATGTTCGGCCAGACAAATGAGGTTCAATTATTCCAAGTCTAGAATGCCTTGTTGGAAATGCTTCCAGACTGACAAGCTCTAATCCAATAAAAGACCCTTCCAGACAAGCCCTGCTGTGATTTTGGGAGCATTTTCCCCTGGCAGGGACCCAGCAGCCCCCAGCCCCTCACTGGGGATGGATTTAGCCCCAGGCACAATAACTGTACAGGGCAGCCTCAAGGCACAGGACACTCGAGCTCACTGGGAGCTAAAGCAGAAGCAAAGCAAGAACAACCATTCCATTTCAGTCTGACACAATGCAAAAGTCAAAATTAAAAAAAAAAAAAAAAAAAAGGAAATCATTTCCTGTGAACCAGAAATCTGTGTTTTAGCCAGTTTAATGAGACTGAATTGCAACTGGTTCTGTTCTCCTGGGGTGCTGGAGACACACGACTCCCCAAGGCAGGGCAGATGGCTGGACTGCAATCTAGCCTTCAGCTTGTAAAATACATTAATATCCCCAAGCAATTATAAAGTGCCAGACTCTGCCCCTCTGGGCTCACTCCCACCCAGCAATGCCTCACTGCACAAGGCAGCCCTGTTGAGCTCAGACATGCAGCACCTGCCAGCAACACAGCCTGTAGCTTTCCAGGACTTTTAAAGCAAGTCTGAGCCCTTGCTCCATCCTCATCCAAGAGCTCAGGGAAGTCTCAGGTGCGGTCAAGGTGTTGTACAAAAATCCAGCTCCTCAACATCATTCCTTTCTTTTTTCAAGTGCTTGTCAGAGGTAAAGCAGAAGGAGCCAGACGGCTGTAAAAGGATCCCTGCCTTCAGCAGCCGGCCTTGGCACGGGTTTATTCCCAAAGCTGGCAGATGCATCACACCGCCACGAAGAGCTCGGCTGCTTCTTGGAAGCACCAGCGAGCACCTCAGATCCGCAGCAGCACTCCCTGACAGTCAGCTGGTGTTAGCTCCACAAATGTCACCAGCACACAGAGCCTCAGCCCTGGGTATTTATAGGGCTCTCGTCAAAAAACCTCTGGAGTCTTTCCCCTGACTTCAGCAGAACTTTGCATCCGGGACCTCAGCTCCTCAGGAACAGCCTGTTCTGTGCGTCTGTGCCCACAGCCACGGGGCACTGCATGTCCTGGATGTCCCTGAGCTCATGCTGCTCACCTGCAGCAGTGAGGACACACATGGGGACAGGCTCGATGCCCACCATCACCACTACCCAGATGGGCAGATCCCAGGATGCTGCAGCCACCTGCAGGGCCACAGCAGAGTCCCCTCAGGGATGGGGTCACACCTCGGTGCAGCCCGTGGCACCATCACTCCTTGACCACAGCAGTCCTGTCCCCGCTGGCCCAGCCCAGCAGGGTCAAGGTCAGGGTGCCTCGTGGGGAACAGGCAGCACCAGGGAGGTGCTCCAAGGGCAGAACCACTGTCCAAGGAAGCCCATCCCACACTTGGCCACGCATTTCCCAGCTGTCTGGACAGGCACAACCTTTGCACCCTGTGCAAAGCCCTGTCAGTGTCACAGGAGTCCCTTTGGTGGCACCCCAGCACTGTCCCCACTAGCATCAGCAAAGGGACTGGACATCTGCCACCACACAGCCTCAGACAAACCACATTTTTCAATGCTCCAGTACCTTTGCCTCCCCACAGGTTGGTGTCTGGGTATGGCCAACAGCAGCCAAATAAATAACATCACCTCCCAGTGGTGGTGCCATTTTACAGATGGCATTTTCCAAGTGGCAGCTCAGTGGTATGTCTGAATCTCAGCTATAATTTAAAATAAAAACAGAAAGCAAAATCCCAGCAGAGAGAAGCTAACAAACAAGACCCTCAATACTCTACAGATCCCCCCCGAAATATCCTGATTTTCATGAGCATTGCTAAATCCCAGAATCGCAATCTTAAGTTTGAGTTGGATGCGTCTGACTCAAGAATGATTCAGATGGGAGCGTGGAGGCAGGGAAGAAGGTAAGGGAGTGACATTTTCTGCTCAGGGCAACATGTCTTTATTTAAAGCTCAAAGACACAAACTTATTATTTGATTGAAAAAGGCACTCTCAGCTCTGGCTGCTCCCATGCTGATCCTGAGGAACAAGACCATCCTCCTTATCCTCAGCTTTCACATCCATGCCTTCATTTCCATTTCTTTAAATAAATTTAAATCCTGCTGGCACCTTGAACAGAAGTTATCTCTGTAACCACATGGAACACAACCCTGAGCCCTCAAACAAGGAAGGCTTAAGCTGCCTCCCCAAGTGATGAGCAGCAGGAAAGCTCCAGCTCACCCTCCCTGGCTCCTCCTGCCTGTTCCCCACAGGGTCAGAGGCAGAGCAGAGGCATTCAGGCAGGTGAACCCATCTCCAGGTAGGAAGACTTCTTCCAAAGGATCTAATGGCTGGATGAGAGAAGAGGAGGAGTCACCCAGAGCTGCAAAAGGGATGAAGGTCCTGAAGCTACCTTCAACAACTCAGCTTTTTCTGTCCTACCAGGATTTGAGAGCTCCCAACCCCCAGTGTGGCAGGGTCTGGCTGCTGATGGCTCCATGGCTTGGACCACTTTTTCCTGTACAACAATACTGTGAGTGCTGTGGGGACCCCCCAAACCTACCCTCACCACACCTCCTGCTGGAACAGGATGCACAGACCTTTCTCCATGTGCTCTGCACAAAAGCAAAACCCTCCACCTCTCCAGCACCCAGCAGTCCCCTCCTCAATCTGTCACCCTCCTGTGCCCAGCCAATTACCCAGGTCATCCCAACGCCCCCAGGGATTTGCCAGGCTCCTCTTCACAAGCTAAACCCATCAGCTAATCCCACACAAAGCTACAGCCACCACCCATTGAGGGGCTCTGGCTGCACCTCCTCCATCCAAGCAGCAGCAGCCAGCCTGAGGTAGCCCCACACTGGTGGCTGGGGACCCAGCAGCCACCCCTGACTCAGCCTGCACACATTTCCGTGGCAGCATGCGACACCTTCCCGTGGTTACTGTTCCAAGCCACCTGCATTTCCGGCCCTGTGGCTGCAGCAGAAATTGTTCCTTGTCCCCTCCTACATGGTGCAGAGGTGAGGACTCAGACCCAACGGCACTTTTGGGAGCTGGTGACTCAGGAAAGCAGGTGAAGCAAGACAAAACATCAGGGAGGAGAGAACCGTCAGGATCTGAAGCACTCAGTCTGAAGACACCAAAACCCGGGGTTTGGGTGCAGTTCTCCTGCTGATCCAGCACAGCAAGGCTGTGAAAGGAAATTTGGGTTTTTCAGCCCACCCACCTGCTGTGCATGAAGCTGGAAGAGAGGCACAACAAAATGTCCTTCAAAGAGATCCATGTTACTCAACGCTGCCCTAAGAACCATGTGGAGCTGAGGATTTTGGTTCCGTAGGCAGGGAAAGTCCACCCAGGACCATGCTGGCCACAGCAGCTGCATCTCTGCTCCAACACAAGCATCCACCCCAGCAGCAGCCGTTCCCAAGGCAGATTCCCCAGCAAAGCTCCAGCTCCTGCTTCAAATGAGACTGCTGGGGATAAAATGAAGAGGCAGAGTCTCCACAGTGGGTGCTAGAGGCTTTGGCGATAAGGCGGGGGATACTTCTAAGCTTGTCTCCACAAACATAAGGATTAGCAATTTACTTCCCTTAGAAACAAAATCCAGGATTTTAACATGATCACAGGCTTGAAAAGAAAAATAAACATCGTGAAACTGGGAAAAGGAGAAGGACAAGAACACAGCAAGCAGGCAGCTCAAGGAAAACTGAAGTGCTTCTTAAACTGGAATGAGAACTGCACCAAAGTCAGAATTGAAATCTTGGTAGCTCTGAACACAGCTGACCCTGAGGCCTCTCACACCAACCTCTTATCAGTGATAACGCTGTGAACATTAAGGGAAGCCTTTCTAATAATGTGCATGAGAAAAGGCCTATTTGTTTAATGCAACAGAGCACATAATGCATTAATTACCTACTGAGTTGGAAAAGTGATGTTGAAAACATGCTTGAGTTAAAGCAAACGGAGGGTTTCAGCTAAGCCCATTATGTCCACTGGCTTTGCTGTGGCTTTGGTGCCTAACAGTCTTTGAGAGCAAACCCCTGCACAATTCACAGCAGATGGGGCAGCACAGAAAACCCCACAAAACCCACAGAGAGCAGCTCCCACCAGATCACGGCTGCAGCATGCATCCTTAACACCAGCCCAGGCTCCCCCATCACACAGGGGGTTCTGCCAAGCCCAGCATCTCCTCCTGATGCTGTCTCATCCACCCTAAAACCCACCCAGCCCTGGAGCACACCAGCAATCCCCCCTGAGCCAGGGCTAATCTCAACCTGTCACGCTCAGGACTAACAAAGCAGCCTCTTGGAGAAGACATAATCTGCCCATGTGCCCGTGCTTTGGCCATCAGGCACCAGAGAACAATTCTGCAATTAAGTGGCTGTAGCCATTAATAATTAGCACATTAAAACTTCAGAGGGTGAAGTTTTCTTCCACAATACAGACTCAGCACACCCAGGGGTGGTGGTGTGGAATGCTCATCCTTGATGCTCCCTTTTCCCAAGTGAGAACTGATGCACAGGGGTGAGGGCAGCCCGTGGAAGCACAGGGATTAAACACCAAATTCCCCAGACTCCCATCCCTGACAGCTCCAATGGCAGAAGACATAGAGGACGTTATGTAAGCATCTTACATGGAATCCAGGAGCATCCCAGAGCCATTGCTAAACCCACCTCATGCACTTGTCACTCTGCCTGCAGGAGCAGGACGCTCTTGATGAAGCCCAGGGTGGGAGATCCAGTGCCAATGATATACCAATACCAATGGAAACAAACACAACACAGGGGTCAGAGAGGGAAATGTGCTGGAGGAAGCTTGGGCTGTGATACACAGGTATGTGGATCCCCTGGCTGGCACCCAGAGGGTCACACTGTGCTGCACCTGAGTTCATCATTCTATCTGATCATGGCACAAGAGAAGAAATTGCTTTTGCTTTAAAACACACTCAACTCATCCTACCTTTATCAGCAATTCCCAATCTTAAGCTATTCTGTTTCTTCCAGAAAAAGCAAAGAGAGAAAACTCAACAGGAAAAAAAGTAAATTGAAGTCTGGAAAACAAGCGACTCCAGCTCCTTAGTTTATTTTATTTCTAACCAAATGCAGAAAGTTGATGAATCCCCTTGGTCAGACTGCTAACACTACCAGAACAACAGAATGCATCCCTTTCACATCAGAGGAAGCTCAATGTATTTAAGCCAAACATCTTCCAGGCAAAGAGAAAAAAATAAATATAAAACAGGAAAGAATCAGTGCTATAGTCTTAGCACGTGTCTGAAGATAAAGCTTTGGAACTGCAGACTGAAGCCAAGTTCTCCAGTAAATAAGCAGATAAAGGTCCATCCTTGGACTCCAGCACAGTTTTGTCTATTTAATCTATAGGTAAATTGAAGTCTCAGCTTTGAAGAGCATCACCGTTTCACCTCCCAGCGAGTGACCAGTGCTGTCAGTGCGTGCTACACCCAGAAGGAGCTTCACCTGAGAGCACAGCCCTCCCATCCACCCTTCACCTCTCTCCTCCTTACACCCTACACTGACAATTCCATTTATTCCTGTTGCCATAGCACCTTCCTCAGCTCTGCAAAAGCCCTGACCACCATAGGGGCAGGATGAGGCCTCGCACAGGCTGCACTGAGACACATCATTTACAGGTAAAGCTGTTGGCTCGTTTCTTTCCGTGCACACCCATCATGTGGGTACCCCCCAGCACCCACTGAGCTGCAAATACACCTCCTGACACTGGTACGAACACGGGCTCTGTCATCACTAACCCTGCCAGCATGTCCAGCTAGGACACCGGGGACGCTTGATGGTTGTGGAGCAACTCGGCCTACCAAGTCCCATCGGGGGATGCCCGAGGCCAGCCTCCACCCTGTTGGACCCCGTCTGGATGCGCGGCGATGGGAAGGACCTGTCTACATCTCCTCCACCGGCAGCACAGTGCATGCCAGGGACCACGGCCTGAAGGACGCTTCGGTAGCCCGCACCGGCACCTGCCGTTCTGCTCCCCAAAAGCGCCGCCAACAGCCCCGGCAGGGCACGGGCCGGGCACAGCTGCTCCTCCAGAGCGCACCAGGGGCGGCACGGCCGCGGCAGCCCCGCAGCCAGCCCCGAGCCGGGCGATGCTCCGGGAGTCCCCTCGCCCACCCTACACGGGAGTCGCCGCCGCCGGAGGGGCCCCGGGAGCCGCCGCCGCCCCGTCCCCGGCCGCGCCTTTGTCCGCCCGGCGGAGGATGGGGCGCAGCCCCGTCCCGCTCCCCGCCGGTGGCCCCGCTGACAGCGCCTCGCCACGGACCCGCGCGGGCCGCTCACCTGCGGGGCCGCTGCCCGCAGCCTCCTCCTCCTGCTCCTCTTCCTCCTCCTCCGCCACCGCCTCCTCCTCCTCCTCCTCCTCCGGTGGCGGCGGCGGCGCCGGGCTGCCCCGTGCGGGCGCGGCGGTGCCGCGGGGCCGTGCGGGCGGCAGCGTGCCCGGGCCGCTCTCAGCGGGGCCGCCGCTGCCGCTGCCGGGCTCGGCGGGCGGCGCGGCGCTGGCGGGCAGCGCGGCGGTGGCGGCGGCCAGGAGGGCGGCGAGGCACAGCAGGGCGAGCGCGGTGCTCGGCCGGCGCCTCATGGTGCGGCGCGGGGCTCCGCCATGCACTCGCTCATTGACGCGGGCGCTCGCACACGCACCGAGCGCGGCCGGGAGCGGCGCCGGGCGGCGGCGGCTCCTCCCGCCGCCTCAGCCAGCCATGCCGCGCCCGCGCCCCTCCGGCGGCTCCCGCCGCGCCGCGCCCCGGCTGACAGCGCCGCGCCCGCCCCGCCCCGCGCACCGCGCCCAATCAGCGCCGCGCCCGCCCCACCTGACGGCGCGGCGCAGCCAATCAGCGGCGGGCGGGGGCGGGCCGGGGGGCGGCGCGCGGCGGGGAGGGGGCGGCATTGTGCGGGCGTGAGGGGCCGGGGCTGCCGTGAGGGGCCGGGGCTGCCGTGTCCCTGGAGCGGCGGAGGGCGGACGCCAGCCTTGCCTTTCTTAGGGGTGGGTGTGTGCGCTCGATTTGTAAGAATACAGGGTTCTATAGGTTTTAACTTTTTGTTATGTTTAAAATTTTTATTAAAAAAAAATTTACATTTCCCCCCCATCCTCCCCGGCCTCAGTTTTGGGAAACAACGAGGAAGGCGCCGGCGAATCGCGTCGGGACACAAAGCGGTTCTCAGAAAGGAGTGATGCTCCTTGCATCCCGCTGCAGGGCTCTGGAGGGGCCTGGCGGGTCGGGGGGAGTCACCGACCCTCGGCACGACCCCGTCCCCGGCAGCACCTGCATCCGTGTCCCCCTGGCCGCCTCCCCCATCCCGGGCTTGCAGCGATGCCCGTCCCCTTTGTGCCGCTCCTCTCCCGGGGATGGAGCCTTCCCCACCCCGCAGGGATGCGGGAACAGCCAGGAGGACAATGACACCTGGGACAGGCTCTCGGGGCCGACACCGTGACCTTGGCCACATCCCCCGGTCCCGGAGGAGCGCTGGGCAGCGCCGCGGGGGGAGGAAGCACAGTGACACGGATATTCATTGTTCACGGCACCCAGCTGGGTGATCCACGCGTGGTGAAGCGAGGCAGGAATGCGCTGCCAGCCCCGCGCCGCTCTGATCAACACAAAGGCACGTGGAAGCAAGGCTGGGATGTGCTGGAGGAGCCGGGTGGGCCGGACAGCAGCATCCCTACACATCCCTGCACATCCCTACAATATCCCTACACATCCCTACACATCCCTACAACATCCCTACAACATCCCTACACATCCCTACAACATCCCTACACATCCCTACACATCCCTACAACATCCCTACAACATCCCTACAACATCCCTACGCATCCCTACACATCCCTACACATCCCTACAACATCCCTACAACATCCCTACAACATCCCTACACATCCCTACACATCCCTGCACATCCCTGCACATCCCTACACCATCCCTACAACATCCCTACAACATCCCTACGCATCCCTACACATCCCTACACATCCCTACAACATCCCTACACATCCCTACACATCCCTACACATCCCTACAACATCCCTACAACATCCCTGCACATCCCTGCACATCCCTGCACATCCCTACACATCCCTACACCATCCCTACACATCCCTACACATCCCTACAACATCCCTACAACATCCCTACACATCCCTACAACATCCCTACAACATCCCTACAACATCCCTACAACATCCCTACAACATCCCTACAACATCCCTACGCATCCCTACGCATCCCTACAACATCCCTACAACATCCCTACAACATCCCTACAACATCCCTACACATCCCTACACATCCCTACAACATCCCTACACATCCCTACGCATCCCTACACATCCCTACAACATCCCTACATCATCCCTACAAATCCCTCTGCAGGAAAGGGGAGCGCTGGGAGCATCCGGCCCTGCCTGCAGGTGTGTGGCACTGCCAGGTGAGTGTTTGCATCATCTCTTGTTCCTGCAGGAGCCGGTGGATGCTGACGAGTGCCCTTTGGGATGGGACAGCCCCACCTTCACCCACCACATGGTTCAGGCTGACAGTCCTTCTCTAGCACAATATTTAGGAGTTGCCTACACTGCCCAGCATAGCTGCTGTGGGATAATGACTCTGCAGTCACTCACTGCTCTTCCCCCATCCTCTTCTCAAAAATAAACTGGACTTTATTCCTGCATAATAATATAATTATTATTCCCCAGCAACTCTGCTGCACCATTTCCCCCACGGACACAAACCCTTCTGAGATCTGCTTTCCATAATCACTGCCAGCCTGTCGCTCCCCACGGGACCAGAGGGTCCCTCTGATCAGGAGGAACACAGCTGGCAGGGAGGCAGGAGGGTTTGCTGAGCCACTGTCTCCTCCAACAGTTCACACAAGGTTGTTGTCTATGGGAACAGGAAGAAGAAGCCGAGCAGAGCAAAGAATAAGGAAAGAGTTACCTGGAACAAAGAAATTCCTTAGTTTGAAATAGAAGTTGCACAGCCTCAGGAAATAAAGGATGGACCCTGTGCCACCTCTTGGCTCAGGGCTGCTCCCACAAGGACCAGCACAGCACAGGCTGCCAGATCTGCTCATCTGGTTCCCAAAATATTACATTCTCACCTCAGCTTGGGAGAAGCAGGTTAAGCATGTCAGTCCATCTCTTTATCCTCAGGTGGCCCTCTGCTGTCACCCCAACAAAGGAGGGGGACGGGAAGATCCTGGCTGTGTCAGAGGCTCTTGGGCATCTTTAACCCAGCAGGACCCATGAAAAAGGACTGGCCACCCCTTGGAGGTTGGATCACATGCAGAAACAGAGACTCCATCTGCCCAGCTGGCTGATTTCAATGCTGAATTATTATGAGAATCAGTACAAAGAGCCACAACAATAAAATTTACTGTCTCCCACATTGTGGGTACACACAACCCAGAGCCTTCAAGGTAATGCTATATCCCAGTGGAAAACCTGAGGGATGAATTCCCACCAAGGTGAAAACCACTGCCAGCCCCTCAAGCTGCCAGGAGAAGGCTGGGTTGAAGGCTGGAGAAAGGCTGTGGGAGATGCTGGGCAACGGGGATGGAAAATGTTAGATAAAGGAGATAAAGGATGCTGGAAGAAAGGGATGGAGGATGCTGGGGAAGGGATGGAGGATGCTGGGTGAAAGGGATGGAGGATGCTGGGGAAGGGATGGAGGATGCTGGTGAAGGGATGCAGGATGCTGGTGAAGGGATGCAGGATGCTGGTGAAGGGATGCAGGATGGCACGTCCCAGGCCCGGCGCAGGGACAGTTCCGCAGGACCTGCCGCTCCCCCTGTTGATGTCACGCAGAGTTGCAAGTGCTCCACAGCCCAGAGCACCGGTCCCAAACCATCCCTGGCCGAACCTAAAAACCCAAACGCCCGAAAAACCAGTGGCTGCTTTCCAGGGTGTACAGCTGGAGCTGCCAAAGGCACAGAGCAGACCTGTGCTGGCACCACGCCACCAAAATGTTCACGCTTCCCTTCTTTTTGTGTTTTCATTTTGCAATGAGAAGGGGAGTAATGCATATGTGAGCAGGAGGGATCCCTGGGGAACAAGCCACAGAGCCCAGGTCTCATGCAGGCAGCCCAGCCTCCATGCCTGCTTTTTCCATGAGTTTTAAGAGAATAGACATCCTCCCAAGAATTGTTCCTATTCCATCAAATCAGCAAGATTTTCTTCCCCAGTGGAAAGTTTCTATCAGATATTTAGCAAGCAGCTCTTTCTCTGACCTATTTGCAAGCCCCAAGCCACTCTCCACCACCCACTACTTAAAAGCTTTGGTAATTCAATGAGATGTTAATTCTGACATCCAGCATAACTCTCAATACAAAAACTTCTTTTTTTTTTTTTTTTTTTTTTTAATTATCATTAATTGCAATCCAGGAGTAATGAATCCTCTGCGCAGACTTTGCATTCCAAGCACCCAGCAGCATTTTGCTGCACAGCTCCCATTAATTCAACATGTATTAAGTAGGTTTTGACAATTCTGTGTGCTCTGGGGTGGGCAAAGCCCAGAAAAGACAAGGCAGCACAACTCTGCCGTGGGGACTGAGGCACAAGGCTGAGTCCAGCCTGGTCAACACATGGAGGTGTCAGCACACATGTGCTTAAAACGCACTGCAAAAGGGCACTGTCACTTTTAAGAATGTCAGGATCATCTTTTAGGGCAGAATTCTGCTCTAAATGCAGAGGGTTGTTGGTGAGATCCCATGTGCCTTGTCAGGGCACACAGCCTGTGAGACTGAGCCACACACAGTGGCTCGTTCCACCTTCATTTTAGAGCCTGGCTCAGTGGGTTTTTGCAGGGCTTGCCCCTGAGCAGGGTGCCCTCCACTCCTCTTGCAGAGCTCTGTCAGGCATTGCCCTGATTCAAGGCAGATCAATTCTTTAGGCTGCACTTCTCCCATGAATATTTTTATTTTTCCATATGCATATTTATCATTTATTTAAATCATCAAATAAAGAGTGATTGGAAGTTAAAAGCCCCAGGAGCTTCTCTACAAACCTGGTCATGAGACACAGGAACTGACTTAAAGCACAAACAGAAGCCTTTATTTTCCCTGCCAGAGCCAAGTAAACAGCACGTGTGTTGGAAAACAAATAATTTTTACAAATCTTTCTGTGTTCATGACCAGGCCAACATTAGCAACAAGAAGGTAATGCTTAGAGTGCAGAACTCCCTGTATTCATCTCTTCCTTTATCTATTTTAAAAATAAAACTCTGTGGTTGCTTTGGAGCAGCAGCCTTGCCTGAGCTGAGCGCACGCATTGCCTACATTTATCCTCTGATTTGAATATAAATGAAAGCAAGTGAGTTAAAAACGGAGCCTGGGGAGTTGTCTCTGCAGGCCTACAGCTGCTGGTGGCAGGGCTGGGTGGGCAGAGGCCTGGAGCCTTGCCTGGGTGTGCAGGAGGAGCATCCCCAGCACCACCGAGCTCCCAAAGGTGACAAATTCCTCCTTGACTGGGTCCAGCTCGCTCCCACGCTGTGCTCACAGGGAACCTGCCCTTGTAGGTGTCTCTGAAATAATGATGTTGCTTTAAGGGTGAGCCCAGGAGAGCCCTGTCACTGAGCCCTGAGCATCCCTCCCTCCAGCTCCCTGCAAATCCACCCAGGAGGAGCCTTGGGTCCCGGCTGTGCATGAGAAGGGACACGCCATGAGCCCCCCGCAGCCTCTGCAGCCTCACACACCTTTTACATCTGCACAAAGCACTGCAGGGATGAAACAGGGAACAGTTGTTGTCCTTACTGCCACTTCCCAGACAGCAGCAAAAGTCCTGGTGAGCAGGGCTGTGAACGCTCTGTGCTGCAGCCACCGCCACTCCTACGTGAGCATAAACAAACCCAGCACTGGCACAGCTCTGCTGCCACCTCAGATCGATGCCATCAGCTGCCAGACCACCCTCTCTTGCCAGGGGGACACCAGCAGGACACGGTGAGGGGGATGTGGACCATGAACAGGTCCCAGTTTTACACAGGCTTAAAGAGCAGCTTAACTTTAAGCATGTCAAAATCACACAAATTTAAAGCTAAGCTCCTTTTCACATCAAAAGTGTTCTACAAACGCAAAACACAGAATAAATTGGCTAATGTATATGTGTATTGCTGTTCTCTGAGAGGTTGGATCAGAAGGGCTGAGCAGGGAGGGTCAGGCTCTGCACTGCTGACTCAGAGTGTTTGCAAAGTACAATTTCTCTTCCACAGGAAATTGTGGTGCTTTCAGATGTGTTTTCATCTCCAAATCCTCTTGTCCATCCCAAATTTGCTGGAGAAGGCTTTCAGAAGCATCAATGGGGAAGGATTCCTTTGCTGTGGCATGGAAAGGTGCTGTGGGTGCCTGGAGCTCAGCACTGCCAGGGTGAGCCAGGAACCAGCAGCTCACACATGTGGAAGATTAAAATGGCATCAATTTCAGCAGTAATGTCAAAACTAAACTGAACAATTTGCTGAAATTAAATGCTTTGGAAGAAAAAAAACCTCCTCTGAAGGTCAAAATGAATGGCTCAGATTTTTTTTTTCCCATCAATAGTTTCCTACGTGTTCCCACAAAATGGGTTGATTTCAGCAAAGCTGCGCGTGCCAATAAAGATCATTTCCACTGAAACCCTTTCTATCCTTCCTGCTGCCAAAAGAGCTCTGCCTGCAGCTGGGCAGCCCACAGCTCTACAAATGGGGGATATTTCCTCTCCAGTGCAGCCCCCAGCATCACCCTGGACCCCTGTCCCCAGTTCCTGGCTCTGGGGACACTGGGATTTGGAGGGGCACCCCTCCATGGCAGGCGCTTTCTGCTCCCCTTCTTATTCCTGATGATTTCTGCAAATGTGTGTCACAAAACAGGGACAGCCCTGACACTCAGCAGGGGGAGAGGAGCATCCCTTCAAAGAAGATTTAGAAAAGCGGTGTGGGAAGGGTTTCTGTAGTGCTCATCTACAGAAGAGAGCAGCAAATCCCCTCCTCTGATGGCAGATCGTGAAGGCAATCCTTGAGCGTGAAACACTGAGCTACCAGTGATTATACAATTCCTTTGAAAAGGGGCTTTTCTTCCAGATCCTTTTTACAAATCTCCTGCTATTACCCACCCTAAAGCTCTGTTAACACTTTCAATCTCTTGCTTTCCACCACAGACATTTCGCCTTTCACTCACTTTCACTCAGGTTTTTTCACTGAAAGCATGTTACTACCTGGGACATGAGGAGGGAGGGGATTAAGGATTGAGGGGCCTGTCCAAGTTAGACAGGCTATTAGCTATTCCCACATTGCCTAAGGCAGGGGACTGACCACAGAGCCAGGTGCTGTCCCCAGAGCCCAAGCTCCCTCCTAAAACACTCAAGGTGTTTGATTCCTTCCACATTTTTGTTTCAATGATTCCCCAGGAGGCCCCAGCAAGGGCAATGCTGGAGCATCACACGAGCAGCAGGATTTGGGAAATAAAGCCCAGCCAAGGACAGTGCTGGGGACAACATGCCTGTCAGCACTTGACCTTTTCATCTGCCAAACTCTGTAACCCCTGAATAATTTAGGAAAGTGTCAGTGTGAAGGCAAGACACCAAGTCCTTGATATTCCCAGGGGGGCAGGTGGGACTCTATTAGAGCCATTTGGGCTCTAACACTGGACAATCCACCAGCCAACAAAGCAAAACCTTTTATTTCTGCTTCTCCACCAAGTTCTCAGGCCTGAGCTTCCCTGCTGCAATGAGAACCCACAGCCTGGCACCACCACACCCCAAAATCCAACTGCTCCCAGCTGCTGGGAGCAGGGTGGGTGTGAGGAGCCTGAGAGGAGCCAGGGGCTCAAGTGGGAACAGGGCCAGGAATGGCAGCAAGGGCGGGAGTGCAGAGGAAGGAGCTGTTCCATTGCCCAGAGCAAAGCACCAGATGTGCACCCAGGCTAGGGAAAATCACCCCCTCCCACAGCCAGATCTGGTGTTTGCACTCAGAAGGGCCTCAAGGCTTTCATTAGGAGTGTGTTCTACACCAGCAGAGCTAAACCCCTTCTCCAGCTCATTAATTCAGGACAGCAACTCGTCCTGCCACATCCAGAGGGTTATTCTGACTGACCCTACCTGGCCAGCTGCTCCACCTGCAGGTATCTGCATCAAGGGGGCTGCTCTTCCTTGTCTCTGATTTTTTATTTATTTTTTTTTTTTTGTCTTAAAAGCCATCAACTCCATGATAGATTTTTTATTTTTTTTTTCTTTTCTTCACTTCATCCTTGCTCCTGAGTTAACATTCTTCATTATTCCTGCTCAGGAACCCAGTGCATAAGCCCAAAGTTATGTGCTAGTGCATTTTTTGGGATGCCACTGCAATGCTGGGTGTATCCACACAATCCTGTCAACCCAATAATCTCCACATTAAGCTGCAGCCATTCTGTGCTAACTTGTGCCTTAACTAACACAGGTCTTTGAGAAAAGCTCCCAGTCTTCATTTTCCGACACTGAGGCTGAAGAAAACCACCCTTTTCCTTTGAATTGTTTCCAAAATGTTGGACCTGTTGGGTTTTTTTTAAACAATGAAGGTGATTAATTTCCAGTTTGATTTCATCTGGCTCTTGCTTCCAGCCATCCGTGGTTTTTCCCCTGCTAAATTACAGATCCTGCAATGCCCACTCTTTTCTCCCTCTGAAGGTATTTATACACTGTCATCAAGTCATCTCTCAACCTCTTTTTTTAATAATGCAAACAGATGGAGGTCTTTAAGTTCTCTCCCCTGTAAAGCTGTTTCTCCAGTCTTTCAATCATTTTTGTAGCTCTTTTCAACACTCTCCAACACCCTCTCTTAAATGCAGACACCTGAACTGGATGCAAAATTCCTGAATAAGTCTCCCCAGCCACACACAAAGATAAAATCCTCTCCCAGCACCTACTCACTGTTTCCTCTCTCACACATTCAAGAATCTTATTCAGTCTTTTGCCTAAAACACCACACCTTGCCAGGAAGTTTCCATTGAGCTGGTGCTCCACTACAGCCCTGGCTTGACTCCTTATACAGAACCAAACCAGCCAAAGCATCCCCTTTGCAAAGACTGGAGCTCCTTCTTCCTTCCTAAGTGTTCCTCCCTGAAATGCTCCAATTTCTCATGCCACAACAGCATCTTTTGGACTTTTACTGTAAATGCCTGGTTTGCTAAACACTGGACACTCAACCTGGGAAAAGAGAGATTTTTCTCGCATCAGATGTTATCATTTCCCCGTTTTCTCTTTTTGTGTGTTCCCTGTCATCACCACTCCTGGGTTTTGATGCTTCAGGCTGGCAGACATCCATCCACAGCTGGGCTCAAGTCTGAGGACCCTGGCAGAGCAGAGGATGGGAACAGCTGGCCACAGCTGGCTCATGCCAGGTGCCACACGAGCTGACACCGTGACCATGACACAGCTCTGGGGCTGGCAGCCCCAGCTGGGTAGCCCCAGCACCATTTCCCTGTCCAGCTTTCAAAACACATCAGCACTGATAAAAAGGGACAGATTTTCAGCACAGGCACCCAGTGAGGCCAAACTCTTCTGAGCACTGTAGCTGCCAACATCACACCCAGAGCTACAGAGAGCTCAAACATCTGAAATTACTCTCCTCCCAGTCTTTTCCTTCCCTGGCTCAGCATTGCAGCGACTTTTCCGTCTGGGAACAAGTGCCTGTCAGCACCCTCTGGGGTGCAGCATGGTCACTTACAGTGTTATGGGACACTTTTACAGGAATTCAAATAACACACTGAAAAAAAATCCAGTTTTGGTAGTAATTCCCCCCCTCTTTAACCAGCAGGTGATTTCCCTGTGGCAAACACCGTTTTTGTGGGAGGAAAATCACCAGCCGGGATGGGGATCTTCCAGGGGGAAGAAGCTAAACTTTTTGGGAAGCAACGCAGGGCTTGGCCTGGGGCCATCCGTGGTGAGGCTGAGCTGGGGAGGGCAGGGGCAGGCAGAGATGCAGCTGCTGACCGCTGCATGTCAGTGTTGCTCTGCACAGCCCGTCCAGCTGTGCAACATCTGGGAGCGGCTCCCGGCACTCGAAGCGCCTGGGTTTGCAGGGAACCCAGGGGCTTGCAGGGACCCCGAGGGGTTTTCAGGAACCCCAGGGGTTTGCAGGGACCCCCAAGGGTTTGCAGGAACCCCCAGGAATTTGCAGGGACCCCCAGGGTTTGCAGGAACAGGGCTCTGGGGATGATGTGACAGCACGTTCCGGACACAGGGATGGTTCCTCCTTGTGTGGCACCAGGGGCTGATGGCACTCAGCTCCTCCTGAGGCCTCGGGGTCACAACTGCACCCCCGGGCCAGGCAGAGGTGTCTGCCAGCAAGCACCTGCAGACTGTGGCCCTGGGCTGCAGCAGGAACACTCCTCATCCCCTCCTGAGCCCCAAGCAACACACAGCACCTCTCAAAATCCCAGCACAGCACCTGGCAGGGCTTGAGTACAAAGCATTATCCAACATTCCTGCTCCTGCTTTCCACAGGGGCCAGGTTCAGGGGTCAAAGCCAGCCTAGTGCTGTGCCCTCATTCCCTGGCATTCCCTGGCACTGGGCTGTGCTGGTGTATTGCTGGTGTCACCCATGGAATGGCAGTGCCAGGGCCTGTGGTGAATAATTTTTGCCAGGGTCAACAGTGTGGGGAGCTCAACCCTCCCCACCAGTCTCATGGAGCTCCCTCTGAATTCAATAACAATTAATTCAATAACAATGAACTCAATAATAATGAATTCAATAACAATGAATTCAATAATAATGCTCTTGACTCCTCCCCCATTCCCTCCAAGTCCTGCTGGAGAATAAATCTGCAATATGGAGCCTGGATTTTCCATTGCCTTGGTAACATTTTATATCCATTGCCTCAAAGAAATATCACTAAAGGTGTGAGGGAAAAGCTGAAAAGTGCCGTGGCCACTGGAGGAAACACATTGTCCTGGGAACTCACAGACTCCCCAGCAGAATCAGGTCTGGGATTAACCACACAGGTGCCTGGATGGACTTGTGGCTTCAAGGAAAGGGAAACTAAAGATAATAATTTTACTCTGATTTAATGTAATAACGGTACTGATGGTGCCCCATGCCAGGTTAGAAGGGGGCTGGATTTATAAAGTGGAAATTCAGTGTCCAGAGGTGAACAAAGCTCTTGTTGACTTTGGGAGGTGTTGAATTCAAAGGCTGTGGATTTGTTGGCTTCATGCCTGAGTCCTACAATCAGCCAGAAAAGCTTGTCCAGGTGTTTCACCAGGAATGAAGTGAGGCAGTTCCCTCTCCCTTCAGAAGAACCAGTGCTGGGCTCTGGAAGAAAGGCCATCCTCCAGATCATTTCTCTGTGCTTCGTTTCCTGGCCTCCAGAAGTGGAAAGGTGGGAGGCTTTCCAGCCTTACAATGAGGATTTCTTTGTCAAAGCTCTCAGAGCTAGAATTTCCCTAATACCTGTCCCAAAGGGACACCAGTGAGAGCTGAGGGGAATGACTAAATAGCATTGGGGGCTTTTCCTATGCAAGATTAGTGTTAGCAGTAGAGCTTGTTGCACAGCATCACTTGTTGCAGAGGAAGTCCAGCAGCTGGCATGGACATTGCCTGAGAGTGTCCTGAAACCCATCAGAGTCCCACAGACACTGCTGGAATAGGGTTAATCAGCACTTTTTTTATTTCAAAACCATTTGCTAGAGCAGTATCCACAAAACACTGCTGTGCTCCAGGGAGATGACAGGCCAAACCCTGAACCCAACAGGGAGCCATCAAGCTGGAGCTGTGAAAGCAGCAGAAATCTGTGACCCTGTTCTGGTCAGCCCAAGAGGCTCCATGAGCCACAAGGGAGGCTCTGGGGCAGATTACTCACACCTCAAGCATGAGCAGCAGGAAAGGATGAGCATGAAGGGCTGCTCTGCTGAGCCAGGGGCTGAGGCAGAGCCATGGGGAGCCCATGGAGATGCTGGGAGAACCCCCCAGCACAAGGAAGCCTGTGTATCCAGAGCCTACACCACCCCAGAGCCTCAGCAGCAGCTGCACGATGGGCTAGATGACAGAAATCAAATCCTGGGATTGCCATCCTGCAAGGCTCCCTCCCCCAGAGCTTCCACGGGCTTGACCTGCTCAAATCCTGTGAGCATCAGCTCTGCAGTCAGGAATGGAGAACAGAGAACAAACAGGAGGCTCCAACCTGGCAGCCACTGGACCACCAGAATGTTTTGGAAGCTCAGAACCATGTTTTGGCTGCAGCTTGGCTCTCCCTGCTCCCTGAGCTGGGTCTGGCCTTCTCCTCCCCAGTTTTGTACTACAGGGATGCTTCTGTGCAGCCAAGAGATTTGTTCAGTGGCTGTAACAAAAACTTGGGAAATATTCCCTCAGCCAGGGAGTTACATAAAGTGCATTCCCCACGATGCATGATTCCTCTCTGCAGGGAATATCCATGGTGATGATGCCCACAGCCTCTCGCCTGTTCTGCCTGCAAACAGCAGAAATTCAGCTCTTGGTGCAGGTGCTTGGAAAAGCCACTTCCAGAGCCACCACTCGTTGGACAATGCAGGTGTGGCAAAAATAAAAACAGCAAAAAGTCATGGCCATTTCACAGAAAAATCACATCAGGGACAGGAAGAGAAGCTTTCAGCCAGGATGAGCACAGTGATGTTTTTGCATTGGAGAGGAGAGTGTTTTGTGGGAATTGAGATTTCTAGGGAATCAAACACCCTGGGCAGTGTCCTGGGGCTGCTGGTGGCCCCAGTCCTTGTCCAGGATGTGGCAGCACAGCATCTCTTGGCTGTGCCCAGTGGGCATCAAACATGCTGGCACACAGGCTTTTGTACAGCTCCAGGCAGCTCATTCCTGCAGGGTCCTGTCTCAGAGCTCATTTCTTCCTTCTCTCTCAGACAGCTGTTTACATTTTTGTTTGTGTGAATAATCTCAAATATGAAGGCTTTGCTTTGCTTTTCACCCCATTAGATAATATTAATTACTGTAGGGAGCCAAGTAGCTTGGAGAAAGGGGGAAAAAAATCCACTCTGGAAAAGCTGCAGGCCTTGCAAGTATTTAAAGAGCCATCTGCAACTCCTCCAAAACTGTACAGACAAATGAGAGCAGCAGTAGCAGATATTTATTCAGTAGACATCATGGCAATATTCCCACTCCTGTCTCAGCCATGAGCTAGCACCAAACACGTAAGGCTTGCTGTTCCTCAAGCCCTCCTCTCCACTGGAAATGCTGCAGAGATATTGGCAGGACTCAGCCTGGGGAAGGAGTCACCTGGAGTTTTGGGTGCAGCGCCAGCTCTGCCCCTCAGAGCTGCTGCACATCTTCTCCTAGCAGGTTTTCCAACAATTTTATGGGCTGGCTGGCCACTGGAAAGATGCTTGACTCAAGTAACCTCAGGTGGGCAGGGATGCAAACACAAACCCAGATTTCCCACTGCCCCATACACACAAATTCCCTCTGGGCATCTCCCATCAGAATTTAGATACCATCCCCACTTTGCATCTGGACACAAATATTTGTTAGGCATAATAAGGAAAGACTGAAATCCACTTTAACATGTGTACCGAGACAAGCTGCTTAAGAACAATAACAAATAACAATAAGTTTATTAATAATTCATCAGTTTCAAGCAAACATCTCCAGGCAGGCATTCCTGCCTATTGTCTCTTTGATACTAAGCAGAGCTACGGAGGCCTGGCCCTGATTTTTCAGTTGGATACCAGCCAGGAAAGCTTCCAGGTGGATGATGCTGATTTACAGCCCATCTCCGTTTGCTGCTCTATTTACATGGCTTTGTTTAGGGGGTTTTGTGTGAATTACCTTCCAGGGTAGTCATAGCTTTTGAAATATAGGAAGGAAACAGCAGCAACTGGAGGAAACCTAAAGTGAAATTCAGTCACAAATCTTGTCTAATAATTCCTATTCCATCCCTTTCCTTCCCCAGCGCTTGCCTTGGGAAGTCGAGCCTATCCCTGGCATGCTTTCCACCTGAGATATTACACTGCCATAAATGTCAGACGTTTGAAGAACAATCCTATCTATTAGCATGTAAAAGAGTATTATTGTCAGCAAGTTATTAGGTTCAAAGGCATCTCTGTGCTTGGCAAACTGATGTCTGCAGCTCCAGATCCCAGTACCAGCTACAGGAGCACTCTGCAGAGACCAGGGCTCTCATCTAGCCCAAAACAGCGCTCAACAAAAGGAGAAAATTGGGAAGGAAAATGGTACAAATGTCTTCAATACACTTTTGGTACTCTTTTTGTTCTTAGAAAATTACCTCAACTTCTAGAAGTTTTCACCTACTCCTTGACTGAAGCGATACTAAAACAAGAGACCCAGATGTGCTCTGGCTGACAGGTGGGAGAGCCTTTCCAGCTGCTTCTTCTGCAGAAAATTGCAGCTGGCTTCCCTCCCAGCCCTCAGAGCAGCTCCAGGTGGGGTAACTCAGAGCTGGGGTGTCACAAAGGGTGTTGAACTGGGGCTGAAATGTCATCTTAACACACCTGGAGTGCCACGTACAAATAGTGCTCAACTCCCCTAGCCCAGCTGCTGCCCAGTGAGCTCAAAGCTGTTCTTAGGGAGGTGTGAGCCTGCTGTGTCTGGCAGAGAGGAGACTCCAGTTCCCTGGCCCAGTAACTCCACAAGGTCTCAGCTCCACTGGGATCTCTTCTCCTGGGCCACCTGGCTGTTCTGTCCCTTCCTGCAGCCCTGTTCCTCCCCACTTGCTGTCTGCATCTTCTCACTCAGCTGAGGGAGGGGTATCTGTGGCTGTTGTGCCCACATTTTACATTTGAAATTTGAGTGTAAGATGCATGAATTGAAGGTAAAATCCTGGCTGTGCAAGGAGTGCTGGAAAGCATCCCTCATCCAGTGTTGGCACTTGGATGTCTCAGGCGGGAGCGAATGGCCCGGGAGAAATCATAGAATCACAGACTGGTTTGGTTTGGAAAGGACCCTAAATATCATCTCATTCCACCCCCTTCCATGGCCAGGGACACCTTCCACTGTCCCAGGCTGCTCCAAGCCCTTGGGCACTGCCAGGGATCCAGGGGCAGCCACAGCTTCTCTGGGCACCTGTGCCAGGGCCTGCCCACGCTGCCAGAGAAGAATCTCTTCCTAATATATTATGTAAACCTACTCTCTTTCAGTTTGAAGCCATTCCACCTTGTCTGGTCACTCCATGCCCCCTCTCCATCTTTCTTGCAGGCTCCTCTCAGACCCTGGAAGGCCACAGTAAGGTGAGTCTCAATCCTTCTCCTTTCCAGCCTGAACTAACCCAGTTCTCTCAGCCTCCTCCCCTCACAGGAGAGATGCTCCATCCCTGCAGCCCTCGGTGGCTGCCAGCTCTGGCCATGCTCCTTTTGGAAACAAGTAATTGTGGGGGAGGTTAGGAGGCTGGGTGTGCAGATATTCATGCAATGCCTTTATGCTGTGATTTACAAAAAAAGAGTCACGCTGGCACAGATGCCCTCACAGCAAAACGCGTGGATTTGGGCAGAGCTCGGTTTCAACGTGGGTGGCAGAGCTGGTGCCCCTGAGCATCTGGAGCAGAAAAGAGCAATAACCCCAGCACCCCCCAGCAATGGGCTCTGATTTGGGGGGGTAGGACTTGGGGGAAGCCAACCCAGAGCAGGTGGTTCGAAACTGTGTTAACAACCCCGTTAACAAGCACTGCAGATTAGACCAAACAGCAGCTCATCAGCATTCAGCCCAAGGGCCAGGGGCTGCAGGGAGAGAATAGAGCAACAACGAAAAGGAGGGGAGATGAAAAGAAAGCAGAGATGGGAAGTGGTTTTAATAATATTGTTTCCTAATTACAGCAAGGCACAGAGAGCAGATGCCGTCTGCTTTGACGTTTACAGCCCAGCAAAGGACGTGCCAAAAGCCCAGCGAGGGAGCTGCTCACACAGGGATGCAGTGGCAGCACCTGTGGCAGCAGCACTGGGGCAGGACTGAGTGTCCCAGCATCTGTCCTGGGGCTCCTGCCACCCCAGGTGAGCTGTTGCTGCTGCCTAGCACCTTGCTGGTGTTTCTTTCGAGGCTACAAAATGCAGTTTAAAGGCCTCTTCCTGGCCAAAGGTGCATCAGCTTGCAGGGAAAGGATGGCATCATCCTCAAAGAAACTGATGGATGGGGGACAGCAGCTGCATCTCCTGGTGTGGAGAGACATTTCTCCAGTAGCTCTGTGCACTGGGAATGGGAAAACCCCTTCAGCTGCTGTAGGGCCATCCTCACAGCACAGTGTGAACCTGTTGCTTTTCTTGCTGCTTCCTGAAACATTTATGATGCAGGTTCAGTATCATTATCCTGCTACAAGAAGCCAAAATTAATTACTGCATGGCCCAGCCCCACAGCTGGGACCGTGGGGCAGGTCCCTGAGCCTGGCCCTGGCACTCACCAGTGCCCCACAGCCAAGTGGGCAAGGATGGGCACACGTGGGGCCAGTGTGGACCTTCCCCAGGATGCCCTGGGGCCGTTTCTCTGGACAGGGCGTGTATGGGAAGAAGATTTTTAACTCCTGAAAACCTTCCCTCCAGCCTGGCGTCTGCAGAGCCCCCCACGCCTGTCAGAGCCGCACACAGAAGTGCACAGGATGAGGCACACTAATGCATGTTTTGGTCCCAGGCCAAAATAAACGCCGGCTATAATAACCCTCCCGGGAAAGCCAAACAGAGGACCCCTTTGTTAGGGACAACTCGGCGTGTTACGCTTCATTTGGGCCAACAGCACTTCCAGCACGAGGCTCGGGCACCATCTGCTTGATGTGGGCAAGGTGGGCTGAGGCCAGAAACCAGGGAAAAAGGGAAATCTCGGGACAAGGAAATTTGGATGATGCCTCTTGAGTCAGCCTGGCCCATAAAGACTCTAAAAAATCTGGCAGCAAAAAATCTGGGAAGAAATCTGGCAGGTATGTTGGGCCCATCTCTGCTGGAGGTAAGGGTTTGTGATGGGGCAGGGAACAGCAGTGTCTTCTGACCCACTCACCTTTTGAGCAGGTGTTATGAAATGATCCAGCTTCAGGATCTGCTGTCTCTGGCTAATTCCTGTTCAGTTTCCTTCAAAAACAGAGACAGAGGAACAGCATTGTATGAGACCCTATGGCTCTCTGCTGAGCCCAGCACGAGTTTTAGCATTTGTGGAAACTTCTTTATTGATGTGTAAATATGATGAAGTGACCCAGGGGAAGGTCTGTCCTGACCTGAAAGGGACAGGACAAACTGGATGCCCTGGTCAGGTCCCAGCACAGACTGGGATGGTCCCAGTACAGACTGGGATCCTCCCAGTGTGAAGTGGCAGCTGTAGCCCAAAGCACCCGAGGGCAGCAAGGAGTGTGGAGTGTGAGGTGCTCCTGCAAAGAGCGAGGGGCTGGACTGGCTGATTCTTATGGATCCCTTCCAGTTGGAGATAACACCTGATTCTGGGGTGCTATGATGACCTGCAAGCTCCTGCAAAAGCTGCAGCAAATCAGAAAATCAGCGGGTGGTGGGTGCTAGCAGAGCCCTGAGCCTTTGTCCTGCCCTTGCACAGGTGCTGGTGGTCAAGGCCAGCCCCAGTGGGCATCACCTGCTGGTGGGAGGGGGTGGGAGCAGTCTCAAGGGGCAGGGAGGTGCCTCTGCCACGGGAAGGAGGAAGGAGAGCTCTCTTCCCCGAGCTGTCTGGGTTCCAGGTAAGGTTGTGCACTCGGGGTGAATTGGGCTCTGTGTGTTTGTGGGGTGTTGGGGTGGGAGAGCCTGCTCTCCCCAGCCTCAGGGACAGAGAGCACATCTGCACTGAGTGTGGGATGTTTAGGAGGTGGCTGCTGGTCCAGAGCAACAGGCTGGTCCAGAGGGATTGCCCCAGCAGAGGGTGGGCTGAGGCAGAGATAGCCCTGCCTGGGATAGCTGCGATTTGCTGCCCTAAAGCCAAAAGAGTGCTTGGAGTGTTTAACCTCTGTGAAAAGCCTTTCTGGAGCAGGTTCCAAACAGCTGCAGCTTATGGGCTTCTGCAGAGTGGTCTCTGAGTTTTGCCTATCCAGAGTGTGCTGAAGAAGGGGAGCTGGTCCTGGGGCCAGCACAGATCCATGTGGCCACCCCAAGTACCTGTGGTGTGTGTTGGACTCAGATTTCCTGGGAAAGCCTTATTGACTTCTAAATAAATACCAGGAATGGGCACAAAGCACAGAGGGATTGAGGGTGATGGGCCTGCAGCTCCTGCAAAGTTAATATTGTTTCTCCCAGTATGGGTGAGGTTTCTGGTGTTATCAAAGTGGAAATCCAGGTATGTTTCAGTCCTGTGGGGAAAAGCAGTGAGCAGTTTATTTTTCCTTTGACAGATTGCTTATGATCTACAACCATCTGGCAAAGCAATTCTTAACTTTTTTCCCCTTATTTATGAGGGCCAAGGGAGCGAGAGTTATTTGCAGCTGGGATGCCAATTGCTGCTGGCAACTGCTGCTGATTTGGGGTCCTTCTTCTCCCCTCTGCAGCCCTGTGAGGGAAGAGAGGCTTCTGCAGGAAGCAGGGGGTTCTTATGTGCTTCTCAATGGTGTTTAGACTCCTAAATCACGGTGTTCAACACCAGAGCTGTGGCTCAAAAAGAATGTAATGTTTGTGTTGGGTTAGGGGAGAAGAAAAAGGAGGGGGGAGAGGGGTTACTGCTGTTCTGTGGTGGATGTGGCTGCACATGGCTCTGTTGGATGGAAGTGGTGCATAATGGGCACAGAGGAAAATTGCCTGTAGCTCAAGGATGTGAATGGTGCAGCTGAGGATGGGGCTCATGCCCCAAAACTGCGGTGTCCCAGCAGCTGGTGTGAGCAGCAGAGCAGCTCTTGGCATCCCTGGGGGTGTTGGGCTCCCTGCTGGCTCTGGGGAATGATAGGTTTTGGTTTCTTTATGCTCATAAAATGCTCTGCTAGCCTGGAAAGGAAGCATTAGGGATGTGCAAATAATTAATTACTAATTAGCTGGTAGATTGTTCAGAGGATACAGCCAGGGGCTGAGCAGCTCCAGCACAGAGAGCTGTAATCTGTGTGGGGCTGAGGGCTGGGTGCTGTTTGATTGCTGTGCCCAAAGGAGCAGGAGGTACAGCAATGGGAAATACCTGGGACACAAAAAGAAGCATTTTAGGAGTGTAAAGGGAGAAGGTGCTGGGGGGAAAGACAGCAAGGTACCCTTCAGGAGAAGGGCAGCAGTCAGGAATGGGATCAAAGCCTCTGCCAGGGGCACTCTGACTCCTCTAGGGAAGGTCAGGGAACATTAAGCAGAGAGCCCTGGGCTGCAGGGGCTCCCCAGGGAGGAGCAGAACTGTTATAGAGCTGAACTGCTCCCAGCTGAGCTGAGTTAAGCCAAGGTGGGGTTTGGGTTTGAGCAGGTGTTTTGAGTGAGCTGTGGCCCTGGGAGCCCCATTCCAGCTATTGCCCAGATTGGTATTTCCTGGGATGAGTGTGGGGGTGGTTTTGCTGTGGGCTGGAGCTGCTGTGCCATGCTCAGGTGCCAGGGTGTCCCCTCACCCAGAGGAGGGGGTTAATGAAGGGCTCAGGCTCCCAGGGATGGAGCACTCTCCTGCCCAGCTGAGGGATTTGCTGCAGGGCTGTGGGGCATTTGTTTGCCCCGTGGGAATGTCCATCCCTGTTTCAGACCTCTGAGCCTGTGTCAGTGGTTTCTGGTGCCACTGAGGGTGGTTATGGCTTCTCTGTCACCTTCACTGCTCTGTACCTGTGCTTCTGCTCTCACTGACTTGCAAAGCTTCCCTAGTTTGCTCTATTGATAAAAATCCTTGCTGCCAAAAGAGCTGTCAGGCAGTAAGTTAAATCATCACTAAATTGTGATGGAAATACAAGCTTTAGGCCTTTCTGAGCTTCTTTCTCCCCTTGGCTGTGCTGGCACTGATGGCTGAGGGGGCTGAGCAAGGCTTTACCCACAGTTATTTTGATCCCCCTGGCACCTGGCCTGGTTGTTGGTAAGGGAAAATGAAGAGTCCCAGACAGCAGTTGGCATGGCTCCAGTTTGACAGTAATCACCTTTCAGGTGGGATTCTGGCTCTGGTTAAACTGTGTCAGTCCTGAAATTATGTACCAGTGAAACGTGCCCAGCTGCTGCTTTAAGCTGCTTGGCTCCCCAGGGATGTCCTCAGGCACTGAGACAGCAGTGAAAGGAGCTGCAGTGGTGCAGAAAGGGTTAATGCCCTTGGGTTGGGGCTCACCTCGACCTGAGCCAGCAGACATTCCGGGTGGGAGCAGAGGGATGCAGCTCCTTTGGTGTCAACGTGGGAAAGCGATAAGGGGAGGCTCTTCCCGTCCAGCTAATGATCTGCAGTAATGAGAACTTGGCCTCCATCTGCTCCCGGGCCAGGCTGGGCAGCTCCTGAGGCTGGGTGGTCCTGCCTCAGCAGGGAGTGTGTGCCAGGGGCACTGAGCATCCTCCTGGCTCCATGTCAGCGTGGGTGAGGGGGGCAGTGGGGTTTGGGAGTGCCACAGGGGGTCCTGATGGGTGAGCTGAGCCCTCTGGACAGAGGGTGACACCAGAGGGGAGCTGGTGGCCACGTGCAGCTGGTGAGGAGCTCATGCCACCACTCCTGGGGCTGGCAGGGCTCCAGCAGCCATACCTGGGGTTGTTTGGTTTGTTTTCCTCTGTGGAATGCCAGATTTCTGTTTTTCCCGTAAGACTCTGAATCTGTAGTGGGTATAAATCTCAGGAAGGTCCTTGCAGACCAGGCAGCCAGGAGAAATACATCCCTCCAGTCCCTGCCCTCCTGTGGTGCAGCACCAACCCAGCCTGGGGGTGCTGGTGGTGGCGCCCAAAAGCTGCCACATCCCTGGCAGGGGATGCAATGAACCAATTAATGTTGTTTGGTCGTTTTGCTTGTTCCCAGTTCAGGCTGACAGCTCAGTGCCAGGGTGTAAAGAGCCCTGCCCGCTGTCTCCTGCTCGGGTGAAAGAGCACGGAGCCCAAGCGGTGCCTAGGGCACCCTGGAGCCCCCTTAATGAGCTCAGCCAGGCTTGGAGAGCAGAGCTCCAGCCCAAACGTGCGGTGGTGTTTGTGTTTGTTGATTGATGGTGGTGTTTGGGTGATGCTCACAAAAGAACCACTTGTGTCCTGGTGGGAGCTCTGTGTCCCAGTGGTTATGGCATCCCTGCAGGCCTCTCACCTCTCCTCCAGCCTGAGCACAGGGGACAGTGCCCAAATCTGGGAAGCAGGGGATGCCCCAAGGGGATCAGACCAAAGTGCCCAGCTGCAGCAGCAGGAGATGCTTTTCAGGCAGGGCACTTGAAGGAAAGCTCAAATGGCAAGTGGCCCGTGGGTTTCTCTAACTTGCAAAATGTGTGTAGCATCCACCAGATCATGAGGCACAGGCAGGTTTTCTCTCTGCACTGGAGATGGCAGCAGAGCACTCCTGGCTCCTGTGCATCTCAGCATTTAAATCTGCTTTTTCTCCCTTTGTGCTTTATGCTGTTTGGAAGTTGGAGTATTAATGGCTTTTTAAAGTCCTTGGTGTGCTTGTGATGGGCTGGCCAAAGTATGGATTGGCTCTTATGTCTTAGCCATTCAGCAAATTGTTTTTCCATTGATTTTCTTGGGATTGTTGTTTTTCTGAAATTCAAATTCTAAGAGCAGATCTTGAACGAGCTATTAAATCATCAGGCCTTGCCTGCACAGGACATGCAGCTCCATCCTCTGGGCTCTGTCCTGAGCTGAAGTTCAACCACAGCAGATTTCTGTGCCTGGAGGCTGTGTTGTTTTGGGGAATGGTGACTACACTTGCAGGGTTTGCTGGTCTAAGTGACTGTAAATCCTAGAACATTAGGGTGGTTTGGGTTGGAAGGGACCTTAAAGATCTTGTTACACCCCCAGGTAGGGACACCTTCCACTAGGCCAGGTTCTTTGGAGTCCTGTGCACCTAGAACACCTCCAGCAGTGGAGTCAGATGGGATGTGGGATATCTTTGTGCTCTACTCCAGTGTTTCTTGTTTGGAGCTCACAGCACACGCTTGAGTGACAAATCTTGTGGATCCCAGGGGTACCAATGAAGGGAGGGGTTGGGTGTGGGATGTGCAGGGCCTTTCCAAAGGTCATCCAGCAAAACCAAATACATCCCTGTGCCATTGGGGCACCAGAACAACTGCAGGTTTCTAGAGAGAGCTGGAGGTGAGGCTGAGCACAGGAGACCTAACACTCCAAGGTCCCAGTGTCTAAGATCCTCTCTAGAGATGTTTTTAACTCGCTGCAGGCAGTGCTGTGAATTTAACTACCTTCCCAAATGACAGGGGCAGTCTAACAGCCACCAGTGCTATTGATCTCCCACCCTGGTGTGCCTTCACCACTCAGTGAAGGGAACAATATTTCTATTTAAAAACAAATTTTAATTTAAACCACGAGCTGGTTCAATAAAAGATGAAGTGTCTTTGTAATGGAAATGATAGAAGTGAAAACAAGTAATCTCTATTTATGGTACAGCTTTTGTTGTTGGTTTGAAAGGATCCAGTGTTCCACAGGACTTATTTGTGGAGGGACAAGAATAACTTTCTGGTTCAGTTCTTGGCTAAAGCAGAGTTTGTTTTGATTTGTTTAAAGAAAACAAACAAACACCAACTTTCAAATGGTTTTTGGCTGGAGTTTTTACTGGAAATCCAATCCTCTTACGCATAGAAATTTATTTTTTTTGTAATGCTTCTATGAAAACCAGCATTGAGTGGAAGGATGCTCTGAGCTGCAGAGACAGCTCGGCACAGCCGGTGCTTTGGAGAGGTCTGAAGTTACCTCGGGAAAACGCGCTGATGTTTCCAGGTGTGACCTGGAGACTTGAGCTTCCAGCTGCGGGTAAATATTGAAAAGTGCTGCGATGGCTGGAGCTGCACCACAAGAGGGCAAGCGGAGGCCACAAATCCTCTGCTCCCTCCTGGGAGAAGATGCGAGAAAGGGTGAGGTGTGGGAAGAGGTCCCCACCACCCCTGGGCAGGGCAGGGACAGCTGTGCCAGTGGCTTTCTCAACGGGGAGCAATTTTAAATTTGTTTAATGCGTTTGTTAAATGCTGTTGTTAAATTTGTTAATTGTTGTGCTTCCAAAGAAGGGTGAAGGGTCTGGAGCACAAGTCTTGAGAGAAGTGGCTGAGGCAACTTGGTTTTTAGTTGGGAGAAAAGGAGGCTGAGTAGGAACCTTCTCACCACAACCTCCTTTCAGGCAGCTGAGGAGAGCGAGGTGGGGGCAGGTCCCTTCTCCCAGGTAACAAACAATTAGACAAAATTAAATGTTCTGATGTCATGCTGGGGGAGTTTAGATTGGGGTATTAGGGAAAATTGTTTCACTGACAAGGTGGTCAGGCATTGAACAGGCTGCCCAAGGAAGGGGTAGAATTGCAATCTTTGGGAGAATTCCAAAAGGTGGGCACTTAGGGATGTGATTTTTCTGGACTTGGTGCTGCTGGGCTAACAGTTGGAAATGATGAACTAAAGGTCTTTGCCAACCTAAATGGAAATGTAGGAAATTGCTGCTGGGTGCTTCTCTGTTTTGTGGCTGCTCTCTGTGGTCAGGGCTGTGGGTCTCTGTCCTGTTAATTGTCTGCAGCTCAGCTTGCCCAGATCCCATCCCAGAAATGGAAAACACGTGGGTTTGGTCAAAGCCCTCCTTGGGAAGGATGGCAAAACACTCAAGTGAGGCCTGGAGACGTGGTTGGAGCATCCCAAGCTGCTTGATGCCATACCTTGCTGTCCTGGTGACATCTGCTGCTCCTTGGTACCCTGGTCCTCCTGCTCTTGGAGGGCAGGGGATGCAGCATGGATGCAGCAGAATGCTGAGCTGGAACTGAGCAGAGAAAGAAATCATTCCCAGCTCATCTGTGGCAATGTCACTGGAAATGACCCTGTGGAACCAGACAATGGTTTTAAACTGTACTGACATCACGCTGGAAGTGGGTGGAGTGGGCTGAAAAATTTCTTAAAACTGCTCAGAAATATTTGGATTTTCAGAGAGGGGAGGGTGGGAGAAAAGTGTGGAGGGATGAGCAATCCCTGTGCAGCAGCCACAGTCCTGCTGGGAAGGGATTCCCTACTGGGAGGTGATGGTTGCCTGGCAGGCTCTGCTCACGCCAGGGCTGCCGTGCTCCGTGTTCATGACCTGACTCAGAACAAGGGCTTGTCTAAACAGTAGCAGGAGCTCAGTTAAAGCAGAGACACTCTCAATTTAAAAGTACGTAATGGCAGGAAAAACAACCCATGATGAGTTAAAGAACTGACTCGGGCTAGCAAAGGCCAGTCCTGAAATAGACCTCGAATGGGACTGGTTGAAAATGCTTCCATCAGAACAGTTTCCTGATGGAGAATTTGGCATTTCTGCTGAAAGAAATCTTTCAAGAAAAGCATCTGCTTCTGTGGAAAAATTCATCTAGTTGGGTTGGAAAAATGGAGCATGTGAGAACTGAAATCCTTCAGAGCAGTGGCGTGTTGTGCCAGCTTTCAGGCAGACTCCACCTCTGTGCTGAGCTTCATTTCTCATTCCTGTGGTGCCCACTCATCTTCACAGGAGGGAACCCCCCCAGATTATTACATCTGCCCCTTCCCATCTGCCTGCTTTTCTTAGCAATGGTTAAAGCCTCCCCCTCATTGTGCAGGGCTGGAAGGTCAGCTTTTGGAGCAGTGTGTGGCTGCTCCCCTGGGACACCAAACTTTCTCTGCTGCCTCCACTCCTGGTCCCTTCCTACTTGGACTTCTGGGAAACTCATCTCCATCCCATACTGATGTTTCATACTTCCTGGGAGGTGGCTGTGACTGGACAGCCAGGAAAGACAACTCATTCTGCTGGGCTTATTTGTGACTTCACCGAATTGTTTTGCAGCCAGGGGTTTATTTTCCAGGTGTTTCTGCATCTGCTTGTTGTCATCTTGCTCATTTCTGTGCCTTTCCTAAATTCTGATGGAAATCTGACAGGAGATGGGCAAATTGTCTGGCCAGGTCCATACAACAGGCTCAGGGTTAGTCCCAGGACCTGTTTGTTGGGTCAGGATGAGTCACCCTGTAAAGCACTTTATTTTGGACTTTATTGTGCCTTCCTCCAGCAGTGAGAACTTGCCATTCAAAAAATAGTGTGGAATAGCCCAGGTCTGAAACATGAATCTGACAATTTTACATTTTACATTCTACCCATTTTTTAAACATTGCTTTCCACACTTCAGGGTTGGAAAAACTACAGGGCACTTTCAAAAACAGATACTTGTGTTCACACTTAGGTGCCCAGACTTGAAAATGGGAAGATGTCTTGAATGCTATGTTTTCCCAAAGACCACATCAGCAGCAGGCAGGGGCAGCTGAGGGAGAGCCTCAGGTTGGTGTCCATCACCTGGAGAGCTGTGCTGAGAGAACTGCTCTAAGTCCTTGCAGCTCCATGGATGCAAAAATTTTCTCAGAAAGGATTTTTTGTGCGTGGATGTGGCTCTTCGAGGCCAGAACATTGTCATGAGATGGGTTCATTGCTGATGTGAGTGAGGGGCTGAGCTGAAATCCTGCTAGGACCCTGGGATGAATGTGTTTTCCTCAAGTGAACTTTATGAAAGGGCTTCTCAGTCCATTTAAGAAAACAAAAACGTGTTAGGAGCAGAGGCTTGGCCAAAGCTTTGGGGTCCCAGTGTGGAGACTGGAGGGAACAGAAAAGCCTCAGTGGAGAACATTTTCTAAAAAAACAACCCAGGTACAGGCCAGGCTTGTGTTTCTGTGCTAGCATGGGCTCTATTTACCAACCTTCCTCTGCCCCAAGAGAAGCAGGGAGGCATTTAAAGAGAAAATAGGAAAGAGCCCTCTGTCCTGAGAGCTGCTGGTGTTTTCTGGAGCGCTGGGCTGTGAGAGTGCAGGCTGCCAGATGTGGTGTTTAACACGAAGGCTGGTGCTGGTGGCTGCTGCCAGAGCCAGCCCTGGCCCTGGGGCAGGAGCAGAGGGATGGAGAGCCCTGCTGCAGCTCGCCTCTGGGGTCTCCACCAGCTGCTGTGTCCCTTTGCAGGAGACAGGGTCTCCCTGCAGGCCCCCAGGACGTTCCCCTCTCCTCCCCACAGTGTGACCCCAGGTCTGTATTATGACAAAGATGTTCAATCAATTGCATTTACGTGCCAAATTTCCCTGCAGCTCTTGGGAATAGGTGTGCTCTGGGTAAAAGCAGCCTGTTCTAATTCCAGGCATCCTCTAACGCTGGGGAAATATTGATTCTTCCTGCATTGCCAGGGCTTCTGAGAAACGAAGCAGACACAGGTAGCGGCTTAACAAACTGATAATGTCCCAGTGGATTTTATCCACATCTGCTTCCTGCAGCCTCAGAGCGCCGATTCCCCCATCCCACACCCCAGGAAGGCAGCCCTGAGGTCAGGCTCTGTCGTGCTGGGGGCCATGCTCCCCTTGGCAGCCTGCAGCATACAAAAGGCTGATGAGAAAGGGATTCAGTCCAGTGTATTGGCATTCGTGGGTGGCAGCTGTATTAAAAGTGCTCACTGTCAGCCCAGCCATCACTTATAATTGGCTTCTATTTTTCCGTGTGCCTCCTGGCAACAGCAGCTCTTCCCAGGCTCTTGGTGGGGTGCTGGGTCTGGGAAGGCTGCTCTGTGCAGGAGAGGTGTGTGAAAATGGTCAGGATTGGCTCAGGAAGGGAAATGTGGCCCCTTCCTGCCTGTCTCTGGGTTTGCCTGAGCATCCCACCAGAAGCACTTCCCTCTGCAGATTTGCTGTCAAGCACTGGCAAAAGCCATCTGTGATGGCTGTGGATGCACTGGAGAAAGTGCTTGTCTTTGGGATGGGCAAATCCCTTGGTTCTGGTGCAGTAACCCAGCTGTTGTGCAGTGGTTTGGTTCTTTTGGTGGGGAGAGGCTGGGTTTTGTTGTGGTGCTGCGTGGCCGTGCTCAGCAGAGCACTCAAAATCATGTGTCCCCCTGGAATTAGGTCCTTTGGTTATGGTCTCGTGCATCCCAGCTTCACAAAAAGCAGCAGAACCACTGCAGAATGTGTGAGCTCAGAGCACATTTGTCATAATGGTGCTGAACAATGCAGACAGGGCTTGGAAGAACCTCTTGCAGCTGCAGCTCCAAACGCTGAGAGCACACGTCCTGTTTTCATGGAATCATGGAATATCCTGGGTAGGAAGGGACCCACCAGGATCATCAATCCAGCTCCCAGCCCTGCCCAGACCCCCCAACATCCCACCCTGGGCATCCCTGGAGCTCTGGCAGCCTCGGGGCCGTGCCCATTCCCTGGGGAGCCTGGGCAGTGCCAGCAGCCTCTGGGGGAAGAACCTTGCCCTGATATTCAACCTAAACCTTTCCTGACACAGCTCCAGCTGTTCCCTTGGGTCCTGTCACAGAGAGATCAGTGTCTGCCCCTTGTGACAAACCTGCACCATTCTTTTGGGATGTAATCAGATACGCATTTCTGAGTTGCTCCAAAGAGCTTTGTTTGTTTTAATCTTTCCCCAATGCTGGAGCACCTAAACTTGCAAACACATGAAAGTCAGACCAGGATTTCCTTGAAATTATCCCCATAAGCTTTTGAGATGTCAAAATAGTCTCATCAATGTATCCTAGATCTTACCAGTTCCATCTGATTGAATTTTTGTTTGCAAATAGAATAATCTAACGACCTAATTTCTGAAGGAGGCCTGTTATTTATTAACCATGATGTAAATTCTACCAGCATTAGAATAAAGAACATTGGGCTTTTGAATTTATGCTATATTTAAAGATCCAAATCTCTGGGGCAATTAATCATTTTCCTGACATATTGAATTCAGTCATGTGTTATAGCAACAAAACTTGCAGTTTACGATGCAACATTAACTTGTCAGCAAGAGGGACAATTCATGACTGTCTATGAGTAGCAAGTGGCAGGCAAATTTGGACAACTATCCTATAGTTTTTGCAAGCATCAGCAAATTTTGTTGGCAAAGCCAATGTAGGCAATGCATAATATACGCTTTTGCTTGTATATATTAAAAAAAAAACCCCAAAGAATATAATCCCCTGCCAGGAGTTTCCACTTATTTTCCATAATGAGAGCTGGAGGGTCTGTAAAAGCTGGTCTCATAAAAAGAAATTGCAAAGGATGAATTTTTCCTTTACGAGGGAGATGGAAGAAATTGGAGTTTGTTTGGATGCACGAGTCTTCCTGACACGCAGATTATCAGCTCTGCTGCTGCAGGGGGAGGTCCCAGGTGGGGACAGGGACAGTGTGGACACAAGGATGGAGCCCATGGTGATGTGGACACTGAGCTTGGGAGCAGCAAGAGCAACCTGTGGCTTTCAGGAGCAGCAGTGGCCTTGGCACAGCGGCAGCGTGGCTGCTTGGGGGGATTTTCTTGGAGGTATCAGAGAGGAAAGAGTTGGAAAAGCTCTGAGGGAGGAGAGGGGTGCACTTTGCTGCTGTTTGTGGTGGGGCTCTGAAGGGTCCTCGAGGGTGCAGGGAAGTGGCTTTGCCTTGGGTGCCAAACAGGGTGTCAAAAGATAAAAGGAAAAGGAGAATTACTGGGGGGGAAGCAAACGGATTTAAAACCAAATCCCAGTGCTGTTCCAGGCAGATACGAGCCCAGGCAAAGCCTCAGCCAAGGCCAGAGCAGAGGCAGCCATGGGAGGATGAGGCAACATGTGGGACCTGAGCGGGGGCTTGGCAGGGTGGGGACTGCGAGAGGGGCAGTGAGCCCCCCCAGGGCTGCTGGAGGGGCAGTGAGCCCCCCCAGGGCTGCTGGAGGGGCAGTGAGCCCCCCCAGGGCTGCTGGAGGGGCAGTGAGCCCCCCCAGGGCTGCTGGAGGGGCAGTGAGCCCCCCCAGGGCTGCTGGAGGGGCAGTGAGCCCCCCCAGGGCTGCTGGAGGGGCAGTGAGCCCCCCCAGGGTTGCTGGAGGGGCAGTGAGCCCCCCAGGGTTGTTAGGGGGGCACTGAGCCCCCCCAGGGTTGCTGGAGGAGCACTGAGCCCCCCAGGGCTGCTGCACTTAGGTTGAGTTGGGTAGCAGGGAGTGAGCCCAGTGAGCCAAAGCCATGCCATGGCCAGGGTGCTGCAGGAGGGAAGCTGGTGATGCACAGCAATCAAAGGGCCATGGGGAGGCTTTATGGAGTGTGGGGAGAGAGGTGAAGAGTTTAACTGGAAGAAGGCTGGATAGAAGGCTCTGTGTTGCAGAGAATAGAAATGAGAAATCAGCAGCAGGTGAAGAAACCTGTGTGATAAGGTGGTAAAGATTAAATACTGCTGGAGGTGGTGATGGGCTGCCATTGCCTCATGGCTTGGACTCAGACTCAGCAGGAGTGGGCTGATGAGCTGGGAGAAGTGTGGCTGTAGTTCTGCCTTCCCCCAGGCACAGGCACCAGGCTCGGATGGCTCAGTGTCCATCAGCAGGGGCTTGGCACACAGGGCAGAAGCAGAGTGACCCCAGCCTGCTGTGGCTGCCAGTGGCTTCCAAAACACGTCTGGAAAAGAGAGCACAGCTGCAGGGGTGGGAGGCTGTGATGCAGACACACACAGTGCCACATGCACAGCGTGGCTCTATGAGTCCCCAAGTACCTTTGTGGCCAGGAGGAGGCTGCTCCCTGCAGGGCTGCTTCTGCACGAGTGGCTGTGGCTTGAGCAGGATATGTGGGGCTTGGGGATGGCAGGTCCTGTCTGCTCCTCCCTGACCACAGACCACACCCTTTTTCCAGCTGAGGGATGCTGGCCTCATATTTGGGAGCTGAGACTTCACCAGTTTAGGTTTAAGCTGGATAAAAGAGGTTTCTATAGCAGCAAGTTGTGATGGGAAGCCTAAGTTACATTCTGTTTGGGGATGGGAATATATAGCCTCTGGTATCTTCACAAGCCTCCCAGAACACAGTGATTTTTGTCTTGTTTCTCTCAGATCATCTCAGATTTATTACTGTAAAGTGGAAAAGACTGACTTATAAGGGATAGAAGCACAAATTATCCTTGTGAAAGGAAAGGGAGGGAGTGTAAAAAGAGATCAGCTCAGCTGAGCTGGGAGCTGCTCAGCGCCCTGAGAATAAAACAGGAAGGACAAAGAGAAAAAGGTAGAAACTAGATCAAACAAATAGACATACCTTAAAAAAAAACCCACAGTGGAAAGAAGAATCATTGTGAATGAGAGTGATCAGCCACCCTCTGCCCAGCTGCATGGTAAAAGAGGCCAGAACATTCCGTGTTTTCAGAACATCCATCCAAACCTGTATAACTGCAGCATGATACTCCAGTCACTGCTCTGCAGGCATTGATGGTGTGGGCTCACTCTAGAGGTACTTGAATTTTATCCTGGCCAATTATCCACCCTGAAGTACCCAGAACAGTGCCAAAGAGGGTTCTGAGCACCAGTTTGGCTCTTGGCTCCCTTCAGAGACTCCTGGGGATGAGTGATGTTACTCAGAACTGAAAGAGCAAGCTCTGCTTTAAGAAGTGGATGTGGGGGAAGAATTCAGGAGCTGTGGAGCAGAGTAGCTCTGGCTTCTGGAATAAGGGAATGGCTGATGGCTGCTGAGGGGTGACAAGGCTTTGTCAGAAATTAAACCTGTTAAATCAAGCAAGTTTGTTTCGGTGATATGGCAGGAAGGGTGTGTGCATGGGGACGAGCACATGAAGATGATGATGCAGGGAAGGTTTTTGACATTTTCAGTACTTGATGTTCTTGTAATCAAACTAGTGTGATGTAGATTGTGGTAATGTGCAGGGCAGCAGTTCTTTTTTCCAAATTACTCATTACTCTCAGAATATTGCCAAACTGGAGGTAAGAAGTTGTTTCCAGGCTCCAAGGAGGTCAAGAGCAGAGCAGTGGGTGCTTTGTCTGGATTTCAGGATCACTTTATACAAACAGTAAAGAACTAGATGACCAAATTCACACTGAAGGGATTGAGACTGGACCAAAATGCCTGATTCTGTTTCTGCTCCTGGTTTGTAGGCAGAAAGCAACTTCTTGGATTTCTTCATGCAGCAGTTGATGCAGAGCTCTCCTTGCTTTTGTCTCACAGCTTCCTCATCTGCTGTCTCTGTTGTAGCAGGTGACTGCTTCTGCAGCACACAGCTGGCTGTTGTGGATGGGATCACGAGGGCTTTGGGTTGTTCTCATTCTTCCCCTGGCTGCCAGTCTTTTGACAGGAGCCTTCTAGAGTAGGAGTATCTCAGTCTCAGGGAACTGGCATTTGCTTACTTACAGCCAATTATTTCATGGTGACCTTCTCGTGGCAAGCCAAGTGCCAAATCCACAACAGACACAGAGAAAGTGTTTTGAAGTGAGAATTATTTCAAGTTCAAGCCACTCTTTTCTTTGCCCATGAGTGCTTTCCTGGTGGATATCTTTCCTTGAACCTGCCTTTTTAATTTTTGTCTCTGATGGATGGTGTTAGAGCATTCCTTGGCTGTATCATCTGAATCCCACAAAATCCCTTGATCCCCCCTGTCTAGTTCCAGACTTGTTTATGAAACAGAGTCTGTGTAGGTATTAGTGTCTGAATTAGAAATGGAAGAGCAAAAATGCATCACAGTGTCAGACTGGATTTTCAGCAGTACTTGGCACAGGTCAAAGAAATCACGTCCTCATGATTGCTCTGAGGATGTTCCAGCCTGGATTGCTCTGGAGGCAGAATGGGGCTGAGCTGGGTAGCCTTGAATATGAAAATTCAAACCTCAGCCATGGTGTTTTGGCCAGTTATCCACGGTGCCTTGGCTGTGGGGGATGACAGCACAGCCATTCCTGCAGTCTGTTGGCTTCTGCTGCCTGACAAGACAACAGTGAACGCTTCCTCTTCGCTTGCACCCTTTCCTCTCTGCATGTGTGAAGCCAGTGGGGAAATGCAGTGTTCACTGATGGTTATCAGGGCTGTTTTCCTTTTATTTAATCCAGACTTTTCAGCCTCCCTCTGCCTAAGGAGCCGTGTGTGACCGTGCACAGCCCGTGCCTTGTGGGGATGACGCGCCTGGGGACCAGCGAGTGTCTGCCACAGGCTGTTGATGCAGGATTGCTGATGGATCCTGCTGATGGATCCTGCTGATGGATCCTGCTGATGGATCCTGCTGATGGATCCTGCTGATGGATCCTGCTGATGGATCCTGCTGATGGATCCTGCTGATGGATCCCATACTTCTCTATCCAGACTGTGCTACAGCTCCACCTTACTTTCAGACCTGCCAATGCAATTTCTGGGGGACAAACTGATGTGGGCAGAGGGAAAACCTCTTGTGATCTGGTGACAGCACATGCTGAAGTTGTGCTGCTGCTTGAGTAGGCTGTGGTGGTCTCTGGAATGTCAGGGGTGCTGCTGTTGTGGTGTCTTAAGAGAGCTCTTGATTGATTTGGTTGAACCTCCTGATGCAGCAGAAAGGTCTGAAATGCTCTCCTGAGAGCAGAGATGCCAAGTTTATTCATTTTCTGATCAGAACTCCTCACTGTTGTGGTTCTGCTTTAATTATCCTGAATCTTGGTGCCATGTGTTAGTTTCTGAGTTTGTGCTGCTCAAGAGAAGAGCCCAGCACTTCCCTGTAGGTTCTCACTTAATTCAGGTATCATCAGTCTATAACAGATCACTCTCAGGTATTAAAGTGGCTCCAAGGCCAAAGTTAAGCTCCTTGTGGATGCCAGAAGAGTCCATGGACACCTTCTGAGCAAATCTCAGACCAGAGACAAGCTCTGCAGACCCTTTCCTCCTCATTTAAAAGAATGTTGTGACTATTTGGACAGAGGAGCTCCTGCCCACCCTTCTGTGCGTGTGATGCTTTCATGAAGCTCATTCCAGCTTGCTGCATTTTGGGTTTCTGGGTCAGAAGCAGAAAAGGTCCCAGATCCTCCACCAGAGCCCCCACATTTCTTCTGCACAGATCTTCTTTTCTTCCCAAACTGAAAGAGCTGCCTGAGCAGTGCTGCTGTGGGGGTTCCCTGGCTGTGGGCAGGAGCTGGGTGATATTTTGAGCAGGGGCAGTGGAGGGCTGGGAGTGGAGCTGGGTTTGCTGGGAGATGGATCCGCCCCATGGAACTCGGGAAGGACCTTGCCATGTTACACAGCAGCTTTGTGGCTGAGCAAAAATAAATGGGTGACTTATCCCACTGCCAAGGACCATCAGTGGGAGGTCAGTGTTTGATATTTCCACACCCAAAAAAGCAGCCCCAAGCTAGAATTACAGTACAAAATACCCATTCAGACCTCTCCAGCCTTCTGTTTTCATTGACTTCCATCCCCTGCTTGTACACACAGAGCCCCTTCCTTTCCAAAAGAAAACAGTATTGCTGATAAGGGACACTTATCTCAGCAAGTCATTACAAAACAAGCGAGCTTTTGTGTTTGCATCTGATTGCTGTGCAATGTTAACAAACTCCACGCATGGAAGCTTTATTTCCACTCTAAAGATGGCCCTTAGGGTGCTCTGTGAGGTGCATTATATATCTCATAAATACTTCCCACAGATGTTTGTTCCTTAAAAATAGAGGGGGGAGGAAAAAAAAAAAGAAAAAACAGCCTCAAACTTCTTAAGGTTTCAACCTTTCATTTGTTCTGTAAAGAATTTCTAGACAACAGTCCTTGGCTGTGCTGCACATGGATATTTACCCTTCCCATACTCTCTGATGAGATATTGCTGGCCTTTGCTCCTTCCTAAGAACCAGCCAGTGCTGGAGTTTTCTCTCCCCTCGCAGTGGGTTCCCATTAAAACAGAACTCTTATCCACAGCTGCAGTAGTTCGAATTTAATGTGTTATTTCCAGTTGGAAATGTTGGGTTGCAGCACAGGCAGGTGTGGTGGTACTGTCACACAGGGGCTCCTCCTGATGGAATCTCTGCCCCAGGAAGGTTTTTTGATTTCTGTGAGGTGCTCAGCTCCTTCCAAGGTAGTCCCTAAGAGAGTTATATGGAAGAAAAGTTTTTCAGGGCGATTTCCAATCTGCATCACAGTAATCTTGTGGTTTTCCTATCTCAGAGAGTCAAACTACCTTCCAGGTGCCAAGAAAGCACCTTCCCAACCTACCTGGGAAAGGGCACCGTGGAAAAAGTGTCACTGAGGACCAGAAGGGTGAGGGATGGAATTGGCTTTGCTGGGGGTTCTGGTGAGGTGCCCAGAGCAGCATCTGCCCACTGGGGCACAGAGCAAGGGGGGCTTGAGCTGAAGGGCAGCTTGGCTGAAGCACTGGGATAGAGGAGGGTGGGAGAGAGCTCTCCCAGCCTGGAGTAGAAACAGCGACCCCGTATCTCCCTCCTGCAGCCAAAATCTGATGCAATTCTGATTTGGATTATTTGTGCCAAACGAACTGGAGTGGGCTGTAACTATCCCTGAGAAATAATTAAAAAAGAACTGCCTGGAAAACATTCTTCTTCCAATAGGGATTTTTATTTTTTTTTATTTTTTTTTTATTAAGGAAAGCTCCAGTCCAGAATATTTCAATTCTTCTGTGACACTCTGTGCTCTCACTGTTCTCCAGCAGACCTCCGTGCCTGTTCTCCAAAGCACTTCCCTGTGTTTGTGTGATGGGAGCCCCCAGCAGTGCTGCTGGGGGGATGTTCTGTGCTGGGAATGCTGCCTGGGGAGGAGCAGAGGGATTTTGAATAACTGATTCAACTTCCTGTGAGATATTTCACGTTTTGTTCAGAATTTTCTGGTGTTCCTTCGGAAGGGAAGATCTCACAACCCTTAATCAGAAATCTAATTTCCAACTGAGGAAGTTCAAATGGATTTTCTTTCCTAGTTTGTTTTCCCTTGCTTGCTGCATTTTAATTTAAAAAGCCCAGTTTAAAACAAGCTAAAACCTTGTTTTAACAAGGACAACAAGGCCTACTGAGATACCCAAAGCATCTCCCCCTTTTTTAATCCTGTTTGAAGGTTGGGTCTGTGGTTCTTTTTCTGGTACCTGGCCAGTAATAAGCCTTGCTCTCTGTTCAAGGGTTTAAACATCTAGGGAGCTTATGTCAAAGGAGAATTTCTAAAGCCATCAGTCAAAGCCTGGCCAAAGGAAATGACACGACTAAGTCATTTTGAGGTGTAGGAGATTTGGTGCCCTGTTGAGGGTCCTCTCCTTGAATTCTGCTGGCTCTAATGCTGTCCACAAGGAGGTCTGGAATTGCTGGGTGTCCTCAGTGTGTGCACACTTGGCTGTCAGCCCCACACACCACGCTGAGGGTACGTGAAGCTCTGAAACATTCCCCCGTCCTCCTGGTACCAACTGCCTTGCCTGAGATCTATTTACAAGCATGAATAATTTTAAACATTTAAGTAGTCTTCAGAGGGATTACTTGCATGTCATGGCATGTTGGCTGCAACTTTTCAAGAAGAGTTACGTATCTTTTTGGCCTTGAATGGGAAAATGGAAATTGAAAATGTAGTGGAGGAGAGAAGTGGGGCTGGCCCAGGTGCCTGCTGTGCTCTCTGCCCAGCTTCACCCAGAGTGCTGCCCTTTGCTGCTGCCCACGCTTTGATAACGCCCCTGGAAGAAGCTGACTTTTAAAAACAGAAATACTACGAGGTGTTGGACTCCTGTTGCCCTCGGGCAGTGTTTTACTCCAACCTCTGCACCCCAGTTGTTGCCAACCCCTTTTTCAGCTGGGGGTCCTGCACCCTCTGACTGGAGTGGGAGCAGGGTTGGTTTGGGGGGCACAGTTTCTCAAGGGAGTGGTTGGATCTTGGTGGATAAAGCAGAATAGTTTGGGGGGGTGGTGTTTGTGGTTTGGGTTTTTTTTAAGAAAAAAGGGTCTGTGCTACTTTTGAAACAACACCTTTGCTAATTTTGGCTAGTTTGGCAAAAGGGGCTTTAACACCCTTGTACACATGGTACTGCATGAGCTGTAATGACTCTTTACTGTCATATAATCTAATAGCAAAAATGGGCCAAACTGTGCCAAAGGCACGGAGCCAGGGCACAGGAGGCCACAGCCCTGATCTCCCCAGCTTTATGTCCTCCCCTCTTGCATCCACTTTTTTCATCTCCAATGAATAGAAGGCTTCATCTTTTTAAACTCCAGCAGGACAAGGCACATGTGGCCTGACTCTACCACAAACTCCTCAGTAACACTCTCACTGTTTGGGGGAAGTAAATATGTGAATTTCAAAAGTCTTTCTGTGTGGAGAATCTGTTTGGATTTGTGCAGGAAGTGGGGAGCGGGCATATAGGTAGCAATATTAATGAAGTTTTTTATAAAGGCTTCATTCAAGGCTTTCAAAGAAAATATAACTCTTATGGGACCCATAGTTTATCTGCCAAGTCCGAGAATCTGGTTGGAATTTAAAATATATATTTAAAGGTTTCTGAGAAGTAGAGGATTAGAAAGAGCAGGTCAGGAAGGGCACTTGGGAAATTACTGCTTGAAGAGGAGATTGGTCCTTGGGGTCTGAGCTCTGCACTGGGGTGCACGAGACACCAGAGGAGCAATCCTCCTCTTGGCTCTACAGGAGTAGGAAAAGGGGGTGACTGGGACAGATCCAGTCACTGCCCTAAACTCCTGTGCCATGGTAAAGTGGTGAAACACATCCAAAAATCCTTCATCTGTTGATGGGCTCACGTCTTCCTGGAAGACCTTGAGTTCAAACCCTTTCCCTTTTTCTCCCTTGTGGGAGATGGCTGTGCTGGCTCATTTGCTGCCTTAAAAATGCTGTTTAATGGTTTAGGTTCATATCCCTCATGTCCTTGAGTGTCCCAAGGTTGCTTGTTGTGGTATTGGAAGAGAAGGGCTTTTACCAGCCAGGTAAACTGGTTGGAAAGAACACCCTTAGGGATGTCAGGGCTGCTAGAGACAGCAGCTTGGCATTTGTAACAGGCCCCTTCCATCCCTAAAATCCCTGATGTGGGTAAATCCTTACTCTGGGGAGTGGTCAATCAATCTGAGAAGCCTTTTGCTATTTTTTCTTTGAGAAAATGGGTTCCCCAGTGGGAGCAGGGAGGTGCCCAATCTCCTTGCCCAGGATTCAGTGATGTGTTTTGTGACCCAGGAGGTTCACAGCTCAAGGGGTTTCTTCCTTCCCAGTCTTTTTTTTTTTTTCCTGGGGACAGTAATCTTCTTCCTGACCTGCATCAGACCCCCATCCCTGGTGCTCCAGCAGAGCTGAGGTTCACTTTCCCCAGCTGCCAAACAGGTGTAACCCTTGTGTCTCCTTGCATCGTGTACCTGTGGCTTTCTTGGACTCTCTACAAGCCCTGTTCAAGGGTCTGTGTATTCATATTACATAAAAAGAGATTTAATTTTTCACTCTTTGGGGACAGATCTTGTTAGCTTGGACAAGAAGAAAATAAGTGCAGACCTGTGGGGAAGAAAACCACCCAAAACTTCTAGCCCTGTCTGTTTGCAATCAAAGGCACACACATGTCCTGTAGGCGATGTCCCTTTGCCAGCAGGATGGTCCCTGCCCAGAAAGCTTTTACAGATGATGTGCAAATCCCCTGTTTATGATGATTCTGCTCCCTCCCTATTGCCCCTGTGCTTTGCACTCCCCGTGCAGGCCAAGTCCTGGTTTCAGAGTCAGGTGGCAGGAGCACAAAGCTATGCATTGACCTTAATCTTGTTTAGTAAAATCAGCAATGCTGCTTTGGGGTGAGGGCAGTGCCCGTCCCCGGGTCAAAGACCCTGAGGATGAAGGAGCACTCACAGTGTAAATGTGTCCAGTCTCATGGCCCTGTCCCCAGCCAGAGGGTGACAGCCAGCAGTTTTCCTACATGTTTGGGGTTTTTTTCCAGTGACTTCAGCCTAGGGGTTTGTTGCTTTTTTTTTTTTTTTGTGATGGTGCCTTTTTTATTTAACCCCCATGGCCAGATCTTTCCAATTGCTTTCCAAGATATCCTGTAGCAACTGGTTGCACATTTATTTTAAATACATATATAAAGTATTAATATGTATTTAGTTATTTAATTTAATTATAAATAATATATAATATTTAATAGCACAGTTTAACTGCATGTTGAGTTTCACTGAGGGGCTGCTCCCTCTGACTGTGCTTTGCCAGGGATGGATCTGATTTTCAGACCTGTATTGATGCTATCAAGCTCTTAGTCTGTGTGCTGGATCTGACACCTTGGTTGCATTGATAGCAGTTTAATGTGGTGGAGAGGATCCTGTGAATGTTGCCTGCATTGAGCTCACGGCATTTCTTTCACATATTCTCTCTATTCTACCTATTCTGGACCCCTCTGCTGGGTTCTGGCCAGGTGTCACAGTTTAATGCAGTGGCTTTGTTGACATGCTACTGATAATCCTCTTTTCTTCTACCAGCTCAAGCCTCTCTGTCAGCAGAACAAATCTGTGTTTCTGCTGCTGAGAGATCTGCAGGAAAATTCTGGCTCTGACAACAAAACTCTTGGTGGGGTTGTGTGAGACCTCTGTGTCATATTTCCATAGGATCACAAAACTCAGTTTCAGTGGCAGCAGGAATAACTGCTGAACAGGATCAGGCTTACACAAAGAGTTTGACAGGCTTTAAATATAAATAACAAAATGAGGCTCCTGTTCTGCTGCGTTTGGTGAGGAGGTCTTAGCACAGTCTGAAGTCTGTCTCAAGTTCCCATCCTTCCTGACCTTCTTTTCACTGAAAAGCATCCTTACTCTTTAGGTCACTGCAAGAGCAAATATTGGTGTTTACAGAATAAAAATAACCCAAGGGTTTTTGCTTCAGCATCAAATGAACAGAAAAGACTTCCAAAGGACCAGAACTTGGAAATAAATAATAAAATTAGTGTGAGGAGGCTGCTCTCAGGAGCAAGTCAACAGGGAGAAGTCAAGATTGTTTTCTTAAAGGGCTAAAATAAACCTTGAAAACACCCACCCTGTTGAAAAAGAGGGGTTTTTTGGTGGCTCTGGTGGCTGAAATGCCCAGAAAAGGGTGGATATTTTGGCATGTGGGACAAACAGTGGCTAACAGGAGCAGCAAGCTTGTGACTGTCTCCGTATATAAACTGGAGGTGATTCATCCTGGTTTTTATTTTAATAGCAAGGCCACCAAGCCAGCTGAAATCCATCTGAGGTGAGTGCCATGGAATAAAAGGATCAGCTCAGGACAGCAGGCCTGCAAGTGGGTGCCAAGGGGCTGTGGTGGTACCAAGAGCAGAGGCTGGTCCTGCCAGTGCCAGGCACGAAGGAAAGAACAGGCAACTGCTGCTGCCTTGGCAGGGAGGGAACAAAAACAAGCACCAAACCCTGCGGCCCTTTGGACTTTCATCACTCTCATGTGTGTGTGTGTTCTCTTAAGTTTCCACAGGCCTAAAAACTGGAAAAAAACCTGGGGGCCCTTTTCTCCTACACATCCCCAAACCCAACTGCTTTCATTATTTGGCTGGGCAGGGAAAAAAAAACGTTTCTATTTCGGTAGGAAAGGGTTGTTTTAATACAATCTAGAGAAGGGGGTGGCTTTTAGCCAAATTAATAACATAATGCAGCTAAAATGATGCTTTTCATGTCCTGCTTCCAGTGCTAACACGAGAACACAGAGCAGTGGGTTTGGGAGCTGCTGGGCACTGCTCTGAGTGTAACTTTACTCCCTCTCTGCTCCATCCCTCCTGCTCGGGATGTCAGGCTGGAGCAGAGTTATTGTTTCTCCATTGGCTTTAATTCTAGGAAAGGCAAGTGGATTTCCATTTGAAGGGGTAACTTGAGGCTTTGGAGCAGCTGAGAAACAGCAGCTTCCCCCTGGAAAAGTGAGTGTGACCGAGAGTCTCGGGCAGAGAAAATAATTCCTGATTTCTTTAAACAATTAAATTTAAATTATAATATAATAATTAAACAATAATTTAACAATTATAAATATAATAATTAAATTATTTGATTTCTTAAAATAGTTTTATTTCAAAATAAATATTTTAAAATTTGTTTTTATTTTAGTGGACACATCTGTGCTACCAATGCCCAGACCATGTGGCATATGGAGGAAAGAGTTATACCAAGGGCTCTGGCTGGCAGACAAATGAGCTCTGAGGGCTGTGCTCATCCAAACTCCAACAAATTTTTGAGGGAAGTCTTTTTTTTCCTACTTTTTTTGTGAAACCAAAGCATTTTGAGATTGACTACAAGAATTTTGAGATTGAATTAATATTAAAGACTAGAGCTTGAAGCCAGGATCTGCCCAACTGTTCTGCCTGGGCTCTGGCTGATTTTTTCATATAGCTAAATAAGATTTAAACTGCATTTTACTGGCTTTTTTTGTTTGCTTTTTTTTTTTTTTTTTTTTTTTTTTAATACACATAAATGAAGGTGTTTATGGCTGAAGGAAATGCAGTGAGAAGAGCACAATTTTATTTGGCTTTCTGTCTGGCCTCCACAACAGGGAGACACTGTGAAGAACACAAACAAATCTTTATTTCTGGACTAACTACTCAGGAGCTTACAAGAAGCAGAGAATAATTTCATGCAAAATGCAGTTCTTTTCACGCTCCTCATTGCCCCATGCATCTCTATTCCCTCTTTCCTATTACTTCTTCCTGTCTGAGCTATTGAAACCTGAAGGCTCTTCCAAAATCCAAGGAAAGACACAAAGCTTTCCTTTGCTTTAATGAGCTTCAAGTACTTAAGGTCTAAACTGAGAGAGTTTTTCTCCCAGTCCATCTGTGGAAACAAACAGAAAAATTCAAGTGCTGATTTGGAAGCACTTTTGACCATTTATGGGATACTGTGAAATCCTCAGGATTTTGGTTTCATCCTTACTGCTACAGAAAGGTCTTCAATAATGGAAGATGGTGTCCAACCTGATTTGTTTTGGAAATCTACCTTTTGCCTGGCTTTTCTGGGGGATTTTTTGCCTGGCTGGAATTGCAGATGGTGCTGTTCCTGTTGCAGGTGGAGCCTGCCACCACCATCCCCAAACTCCTGCTGCTGCCTTTCACTTCTTACACTGGAGGGGGATAAGGAAAAGTGGTTTTTTTCCTCCCTGCCAGAACATTGCCTGCTGTATTTGACCTCTCTATTCTCTCCTGCTTCAGATTCCCTCCTTCAGCTGAGCTCAGCTTTTGCAGATGCTTCCACAGCCTGACCTGTTCCATAAAAGAGACAGAGAATGTCCCTGCTTAACCTAGAGGAAGTGGTGGGATTAGCAACCAGTTTACTTTTAAATGCATCTGTTTTGAGTCATTTGTACATTAAGGATATCATCACAAGTTTAACAGCAGAGGTGGAGACCCACATAAAATTTCAGATACAGATCAAGGGTGAGGACAGATGGGAATTTTCCCAAACAACCCCTATAAATTTTCTTCTTGCATTCATAGCACAGAAGCAACCCTAAAGGAGGAAAATCCTAATATTGGGTGTTATTTTGGGACACATTTAGCCCTTTAGGCACCACAGGGGTAACAGAGATACCCCACTGTGATTCTGTTCCCCAGCCTCTTCCTCCAGCCTCCTCCCAACCCATCCAGGAGCACTGGAAGAACCAAACAGGAGTTTGGGGTTGCAAATGAGATCTGTGGCTCTTTGTTTTCCCTCTTCCTAAAGGCTGATTCTCTGCTAAATAATATTGATCTCATTGGCTGCAGAGACTCAAAGCTGGAAATTGCTTTGGTTTAGAATAATTTTTCTAAATGATTGAAGAGACTTCTTTTTTTCTCTTTTTTCCTCTATTAGTTTAATACATTAATTTGCCACTGAGGAGGTGGAGCCCATAATATCCTGTTCCTGAGGAAGGAGGGCTGAGTAACACTGAGCCACTGTTCCCAGTACAGGCTTATTTACTTTAATTAGAAAGTGCACTTGTTAAGTACTCAATTAATTACGTAGAGCAGCACCTATTGAGAGCAGATGAAAGAGCCACTGTGTGAGGAGGGAGGGGGAGACAGGGAGGGATGAAAAGGGAAAGATAAAACCAATGCTGGAAAGTAAATGCTGTTAGAGAAGCCAGAGGGAGATCACAGGTAGAGCTCTGTTGGGCCCTAAATTACAGCCACTGTTCATAAATTGGCTTCAGGTATGGTGGCTGGTGCAGATTTTGTGGGATTATTTGGAGTCAGTCTGCAGCTTTAAAGCAGATCATTGACTAGGACTTCAAGATGATTTACCCCAGGGTCCTGCTCAACTTATCACGTTCTAGAGGCTGTAGGTCAGTCAGGAATATCTCAACCCGCAGCAAAATAAGTGCAGCAGTTTGTTTTAGAGAGGAAATAGTTCATTCTGCTCTTAAAAATATTTGAATGTTTGCTGCTGTTTCATTTCCCTTTCTCTCCTTTTGCATTTTCCTTTGCTTTAATATATCCAGAATTTTAAAGCAAACAAGTTAAAGTCAGGGTTTTGAAAGAAAATTTTCATGTAATGATTCCAGAAACACACTATTAATACCAGATGTTTAAACAGAGTCATCAATACGTTTCCCAAAACCAAGGCCACTTAAATGATACGTCATGTATCATTCTTTCCTCTGACTTCTGCAGGGTAATTCTGCACAGCTCGTGTCTCAGGTCTGCAGGACACTTACATACGAAGAGAGGTTTTGGGGGTTTTTTAAGCAGAAGTCAAATTTCTTGCACAAGATCCCAAGAGCTGGGGTTTTAAGCCATATGCCAACATCATGAGACTTTTGGTAGGGTTGCCAGCTCTAAACTGAAACCCATCTCCCCATCTAGAGGTTCACTTGAACTTCAGCCCAAAACCAGTGGAAGAATTCTGTGACGTTAGGCTGAGCTTTGGGGCTGACCCTTTGCCTGGCAGCCCAGCCTTTGCTGTAAAGGTTTGTGGTTGGTTTAAACAACGTGGCTGATCAAAAATCCATTTGGTGCGTGGCTGCAATCAAAGAGTTGTGCCAGATGCACGCTCTGGTGTGGATGAGAGGTTTGTTGTGATCCTCTGTGCATATGAGGCTTTTTTAAAGCTTCTCCTGGAATCCATGTGCAGGAATGTTTCAGAGGATTCTGATGAAATTTTATGCTCTACTGATGACTACGCAGCAATTTCCAGGGAATTGTAATAACATAATAAGCCAGTCTTCTCGGAGTTTGAAGGAATTTTTCCTCAGCATTTCTGAGGTTTGCTGTAATTCCCTGCCTTTTCCATGTAGGAGTGCAGACGTGGTTCCACCATGGATAAAGGCAGTGTTCGTGGTGGGCACAGGAACACTGCAAACTGTTGTAAGCCTTTTCCCAAAACAATATTCCCTCCTGGAATATTCCTAGCAAATACATTTGTGTAATGGTACAAGATTAGGTAATGGCAATCTTTGGAGCCTGACTCTGCTCAGGATTCATTTCACTCCCATTCCCCTCTGCTGGGAGCAGGAGCCTGGTGAGAAGCAGAAGCTTTTGGCAACAGAGCCAGAGAAATGATTCCTGTGAAAATATGATCACATGAGGGGGAGGAATGGGGTTTGTGTGTGTAAAGTATGAGGTTAATAGAAGTATTTGGAGATGCACTTTCTGTGCCTGAGTGTGAGAGAGGCTGGCTGCACTGCTCCTGCTGCTGTTTCTTTTCCTTTTTGGCTCTGTGAACTTTCAAACAAAACCTGAGCACTGGGATCTGAGGAGTCCCTGCTGCCTCTGCTGTGCTCAGTCCAGCTGCTTTTTGTGCTCTTTGCTTTCTAAAGCCCATGAGCTGTTGATGCCTCAGGCCCTAAAACACTGCGCTCCACTTTAGTGACAGCTCCATCTGTCTGTCCTGGAGCCTTTTCTTCCTCTTTCCAGTATGTAATTTAACCTTAGATAATAATTGTGACCTGAAATATGAATAACTCATGTACAGCTTTGTAAATCATCCTGAGAGGTTTTGTATGACACAGGCAACTTCTGAGCCGTAATGAGTGAGGTTTCTGAGGGAGCATTGGCATTTGAATACAAACCTTTCATTAATTTTAATGAGGACCAGAAATCCATGTGTACATCTCTGAAATTGCTTCAAAGTACTCAACTGGTAATGTGTGAACAATCCTGTCTGTCACCCCCTTGATGCCCCAGTCCCCTGAGCTGATGTTGCTTTTCTGGGCAGTAAGAGCAAATATCAGAACATGGTTTGCTCTTTTGTGGAAGGGGAACCTGGAATGTGGATTTATTGAGTGGCTTTGATGTCCTCACCAAACAGGAGAGATGCAAATAAATGTGAATTCTGGTTGCTTCAGGTATCAGCTTTGCCTCGGGAATTGACCCTAACCTGAAGCCAAAGCACCAGGGAGACGACCCTGCTGTGGATGGTGCAGGTCCAGAGCCTTGTGTAGGTGGTAAATAAACCCCCCCAGGTGCTGCTTGTCCACCTGCACTGTGAGAAATCGCTCTGGAGAGGTGTAATTTCAGAACTGGGCAAGGAGTTTCTACATGAATTATGTACATGCTGAAAGTTTTTCGCTTTAGGTCAACCAAAGGTATTTGTGAATCGTGCCCAACTCTGAAGTGCTTTTCAGCTGGAGAAGGAAAAGCTGAAGCAAACCCAGGACATTTTCCTCAGCCTTTGAACACTGAAGCATTACCTTTTCTCATTTCATATTTTTTCTGAAGCAAACTTTGAAAACTGATCAGAAACTTTTGGTTCAACATGAAATTCTTGGGCTTTTATGGCACGCAGAGTGTTGTGTGCTCTCAGCACTGGTGGTACTGACAAAAACAGCCTGACTGTGCCAAAACCCTGCTGCAAACCCCTGGGAATCCTTACCATTGGCATTTCCATGTTTCTGAAGGGGAAGCAGTTTATCCTATAAGGATGGTGATATTGACTGATATGATCCTGAAACTAGTTTCCCAAAACTTCTCCTTCTGCATTTGCACCGAAGCAGTGAAGCCTGGTAAGGTTCTGCCAAGTCCTAAAGCAGCCAAAGCCATGTAAACATGAAGCAACTTTGGCAATGAGAGAGAAATAACTCCATTTTGATATCTGTATTCAACAGGCTTAACATTTGTAGGTGACTCTTGAAAAAACACTAATTTTTTTAGCTGTGGCTTAAAAGAAGCCTATTTGGTTAATATTGAATAAATTATAAAAACAACCTAAAATTCCCTGATATTGTTTCCCTGATCTGTCTGTGCTGAGGGATTCAAACACCAGGACAATAGTTTTGGAGGGGTTTAGAGTGTTTCTATATTTTTCATGTTTTCATTGATACCCCAAAGCCCAGACCCTTTGACTTGGGTAAGTGTTTACAACATAATTTAGCTTGGACTTCAAATGTTGAATCTGCATGCTGGGGTGGGGAGGTTCCAGAGACAAAATATCCATGAATCTTTTCAAAGATGAAGAAATTGCCATGCCTTCCCAAAAAAGATAATAAGCAAGTTGAGAGGCTGGGAGCCATTTCACATCCAGCTTTGCTCAGCTCTCATGTACCAGCCTGGGTTAAGGAGAAACTAAAATGAGGTTGTGTAGATTCAGCTATAGATTGTAGGGAGAGAAGCCTCACAAAGGTTATCTTGTTCTTTCTGCTTATTTGGAATGCCAGAGGCAGTAGCTGAAGATGTGCTGTTCTAAAGGCATTTTGATCAAAAGCTGGAAAATTAGGCCCATTAAAGCATTGATTGAGGCTCAGCAGTGAAGTGACTGCTGTTGGATTCAGAGACACAGAGTGACTCTGCCCCTTTCTGCCGTGAGACTCAGAGCAGAGCAGATTAGGAGTGATAGGATTCTGCTGCCTTCTGCACAGAAACAGCAGGAGAGAGACAGACAGCCCCCAGCAATGAGCTGCCAAGGAGGGGAAGCGGAAAAATCCATCTTTAGTTGTGCCAAAATGCCAGAGAGCTTGAATGATGCTGCTGAGAGAGAGGTGGGAAGGCACAGCCTTCCTGTGGTCCTGCCACTGGCTCCAGTGGCTGCCTTCACCCCACTGTGTGCATCAGTCGTGGAGCAGCTGGAGCACAGAATTGTGGAGTGGTTTGGGCTGGGGGGGACCTGAAAACCCACCCAGTTCCAGCCCCCCTGCCCTGACAGCAGGGACACCTTCCTCTAGAGCAGGGTGCTCCCAGCCCTGTTCATGAAGTCCAAGCCCCCAGGATATTCAGCTTTCCCTCTGAAGGGGAAATGAGATGAGCTTTAAGGTGTGTTCTAACCCAAACCATCCCATGGCTCTCACTCCCTCGGCTGTGCTGAATTACTCACCAAGGCACAAGGGGGCACCCATGGCTAGAACTTTCATTATCCATGAGGACCTGGGAGCCTTTGTGTCCCTCTGGATGTCCCCTTGCCCCCCAGCAGGGCCTGGCCTGTCTCTGCCCTGCTGGGGAGTGGATGCAGATGGGAGAAAAGGCAGAAATTCAGGTCTTGGCAAAGTGAGAGCATTCCCAGTTCCCTTTCATAGGGAACAGAGGAGGAATCCTGAAATGCTTCCCTCTGTCTGAAGACTTGACTGAAGTCTGCTAAAGTAATGAATTATTAAGATAGGGCCATTAAATAATCCTTTGGGGCATTATGCCTTTTTTTTTTTTTTTTTCCTCCAGATAATGTTTTAAATCTTTCTAGCTCGTGGCAAGTTTAGGACCAGCTGCCAACAAGAGACAGTGCTTTATAAATAAAGACAGGTTCATATTTTTGTAGTTTAAGGATAGAATTTGGTTTCTGGGATAAGAGTGAAGCTTTCTAGAGATTTTAAGATGCTTGCAGAGGAACCTAGAACTGCACAGAGTTTTTACAGCTGACACCTTTGCTAGCAGTGGAAGCTGGATGCCTGGAAAGTCCCATACCTCCAACTCCACCTCTCTGCTTTCTCCTCTTGCTCTCACCTGGCACAAGAGAAGCAAAAGCAGAGGTTAATAACTGCTGCTTTTTTTTTTTTTTTTTTTTAAAGCAAACCAGTCTAATTTCTGCTGAGTGAGCAGAAACTCCCTAATTTGGAGCAGGGAGGGAGGAACGTGCAAAGGGCAAGGAGCTGTGGATGAGCTCCACACTTCTCTCCAGGATAAGTGAATGTGGTGAAGCTCCATCACAAGCTCTGCAGAAGGTGCAGTGACTGCCTGTAGCTTTCTGGCATCCCTGCTGTCCCCAGCACCAGAACTTCTGTAATGCTGGAATTAATTCTGTCTTCATATTTTTATATTTTTTTGTTTGTTTGTTTTCTTATTTGTTGGCGTTCTTCAAATATTCTGCTTATTGTGAATAAGGTTTTCCCCAGGAGAGGGGGACAAAGATAGAAGCTGATAGTTGTGTCAGGCCCTTTCCAAAAATAAAAAGGCAGATTTGTGGGAACTTTTTCCCTTCAGCACATGGCTGATGTGTGCAAATCCTGCCATACTCATGTGAAAACAGGGAATAATCACTGTGATGTGATAATTGAGTGGCCTGAAGAGGTTATAATGAGTGTTTCTTTTGCTCAGTGCACTAAAAACGTGCTGTGCAGGGCTTGCTCAGCTTCTCCAAGCCTTTGGTTGTTCCTAAGGCTGCCTCATCCATGAGGTGGGATGTGAAAGGTGTGGTTTATGTGAGGGGCTGGGGTTAGTGTTCCCTCAGGGCTCCTTTCCCTCCTTTTCTCCAGAATTTCAGTCCTGGAGTTTTGAGTGCTGGGAATGTTCTCTTTGCACTTGTCCAGGCTGAGCACAAAGAGGTCCCAGCTGGGTGCTTGGAGTTTCTGTAAAGTGTGGAATAACAGGAGCTGGGATGAGATGAGGCTTCTTTTGGTGCAGTGTAGTGTGAATATACTTTGCTGTGTGCACACATGTCCTAAGGAAATCAATAATTTCTGTTGGGGTGTGTGAGATATAACAACACATTCAAAATAAATCAATCTATTACAATTCAAAGGATGTGGAGGAAAGACGTAAGTAATGTGAAAATCATTAACACAATGATGCAGAGCTGAGGGAGAGGCATCTGTTAAAGCAACCATAGGTATTGACAGTCCAGGAAGAAGGTGCAAGGTCTATTCTGAGCCTCCCAAATCCATTGTGAATGTCTCTTGCCACTGGATCTCTCAACTCTGGTAAATCCCTGCTCTGAGATGCTCTAACCAGGAAGAATCTTGCAGATGCTGCAGCTGCCAAGCCTCATGGTGAGGAAACACCTGGGAAGTGTCAGGCAGAAATGCAGGCGGTGAGAGCACCTGAGGTGAGCCCTGGACCTGTCCTGGGGCAGTCCCAGGATGGAGCAGTGTGATATCAGCTCCTTTTGCCAGCAGGCTGTGTTTGGGAGGCTCAGACACCCAGGGCACCTCCAGCCAGGAGGTCCAGCAGGAGCACCACAGACTGTGGAAAACTGAGCTGGATTTGCTGGTTTGTGTGAGTCTCTTTCATCCCAGAGCCTGAGCTTGGCCCGTGGCTGAAGGAGGGAGGAAAAGCAGGAGCAGGGATCTTCCAAAGGCAGCCAAGGCATTTTCAAAACAGCTGCTCTTGTCACACCCCCTGCCCCCCAACACCAGTCAAACCAGGGGAGCATCCATTGTTCTGGGGGTAATTTGTGAGGAGGGAAGAGAGCATCACCTTGGCAACAATCTTGGAAATGACAGTAACCTCAGCTTGTGCTGGAGCACTGTGCTTTTGTGCCTGTTTCGTGTAAGAGAAAAAGGAGGAATCTCACATCTTAAGACTGACAAACACTGAGCATCGTTTTATCGATGTTGTACAATCAGAAGGAAAAAGTAAGGGATAAATGGAGAAGATGGGCATCTTAGGGTATCTAATTATTTAATTTATTTATTTTTAATTATAAATTTAATTTCATTATTAAAAATCACCCTTTCCTATGAACAGGATAATTTCTGGATGCAGATGAGGAGTGCTTTTGGAAACAGGGTTTTTTTTCTCTGGAATTCCAAGTAAAGTTACAAAAGTGGAAGCACCTTGACCCAGTCATTTTTGAAGTCTTTGGCATTTGTGTGTCTCCCTCCATCTGTGTTTACAAACTGAGATTAAGAGTTTAATTTCCACTATGTTACTGAAAGCTGGGGTTTAAGAGCCTGACAACTAACCAAAGACCCCAAATCTCTTTGCCAAATGCAGGTCTGAGTTCAGCATGACTTTAGAGTGGGCTGCTGCTCTCCTTTCCCCTCCTGGCTTCCATCCCAATGCAAAATGGGGGTCTGGTTATGCCTTGCACCTAATTTTTCTTTCTCATTTTCCTCGATATTTAAAAGCAAGCTGGGCAGGATTTCATATGTTCCACCCCCTTAGTTTATTTAACCCCCATCTTGCTCACGTTTCAGCCAAGCTTAGCAGAAACTCACCCCTTTGGAAGCAGGATCATGACATGCCAGCCTTGGGGCTTTCAGCTGAGATTTGCTTGTTTGACTTTTCCCTGGATTCAGTGACCCAGTTCCTCTGTGCTCCCTCCCTGATGTGAGGAGAGTGAAGGCCACTTGAAAGAGAAAGCTTTGAACCTTGCCTGATTTACAGAGGTCCCTCCCAAACTGTTTGCATTGGCTTCTCCTTGTTTCTTACCTTCCTGTGCTCCTTGTGAGCCCACTCTGAGAATAGCCTGTGCAAGCACAAAAATAATAAATTAATTAATTAACTCTTTTTTTAAAAAAGGGTCTTTTTTATAATTAGGCTGGAAGGATCAATGGCAAATTCCTGTAGACTCAGCACTGTACCAGCTCTGGTTACTGAGCAACAAGCCTTGAGCTGGTCAGGAACCTTTTCCTTGTCTGTCCTGGACACTGCAAAAGCCTCATCCAAATGCTTCTTTATTTCATATCACAGGGCAGCCTGTGGTACTCCAGAAACATCAGAACCTCCAGGAGCCTAACCTACAAAGTATTCCCAAGATCCCAATGTAACTTGAAACATCAAATCTTTTTGAAGAAGGTGTTCAAGGCAGTGAGCACAGCAAGGTTCTCAAACTTAACTTTTTCAGTTTTCCTTCTAGAAATAGAAATTATTACCAACACCTTTTTTTCCCTCTGAACATTACACACGTTGCCAAGCTTTAGGAAACCTCTATTCTTGCACATGTCTAAGAATTAGAGAACAGATTCCACACCACTGCTCCCTGTTTGAGAAAATGCAAGGGCTGAACCAAGCTGTTGATCTGCATCACCACAGGCTGTTCCCAAGCCCTGCATCCTGCTGGCACTTTGGGACAGGTGACACTGTTGGGAATCTCCTGAAGCTCCTTGAAGGCTCTCCAGTCCCACCTTGCAGTGCTGAGACACACCTGCAGTCTTTAGAGACCTGTGGAGATACCTGGCACTGTTTCTCACTGCATAATTAACATCTGGTGATCTTTTGTTAGAATCTCTCTCAGGGCCCTGCAGGTATAGGAGACCTCAGTTCTTGGCACATCTGTGTTCAAACAAATGCAGCAACCACAGCAGGCTGGATTTGCCTTCCCAGACTCCTCTTCCTTGCTTTTCTCCTCTGCCTGATGCCTGGAAATCCTGCTGTGCCTCCCTCAGACTGCGCTGGGAAATCTGAGATGCAGGGAAAGCGACCACAGAACTGGTTGGTTGTGGTTCCTGCAGTCCATGTCGTGGGGACTGTTGCCAGCAGCACGCTGTCCCTGCAATTTTATTTACATTTGTGCTCAGTGTGTTCTTGCCTGGCTCCAAGAACAAACGCCTGCTGGTATGGATGGGTGACAATGCATAGCTTTGTTATTAAAATTGGGACTTTTCCTGCTAGGACTCTTCCATTGGAAATAGCATCCAGTGATTAATCTCCTGCTGGCTTTGTTCTTTTTATGACCAAGGGATTGGCTCATGAAGGACTTCCTGCTTTTTTGGAGGGGCTTTGCAAGGTTGATTAATCTGTAGTAATAGTGGCTGGAGTGACCAGAGTTTCTATAGTGACCAGATGGAGATAAGAAAGTAGTTGCAAGTGGTAGTTGCTGAAGATGCTGGATGCCAAAATCACAAACTGTTTTGAAACAGACCAGCCAAGCAAAAGAGATCTGTGGCTCCACACTCAGCTTGGACCTGAACGTCCTCTTTGTTTGGCTGAACAAAACCCAGATAAACAAAACACTGAAGGCAATTAGCTTTGTTTGCTTGCCTTTGTCTCCTCTTCTTCCAAATCATTGTAAAATTAGGAATAATGCCAGTGAATTCTGTAGCTATTCAGTGGACAAAAGCTGGTGCACGGGAGAGGAGAAACAAATAAGTATAATACTGCTGTTTTCAATAACCAGCCCGCTCAGTTTTAGCTTTTACTCCATTTACTTTCTCTCTTCCAGATTTAAGGAGATTTATTTGATCACTCTTGTAAATGAGAGCACCAAGCATTTGCTGTAACCACGAGATCTGGGTGTTGGTACCACCATTCTGCTTCCCAATCTCCTCTCTTCAGAAGTTTTCCATCGGCCTCCTGGTTGTGTCTGGGGCTGCTGATGCCACCTGTGACTCAGGGTTAGCGAGGGTATGGGATGGGCACTGCTGCTAAGTGACAAATTTCCTTGGTGCCCGTGCCATGGAGTTCAGAAAAGGGTTAATCCTGACCTTCCCCTTGTGACAAAAGCTTTTTGTCTGTCCCGTGGGGGCCGGCTGGGGAGCTGCTCCCGTCAAAGCTTGTCCCAGGAACACACCCCTGGTGGAGCAGAGATGGAATCCTGCTGGCAGCAGGGCAGTGCCATGAGGGGCAGGTACAGGCCCAGTGCCAAGCCAAAGGCAACATCTCTGGATGGAAAACAATATGAGTGGGGAGAATTGAAGCCTGTCTGGACTTGCTTTCCTCATAGCCACGACCCTCATGCACCACACAGCCCCAGTCTGCCATGGGGTGCACCCAGCCTTGGGCTCTCCATCTTCCCTTGGACTTCTGATCCCTACAGCCCCATGGAGAGGGGCAGCATTTGAGTGTGAAACAGCTTCCTGCAGTCAGCAGTTTATTCCTACAGGTCCTAAAAGCTTCCCTGTGGGTTTGCATGAGCCCCCTTGCTCTGGTCTGGATGGGGTTTGTGTTTGAGCTGCTATTTGCAGCGCTGGAAGCACAGTCCTGACTGACTGCTGTGGAGGTGATGGTGTGCAGTGCCCTGGGGAAAAGGCAGCACACCTGGAACAGCCTTCCCCATCCCCTAAAAAACCCCTGTCATTTGTGGGGACAGCAGTAGGGACTTCCCAGGCAATGCAAGTGAAAGAGAAGGTTGGGTTGGGTTGTTGGCTCAGTGCTTTGTCTCCCAAGCTCTGGATCACTCTCTGCCTGTGACCATGACCCAGGTCCTTGCTGCCTCCACCTCGAGCTCCTCCCTGCCTTTCCCAGGCTGTCACAGGGTCGTGCTGTGGCTTTGAGAGGTCTCTGTGAGCAGTGGGACAACTCATAAATCACTGGGGCCCTGCTCTGTGTGCTCAGCCTCAGCCACGTGGGCACATCCAAGGTCCTTCAGAGGGCTCAGGAGGCTCCCTGGGATCACCCCAGAGATGCTTCACTTTTTCTAACCTTTCTAACCCTTCTAACCCTCTTCTAACCCTTCTAGCACCTCTGTAAGCACACAGCCTTTGATGTGCCTGTGGCTGTTGGGGTGTGAGGTCTGCTGCCCACCAGCACCACTCCTTTGGGATCTGCCAGCGCAGCCTGTGAGCACAGGGGGAGGGGGCACAGCAGTCCTTGCTGTCAGGACAGATGGTCCTTGCTGTCCCCAAGGACTGTCACACCTCTCTCTGAAGAGCCTTCCTTCCAGCCAGCACCTTTGCCAAAGGTCCCCAGGAGGATGGGCTGCAGCCATGGGGACTGGGAGCAGCACAAGTGCATTAAAAACACGGAACCCAGGGAATGAATCCCACAGCAGAGACAGGAACTCCTGCAGGCCCTTTCCTTGTGCAGCTCTGCTTTATGGGGGATAAATCCCCCTAAGGAAACCAGTGTCCCCTCCAGGAGGGACCAGGACATCCCTCTGTGCCCCACTGCAGCAATCAGCTGTCAGGTTTGATGTTCATTTTCTACCTTCACTTTATGTGGTTATTTCTGGCCAAGGGAAGATTAGGCCTTCAGTGGGTGTTTGGAATGTCAATAACTATAATTAAGCCTTTGTGGTTCTCTTGCAAATGCTGGAATCTATAATTTTCAGCAGAGTCCCCTCCTAGTATTGCTACGGGGAAAGGGGGTCTTTGTTGGACTAAAAAATAGAAATAATTTTTAAAATCAAAGCTATAAAATAAAATGCTAATCAGTGGCATTTATAAATATTTAAATTTAATGTTATTTCCCCTTTAAAGAAGGGGGGCAATAGAAATGTTGGCATTCCTTGGTGTCTTTCAACTACTTTAGGGGAAGTTTTACCCAGAAGTTAGTTTGTTCCTGTTGTTTAATAATTGCATGTCAGGGGAAAAAAAAAGTAAAAGCCAGCTCAGGATGAAGGGGTGAAGGATACAGAGAAACTTTATTTTCTGCACAAGGTCCCTTTGCTGAATATGTGCATAGGACAGGAGAGTTTCCAACACCTCCCCAGAGCAGCGGTGTCAAGGGCAGGGAGGGCGCGGATTCCTGGGCTCTCCTTGCTTTGCTTCTCACTGGGATGGGACAAGTTACAAAGGGTCTGGTTTTATTTCTGAAGCTGGGGTGATGAATGCAGCTCCCAGAGAACGCCCTGGCTCAGAATGACCCCTCTCTGTGCCTGCAGGTCTGGCTGGGAACTGGGGAAAGCTGCCTGGGGGGGAGGAATCAAGGATCGCAGCAATCCTTGCAAGGCGCTTTTAGGGTGGGATGATGAAAGGCACCTAAGGGACATCAAAGTGAGGGGTTTTGTGCTCATGACCTGTTCACCAGATGATGCTGTTTGGGGTGTTCTGTGCTGGTTCCAGGAAGGCAGAGCCTCTTAGCCACATCAGGTAATGACTGGGGTCGTGTTGGCCTTTTAATAACGAGGTGTCAGGTGCAAATACTGAACCTGCCTGGGGCACGGCCACTGACAGGAATATTAACAGAGCACTGCTGCTTATTCAAGGCTTTTGAAGATGTAAAATACTAAGTAGTCTCATTTACCCCATTCTGCTGATTAATGGAAGTTTTGCCGTGAGTTTTGGTCTGGTTTGCATGCTAAATGTGGGGTTTGATGGGAAAGGAGTCAGAGCTGTTCAGAGAAGAGCATCTCAAGACACACACTGAGCAGAAAAATGAGATTAAAAGTTGTCCTTTTTAAGCTAAACAAGAAATAGCTTAACCTTAGTTCATAATGAAGAAAAGCCAGAGAAAAGCAAGATGACAGAAGCAGGGCAGGTCAGGCTGGCTGTGAAGGGAGATTCCAATGATAAAGCATAAACTTTGTTTACCAATGGTGAATTTGCCAGTGGAGAAGTTTGCTGATGACACACAAATGAGAAGTTCCATTTGAAGAGGGATTTGACTGTTTTCTAAGAAACTGGAGAGTAAACAGCATTTTTTTCCTTGGTTTTTGGAGTGTCAAACTTGACCCTGAGCTAACTCTGATCGGTGACAAGGCTCTTCAATCCCACGGATTCTGGGAGAATGGGAATAAAAATGTCCTGATTTGGTCTGTAGAAAGGCTCCTCTACAGTGATGCCACCACATGCTGCAAATGAGGACTTACTCCCCTGGCTACATTTCTGAAATATCACAGAACACAGTTGTAGAATTCTCTGGAGTTGGACCTTTGAGGATCATCTCATTGCACCCTCCCCCCTTTTTTTTTATTTTTGGGATCCTCAGTGACAAGTCCCCCTGTGAAGCTGCTCTGATGGGCTCTGCACAGTACAATTACATTCAAATGACAATTTTATTTTTTTTAAAATCCCAAACATCCCAAACTCTAAAAACAAATAAGCAAACAAAATCCCCTTCCATGAAATCCTGATTCAATCACTTCATTTTATTTCCCACTTGTGGGGGAGGGTGGGATTTATTTCACCAGTGGGTGTATAAATATTGACTTATTGACTAGATTTTTTTTATTATTATTTTTATTTTTTTAGGAAGAGAGACACAACCAGGTCTCTTATTAGTTCTTACCCAAACATCAGTAAATACTGCCTTTCTGCAGTGGTCCTGTTTGGAGAGCTTTGCCAAATACTATTGCTGTTGAAGTAGAGAGAGAGAGAGTGTGCAGATGTGGAGAAGTGTGTTTGCAGTAAGAAAAAAAAAAGCCTATTAGCTTTGAAGCAGATTTGTATACTCTGGGTTAACACACTGAGTATGTCAGAAGAGACCTTCTTTGTGGAAATGGGCTGTGTTTCTGCTTTATGTGTTAACAATTTGAGTGAAGTATGAAGAAATCGAGCATTGTTCTGCCCTAAGTGCACAGATTGCGTTTCAGTCGGCGCAGATAAAGCACCAGGAACTGTCTGCTCTGCTCCAGGAGATGGATTTGAATTGCATGTTTAATCAGCAGGGCTTCTTTTTTTGTTTCATACACAGGCCTTTACAGCCAGGTAAAACTGAGCAGTCTCTAATGAACTGTGCATCTGGAGGATGGCAGGTTGTGCTGAATATAAAACTGGTTGGGAAATAGATTTACACTTGCTCCTGCATCAGGGGCTGCTGCCAGCTGCACAGTGAAGCAATAACAGCCACTGGCAGTGCTTGCTGTCTGAAGGTCTTAAACCTCTTTACACATAAGATGATCTATATCACAAGCTTCACTTTAGAGACGAGAAAATAATGGCACAAAAGCAATGGTTTAAGTTGCTGCAGGTCACTGGAGCAGTGAAAGCCAAACCTGAACCCTGTTGGGATCTAGGTTAGCGTGTCAGCCTCAGCATGCTCAGCACCAAACAGCCTCCAAGGCAGGAGTGACCCCTTCTCCAGCCCCAGCACTTCTCATCACAGCAGAGGTGAGCAGATGCTCACGGAACAGCTGAGAACCACTGCAGGAGGAACTGGTGCTGCAGCAGTTGTGCCTTAGATTAGGTTCAGCAATTCCTTGTTATGGCTGGGTCATATCTTAAAATTACTCTGATTACACAAACCAAATTGCAGTTGTTTTTTGGTGTTGATCTTTCAGGATGTAGCAGAGCACAGGCTTTTGTTTAATGTACACATGTGTTTGTGCAAGAGCTGCCTCCTCCTTGTCACTGCTAAAGGAGCTTTCAGTGAGCCCAGTGCAGAAATTCTCATCTCACATCTGGCCAGTCTCACCCCTCCTTCACTTTGCCCTGGACTTATCATTTCCACTTCAGCTTCTTCCTGCAGGTATGATTTCCCTTTGCACAGCAAACTGCTCCCACAGGTCTGCCCAGCAACAGGACACAGGGTTATCTTCCTACAGCAGTGGGAAACAAAGAATACATCTTGCTTAGACAGTAGAAAAACTACCTTTTGGATTTAAATACTATTACCTTAACTTTTTGTAATGACCAACATTTGCTTTGATGTTTTTTAAGCTGTTTTCCCTCTCCCTTCCCCACTGAAACTACTCAGAATCTGACTCAGGCTTAGTTTCTGCCTTGCACAAAACCTTTGTTCCAGGCATTTGTGCTGTAACACACCGCCTTCTCTTGAAGGCCAAGATCTTGTACCCATTTCCATCTCCCTTTGAACTCTGCCTTGAGGCTGCCTGGGTGTGCACATGAGCTCCAGCTGCCCCCAGCACTGTGTTCTCACCCTTAGGCTTGTTCCTCATCCTCAGAGCAAAGAGCATCCCTGCTCCAGAAGGACCTGGAGTGACTGCAGCTCCCAAGCCCAGAGTGTTCAGCACAGGTCAGGTTCACCTCTCCCACATCAGTTGTGTGCTGTGGTGCAGGGTTGTGGGTGCACCAGTGTCACTGGGATATCCAGAAGGCTGGCAGACCCCACTGGGACTGGGCAGTGCTGCCTCAGACTCATAAGGGTTGTGCATGTGTGACCTGCAGAATCCACACTGAAATTCTGCACACTGGTGTGTGCTCCCTGCCATGGCAAATTGCTGTCATAGCAGCAGCAGCCACAGTGGCAGTTGTCCTTTTGTCCTTAATCTGCAGGAAATTATTTAGATCAGCAGGCACTTTTATGTGCTGGTGCCATTTCTTTGCTGAGGGGGAAGGCACTCTCAGGGTGGTTCTGTTTCATGAAGAAGAGATATGCTGGCTCTTTAGAGAGCTCATGTTACCTGCACTCATCCAGGACAGCACTAAGCCATCTCCATGAACTCCTGGCATGAACAAACTCCTTTGGCACACTGGTGGGAAAAGTGCTTGTGCTTGCTGATGCATTGCTGCATTTAACTAGCGAACCTCCAGACAGGGAGAACTGCTCCCTGTGCCCGTGTGCAGCAACCCAGAGGGCATTTAATGGTGAATTATTTTTTCCCCTCCATGACAAAAGGGTAAAATGCATCTTGGTATTCTTCTGTTGAAATGCAGGATCAGCCACAGGCAGCAGAGCAGCCTGGTCTGGTGCTTAGACTGGAGAACACAGCTCCAAACTGGCTGCTGGTGTTGATTCTCTTGTGTTTTCCACTAGCACCAGTGACTGAATAGGTCCTAAACCAGAGAGAGAACAGATGGACAAACAGGGAAATAAAGGGATATTCACAAAACCAGGCAGTCCTTGCCTGATGCCTTAAAGGCAGTCAGGATTTAGGAACTGTAATATCTTCCTGTCAAAGCCTGGTGATGCATTATGCAGTCAGGGCTGACCTGTCAGCCCAACGCTGCTGCTGCTGCCATCAGCTGAACAATCATTTCACAGCCATCCTGTAAAACTGGAGCTCTCCAAATACCTAAGTGCAAGGGTAGGACAGAGCTGTAACCAGCAGGGCAGCCTTAACTCGGGAAGGGTGGGCTTGGACTCGTGTTGCTGCATTGTGTTCCCTCTCATTGCGAGGGGAAAAGGCTGCATTTAATGATTAACAGCCATCCCCACCTCTGGGCTGGCTGGGCAGCCCGGTGTGATATGGTGCAGTTGGAAAGCACAGAAAGATCAGTCTCTGCCAGACGTGGCATCCCCACAGCACCGGCCAGCAGACAAAAGCCTTTAGTGTTCCCAAAAAGAATTTAAAACATTTTACATCAAAAGGCTGCAGAAGTTCAAACATGTCACCGGCAGCCTGTGGTACAGGACAGGAATGGCTTTGTCAGGAAGGCTGTGGAGAGGGGGGGAAATAACACTGAGCAGCAATTCTGTTACATACAGGATTTTCAACCTTTCTGTACATCTCCTCTATAATTAATACTTTCCACAGTGCACTGGGAACAATAAACACAACCCACAGCAGCTTTTGGATCATGAATAGCTGTCAAACAGCAAACCCTAAACCCAGGAGTGCTGCACATTCTGCTCCTCTGCAGAAACCTCCTAATCTTGCAGTGATGGCTGAAACCAGAGAGAGCAAATTAGGAGCATCCATGGTCCAGGTCCCAGCTGGGCCACCTTCTGCCTTCCTTGAGATCTTGACCCTGCCGTGGATGGTGAGACTTCTCAGCAGGCACATGAAGCTCTTCAGCAGGTTTCTGCTCCTGGTCATGTCCCTACAAGGTAGGGAAGACTTTAATCCAGGGCTTGAGCTAGTGCCAGGCATTTGAGTAGAGCTCATGGATGTGAGGAGTGCTAGTAGAGCCATGTTACGTGCAGGAGCTGAATAGAAAAGTTGTGTAGGGATTAGGAAATCCTATACAGGGAATTACATACCTGAGAGAGCACTGCAGCCAAGTATGGGGGGAGAAAAAGGGATAGAAATGGTAGCTTTGGCAGAAACACCTCGGTGCCAGCCCAGTGCTCAGTCCCTGCCCGGGGGGCTCTGGCTGCCGAGGCTGCTGCTGTTTGCTGAGTCAGCACTCCTTCCCTGCCTGGGCTGGGCTGGCAGAGCCCTGCTTTGTGCCCACCAATGTCCCATCCCTGCCGGCCCTACAGGCGTGGATGAGCCCTGCCCAGTGCCCTGCTCCGTGCAGAAGCCAGGGCTGTGCCCCCCTGCCATGAGAGCATCACCCCCATGGCAGAGCCGCTTCCCTTCTCCTGCGCCTCTGGATGCTCCTGCTCCGGGCTGGATCCTCAGCCCAGCAGGGAGTGAAAGGCTCTTTATCCCACCTTTCCTTCATGTGTTTGTTTGATCCCTCCCACGGGTTTTTCCTGTGCCGTGGTTTTCGCTTTCTGCCTGGTTATGCCACGGTTTTTAAACCTGAATGGAGTATTTATCTAAATATATCCAAACACATCCCTATAATTCCTTGTGAGCTCTGAGGGCAGCGAGTGATCCAGGGTACTTTTTGGACTTGGAAGTGTGATCCAGAGCTGTCCTGCAGGCCAAGCCAGAGTGGGCTGGAAGGTCTGGGTTAGTCTGGGATTCCTCTGGAGCCGGCTGTGTCACACAGGAGAGCTGTGCCACCACTTGCTGTGGCTCCCAGCTGCCTCCACACTCGCTTTTCTAAGAGGAGCAAAGAGACAAAATTATATTAATGAGAGCCTTGATGCTTAACCAGCTACAGCTCCTGAGGAGAGGTGGGTACTGGTTCTTCTGGAAAGTGGCTAAATATGGGTGAATATTTAAGATGCTGTATTTGTGCAGGCTGTAATGGCAAGCTGCTTTTTTTGAGAGAGAGTGTTTCATCAAAAGCAAGTGTTCTGTTCCATATTACCCCTGTTGTGTGGTGGTATTTCCTCCTCCCCTGTACTTTTTATTTTTTGGCTAATTAAACTATTCAATTCCCTTTTTTCTTTTTCTTCCCTCTTTTTTTTTTTCATTTCACTGCTGTGCTGTTTTACTTCAGTTTATTTAGTGTTTTTAAATGGCTTCTATTTAAATTTGGAAGGGAAGAAAAATAAATCCACTAAATATTTCTATTCAGATCATATGTTGTGGCTTTTCTCTTTTTGAAGAATGAGGTCTAATTTTTGAACCTGAATTCACTTGGCACAAGTCTTGGCTTCAGCAATGTTGGGTTTCCTTTTGTTTTAAACTAATTCCCTTTTTCCTACTGCTGGGATACATTTATGTCTTCGTGCTAGCAAAGCTTTTAGGCATGTGTTTGGTTTGAAAATGTTCATTGGAGCAAATATGAGTGGAGGACTTGAGGATGAGGCTGTCAGTGAGTTTTATGGTGGTCCTTGGTGTGAGATGCTGTGGACCTGAAGCACCATCAGTCCTTTCCCACTGCACACCCACTTTGGATAAGTTTTTGCAAATAGATGTAGCACATCATTTTCCTTTCCTTTTTGTCCCTCTCTCTGAAAAGCCAGGCCTTGTTTCTTTCTGGGCAGGGTGGGGTTTGGGTTTTTCTGAGGGAAAAGGAGTTTACTAAATATTTGCTGCATTCAGAAGAGAGAAAAGGTAGAAATAAGCAGGAGAATCCAAGGTGTATTCAACAGCAGAGAGATTAACCCACGATTATTTGCAAAGTTGGGGGTTTATTTAATTGATTAAAGCTTTATCTTAAACACTTCAGCATGGCTAGAATACGTTTCTCTGTGAGGAATGTGTGACTGAGTGACATGGAAAGAACAGCTGGGGGAAAAAATAGCTAAGAAAAGTAGAGATTTTATGGTGTTTCTGACAAGCTGTGTCACTGCCTGCTGTCCCTAAAGTCACAGTCCTCAAAGCTGAACTGTTTTGGGTCATCTGAGTTCCTGGGTTTGAGACACATTTTTCTGTGAATAGGAATTTTTTACAAGTATCTGGATGTGTAACTGAGCTGCACCCTTCTGAGGTGGTTTTCTGAAGGACAGAGGAAGTGGGAGGCTGTTAGTTAACCCCAGTCCCAACGCTGCTTGTTTCAAATTGTTTTGCCATTGCTACTTAAGACTATTTAAAACTACTTAAAACTACTCATCTGCTATAGCAAGAAAGGAAGCAAAATGTAGATACTTCAGAGCAAAGGTATGAATAAAATCTTCTGCCTATAGAAACTGGGAGATGCAAAACCACAGCCCCAGCAAGCAACCACAACTAAGCCAAATGTATGCATTAAGGGAGAGAAGCCCTTAGCATGCATGGTAGCAGAAGATGTCATATGGGAGATCTGATTTATGGTGGAAACCTCAGCTTTTGGCCACGCTCTGAGGTCAGGTTTTTGAGTAAAGCCTGCATTGCTGAGTGAGGCCGGTGGGTCCTCGCATTTTCTGGTGTGAATGTGATGTCACATCACTCCCCTCTAGCCTCACGCACCTGGGTCGATGTGGGGTCCTGTTTGTGGCTGTGTATTTTTCATGGGGAGTGTTTAAGTTTAGTGCCTGTGCCCAGGTCTGAGCCCTTTTCCATCTCAGGGGGCAATGCAGTGAGATACAGACCACCTTTGTGGAGGGAGCCCCTGGGGCGGGATGGCAGCTCTGATGGCAGCCCCAGACTGGTGTCTCCCATCTGTACTGGGTGCTCAGCACCTCGCAGGACCTGCCCTGTGCCCTGCAGCCCCATCCCCTTGCCCTGGGGGTCCTGCAGCCCCTGCAGCCCCGTTCCCTTGCCCTGGGGGTCCTGCAGCCCCTGCAGCCCCGTTCCCTTGCCCTGGGGGTCCTGCAGCCCTGTTCCCTTGCCCTGGGGGTCCTGCAGCCCTGTTCCCTTGCCCTGGGGGTCCTGCAGCCCTGTTCCCTTGCCCTGGGGGTCCTGCAGCCCCTGCAGCCCCGTTCCCTTGCCCTGGGGGTCCTGCAGCTCCTGCAGCCCCATCCCCATGTCCTGGGGGTCCTGCAGCTCCTGCAGCCCCGTTCCCTTGCCCTGGGGGTCCTGCAGCCCTGTTCCCTGCCCTGGGGGTCCTGCAGCCCCTGCAGCCCTGTTCCCTTGCCCTGGGGGTCCTGCAGCCCTGTTCCCTGCCCTGCCAGTGCCCACGCAGCCCCTGACCCGCAGCCCTCCCCTCCTGGTGGGGTGCCCGGGGTGCCCCTGCCCGGCGGCAGCGCTGATCCTGCCCCTCGGAGGCTGGATCTCTGCTCATTAGCTGCTGTTTGCTGAAACCGGATACCTGGGGCACCCCCGCCAGCCCGGAGTCCCCGGGCTGCAGCTATTTAAAAGGACAAGGGCAGCCTCAGAACTTCCACCTCTTTCACATCCATGTCCCTCCCAGCGCCCGCTCCCAACCGCCCTTCTCTCCTGGATCCCTGCAGCATCCATGACCCACCCGTGGAGCCACGGCCCGAGGGGGACGAGTCCGCGGCAGCCCCGGGGAAGGATTATCTGCTGAATTTGGGGGATTTGGGGGGACCCCAGAGAGCCCCGGCTGGCTCCGGGCCCCTCACCCCGGCCGCCTCTCCCGGGCTCTCGGAGCAGGAGACACCTTGAAGGGGAAGGAGGGAGGAAAGGGCTTTGTTTGAGTTTTCTTTTTTCCTCCTTTTTTTTTTTTTTTTTTTCTTTAATTTTTTTTTTATTTTTATTGTTATCATCATTATTTTTTTAAGAAGTAGCAATTGCCGTGAGCTGCTGGGACAAATGAATGCCCGCGGCCATGGGGCTGCCCGGAGATGCTGCTCAGCCTCTCGCCTCTCTGCAGAGTAAGTGCCAGGGCAGAGGTGATGCCGGGGGGAGGCAGCGGGGCAGGGGCACCCAGGGGTGCCAGGACAAGGTGGGACTGCAGCTCGGAGCTGCCCTCACCTGCCTCAGGGGATCCCAGGGAGCTGCAGCGTTTGCTGGGGCCAAGAACGACCTGGGGCTGCACGGTTGGTTGGGTGGGACTTTGGATGAGGAGGGGAAGCGGGGATGAAGGTTTTATCCGCCTGTGGAAGTCCCCTCTCCTGGCAGAGCTGGCCAAGCAGACTTGGGATCCAACTTGTTCTGGTGGACCTTCTGTAGGAAAACTCACGCCCCTGTTCCTGCCTCCCGGGATGCAGATTCCATCCCTTGGTGCTGGGGCAGAGGGGCTCTGGAGATGCCCTGGGGAAGCAGAGCAGCGCAAGGAGGGGAACAGGGCTTTGGGGGACTGAGTCCCATCCACAGGCTCCCAGCTGCCTGCAGCAAGCGCTGCTCCCAAGGGAAAAGCCATGTCAGGTACTTTATAAGGTGGCCCTGGACAGGTGAGTGCAGGGGGCTGTAATTTCCATCAGCAGCCTCCCTGAAGAAGGGCCTGTGCTTCCCTCTCTGGCCCCTGGACGGGGTCTTCAATTCTTTCCCCACAGTTCTTCTGGCCAAAAGAGTCTCTTTCCCTTTTTTTTATTTATTTTTTTTTTTTTCCAAATTATTTATTTATTTTGCATAATTTCTCGTAAATGCTTCACTATTACAGAGGAGGGCAGCAGAGAGAGAAAGTAAGGACATCCTTAAATAATTTTCATTTCTCAAAATCTGCCTTTTCCTCTTCTCTCTAAGTCCAGAGGAGAGATCCTTGGGGGGTGGGAGGCACATCTGCATTGCAAATAAAAATAATAATTACAACCACCAACCAACCAACAACAAAAAAAGTAACAGCTAAGAAAAAACACTTGAAATCACGGACTTTGGGAATCAGAGATCACAGAAATTGCACTATTTATAAGGAGAGGAAAAAAAAAGGCAAGAAATCCAGCGACCATGGGCCAGCCTGGCTTCCTAGAGTGTACTTTGTGTTCTCTCTCCTTTTTCCAAGGTAATTGCAGTCTGCCGAGAGGGAGTTAAATGGGATTAAAAGATCTGTGTAAGCAAAAGGACCCAGAAGAGAAGGAGGAAGGAGTGAGCCGTCCGGGCCAGGGGTGTCTGTGACACAGCTGAACCCCTTAGCGAGGCAGAGCCGAGCTCCTGGGAAGGATGTACCCACAAACCGCCTTATCCCCCGATTTCTGATGGATTGCCGCAAAAATTGCCCGACAGAGACAATGCACTAAACGTGATGGAGCCGGAATCAGAGCCGGTCTCCAGACTCAGAGCTACAGCGGCAGGCAGGGGGTGAGTACAAACTCCTTCCCGGCGCTGGGGAAGGGAATCCCGGGCGGGCCGGGGGTGCCGGGGGTGCCGGGATTTGGGAGCGGGCTGGGGGAAGACATTCCTCTGCCAGGGGATGATGTGAAAACTCCTGGTCTGGAGAGGAGAATGGGCTGGGAGCAGGGAGGCCACGCTGCGGAGCGGGAGAGGGGGAAACGGGGCTGCGGTGTGCGGGGGGACGGCCGGGAGGAGCCCCCCCAGCCCCCCCAATTGCCACGCACCGGGAGAGGGGATCCCAGCGCCGGGAGCTGCCCCGGGGTAGCCCCCAGGCTGATGCAGGAGCTGGAGATCCGCTGCCCCTCGCAGCCCTGCCCGGGCACGGGGGGGTCCCAGCCCCTCCTGGCAGCGGCGGCTGCTGCTCCTCGGCCGGGGACACGGGGACACGGGGACACGGGGACACGGGGACACGGGGACACGGGGACACGGGGACCTGGGTCTGGCCGCGGGAGGTGGGAGAGCCCGGAAGGCTGAGGCACGGCGGAGGTGAGCGGTGGCAGCTCTTCATGTGCTCGGCACACACAAAACGCTGCTCCCTCTCCATCCGTGTGTGGATGAAAAGATCCCGGCACACACCCTGCCCGTCCCCCTTCCCCCACAGCTGGGACCAGATTTTACTGTTTTCACTGTTAAATGCCTTGTTGGGGGTGGATTTGTTGTTGTTGTTGTTATTATTTCCCTGGGAGCCCGCAAAGGGTTAATTTAATCCCGCTGGCTGCGTTGTCGGATGTACTGATGATTTACCGACACTCCCTTGGAAAGGCTGGGATTCTTCTGCCTGGCAGTTTGAAAAAGTTGTGTACAGGATCCCTCTGCTCGGCTGGGCTGGGAGATGGGGGAAAGGAGGGGAAGGTGGCGAGGGGATTTGGGGGCAGCCCCCTCCTCCCCCGGGGTCATCCTGCTGCCGCCCCTTTCCCAAAGCCGGAGCTGGGTGAATGTGCGGCTCCCTTTGGAGGCTCCGTCTGTGTGTGGAGTTACACGGACAGCCCAGACCCCTTCCCAGGGGCTGCAGCTGCTCTGCTTGACAAGTTTTCTGTGTGTTTATATACTCACAAGGACTGAATCTCAGTGCTTTAGGGTTCTTGTGGTGTGGGGTTTATGTTTGGGGTGGGTTTTTTTTGCGTGGATGTGGCTGTGGCGTGTCTGGAGACGCTGGTCACTGCAGCATCTCCCACTTACATCTCTCTGCTGCTGGGCATGGTCTGGGAGAGCCGTGCAAGGGTGGCTGGCAGCAGGAAGGGAGCAGCCCAAAGGGGAACAGGCAGATAAAGGTTGCTTTGAAGGAGCAGGAGTGTCCCAGCGAGGGGACGGGCAGACACTTGGCACAGCCACGGACACAGCAGCAGCTGCTCGGCCCGGCCGGGATCGAGCTCCGGATGAGCACACGGAGATCCTGCTCGGCTCCCAGGTGCTGCTTGAGGACAAATCGGAGCCGTGCGAGCACAGGTTCAGCAAGGAGGGCACCAGGAGCTGGCAGCGTGGCTGCCGGGGATCTGCTGCCGGTTCTGCTCAGGGTGTCCCGGGCTGCCCCAGCCCTGCTGCGGGCTCGGAGCCCTGCGGTGCCGTGGGAAATGTGCCTTTGCTCCGTCCCGCTGCCTCGGAACCAGCGCCTTTTGTTCCAGGGGCTTCCCCGGCCTGTCCCCCTGCCATGTGCTGCTGCGGTCCCTCCTCAGCAGAGGTCGCTTGTTGTCCTTCGCATCATCTCCCGGAGGGATTTCTGCTGCTGGGGTTTGACAGAGCGCCCCGCATCCCCCCGCATCCCCCCCCATCCCCCCGCATCCCCCCCGCATCCCCCCGCATCCCCCCCGCATCCCCCCGCATCCCCCCGCATCCCCCCCGCATCCCCCCCGCATCCCCCCGCATCCCCCCGCATCCCCCCCGCATCCCTCCGCATCCCCCCCATCCCCCCCGCATCCCCCCGCATCCCCCCGCATCCCCCCCGCATCCCCCCCGCATCCCCCCCGCATCCCCCCGCATCCCCCCCGCATCCCCCCCGCATCCCCCCGCATCCCCCCGCATCCCTCCGCATCCCCCCCGCATCCCCCCCGCATCCCCCCCGCATCCCCCCGCATCCCCCCCGCATCCCCCCCGCATCCCCCCCGCATCCCCCCCGCATCCCCCCGCATCCCCCCGCATCCCCCCGCATCCCCCCCCATCCCCCCGCATCCCCCCCGCATCCCCCCGCATCCCCCCCGCATCCCCCCCGCATCCCCCCCGCATCCCCCCCGCATCCCCCCCGCATCCCCCCGCATCCCCCCCGCATCCCCCCCGCATCCCCCCGCATCCCCCCCGCATCCCCCCATCCCCCCGCATCCCCCCGCATCCCCCCCGCATCCCCCCCGCATCCCCCCGCATCCCCCCCGCATCCCCCCATCCCCCCGCATCCCCCCGCATCCCCCCCGCATCCCCCCGCATCCCCCCGCGGCTCATGGACACACCTTGGACAGGTGCTCTGAGCCACCTCTGTCCATGTCCTGGGCTCCTGGCGTGGGGAGGGCTGTGCTGCCCGAAGGCAGCTGGTGATGGGAATGTTCTGGTGCGTTCCTGTGTGGCACCGGGGGTCCCTCTTGTACCATCGCTCCTGGGGTTTCTTCTGGAGCAGGGCTGGTGCTTGGGGAGCTGGGGCATGTACAGGAGACCTGTGGGTGACAGAGGGAGGGCTGGCTCCCCAGGGGAGGAGCGGCAGTCACAGAGTATGCTTGAAGGCTTGAGCTGCCAAAGTTTGTAAAACCAGAAGAACACAACATTTTACAGGCTCTTCAAGCTTGATGTGCCCCTCTTGGTCATTTCTGCTGATGCATTTTTGGTGAGGCCCTCCCAGAACTCAGGGGAGGGTTTGCACTCCACTGCACATCGAGCACATGTCCAGGCTGTGTCAGTGTGCTTGTGCTGCTCTGGCCCATTCTAGCCCCAGGTCCACATGCTGGCCATGCAGGAGGCTCGATGCTCCTGGAGACCTCTGATGGTGACAGCCTGCTGTCACAGCCCTGGGGTGCTGGCACAGTGCTGCTCTGGGGCTGCCTGGCCCATCTGTGTGCTGGATGAGAAAGCTGCACACGTGGTACTACAGCATCCATCAAGGTGGGGCAGCCACTGGGAAGGCCTGAAGGGAGGCATGGACTCTTTCTAGGAGGAAAAGAAGATTGCTTGCAAGCTGGGAAGGTGGTCTGGGGACAGATTATGGCATTGCTGGACAAATTCACCCAATAGGGTGGCAAATGATGTGTGTGCTGGGTGCTTGGGGGTAGAGAAGAGGCAATTGCACCTGGAGATGTGTTCCACGAGGGACAGACAGCATCATAGTCCAGGACCACCCTCTCCTGCAATTCCCAGGTGTCTGAGCATGTGCTTCATTAAAATAAAGCTCCAGCTTCATCTCCTTTCTGCAGTGGGTTGAGGGGTCAAAATCTGCCCTTCTTAATATTTGTGTTCATGGAGATTGTGTTACTGACTGAACGCTGCCCAGGTTTGTGGTGAGAGGTTGTCGGAAATCCATGCCTAGGGACAAACACAGGATTTGTGGGTTTGGTTTTTTCCCTTCCCTTTCTTTGCCAATTTGTTGGGGGCATAAGTAGAAATGATGGACGCTTTTACTGAAGTGCAAATGGAAACAATGGGGAATTCTATATGGCTCTGCCAAACCCCATTCACAAAATGAAGGAATGCAAAGGCGTTTGTTGGAAGGACAAAAAAGGAGTTAGATGACAGATCACGCTTAGCACTTGTGTTTGTCCAGGGCTCCAGTTACTGGAGAACACAAAAGCCAGGGCTGGCACTGAGTGCTGTCACTTCACACAGCAGCAAAGTCAATATCCCAGACAGGCAGGGATGGGGAGAGAAGGGGAGGCCGAGTAATGGGTTCCCAGGGAAGATCCTGGCTGTGGAGAGCTGCTGGGAGCTGCCTGGGAGGTGTTAGGGTCACATCAGTCTGGCATCCCTCAGGGGAGGAAGCAGGTTGGCAGCAGGAGGAGCTCAGCTCTGGGCAGTGAATTCACAGCCTCTGGTTCCTGTGTATTCCTGTCCTCACAGTCAGGGGGACAGGGACCAGTGGTTTTGGACCCTTCAGCCTCTGCCTGCAGGTGCCAACCTAAACCCCTGAGAGGAGGTGTGAGGTGTCTGCAGGAGGTCACCCTGGCTATGCTGGAGCTCCATGCCCACCTCCTGTTCACTGCAGGTCAGGATGACCCTCCTGGAGTCATCCAAAGAGGAGCTGTAGGTGCCAGATGAGCAAATATCAAATGCAGGCCTTTATGGATCCAGCTCCCCTGCTACACCTCCCAGTAGACCAGGATGGTCTAAGCTCTATCCAACCTGGCCTTGAACACTTCCAGGAACAGGGATTTAATTTTTCCTTACTTAATATTGACATTTTCTAGATCACTCTGTTTTCTTAGTGTTTTTAAATTACCTTAAGAATGGATTTCTATGGGCCATATCTCTTTGCCTGTTCAATACTTTTCCTTAAAAATGTAGTTGCTGAATGAGGATTAAAAACTAACAGTATTTCAATTGGTTCAGAAACTTAGCCCTTATCACACTGGGGTTTGCAGCACTGCCTGTGTACAAAATCTTTGCCTGGAGGTGTAAGTCAATACCTCGTTTATACTGCAGGAGAGGAGAAGAAAAGGACTGAGCAGGGTCAATATGGGGACATCTACACAGTTGTGTGTTTCCATTGCTCTTGCCAGAAATGGAGGGGGAGTGGAGAAATGCCATCATTTCCAGAAGCCCCAGAAGCTCCACAGAGGAGGTTACTGCTATAAAATAAGATTTCTGCCCCAAAAAGCTGGGATGGAATCGATGCACAGTACAATTTAAAGCATCAGTTTATAGGTTGTGATTTGCTTCCTGTTGTCTGTCAAAACTGCTTGGGTGTCTTATAGAATATCACCTCCAGTTACGTGCAAGGGATCTTAAGCCACATGTGCATTTTCTCCTCTTTAAGATACACTGTCTGATCTACAGCTAGAAATGCAGATTTGCTTTTCTTGAAAAGCAATTTTCAGCCTCCAGCTGGCTTTGTGGTCTTTTGAACAGGAAGAAAGTACACCTGAATGGAGAAAAATGGTGGGGAATTGTTTTTCCACCTTGAAGTAATGCTTGCAATTTCAAAGCCATTTCCCCACTGTAGATGAGGGAGAAAAGAAAATAAAAAATTAAATGCTTCCATGGCCCCTTGAAATATTTCTTTCAGCTTCAACCTGCCATCAGAACAAACAAGATGTCAGAATCATTTGGACTTCTTATTTTAACGCAGGGCAAACCTTTTAATTAAAAAAACGCTGAAATTGCTCCAAACCAATTCCAGAAATAGTAGGGAATTAGCTGATCACAATTATTTTACAGGTTGCCTCAGCTTTGTCAAACTGGCACTTCCTTGAGGATAATTTGTGACCAAGTTTACCCTGAAAGCTGTGTTGTGTTCCTGTTGTCCTCAGTTCAGTGCAGGGCTTTATTCCAGCACTTGTCTGGTTAGAATTAGAATTAGAATGGAATCAGGGTGTTTGTGCTTCTCTGTCCCTCTCAGTTGCACTTCTCCTTGGACTTCTGGCACTGGTCAGTTCCCGTGGACTGATCCACAGGAGTTTGCCAAAAGTAGGGAAGTAAAATTAAGCTGTAGTCAGTAAGTTCAGTTTGCTATAAAGGGAGTTTGTGTCTGCATTGGAAAACTTGTAAGGCTCATGTGAGCTTACATCATGTGTGCTGTGGGGCACCTCTACACCCAGGGACTGCAGCAGTGGTTTGGCTTGGAAGGGACCATAAAAGTTCATCTTCATTTCACCCCCTGCTATGGGCAGGGACACTTTCCACTGTCCCAGGCTGCTCCAAGCCCTGTCCAGCCTGGCCTTGGACACTTCCAGGGATGGGGCAGCCACAGCTTCTCTGGCCAACTGGTGCCAGAGCCTGCCCACCCTCACAGGGAACAATTTCTTTCTAATATCGATTCTAAATCTTCCCACCTTCAGTTTAAAGCCTTCCTCTTTGTCCTGTCCCCCTGTCCAAAGTCACTCTCCGTCTCTCTTGGAGACTCTTCAGGCACTGGAAGGTGTTCTAAATTCTCTCTTGAGCATTTTCTTCTCCTGGCAAAAAGCCCCAGGATCCTGGTTGTGGTATTCACAGGCCCTATGAATAAAAGAAATAAACACCTTTAGTGGTACCTCTTGATAAAGTCTTAGTGGAAGTCATTGCTCATGGGAAGAAGCTGAGATAAAGGCAAGGTGGGTTTGATAGCTCTATATAAGGAGAAAAGTCTTCTTTACCCTCGCTACTCAAGCTGCTTATGCAGCTCTGTCCCTGCCGAGCTGTAACGGAAAAAGAGCCTGCATTAAAAATCCTGGGATAATTAACAGCCCCATCACTCACACGGCTGCCATTTGGAAGCTGCTTTTGCTTTTTCCATTAAGTTGGTAAATTTTGCCAAAGTGTTTTTCTTCAGCATTTTGGCACCCGGCCCCGCTCTCAACTCTTACGGTGTTGGCCGTGCAAGGGGTCCAGGAGCAGGGCTGGGGCCAGCTGGATCCCACACCGTTCATTCGTCTGCTTTATAGCCCGAGAGTGTCGCTGGAATGAAATTACGTGCTGGATTTTCCCCCAGGACTCGCTCTCCTCATTGTGTCAGTCAACAGGGAGTTCGGTTTGTGACGGTACCTCTCAAAAAAAAACAAAAAGTGGACGTCAGTGTGTTGTGAGCAGCAGTGGTTGTGTGGGTCTGATCCTCACCAGATCACAAGGGACTGCTGCTGGTGATGACCCCCCTTCCCTGCCCTCCTGTGCTCTCATCAGGCAGTCAAGCCCAAATGATGATACTCAGTCAGGTCTTTGCTCCATGCACACTTGCAGCTGTGTCCACATCTCAAACTCTGTTGGAGACGAGCACAGAATTTCAGGTTGTCTTGTGAAGTGGATTTCAGCCTCTCTCATGCAAAAAAAAAAAAAAAAAAAATTTAAAAAAAATACTGCCAGAGGTGGGCATGAAGAATCATCTTATTCTGGTTCCCTTCCTCCACTCCCTGAATGTACTGGGACAGCAGCTCTCCTTGGACCTGGCAGTGCCTTCAGCCTGACAGCTGTGTCCCAAGGGATGGAGCTGTCAGAAAAGAACCAAGGCTCCCCAGCTGGAGCTCTCTGGAGCGTGGTGAGAGTTTCCTGGTTAGGACATGGCTGGTTGTAGGACATGGCAAAAGAGCAGCAGGATTGGGCTATTCCTGGATGTTCTTTCATAAACTGAAACAGTCCCAGCACTCCTGAAATGTGCAGCCCGGTCAGGGTGATGGAAACAGCAAAGGAGGACATGGATTGCTTCAGCTCATTTATTTCCCAGTTGATGTGGAACCACTCCAGTATTTTATCTCAAGAAGCCTTAAAATGTTAGTTAGTGGCTGGATTCCTGGATGGCTTTTTACACTGAAGGCCAGGTTTCCCCACTGATGTAAATCACTGTGGCTTTGGTTCAGCTGTGGGAAAGGGTCTCCTGCACCAGGGAGGGCTGGCCCAGGGTAATATATTGTCTCAAGATGCTTTCTTGGGCTAAAGCTGAGGCTTGATGGCAGGAGAGGAGTGGTTAGATATATCACTTGTGTGTCAGATGTGGAGAGATGGGCAAGCTGCACTTTGGCTTAGCACAGCCCGGTGCTCACACTGGCTGGGCTGAAGTGACAACCTGTGCATGTCCCACACTGCTGTCTCTTCCTAATTTCTGCCAGTTCTTCCAGCAGCCTTTGCTGATGAAGCTGTTAAATATCCTTTCTAGAAGATGAGGGAATTCAATCTTCAAACTTTCCAATGACAGATTTAAGTGAGGCTAACCAAGGAGTTTCCCATGTTCTTTAGCTGGCTACAAATCAAGGAAGCTGATGGGTGAAGAGGGGGTTTAGCTACCTTTCTGGTAAAAGGTTTTTTTCCCTGAGCTGCTGTTTTCAGTGGCACTTGAAGGCTTAAAGCTGAGCTAACAGAGTAGTTTGTCAGATTCCCTCTCAGATGTGAAAGGGTCTGTGAGAGCACAGGGTTGGAAGTCTGTGGATCTCCCACTTTCTAAACTTTCCTGCCACACCAGGCTTGTGAGGAGGTTCTCAGTGGCTCAGCACAGGGTGCTGAGTGGTCAGAAGCTGCCCCCATCTTTGCATCTGGGTGTAAAATGAGAAACAGATCCACGTGGGATTTTGCATGCTTAGGATATTGTTAAGCACACAGTAAAGCATTAGGGCTCAGGAATTGTTTGCTGAGGTGACAGGGCACTGAGTGTCAGCCCATTTCCTACCTGTGTCCCCACAGCCCTGCAGGTGCACTCCTGGCAGGGCTTTAGGCCTCCCAGCTTTGAATGATTTCTCCATTCTCTTGCATTTCTGGTGGGGTGGGTGCCAAAGAGCAGCAGTAGCAAAGGCACTGATTGACCCAGCAGTGATGACCCTGCCTCTCTAAACACTGCTCCTTGTTCAAGGCCCCTAATATCATTGGGAAACCTCTCCATGAAGTTCAGTGGGCTTTAGATGACTTTGAAGCAGAAAAATAAGGTCTCAGCCAGAATCTGCTTCCTGGAGTCATGCTGACTCTCTCACTGCCTTTGCTAGACTTGGGACCAAGGAGAAGACCTTTAGCAATGGAATTAGTTTTGTTACTGCTCTTGTAGAAATGCATTGTTTTTTTTTCTTCTCTTCCAATTTTAGGGGATTCTGCTTTCTCTGGACTATATTGTGTTTTACCTGGTTCCTGGGATTCACACAGGGAAATTCTGAAGGTAAATTACTTTTTTTTCTTTTTTTCTCTTTCAACAAAAGTAAAAGTCAAGTGCTATGGTACCAGTGTAGGATTATAACTTAGCAATCAATGTCTGAGCCCAGAGCACAGTTAGATGCATTTATTGAGATGGTTGCAGTTTGGATGATATAGATGGTGCAGTTAACAGCTGGCAAAAGAACCAGGTTTTGTACAGGTGATTACGTGTCCCATGGGATTTCCAGTCTGTCTGTCTGGTGGAACTGGTGGGAGTGAAGCACTTTGTGTCTAAAATGTCACTGGCATCTACCTGCACTTGCCAGGACTTAACTGCTTTTAGAAACTGCCCCTTGGGACTGGGGCTTTATGGAATTAAATGTCTCTGGCAGACAGATTTTTCTTTGATTTTGGTGCACCCCAGGTGTGCCCCTGCCAGCACAGGGGATGTCGGGCATACAGAAATAATGTGAGTTCTAAAGGTGAAAGCAAATTTAAGGGAGGAAAATCCCACAGGGTTGGTTGAAAATAGAATGACTGTGTCTGGTTCAATCCCTGTGCTGTAAGGCAATATTCTATAGAGGAGTGACACCTTCAGCCTGTCCTTACACCCCTTCTCCAGGCGTCACCCCCCTGGTGCTGCCAGGAGCAGGACTAGGCTGAGGTACAATAATCAATGACCCTACAAAAGGAGGTGAAAAGCTTCAAAGTCAACAGAAACACACAAAAAAAAAAACAACCTCATCTTTAACAGTTGGTAGTGGGTGCTGAGCATCTCTGCAATATCTGTTTGTGAAGGAGCCTTCTCCTCTTAAAATAACACCTTTCCCACATGGATGCTTTACATGGCTGTTTGCTGGAAGTGATCAGCTTCCCCTGCCGTCAGCAGACAACACTAAGTGGACTAGCAGGCTCCAGGGCTCTCATCTCAGTCTCTAAAACATGAAGGAAAAATAGAAATTTGGTCAACACTCAGCTGTCAGCCAGCCCATGGACCACTTTTTACTGGGGGAGGCGGGGGAGAGTAGATCCCTGCCATCAGCAATTTTGAAAAATGTAATATTTTCCAAATTCTGCCTCCATACAAAGGAGGTGAACATCTGGCTGAATTACTTAGTCAAGCAGTTTTCAGAGCAAGTTTCATGTCAGCTCATAAAGAGGCAGAACAAATACTGTGTCTTGGCATCTAGCTTTTCAAGTAGATTATAATATGCTGTTTAGATTCACCTCTATCCATCATTTTACTCCTGTGGTAATTATGGGATGGGGCCATGTCTTTTGTTACCATCAATTAAAGCAAACTCTTTAATTTCACTCTCATTGTGTTTACCTCAGTGTAGTTGATTACTCCCCTCTGAGATACTTTCTCTGTGATAAAAGAACTTTTAAAAACTTGCCTGGTTTCCACACAGTGAGAGACAGCATTTCCTTCTGGGTGCCAGAAAATAAAACCTTCCGAGGAAGTAAAGGCTGTAAGAAAACATTGGTGACTTGAGGCTGTGTTATCACCCAGGATTTTCAAACATGAGATTCAGAAGCAGAACTTGTTCATAGGTCGGTGTGAGGATGAAATTAAGCCAGTGCTGTGGGTTTTGGAAAACACTGTGGCTGTTACTCTAAGGATTAGTAGTCTTCCTGTATGCAGGAAAATCAGAGAATACAGAGGATGATCTTTCCAGAAGTGTTACAAATCCAAAAGATTGTGGGGTGAGTTCATTTGCTGTGTGCTGACTAAGGGTCTGGGCAGTGACTTTTGGAACTGCTGCACTTATTCAACCCAATTTTAGCTGTGGGCATCACATCTTGGCTGTTGGAATCTGGGAAGCTGCAAGTTATTTCTCTCCTGCCTTTTGGCTTCTTTTTCTTATACAGCTTTTTGTGTGGGGAAAGGGGGAGGGAAAGAAAGAGATGGGAAGGAGAGCAATAAAATATTTTTTTTCCCCATTTTCAGAGATGATCATGTGGTTGTTCAGGAATCTCTGTGTATCTCACTTCATATACAGTATGATAGAAGAGTTTTTCCCAGTTGCTCAAATGTTGCTACAGGAATGTTGTTACTAGCTTTGAGGCACCTGGGATCAGGCAGCTCTAAGTGAATGTTCTTTTTAAATAATGTGTTTTGATGGAAAAATCCACAGAGGAAAAAGTTTGAAGGGGAAAAAAATCCTCTGCGAAACTTGGAGCTGCTTCAGGAAGTCAGAATTACCTTGCATTTTACATTAGTTGATGACATCCTGTATCCCAGGAGATGTGCCCCAACAGCCCAGGACAGTTGGATGAGATGGAGAAGAGATGGGATGGAGAGGAGATGGGCTGGGTGCACAGGAGCCCTGAGCTCTGTGCCTGGACCTAGTGCTGGAAAGTCCACATACGTGTCCTGCATGAGGGCTCTTTAATCGGATTTTGCGTAGGCTTCCAGAGTTTGGCTCCACCTTAGTGGGTTTTGAGGGAGAGGAGTGTTTGGGTTGTGCTTTTTTTCCTTGAGCACTCCTGGATGCCGTTGCTAACGAGGCGCTTGGATTGGGATTGCAAACAGCAGCAGCATCCTCTGAGCAGGGAAACATCAGAGCAGCTACCAAATAAATAACTCCTGGAGTGTGCAGCATCCCTAGCAGAGACAGCCCCTGTCTGCCTCTGAGGGAGAACCTAAAAATACACATAGAAATTGGAAGCTGGAGACTAACTGCTTGCTTAAGTGGTAAATTTATTTCCTTAGGGATAAATCCTGATGCCTTTGAAGTCTGTGGCAAGGGTCCCACTTCAGTTCACTAAAGCCAAAGGCTTTGGCCTTTGCTGTTTCATGGGCTCTGGAGATTATCCAGAATGCAGACACTGCTGTGATTCCTCTGCTCAGTGCAGAGAGGGGAAGGCCATGCTGAGAAACAGACCTGTTGGACAATATGGAATAAAAACAGTGGAGAGCCAGGGATCTCAGAGTATGGGAGAAATACTGTCGTTAACACTTGAACATGTTGTGCGATAAATTACTCCTCTGCACAGAGTGGGAATGTTTCCACCCTTTTCTTCATCTGACACACCTTCTCCAGGGTTGTGTCTGCTAGAAAATGAGTCAAGCTGCTTTAAAAAAGGAAGGTGGGAATAAAGCAAAACTCAAGCAAAGTAAATACCAGTTCACTCGTTCTTACATACAAAAATGGCTGAGGTTTTTGCCAAAGTCAAGGAACAGAGGTTTTCTCATCGTTCTCCCTTCCTGGCCAGCAGCATTACAGGTCTCAGACTGCTTGAGTCTACAACCCTTCTGGCCAACACCACAGGGCTCTTTAAGTGCCAGTTCTCCAAATACTGTGCTTTGTGCAGAACATTTAATAGTTAAGGCTGAAAGCAGCTGAATACCAAGGTCCCTTTAGAAAAGGAGCTTGTGGGTTTTCTTTTCCCTTTGGAGGGTTGTTAATTTAATTTTAATCGAGGAAAGTTGCAATCCCATGGTGTTAGCCATGATTGGAGCCACCAACTTTCTGAGTGTTAAATTCTTGCCTTGCAACATTAGCATTTGTGTTGTACAGCCCTGACTGGCTTCCCCAAAGAGCAGTGAAATGAGAGAGTTAGCTGGTCTGGGAGTGATGGGGAGGAAGTGCAGTTATCCTAGCTCACTGTCAACTGGTGTCACAGGAATCATGATCACCTTCAGAGGCTCATTTGGGTTGGAAAACCCTTAGAGTTATCAAATGCAACTGTTAACCCAGGTAGATGTCCCCAGGTGCCACATCTAATGTCTTTTGGACACTTCCACGGATGGTGACTCCACCACTTCACTGGGCAGCTTGTTCCAATGCTTTACAAACCTTTTGGTGAAGAAATCTTTCCTACTCTTCATTCTTTTCCTCTCATCCTATTGCTTGTTACTTGGGAGCAGAACCTGTCCCCCACCCGAGTACAAACTCCTGTTAGGGAGTTGCAGAGTGAGAAGTTCTCCCCTGAGCCTCCTTTTCCTCTAGGCTGAGCTCCTTTAGCTGCTCAACACAGGGCCTTTTTCAGGTCTGGGCACATTTACCTTTGCAGCTTTGCTCACGTAGACCTCGGCATCTTCTCCAGTTAAGTAATTCAGCTGAGGCTGCTGCCAGCTGGCCCCAGTTTGTGTAGCTGTTGCCTGCTAATCTGAGCTGTGAGTGACTCCTGATAGACCTCAGGGGCAGAAAGCAAGGGATTCTGTCCATTGCAAATTCCTCTTGGAGTTGGGGGAGAAAGGTCCTCTGGGTCTCAGTCTCTTTCCTCCAGTCCTGAGCACCTGGCTCCTAAGTGACATTATACAGGAGGCAAGGCTTAACCTCCACTACTCAGTGGCCACCATAACCAATTTCTAAGCTCTTCACAAACCAAGTCTGGTTCCAAACTATTAAAATAATTTAATGCTGTAAGATGATCTGCTGGGAAAAAAAGTACTACTGCTGAGAGCCTTGAGCAGTTCACTGAAATCTAGGTGCAGTTTTTTCGTGCTGGGAGGCACCTGCGATTTCCTAAACTCTCCAAAGATCAAAAGCTGCTGCTTGGTAGCTTGGAGAAAGACAGAGACAGATCTTTTGCTCCCTTTGGAAGTTTTGTTACTTGCCCTCTGGGGATATAAAATTTTGCAATCCCAGCTCAATCTGTTCGAATTCCTTTCCAGCTATGTGGTCAGTACTCAGAATTAAATCCCAGGAAGAGGACTAGTGGTGCTCAGTGGGAAATTTCCTTGTAGTGAGGTCAGCTCCCTCCAGAACATCTGAGCTGGTCCCTGGTGGGACAGGAGAACTCACCAGATACACCATGGAGCTGATGCATTTTGGCAATTGCTGGTAATCACGTTGAGCATGCACTTGCTCCTCACACGATGTGAGAAGAGCTGTGAGTTCTCTGTGCTGGCTATGGGAATAAATACATGAGAGGGTGGGATTAGATATGTGAGTTGGGACTTCCTGTATCCTGTTACCTTTGTGCCTGGATTGGTTTGATTTCCCTCCACACCTATCTAGCCCTGGGGTCGCCCAGCACCTGACATAATCTTTGTGATTCCCTTTCAGATGTGGATGTTCTTCAGAGACTGGGCCTGTCAGGGAAAAGGCCATCGAGTGGATGGTCCTCCTCACGTGCAGTTCCTCAAGGAGTCATTCCTTTCAAATCAGGGGTCATCTTCACTCAGCGAGCCCGTGTCGAAGCGCCGCTCAGCACCCTCCTTCCCGCAGGCTCCACCTCTGACCTGCTGCTGGTGCTGAGCCTCTGCTCCCACCGCATCAACAACGCTTTTCTCTTTGCTGTCAGGAGCAAAAAGAAAAAACTGCAGCTGGGGGTCCAGTTTGTGCCTGGGAAGATCATCGTGTATGTGGGCCACAAGCGCTCTGTATATTTTGATTACAATGTCCACGATGGCCAGTGGCACAATATGGCCATCAACATTCGTGGCCAGACAGTCACTTTATTTACTTCTTGTGGGAAGCGCAGAGTACATGCGGATTTGCATTTTAAAAAGGACGAGGCATTGGATCCACACGGATCTTTCCTCTTTGGGAAGATAAGCCAGCACTCCGTGCAGTTCGAAGGAGCCATCTGCCAGTTTGATATTTATCCTTCCGCCAAGGCAGCTCATCATTACTGTAAATACCTGAAAAAACAGTGCAGGCAGGCAGATACCTACCGGCCAAACTTGCCCCCACTCATCCCCCTCCTGCCCAGGGACCCCAGTGCCTCCCCCAGCACCCCACAGCATACAGAGCCCTCGCTGCAGGGTCTGAAAAACCTGACCACTGCTGCCCCAAACGTGGAGTTTGGCAGGGTCACTGCACCCCTCAAGACGAGGGGTTCAGGTGCAACAACCATCACGTTGCTATCAACCCCACCATCACGGCCGAGACTGACTACCAAGGCCACCAAGGTGACAGTGGCCCCGCCTGTTCCGTCGAGTACCAAATCACAGGTACCCACCCTGTGCCCTCTCCCTCGGGGCACAGGGACAGCCCTCAGGGCGGCTCAGCCCACTCCCAGCACACACAGGGAGAAAACTCCCCTTCCCACTGCCAGAAGGACCCCACCAACGAGCCAGAGCCTGGTCACGGCCAGCAGGAAGGAGTCCAAGCATGAGACCAAAAAGAAGATCAACCAAAAACCAACCGTGGAGCCCCCTGAAGTGCCCAGCACTGTAAAGCCAACGAGGAGGGTGACTGATAACACAACGAGCAATGTCCACCTTGTTACCCTAAAGCAAAACCCAAGCCGTGGGCCCATCCCAAAGAAGCACGTGCCGTCCCCCACCAGGAGAGTGGATCCCAGTAGCATCCCTCTGGTGTACACCAAGCCACCCCTGGGGTCTGCCCGGCCTGCCTCCAGAGCCAGGGCACAGGCCTTCAACCTCACAACCCCGGCTGCCACCGATGGCTATCAAATCTTTGACCCCTTGGGACCCACTCCGTTTCCATTTGTACTGGGATATCCAGGAGTGAAAGGAGAGAGAGGACCCCAGGTATGTTCAGGCTCCTCATGGTGGCTGTTCCCCGTCACAGCTCGGCTCAAGGGCTGGCAGATCACAGCCTCCAAGGGCTTCTGTGAAGCTTCTCCAAGTGTGGCAGCCAAGCAGTGCTGCATTCCTGATCATCACAATTTTAGCATAAATCTCAGTTTGAACCCGAGTGTTCAGTGATGGTGGATGTCATGAAACATTTGTGGTTAAAGCTGCTGCTTAATGTTAGCTCTAAAAAAAAAAAAAAAAGAAATCCCATTTTCTTTTCCTTTAAATTGCTGGCTAAAATTTTAATGGCCAGGTTGGGGCTACCTTCTACACCCTTGGTTTATCTTCCATAGAAAAGCCAAATGCCTTAAAAACGTGCCTCAAGTTAACTATTTCTTGGCACTAGTTATTAATTTGTTTTGATCTGATATTCACAAATCAAGAAAATGCCCTGTTCCAGCAAATGCAAGTGAAGAGATGGCTTCAGTATTTATTTTTTTAAACAAAGTCTCATCTGTTTTTATGGTATAAGTTCTGCTTGGGTGTTTTGTTCTGTTTTTTATTTCTCATACTCTGCACTTAAAACATGCAGAAAGTTTCCTTTATAAATTTAACTACTGCATTCCACATAAAAAATACCCCCTTTCAGGTTGTGTATATTGGCCATTGTAGAAGCGTACACACGTTTTGTAATGCTAAAAGCACTCAGGCCCCACTAATTATCTGCTAGCTGTTCTTTTTTTTCTTTTTTTTTCCAAATTTGAGAATGAAAACATGATCTTTAAACTGGCCAACTTTTAGGGGGATTTGGTGTTCCAAACCAAACTGTCAATAGCAGAGAGGGGTTGTACATGTAAAATAAGTTTCTCCCAGACAGAGCCTTTGGTTGCCAAGATCCAGCCTGGAGGGAATTTTTACAGCTGACTTCTTAAAATAGTGGAAGAAGAGTTTACAGTGGAAATATTGAGGCTGGCGTAAGGCATGACCAGCACTTGTCCCTGCAGAGCTGCTCCGTGGTGCAAGTAACACCTAAAGCAGAATGGTTGGGTGTCCCCAAGTCCTCAATGGGAGCTTAGCAGTTTGTGTTTCCTCCTGTGTCATCTCAAAGCTGGGTGGTGATTTCTCTCCTGTTCTTTGGGTGTGGAATCGCCCAGGGTGGTGTTCTGTTCCCAGGATCCTGTCCCTGGGAGAGGTGAAGGTGGTGCCTGGGCAGGGGTTGAGCGTGGGCTGCAGGCACCTGTCCCTGATGGAGTCTTGGTGCCTGGAGAAGTTCTGCTAAATCCCTGAGTAGACAGAAAAGCTCCAGCAGTTTGAACTTTGAGCAGGCTTCTGTGTTTTGTGGAGAGTAATTTCAGGTATATTTCCAAGAGAAGAAATTCAGCAGTTGTGTGTTTCCCTTCAAACATCACTTAGCTTTAAGGGGTGAATCTGGGTGCCTGCTGCAAGCCCACCAAAATCCTGACCTCTGCCACCTTCTTGCTCTTCAAGTGTCATGAAGGTGACCAAGCTCTAAGCCCCTGCAATGTAAAGAGCTTATTCTTGAACTGGAGTGGAAAATCTCTCTCAAGCTTGTGAATCATAGCAAAGAAATGGATTCAGGCTGTGGAGGGCTGAGGGAAGAGATGTCAGGATTTTTCCATCCTGTCTGAGAACAACTGGAGTCCTGAACTGAGGGAAAGGAGAACTTTCTGAGGCTCTGTCTGGCCTTATTCTCTTTGACTGCTGGAAACAAAATCAGGGCTTGGGGAGGGAAAGGTTATGGCTTGGCTGGAGCTGGCTGCCACACGGTGCTCAGCAGCTCTGTGACTCACTCCCAGATCTCTGTACCACGCTTCCTTGGATGTCTCTGACGTGGGAAGGGAAAGAGGAGGAAAGATTGGAATGGGGATGACATGTTGAGAAATTAATGCAGCACGTCCATGGCCAGATGAGCATGTTTCAGAGCAAGTGCTGATAAATGTTCTGTGCTTGAGTAATTACCTGGCGCCACGCTCGTGCTGCCGGGCAGGCGTTCCTGATGAGGTCAGTGATATCCCAGCCCGGCCTGGCCAGGGCAGCCTGTGGGCTGGGAATGTCATCTGCTGTCTGGCACACCGAGGGAAGGATAAGGTGATTAATTAGGTTTTCCAGTTGCTTCCTGATACAAGGTCTCTTCAAGAAGATTGTCAGCCTGGGCAGGGAGGTGGCGGGGTGGAACTGCCTTCTGCCTGTTCAGCAAGGATTGGGGCCACCTTGGCTGTGATTTCTGGGCAGACTGGCAGCCACAGAACCCTTCCACCTAGAGAGAAAGGATTATTGTTCATCCTGATCATCCCAGTGGCAGCCATGGAGCAAGGCAGTGATGACTCAGGCTTTGTGGTGTCTACATTTCAGGCTTTGTGAATTCTACTAAAATAACCAATAGAATAATCTTAGCTGTGCAGAAAAGCCCCGTCCAACAATAGAGGGAGGGTTTGATGGTTAGAGGAGTGTGAGCAAAGGACTGAAAGGATTTATTTAGGAATAAAATTCAGCACCCTTCATGTATTAATCAGTCCTGAAGGACCACCTGGATGCTGTGCAAAAGGAAACGGAGATGCTGCATCCCACATGCAACTCCTGGCAGAGCATTAATTCTTCAGGAGTGTTGGGTTTGCTGAGCTGCTAGGGGAGAGGAGGGCAATATGTTCTTAAAAAAGAAAAACTTCTTGGGAGCCATTAATAACCACAAGCATTTGGGATCTCAGCTCTATGGTTTTTTCAGAGGGAAGAAATAACAAAAGGACACCCAGATATCGTGCAAAGTCAGTAATGCAGCACTGACTCAGCAGCTGGCAAAAGTCCCTCTGAATCATCCCCACTGCCCAAAGCATCTCAACCAGCCTTGCTCCAGAGCTCCAGGCCCTGCAGCATGACCCCAGCACATGGCTGGATGTAGCCTAAAACCTCCCTGAAAAGAAAAATGCGTACTGAAAAATAGCATGTGTTGTGAGCATGTTGAACTCCTGAACTAAGGCTGTGATGTGATGGGTGTTTGAATCCCCCAGTGGATGGGGTGTCATTTGCTTGTCAAACCAGCAGCAGGTTTGGCAGGGAGATTTTGGGGTGCTACTGTAGCCTCTCCCCTGCCCACCAGAACCATCTGCCAGGTAAAGCTGTGCTAAACCCTTTTCCCTGGCATGGCTGAGGTCTAGCACAGCATACCCTAAGCCAGACCTTTCTCTTCCTATATAAAGCTGCAATTCCATAGCTTTATAGCCCCTACAGCCAAGCCTCTCGACAAGTCTAAGGATTATTTTTAGAGCAAGAAAACCACCCCTTATGCTGAACGTGCAGGCAGAGGGATCACTAAAGGCTGTGGAAGCACTGAGTAACATAAGAGGAGCAGGGAGTGTGTGTCAAGGACACCCCCAACATCCCATTCAGAGGATGGGGGGTCCCTGAGCTCCATCCACATGGCCAGGGCCAGCAGCCCCAAGTTGGAGGCAGTGGTGGTGCCTGGCAGGCAGCTCCCTCTCCCTCCTCTCTGCAAGGCACATGTGCTTCCAGGCGCGTCCCCAGTCTAGACTGCTCCAGCTGCCATCCTCCGCACGAGCAGTTTGTCTTGGAGCCCAGCTCCTTCCCCAAAGAAGCAATCCCAGCCAATTCAATCAGTGGGCAGGGAAGAGAGGTGACTGGAAACACCGATAAAACATATGAAGTGCCTATTTCCAGTCCTCCTCACACCACAAAAGGCTATTTGAGCTGCCAGTCCATGATGAATTAAGGAACACACAACGTGTTTGAATATCTATTAATGAGTGAGTCATATTAATAATAAAAAAAGGGGAGACTGCATGCTTTGTATAATGCATGGGGAAAGTTTTATCCTTGCTCACATAATTGGATCGAATTGTTTTGGTAATTTAACCAGAAATATCCCTGAAGGGAAATTTTGCAGGCAAATGACCAAGCATCAGAGAGGTCTATTTGTGTAAAATAAAGTTAATTTTGAAGAGAGATAGCTGATAGTGTGTTCAAGATAAATGTGCTGCAAAGGATCTAGGATTGTACAAATATATACAAGTATTTTTATAAATTTTTAAAAATAGAAAGTGAGTAGTAGAGTAGGTGATCCCTCTATTCCTTCCCAGCCTTTCAGGCTGCCTTCCAAGGTCTGGGATTGCTCCAGCGTCCAAAGCACCCCCTGCAGAGCCTGTTCCTGAAATGTCTTCGTAGAAAAGTGGCTTCCATCAAGCTGGAACATTCATATTTTGTTATGTATTGTGCTGCTTCTCTGTGAGGAACCCAGTTGTGGACAAGGACCTTTGTGTGATAGGTATCACACAGACCCAGAGCAAACATCTGTGCCTAGCGAGGAAATCGTGTTACAAGGCTGGCTCTCCACCAGCAGCTCAGCTCCTGCCAGAATTATGAGGGCCTTTTGTTTTTAGACTGGTTGAAACCCAGACGTGTCCAAATTTTAATACGATAAGCCTGCCTTGGAGGAGAAAGCAACCAAAGTGCTGGGGGCTTTTTCCCCCCTAAAATTCTAGCTTTGTTTTAGGCAGGTTTTGAAGCCGTGCAGTGCCTGGCAATGATGGGAAGGTGACGAGAGGTTGGCAGGCTGTTGAAGATGAGGGTTTTTTCTCCTTCTATTCTCCCAAGCAGGGAATTTTGAATTCCAGTGCTGTCCCTGTAGCTGTTCAGTCCTTCCTTGCTGGTGCTTCCCAGATATACAAGGCTAAAGGGGTAGATTTGTGGCAGTGGCCATTTTTCCTGTAGGAATATTTCTTTTCTTCTTGGAAGAAAACAGTTCAGGTCCTTTATCTGCAGGGGGAATGTCACTCACTGCTCAGAACTTGGTGTCAATGTGGGGAGAAGCTTTTGATGTGTTTTCTGAACTCCTTTTTAAGTTGATTTTTACCAGAGGCATTAGCACCTGAGAAAGAAGAATGATCTCTCTTCTGTCCTCAGTCCTAGCAGTGTTTTGCACTCTGAAATACTTTTCTGGGACACAGGAGAACTGTGCCACTAGTGGCTGGGCAGAAATACCTTGGGAAGACCCTAAAGTAGATATGTCCATCTGTCAATATGCACTAGAATATGAGTTCAATAATTTCCTGGGAAGTCTCATCTCTTTGCTGCCAGGCTGAGTACTCACCCCTGGGGAAACAATTACAGGAATCCTTTCCTATCTGACCAAGTTGATTCAGGAGTCATTTCCCAATTTCCAGCACCAATTCCTGTACTCGGTGTGTTTTAATACAAGTCTTCCACAGCAGGTTTGGCCTTGCTGAGTTTGGAGCTCAGAAGGCACCTTGCTCCCTGCAGCACTGCTGTGGGCAGAGGAAGCAGTGTGAGGGGGGTCACAGTGTGGGAGAGGCAGAGGTATAAATTAGCAGCAAGAGGAAATGGCAAGATTTTCCTTATCCTCAGGCTCCAATGTATTTTCCTTTCAGACAAGTTCGTTTGATTTTCCATTTGCAATTTGAAGCTCAGAGAGCTGAGATTTAAAAAAAAATAAAAAAAAAAATAAAAAATAAAGTCCCTTTTGCACCAGAAAGTTTCCCAGCAGCAGCTTAGAATAAATCCTGTAATCATCTTGTGGGATCGGTCATCATTGCTAATGCTACCGTGGGAAACTGAGAAGGGTTAAACTTTATTGTGGCTGCCATGAGCTGCTTCAGGAGCTGCTCGGGCTGGTTAACAGCTCAGCTGTTTGGCTTCAGAAGAGAGAGTATCTGCTGCTGCCGAGTTTCTCCTTGATCTGTGATCTTGCTTTGTGTGATAACAGGGTGGGTGTTCTCTGCCATCAGTTTGCAGGAGGAGCGGGCAAGGAGCCAGGGAGACAAAGAGACAAGAGCCGCGGTGCCAGGAGCAGTCGCTCGCCACAGGAGGCCTCAGCTTTGCTGTCCCTGCAATGGAAGGGCAGGGGCACAGCACTGCTGTCCTCACCCCTGCCAGCAGCAGGAAATCTTCCTGCCCCTTGGAGCACTGCCCTCTGCTCCTGAGGGAATTCTCCAGGGCTGCCCTGAAGGGACAGAGGAGAGGTCGCTGCAGGCTGTGTGGCCTGAGCTGGGGGTGGAGGTGTCTCTGGTGAGGGCAGGGGCTGTGGGGGCACCTCGCTGACAGACATCTCCTGCTCTCCCTGTGGAGCCCTGTGCTGGAGCAGGACTGCATCCATCATTTGTGAGCAGCTGGGCCCCGATCCAGGCCCATTCTCCTCTGGCTGCCTCTCCGGATGCACGTTTTCCCCGAGTGTATCTCAGCATTGCTCTCCCCAGGCAAAGCCACTTGTGGATGTGGGGCTCTTGCTTGAGAACGTGGGCTGGGTGGTGCTGAGGCAGAGGGGAAATGAGTCACTGGGAAGGCACAGTCCATGTCCCATCCAACCCAGCCACCAAGGAACTGGGAAACGGGAGAAGTACAAAGTGGCCTCACGCTGTGTCACTTCTCACTGTGTCCATCCACTGCCCCAGCCCTCTTCCACCTTGGCTTCAAATTTAGAAGTGCTCTAAATTCTAAACATTCTTACCTTCTGCAGTTCATTAGTGGCTGGCACCTTTTAGCCAGTCATCCCACTGTCACCTTACCCTCTAACTCCTGAGGAAAGGCAAAAATAAGTCTGAAGGGATGACAAATCCAAGCACAGTGGCGGGGCCTCCTGAATTGTGCACTGCTCTGTGCTTTTCCAGCTAGAAGCCTTTCTCTCAACTCTGTATTCCCACTGCTGGTATTAACTCTCTCCTTATTTTTGTGTTAGCTTCAGTCTGTTCTGAGCAGCACACATTTTTGGAGAAGGTTTTTGCTCAAGTGGCCAAGTACAATTGCAGCTGCTGTTAGCAGGAAGGTGGAAAAGGTCACCTCAGTTCTGGTACACGGGGAACACCGTGCTCAGACAGTTGCATCTCCTCTTTTACTTCTTCTAAGGGTGTAAATGGGGATGGGTTTTGGTGGAGGAGAGATTAAGGACTTGGATTAATCTCTGATAAACCCTATTAAAACCATTGCTGCCTCAGTTGCACTGGATTCGTAGTTTGATAGTTATCATCCCAACTAAGAGGGCAGAGGGATATTTTTAATAAAAGCTGTGATTCTGGAACACAATTATACACGAGGCTTTAAAAACCCCTACAATTACGTGTCTCTTTGCACAGCTGTATAATTACATTATGCACGGGGCCCTGAGCTGGCACAATGGCAGGTTAAAACACTGGGATATTGCTAAAATGAGGGTCAGCTGTATCAATGAGGGTTGTTAATACAAAGAGCAGTAATACTGTGTTAGCCAGCAGTAAGCAGCTGGCAGAGGGGTCAGATGAAGTGTCCCACGCTATGGACAGGGCAGGCAGGGCTGGGCAGCAGCAGTGGCTCATATGGTGACAGAAGTCCATCCCTGTGTGTCACAGGGAGGGACATTAGCTCTTCTGTGCTGTGTAGGCTCTATTAAAACAGGCCTTTTCTTGTTATATTTACCTTTTTTTTTGTTGTGCTGATAAATTAATAGGGCAGAGGACTCTGTGCTTTGCTTATGCCTTCCTTGACTTTTTATTTTCTACTGTGCCAAGTTTGGCTCTTAAAATAAATCACTTTTATACAATTTAATGTGCAGCTTTAGGTGAGGGTTGGTGTAAAATATCAGGGGAGTACTTATCCATCAGTTACCTGTATGGTTCAGGCAAGCTTTCTCTTTCCAAAATCTTTTCCTGAGAAAAAGGAATGAGATTTAGAGTAGGGATCTCCTGGGTTGATTTTTTTTCTTACTGAATCATGCCCTTGATGACTCCTGGGAGCTGCAGTAGATATCATGAGCTTTTTTGCTCCTGCTGATGGGCAGCAATGAGCAGCAGGACCAGCCTGGCGGTGGCTTCGTGCAGGGAGGAGATCCCACAGGGATGGATGGCCCAGTGGGAAGGGAGCAAGGCCAGGATGTGGCCATGGGGCTCATCCTGCGTCTGCTCCATGCACTGCACCTTCACCCCTGTGGAATGTTGCTCCTGGACCTGCTGTCCCACCTGCCATGCAGTCAGAGAGCTCAGGCTGCCTTCCAAAGAGCCTTCAGCCGGCTGCTCTGGATGTGTCTCTCCACTGAATGCAGTGGAAACTTGTCTTTTGTAGCAAGCTACCAGAATATAAATCCTCTGGGAGACGCTTTAATTAACAGTTATTCTTGTCAGACATGTTTGGCTTGGGGAAAAAGAAGTTTTGAGGAGTTACTAGGAGTTGCAGATGGCTCTTCAGAAATCTGGATTCTCCAGCCCATTGAAAAAAAAGAATAAATAGATGAACAAATTCAAAGGAGTTCAAACCTCATTGGTTAAGTATTTTTTCCTAACCTGTTTCAGATCAGTGCACAGCTGGGCTCCTAATATCTCCACTTCGTTCCTACCTCTTCCAAGAGCCCCCACTTCTCTGACATGTATTACTCGACCTTTCCTTTGCTACAGAACCATATTTAAGAATTTCCAGCATTGACACCAATTTTATTACATTTCATAACTTGCTGCTCTAAAATATGAAGTGCTGGGGTTACACATAATCACAGATTATGTTGTAACTCATGTAGGAACCTCCAATACCAAGAGCTGCACGTGTCCAGCTGATAGAGATTAGAACACACAGAGTGCTTCCCTTGCCAAGGTGCTAACACAGAGCAGGAAAACCCAAAGCTGGGAGAGTTGTGTTACCCCTGTGATCCAGCACAGGCCCAGGAGAGGGGAAGCACGAGACACAGCTGTGATCCTGGGAATGCAGGCTGCAGCAGAAAGATGGGGATGCTCTGTCTCTACTCTGTGGAAATACGTGCTCCTGCAGATGTTTTTGTGTGTGGCTTTTTATCCCTTTTTAGTAATAGCATAAGTTAAAGGGAGATTTTGGCTGTGGTGCTGTGATTGGTCCTTCTCCCCATGTGTTCTCTGAATGATTGTGTTATGGGTCTCTGTGAAGCACTGATGAGCACCATCCTGTTACAGAACCATCACTAAAACCTGTTTTTGTTTTTCTAGGGCCCACCAGGTCTGCCAGGCTTACCAGGACCCCCTGGCAAGAGAGGTTCTCGAGTAAGTGCTTTTAAAACTTCCATCCATTTGTATTTGTGTTTGAATTTGCCTGTCCCGTGGTTCCAAGGGCTGTTGTAGTTCCTGTGGCTGAGTAATGGTTTCTTCAGGCCCCTCTCTGTTGAGATCTGGTCTGCTTCTCTCTCATACCCTGTTGGAGGTTTTCAGGAGGCCACATTGGTGATTTGCAGCCTCCCTGAGCTAAGGTTTGTCATTGGCAAGGGCTGGGGGTGGATGTTTCCAAATGCATCCTGTCAGAAGAATGAGATCTGTCTGTCTCGTTTTGTTTCCAGTATCTGTTCCTTCTTGCAAACCCACTGCTGAATATTAGCTTTGGCTGCTTTTTGTACTCCCCTTCGCTCTCCCCAGCTTGACAAATTGTTTAGTTCAAGGTCCTTCATCAGTGTGACCATGGTCCAGGACCAAGGACACGACACACACAGAAATGAGGTTTTTTGACTGAGACCTGCACTCTGACTCCTTATCAAGCTCTGAAGCAGAATGCCTTATCTGCTCAGGAATTCGCAATGGCTCTCGCAGAACTTCTTCCTCCCCAAATGAAATTCTGATGCAGATCTTTGAACACTGAGTGCTGTGCTGAGGAAACATCTGGAGCTGAGTGCTGCAGCTAGCTGTGAGAAAAGCCTTCTGCGCTGGCCTAGCTCTCCCAGGGCTGGGCAGTGTGCCTGACCTGGATACAGCGAAGTGCTGGCACTGTTCTCCTGGCAGCACACTGCTCTTTTCCTGGGAGCACACTGCTCTTTTCCAGTGCTGTCCCACAGGGTACAGCCATGGAGCCCCTTCCCTCAGCCCTGCACTGGTGTGGGCTGGGAATCCAAAGGTGTGAGCCTCTGAGGCTGGAAGAAGGGAATATTTGGAGCTGTGATCCAGGCAGCATCCTGGCCTGGCAGCAGAGGGAGATTTCCTCACACATGCTTGGCTAAAACTCAACCCCCGTGTAATGTCTTTAAAGAACAAGCAAGAGGCTGAGAGCTGGGAGGCTCGGCATTCCCCCAGGACACTTGTTACACTCCTGTGAGATCTGACAGTAACCAGCAAAAATAAACTCAGCTCCTTTCTCCAACAGGAAAATGCAGGTCTGCAGCACCCCTGGAGCCTGGGCCTGTGTGAACAGCCCTGAAAGCTGATTTGGGCTGTCAGTGAGCGGGGTTAGGCAGCACCAGGCTCTTGTTTATGGATGGGACAAACTGTTCCATTTTAGAGAAGTTTTTTAGTGAAGCATCAGCCCTGATATCTTCTGTCACAAGTGCCCAAGCTGCTCCCACATCAGTAGATTGCCCGGAGCTGCCATTTCTTGGCATCTCCATTAAAGCTGGAAATTGGTTCCTACCCCAGCTCATTGCTTTTGAGGGGTGTTTGGTGTTACTTCTGGCAATCCTGTGGTTTTCAAGCTAAACTCCAGGTCTGGAGTCCCCAGCTTCATCCCCTGTCTGCTGTATGAGTGGCCAAATTTCAGCTCTACATCCCCATTCCACCTGAGTTTCTTCTGAAGGAAATAGCATCATGGAAGCTGTGTCACAATTGTCTGTTATTCCCCAGCTGTGGCATGCTCCATCCTATATTTAAGATGCTCCTCTGAAAGACAATAAGCAATAGAGGGTTTCTGAGCTCAATCCCTGCCAGAGGTGCTGAGAATTGGTCCAGGAAAGAGTTCCCAGTTAGGAAGTGCTCAGCACAGCTGAGCCTGGCTTGGCTCAGACCTCTGCAAAGAGGCTGTGCTAATTTTGGGAGGGGGCAGAAGGGTCACTCTATGAATGTCTGGCCTGGAGCACTGGAGACAGGACTTCTCTGTGCCTAAATTGTTTTGACTTTGGGATGTGTTTCTTCTGGTAATTTTTTCTTGTGTCTCTTTGGGGTTTATGGATTTCATTGGAAAGTGGAGCTGCCAGGAACTAAGACAGGCTTAGGGGAATTCTTGCATCTTTTGCTGTGCTTGAAAAACTTAAAAATAAATGTGCAAGATTTCAGGGGTCATGTTCTACCTCTCTTAACCTGATCCTCCAAAAAAAGCAGCTGCAGAGTTCTTGCACCAGCCCATGGATAAGCCATGAGGTGTCCCATCAGGCTACAGCCCAAGTTTGGAGCTCCAGAGGAGAGGTGGGCATTGCAGGCAACTTTGCAGTGCTGGATGCAGAGGAAAGGAAGGGTCTTTTTATCACCGGTGCAATTTATGCATGAAATTAATTGCCCTTGTTGTAACTTGTGTAATTTCTATGTTATTAATGTTTATAACAGTTGCCTGACACATTTGAAAATCCAGTATCAGCATTTGATTTGTGGCTTTCTGTAGCTGTGAAGTTGCCTCATGTTGATGTGTAGTGCAGAATTTCCACCCCCTATTGTCTCCTCCCTTTGTTCCTCCTGTATTGGTCAGGATGAAAATGAAATCTCTGATTAGCCTTTGCCTTGAGAGTGAGACTGTGGTGGGTGAGAGTTTGTAAGGAAATCTGTTTGTTCCCATGGATCTGGTTTTCAGCAGATGGGTATCACCAGACCTGCCTGTGTAGTCTGAGGGTGGCAATGCCACCTGCTTTGCAAAAACACATCCCAGACTCCGTAACAGCATGGGAGAGGCTCTGATTAGGACATATCTCAACATTCAAGAGCAATCAGAGGCAATTCAAGGCAGGGTAGCAGTGTGGATAGTATGGTAGTCTTGTTGAAAATTACAATTTCTCCATTTTTAAAAGCCAGTCCCCATTCCAGGAGCATGGAATTTGTTGTACACCCTGTCACTCCAGCAGCAGGGGCCAACTGAGACAGATTCAGGCTATTCCTGTGCTCTGCTCTCTGCAGCTATGAAAGCAAATTTTCATAACAAGTGAAAACTGGGTGTTTCTTCTTCTCATTATTTCCTGAGGGACTGCAAGAGAAATGAGTTTAAAATTGCAATAGGAATGGCTAATAACACTATCTCAGGCGCTCTCCAACCTCTAGAGATAGTGCTGTAGATGGAAGGGTTTCTCTGTCCATATCGTTAGGATGGTTTTCAGCTTTCATGTCTGCATTAAAGAGTTTGAGACATAAGAAGAGATCTGTCCACACAGTTTGTTCTTGCATAAATGTGCTGTGTGCCTGAACAAGTGTCTGTGTAAGACCTAAGGGAGCAAGGAAGGATTTCCCCAGCTTTATATGATGTGAAATGGCAGGCAGCTCATGGGATGGCTTTTCCGTGGTGCAAAGCGTGAGTGGTGGCACTGGGGGTGCACAGGGTGACACCCCCAGTTCTGTGCAAGCCGTGTGTATTGAGCTTTTCTTTCTGACCTTTGCATTTCTTCAAGCATCAGGGTCTCCCAGGGAGGCAGAGTCTGGGATTTGCTCTCAGGGATGTGCCAACAAGCTCTGCAAGGAGCTGTCAACAAAGGGCTCTCACTGGAGCAATAATTCCTTCACCACTGTAGCTTGTTCCTGCCTCAGCCCAGGCTCTGTGAGCTTCACCCAGTGCTGCCTGCATGAGGGGCTGCACATCTGCAGCCACCACCAATTGTGGCTCATTCCCCTGGTGTAGTTTGACCAGCAAAGTACCCACAGCTTGTGCAGGGCTGCAGAAAAGTGCTGTGAGGAGTGACACTTAAACTCTGCCTTCCAGATGAGGCTGTGCAAAAATCCAGTCACCTGTTTTGCCTCTGCATGAAGGAAACAGCAAGTCTCAGGTACATGCCAGACAGGAGTCCAGTTCATGGGATGGTTTTGGGTTGAAAGGGATCTTAAAACTCATCTTGTTCCAAACTGACACCATGGGCAGGGAACCTTCCACTAGACCAGGCTGCTCCAAGCCCTGAACAACCTGGCCTTGGTTGTTTGCTCAGCCCTCAGGACAGCAAGAAAAGAGCAACAGTCAAATTTTCCAAAACACTGAAATAATTGTGGAAGCCAGGTCCCACTGGAAGTCACTCCTCTGGCAGGTGAGCAGACACAGCTACAAGAAGAGTTTCATCCCCAGAACATGTCAGAGGCAGGACCATCAATAACAAGCCTGACATGCTGGAATTGCTCTTGGTTTGAATAAACTCTGAGACACCAGGGGGGAAATCCAAATGGATGGGTGAAGGGAATACACATGTGTACTCCCTGATGCTTCAGGATGCACTTGCCATCCTCCTGTGAACCACAGCAACTTGAAAGACTGGGAGGTCCCAGTGTAACATGTCCCTGTTACATTTGGTCTGTGGTTGGAAAAAATCTCCCTTTCCTTCAATATGCAGGGCTTCCCTCCTGAAACAAGCAGCTCAGTCAGCTGTGGAGATTCCCCAGTATCCTCATGCCATTAGGAAGATTTTCCAATTTCTGAAAAGTGTTTAAAGAAACAGTTTGTTTGGCTTCACTTCAAATATTTAGCTCTTTTTCAGCAAGCCAGAGGTCACAGTGGGATCTGTAGGTCAGAAGCAAAGTTGCTTTACTCAGTGAAACCCCAAGACATAATGAGTTTCAAATGAGCGGTCATTCCTCTGACTGGAGCTCTCTAGCATTTAGCAGGAGCTGGAAGGATTTTTTTCCCCCTTCTCTGTGAATGCTAGAGGGTTGTGGGGGGAAAATGCACAGTTATACTTTTGTTAATTTTTGTGGGCTGTGAACCACCAGGCATAAAAGCGCTTCTGTGAGCAGGGTCCCATCTCCAGGCATCCCCGAGCTGAACTGGGTGGCTCAGTGTCCTTTTCAAGTAGCATCGTTCATGCAGAAGGCATTCCAGGGAGAGGGGAAACCCCTCCTCACTTGGAGAACACATTCAGGGATTGTTCTGTCTCCGTGCCACGGGGCAGCCTCGGGCTGCTGCTGTCCCATGGTAAAATTTTCCATGGGGTACAAGGCTTGGAAGGTTTCAGAGATGCAAGTCTGCCTGCTGCTAGATTGGATTTCTCCAGAAGATATAGGAAAGCAAAAGGTGGGGAAATGAGCACCAGAGCAAATAGTGACACATGCACTGGGATTTTTTCATTTAGTGGTCTCAGCATTGTCCTACCCTGGGTGTAGATAAGAGGAGCAAAACCAATGTATTGATGATAAATATATTTGGGAGAATCCAAATTTCTAGGTGGGAGTGGTAAATTGAATTAATCCAATATAGCAATTAGCTGTTGCTGACAGCTCCTGAGGCAGCTGCTATCCTGTGCTTTTTGTTACTCAGCCCATCTAGCTGTACCACACAGCATCGTCCTCCTCTGCCAAGAATGTGGGTGGAATCCCAGATTCAGGACTCACCATGTTGGAACACATCAGGATCAATTATTTTTTTACAATTTTTTGGGCTGCTGGCAGACAACACCCTTTTCTCTCCACACTTGCCAGAGCAGTTTCAGATGTCTAACACAAGCCCCAGAACTGGTCACAGCAGTTTCCTTCATGCCAGACTGGACTTCCCACTATCATTTCATCACCAGGATAAGACCACATGGGTCTTCAGGGACAGGATGAGTCTCTGACCCTCCTTTGCCTGGATTACACTGGATGCACTCTGTCAGACTCATTGAACTTGGTGGTGAAGACTCTGTTTTATCTCAAGAGTCTCTGTTTTCATAATCACACTTTTAATCACTAGAAACTGTGACTGGATTCTTCCTCCCTTCTCCCTTCCGTCTGGTTAAGGCTTTTTAGGATTTTGTTGCTGTGCTTGGGTTTACTCTGGAAGAACCTGCACCAGATTTTGCTGGGTGTGTGATTAGTCTCTTATCCAGGGCTCTGGATTGGCAGCTGAGCTTCCCACGTTCCAGGTTTCCTCCTGGAAACCATCACTTTCATCTGGGAGTCGCCCCACACCGAGCTGCTCCCTCCAGCCTGACACTGCTGTAAGCTTGCCCTGGGCTGTGGTGGAGCACAAACTTCAAATGACTGCACTGCTGTGGGCTTTGGGCCAAGCTGCCTCACTCCAAAGTTGAATTACAGCTGAATTCCCTCCTCAAATCCAGCAGCAGGCTGGATTTATGAACCCTGTTCAGAGCTACCTCGATTATTGCTTATGTGCAAAAGCTTTTTAGGAACTCATCTTTTATAGAGACTTTGCTGGCCTGATTTGTGTCACTTATTATTCATTTTCCTACATATCTGAGACTTGAAAGACTTGAGCTGAAGCACTTTTGCCACCACAGATTTATTGAATTACCTTAAGCAGCACATTCAGTCTCCGTTTCAGTGTTTCACCCAAAAAGGTGGACAGGTTTTGCTGGGAAGATGAATTTTGCTCAGTGTCCAGGTGCTCTGGCTAGAGCAGCTGTATGGGTTTTCAAGTGAGAAGCTGATACTCAAGCACCTTAATTTTAATTAAAGCTCTTTCAGTTTCACTGGAAATTCACAGACAGGCCAAACAGGAGAATATCAGGTGAAAATTTTTAAGGAAATTAAGAATGGGGCAATAAACGTATTTGGGTTCAGGCTGAAAATTTGGAATGAGTTTAAGAATGGGATGTTAATTTAGGTAAAATCTGCCATTTGAAAAGTTCAGTCTCAATATTTTAATTAAGCAGCCTCTTGCAGAAGAGCAGCATGTTGCAAAATATCGCTGAGCATTCAGCAACTGTCTGTACCACAAGATGCAATTAAAAAAGGCATTATCTTCTATTAAAATGCAGTAAAAATAAAACTGAATAGAGATCAGTGCACTGATATTCTCTAGGAAGACAGCAAGGGCACTGAACTTGGTTGGCAGTGGCATGTTGAACTGCAGTGATTTTCCTCGGAAATCAGACCCTGAAGATTTTGGCCCCAAAATGTTCATTGAAAATCCTGCAGAATGCTGAGTGGTTTTTTATCCCCTTGCCTGTACTCCCCTGTACTGTGGGTACATAAAGACCTCCTCATGGTAGTGCAGAGCTCTCACACGTTCTTGGCAGAATTCTTGAGTTGAATTTTCAGGTTGTTTCATCTCCCAGGAACGTGTTCAAGAGGACTTAGAATTGTTATTACTCTGCCTGAAAGGTTAGCAGATCTTCTGTGCTGTGTATAATCCAGGCATAAACTATTCTTAGCTGCTTATTCCAGATAACTCCTTAAATAGTCTTCGGAAAATATGCAGGGTGCTTTTAAAATATGATGTAAAATGAGATACTGGTGTATGTGATTTGAGGTAGATACTCTGACAGTGTCACTGGCTTGTGAGAACTAAGGAAAAAAAAAGATTTAACTATGTGAAATATGGGTTTAAAGGGTTTACAGGGACTTACTGCTATTCCTACTGTTTTGCTCTCTGATTATCCATTTTCTTTCCAACCTCTAAAGGCAAAAATCCGGTTGGCTTTTAGGGAAAGTGACTTGACCCCAAAGAACTGAACAATTTTCCTTTCGTAATTACTTCTGTTCTCTTCAATTCTAAGCAAAAAAAAAAAAAAAAAAAAGTAGTTAACACCCCCGCACACTTCCGCTCCCCTCTGCCTGCTTCCATCCCCTTCTGCTGGAGCTTGGACTCCCCTGACCTGTGGAATGTTTGGTTTACCCAAATTATCTCAGTGTCATGACATGTCCTGTGGTGACAGACACACATCCCCTTCCGCAGGGGCCGGTGGGATCCCACAGCTGAGTTTCCCTCCGTGGGTGCCAGGAGGGTCCCGGTGCCACCATCCCCTGCCAGGGCACCCCAGGGCTCTGGGGCTAAAGTCTGGCACAGCCCAGCCAGAGGCTTTTGGCTGCTCCAGGATTCATGCAGATTCCCCCCATCTCCTTCTGACTCTGTTTTGTGTTTGTTGTGTGTTTTAGGGTCCTCCAGGTCCCCATGGAAACCCTGGCTCACCTGGCCCCCCAGGACTGAAAGTAAGTATGAGCTTGTGAGAGGAGCTTTCACCTCCCCATCCCACAGGACATCCTGGGGGAAGGACAGCTTCCTTTCCTCCTGCTCTGGACAAAAAGACAGTAGCTGAAGCCATCTCTCCCTGCCTCCTGCTCTCACAGGGGCTCTCCAGCAGCACAGCTGAGGCCTTTTCCTGCGCCAAACCCTGCTCTGTGCCTCCATCCTTGCTTCTCCTGAATTTCAGACTGCCAAATGAGGATCCTCATTTGCCAGGGCACAAACTGCTACGCTAAGGGCAGTGGAGTCCTTCCTCCAGAGCTCCACCTGCTCTGAATTTCTTTGCTTTCACATTTCCCTCCTCTGGATTTTGCAGCTTGCTCCTCTCCCTTTGTGTCTGGGCAGTGGCAGGAGTGTCTGGCAGCACCCAGCATCTTCCTCTGCTTTCCTGCTCCTGAAACTCCTTCCTCTGTCTTTCCCTCTCCAGAGTTTCTTGGAACTCTGAGCTCTATCAGTCCTCCCAAACTGGTCTCATGGATTCCTCCTAGATGCCCTCACCTCTCCCAGGAGGACTCACAGACCTCCTGCAGTTCCAGGGGGCCTGTGTTTCATCCTTTTCTCCTGCACACACATTCCCTCCTGGGGCACAGCGAGGTGGGAGTCACCCCCTGCAGCTGGACCCTCTCCCTTTGCCTGGGATTGAGCCCAGATGTGGCTCTGGAGGGGTCCTAACCCAGTGTGCAGCAAAACACTTCCAAAAGGTGTTTTAATCCCCAGCTCATTCTGTGTGTAAGGCTTTGTGTTACCTAAAGACTGCAGTTCCTGGAAAACTGGTTTGGATTGCTTTGGTATGATTGTTTACAAAGGAATAGGTTTATATTTTATAACATCTGTGTTGGACTAAAGAACAACAGAGTTTGGAGAGGCAATACTTAGCAGAGATTTTCAGTACCAGGGACGCTCAGCCAAACAGAGAAAGGTGAGAGCAATAGTTCTGTCTTTTCATGATCTCATCAGTAGGCAGAGATGTTATGAGCACTATTGATGCTCTGGGAAAAAGATTCTGGAAACTTGGCATGCTGCCTCTACGTGATTAAAAATTAGGCACTGGAGACATGCTGGTGAACAGCAGCTGGTTTAAATTCCACATACTGCCTGAAAAGTGAGCCTGTAAAAGTTCTACATCTTAGTGCTCTGCATTTATTCTCCATCAATGACTTCCAGATCACACTTGTTGAGTTTTATAAGTCAAATCAAACTTCTTTTATCTAACTTCCAGGCCTACAAATCCAGCCTGGTCCAAGCTGTGGAGTCAAACTATGATTCTATGCTACAGGATCTTTTTCAAACACTTTCAGTCTAATGACTTGTTAGAAATCATCATTTGGCTATAAAGCTACATTCAGTTGGTCACCTCATAGAAATTAAGTCTTACTATAAGCATTTTTCCTCCATCTCAATGCACAGTCTGGCAGCAGGAAGTCTGAGTGGATGGAGAGCTGTAAGTCTGCAGCAGAAATCTGGTGTCATCAGGCTCTGTGATATATTTTCATTTTGTCCAGCCACCATTTGCAGCATTGGTCTGTTCACGGTGCTTTGTCAAAAGAAATATAGGGTTTGCAATGGGATGTGAGAGCTGGAGCTCAGCCCAGGCCATGGGGAAGGTTCACCTCTAGCAGGAAGAGCCTGGTGAGCCGTGGTGACATCATCTCTGCCTCAGAAATGCTCTTTGGAAGGTGTGCATCAGATGCCAGAGTTTTGACTCCCCTCCTTCCCTTCAATTCTCTGGTGTTACAGCAGTCCCAGAAAATGGACTTTGCCCCAAAAAGTGGTTTTCACCCCCTTGTGTTTTAACTGCCTGTAAAATTTCACCTGGGAACGGATGCCCTCATCATAAGATCATCAAAGAACGGTTTGGGTTGGAACCTGAAGTCTCATCTCACTCCAGCCCCCTGCCACGAGCAGGGACAGCCCAGGTCACTCAGAGCTCCATCCAACCTGGCCTTGGACACTTTCAGAGGTGGGAATCTTCTTAACAGACCCAGCACATGGCAGAAATTAAGGATTTGTGAAAGCTCAGCCTCCACAACAGGGAAAGCAGCTCCAAGTGGAGCTTCTCTTGCTGAGAGCCATCAAGTGGCTGCTGGGCTTGGTCTGCCTTAGATAGCAGTTAATGCCACAGAAAAAAAAACCAAGCAATCTAAGAAAGAAAATTGAAGTTTCCCAGATAGATACAGCCTGGAAACCATGACTAACAGCAAGTCATTGTCACTTAAGAGGGGACCCAGGAGCATAATTTTTATCAGCTGAATGTAATTTTTATCAGCTGAAGCACAGCCCTTGTAAGGTCGGGCAGCTCTGTGCAAGGGCTGTGCTGTGGCACTGCAGGCTCTGGGTGTTTCTCTGTCTCTCCTGCCTGGCTGGAGTGTTTTAGCTGTGTTTCTGCATTTCACAGTCAGCCCTGTGCAGAGCCCACTTTATTCTCACCACTGGAGCTGAGCACTTGTAATTCCCTGGACTTAGGAAGCTGATCTTTTGCACAGAGCTGTTTGTAGCTCTTGAGCCAAAATCCTGCTGATCTGCTTGGGCATGGTTCCACCGACTCCAGTGGCATTACACCTGCTTGTGCCACCTGGGAATTTGGCCTGTGGTGCTTAGCTCAGCAATTCATGATGTGAAACTTCTTAAAGGGGAATTCTTGATGCTTTCTGCATTCTGCCTGCTGTCCTTGGCAGCTGTAAAATTGCATCTGGTTGGCAGAGACTGATTATTGCAGATAACCTCTGCAGCAGCTGTACCTACAGGCTGGGCTGGGGTCCTGACTGGGTCTCTCACCTGAAAGCTGCAGGGGGTTTTTGCTAACCACTGGATGTTGCTCTCAGGATGCCCTAAAAGCATTTGGGATGGGGAAGATGGTCAGACAAGGTGTGTTTTCAAAAGCCATTTAAAGAGTTGGGTTTGCATCTCTCACCTGGAGGCTTTTGGCATCAGGTATTAGGATGATTTGATGCTCTGGATAAATCTCTTCTTAAAGCACTTGAAAAATATTGAATTTTCATTTTAGTGAATGATTTTTCTCTCCAAGCTAGCTCATCAGTTTGGCTCACTGATGTTTAAAATAGTATTAGTGGGGTTGCAAAACTGAGATGTTTAAATTGCACAGCTCTAGACTTCTCCCAGGTAGGAAAAAATCCCAGAAGAAAACAATTTCTTCCTTTACAAGAGGAAGAAGTGTTCTCAGTAAGTTAGGATGGGAAAGAGAGAAACCTGTGAGAAAGGTGCTCTGGCTTGGTTATTGACCAGACTTAGGTTAATTCCCCTGTTGCTGTGTAAGAAGACTAAAGCAATTAATCCAAAATTTCCGCCCTCACATCCAGCTGGTCCCATTGCTTGATCTTGGGGACATGTGATCCTGCTTGTGGCTGAGTTCTCCACCTGTGTGATGTCTCAGCAGTGCTGAACACAGAACCAGTGCAAAGCAGAGACTTGGCTAATGTGATCTGCAGCTTCCCAGGAGAAAGCACAAGTTCTTTTCCACATCTCAAAGTCATTGCGTGGAGCACATGGGAAGAATCAGGGAAAGTGGTGGGTGTTTACCTGCTGCAGCAAATTAATTTTGCCGAGTAGAAATGAACACCCAGGGCTGCTCTAATCTGTTCCCAGCAGTGGCAGCACCCACTGACTGCTCTGAGGCTCAAGGAGTGGGAGAATTGCCCTGATAACAGCTGCATGCAAAGCAAGATTATCTGCATGACTTCATTTACTGTTTGGAAAGCCGGCAGCCTTCATTCAGAATTTGTGCAGATACATCTGCCTTGGATCAGCAGTGCTCCCTACAGTCCAGAGCCTCACTCCTGCAGTCTCACTCCTGAGTCTCGCAGCTTGCGGTGGATGCTGGAGGAGGAGGAGAATGGGGGATTACACCCGGTGCAAGGTGGGAAACACACGTGGAATGTACTGTGTAGAAAAGCAGCTCAGCTGGCTGTGACCAGAGCTCTGTGCTACTCATGAGAAATGCCAGTTCTTAACCAGTATTGCTCTTTTCTGGGTCTCCCCTTCCCTCCAAGACATTAATTAAGGCTCCCGTGCTGATGTGGCATGCAGAAGTTGTGGCTTGTTTATGATTCATGGGGTGTTAAATAGTGACTGATCCTGGGATACCCATCTTGGCTGTGCCAGAAGAGATGTGTGCTAAGCTTTATCTCTCCCCTACCCAAAGAAGCTGGCACACTTCAATCTCTTCTAGATTTTTCTACTTGCATCTCTCCCCGTTAGGTCCTCACATTGCCTTTCCACCTCTTGAGAATCTGAAGTGGGATTTCCAAAGGAATCTGCTGGAATTAGATGATCAAATGCTGCTGAAATTCCAGCCTGTGTTTGTCAGAAGATCACAGCCTCAAACAGTAATTTCCCTCATCACGGTTGTTAAGGAGGAAAATAAGGAATACTGCCACTTAAGGTCAAGTGTGCCGCTCCCTGCCAGCCTGGGAGCCTCACAATTGCTCTGCCTGTTGGGGGTGTCTAATTAGTACAACTTTCTCTGTGGTCTCATCTGTTCCTCACAGTTAAAAAAGCAACAGCATCTAGTGAATTGTCGAGAAGGATGGTTCAGCCCCAGTAATAGGCTTGGTAATTATTTTTGTGATGGTAGTTGTAGACAAGGAAGGAATCGCAGCTGTCTGGTCTAATAAGTATCAAAAGTCCTGACATTGCTTTCTTCCAGTCATCCTTTCTTTAGCCAATTGAATACTGTCAACTACTATTTAAAACTCAACTCTTTAGCAGCAGCAATCACTCACCAAATCCACCCCCAGCAAAACAGCTATTCCAGGCCACTTTAATACATTTGGGATGTCAGGGAAGACTGGGATAAAACAAAATGTTTTTCTAATTTGGAGGCTTGGTGAAAGCAGAAGCACATCTGTGGGCTGGGCCCTTGGATTATGTCACTAATGCAAGTTTTTCATTTCAGGGTCAGAAAGGTGATCCTGGGCTGTCACCGGGAAAAGCTCGCAATGGGCAGAAGGTGAGATGTCACCCCGAGGCCATGGTGGGCTTTTAGAAGTGTGCACACACACAGGGGTCTGTCCCGCAGCCACAAACATCCCAGCTGCTCAAGTAGACTTAGGACTGAGAAATAAGGCTTAGATCTTGGATTCAGGACTGAAGAGAGGGAGCTGTCAGTGATCATAGTGCACTGGGGTGCCACCTGCCATGGTGGGGTTGTCTGAGTGTTTCTCCAGTTTATCCACAATCTGCAGCCCAGCTGAAGTCCCTGCTGCCACAGGCACGTGGCTGCTTCAGCCAACTGTTTCAAGTGGCACATCTGAGGTACAGCCACGCTCAGGGCATGCAGCTGCAGCAAGAGGAAATCCCAGTGTAAGGAATAAAAACCTTGGAGGCCAAGGAAAGGATGTTCTTGCTGAGGAACAGGGGTTTGCCTCATGCTGCAGCCCCATCAGGGTAGAATTTCTTGGTGGAGACTCCTAAGTTATGGTTCTCACTGAGGGGCTTCCACCAAGGGCTGCTCAAACCAACACAAAGCACCCAGCTGGGAAGGAAAGCTGCTTTCTGGGTCTAGCAGTTTTTAGGATCAGAGTTCTGCTAATTCCTTTCAATAAGTTACAACTCCCATTCTTGATGTTTCGCCCCTGGGTGATTTTTACTGAGGCAACAAGCCCTCACAGAATTCTAGAAATGAACAGTAGGGCAATCAGGGCTCCACATCATCTACCCCAGTTAGCTCTTTCAGTGATGCCTGCACAATCCTTGGAAACTCATGGCCAGGGCAGAAGCCTGGTTTTCTTCCTCTCACCATAAACCTTGCTATAAATGCACAGCTCATAGAAAGCACCAGCCATAAGGAGCTTGGGACCTTCATTTGACACCAGATGCCTCCATGAAGGCGATGCTAGAAAACATTCAGAAGGCTTGGCCTGAAATAAGGCTTTAACTTAACACCATGAGATGTCTTTTGAAATTTCTGGCAGTGAATCATGTGGAAATCATCCACATTCAGGGTCTGGAACGCTTTTCTTGAAGACAATGTTGATGTAAAAAAGGGAGAGATCCAGATCACCTTTAGTTTGTGTTAACGAGGCTTTATTCCTGATAGCAGTCAGAATAAGGAATTTCCAGCAGGAGTTTGGAGTGATGCCTAATTTTCAAGCTAGATACTGGAAATTTGTTGAATTCCAGTAAGAAGGCACTCCAGGGTTTTTTGATCCAGATCAGAGGAGGCCAAGTGGGCTCACACAGACGGGTTGGGTGTTGGAGAGGTCTCACAGCAATGCGCTCATCCGTTCTGAGATGGTTTGGGTTTGCCAGCTGGGATGTGATGCAATCCCTTTTCAGAAGTACAGACCACTGAAGAAACCCTCCCACCAGCAGCCTGCAAAGGTTCAATCCATGTCAGATGGGCAGGTTAAATAATTGCAGCACCAGCACCATCCGAACGGGAGCTATGGGCTGAGCCAGGCCAGTAGCAGAGTGTGAGAGCAAATCACAGGATTTGGCAGGAGGTACCTGTTGTTCTTATTGCATTTAAAGTCTAAAATTTCCTTGCCTTGGCGATTTCAATGCCTATTGAAAGGCGAATGAAGCATGTGACTGAATGAGATCATTGAGGGGAAAAAAAGCGCATTCATTCTGCTTGCGAAAAGCTGGACTCCAGCAGCAGCTGCCATTAATTAACTGGGGTTATTATTTATATGAGCCAGTTAATAGAGATGTTGTTTAAATCTACTCTTCTTATCCAGTTAGGTTTTGAGGAGTTGTGATTAGAACCAGAAATATCAATAGCTGGGGGCTGGTGTCAGCAAAATAATTGCGGTAACTGCAGTAGGCACAGGGAAAATGTTGCTGAAAACTAATTGGACTTGCTTGCTTCCTACAGGGAGACGTGGGCTTACCTGGTTTAACTGGGTTCCCTGGACCACCTGGTAGAAAGGTAAGAGTGTTCTTTTTTAGTGAATTAGATCAGTAATTTTATTTTAAAATTTTCTTCTTTAACTCTGCCTGAAAGATTTAATTTAAGTCCCAGTATGTACCCAAGGAGCCTTATGCCTGTTTAGCAGGTGTAAAACCTAGGGAGATGGGCTGAAACAACTGCCTAAAAACTATGTAAGAGTACAAAATGAAATTCTGGGTACAGAATTCTGTTCCTTCTTTGTGTTCTGTATCTCTCTGCACCCTGACACCAGGTATTCCTCAGCAAGCCCAATTTAGGCCTGGCACAGCCAGTGCATTATTTAAAGGGATCTCCAAATAACAGCAATACTCAAAGGATGGATTCAGAACAGTGCTAGCATTCCAAGGAAACCACAACTGTCTATCCTGGTAAAGCACATTTCAAAAACGTACCTGTGTGCTTTCCCTCTTTATTTTGCTTGTCAGCACTGCTCAGGTTTTCCTTTATTTGTTTCCATATTTCTGCTTCAACACCATTAACATCACAAACAACACAATTTATGCCTAGAAAAGGGTATGTGAGGATAGAACAGCAGATCCATCCCTGTTTTCCTGATGCAGCAGGGTGTGTGTCTCTATCCATGCATTCAAGCCTGCACAGCAGTACCTCAGCCATCCACACCTGGAGCTCAGATCTTCCACAGATCAAGGACATTTCAGCTCAGTATCCAGTTCCATGATTGGTAGGTTGGTTTCTTTCCTTGGAAGCTGGGCCTGTTGCAGGGAGCTGTTTGAGTGGGGCTCAGTGGCCATGACTCCCCTTCTGAGCAAGCCAATATTGCCACAGCTAAATGGAACAGTTAAAATTGGCATCTTGTTTCAATCACTTCATCAGTCAATGGGCCATTGACCATACACTGCTCCTCAGGTCAATTAGCTGCACACAAACACCTCCTTGGCTATGTTTTAAGACTCCAAGGAGAGAAAGAAGGTGTGGAGGAGGCTGGAAGGAACCCTCCCTCTCCATGATTAGTTGTTGTACGCTTTATACTAGAACCAAATTGCCAAGAGGAGGGCTGAGTTTATTTTTCTACTCCAAGGCTGGTCACGCTTGGGGTGCTGTGTGGAGTAGGAGCAATTGAGTGATTAATTACGGATCTTTTGCTGTCACAAACAAGTTCTAACTAATAGGGTGCAAAGAATACCATTTTCCTGGTATAACAGCTCATAAAACAAAACCTTGTGGTTATGATCAGCAAAATGCAATGTCAGGAGTGCAAGCACTCATAGTGGAAAAAGCAGAGAAGGAATAGGAGATTGAACAAACATTCCCAAGTCCAGCACATGGCCTTCACATCTGATCTTAGCTCCCGCAGGACAGGGTAAAGGCAGGGGTATGCTTCTGTTTCTTCAAGTAATGAGCAAGTTGGATGTTGAAATTTTTCCTTTGGTGCAGCTTAAAAACACCTCCCAGTAGCACTAGTCTGGCAGTGGGTTTGGTGTAACCTGGCTTTTATTAGCATCTTGCATTAAGAAAAATTTACAACTGTTGGAGAAATGTTTGGAAAAAAAAATTCTTTTTTTTTTTTTAATCTGGGTTCCCTGCTGGCATTCTCCCAGTGAAAATACACTGGTGCTTGGCTACCGGAAAACAGCAGCGCCTTGGAAATGGACATCCCTCTTCTCACTCCATGGAGGCGCTGCAAAGAGGGCTCTCAGGGCTTTGATCACAGAACACCATGTAGAAACCTTCAAATGGGCAAAATATTTCACCAGGAGAAGTAAAATGCTTTTCCCACTAAATGAAACCACATCTCAGCAGCGTGAGCTGGAGCCACAAGCAGCTGCATGTGGTTTTGGATAGTGTGGCTCACTCCTCAGTGCCTGCCTTGGGAATGCTGACAGACTTGGATTGGGCTTGCAGGACTGGATAGACTCAGAGCACCCCTGAAGTCACTGTAGCTCCACACACCTACGAGTACATGAAACTTCCTTAGAAGCAGTAGGTGCATTTCTCATCCTCCTCAGAGCAAATGGTGCTTTTGCAGACCAGGAAGGGTGGCAGGATGTTCCCTCTGGTGCCTGTGAGGTATCTGTGGGCTTTGGCTTTTGGTTTGGGGCTGCAGACCACAGCTGCCTTGGAGATAGATCTCAGCAGAGCAGCATCATTGCTCCAGAAGAGAAAACAGCAGTGAGAGAGGCAAAGCTTCATTAGAGTCAGAGAGCAAAGACAGAGCTGGGAAGTGGTCACTGCTTCAAAACATCCTGAATGCAGGTCTCATTCCCTGGCCCCTTTATTCTCCACATTTCCTACCGAAGTGCAGGATGATCTCTTCAGCTAGGAGAGAGTAGATTACAAATATGATCACAGATGAGTAAATTCTTCACTGGAGTGCAATTTCCTTTCTAAATCACAGCCCTTTGTGTGGAGTGCCCTGTAATCATCAGGAAGTGTTCAGATAAAAGAGCAAATGCAGTTGTTTTCATACCCTCTGCCCTGTCATTTTAGTGCTATTTGAAGAGGATTTTAGCAGGTAAATACTTTCACACTGCAGCCAGCTTTAACATACAGAAGCTTTTTTTGTTTTCCCTTATTGTAATTCACCTGAGGCAGAAATAACTGGGATATACTGTGAAGAAATACATATTTGAAACTCTCCTGAGCCCAGAATATGTAGGGAGGAGGATATTTAATGTAACAGAACAGTAGCAGAATGTCTTCATATTTAACCTAAGTGCCATTCACTTTCCACTACAGAACTGGTGCAGAATTTAGTTCAGGATGTGCTTTGAGCATCTCGAGGGACCATCATGCCATCACCTACTTTGGGTGGACATTGCAGGCTCAAAACACCCATCCTGCAGAAACCCAGCTGGAGCAGAATGGGTCAGAGCAGCCAAGCCAGGCACATATTTCTTATCAGTGGAAAAGTCAGATATTTCTAAGCTTGGTGCTCCAGTTGCCTAGAGACAAGATAGCTCCTGCTCCAGACTGGAAGAACTGGGCAGAGGTCCCAGGAGAAAACCCCATGGAAATCTAAATTCCAGGGAATGACGGGGGATGCTGAACCCAGGGATGTTTCTGTTGGCAGCTCTCACCTTCAGGCCAGACACCCAACCAGGGTGGAGCATCCTCCCTCCTTTCTGCTGAGCCTCTGTCAGGGAGCCAGGGACGAGCAGGAGAGGATTTGATGGGGCAGATTCCTGGAGAGGGGCAGGGAATGCTCTGTGCTGCTCCTGCTCCAGTGAGGAGCCTCTGACTGAAATGCTCTCACAGCATTTGGAGAAAGGACTCTCGAGGCAGTTCAAACACAGATCTTTCAGGTCAGCCTGGTCAGAAGGTGCAGCTCTGTCCAGAGCCATGGTAGATCAGCAAAGCCAAGCAGGACAGAACTGGGAGAAGGGAATCAACATCCTTCCAGGCCAGACTGTCTGAAATAACAAGGCAGGAGGAGTGCAAAGGGGAGCAGGTAGTGGCCAGGATGGCTGAGAGCGTTGCACACCCTGCCAGCAAAGGCTCAGGCTGCAGGTCTGGAGTAACCCGTGGGAAGAATAAAAAAGCTGTTAATGAGAGGTGTGGACCTGGGAGCAGAAACAGTCCTGGGTTCGTGTGGTGAGTGGAGCCAAAGGCCAAGGGCTCAGTCTCCCTGTGACTGGTGATGAGTTCCAGAGCAGGGACACTCCCTGAGGGGCTCACACACAGGTGAGGTGAGCTGCAGCCCTGGCCAGGACAGGGTGAGTAGCAGGGACTGAGCTACAAGTAGTTGTAACCTACTCTTGAAAGCAATTTGTTATTTCTCTAGTATTTGTGCGAGGATTGTTCCGTGTTCATTTTTTTTCTCTCCCATTTGTTTCAAGTTAAATTTTCTGCTTTTTTTGTTGTTTTTTTTAATCTTGCTGACAGCCCATCTAAACAGTCATCTGTTTAAACTGTGCTTCATCTCCTGATCTGCTTCTCTTGATGGAAGTTTGTTTTAAACAGCTGAACCAAGATAATAAAGAGGGGGAAAAATCTGATGTGTCCATCACTTACAGAATTCACTCTGTTTGAAGGGAACTCTATGTAAATCCAGGAGAAAGCAAACTCCCTTAAAAGACACACAGTGCCCAGTTTGCAGTCAAACAGGCTGCCCTTGTCCTGCTTCAGTGTCTACATCCCCCAAAAATGCAAAATACTGACAAACTGAAGCAGGATTATGAAAGACCTGTGAGAATGATTTGAAGCCTGAAACCCTTGCCAGTAAGCAAGGTGGATTAAGGAAATCATTCTAACTAATTCAGCAGCGAGGGCAGGTTGAGAGGCAGCTTGCAGTAGCTTCATAATGAAAGATTGGATCTTGTAATAATTAGATTAGAAAAGCTGAAAGCTAGACAAGTTCAAGGTAGAAAAATTGAAGTTCCCTGTGACAGTAAATGCTTGTTTTGGTGTTTCCTGTGGCATTTCAAACTCTAAAGCAAAAGTAAGAGCTCTGAAACACAAGTGGCTCATGTTGCTGTCCAAAGCCAATATTTCATTCTGTGGGTCTGTGGTTTCCTGAGGATTAAGGGCAGCCCTGCTCAAGGTGTAGATTACAAATAGATCTGAGTGTGGAGATCACTCCAAATGTGTTCATGGAGCAATTCCTCCTGGAGTATGTACCACCCCAGACCACAGCAGGGCACATCAGCTGTTTGGGTGGTGCAAACACAAAGCAGCTTGATAAAAGTTGTCGTGGTTGTGTAATGCTGTCTAAAATCCTGTTTCTCCCCAGATCTTTATTTCTACCGGCAAAGAGAAATAAAAACCAAACTCAGATTATTTTACTGTATTTTTGTTTCTTAGTATTCATCTCTTCCATCCTATTTTGACAGGGGTATAAAGGCTACCCTGGACCACTGGGTCACCCTGGAGACCAGGTGAGTTTTCCCACTTCCCAACAGGGGAGCTTTAAGGAGGGATGGATTTTCTGGCTGTGATGCTGGTTTGGCTGGTTGGCCTGCTTGGTGTGGACAGCCAGGTCCTTCCAGGGCAGGTGGGCACACATGGGGAGCTGGCTGCACACACACTGGGATCTGGGCACACACACCAGGACCCAGCATCAATGGCATGGTGGGAGGAGACTGCCTTGGAGTTTCTAAATTTAATTTCTAATTTTTACTGCTCAGCCACACTAAGTTTACTTGGGGGAAGAAAAACCAGCTTGTCATCCCTTTATTTGTCTTTTTACATTAATTTCACCTGGATTTTAGTAACCACACTGTGTTGAGTATATGTGATTCACTTCCCAAAGCCCATTCACCCCTCCCCTTTTCTCCCCCTTCTCTATTTGGTTAAGTTTGATGTTTGCAATGCAGTAAAAAAAAAAAAAAAAGCAATGAATAGCAGGCCCTGTTAGCAATGATGTTAAAGGATATTATACATGAATCCATTTAGTTTTGAAGAATTTTGGCAGTGCTTTCCCACCAGCAAAACGGTTCCATATGCCAGATATAGATGCAGCCTTACACCTTCTCTTAGTGTCCTTGTTCCAGATTCTCTGCTGCTTTTCCCCAGAAAAAGGGAGAAGGAGAAACAGCAGCACTTGCTCCGTGCATGGACCTGTTGAATTGGCTTCAGTGTGTCTTCTCCCCTCGTTAATTAACTTCATTATCTACTCTTACTATTGTTTTCCTCTCTATAAATGTTAATCAGGTTAATCAATTCCACAATCATTGAGATAAAAACACTCCCCAGGTGGGACATTCACCTGACTTTTTTGTGCCTTTTCTTTTTTTCTCTCCAAAGGGTGAGCGAGGACCAGCTGGAAGTCCAGGTGCCAAAGGTTATCCTGGCAGGCAGGTGCAGTAAATCTCATCGTGCTGTGCACAGAGTAGGGATTTGGGTGTGCAGGTAGCTAAAGACATGCCCCACTAAGGACAGTGCAGTCCTCTAGAAAATGTTGGTATATCTGCACATTTGATCTCTGAATATTTTCCTTCTTTTCCCCCTCAAGATGTTGTGCCAGTAACACAGCCTTTCAACTCTGAAATGCTGTTAGAAAGTATTTTGTGCCTATGGTAGATAAAACCTGAATTCCTACAACAAATTATGACAGATTCTTCTTCAGTATAACAACAGGGAGAAAGCAGAACAGCAGAGCAGAGAAAAACACGTGCATGCTGCTAACTCCTTTCTAGGCATATTTTGCACCTAATGTTGGACAAGTTAGAAATCTGGGATGGAAAAAAGGTGTATTTATTATTGGAGGAGGAGATTTAGATGAACTCTCCCTAGTAAAATGCACTGGCATAACCTATGTATACACACACAAAGTTATGCATGAACTGGAAATATATATATATATAAAAATCATATTTGCAGCTGCAAAAAAGATGATGAGAGACAACCAAGTCACTGTTCTCATGCTGAAAAAAATTACACAAAGACAACTTTAGGAATGGAGGAGTGTGCATTGGGTAATGGATCAAGATTGGACACTTTGTTCTCCTACTGATGTAAGATGCTGAGTAGTGTAAAGGAAAGAGGAGAATTTGTAAGACCCTAAAAAATGGAATCTCTTGGAGGACAGAACATGCAGCCCCATAACATTTTGTGGTGAAGTGAGTTTTGTCAGGGGTTTCTAAAATGGACACATTTAATGTTGGATTCTGCCACGTTTATCTGTAATTCAGGAGTCCAGGCAGATGTCAAAGATCCCAAACACTCTGTCCTGAGCCTTTCAGACTTATCATGAGTTTGGATGTGAATTTTTTATGCAGATGTGTAGGTTATTGGATTAAACATGAACTAGACCTGCAGAACGAGTCTGTGACTCTCTGCCTCAGACTGTCAATAATGCATGACCCATTTTAAATTGAAAATCAAACTGATACCTTGCTTAGCACACTGGAGAGAGCAGATGGCAGAACTGGATGGGAGCTTTATGCACCTGACTAAAGGCTCCATTCATACTCTAAAAGGCTCTTAGAGCTGAGCATGCCAAAGAGTCTCCTAGGTGTGAATGTGTGTTAGATGACTAATAAGAAGAGGTCCAAGAGATTTTGGACATACAAGGTTAATGAATGCTGTTCATCAATTCAGCCCATCAGATAAGCAGGATGAAATCTGTGCCTTGACATTCAAAGAACAAATCTGCCTTCTTAAAAACGTGGTTTGGGTCAGGAAAGTGACTTTTTTATTTTTTTTAAGGCAGCTTTTTTCAGCCTATCTGAATGCTGTGTGTATCCTGCATCAGAGCTGTTTACTTTACTGAGATTTTACTACTTGTTACTCCTGTCAGCTGTGCTGGCTCTGCAGCGAGGGGAGAGTGCTTGGCTGGGGTTTGGTTTGTGCATCACAGGCAGGATTGTAACTTCACCCTGATGCCTGAAATCTTTGGCAATGATGCAGGAGCCAGGAAAGAGCACAACCCAACTTTCACATCCCAGCCTGAGCCTGCAGTACTGCCAGCTGAAGAAAATATGGACTTAGCCTTTTTTTTCTGCCCCCACCCCCCAGAAAATCCCATCAAAATTTGGAACTAGAGGGAAAAAAAATGATCTGGAAACTTTCTAGAAGGCAATAAACATGAAAATTTATTTTGCATTTTCACACTTTTCTTCTTTGCAGTGTTTTGAGTGAGCAGCATTAGGCATAGAATTAAAATAGGGAATGAATTTTCAATTATTTCCATAGCTGATGCTGCAAAAGGTTAGAAATATCACAGTACCTGCATTGCTAAGTGACTTTCTAGGCTGTAGAAATTTCTCATTGCATCAGTGTTCCCTAAGCAGGTATTGGAATACATTTGCTATGCATGTGTTTGCTTAGGCAGGAAGATGAATGGAGAGCTGTTGGGCACAGAGCATCACTGTGCCTCACATCCCAAGTGTAACACAACCTCTGAGCACCCCACTGCATCAGCCCTTATGGTCTTTATCATCAGAAATCTCTACTTCAGCCCCAGGGAAGGCTCACTCTGTGCAGCAGTCTCAGGTTCTGCCGAATCCCAGCTCCCCAACAATGGCAGATCTGTTATTTGTATCATTTTGTCTTTTTTTTTTCTCCTTTGTTGATACTCCTTGGACGCTTAAAGCAAAACCTTAAAGCAGGACCATGCAGCGCTTAAAGATTTAAAAAGCTCTAAAGCAGAACCGTGCAGGGATGGTGCTTGGGGGGTTGGTACTGCTTGTTATTTTAAGTTAAAACTGGTCCACATTTGTCTTTGTTTTTTCCCTTCTGTTCTAGGGTTTACCTGGCCCCATAGGGGAATCTGGCCCAAAAGGAACTCGGGTAAGCAACCTTTCATTTGCCTTTTCTCTTGTTTTTATCCAAGGCTTCTCAAGAAACTTTAGGCTTGATGTTGCAATTCTGAAGCTGGTTGTTTTAATTTGTTGTGTTTGGGGGATTTGAGCTGCACACTGCTTGTTTATTGAAGCACTGTTAAGTTTTTTTAATGAAACATGGAATGTACCGTGATCAAAGTTCCCCAATAGTGCTGAAGATAAAGTGAGCCCCTCCAGAGCTCACATTGCAGGAGAGGAAAGAATGGCTTACAAATTCCTATCAAAGCCTGCAAGCCCCACGTCCCAAAGGCCTCTTTGGTTTCAATCAGTGTGGTTCAGTGGTCTTTGACCACGCTGAATATGGGCTCATTTGGGTACAGGCCTGCTTTGGGAGTGATTTAAATCATTATGCACAACAGCAAGCCAGCATCTTGAAGCCATGTGCAAATACAAACAATATCTCCATCCTGTCTGGTTTTGCTCACCAAAATTAATTGCTGGGGTTTTATTCTCACTGCAAAGGATTCTTTTTTTATTACTACTTAAGGCTCTTGTTAATCACATTTTGTTCTTTCCCTGCAATTATAAATTCACAATGCGATTCTAAGCCAATAAATCCCCATTTCTCTAACATGTGATACTTTCTCTATATGCAGTAAATTCAAGCAGCTGGCTTTCATCACTAGGAAAACTGCAAGGAATAAACAAATGCTGACCCTGTAGCTAGCAATATTCCTGAGCTGGGAAGGGAGAGGGTTAGGTTCAGTTCCTGCAGAAGAGAGGAAAATCTGAGAGCACAGCTTGCTCACCCCACTTCTGCAATGGCTTAGGTTTCCCCTGGGGCATCTCCTTCTCTGCTCTAACCTTGTGTAATTATCAGGTGGTAGATGTGCAGAATGTAAGATTTGGAAGTTAGTCTCCATTTTGCACCCCTGAGTGGTGAGGACTGAAATATTTATAAATCCCCAAGGAAGCCCTTTCTCAGTTCAGCCACAGTCAGAATTGGGTGCTAAGGTAAGATATGTGCATTTTGTGGTTTAAAGGGAGCCTGCTCTGGACTCTTCTTCATCCTCCACCTCTACTTTTGCCTTCTCCAGGAAAAGTTTGGGAGTTATGTGGTTTCTTTTAGGATTCAGGAGGCAAAGGCATACAGGATCATGTTAATGTAGCATTATTTCCCAGCTAGGTGTTATCTCTTAGGGAAACACAACCCACAGGGAGAGATGGACTGGTGAAAAAGTTTGGTGGGGTTGGCAGATAGAGATTTAGCAGCGATGGAGAAAGAAAGATGAGAGAAAAGCAGTGTTAGCACTTGGCTCCTGTGAGAGTGAGGTGCCACGGAGGGGGCTCCCTGCTGAAATTCACTTCCTCTGGATTCGGCATGTTTGGCACCAGCCGGGCCATTGCAGAGGCCCAGCACACAAGGTAACTTTGTCCAGGCTGCTGAGCAAAGGGATTAAACACAAGGCTGCCATTGTGGGAAGGGAAGGGAAACACTGTGTTTCATGTCCTGTCTCAGCAGGACCCCCAGGCCACAGAGAAACCTGGACACACAGTGTTCCTGATGAGCGTGGAAGCAGGTTTTATGTGAAATGTGTTGGTGCAAAGGTGCTTTCCCTGTAGGTGGATCTGTGTGGATGTGCAGGCTGAGCCTCACATCAATCCCCCAAGCCTGGAATGTCAGGTTCAGCCTCTCCCAGCCCATGCAGGCCCTTCAGTGCCTGGGATGATGGAGGTTTGCACAAGGTCTTGGTGGTGCAGGGACAGGCTTTGGGCAGAGCCAGGACTGACTGCAGGGTGGTGGCAGCCCTGGTGCCAGGAAAAGGGGGGGCTTTGCCTCAGAAGGGGCTGCAGTGTGGGACCACCAGGGCACAGAAAGGGCTTGATACGACAGGACAGCTGGCAATTAGTGTCAAAAGCAAAGACAGAGATGAAAGGAGGTGGAGATCTGTGGATTGCTTTTGCTGTCACTTTTGCTAACCTCGAACCAAGCTCCATTTCCCTCAGGTATGCTTAGAGCCAGCCCAGGTAAGGTTTCTTCTGGCTGTCCTCTTCCTGCCTGGAGTCCTCCTGATCCCTGGTGTGAGGGTATGTGCCCTTGGACTACATCGTGGAAGCCAGCACCATGCAGTCCATGGGCATATACACTTGCCTCAAGGTTTATTTCATCACGGCTGCCACTGACCAACGCTGGAGGTTGCTCTGCTCTTCAGGAAACACAGACTGACTGGGTGCTAACGGAGGAACATATCTGACTGCTTGTTTCCTCTTTTTTTTAGGGGTATATTGGTCTCCCAGGACTATTTGGGCTACCAGGGGCTGATGGAGAACGAGTGAGTATTTTGTGAAGAAAACCTTGGTGTGTTGGTTGAATGCAGTTCTTCAGAGCCTGATGTAACCTTCTCTCTCCCTAGTTCCTGAGGAAGGAGGCAAGCACGCCTAATGCTTAACAATCCCTTCCTTAGCCTCTTCCTACCCTTGAATGAAGACCTGTGTCCCTGTATAAGGCTGATGTTCAGCTGAGGAGAACCCAGGCTTCAGGCAGGGCCATCAGACCTTGCTGGTGACTACAGAGGAGTTTTTCTATATTCTCCTTCACTTAAAAACCTGCCTTCCCTCTCCCCCTCGCCAGCTCACTTTAGTGAGGTGGGGCAGAGTGAGGCGAACGTACATGGAGATTCCCTGCTCCCACAGGAATCACCTCCCAGCCACAAAGCATTTTGTGTCTGACTGGAGATGTCTGGAAAGAGCCTGGCTCTTGCAAGGGACAATGCTGGGCTTTCTGAAAATGGCTTTATTTCCAGTTGCATTGAGTTGGGCAGTCAAGCATGGGGCTGTGAGTGGGCAGCTGTGGCTGTGTCCTCCCTTCCTCCTGTCCTTTTCATCGTGCCTTCCCAAACAGCCCAAGTTTCCAGAGCTTTACAGTTCATCCCTTGCTTTTCATCTCCACATCCTCCCACCAGCCCAATCTCTTCCCATCCAAGGATCCCCTTCTCCCCGCTACAAGAGCTCCTAAAAAGGTCACTGGAAGATGAACACAGTTTGATTCCAGCCTTTCCTCCCTCAAATGCAAGCTCCAGAACGCGGAGAGGCCCCAGGCCCATGTGGGAGCGTGCCTGCCTGGGAGGGGCCTGCCCTGCGCTCTGGCGACGCTGATTTAATGCTTGTATAACTAAATAAGAAACATAAACACAAGTTCTGCAGCGAGTGCCTCGGCGGTGGCCTGCATTCGGTTCCAGACCAGTAGCTTAATGACTGCTCCTGCTAAGCACAGCCCCAGCCTGGGGATGCTGCCTGCGCGTGTCCTCGGGAGGCCGTAGTTAATGGGTGAAGGTTAATTGTCTTCTGCTCTCCCAGCCGACTGCAAGTAGCTGACATTTCGATTCCCAAACAATGCCACAGTCATTAGCCTGTTTTGCATTCTCCTTTCTCTTCTCATTTTGCTTTGTATTGTTGGTTGGCTGTTTGATTTCTCAACCAGAACTTCTTTTTTTCTTTTTTTTTTTTTCTCTCTCTGTGTTTTTTCCTTGCAGGGGATCCCTGGAGTTCCTGGGAAGAGGGGCAAGATGGGTAGGCCGGTAAAGTTTTTCCTCGTCTATTATGCAGACTTTGTTGAATGAAACTGGGAACAAGACATTTGGCTTTTGGCTGTGTCCCTTTGTATCTTCAAACAAACTTTTCCATGTATGTCTGCCCAAGCAGGAAGAAAACCAAAGACAGAGATATTGCTCTCTTCCTCTCTTCCATGCTCTGCTCAATTCACAGGCATTAGTGCTCTTTTCTCATTCTCCCTTGATTCTCACAATTCTCAGATTTTCTTCTACATCTTCCCTCCTGTCCTGCCTCTGGCCAATCGCTTCCCTAGATGCACTCTTTTAATTCCCAATCATGACTGCAGGCTCTGTTCCATCTCCTGCTTTGCACCCCCACCAGTTCCATCATGTTATCCTCTTCTTGCTGTGACTCTCTCCAACCCTTGTCCCATCCTGGTTTGTGTAAAGCAAGTGTGGTTTTGTATAGAAACCTTTTTGTCCTTGGTGGTGTACCAGATTGGGGAAGAAGTGTTTGAGGAGCAAGGAGACCAGGTAGATGTGAGAGCTCGGCCAGGAGGAAGAGGTGTTTGCAAGCAAGGCTGAAGACAAGTGTGAGGCTGTGGAGCAAGTGGGAAAAAGACTGAAATGAGCAGAGGAAACAGGGAAAGGACAGCAAGGAAAGACTTTACCCCATCAACCTCCTTCCAAGCAGTTCTGTATGCCTCCTTTAGGAAGCTGGATAAAGCTTTTTGCTGCAGGAATCAGCAGAGAGCTCAGGCATGTTGGAGCTCTGCTGTGTCTCGTTGCCTTTGCACCTTGTCCTTCATGTTAGCTTGATTTTCCTCTGACCTCTGGACATCATTGCACTCACAGGCTTCTTGCAAAATGCCCACTCACCCACACATGGAAAAATCCATTTCCCCATGCCCCCCTGGCCTGGAGCACATCCTGCCCAGGAGTCCCAGCCCCGGCTCGCTGGTGTCCTCACTGCAGAATCCATGCACACACCTCAGCAGTGCCCTGTCCATCCCGCCTGTCCTGTGCCTGACATGGGGACAGGTCGAGCAGATTTTCTGGAGGGGTGCTGCCAATCTGCATCAGATCTTTTGCAAGCTGCTGTTTGCACCAGAAACCCCTGTGCTGAATAAGTGCAGAGCCCCTGGTGTAACCATGACTCACTGGCCAGGGCAAAACAAACACAGCAACTGTAGTTAGGGGCAGGGGCTCTGCTCTCTGCACAGAGCACGCTGTGGGCTCAAAGCCTTCCAGCTGTTGGCTGGCCAGCATTTGTAATCTTCCAGGCAAGGGTTTCGGTCTGGCGGTCACTGCTACGAGCAAGGGGCTCCCCTGAGATCAGCAGGGAATCTCTCAGCCGTGGAGGCATTTAGGCTGGGATCTGGGGAAAGGATTAAATGGCTACGCATGAGCACCTTTGTTCTGCTTGGCTCCTTCGGAGAGTTCTGGCTGCATCCCTGTTTTATGGTATCAGGTTTAATAGGAAATCTTGAATGGACCGATGCTGATGATTTGAACTTCTGAGCGTGAACAGAAAGATTAAGTGACATCCACAGTTATTCAGGAGGTCTCTGGGAAAAATGGCAAAAAAAGCAGGAACCAGCTGACCTGATTCTCTTCCCAACACTTATCTCCTGGCCAGTGCTGCCTCCCAGCTGCTTTGGGGTTTTTGTGAGCCTTCTGGGATTTCCCTGGTCTTTCCCATCCCTGCAGCCTTAGATTTGCTGGTGTGGCTGCTGTTCCTCTGCTAGCTCCGTGTTGTCATTGCAGGGGAGAGCTCCTGGAAGCCCTTATTAGCTGCCTTCAGAGCTGGTGAATGCTCTGGGGAGGAGGAAGGGAGTTGGTATCACACATATTTCTGTACCAAGCATTGTTTGGGATGAGAGCTGGCAGTGGATCAGTGCTCAGCCAAGGGGGCTGGGGGAGGTTGCATGTGACACCGTGGGCCTCTGAGAATGATGTAAGAGGGAATGATTAAAATAGAGGAACTGGACATGAGTCAGATCTTGAAATCCTTCCAGGCAAGTTAAGTTTTGTAGAGCTGTGAGGGACACGGTGAGTTTGTGGTGTAAAGAGCTGACTCCACCTCCTGCTCGGCTCTCCCTGCCCAACATCAGCGATGCAGGAGGCCAGTGCATCCCAACATCTGGGCCCTGGAGAAGGAGAGGGCTGGGGGTGGTCTGGGGCAGAGTTATGGTTGGAGTCCAGTTCACAAAGGAGGCTGAAATAACAGGAGTCTGTATGTCTCTGGATCTGCCTGTTTTAGAGGTGGGCTGGGGGGCTGGAGCTGAAGCAGCTGCTTGCTTAAACCTTCAGTCTTGCCAGTGCAGTGGCTGGAAAAAAATGTCTTTTTTGGTGTTTTTTGTGGATTTTTATGGTGTTCAGCTGAGCAGCTGGGGAAAAAAAATTTGTATAAAAACAAGACTCCGTCAGGGGTGCCGGGGAAAGAGTGAGAGAAGCTGTTGATAGCGTGTATTGCCATGCAGAGGCAATGTGTCAGTCCTGGTTCATCTCTAGGAAGGAGATGTGCTGCCACTGTAGGAAATGACTCATAGGGAGAGTAGGAGATAGAACTAGCTCAAGGAACACCAAGCTGTTCTTATGCCGTGGGAGATGGCTAGCCACAATCAGAACTGTCTGCACTGCATATTGTATTAAACTTCAAATAGAGTGGAATTCTGTCAGAAGTTCTTAAGCTCTGCTAGAGGAAAAGACTTAAAGGCAAAACTTCAGGAAAGATATCCAAAGAGCTCTGAGCTCTTTTTTGGTTCATCTTTGGTTTTGATGTGTGCTTATCTCTCTCTTTTTCGCATAGAGTATCAGTACTGCACCAGCTGTGCTATTTTATACCTATGATTTTTACAAACTGTTTTGTTAGTAGTATTCTTTTTAAAGAGTTAGAAAAGAAGGAGGAGAAGTTTAATTCGAAGACATAGTTAGTAATTTTGAAGTTCATCTGAGGTCTATTCACAAGTGAGTTAAACACAACTGAGGTTTCCTTACATTTTTCTAAGAACCTGGTGGTGCTGCTGGTCCTGTGCTCAAATCCTCACTGGGTCAGGTATCATGCAAACAAAACAAAAAGCCCTGGCCCAAAGAGTCTACAAAGCAGGACAGGATCAGGCCATCCCCAAGGCTGGAAGGATTTGGTAACAGCAGCACAAGCCATTAACAGATACTTCTGCTTCCTTGCCCGTCTCTGTGCTCATCGTTCTGGTTTCTCTCCATGACATGCAGTATCACACAAGCTGCTTGGCTCTTCCAGCTCTGTGCAAAACAGGGATAACACACAGTCTTTGGAGAGCTCTCCCCTGGGCTCAGCAGCTGAAGCCTAGCGTGGAAATGCCAAGGGTGACAGCTCATGTGTCAAGGAAGAGGTGCCGTAAGATGGATTAGAAGTAACAGGGATCAGCATGTGAGTGAGTCCAGGTCCCTCCCCTCTGTCACCCACAGCAGAGAGCCAGCAGTGACCTGGCAGCCACTGGAACCAAGCTCAGGGTTTGCTGGGAGCAGCAGTGCAGTGCCAGGATCACAGGCAGGATCCCCCTCTCGCTTGTGGCACCTCGGTGGCACCTTCTCACCAGGCTGTTTCTCATGTGCGCTCTCCTCTTCTGTGGTGGCTTATCATGCAGTAATTCCTGCCTCCAGTGAGCACCAAGTTGCAATATATTGGTTTTTCTTCATCTGATAAGCTGTCAGAAAGTCATGGGATATCCCTGCCCTCCCCACCAGCATGAGCAGGCTCTTGCATCATGAAAAGGCATCACTCGCCTCATGGGAGACTGGATAGCCAAAAAGTAGGGCTTCCTCTGGGTCAGGAAGGTTTCATTTTGTAGCCTCCCCAACCTTTTGATGGAGGGCTAAGATAGATCCATCCTGAATGTCAGAGCGTGGGGCTTTGCCAAGGTACACAGGCTCAGCTGTTGTCCATGCAAACAGTGGGGACACGCTCTGCCACGTGTCTGGCCAGGCTGGCACAACCTCAGGTCACTGGCAAAACAAATGTTGCTACTCTCTGGAGGGACCAAGATGATAAACATCTCCTCTCTTGCTCCAATCTTTTCTCTGCTTTGGATGCAGCTGAGACCCTTCCTTGCATTTGGAGTGAGCCAAGAGTCTCCTGCACCACATGAGCTGAGATTTGGGAAACTGGTAACATCTCATAGTACTCTCAGATGTGGCCAGCTAAAGCCAGAGGAGAAATGTGTGGGCTGAAGGCCCGGTGTGCAGATAAATCCACAAGATGAGCTGCAGGAAGGAGCACAAATGGTCTGTAGGAGCTGGTGGACAGGACTTGGGTAGCACTGTCTGCCAGTACCCCAGCACAGCACCAAAATGTTTCATGCCTTTTTCAGGAACTGATTAATTTAAAAATGTAATATGCTTTTAATCATTCTGTTTGCATGAAAAGTCCAGTGGAGGTCCTGAAAACTAGCCATGAACAAAGCTCCTCTTTTAATGAGAGAGTTTTAGCCCATGGATCAGATGTTTCCTGTTAGCCATTTAAGTAAATTCTTTGCTTTATTTTATTTCATTTTTTTTTTTTTGCTTTGTTAACCTGAATTTTTAAAATAGATGTGGTTTGAGCAATCAGTGACTTTTTTTAATGCTGAAGTTGGACACTGAAGCTGGGCAGCTGGTCTGGTCTCTCCACCCCTCTTGGCCTGGCTCACCACTCTGAAATGCAGCCGTGAGCCCAGAGCAAATGTCACCATCTCTATTTGGCCTGAGCTGTGTTCCACATGTCTGGAGTTTCCCAAATCTCTGTGGTGAGGTGCTTGCATGGTTACTTCTCATATGTCCCTATGTCCATGATTACACCATCCAAATAACCTGGCGAGGTAGACAATACCAGTGTGTATTTCATTTTTTAAAGAATGGGCAAAACAAAGTACTGAAAACACAGGGAGAAGGGTTTGAAAAGTGCCAAGAGCTGTAACTTCCACTGAAAGGAAAGAAACAATCCCAAAGGTATTTTTTTTCCAAGAATGCTCCTAAGTGACTTGTCCATCACAGTTCAGAATTCTCATGAGGAGCTGAACCAAGGTCTTCCAGGCATCTTTAATCCTTTAGGGAAAAGCTCATTCATAAATCAAAGCTCAAAAATTATTCTTATTTGAAATCGTAAAGAAAAGTAATGCAATTGTCATTTATGAGTCTGAAAGCCTTCTGACCCCTAAAGCTGCTTGACTTGGAAATGTTGGCCACAGACAAAGAGGAGCAGTGGCAGGCTCAGTGCTCTCTGCCCAGTGTGTCTGTGCAATGGTAGCTGGGTTAGAGCCCTGCAGACCAGGAAAAGATCCTCTACCACTGGAAAAGGAATAGAGCAGGATTGTGGAGGGGCTGGCACTTCACCTGAGTGATGTTTGCCTGGAGGGGTTCAGGAATTTTTTCTTGTGTTGCTCCTGCTGTACTCCCACAGCTGGAGGGATAGTTACACTTAAAAATGCCCTGAAATATCTGTCCCAAGGGGTGACACGGAGCTGTGAAGTTTCCTGGGGGAGAGAGGAAAGCTTCCTGTCAGGTGGCAGAGGAGCAGGGCTGCAGCAGGACCCCCACTCCATGCCCAGCATCTTTTGCAGGGATGAAAACTGCCTAGAGCCAGGGGAAGGGAGAGGTCCCTGTGCAGCTCTTGGGTGACAGCTGGGGGGAGGCACAGCAGGAGCACAGGCTCTGCAGGGCTCCCTTTGGGGTGACTCCTGCTGGGGCTGAGCCACCCCCTGCCCACCTGTAAAGGGGCTCAGTCTGCTCTCCACACCAGGAATTCTCTCAGAGGTGTGAGCTGCCAACATAAGCTACACTTGTTTGGTTTTTTTCTCCTTATTTTTTTTCCAATGAAGGCTTTCTCTCACCCTCAGCCCTGCTTCTCCACCACCTTTTTCTTTTTTTTTTTTTTTTTTTTCTTTTTCCTTACTTAAATTGTTTGACTTGCAAGTTCCATCCCTAGGGAGGCTCCTGGGCAGGGATTCACCTGGCTGGAGCCAACTGGCAAATAGAGTCTTTTGCAGACAAGACAGGAGGGCTGGTTGGTTTGAGCACCTTCAGCCAACAGGAAAATAAAATCCTATTTTTGGAGAACGATTCTGTTGGCATGAAGACCTGCCAGGATTCTTCAGAGCAGCAGCTGCCAGACTGCCTCCCTTACTCCTGCAGGGAAAGCGCTTTAAACGGAATCAGATGCTGTATCCACACAACACACCCACCCACACGTGAGCACCTGGAAGGACTTCGGGCAGCAAAGGACACCGTGTGTGTCACCTGTCCCTGCCTCCTGGGGACAGCTGCTTCCAGGGACAAGGAGCAGTGGCGTCTGCTCCGAGCAGGAGCTTTGGCTGACAACAGCCAGCAGAAAGGGCAGGCTGCTCTGTTTGCTTTCAGCTGAGGAAGAAAGGAAGGGGAGCTGGAGGGGGATGTAATCCCCTGGTGCAGGAGGAGCTGGTTCCAGTGTCTGTCTGGGTCTGGTTGTTCTCAGCAGGAGTCTCCTGGTGTATGAAAGGATGCCCTTTGCAGGGAGTGGGGATGAAAAGGAATTAAGGCGCTATTGGAACATCTCAAAGATAGAGACTTTGTTACTTGTCAGTGTAACCTGGGATAAATCAGTTTGTGTCTGTCTGTGTCTCAGCTCACCGAGTGCGGCGAGGACAAATTGTGCAACCCCTGAAAAGCTCTGCTTGGGCTGGGGACAGGGGAGCACAGAGCACCCAGACCTCGCTAGCGCAAAGCATCTGCCTGTGTGCTCTCTCTCCAGCTCCTCCCCAAGCATCATCTTGCTTCTTTCACTGAACTTCTCCTTCAGACAATGTGAAATCCATTCAGCTGGACATTTTCCCCCACCTCCTCTCTGAATTTCCCAGCTGTGAGATAGAGCCAAAAGTTTTGTCATAGCTGACCGGAGCGCTGCGGAGGAGCACCCCGCCGGCTCTTGGCCAACACAACTTGTTAGTCAAACATTTTCTTCCTAGTTCTGCTGCCATTTGCCTTCCCTGTCCTGGTCTTTCTCTGTACATCCCGTCCCTCCCACAGAGCGGGCAGGATGCATGGCTCTGTGTTTTTCACTGAGGTGTTTTCCTTTTCTGTCCCAATTCTTAAGCATAATTTCCAGGGACTGGTTTGAAAAAAAACACCCTGAAAAATGATGGATTTTCTGTACCAAAACCCCTTCTGCACTCACAGGAGACTCCCATTCTGCTGGATTCTTTAATCTCTTTCAAAAGTCTCCTGTAATGGGCTGCCAGTTGTGACCTGCCCATCTGCCAGCACCATAAAATGAGCTTCCTGCTCCATGAGTTCTCCCCCAGTCTGGGCTCCTCAGGCTCTTGGAGCAGTGCATGGGAGAGCAGAGGTGTCACTGCTTAGGGGAATGAAACCAGCGGGATAACAAAGTCTGCTTGTAACTTCTGGGCCGGTTGTTTTAGTTGAATAGTGCTAGTTCTGTTCCTGGGGAACATCTCTCTCCTTGAGGCTCAAGCAGGAGAGGCACCAAAAGAACATCTTTAACAGACGTGTGAGATCCCATAAATTAGGACACTGTGGTCACTGGAACTGTTATTGTGGTTTAAACTGCTACTGCTTACCCCATGGAAACAAAGTACTTTCTTTTTCATTAGGGGCTTAAAAGATTGATTGTTTCCTGCTGTGCAAGAGCTGTGCTGGGACAGCTTTCACAACCTGGTTTGGGTCTTTGCAGACTGTATGGATGCTGAAATATCCTCCTCCTTCGCCACAGCCACCAGCCTTAGCCTCACTTAATGTGCCAAACCTGTGCTTGTGTGCTAAGCTTGACTTCTGGACTAGGATGCCTGGGGTTAGTTGAATTGAATCTTTCCATTAGTCTCCTCTGGGTTTGTTTTACAGCTTGGGCCAAAAAGCACCAGGGGACCACCCAGCACCCCAGCAAGGGGTGAGCTGGGGGATGCTTGTGCAGTGCAGATGGTGTGTTAAGGACAAAAAAGGTGTTTGCAAAGATGGAGCTTTGGTGCTGAGTGTTTTCCTGGGCCTGTTCTGCTTTTCTTCTCAGCTTCCTCCCACTTTGACCCTTTTCCACCCCATCTTGAGGGCTGGAAGAACCCTGACCTCTGTGTGCAGTCACAGCCTGCTGTGAACAGGTTTTAATGCTGAATCTCTTGGTTTCTGGGTGGTGTTGGCCAAGCACAGGAATAAATCTGGTTTTCAAGCTATTTGGATATTTGGAGATCTAGTGCTGGAAAACCTGTGTAAAAGTTAGACCTCTATTAACTCTATCACCAAGTGCCTCAAATTTCCTGTCTTTAAGCAGCATGGTTAATGCTGGAAACTGAGGTATAAAGAAAAGAGTGAAACACGTGTGAAACATATGCATTTAAACAGTTCCTTATCTGGCTTCTTTTATTCTGGCACAGGAGCACATTGTTTATGTCACATTGCAAGAGTTTTAAACCAAATTCAGACAATGGTGTTTTAGTCTGGAGCAAGCATTCCCCTGGCTGCTATGATGCTGCTGTAGCAATATTGTTTTTGTTGTACCATTCAAAGTAGTAAAATCTCCCCATGTTGGCAAAAAGCTCAGCTCCATAGCAGATACCCCAGCAGCCACAGGGCCAGACTGCTGCTCTGTGGCATCCGTGGGTCACTCCATGCCCAGCTCTGAGGAAGGAAGGATGCAGCTGGGGAATGCTGAAGGCTGTGACTGAAATCTGCAGCAGCGTAAGTACAGTATCAGTCTATGCACACTCATATTTTCCTTGGCAAGCCACATGACTGTAAACAGCAAAATATTCTGGCAATCTCCTTTTATTTTTCTGTCTTGCCTGAGCAATGATTTTTCCCTGCACATCTCTGTTCTGATCTGATTGATTCAGCATGTAGCAGAGTTATTTTTCCCCTTCTTTTTCATTAAAGAAAATTGTAGCCCCCCCTGCCTTCTTGTTATATTTGACATCTTTGTCTCTAGATGGCAGAAGGCTGTTTCCAGTGGTTGCTTACCACAGCTTCTTGGCATGTGCACAGGCCTCAGGGATGTAGTGCCTAGCTGGAGAAGGGCAGACAACTTTCCTATTCGCAGTGATTCCCACAAAACAGAAGTGTTGAATCTGAGCAAGCAGTCGCTCATGTGGGTTCAGCCCTTCATGCTGTAGGGAATTGGTACAGAAGAGCTGAAATGCTGGCTCTGAGGGCAGCGGAAGAATTTTTGTTGGCTTAAGCCAGGCCTCCCATCTCTCACCTTAAATTTTACCATGTAACTTTTCACCTTTTCTGTTCACCAGGAGTTAAACCCTCAAAGGTCAAGGGAGGTCTTGGATGACAGTTTCCCAGTGCAGTTCTGTTCTGTCTCCTGCGATCATTTCAGTTTTCATTGTTGCTGATGGGTTTCCAGATAAGACATTGGCTGTTGCATTCCACTTCCCTCAGATTTGCTTTTCCCAGATAACCAGTGTTTGTAGTACACAGGGAAGGAGGCAGGACAGGAGAGAATCCTCTCTCTGCCTGCTTCATCCCTGTCTTTTGAGCTCTCAGGTATTCCCGAACATGTCCTTTGTATTTCTGGTGAGCCAGAGAAGGGGATAAAGCACTTTGACTCCCAGTTCTGTGGGAGACAGAGCATGGCAGGACAGGGAAGAGGAAGCTGCTTTGGGATTTGGTCGTAGCAGGGAATTGGATGGGGAGGGCTTAGAGGAGCACAGGATCTGTCCAAGAGTGAGAGAGAACGTGTCACACCACCATGTTCTGGCTCTGGCTCAGTACCTCCACTCCCTTCTCTATAATTGTCTGAAGTCTTCCAAACTTGCATCGCATATAATGAGATGAAGTCTTCTTTTGTGGTGACTTTTTCATGTAGTAAACATGGCCTTTCACAGCTCTGGGGTGTGGACTGTAATGAGTTTGGAAGCATTTGCTCCTCTGGCAAGCTGAAAGGGAGTGAATTCACCAGGCATCTCCGATCAGCTCCATTAAGCATCTGCATGGGCTCCAACAGGCTTTGTGCTGTCCAGCTATCCTGAGAGGAGGGGGTGCTGCTCAAATTATCCTGCTAGTAGATAGCACTAAATAATTCAGATTGACAGCCCATTTTTTAATAGTCACTGCAGTGAGGTTTATGAATCAGGGGTTCTGGCCTTGTGGAGCTGTGCTGGTGTGGCAGGAGTGGCCTGGATGAGGACAGGCAGGCTGTTTGTCCCACATGTCCCTGCTGCTTTCCAAAGTGCTGCACCGGGTGCAAGGGGAGTGGTTTGTAACTGACTTTCTACACCAGGGAGCCTCAATAACTAACATTCATGTTTGTCTTCTCAGGGTTTTCCTGGTAATTTTGGAGAGCGAGGACCTCCAGGCATCGATGGGAACCCTGTAAGTTCATTACATTTTCCTTTCTTTTTTCCTTTTGCAGTTTGCACTGTACTGCATCATGCTAGTTAGAGCTGAGTGAAGCTTTTATGCTTGGTGGCAGCTTCTGGCTGATTTTGTCCCTCCTGAAAAACAGATGTACATCCCTGCCCAGCTGAAAGCTCCTGTGTTTGGTTGCTGTAACTGTCGGGTCATTTGCCATCAGTTTTCTGTCTCCATCTCTTGCCTTCCTTGCACCTCAATCTTGACAGGCGCTTTCTTATCCAGAAGGTGTGACTAGGAGAAAATCAAGAGAAAAGGGATGTTGCTCTGGCAGAATAGGCAGTGTTGGACCATGTTGTCCATACCACAGGGCACAGATTCCCTGCTCCAGTCTGGGAGCACTGAGGAACAAACTCCACATCCCTCTGCCAGCCCTGGGACTGCATGGGGACTAAGTCTCCAGTCTCCTGAGTTCTTGGCCTCCCTTCACTCTTCATCTGACCCCTGCTGGCTCCCTAAGAGTGGGATGTGTCTCCTGGGAATTGGGTCAGGATGGTCACAGAGGTCATTTAAGCAGCTGGGTGCTGATAAGGTTTAATTTGCTCTGCTCTTGTAGCACTAAGCTGTGGGGATGTGTAGAGTTTGCCACTGCTCACAGAACATGTCCTCGTGGTTTGCAGCAGTTCTCAGATGTATTAATTATCCTAAACTGTTTTCTGAATTACTTTGTTGGTTCTCCCTGAATTAGCATGTGAGCAGCACTGATTCATCTTTGAAATTCCTGCTGCCTTGGTTATTCACACATAATCACCATGCTGCTCTGGGGTTGGATGGGATGATTTGTGTGAAGCAACCCACTCCACATGTGCCTGCAAGTTCCCATTTGTCATATATGCAGCATAAAAGTTATTTTCACAACCGACTCCAATCGCCAAGCCAAGCTCAGTTACAACTCCAGCCTTTGTGGGAATTCAGCACAAGAATCATAAATGCAGTGAACTGAAGGAATGATGTTCCCAAGGAATACATCTGTGGGACTTTTCCCATCCTTCAGTCAACTTAAGCCATGGGTCAGAGTGGAACCAGTAGTCCCAAAGCAGAAAACTCTCTGATTGTTCTGCTATTTCCAGCCAGCCCACCAGGAAGAGCAGGAATCCTGGAGGACAGGAAGACTTTTTTGCCCTCCCAAATAACTTACTTTGTTTTCTTTTGAATATGCAAGTTGTCTAAGCCCCATTCAGAAGATGTCCTCGGTGCCAGTCAGCTGAATGGCAGTTCCCAGAGCCTGGGAGAGCAGCAAATGTCCCGTTAATTCATCCAGAAGGATGGCTCCTCTTTCATCTTATCAACGGCTCTTAAATATTAATGTGCCTTGGCCATCGCAGAATGAAAACAGACTGTTTGGGCTGACTTAAAGGGAGGTTCACAGGGTCACAAGTGGAGTCACAGACGCAGAAAAATGCCAGAAAGTCTGTTTGTGGCGCACACAAATATGCTAGGTCCGGTAGGTGGGGTGTGCAGCTGAGCTGTCAGAGGCAGGAGGGCGGGCTGCCACATCTTCTGATCCCTGCTCGCCTGGGGAAGGCTGAACCCGACAGTCTCTGATCTCCTTTCCATCCCCTCCGGGCACAGCACAGGCTTTTCCAGCCCCAGGGGCCTTCTGCCCTCCTACCAGCCCATGAGAACTGTTGAGCCATCGCATTCCAGATCCCATGTGCCCCCGAGTGCTTTAGCCACTCCAATTAGGCTCTTAATCACAGGAATTAGACGTGGGAAAGGGCTGTTCATTCATCTCCTTCTCTCTTGTCCCGGTGCCCAGTTCATGCACTGAAAAAGGAGAATAGAGCCTGGTTTCCCTGACAGGCCAGGGAGTGATAGACAGGAAAGGCCACTTGTAAATCCTCCACTTCCTAGACCAGGGAATAGCTCAAATTAACAAGTAGTCCTGTCCCCATCTCTCAGGGGAGTCCTATTCCCAGAGGAAATCCTCTTCCCTTGGCTGTGAGGTCATGCATTTCCACGTACATCTGTTCTCTTGAGGAATATCAATACGACACGAGTCAGAAATCTGGGAAGTGCTTCTTGAAACTGGTGGGACCAAGAGCTGACCATGCACCCATCCTGCAGCCCAGCCACCCTGGGAGCCTGCAGAACTTCCTGGGAAACCCAGGCCACCGTGCAGCTCCTGTGCTCAGCATTCCTGGGGTACTCCCCCTCCTTCCTGAGCCAGTAATGCCAGGCCTTGGCTAAAAGCTTGTCGCCGACCTTATAACAGTAGCTCTGAGGACACAGAAATCCCACCCATGAGGAACAATTGCTCCACAGATGTCCCAAGTATGCAGGAAAGGAGCTGGCCATAAAAAAAAAAAAAAAGCAATTTTAGGCTGGTTGAGATTATGAAACGCTTTTTTGTGTGTGTGCTTGCCCAATAGTCCTTTACTCCACTTCTCATAAAATAAACACACGTAACCCTTTACCCAAGGAGCCCTGAGCACATTCAGTCACGTTGCGTCCCCTTCTCTTTCCTTCTTCCACTAGGCAAATCCTTCCATAAAAGGGGAGCTGTATTGCACTGGAGGGGACTCCACCAGATGTGCACCATAAACTGAGCAGGGCTGTCAGAGAGAGTAGCCAGCATGATCCAGAGCAGGGGCAGGACTGTCTGAGTTAACAGGAAGTTCAGCATTTCCAATGCACTTGTTTTGAGAGGCCCTGTTGGAGATGGAGGTGTGTAAGAGCAGGTCCTTGCCCTGACAAGCAGCTCACTGTTAGCGTGGCCAGGGAGGCCACCGAGGGGGACACGGGACAGGCTGAGCACCCCGTGGTTGCTGAACTGCTCAGGGGCCTGGGTGGGTGAGCTGTGGGGGGCTGGCAGAGCTTCTCTGCTGGGCTTCACTTGAAGATGCCACCAGGCACCCGCCAGTGCTTCTGCATGTCTTTGGAGAGCTCACAGAGAGAAAGTCTGTGGTGAAGCTGAGAAGCCAAACCAGCTCCACATGCCCCATCAGCCATCTGACCCTTGGAATGGTGAGCTCCAGGGTGCCAAATATACTCCCAGGACCTTTTTGCCAGCACCAGAAGCTGCCATACCCTCTCCCCAAACTACCCAGTTTCATTTTCATGCCGGTCTTCCTTTTCCTCTGAGGTTCATTATTACTTAACCACTCCCAAAAACTCACCTTTCTCAATGTTAAAGCAGCAGCTTTCCTCTCCTTCCCACCTTAGCCTTTCTCTCCCCGTGTCCCCTCCCTGCTCTGGTCCCTCTCCCTGCCAGTGGCTGGATCTCACCTGGGGCAGGCTCCCTCCTCTCCCCTGCACAGTGAAATGTTCCTTTCATCCAGCCTGCTCCTGGGAGGGAGGTCAGCCCTGGGAATAACTGCCCAACAACAAGCAGCCTGTGTCTTCCCAGGATGTGCTCACAAGTGCACTCCCCAAGATGGAAGTTCTGGATCACTTTGGTGGGGAAAGGGGCTGGGGATGGAAGGGGGAGGGACAGTCTTTTCCCTTCCCTCAAGCCCTTGAAACACTGAGCTACCTTTCAGTCTCTGCTTGTCTATAAAGTGTCCCTAACCGTGTGGGTTTGTCTTTCCTTTTAGGGAGAATTGGGAGCCCCAGGTCCTCCTGGAGTCCTTGGACTCATTGTAAGTACAAAAACAAATGGGGATCTGGCTTGTCGGGCTTTAACCCTTTCAACCTGCCTAACTACACACAGATTTTCTTCTTCCTGTGAGCAGGATACTGTTTGTTTGGGGGAGGTGTGACATCTGGGGAGAGAGCATTGGGAGGTGGAGGAGGGCAAACCCTTTCCAAACAAAAGGAAACAGATTAGAAGTCTGTTGTTAGTGTCTTTTTTCTCATGATAACTTTCCCTTTTGATAACATTTGCCAAGGTATTTCTTCAAAGATGCAGCTTTCATTCCACACCAGGATCTCTGCAAAAGCAAGTCCCTGTAAGCAGTGACCTCGGGGACACACAGTTCTTGTTCACCAGAGAGTCTGAGGGCAGGAAGAGTTTGTCTGGGTAGACAGGAATTTTACATGCACTCTCACCATCCCATCACTAATCCAGAGCATTTTGTACTGAGCCAAATTCCACCCTTCATTCCACTTTTTCCCCAGCAGGAGATAAATGGTTGTAAGGATGGGTGGCAGCTCCTCCCCTGGCAGCAGTGCTGGGGGTTAGGGAATGCCCAGCTGAACATAGCATGGTTTATTTTTAGGTCTCAGGACTTGCTTCAGGTTATTCCCTTCCATGCACAAAAATTTGTAGGCTCTGTTACTACTACAGCATTCTTTTGTAATGATTCCTCCTCAGCTGTGATAATCCATGGAGACTTGGCTTGCAAGGAATGGTTAAAAGCCTTCTCCTTTTGCCTTTCCATAGCTTAAATTATAGGAGTGTGTGTCAGCTTAGATCCACTGCACGAGACATTGCACAAACCCAGAAATTTTACATTCCTTGGAAGAACAGCAGGGAATATGGGTGGAACACCTGTCTTGGAGATGGGGGATTGGGGCAGAGGTGGATTGAGAGGAAGGTTTTCCATGGAACCGGGAATTAGGTCTGTTTCCCCTCACTGGGGAGTGGAGATGGAAGTAGCTACTTTAGCCATAGCAGCAGAAAGAATGTGCTCCCATCAAAAAGCTGGAAAATGAAGATTGCTATTTAAAACAATACCATTGAAGGTGTTTTCCAGATTGAATTACATTCCTCCTTGCTTTTGGAAAGATTTATTTTTTCCCTGTTGCAGTAATCTCACAGATACTTTGTTTGTTAGAAAGCGTTAGGTCAGAGATGGTAAATGTGACTGTGATCCTTCTGGAGATGCTGGAGTCAGAAGCTGCCTGTCCTCCCCATCACACCAGCCTAGCCAAACCTCAAACTGAGATTCAGGTCAAACTGAGTCAGACCTTGTGTCCCAGGGTCACTCCTGAATTCAGGATGCTGAAGCATCTCTAGTGGGATAGACCGAGACTGACCTCCTCCATCCTCCTGGGGAGAAGGGAGCACATCCATCCTCCCCCTGTGGAGGACAGCTCCAGCTCCTTCCCCAGGGTGTGCACAGGGGCCCCACGCTGCAGGGCATGCAGAAGGTGACACATGGCTCCCGTTGGGTCTCTCCCTTGCCACCTGCAGCCACCCTGGGGACCAGCCAGGCTCTGGCTGCCTCACACACCCTGCAGAGTTTGGTTCACGGTGTAAGAGAGGCTGAAGAGCAGAATTAGGTGTAACTAAAGCCTCTTGCTCTCCTAATTAACCATGAGGGCAGAGCTCTAAGTAAATGCATTTCTACAAGCAGCCTTTATGCTAGGAGGTATGAAAAGGGCTCTGTTGGGGCTGCTGCAGCCCAGCTCTCTCTGCGTGACCGCAGGCCCGGGGCTGCGGCTGGAGAATCGCTCCTTCAGGGAGCCTGCCCTGTTTATTTACACACTGAGGCCAGGCTGGTGCACCCTGTCACTGCCTCTCTTCATGGCAGAGAGCAGCCAGAGCCCATTTCAACACCAGCACTGAAGGGTTTCTGTTGCACATCACACATGGGTGCCCACAGCAGCCAGAGCTCTGCTGTCCTCCTGTGCTAGACTGAGTCCCAGCACACAATGCCACGCTGACTTCTCACTGCAGCAGGACGAGACACCTCTGTCCCCACCTCCTGTCTCTCTTTCCTTTGAGTGCTGCCTTTATTTAGGGGCTGTCTGCACACTCAAAGAGCTTTGACTCAGGCCAGGATGCTGCTTCTGTTGACATCAGTAGTGCATTTCTTCAGGGACACTGAGACTGGGTATCAGAGGAATTTCACGCCACGTGCAGGGATCTGTTGGGTTTGCCCCTAATGACTGTGGTAATTTTCTTTCTCTCACTAGGGTGACATGGGCCCTGTTGGACCAATTGGCTACCCAGGACCAAAAGGATTAAAGGTGAGGGAATATCTGAGCTCTCTGAGCCCTCATCCCTCCATAGCTGGGCTGAAGGTTATTCCGTTCCTCCTTTGGGCAGTGGTGACTGTGCTGAGAGAAGGGATGGGCAGCAGTGATGTGTGTGCAGGCACAGGCCTGCTGAACACAACATCCCACTGGTGCTCTGCAGTGGCTGTAAGTCAGTGGAGAATTCCAGAAGCATTTTCCAGCTTGCCTGCAGCACATGAAGAATGTGTGATGGAGCACAATTTGGGAGCAGCCTGGCATTTGACCCTGAGACTGTGCCAGGCCAGTGCTGTGGGTCTGAGCCACCAGCCCCATCAGTAAACAGCAATGTCACAGACCTGAGCAAGTCTCCACCATGGCTCAGCCTCACTCTGAACTTTCTTTTGTTTCAGGGGCTGATGGGAAACCCTGGAGAACATGGACTGAAAGGTGATAAGGTGATCTGAATACTCCCTTATTGCACTGTGTTTTAATTTTGCATGTAAAACCCCCTTTCTAGTTTCTTATTCAGCATTGTAGTGCTGGTTCCACTCCGGCCATCTCTGCCCCATCCTCTCACTCTCCCTCCATTCGTGACACTAGTTTTAATTTTTCTTTCTTTGATATCTGCCCCATCCCTTTTTCCATGGAGTATAGATAAGTTATGCTCAGATCCTCTTTGGAGCTCCTGTCTGCCACTGATGATGGCAGTAACTGTACAATTATCTGGTGTTCCACTGGTTTTATGTTGTTTACGTGATGGGATGGGGAGGAGATGATCCAGTGAGTTTGCATTAATGCATTTGGGGGAAAGATGTGTTGTGAAAAAGCAGCCCTGTATCAAACCAGGTGGATCCCCTGGAAAAACTGTAGGGTGTTGGATACCTCTGCTCCTGCTCAAGGAGCCTCACCTCAGTTCAGCTTCCTACTGAGAGGAAATTGCCTTGTCCCAAACTGATATAAATCACTTTAGAAAAAGCAAAATGGAGAGGGGCCTTGATTGCAGTGATTTAGTGGTGCTGGCACAAAACCACGCAGCTTCAGCTAGATCAGCATGAAGCTGTGTGTGTAAATGTCTCACTGTCACAAGAACCCTCCTCCTACAGATACTCAGCTGTAGGATTTATTTAGTCTGAAAGAGTGGGAGGTGCTGTTATTTATTGCTGGCTCTGATTGCTCAGGAGGGCAGTGGAAAATGACCATTAAGTGTATTCTCCTCCTCCTGTCGGATGTTTTATTCTCTTTTTAGATGTTTGCTTTTAGAGAATGATTTAGCAGCCCAAAAGTGCACAGGGGGGAAGCAGTGTCAAACCAGTTGGTTCAGCTCTTCTTATGTTATAGCAGCTCTTTGCCAGGACTCCTGTGTCTGCAATTTCCATTTCTCCCTTGTGCTGCCTTTCCACTTCTGTTGAGAGTAGTGACGAGGCAAGAGAAGGACTTTTTCTTTAGGACAAGCTTAAGACATTGTAGCTGGTTTCTGGACTAAACCCCAGATCCTGGAGTCCACAGACTCCTCTGTCCACTCCTTGGGAGAAATGGCTAAATATCTTAAGAATCACCAGAATCTAAATCATTGTTTAGCAAAATGAACCTTCCTGGACAATTCAGTCTCCATCACTTTATAGAACGGCTCAGTTTATGCCCAGTATTTCCCCAGCCACTGCTGTCACAGTAACCAAGTGGTTTGTGGCTCTCTCTGGAGTTATCCATCCAAGACTCCCAAGTGTGGAATTATCCATCCTCCCAACAATCCCACGCTCCTGAGGTACAGGAAACCTTTTCCTTCCCCTCCCAACTGCCTCCCCCTGCAAGCTCCAGGCTGCAGGTCATCCTGCCTTCCTGGGGATGGGTTGATGAAGATTTAATTGGATGACTGCAAGCTCCTATTAATCCCATCTGTCTTGGTCACATCTAGAACACGTGGCCTTGTACAGGTTTGTCTTTTTGTGGCTGAGGAAATCTCCCTTCAGTCAGCAGCAGTGAGATGGATGCTGGTAAAAGCTGAGGATAATGACAGGGTGGCTGGATGGTGTGTGGAGGCAGTGGGAACATCCCTGGAGCTGCCAGCTCAATCCACCTCTCACCACATGGTGTGAACCAGAATTAGGGACAACACCTCACTCCTCCAGCAGAAATCACATCTTGTCATCTAGCAGCTAGACAGGCAGGTCCAGGTCATCCTTCTGTTTCCATTCCTGTGTTTTCATGGAGGCAACGACAGCAAGAGGAGGAGGAGGAGAGGGTTGTATCTGCTCTTATTGGGAGAAGTGGAATTGCTGTGCAACTCTGAAATAAAGAGTAGCCTTGAGAAGACCACGTGGGGTGATGAGTGCAGGGGAAAGGTGGAGGAAGCAGAGGAAATCCCATCTACTTGTTCTCTCAAAGGAGTTTTATGAATCAGGACATCTGTAGCTTGTGGAGGACATGGCTCAGGGAAATACCTCTGGAGTTGTGTGGCGTTAGGGTTAGGTCCCTTTGCAATGCTGAGCAGGAAGTCTTGGGAACAGAGACTTCCAATCGAGGAAAATTGAGGGGATTTTTCACAATGACCTCTGCATCCCACAGACAGCAAACACATCCCACAGCTGTGCCTTGGTCCCTTCCCTTGTAGCCCCTCTCCGTTTGTGTTGGGTTACAAAGGGCCTCGGGGTGTCTGAAGCTGCATTTCTTTTTATAGGTGAAACACGAAGCACAGGCAGCATCCCATGGGCAGAGCCTGGTTGTAATTTCAGATCCTACATTCCTTTTCCTGCCCCATGAACCGAGTCCTTGCAGACCCATTTCGTCATCTCAGCATTGCAGTTTTTAATTACAAACATGCCTGACCTCTTTCCTCTGTAATTTTTCCCTCATATTAAGGACACAGATCCCAAGTCCCAGTTCCAGGGCAGGTAAAAGGTGATGCCCCAGCCCTCAGTTGCCCATTTCTCAGAGTTGTTTGAAAACTAGTTTAATTTTCATGCCCCACTTTTCCTAAAGGTTGGAGACAAAGGTTTGCTCCTGCATTTTGCTATGCTCAGGAAACTCTTTTATTTTAGCAGTTACTACTTTGTGTCCAAGTATTTCCTCCAAAACAGTATTTCAATGGCCACTTGTACTGTCTGGGTAGAAAATAGTTTAATAAAAAATATAACCTTTCTTTTTTTGACCCTCAGAATTGATGATAAAGGCAAACCTCAGAGCCAACCTGTCACTTCCAGAAAAGCTGTTTTCATGCTGCCTTCAGTCAGGAGCCAGAATTAAGTAGATTTCAATGTTTTAAGCCTTGGAATACATAAAATAAGTAGAAAATTGAGAGAAGATGAGAGAAATCTGTGAAGGAGCTGGGTCACACAGTAGTTATTTTTTGCCATTTCTGTTGTATCTAATACTTGGGGTTCTTCCGAACTGAAGCTGTGTGAAGAGCTGATTGTTTCCATTTCGCATTGCCAAAAAAAAAAAAAAAATGGAAAATAGCTTAGATGAAACAAAATGTTGGTTATTTGACTCAAATTAAAATATTTTAGGTTAAAAACCAAACGAGTGAAATCAATTTAACATTTTTAAGAGCAACATTTCTATTTTGCTATGTAAGAGATTTGTTTTGAAGATGGTTCAGCGAAATGTTCCGGGAACATTTGCCAAAACATTTAAGCAAATTTAGCATGAATCCATGAAATGTTTCCATCATTGAATCTGCTTAGTTCTTAATTATTTTCTTCTGAAAAATTGTGTTTGAAAAGTCTTTACCAACTCAAACCTGAACTGTCCACAATTTCATTATCCCCTGCATGTTACTGAAGTAGTTACAATTATTTCAGCTCTCTGATAACAAGGGGGTGGTTTTTCTGGAGTGAAGTGGACTTTCTCTGACATCTCTCTGTGGACTTTGGCTCTCTTGCAGGGCTCCATATGTCTTCCATGTGGACTGTGTTTGAACATATAGCTCTGGAGTGGCTCATTCCCTTGCTGGGAAGCCAAGTTCATGGGACAGAGTTCCTCCAGCAGTTATTTTTGTTGGGTCTTGTCATTGTACCAAGTTATTGTAGTCATTCCTCCCTTGACTTCCCAAGTAGAATTTTCCTTTCTCTGCCCCATCATTGACTCATCCTTTGTTTAAGTAAATCACTAAGTACATGAAGTTGGAAGGGGCATCAGGAGGTAATTTGGTCCAGAGCTGCTCACAGCAGGGCTAAGAGCCAGTGCAAGGTAGCCCACTGCTCCTTGGAAAGCCTTCAGGGAGTCAGGATGTGTTCTGTTGGTCCAACGAGAGGACAGACAGACAGCTTGGTGAGAAATACTGTCAGTGATGGGTTCCCCATCCTAGTGAACACCAGCCAACCCCTCCCAGGGAATCTCAGCTCAGATATTGGCAGTGAGGTGGTACTAAAGCATTACCACAAGTTGCTCTTGTTTTCTTGTGAAAGAGGATTGATGTTTGATGTCAGGACTGGGATATGCTCATAGAAACCCTGAGGATTGTTTTCTTTTCTATAGAGCCTTGTGAGAAAAAAGGTTCATTCGTTGAAAACTGAACCCTTCTGTTCAGCTGAATTTAACACTTCACCAGCATCATGGTCCCTGTGAGCCAAAGGAACTCTCTCTCTTCTTGCAGCTTCTGTAGATACACAATGCTTGGGAATTCCTGGGTTTCGCTCTCCCACAGTTTCCTTTCTCACCTTGGGATCAAGTTGGGAAATACACACTTTGTTCAGGGCTGTTGCTACACTCAATGTGGTCTGCAGCTTGCCAGCAGTTTGGTTTTGAGTTGAGACTTTTGCTGTACAAAACACCTTCTAAGCATCAACCTGGGTATTTTGGCTGTTGCTGTTGCCTATTTTAACTCTCTGGTGATGTGTACCCAGGGTGATCAGGGAAGAGCAGGTGTTCCAGGAGATATTGGCTTCCAAGGAGACAAGGTAATTGTTTTTCTTTTCTCCATCATTCTTTTCCCCTTCCATAGCAGTGGCCACCAGTTTTCCCAGTTCCTCCACCAGGAGCTGGAATTAGCTGCATCCTGCTGTCAGGTTCCCCTGCTTGGGTAGCTCCCATTTGGGCTATGCTGTGCCTTTCTAAAATCCATGTCAGAATAGGGATTTTGTAGTCACTCATAGTAAAAGCAGTTCTGCAGGGGTCTATCTGTAGGAGATATGTCTTCTAGCAGAGATTGGAAGTGATGGGATTGATGGGGATGTGTGTGAATGTGTGTGGTCCAGCGGCTGCAGACTCAGGAGATTTTGTCTGCTCAGTGCAGCAACTTAAACCCTGACCCAGGGAAGCACTTAATGCTCTGTATAACTTCTGATCAAATGACTTCTCCCCTGTGACTTAATGTGATACTGACTGTGGCTGACAAATGTTGCACACAACCCTGTGCTGGAGCCTGTGTGGCTCTGAGCCACAGCCAACTGCAGCAGCTCGTGTTCTTTGGGGCTAAATTCGGGGCTGTCTTCAGAAACATCTCACTGACATTAGTGCAGCTGTCCCAGCTCCATGCAGGGCTGAGTCCAGCCTTTAGAAGATGCTCCTCATTCTGCAGCAAAGCTGGAGCCTGGGGAATTGGAATTTTTTTGATGCCTCATTGTGTTCTGAAAAAAATGTGTCTCTCTCAGGGCAGCCAGGGCTTGCCTGGGGTCCCTGGGGCACGAGGGAAAGCAGGGCCCCTGGTAAGTAACCAAGTACCTTCTGCTTCCTAATCCCCCTTTCCAAAGGTTCCATGCCCAGCTGGAAAGACAGCTTGGCAGGGGTGTCCTGTTCTAAACAGGAAGCCTGACAGCCAGGAGCCAGCTCACTTTTCCCCATGTTTTTCTGATTTCTGCAGGGAAAAGTCGGTGACAAGGGACCAGTTGGGTTTCCAGGACCACCTGGCCCTGAGGTATGTCCCACCACCTCCTTCTCACATCCTTCCAGCCCAGGGCTTCACTTCCCTGCTGGGATATAGTGGTGATGGGGGAGAAAGGCTCAAGATGGGTTCATGACCCATTCTACTTCTCATGGTTTCCTGGTTTTTTCCTTCCCCTTTTTTGTCATAGATAAAATGGAGGAGTTTTTTTCAGTTTTTCCCCCTCAAAACACCATTTAAAGCAGAAAATCCTCTTACTTCCCTTACCAAAAAACAGTCACAGTGATACTTTAGATGCAGGCTGAGCTTCCCCCAGCACAGCATCATTTTTCTCCTTCCAAAGTGACCAGACAAGGTCTGTAAGATGCCAGAGAGCCACTTGCAGCACACCTGATGTTCTGCTTTCCCCTCAGCAGCGTTCTGGCATTTCCCAGGGGTCTGGAAGGGCTCTCAGCTGAGTGCTGCCACTGAGCAATCTGTTCCTCTTTGTTGCTATTGGAAATAGGCGTGGATTCCTTTGTTTCCTCCTCGATGGGTGGGTGGGTGGGGAGGAACCATGCCAGGATGACAGCAGCTAATGAGGGTGTCAGCACCTTTCCTAATTCCTCTCCTGCTTCCCTCTGCTGCCGAGGCTGCAGCTCCTTCCTCGGAGCACAGAGGTTATGCGCTGACTCACAAAGATTAATGAGAACCCCAATGGCTGCTTTTAGCTGTGTGATGACAGGGAGGTCCGAACTGCAATAAATCTTGTCAGATGGACCTGAAGGGAGTTGCTGGGAGAGGCTGCTCTTCCATCAAACCCTCGGGGTGCTCCATCGTGTCCTCCCGAAGCCGTGGTGGCCCCCACACGGACGCTGCCAGCGTGGAACACACCTTGTCCCTCAGCCTTGAACTCAGCCCCTCACAGAGCCTGACACTGCCTGCAGATCCCACCTGTGCACCCTGACTCTTCCTCATTTTCTCCAGGGCTTCCCAGGTGACATTGGCCCACCAGGAGAAAACGGTCCCGAAGGTCTGAAGGTGAGTGGAGCAGAGACTGCGGCTCCGTGTGGGGCTGGAAGCAGCCAGGGAAAACAAAGTAGTGGGAAGGGGGGAAGAGAGAAACCTCAGGAGATGCCTAAAGACTGTCCTGGCCAGCATCTCAGCTTGGTCTGTTTGGCTTGAGGTCCCTCCAAGTGCAGCGTTTTCTTTTCTTCAGATTTTTTTTTTTCTGCAACAAAATTGACATTGGATAATGTCCCATGGCTGTGAAAGAGACTTTCTCATTTTAATTGCCCTTCTGAGCTTATGTTTCTATTTTCTGACTATCTTTTCCTTTGGCTCTTTCTCAGGGAAAGCCAGGAGCACGAGGTTTACCTGGGCCAAGAGGACTGCCTGGACAAGAGGTGAGTGTCCTAAGCTGAAAAGAAATTTGATTTAAAGAACAATGCTGAATTTTGTAAATTAATGCATGGTGAAATGGTGTCCATGGTTTAAAATGCTCTGGACCCTCTGAATCTGGAAACAGATGCTTACACTGAGTGATGAGAGACCTGCAGAAGAGGAGCTTCCTCTAAGCTGTGTGATCTCCAAGTCCTGTGATCTCTGTTTCCAGTCACTACTGGCATCTGCTGACCCTAAATTCTGCCTTGGCTTTTCTTTTAAAGCCTGTTCCCCCACCCCCAGATGGGTGTTGGAGCCCTTTTCCCTGCACATCCCCTTGCACAGACATGCCCTGGCCTGGCTTTTGCTTTCTGCTCCTTTTAAGTGTGCTCCTTTTCAACCATGAGACCTTCAGACTCCGCTCTCTCACACGGAGAAACATCCCTCTGTAAAAAGAGAAGGAAATGGGAATTGCTGCCCTGCAGAAATTCATTTGCCCAGCACCTCAGAGCTTGCAGCTTTCACTCACCACTTCCCCTCAGAACCTGAAGCATCATTCCACTTGCAGTCATTAAGAAGGGAACACTTGTCATTGATTTAGTTGTCCTGGATCTGAAAATACATTATGGGAGCAGCAGAGAATGTCTGGGTTCCCTGTTTATCCTGTTGTAACTCCAGTGACATTGGTGTAATTTCCTCTCACTCAGGCCAGTGTAAGCTATTTGTCCAGAGTCACGAGACATTGTGTAAATAATACTGAGCACATGCATGGGTAGGAGCTCGTTTTAATAGCACTAATAATTCTTAACTTTTTCTGGGAACTCTTCTGCTTGTTCTCTAAATGGGATTAATGCAAATTAGCTCATTTATTTGCAGTGAAATAGGAAAAAAAAATATTCCAGCCAAAATACAAAGGGAATCGAAGCCCTGCATTCCAGGTTCAGGCAGGCGTGACCAAGCTGCCTTCAGTTTACTCTAGTTAGTGAGTGTAAAAGTAAACCCAAAGACATGGACATGGAGTTTGGTGCAAGCTGTGCTGAAGGACTTTGAGTGTGCAGCAGAGCACAGCACTGTGCTCCTACCACCACGGTCACCCAGGGCACTGGGTCAGGGCTCTGAATTACATCTCACTGGAAATGTGGTGTATTGTGGTGGCTTGTCTGAGCCTTTGGAGCTGGGTTCCTGACCCCCAATCCCACCCTCAGCCTGTCAGTGCCCCTTCATTACCACGGCTGACCACCGAAACGAGAGCAGCCAGGCTGTGGCTGCCAAGGGCGCTTTTAATTTCTCTCTTGGCAGTTGGTTTTAAACACTTGAGATAATTTTTGTGAAGCTTAATTGAAGGTCTCTTAGAAACTGTAGATCTGATCCTATCACATTAGAAATTGGTGTGGAGCCAAGGGAAAGGACCGAGTCCAATTGCTGTGTGAGATTTTGTGATAGCTCCCTCCTGCAGCATGTGTAGTCCCAGCTGAAAGCAAAAGGGAAACGTTCATACAGTTGCCAAATGGTTCTGTGGGAAATTTTGGAACATGCTTTTTGGGGGGGAAGGGAGAGGAAAGGGGGGAAGAAACAAAAAGGGAACTCTATAGTATTCACATCCCTGCCAAATCAAAAGACGCAGAGTTAAGGCAGCACGTCCAGGGTACCCTAGTGGCCAAATCCAGCCCATCATAGACCAAATCAACTGGTGTTTCCTTGGTTAAATTTTGGATGGCTTTTACTGGCAGGACTTGACTTGAGATCTTTTTCTCTTGAGAAAGCTCAGAGGCTGTTTTAAGATAGAGAAGGGCTCAGCTGTTGAAATGTGACAGCTGAGCACACAGCCTGTGTTTAACTGCTGCTCACACTGCAGGCGTTTCATTCCTGCTACGTGGTGAGTCCAAATTTTGTCACTACTTCACCTTTTATTTTAATTTCTTTTCACCTCAGGGAGATGAAGGACCCTTAGGACCACCAGGAGTCCCTGGTCCAGAGGTAGGTTTCAGTCATTTATTCACTCAGTTATTACCAGCTCTGATGACCTTGCAATGGAATTGTAATTAATTTCTCATAAAGCTTCAACCCTCCTGGTTTGGGAAGCTAATCTGCCCTGCTATGAATAATTATCTTGTCCAGGGCTTGATTGATTGCTTGATCCAGGATGGCTGAAAGTCCAGGAAGTGTCTTGCACAGGGTATCGAGTTTATGACTTGCCTAAAGTCTCAAACCTTGAAAAACTCTCTAATGTTTAAACAGTTCATCCTCAAGATAAATGGCTTTGATTGGAAACCATCTCCATAACCAGCCCTTGTGTTTCTTCCTTGATTTATAGTATTTTTCAATGAGTAGAGGAAAAAGAAAGAAAAAAGACTGGGCAGTCAGAGAGAGTCCTTTTGCTCTCTGTGATCTATTAGAGAAACACAGTTAGAAGAAGCAAAGAGAATATTGTCATATCTGTGAGCTTGTCAGCTCAGGATTTTGTAATGGATTTGTACAGAATTGTCACCTCAGGATAGTAAAATATCCCAAAATTGGTAACAGATTGATCAGAAAATGAATGTTATATCTTTATCTTTTATTTTTTAAGTATGTAAGCTGCACCTGTGACCAAAGCAGCTGCAAGCTTTTGATGTTTATGGTTTTTCCATGTATTTCAGGGTCGATCTGGTCGGAAGGGATTTCCAGGAACACCTGGTCCCAACGGTCCAAAGGTAAGAAAAGAGCTTGTTCCTGATTAGGGAAGCAGTGGGTAGAAGGGAAGAAAGGAAGAGGGAAATATCTTTCCTCACCTTTACCACTCTCCCAGGTATTCATTCCAGAGAGAACAAGAGGGTTCCTCTTTTTCTCTGAATTCTGGGGTCTTAGCTTCTGTTTCTTTCTTCAAAAAGAATCATGGTGCATTTCTTAAGCCATTATAAACAAAAGTGTTCCTCTTTTGATATTAACCAACTTCTCCCTCCATCATCATCTCATTTTCCATCGCTTCTCCATGGTTTTGTTCTAAAACAATGCACATCATTCCTATCTTTGCTGCCTAATTATCAGCAGGAGCCATCCCAGGGCAATGCACTCCACAAACCCACACTCGAAAGGAAAGAGAAAACCCAACAAAAACAACCTCTTCAAACACTAAATAGCAAAAATATGGTCTGGCAGCATATCTGGAGTATCTGCCTACTGAGAAAATACAGCTGCTGTCCTGGAGACACTGGTGAGCCTGTGATGGCCCATCCAGGGGCACAACGACGGCCTCCACGCGCTGCCACAGCTGCCCTTATCCCTGGTGGCTTTGAAACCCTTCTCCTTCTGCTTTCTCCTTCACCCCTCATCATTTTCATGTTCTGAACTCCTTCCTGCACTGGGATTTATCTCATGTAAGTTCTTGCTGTGGTTTTCCTGTGAGTGCTCCATGTGACAGTAACGTGAGCCTCTCTGAGGTTTTGTAGCAACAGAATCAGGGTGCAGCATTGCCTGGGAATAGTTGGGTTTTCTTTTCTTCTTATGCTTTGTAAAACTTTGGGATAAAGTAACCAGGACTGGGCTGGGTCTGTGACACAGGGCAGTAGATACCTTATGTTTCAATGTGGTTCTCTGAAGGATATTTTACTACAGCAGGACCAGCTTTTGGGGCGTTTCGCTCCAGAACTGCAAGTGTTTGCTCCATGTTTGTGTCAATAGTGTTTCCTGCTTTGGATTATCCTCCAAGTCACAGTTGGTTTTGTAAGATGATGTTTCTCACAGATTTTCCCCAGTTCACGCTTTGCAGCCCAAATAAGGGGCGTACAAAGAGCCAAGTTGTGCCCAGGGCCTGGCTGGCAGTGCCAAGTAACCCTTGTGCCTTTGTCTCCTTGTCCTGCAGGGTGAGCCAGGAAACCGTGGCCGACCAGGGAAAGTTGGTGAGCAGGTAAATTCCTTATTTTCCTTGTCCCCTTGATGTGATCTCCTCTGTACAACACATCCTGGGTGCCCAGAGTGCAGGCAGAGGGCAGTGGCCAAGGAGTTCTGGCCACCTCAAAGCTGCCCACAGCCCTGGTGCTCCACGTTCCAGGCTTTGCCAATGTGGTTTTTAAGAACAGGATTCTCTGCTTTGGGTGCTATGTTGCTTTTGCTTCCCCTAAATTTTCTGGGGAGTAGAGGAGATAGCAGCTGAAGAAACCAAACGCTGGGGAAGAGAAACACTGAGCTGCATTTCATTGTAATTCCACAGAGAACATTCTGCTGGCATAACCCAGGACATGCATTATCCCTGTAGGCTTTGGGGGAACCACAGGCATCAAGGAGAAAGCAGCAATTGTTCCCACATCTCTGTCATTGAAACCAACAAACTTGTCCACCAACAACCCTGAAAGTGAAACCACAGGGCCTCCAATGTACTCTGTGTGTTCCTGCACCACCACACCAAGCAGGCTGTGGCAGCTGGCCCTGGTGCTGCGGGTGTTGTTTCTCACCACTGCTGTCCTTCCCAACACCTTCCCTGCTGGGGTCAGCATGCTTGGTCTGCTTTGGTTTAGCTTGTCAGCCTCTCTGGCTCTTCTTTACCCTGTGTGCAACAGCCAGGGGTCACTTCCACCAAGGGTTTCTGACCAAGCAAGTCCAACAAAGTCAAGGTGTATCCTTTTCAGTACCAGCAGTCTGATACCAGCCTCAGTATCTATCAAAGCTGGTTACTTCTGTTTGGAAATTAGAGCCATTTCTGTCTTATGGTTGTTAATTTGCTCCATGAAGAGCAAAGGAGCAAAGCTATTCCTCACATCTGAGTTCTACTTGCAGCTTTATCAGACTCTGCACGATCTCAGGGAATACTTTCCAGTGCTTTGTGCCTCAGCTTCCCCTCCTGTGGAAGGTGTGAGACAGCCCTGAGCAGAGCTTAGCCCAGTGCCTCCTGTTCTGAAGTGGCACCTGTGGATACTGTTAAAAATGAATATTCAGAAGTGCTTTGAGATCCTTAACCAGACATTGTCCTTGAAGGGCAAAGCATCATTAGGATTATTATTCTTTAACTTCCCTCAGGACTGACCTTGGATGAGAACTGTAGGCACTGCTCATAGAAAAGAAAACACAGCTGGCCTCTGCTGACACTGAAACCAGCACAGTGGTAGGAAAGCTGCCTGTGTTATTCTTAGTCAATTAGTCTCTCTCTAGAAATATCACGCAGAAAATTTCCATTTCTGAGCCAGTCAAGTCATTAGAACAAAAATGTTTCACCAGACTAACGAGAAATAACCTCCTCTCTCATCACACCTCCACTGAACAGATGCTGGAGTGTTGGGGTTTCCTTTCTCCCTCCACTTAAACTTCAGCAGCTGCTGTTTGGGCCAGGTTGGTTTTTTGCAGGGCCCTGAGAGGATGGGCTTAGGCCCTTGCCACTGAAGACACCATCACCTCACCCTGTTTTCTCTTGTGGAGACCTTGGTGTTTTCTGTTCCACACTAAGGGTGGTCACACTTCTCAATCCTGCTGCTCTGCCTCACAAATGGGTTCTCTCAGAGGAGAAAATCTCAGCATAACAGCACGAGAAGAGATCAGCCATTCATCTCACTGGAGGTTTCTTCCCTTTCTTAGGGACATCTGTTTAGGAAAACATGTGAGTTTCTGTGGGTTTCCAGTGATACTTGAGCTCTCATTGAAAAGTGAGGTTTTAAGCCACAGGGCAGTCCCTGATGCGTTGTTTTTCCATTGCAAGGACACAGACTGGGGAAGATCATTCATGAGATGCTTGTTGTCTCCATGTGCTGGAAGGATTCCAGCTGCAGGGTGCCCCAGTACCCTGGAAATGTGTGGGTTAACCCTTCCTTGCCTGAAAATGGAGTCAGAAGGATACGAAGAGGAATACAGGGCCACAGGCCAGGGAAGCCACCAACCTTCCTGTGCCAGAGCTGGGAATGCACAGCAGGAGAATGTCACCAAAATGTCCATGCTGAAGGTCAGAGAGCCCTGTGGGAGAAGCAACAGGAAGGTTCTGCCATCCCAGGGAGCCCCTGCTTGGCACTAGAAAATCCCAGTGAAGAGTTGTGCCAGCTGAAAGAGGCTTCAATTGATTTATGTCCTTAATGGGACTGGGGAGGTCCTGCCATAGCAAGAGCAGCTGTTTGAGTCCCTTCCCTGTACAAGAAGTGACAGCCCTGCTCACTCATGGGGCTGTGTCAGGGTCAGCCACAGACCCATCCCTCCGTGCTGGGAAGGACAGCCAAGGCCCCTTGAAGGTCTCTTGTCCTTTAAGGTCAAAGTATGTTGTCTCAATATCAGCTTTCTGAGGTAATTTGTCAAAGGACACCAGCACCATCTCCTTTGTGTCTTTCTCCTTCCAGAGGAGAGGGTCTGTAATGTCAGGTTTGCAGGTGGGGAGGTCCTGATTGTATTAACCAAGGTCAAGAGGGTCACCAAGAATGGAGCAGGGAACGGCACTGGTGTTTCCCACAAGTTAACACTGCTCCTTTCCAACCCATTTACCTTCTCCTCCAGGGCATCTCTGACCTCCAGACATCTCCATCAGGGATTTTCAGGCACCGTGGTGTTCACAGCCTCTTTGATGTGACAGGGTGTTGGGAGCCCAGCATGGGCCCAGGGCAGGGCCGAGCCCGGTGCACAGGGGGTTAAACCACACGGCTGTTCTTTGCGGGTCAGAGCGTCCTCCTTTAAACTGTGATATTTACTGTTTTACTTTCCCTTTCTTTCATCTGAATGGGAGGATTGTACATTTACTCCCTCCCGTCCTTTGTCCCTGGTTTGTTTTGTTTTGAGTTCTAGCGAACCAGTAAAACAGAAAGGCCGTGATCGGTTCCCGCTGGGAGCGACTAGCGGTCCCGTCCCTGGGAGACCCTGCTCACGCTGGGCTCGCCGGCCGCTTGTTTCTCTCAAATGGGCTATGATTTATGCAAGGCTTCATTGCTGACTTGCTCTCCGTTGATGGAGCCAAGAGGGGGGGCTTAATTATGACAGGGCTGGACAATAAATGGGGAAAGCGAGACAGGAGTTAGGAATTACAACCACCAGTCCCCCCTCCTTTCCTTCCCCCCACCCCCCCAAGCCCCCAGCAACTTTTTAACAATCTCCATCCCTTTTCCGCCATGCCCTTGGCTGGGGAATACAGCAGACTGAATCATGAGCGACACGCTGAACTCCCGTCTAATATAAATGTTTTAAATTCTTTCCTGTATAGTGTGGGCCTTTATCCGGGCAGCCAGCGCTGCTGGGACTTCACGTGCATCATTACACACACTGCCCGGAGCCGTGTTTGATGCAGGCCCTCTTTTCAACCCTGGGAACCTGAGAAAAATATGTTGTGCCACAGCCATTTCAGTGTAATGACCACCATTCATGTCTGCTTTGATTACATATTTGCCATTGGCAGCTCTTCTGGTTCTTAAAACCTAAATCTTTCTGTCTTAAAACCTAAATCTCCTTGCCTTTAGTGTCTATCCCATTTTGGCCAGTGAAGAACATCATTACCCAATCTCCCCGTGTTTTTTCTTATACTCCTGATAATTTACTGAGATTTACTTGGCATAGACATATCTATCTCGGTTTGTGTCTGCTTGCAGACACAGCAGTGTTGGTTAATTTAGCCCAGAGCAGACAGTGCTGGCTGCAAACACTGCAGAGCTACTGTGCTGGAAGCTACAAGGTCCCTGCTCTGCATCTCACGTTCACACCAAGGGACTGTCCTCTCACGTGGGGAGCAGTGTCATCTTCCCCTGTGCTGTACCACAATGCACAAGAATTTTCCCTGGGTTTGGGCTGAAATGTTGGCTGTGCTCCCCTTCCATCCCAAAGTTGATGTGTGCAGCAGGGCCAGTGTTGGTGTTCCTGCAGGTTCCTGCACAAGCTGCCATAACAAGCAGCACATCTGAGGGGGTCTCAGGGGGGCACTGAGGGCTCTTGGAGTGCTCAGATCCCTGCAAATCCCTCTGGGAAGCACCACCAGTACACCTGGCTTCAGGACCTGGATTCCTGAGAGGCTTTTGAGGGTGGAAGCTGATGCTGCCATGGACAGTGGGTCTGCAGATTGACCTTCAAGCCAGAGCTTGGATATGCAGCATCCCTGGAAGGGAGTTTGAAACAGTTTTGTTCTCAATGGGATCAACACTTGCTGCAGAGCAGGGATCCCTCTTCTGAGGGACTGGCCTAAGGAACCAGAAATTTCTTAAAGAGCATATTCACAGGAGAAAGAGAAAGAGTTCTATGGTTTTCCAAGAAATTGGAAATGAACAAGAGATGTACTCTTTGTTGCTTTATTGTCTATTTTTGCCTAGCAATGCATTGCCCTGATGCATCTCATTGCTTTGTATTCTCTGCCATAACTTCTGCCTTCTTCATGGCCTTGGGCTATTGGAAGAATTTGGAAACTGGATGCAGTTGTATACCTGCACTTGTGTCTGCTTGAGAGGACAATTGATCAGCAGCCTTCAGCAATGCCACCCAGTGGCAACCTTGCATAGGCAGATGTTGCAGAGTTTTCTGCTCTCCCATTGATTCCTGCACTGGGCAATCTGTGCCGAGTCCAGCTCTGTCTCAGGGGTGTCTGGTCCGGGCAGCCTGGCCACAATGACACTCTTGTGCTCCAGGACTGCCTCAGCTTCAGACACAAAGGCCATTTCAAAACAAAGAACATTTCAGAAAGGTTGGTGACACCCCTGCAGGATAGTGGAGCTTCTCTGTTTGTAGCTGTCATCCCATGGCTAATGGGTATTTCCATCATGGCACAGAGGAGACAGAGCACCAGCAGTGGCTGAGGGGATAGTCCCTTGCATCTCCAGAGCCAGAAACCACTGGAGCTGTAGGGAGGTTGCTGTATCTTAATTCTCAGGCATCTTTGCTCGAGATTGCATCTGTTTCCATCTTCCTAATTAGAAGCAGTTCTGTTTGCCTCTTCGTTATCCCGAACATTGTTAAACCCTGAGCTTAGACTGGAGGTTTGTTCCAAGATGGTTTCTGAGTAGTGTGCGAGATCCACTGCCCTGCTGGCCACTCTGGCTGCAGGAACCTTTATTTCCTCCTGGCATCCCACCAGCATGACACTATCCAGGGCAAAATTAGCCTGCACAAATGGCTGAGGCAGCTTGGATTAACCCAGAGGAAGCTTACCCAGTCCATCCACTAAAACGATGGTAAGTCTGTTTCTGTGCAACCCAGGAGCTCCTGCTGCAGATCTCCTGGGGAAGCTGTTTGGGGAAAAGCTCACAGAACAAAGCCACGCTGTGGACTCGGCCTCTCTTCCTCCACTCATCCACTCTGCTGTGTGTTGTGGTTCTTGCAGATCCTCGTGCTGCTGTTCCAGCTGGCGCCTAAAGCAGAACCAGCTGTGGAGTTAGACATTCCCATGGCCGGGAGCAACTCCGTCCGCTCTGGTAGCCAGTAGGAATTACTGAGCATTATAGGAGGGATGCTGTGCTATTGCAACCAGCAAGGTGGACCAAAGGAACTGTTTACTTTCTCAGCAAATGAAAACTGAAAATTAGTTGTGCTCTCCTCTTTCCTCAGGGTCTAATGGGTTTCATTGGTCCGGTGGGGGAGCCTGGAATAGCAGGAGAAAAGGTAGGATTGCGATGAAATGGTTGTTGTAATTTTTGCAGGATGGGGAGGCTGAGGCGGGAGAAGGGTTGTGGAGATTTAAGTTGACATGTGAGTGCAACACCCAGCTGGGAATGAAGCACGTCCAGGGTGTCTGAGCTAGACTAGGACCAGGCCAAAATCATCCATTTCTTATTCAGGAATTAACATGTGCTGTCCTCTAGGGAGATGCTGTCAAATATTCTTTGAAAAATTAACTTTCCTCATTCATAATGTGCCAGGCAGTTTGTATTTAACAGTCAGCTCTGTTTTTTATGGGAATGAGGGATCCATCAGCCCTGTGTTGCTGGTCATGGGAAGAGTCCATGGGATTGAGGTTACAGTTTTCTGCAGAGGGGTGCTCTGGGTTGCCAGGGGGGTCATGCTGGACCAGGGCTGAGCCTGCATTGAACAGGTCTCAGAAATTTCTCAGGTGCACAAGAGTGCAGCCACCCATCTGAGCAAAGGCTGGTACAAATATTTCCCTTCTGATCTGACGAGGACCATCCCATCTGACTGCCCCTGGTTGCTTTGGGCACAATCAGGGCTGGTGCCCTCTTGTGTACAGTATGGACACAAACCTCTTCCAGGGGAATAAAAAGGGCTTTATTTCACATAAAAATGTAAAAGGACGTTAATTTGTTTTCTATTAGAGTGTAAACTTTTATTCAGAGGCAGCTCCCAAAGACAAATCATCTGTGTCACTCATTGTATCTCGCTCGCACGCTGCTGGTTTTCATTGGTGGTTTAATTATTCACAGTGCAGCCATAAAGATAGGGAAGAGCATAAAACGATGCATTCCACACATCAGTGCTCTCTTTCTCACTTTTATTGCCTCAAGCCCTGTCCTGTGGGTAATGATGTAAAGACTCTGTGACAGTTATACTGTGTTTGCTGCAGATCCATTTTATCGTCTGTCCACAGCAGCCTTTCCATCCTGTGGGCCCCAGTGGGGCAGTAGCAGAGCCAATCTCAGTCCAAGCTGTCAAGGCCCACAAGAACTAAAAGGAATGACATGATGTGGGCTGCATTTTAGAGAAGTAAAACAGAGGAATAAAGAGTCTGTGATGTGTCCAGGGTGGTTACACAGAAAATTGGTGCTTGAGTGATCTGTCTCATTGGCAGCTGCAGCCCTGAATTGAATGAAGAATAAGGCGTTTGCCATGCAGAAGACATGGGAAGATCTTTTTCTCTATTCCATTAAGTTCACATCTGCCCCTGTGCCTTCTGTGCCAAAGCCTTGACCACATGAGGTATCCTCAGCTTCCAGATCAGCTCTGTAATGTGATGTTACATCAGTGTCAAGGCAAACCCGGGCTGTCCTTTGAAAATCTGCCCTTGGAGATCCTCAGCACAGCTGGGATTTCCATCAGGCTTCTCTACCAGGACAAACTTAGGGATGACAGAAATAGCTATCATCAAATCAAAACCTCAACCAGGCCTCCAGTTGGCATAGTATCCTACAGCTTACTACGCTCTTGTGAGCTAAATGAAGTGGGAAATATGCTTCCATTAGACATAGCTGAGTCAGCAATCTCCATTCTGAGAGCTGCAAAACTTAAGACTGAAGCCAGTAGAATCCAAAGATTATCAAAGAGAACAATGCAGTTAATACACACTTAATAAAATCCATCCATTCAGGGAGAAAAAAATCCGTACATTGGTTTACCAGGGCCAACTGGTGACAACACAAACTCTGGGGTTTGTTTTTAATAAGCTCCTTAGAGCCCAGAAGGGATTTCCCCTTATGCTTTTTGCTGTTGGAAGGTAGGACAGATTTTGGGCGTAAACTAATTGGCAGCATTTGCTAAATCCTCCATCCTCATCCCCCTGAGCATATAAACCTAACACACCTAATTCCCAGTGCATCCCTGGGGCCAGAGGGAGACTACAGACAATTGTGTGGGAATTGCCACCATCTCCCAAAGGAGCTGTGTCCCAGAGGAGCTGTGTCCCAAAGGAGATGAGTCCCAAAGGAGATGAGTCCCAAAGGAGATGTGTCCCAAAGGAGCTGTGTCCCAAAGGAGATGTGTCCCATTACTAAAGCCACACCTTCATGTCACCCTCACATCAACAGGTTGTGGTGGTGCTCCTGAGGGCTTAACCATTTTGTCTTCTACCTTTGGGTCAAGGATGTATTCATGGCAAGTGAGATGGTCTGGATGAGGGGATAAAGAAGACTTTTGTGGTGAATAAGTGATGTTTTAGAACATAAAGCTTTTCAACCACTTGTTTTAGAAGGGATCCTACCTTTAAGGTGGGCTGAGGAGTCATCCACCTCCGAGCCCCTCATAAATCAGACCTCCAGGTCATTGTTGCTGGCACTGTGGCCTCAGCATGAGCCACAGGACAGGAAGTTCCCCCAGAACACCCACAGTCTCCTCTGAAAGCACCAGGCAGCACCTCTGGTTTTTTCCATCTTGATTCCCTGCTCTCAGCAGGGCCTTGTGACAACAGACTCTAAATCCATGGCTCTGAAACTGCCAGCACACGTAGGGATTGTGATACTGCAGAACAGGCATGTCATGCCTTGGGTGGGAAGGGCTGGAGATTTCCTTGGGTTCAGTCCTAGCACTGTTTGGAATTGAGGGTGATGTGCCTGTTTCCTTCACACCTTGGTGGTTTTGATGGCAAGAGTAAAGTCCCCTCTCTTGGGATGTGGAAGATTAGTTAATTCCTGCAATCCTTCCCTACTCTGATGAGATGGACGGAAAGGGAGTAATACTGGAAGCATTTCTGGTAGAAAGCTGATGGCATAGACATGAATTGGTGAATTTGTTTAGTTGTTTCATTGCTCTGGATCACTCTTCCCTATGCACCTGTCTCTCTCCAGGGTGACCGTGGCTCAGTGGGACCCCCAGGCCCTCCAGGAGTCAAGGGGTCGATGGTAAGGAGTAAGTCTGCATTCTCTCACTCTTGCTGCTGCCTCTGTCTCTGTCGTAGCCAAGGGTGCAGCTTCTCATGGTCTTTCAGTTTCATGGCAACAGCTGCAATTTCTTCCCATGTCTGTGGGGATGGGAATGGGCACTTGACTGGGTGGATACTGAGGTGTAGCCTGTCCCCAGAAGTTGTGTCCAGCAGTTTCCCCTTCAGTTTTGAGGTGTGTTCTGTGGCTCCATCAGCTGAAGGACTGCCTGTTCCCAAGCATCCTGGCTCTGGAACACACAGTGCCCACCAACAAGGATCTGTCCAAGCTGCCCAGAGCAGCTGGAAGTGCAGGGTGCTTGGGCAGCACAGTCACTGTGCCTTTCTGTGTGCTGCCTCTCGGGGATCTACATTTAGGAATTTAACAGTGGGGACCTCAGCTGGATCTTGTCTTGTTCTGACACTCATTTCCTGCCTACCACAGTACAAGACCCAAAGACATGTTTTCATATTACTTCAGCCCATTCTCTTCTATGCTGTTCAGAAAATCTTGCTGCTGATGTTGCTGGCCGGGTTGGAGCTGGCGTAGTGACAGCCTGGCCGTTTCCTTCTGCCCCTGAGCAGTTTTACCCTGAAAATATCAGATCTGCCTGACCTTGCAAGCAACCAACAATGTAATTTTCCCTGTCTTCCCACTTGGAGGAAGAAGGTCTGTGCAGACTGTGAATATTCACAGCAGGCATGTTCTTCTTCCTTCCCTTTTAGGGGCACCCTGGGATGCCAGGAGGAGTGGGTTTTCCTGGGATCCCTGGACCAACAGTGAGTAAAGGCTATCATCACCTTGTAATACCACACCCTGGGCATTCATGGGCTAAGTCAAGCAAATGTATTCCAGTTTATTTGAGTTTGATATGAACAAGAGATATGGGGAAAGGGATGGGACATGGGTGGGAGCAACATGGAAAGAGACACAGGAAAAGAACAGTGCTTAATTCAAAAAGCTGTAGCCCATTTCCCTAAGGAGGGATGCAGAAGTCACCATCCAGCCTCAATCTTTTAGCAGGACACAAGCTCCCTAGTTCAAGGTGTTGTGGGCTGGGAATGGTTGGCAGTGTGGTGATCACACCACAGTGATGCATCACAGTCATTTATCACTTTTATCACAGTGACCACATCATGCAGTGTGACTGTCCTGTGTGGTCAGAGCCCTGCTGGCATGAGAGGAGCAGCTCCCCCAGACAGTCCCTCCATCTGGACAGGCTCATCTGGCACACTGCAGCTGTGGCTGGAGCATGCAATTGCCATGGAGGCAGATTTTAGCCTGGCTGCAGTTTCCCACAGATGTTCTTTAGATGTAGTTCGGGCTCTCCCAGCAGCACAAGTGTTGCTGGAGCCAACAAAAAGGCAGCCCTGGGTGGGTGCAGGGAATGGATTTTGCTCGGTGTGTGAATTCCCACAGTGCTGGTAACTGGGAGGAAGAGCACAGCAGTGAAATGCCTGGGAAGTGCCAAAGGTGTGGCCTCCAAACCAGGGTCGACTCTGCCACTGCCAGGAGCTCGAGGATGCTCTGGGTGCTCTGGCTGCAGGCAGCTGCTGCCTGGGCACAGACTGTGCAGTATCAAGTGAGTGGAGGTGAAAAAAAGAGAAAATCTGAGGTGAAGCAGCAGTCATGGTGACCCATCTCTGCCTGGAGAGCAGCAATGTGGCACCAGCCAGGTCCTTACAGTAAAAGCAGCATGATGCCACCCGCAGCCCCCAGCCCTGAGCTGCTCTGTGACCCCTCATGGCAGCACTTGCTGTTGACAGAAGCCAAGGGGGGCAGCTGGATATCTGTAGATGAATTTTTAGCACCTTCCCATCATGTTAGCTGCTCCCTGAGTTGGGGACAGCTGGAGCAGTGGGCTCCCTCCTGCTCCGGGCCTGTGAGCACCCATGGCTGAGGCAGTTTCTGTGACAGAGAGCTCCAGCCCTGAGCACCATCCCTGCACCACTAAATGTACCTTCAACTGAAGCCAAATTTTGTCTGTCTTCACTGGGCCATAACAATAGCATGAGCTGAGGCATCAGATCCAGGTGGAGATACCAAAACCTCTCAGCAAGGCTCTGGGAGCTGAGGCGGTCCCTGGGTCCTTCCACTTCCTTCAGTTCCCTCTTCTCCTGCAGGCAAATAACAAATTCGTCCAAGCAAAATGTTTGCTCCACAACTGCATTTTAAAAAGTCGTAATTCAATAAGCCAAACTTCCCCACAGAGCCAGTAAATCAAATAATCTCCTAATATCAAATCCCCACTCATTAACTCCAGCTGTTTTTCCACCAAACATTCCTTATTTGCCTTTCAAGCCAGACCTGAGGCATGCAATTGTTGTTTGTCCTAAACTGTTAAAATCTTTGAATGAGCCTTAGCAGTGATGGCTGATTAATTCAACAAAGGATGACTGGAAATGGGAAGCAAAGTCAATGGTAGGAAACTTTGCCCTTGGTTTCAGCTTTCCGAGGCATGTGAATTCCTTTTTCCTCTTCTTACCATTATGCTGCATCTTTTCTGTCAATATACAGTTTTGAAAATAAAGTGTATATATAGGAATATTAAAGGCCATGTATCTTCTCCTGAACAGTTCATTGAAATTCCAGCAGGGTATCTAGCTGTTCCCTCAACATTTGCCATCATGAATGTTTCTGTCCTTGTATTTCCGTAAACTATCTGGGACAGGGTGAGACTTCCAGAGGAGATTCCAAATACCAACTAAGGACTTCACTTCAGTCCATGGTTATCATCAAAATCTCTATAAAACAGGCATCTAACACATCCACTGCCTCTGCCAGTCATTGCTATCCTCACTACCAAAACTGAGATGTGCTGTGATCACAAATGCAGTTAAAGTCAGCTGACTTTTCCATACTGAGAACAGCTCAGCATTTGTATCCTGAACTTACATGCCATGCACAAAAGCAAAATCTTCATAAATGGCAGCTGTAGGAGCAGTAGGAAGATCACAGTCCAGTTCTCCTCTGATCCATGGTGGAGTTTGCAGGGCTGACAGTTGGTAAAAGCCATTAATATGTAAACAGCCAAATCTGATGTGGGATGTTTGAGAGAGCAAGGAGTGAATGTGTCATTTTGAGGTTTTCTTTTCTGACAGCAGAAAGGCACTAACTTTAAATATCAGGTTTAAAAGCTGTGATACAGAACTACATCATGTTAAATAAATACATCCTTTTTTTTCTACTCTGATAAATATTTTAGCAGGGAAAAAAACCTGGTTTTCTGCATTTTCTGTATGCACATTAATGAATCATGTGTGTACAAATCCAGATTAAAAGAAAACCTGAAGTCTTTCTATAATTTTAAGAACAGGATCATCCACAACACCAACAGTTCACATTAAATTAATATCTGTCTGCCAGTATCAATATTTATGCAGCATTAACAGGGCAACAGTTATTTTAAGACAGTATTTAGCTGAAAAGATCAAACTTGGATACCAAAGATGAGGTGTCTGATTTTGTATTTGGACATCTAAAAACCAGATCCCGGTTATTATTATTTTTGAACAGATGCTGAGCAACAGCTGCTTTTAATAGATTCAGAGGATTCTGTGATGTGAAGAGAAGTTTCTCTTCACATCACACCACTGACACAGATAACAGGCTGCAGGTCATTAAGCATACAAACCTCAGCCAGGATCTTTGGCCTAAATGTTCACAATCCAAAGACAATCCATGACTTTAAAAAAAAAAAAACAAAAACATTTATAGGCAAGTAAAAATGGTGATGTTTTTAGCAAGTGTTTAATGAATCAATCTGCTGGTCAAGGGTCTGCATCTGAGGCCTCTGCAGATCACACAGGAATTTAGGGTCTTACCAAAACTTCTGCCTTCCTCATTTTGTTTCCTTTTTCCCCTTGCAGGGTCCGGCAGGAGCCCGTGGTGCGCCAGGGGTCCGAGGGATGAAAGGCCGCAGGGTAAGTGCTCTCCATGAGCTTTCATCCCTCTCCTCTTCCAGACACTGGAAAAACAATCTGGAGGTCTAGTCTGGGGGTGTGAAGATGAGCAGAAGTTGGGCAGCACCCCCACGTTTCTGCTGCACATAAAGGCTGTGTGGTCCTTGAAACAAATCCTAGCAGGGAAGTGACTGCAAAGGATGTGTGAGGGCAGGGGGGTGTCCAGAGTACAGGTTATCATGGAAGTGGTCCAGCCTGCCTTTTCCAACTAGCTGCCATGTCAAAACACAGTTTATGGATGCTTCTGGTGAGATTGATGAAGATTTAATTGCCTGAAGGTATAGATGGGCTGTGGGGAAGGGTGCAGGTAGAAAACCAGAAAAGGTGCCTTCATTGCTATGGGAGAAAAAATAGCTGAGATATGAAGTGTTGTGATATAACCAGAGGCAGATGAAGGAGGAAAGGGTATGTCATGACATAGAATTAAGAGACCAGGCTGACAGAAATGGAGCTGGGCTGTTCTACCCATGTGTTCCCCTCAGTCCCACAGGATTGACATCTCCCAGCAGGGCTCCACAGGCATGTGAGGCAAGTGTGCTTTGCATTGTCAGTAGATCATATTATAACCATGTCCTTTGCCTTTCTAAGGATTTTTCCAGCCCTGATTTTATGTGTACATACCTCAACAGAGCCACCCTGTAAGCACAGGTGACTCCTCACCCTGCCTGGCCCCACTGGCAGTGCTATCAGTTTCCATTTCCCCCAACAAAGAGCTCACAGACACTCAGAGTCAGTTCTTGTGTGGCTCTCCCCAGCCTGTTTGGGTGACAGCCGACAGGACACTGACCTCTAGACCTGCCAAAGCTGCTTGTTTTCCTGCCTGTGACATCCAGCCCCCGTCCCACTGAGCTCTTCAATCTTTCTTCTCCAACGGGATATTTACTGCAGGAGCATTCCTGCTTGGATTGTTTTTCCTTGTCCAGCTGCTTTACAAAGTATTAATAGCAAGCATACATGAGTTCTGCTGAAGGCCCCAACAACAACATATTTTGCATTTCTCCCTCCAAGGATCTGTTTCCATGTTTCATTTTCAAGGACATACACTGGAGTAAACTATACATTTTACCTACTCCCACATTCTGCTTCTCCTGCAGCGGTATTGGAGCGGGGTAAAACTCTGCCTAAAGCTCTACCAGCAAGAACTGAGCCTCTGGATCTGCTGCTGGTGCTCCTGCTCTCAGCTCTGTGCTGTGGTGGAGAGCTGGTGTTGTTTGAGCACTGCAGTGATATAATCCATACAGAATTTGTGAGGCAGAGGGATGTGCTCTCTGAGATCCCCAGCAGGAAGGAGGAACCTGGGCTTTGCTGTGAAATTCTACAGATTTCAGTGGATATGATGTAGAGGAGTCAGTATTGTAAGAACCAGCGGGTCTCCTGCCTGGAGGATTTCTGTTTTGAATCTCTCTCATTCACATTTTCCTTCTCTTCATACTCTTAGAAGATATTCCAGGCACATAGTATCCTATGTTTGCTTACTTGCTCCTGTGATTCCGGCTCTTGCTTCACTCAGGATGGGGAAATGATCCCCCAATTGTAATTTCAGACATTACCCTCTGTCAATCCTAGCTTGCAGAAGGGATGTAATTCAGTTCAGAGTGGAAACATGAATGCAGCCCCTGCCAGATGTTTGTGGATTCTATGAGCTCTGTTTGTAGATGCTTCATTAAAGTTACTCTGCTTTTGAAGGAAACGTAAGTAGCAAATATGGTTTTGATTGTAAAGAACAATGGAGACTTTTTGGGGTCTGCATTTATGTTGTGATAGGTTTTATATTGTCAAGATATATATATTTTAAAAAGAAAAACTTTTAAAAAATTGTAGCCTTCTTTTTAGTCCTGACAGAGCTGTTGCTCCTTCACAAGTCTTTGTTTATTCCACCAAACTGATGCTGAGCAATCTTCCTCAAATGTTATTTCCTTTCTCCTCTTCCCCAAGGAGAAGAAACCTGGACATGTGAGCCCAGGCTCATTTCCCTTCATCTGTACTCAGCGTAGCACTTACTGGATATGTGCTTAACATCCAGCTAGCAACAGCAATGTACATGCTTAAACCTAATTATTGAACCAAATCAAGGTTTAAATTTGGAGGCAGTTGGTCCAGCAAGCCCCTCACCCTATGTCACTTAAATCCTAAAGCACATTTCTGTTAATCAGCTCCTCACAGCAGGAGGATGTGTGGTAAGGATAATGTCTTCAAAAAGACTGGGAATCTCTATGAAAGGCTGAATATCAACCAGAGCCATGATTTTGTAACTCACATTATAAAGTTGAAATCCTGCTGTAAAGTGCCTTACCTTGCCCTATTCTCCTGGCCAAGGTGCTTGTCATTATTTCTATAATTTTATCCTCTCTCTGCTGGGTTTTGGCTCAGGTGATACAGAGGAGCTTTTCAAATCCCCAAGCACATTTCTCTTTTCCACTCTGCCATTCATTCATCCAGTTCCTGCATCAGCTTCTGCCCAGGTGAAGCCTGTAAATCCAAGATAAGGAGAGCACACCTGCACTCCAGGCCCTTTGCTGCTCCGTGCCAGAGGGAAAGAATTGCTGCCTCTGCCACGTGGACCTGATGATTTCCAGCATCACCAACTCCAGGAATTTGTAAATGCCAGGGATTTGTAAAGTGGTGTTATCTAAACAAACCTGAAAATATTTGCCTTTCCAAGCCCAGCTGAGTTGTTGTTCATGGAGAAGTGGAGGGTATTGTTTTGCTTCCAGGGATCTTTCTAGTTGACTGAGAAAGCCTTAGAAGTGTTTGAGGAAAAGCTCGTTCCAGATCCATGGCCAGGGATGTCTCCCTTTGGCTTCACTCAAGGCATCTGCTTGCTTTGTTGTTTGGCCAGACTGTGATAGGAAAATATCAATATTTGGATAACTGGGTAAGGAAGGAGCCTTGGGTTTCTGGAGAGGAGCTACTGAGTGCTCCTTCATGCTGCAGTTCAGAGGCTGGGCACTGTCTCTGAGCTCTGAGTAGGTGTTTAACAGGAGGGAATGCAGCTCTGCTCTGCAGAAACACCCTGTTGAGCACACAGTTCTGCAGGAATATTGTCCACTTTAGCAGCAGGATATATCCCCATTGCCTCACCTGCCATGGCAAAGCCTGGAGCTGAGTTCCCCTGCCTTTGTGAGCCGTTCACATCCAGGCACCATCGTCACCCCGTGTTTAGTCTGGGGTATCTGATAGCGCTGCTTGGTGTTCAGCACTGGGAAATGCTGGCCTGGCCTCCACTGACCAAAGGGTACTGAGGGTCCAGGGGGAGCCCAGGGGTTGTGCTCAGCCCTGCTGGCAAGGCCAGGCTGCCAAGCCTGCAGGGGGAAGGCACCTTGAGGAGCCTTGAGGCTCCTGGCTTTGGGACACTCCCTGGAAAGCTGCCAGGACCTCACTCACTCATCTCTAACCAGTGTTGTCAGTAAAAGAGAGATTTAAAAATTTAACTAATTGACTACATGTAGCTTTTCCTGTCAGGGTGGATAAGGGGAAGCCTTTAGCCCAGGTTTCAGCCCAGGAGGCTGGAGAAGATGAAGCTTGCCACACACATTTGAGGATAGAGAGTCACTTTCTCCTTCTTCAGGTCAGATGCAGATGAGATGTGTTGTGATGGGATTAGGCAGGTGACTGCTGTGAAGTGAGATTGCCCTGGCACATCCTGCCATGCTGGTGACAGGGCTGTGCTGGAAGAGGTGAGGATGCTGTAAACACTTCCCCAGCCAGCCTGGTGGGAGCCACAGTCATCACTGAGCACCTGACAGCCTCCACCTGGCTCAGAGCAGCCCCTGCACTGGCAAAGGGGCTGGACAGGGCAGGACAGGCTACAGAAGATGGGTCTGGAGGGGCTCATTCCAGTTTCCTGCCCAACTTCCCAACCCAGATCATCACTGTAATTTCCATGTCCCACTTATTTCTGATCCCTGTTCCTTCTTCCAAGCCTGAGCTAAAGGAATTCTTGCCCTCTGCACATCCTTCCCCTGCTTCACTAGCAGGTCACCACATCACCTCAGATAGCAAAGATGTAGTTGCACAAAATATCCAAGTGGCTGCTCAAAGGAAAGGGGAACAGTTTGTTTTCCAGGGAGGATGAGCATTAGGTTGTTGAGGATGTTTTCCCAGCATCATTCCCATGCCTCCCATTCCTCCCTTCTCAATGCAGGTCTGGGTATTTGCTGCATGTCCCAGTCACCCCAGGCAGCCTCCAAGATGCCTCCAGGCCCTGCTTTCCCACCACCCCAAGTAACAGGGCTGTCTGACTCAAGCTGTCAGTAGCCCTGCTTTTAAGTGACCTTCTGGTCTTTGTCATTGTGCTTTGAGGTTTATAGGGACATGGCTTAATAAAGCTTTTGGTCTTTCTCTCTGATCTAGGGGCCAGCATGAGCCACAGCACTTGGGATGTGGGGCTGGTGAGAGGTGCTGTGACATTTGTGCAGCACAGCCCAGCTGTGAAACACCCCTTTGGTTGTGGGGATCCCATCTGGGGCACAGCCCTCTGTCTGTCTGTCTGTCTGTCTGTCTGTCTGTCTGTCCTGGAGGCCAGGCTGAGCACTCTGCAGAGCTGTGCCATACTGGCAGTGCGATACAGGCTCTTGGTTATTCACTCCCTGCTCCTCTGAGCAGCACAGGGCTTTGCCAAGCTCAGTAGGAGTTTTTGCATTATTTTATATTGACAGTGTTTGTCTGCTGTAATAATTTGGCTGGGGTTCCTATACATTTCTGCTGTACACTGCTTTTCTTTGTGAGTGTCTCTCTTTGCCTGTCATCCTGGAGTTGCTTTTCTAACACACTGGCTCCCTAGCCCCGTTATTACTTTTGGCACTGGGTTTGCATCCCGATTAAGCACATTGGCTCCTGTTTTCCCTTTCTGCATTGGCCAGCTCTCAGAATTCCTCTTAGCACTACAATCTAGCACTGCTCTGTGTTTTTATTTATTATTTATATTGCAGTAGTGCCTAAGAGTCCTAACTGAGCTCATGAACTGATTGCAAACATGGCATCTGTTAACAGAGTCTCTTCATATGGCCTTTTTTAACTCTTATTTTCTTTCACTGTGGTTCTTTATTCTCTGTCAGTGTGATGCACTGGTCTCTGGGGGTCAAATGGTGCAGAGGGTTGTGTGTTCAGCTTTCGTGAAATAAGCTTGAAATACAGATGGTCTTTAAAGTCCCTTTCAACCCAAACCATTTTTTCTGTGATTCTCTGATCATATCCTTACCATTTTCCTAGGAGCCCTCACTTGGAACCCTCTAAAAGAACGAGGGTGCCCCTTCCTCAGTGATGCCCAAGCTGGACCATGAGCTGTTTAATTTTAGCTACTCACACATGCTCATTTGCAGCAGGATGTGTGTCCCACACGCCTCCCGAGGTCCCTGTGCCCACTGCCCACTCACACACCCAGGAGCAGATGCTGGCCATGGCACCAGACCCTCCCCACCTCCACTTCCACAAGCACCTGCCTGAACAGCAGCCAGATCTTCAAATATCACGTAGCTGTAGCTGAGGCCTTGGAGTTCAGCTGCCAGTAAATACACCTTTCTCTCTGGGAGGAGTTTGGGGCTCAAGACAGTGTGAAAGTCCTGTACACTGGGGGTTGTGCACCTCTATGCCACCACTGTAGCCATGTGACAGTGGGGTGTGGCAAGGGTTAAGGACAAAGGTGTTGGACAAGTAAGGTTTCTAGGAAGGAAAATGTTTGTTGTCAATAAGGTTGGAGCTGCAAGTTTGTCTGTGCATTGCAAAACTATTGTCAGAAAATTAGGCTGTTCCTGGCCTGCTTTTCTCCTCTGGCTTGGGTGAGTGCTTGGTAGTTGGTTTAACAGGAATAAAAAGCGCTGTGTGCTGGTAACGGTGAGAAATGAAGCAACAAAACAGAGAAAGAATCTTTTTAGTCCTGGGCTCTGAGCTGCTGTGCTCAACACGAGCAGGTACAAGTTGGCTTAGCCAGGATTGATCTCATGGACTGTCCTGGTGGCCAAGGCTGAAGTGACAGCTGGATTTTTCCAGTGAGCCATATCCTCTGTGTTCTTATTTTTGCTGCTCTTTTGCCTCCCTCTAGGGTGCCAGAGGGCCTGATGGACCCGTAGGCGAGCCAGGGTCGCGAGGTGTCAAGGTGAGTGCCAAGGCTGCTCTCAGATGTGTTGTGAAATGCTCTGGGCAGGATCAAGGTCACATCCAGGAACGGGGATGTTCAATTGCTCCACGAAGATCAACCAGCAGGGATGAGTTTGTCTTGCAACCAGAGTAAAATCTACCCAGCACTGGTATCAGGGCCCTTGCCCACACTCCCAGCTGGTTGGGGTGTTCCTTGGTGCACAATCCCAGGCATTTGGCCTCTCAAAGCTGCAGGGAGCTGGAAGGGAAATTTGAGGCACGAAAATGCAAGAGCAGATGGGCTGGGGCAGAAGAGCATCACCAACAGCTTGTGCTCCTGCTGACGTGTCTTTGTCTCTTTGTTTTGCAGGGCCAACCAGGGGAGCCAGGCAGGGTGGGCCCAGATGGGCTGCAGGTATGTCCTCTGTGAGAGCCAGAGCTGCCAGTCCTGGGGACACCCACATGTCCTCAGAGCCCTCCAGGACAAAGCACCACAGGTGTGTCAGCACATCCCCAGCTGATAACTGCTGTAACTGTGTCTTCACAGGGCAAGATGGGGGAGACTGGGGAGACTGGAGCACGTGGCTTCCCAGTAAGTGTCCATCCCTTCCATTTAATTTCATAACCTCAAGTCCTTAAGTTTTGAGTCCTGGTCCAGGAGGAAGAATCTGGACCACATCTCACACCTACAGAGCCAACTCTCCCCTCCTTTCACTGGAGCATTTTTGAGGTGCACATTTCTGCCAAGAGATGTGAAGGATTGCTGCTGGGTTGAAGCTGACCCTGGTGTTTTTAATTTTTCTAGGGTATCCAAGGACCTTCTGGACCTCCAGGAGCAAAAGGGGCTCCAGGAGACCCGGCAAGTCTCTTATCACTCTCTCTCCATCTGTCTTTCCTTGCACACAGTCACTTCATTTCTTTCTCTGTCTCTTCCCCACCACTTATCCCATTCCCAGCTTCTCTGTCCTTGCCAACTCCAGCGTGGTCAGAGATGTGAAAGACTTGGCTAGAGTCCTAGGAGCCATAAGGAAAGACAAGGTCAGACCCCTGGAAAGCAAAAGGGAGTCATGGATCTACCAGGGAGAGTGTAGGATACAGCCTGGGGTGGGTTTTGGAAGGGAAGGTAGAAAAGAAGGGCAAGGCTGGGTCTGGGACAGGGTCAGATGTAGCAGAAGAGCTGGAGTGTAGGTAGTAGAGTGGAAGGGGGAGCAGGAGGGAGGCTGATGGTGTCAGAACTGAGCCCACAGCTTTGGGGGAGTCACTGGGGAAAGACACAGACCTCAAGGAGGGCCAGCAGTGCTGGACTGTGAAGGGAGAGAGTAAACCAGACACTTTCAGATTACCCACTGCAGCTGTTTTAGATGGGACCCAGGAAAATGATGGGTCTTCTGAGCCCTTTGCCTGCTAAGGTAACTCTGCACACCCACTGCTGGTCTCTCCATCCCACTAGCCAGATCTTGCACAGTGAGAACTCCTCTGAGATGTGGGAGGGAACTGGTGTTTTATCCTACAGACCATGGAAGTGATGGCCCCTCAGAGATGAAAGCAGCTGTATGAAAAGAGCCTTGTGTCTCTATTTTGCAGGGTCCCCAAGGACCACAGGGGCCACCTGGGCCTTTGGGAGAAATGGGGCATAAGGTAGGTCTGACCTTTGTTCCTGTTTGTTTTCCCCTTCCATCAGGAGTGGCGGGACTGAGGGAGGAGTAAACATGTGGGAACATCCCTCCACACACCTTGCAGTGTGGAACGAGCAGGAAGGATTCCCCTTAAATCTGAAAGCCAGCTTCCAAAACAAACAGTAAAAATCAGAAATTCAAGCACCCTTTTCATCACAGGCCACAGACACCCAGCTGGTGGAAGTGCAGACCCATCTTCTCAACAGAAGATACATTTCAAGGGTGACCACGGCAGGGACCAACTTTTTGCACCAGGGTGCAGAGTCAGGGAGCCAATACAAGCACAAATCAGACTGAGTACCAGTCTTTCCCTCTCCCTGGTGCTGTTGCTGACACACCACAGGTTTGCCAGCCCACCCAGATGGCCATGGCAAGGCAGAGGCTGCTGCAGCCACTGCAGGAAGCTCAGAGACGCCTTTGCTGCTGACGGTGCTGCTGGGCTGTGGTTGCCATGAAGCAGTGACACAAACACACCAAAACCCAGCAGCAGCTGCCAAACTGTGCCCCAGTGGAGTGCAGGGGATGCCTCCATGGTTTCCCCCAACTCCTCTGCACTTTTGGCTTCATTTCAGTCCTCTTAAAATAATATAGTCTTGGCTCCTTCTATCACGTGTGCCAGTGCCCCTTGCACAGCTCCTTTCTGCAGGTCCTGAGCTGTAACACAGACATGAAGGTGGCTTTGAATGCAGTCTATGCAAAGTGTGTGAGTCATGAAAGTTTCCATTCTCATGGCTGCTGGAATGAATGGAGCGAGCTCTCAGCATGGTAAACCACACTAGGGAGCTGGAAAGCAGCTACTGAGCCACTCTGGATGCTGCCAACCAAGAAAGTACAGACCTTCATTCAAATCTGTAACTCCTCCAGGAGCCTTTCTCTGCACTGGCACCTCTGGAGAAACCAAAGCAGGATTTTTGCTTTCATTGGAGCTTGAATTTTCTCATTGCGTGACATGACCATTTGTTCACAAACCCAACACACACCCTGCTCCCTCCTCTGCTTGAATCCAGTTCAGCAAGCCAGGAACTGGCTTTATTCCCTGGGTAGCTCCCTTGACTGTGTGCTCTTTTTTCCTTTATTCCCAACTGTAAAGAGAAGGGAGATTGTTGTCTGGAATGCAAATATCATAAGTAAATAAACCACTCAAATCCTTTAAAGAGAAGCTTTACTGTCCCATCTTTGGGGTTGTTTTACAGACTCTCATTCCCCACACTTCCCAGAGGTAGGACCAAATGTACAAAGATTAAAGCTCCCAACAGATCTTGGTACTAAAGATAGTGAATGACTGTGACCCCACTATCAGGGGCTGCACATGGAGCTGGACTGAGTGAGAACAGTTTGCAAGGTCATTCTCACATCTTCCATCTTTTTATCTTAATTCCTATCTTTTCCCAGGTCAAACACTCACTTTTGGCTCTTTGGGGGATGCCAAACTCCTCTACCAGAGTCTGTGCTCACACGAGAGTGAGAAACTTTCTCTCAGCCAGTCCAGCCCAGGCTGTGGATTCTGATCTGAGCCCAGGCATTGGCCTTTGGATATTTGCTGGCCCTGTACAGCCAGAGACAGCTGGCTGATGGATATCCATGCTCATCTGGCCAAAATTTGTGCTGGAGTGTCACCTTGCTGCCCTCACCTCTCCCTTTAGCTGGCAGCACCATCGTGCCCCTGCCTCTCTGTGAATGGGGGGCAATGGCTCAGCTGGAAGATGTGGCCTGTGGGGCAGCTTGACCCTCATCAGAAGGAGCCTGTTGGTGCAGAGGATGTGCTCACACCAGTGGAAATGGAGAAGTGGGGCTGCAGGGAAAAAGAGCACAGCCAAACCTTTCTGTTACCCACTGTACCAGCCCAGCCTGCTGGACCCTCACAAAGAGCTTCCAAGTCTAATTCTGGACCTTTTCCCTTCTATCCCAGCTGGTTCCAGTGCTGCTCCCTGGTGGGGTTACTAACCTTAGAAAGCAGAGGGAGTGGAAGGAGGCAGAGAAGGGTGCTTGGCAGAAGAGGCTGGGGAGAGGGGAGGTGTGAGAGTTGATCAGAGCCCTCCCAACATCCAGGCACGAGGGGCCTCTTTGATGCTGTGGACCCTGAGCCAGCTCCAGGGAGGTAATTGCATTGCAACCAGGGCTTGGCTGTCCCAGGAGAGCTCTGCTAAAGGAGTTATGTCTTTGATCTTGCTTTCTGCTCCGCTACAATGGGTTTTTTCACTATCTTGTTGGGTTTTTTTTCCCAGGGACCGCCAGGCTCAATGGGACAACCTGGTCTTGCAGGTGAACCTGGCATGAAGGTAAGAAAAACCCCAAGTGTAATTTCTCTGTCAGACTGGGGAGATAAATGGCAGCTTGTGTTCCTGAAGGGCTGAGTGGCATTGCAGGTTTACCCTCCAGCAGCCAGAGCTTATAGTGCATTCAATAAAAGATGAAGTTTAAAAAATCTAAAACTGGATAAATTTTAGCCATTTTTACAAATTCCTGAGCCCCATCCTGAGGGAGAGGCCACATCCCAGGGATCTGGTGCCTCAAGAGCTGTGAAGGACCTTGGAGATGAAGCTCAACTCTTTGCAGATCCAAATCTCAATGGAGAGAGGAGTCCTTGAGACTCAGAGATCCAGGCAGCTTCTAATTTGAAACCAGAAGAGTCTTTGGAAGGTCTCAGACTTAAAAATACCCTCAGACAAGGTCCTGACACAGTTTCCAAGCCTCAGCTCTCTGGGGACTGAAATCCTCTGATGGTTAAGGGGGAAGGTTGCCCTGCTCCAGACCATGAATGCACCTTCTTGTCCACATGAAAGCCATCTCTTTGTCTGAGTAAAATCCCAGTGCTGAGCAGCTCAGAGGGGGCTTTATTTAATCCTAACCCCCTTGGTCTGAAGATTTGCTCCTGTGAACAGAGCTTTTGAACAAACTCTATGTGGGGATTAAATGCCATTTCCTCTGTGCTGCTCTTCACTCCCACCCCCCACCCCATCCTCTGCCATGTTTTCCTTGGCAAATCTTCTGACACTTCACTGGAGCTACCCTGTCTCTGGCATCCTGATACTGCATGAGTGTTTCAGCTCCAGTGCTCCCAGCTGGCCCTCCTTGGAGCAGGACATGATGATTTGCACAGACACCCCTTTACCTGCTGGCCTTGCTGGGAAGTTTTGGAGTCAGAGTCCCGTCCTGCTCCTTCTCCAAGCTGGAAGGAGTTGGACCAAGAGCAGTTTGCTGTGGGATGAGGTTTATGGATGACTCAAACCTTTTTCCCTTGAATCTTCTGCATTTTCTGAGCTCTCTTCCATGCAAAGCAGATCGTTGGGTGGGCAGGGTGGCAGAGAGCTGCCCCACTGCCACATTGGCAAGCTCCATTTGTTTGCCAGCTCCACTGCCTTCTGTTCACTCATCTGTCAAAGATTCAGGTCCTTCTGGAACTGGGGCTAAAAGAGCTGTTGGGGCTTTTATCCTCCCTCACTCTGCCACCACACCACATTGTACCTGCCCTGCTGCTTGTCTATGAAGGACCATGCCAGAGAATTCCTTCTGGATCTGCAGCTTCAGGCAGCTCAGACCCCTCTGTGACCCTCATCCTGCCAAGCATCATTGCAACAGAGCCTGTGAGATGTGTCCTTCTCTGCTGGGCCTTTGAAAGCACAGCTGAAGGTGTTTGTGTGGGAGAAAGAAAGAAATAGTCAAAATTAGGAGTGGGATGGGAAGTACTTGATGCTCCCTCACTGTCAGTAAACAGCTTGTCTCCCCATATGTGCTTCCTTCTTTTTAGGGTGATCCTGGCCTGTTGGGAATCCCTGGAGAGCAAGGTCTCGTTGGCCCAAGGGTGAGTATGGCCATCTCCTGGTGGGGCTTCTGTGCCTCATCAGTTCCCCAGAGGTGCTGTCCTTGCTCTCCCACAGCCTGCAAGGGCTGACCCTGTTCTCTGCATCCCATGACCCTCCCAGCCCCTGTTCCTTCTGCAGGTTCCCCACAGAGCCCATCAGCCCAGCTCAGCAGCCTGGGGCTCTCAGATGCCGCTGTGACGCCGAGTGTGAGAGGGGCAGTGTGGGAACAGACCCCTCCTGTTTGCTGGCGGCTGTGTCCGTGCAGGGCCAGGCACACTGGAGCAGAAGGCAGCTTTAAGCAGGGAAACACTGGATACACTGTGTAGGCGTGGGAGGGGGGATGAATGCGTGGATTGAGGCTGGCAGGGGCTGTGTCCCTTCCCAGGACTGAGGTCAGGAGGATGGAGCAGGAGGAGGAAGCTCCAGGTTCAGTGGACTCAGAGCTCCTCTTACACAGGGAAGGAGGGCTTCCCCCAGACCAGCAGCAGGTCCAGGGAGGAGAAGCTGCGGCTCAGAATAGAGTGAGAGGCTGAATTCCTTCTCTTGCTCCAGGAAGAGTTTGTTCAGCGTTAGGGTATGAGATAAGACACGTGTCAGAGTGCAGGGCTGGGCTCCCATCACTGCAGCCTGGCTGCTGCTGTGAGCCAGCTGCAGGAAGCTCAGGGAAAAACACATTTAGGCACAGCCTTATGGTGTTTGCTTCTGTCCACAGGGAGAACCCGGGCTGGAAGGGGACAGCGGGCAGCTCGGGCCAGATGGGATCAAGGTAAACCTCACTGCCATGGAGCTGCAGCTCTCACCCACAGCTCTGTGCACCCAGGTCCCTGTGATTCCCAGAGCCAGGATGAGGCCAAGGGGATTATTGGGTCCTCTGTGGAATAAACCTCTGCCCTGCAATCTCTAAGGACTGCAAGCACACTTAACAAACCCCTCCTGTTTCACTCCTCTACCCACGTTTTTTGGCATCTGATCAGATCTCCAAAAAGGTCAAGTTCTTCAAAATCTGGTTTCCAACGATTTGTCTGTTTTGAGTCTTTACAGATCAAATTTCCAGTTAATCAGGAATTCCTGGGCCTGGCAAGGGAAATCAAGAATTGTCCATCACTCTCCCCTGCACCACTGACCAGAACAATGTTAGAGAGTAAAGAAACCAGATTCCCTTCCCTTGGCAAAGCCCCAGGATCTCACTCAGGGTTCACTCTGTGTCTCACTGCAGTGAGTTTGCTACCTTGCCTTTGGAACAGGGCTCTGATTCCTGTCCCTGCACAGCCAGCCTTTCCAAACAGGCCAACAATTTTGTTCCATGGAAAGAAAGAGCAGCCTATCCCACAACAATGCAGTTTATTGCTTCTTCTAGTTAAGCTATTTGCCATGTGTCTCTACTTCTGCTTATCTCTGACTGTTGGACCAAAAATCTCTTCCTTAAGGACAATCAAGGCTTCTGTATTCTCTTGCACTGCTGGCTGTGCCCAGGAGCTCTTGAATGAAACCAGCTCTTTCCACCCCAAATGTGTCTCTGGACACTTAACCAGATGTGTCTGTGCTCTTATCCAGATGAGATCTTGTTGAGCTCTCCCAACACAGGTGCAAGAGGAAAATGGTTCAGCTCAAGGCTGCTTGGCTGCACATGTTGCTCTCAGCATAAAACTGGCCTTTATCATTGTCTCCATATAATTTTGAGTGGTGGTACTGAATAATACAAAATAATTACAATATTTTGTTTATCTTGTTAAAAGAAAAGCAGCTATAAGTTTATTTCTTACACTTCCATGATTGTATTTCTGGTCTGCGTTCCAGGTGGTTGATCTTGCCAAACATTGAAATTTTATTATCTGACAGACTTTTTCATGATATTCAATGACTGGCTTCACCAGAGGAACTTTAAGTGGGTATTGGGAAAAATTTCTTCACTGAAAAGGTGGCCAGGCATTAGAACAGGACATGCTGGAGTCACTATCCCTAGGAGTGGCACTTGGGGGACATGGTTTAGTGGTGGGCTTGTCAGTGCTGGGTTGAAATTTGGATTCATTCATCTTAAACATCTTTTCCAACCCAAATGATTCTTTGATTGTATGATTCTGTAATTGTCAGAGCAGTGATTTGACAGGATACCCACTGCTCAGGCCATAGATCCTTTACAGGGCACAGTGACACAGTTTCACAGAGTGTTTATTGGAGCCCTGGGCTGATTTCTGTTTGGCAGCAGGAGCCAGCAGCTGCTCCAGACAAACCCATCCTATTAAAAGTTTTTCAGCATCCCAAACTCAGAGCTTCTGGATGACGCAAGGGAGACTTTCAAATCTTGTCTGCCTGCCTCATTCACGTGGGAGGTTCAGGCCTTATTTCAGGAGAAGCAAAGGGGTTCAGGTTACTCTGTGAAATGGGGGAGTTATTTCTCCTTCAGCCAAGAGATTTTAAGGAAAAGAAACCTGGGTTTGCTCCTTTTTTTAAATGTCAAGCGTATTTATGACTCATCCTCATTCATCCTTTTGCTTGCAGGCTCTCTTCCTCTCAGACTCCTGAAATATTAATTATGTGGTGGTGTTTTCCCTTGCAAGAGCTTTGCACTGTGACCCATGTGTTGTGTGGGTATGAAAACCTCCCACCCTCCTCTCTTCCACAGGGAGACAAAGGAGAGCAAGGCCCAGAAGGAGAGAAAGGAGAAAAAGGCAGTGAAGGACTGAAGGGAAAAGAAGGACCTCCTGGATATCCCGGCATCCCAGGTGTCCGAGTGAGTCTGTGAACCAGCCCTTGGTGACCCCTGGGTTCCTGTAGGGATGACTTTGTGAACCAGGACACTGCTTTAGGGCAGGAGGTCACCTGAGACATAACTTGTAAAAACTACGGTAAAGTGTGTTGTTTTCATGAAAATCTGTGTCCAGGAGATGTTTTGGTCTGTCAGCTAGAGAATTGAGAGTGTGAATGTGATCTGCCACAGGCTTTGAGAAAGGGTGCCTCCCTCCCACACACCTGTAAGATGGAGCCCACACAGTGTCAGAGGGGGAGGCCCAGAGAGGAGCTGGTTTTTCCCTGGTTGCCACGGCTGGCTTGGGCCTGGAGCTTGGAATTGGCCACCTTGTGCCTTCTCTGATGGTTACTTGCTTGCTTCAGGTCTTCCCTTCTCAGATTTCCCCATAAAATATAGAAAACAACTAGAAGAAATCAGCAGGATATGACTCCTGAATCCTCAGTGAATATCCTGGGCATGTCTGGTTCACGTGGAGGTCTGATCTTGGTGCTGTAGAAAGAAAAAGGTTGATTCTGGCCCTGAGATGAGAGGAAGGAGGGTGGTGTCAGGTGGAAGAAAGCTCTGCCCCAGTGGGCTGCTCTGCAAGTCAGGCCTTCCTGCTTGAAATGTGGAGTTTATCAGGTTGATGACATGGTTTATTCATTGTGATTGCTGTCTTGGATCAGAGTTATGGAAGGTGGGAAGCAGCAGGGCCAGCAGGTACCGCCGAGCTCTGGGTGGACGCTCCATGGTGAAACACTGATTTTCCTTTTGGTGGTGTTGTGGCTGGCTAAAAGGAGGGCAGGGAAAAGGGTGTGAGGGGATGGAAGCAGCAAAAGAGTTGGATTTATGTTATTTTTGGGCTGAGGTTGGGATTAGAGCACTGACTCGACTAGAAAGTGGAAACATTGGCTTCATACTGTAGTGCAGCACCATAAATGTGCAGAATAAGCCTGTAGTCCTGCCCCAAATAAGGCCACCCTTGGCCACAGGCCGTGCACCCAACAGGGAGCCCTTTCAGGACTGGGATCATACCACAGGCAAGGGTGGTCCCCAACACCCCAGCTCCTTCCCAGCTGCAGGCTGGCACAGCTGGACAGTCGCCCTCCATGTGCTGTACTTCTGGCTGGTTCATGTGTTTATATTGTGTATGTTTTAAGAACCAATAAAAATACTAAAATCATGCAAAAGCCATATTAAGTTATAAAGTATAAAATACAGATTCTCTCAGACTCTGTCCCTGCTGTTTGCCAGCATGTCCCTGGGAACATGATGCTGTTTTCTGTTTTATTTAAAAAAAAAAAAAAGAGTCAATAGAGCCAAGATTCCTGCTCATAATCACTCCCTTTCAGTTGGTTTTTTTTTTGTTGTTGTTGTTTGGTTTTTTTTTTACTGCAGAGTGCTATATTTCCATTTACTATTCTAATATACTTCTTTGTATTTCCTTATGCTTAAACTCAGGCAGACTTTCAGACCTGCATAGGCTCCAGATAGTGCTACCTCCCCTGCCAGACACTGTTACCTAATACACAGGCTGCTGTTCCTGTGCTCACTGAGGTCATTTAAATATGGAAGTCCTCTGACAGAAGCATTTTCCTTCTCCCATTACTGAGAATTACATTCTACATTCCAGTGGAAAGTACACATAACAGTGGGATCTTCCTTAGATTTCTGTCAAGGTTTTCAGCTCAGAGGTACAAACTGCTAGAGATAACTGCAAGCCCTTCATTTCCAGCTGAAGGTTAGAAGCTGGAATATCCAGCCAAGCCACCCTCTGGAGTGCTGCAAAAGCCACCACAGGCACAGCCCACCACAAACTGCACGGTTCTGTTAAAGACAGAAGTCTTTAAGGCTACTGGACTAAGATAACAAAAAAAGTCTTGTCATGGGGAAGTCGTGAAGGTTGTTCACCCAAGGGCAGATGTCAAGGTGACAAACTCCTGTCCAGGATTTGTGTGGTGGCATGGAAATTCTTTGGGGAAGGTGTTGGAGGCGCTTGGATTGCAGGGAGAGGGAGCATGTTGGGTTTGGGTGCTGCAGATACTGAGGGATTCCACACCAGCCTGTTGTGAATGGTTTTAATACTTCTGATGTGACAGTGTTCTGCTGTCCAATAATCAGTTTAGATGGTTTTAAGGACCTCATCTTTAGCTATTGCACCTCCATTTGGCCTCTCCTCACACCCCCAAGTGCTTGCATCTGTGCTTCACCACATTCCTGCGTGGATCCACTGATGTTTTCCTGGGCTTTTCCTCAGCTCCAGTATTTGTTGGGAAATCCTGCTCAGCTACAAAGGGGACAGGGAAGATGTTGATGCTTCTGTGCCCTTCGCAGGGGAGATGCACACACAGGGATCTGTGCAGTTATCTGTGCCAACAAACTGAGCTCTATTTGGGGGTGTGAAGCTCATCTTCTGCTTCTGGAAGAGGTTGGTGTTAGTTTGAGGAAGCTGATGCCCATCTGCAATTGTGGACACAAACAAAGTTCTCCTAAACCTTGGCTTGTCCCTGTGTTACTCCAGAAGGGGGACCCACAGGGACATGCCCTCCATGGACAGCAACAACATCTGGAAAACCCTTTCTCATCACAAGGTTCTGCAGCCACACCACGTCTTGAAGGTTTGTCCTTAGTGCCAAGGAAATGTTTAGTCTTAATCTTTATTTTGCTTATGTCTACAGGAATGTGACACTTCACTATCAAGTGTCCTTGTGACAGATGTAGGAAATGAGGTGCCAGATTGCTCTGAAATGATCTGACTTCATTGCTGGTACATTTTCAGCCCGTTTTGTATATCCTGGCCTGGAGCAGAGGCTGGTGCTGGCAGAGCAGGTACAGGAGCTGGGGAATTTGGCACGACCAGCTCACACCTAACATGGCAACAGGCCAGCATGAAGGATGGCAGGAGAACAGAGGATCTGCAGTCCTGGAGCTCCCTGGAGACGGCAGATGAAGGGATGTACCCCAGAGCAACTTTGAAAGCTGGAGGAAGCACAGAGGGTCTGTGCCACCCTTTTGGGTCCTGCAGAAGAGAGACACTCGCCTGGTGACCAATGGAGTCAGCAGAGGCACATCTGGCTTTCCTGAGCAGGGCTTCATTTTCCAGAGCATCTTCCTGATGCTGATAGCACATGCCTGCCTGAGCACAACCAAACTTCCCTCTGTGCACAGGAAACGTTTTTTCAGAGATCTTTAGCTTTAACTTGGCTCAGCCATTTCCAACATTAACATATCTGAAAACCAGTTTCCACTGTGGTTTTGAATCTCAAACAGAAAGCAGCAGGGAGGCCCCAGTCAAGTCTCCAGGGGTAGTTTGTACGTGTTTCAACGCCAGTGGATTTCTGCAAACAAACCTGGCAGCTGAGATGGTCCATGAGCTTCACAGCTGTGGCTGGCAGGGCTCGAGGCAGCTGGAGCTGAGATAAATGAGTATCCTCTATCTTTTGGTCACTTTGTCCAAGTTCACACTGCTCCATTCAGCCCCAGTTCCTGCTCAGTGGAGGGATGGGCCAGTTGTCCCCCTGGCCATGAGAGAGAAATCAAAGCATCAGTGCAAGATCCAGCTGGAATTTCCAGAGCTGTGCACCTTTCCTGAGCTGCTCACCCACATATTATCTCCTCCCAGAGGTTTCTGTCTTCTAACACAAATGTATTGCCTTCACTTGACCTGGACTCTCCTCTGAGCATGGCCATTTTCCCTCTGGTTTGAACAGCAAAAGGCTGAAAATCCCTTCCCCTTGCAGAGCACCAGGGACTGTTTGGGCATCTGCATTCAGAGACTGGCTGGAAATCCAGACTTTTTGTATGGGCAAGGCAGAACAAGGATATTCTCCTCAGTGTGTGGGAACACTGGAAAGTACAACAGCCTGGTGAACTCTGGCAAGGCATCCATTAGCAGGTGTCATGGTGTGGTTTGCCAAAATAAAAAGATCCTTTATCTGCTCATCTGTAAGGCTGTGAGGGAATAGTGCCACAGAGCCTGAAACACCCAGAGGACATCCCTGGAGAGTAACCTGCATTCACAAAGGACCTGACTGCCCATCAGAGCTGCTCATTGCATCAGAGGATGGTGGAAGCCAGAGGCTGAAGTCACTGGTGTGCCACCAACAACCTGGGCACAGGCAAGTGGGCCCTGAGAGCAACAAGTGCTTCCCTCTGCTGCTTCTCCTCTGCAGTGACAGAAAATGGGACATTTCAGCCGTTCCCTGGAAGGATGACAGATCCAGGGGTGGCTGAGGAAGGCCCAGGCCAGTTGGTGGAGGGAAGAGATGGGTTTCCAGCTGCACTCTGTGGCTCTGCACTGTGGTTTCTACAGTGTGCTGGTTGCCATACATGGCAGACATCTGATAGCAAGGGGTTTACAGTTCCAGGAAAGCAATTTGAGAGCCTGGAAGTACTGAAACACAACATGCTCTGAAACGAGAAATTCCCTCATTGTTCAGCAAAACTGGGAGTCAAGTTCTTTCCACTTCAATTTTAACCTGAAATCCTATCTGCAGTGTCATTCGAGCCATGTCAGGACTTAGAAAGCTTTCAGCCAGACACTCCAATGGTCTAAATTGCCATAAACAATTACATCAGAGAAGATCTTGCTGCATTTCCCGGCCCTGCTATGGCATGCAGATGTGCACCGTCAGCCCAGAAGAGCTGGAAGGGCTGTAAATCCTTTTGCTCTGGTGCAACAAGATCCAAAGTCCTTTCATTTGCTCTTCAGGAGGAGGGTAGGGTGACAGAGCTGGGCTGGGCTGGATAGCTGAGAAGGTTTTTTGAGGAAACTCACAGGATCAAGCCACACTCCAGCCCAGTACAGAGCATGGAGTGAACTCGTGGCTCTTGGCTCTGGTGCTGTGGTAACTCCCCAGAGCAGCAGCAACCCCACACACAGCTCTGGATGGTGTCCTGAGGATCCTTCCCATCACATTTTTGTCCCTCTCTGATCTACAGGCTCCAATCCTGAAGTGGTGGTAGGGCTTTCTGGCCAGGATGGACCTTCTGCTCTGAGCTAGCAGAGCTGCTCCAGCAATGCCATGCTGAGATGGGGCTGCTGTCTGGGCTCTGCAGTGCCAGAGCAGCGCAGGAACTTCTCATCCGACACATTGCTCTTATACAAAGTTGTCCAAACATCACTTACAGCAGAATTTGTCCCAGAGTGGTTTTTGCTCTTTGTTCCTTTCTGTTTCCTGCCACTGAAAACATGATTCAAAGGTTTTCTGTAACAAAGTGCCTCGCTCTGCTGTCGCTGAATCCAGCCATTCACTGCATGCACATGAGCCACAGCTGACAGCACCACATCCATGGCATTCAGCTCCCTGAAAACACTGAGGTTGCCAAAGGACAATCCTGGAGTCACTACTGGTTTTAATCTCTGCTCTCCATGCAGAAATTTATGGGGTTTTTTTGATAATGTACTGAGCTGTTGCTTCCTGGAAAAGCTGTTTTTTGTGCCTTGGACCATGGTCTGTCTGTGGAGTAATTACTTGAAAGAAATTTGTTAAACTCCCCCAGCTAGAGGGTGTGGGGTCAGCCTCTGGCTGAGCAGAGGAAGGAATGGAGAGCACCAGGCTTGGTGTGCAGGGCAGGGCAGTGTGTCAGTGGTATCAGCAAGATCCTCACACCCTTAACCTTAGCAAATGAGTGGTGTTACTCCAAATCCTGCCCTTGAATAATGTGTTAGGTGTAGATGCACAAGATAGTGAAGTGGCTTGCCCAGGGTCATGCAGGAGTTCAGTCGGTGGCAGAGGGGGTCCAGGGGATCACAACAGGCCATCCCCCTGCCCTACAACCTGTCCTTTCCAGTAGCTGCTGTATCAGTGGGGCCAGCTCCTGTACTGGAGCCCAGTCTCCAGAGCTGAAGGCGTTTGCACTAGAGTTACAGCCCTGGAGTATCATTACTCATGCAGATCAACACCCAGGAAAGCCTTAAGCAGGTATTTGTCCTGCCTCAAAAACCAAAGGTGAATGAAGTTGCTCAGAAGTGCAGTCAAATATGCTGAAAACCTCTGCTTTGAAGAGTATGAGACCAGGAGTCAGGGTGATACCTCTCTGTGGAGCTGCAGGCCTGGGTCTCCCTGATCATGCCTGGGCACCTCTGCCCATAGCTGCAATCAGCTTCTCCTGCTTTGATAACCCATGCTGGTGGCCCCAGGGTCAGTCTTTTCTGAGCACCCCACTTAGTGGAGAGGTACATGCTGGATTTTGTTGTTTGGGTGATATTATTGTGTGGGATTTCCCCCCTTTTTTTTTGCTATTCTGCTCTCTGTGACTCAGTCCACCAAATCCATTGAAACCTTTGGAGCAGGCCAGCATTGCCTGTGAGTCCTGTGCATCCTACAGGGAGTCACAGAGCTTTCCCAATCCCAAGGGAACTGCTGCTTGCAGCAGCTGAGGCTGCTCCCCTGCAGCTGAGGGGCCGTTTGGCCCTCACAGGCTCTGCTGCTGGGGGAGGCAGGCTGATCCCAGCTGGTCTTCGTTTAGAGTTAATAGGAGTCAAAATGAGCCAGAATTTGAAATAAATCCCATTGACTTGGCACGGTTTCTTTCCTGACTCAGACGAAGGAGACACACTTTTTGGGCAGTTGCTCCAAGATTCCCCTCCTTATTGCAAGAGAGGATTTCATTCCCCTCCTCTTCCTCAGCCCCAGGGCATCTGTGTCCTTCAAAAGGAAGATATTAACCCTTAGTGTTTGTGGGAGTGTCAGTCAGACTTGTGCTGCCCAGGTACTCTTTATTCTTTTCTTTGCCATTGTCAAATTCTGATACTAATTTCTGGGGGCATTTAGGTTGCATTGTGTATAAAATTTTCACAGCTCAGTGGGGCTGAGGCCTTGCACTTTTCCTACACTTCCCACTCATCTATCAAGCATTTCAGTGGCACCTTTGTCTCCTGTGCTCTTAAAGATGAGGAAGTAGAGTCAGAGAGTGGGGATAAAGAGGATTTTCCCAGAAATAGCTAATTAGTGGCAGTTCAGAGCTATCAGACTGACCCAGAGCAGCTCACAGCACACAGCACTGCTCTGTACATGACTCTGCTGCCTTACACTGTGACTGCTTAGAAAAATCAAGTTAAATAGACCTCCTCCTCCTCAAAACTGAAAGCAGCAAGTTTCAGAGCAACAGCTGCATGCAGATAGGAGTTTGCTCTTAAGCAGAGAGTTCAGGATACACAATTTTGGGTTGGATCCCCATTTTAAGCTGAGGAGCTCATCTGAAAGGAAAGTCACAGCGACTCTGGCTGTAGTCTTGCCATCCAAGACCTTTTTATAGGATTTCCCCAATTTGCTGCTTCTTTGAGCTCAGCCAGCCAGCTCTACCTGCACTCCCCACTCGGGTTTCCACAAGCAGGCCAAGAGCCCATTACTTCCCAGTGCTCCCAGTGAAACCCTCTGAACCTCACAGCACAATCAGGTCTTTCTTCTCGAGAACAGTTGAGTCTTTCTTCTTTCCCCATACTCATTCAGGAGCTGCTGCCCTGTCTCCTCCCCTTCCAGACTACTGCTAGGCAGAGTGATTATGAAATGTGTTTCTTATAAATCCAAAACATTTATGTCTTCAAATGCCCGGCCTAAATAATCCCACTAATTTCCTGAGTGCTTGTGAACTGTCCTCCATGGGGGGAGGCTTCTCTCGATCAAAGTTTATTAAGTAGAGGTTCTCATATGGAGACATTGCTGAGCAGTAGGAAATTATATGGGGCTTTTTCATTTCCCTTTAAATGAGCTCACTGGCTGGGCCTGGACAATATGGGCATGGTCATCCTATGGTTCATGCTTCCTACCTTTATTGCTGCTTTAGGTTTCCTGCCTTTTTCTCATTCAGTGCCTCAAACTATCACTTTTTTTCTTTTTATTTTTCTATCACCATGTAACTTCTTTTCCTCTGCTCAGTAGCTGTATTCTGGTGGTTCTGTTTCTTCCTGCCTCGTTTTCTGGGAGTGAGGAGTGACCTCAGACCTTCACTCAATGACATCCAGAAAAAAATAGTTTGAAAATATCCTGCTGCTCCACAGCAGTCCTGAGCAACCCTGAAGAACCTGAGGCAAGCTTGGGGAAGCTCTCCCACCAGTTCCCTCGAGAGCTTCCTTCCTGTGCTGTGCTGCAAGGAAGGCAGGAATATATTTGCCCTCTGGAATGCCAAGAGCCAAAGCAGGATGGTGAGTCACATCTCTGTTACCACTTCCCCGACCCGTTCCCTGCAGCAGGAGCATCACTGGGTGTGGGGAAGTTTGGGTCAGGATTTTTGCCCTGTTTGTTGTTTGGCTCTGTTCAGGGCATATCTCTCTGCAGTTCATTCAACTTCCTTGTTTTGTTTTTCTGGATGTTGTTGTCAGAACATAGATTTCAGCTGCTGATGTCTGGAGAATTTAAAGCTGAGCTGCTCATCTATTTGCTCCCACTAAACGTTGCTGTTGTGCTGGGCAGTAGATCTGACTTTTCTGTCGAGGCCATCAGCAGCTGGAAGTCTCTTTTTCTTTTTCTTTAAAAATGAACCAATTTGCATTGGAAAATAAACCATTCTTCTTTCCCTTAGGGGAATATCCAAGGCTATACTTAAAAAAAATCCTTGTAAATCTGTGTCCTTACTGAAGATGACAATGAAATTTTAAACATGCTAGACCTAAGACTATATATATTTTTTTTTCTGCTTTCCTTGGATATTTTGGCATATCTGAAGGCATGTGACTTAATAAAACTGCTGCTTTCCACTGTCCCTGGTCACAAATACCATCATCATCTGGAGGTACTGAAATGCTTCTCTAGTAAAGAATGCAGAATCTAAAGAGGAATCACCATTTAAAAATAGTCCCACTGACAGAAGAAGTTAGGAAAGAAGATATATTTTTTCAACAAACCAGTAACTCAAAGCATACAACAAAATGTGTACAAACCCAGGAACAAAAGCATCGAGTGTTCAGTGCCTTGGCACAGTGACCCAGCTGATGTGAGTCCAGCAAAGGGAACTTGGATTTCATTATTTTGATGTGCAGGCTTTTGTACATCTTCTGCCCTCAGTCCCATTTCTGCTAAAGAGAGGAGAAATCTTAGGAACCTTAGGAACTTCACACTGCAGTAGAAGAGGTACCAAAAGGTGACACATTCCCAATGAAGTTTGGGGAGAGCCTGGATGAAGATACTATCTCATTGAATTTTATTTTTATCTTTTTTTTTTTTCTTCCTGTTCTGAATTTTCTTTCTGCCCTGATATTTTTCATCGCTGGACAGATGAGTCAGAAGAATGGAGACAGAAAGAATGGGACTATTTCTGAAGGCTACAAAAGATGTTGCTGGGCTTTTTCTTCCCTGTGCAATGCGTGGAGTGTGGCAGTGCAGTGATTTCTGGGAACTGTGCAAACCCCTGCATGTGTGCCCTGGGAACATCTGGGATTGCAACAGCAACCACATCTGGATCATCACAAGTAGAGATATCGCATATCTGGGAACCCCAGACAAGTGTTGAACTGCCTCTAAATTCATCTGGGCAGAATTCCTGCGCAGTTGGAGAGAGCATATCCAGGAAAATCAGACACATGGTAGGCTTCCCACTCACCAGCAGAGCTTGCTGGCCAAAGTCCTAGAAAGCGTGCTGGGAGAGCACAGAAATATCCCTGACTGATAGAGCTTATTCCTCCCGAGGAGATGACTCAGTGAGTCAAAATCTGAGCCACGTCTCTGCCAGTGGTGTCGCCAGCGTGGTTTGACCCATTTTTTTATGCCAGCCAGGCTTTTAACTAGTGGATGAGAGTCAAGAACAGCAAGGGAGGCTTGGAACGAGGTCTCCGTGGCTTCCTGTGAGTGACAGCTCATCTCGCTGTCACTGACAGGAGCTGGTGATGCTGCCAATGTTTCTTTCTTCAGCAATGGAGAAAGAGCTGCACCCAGCTGGACGACCCAGGAGAGCCTTCTGGAGCAGATAACATCCCTGCTCTGTGATAAGGGGAAAATGGTACAAGGAGTTCATTGCAGCCCATATCTGTGTTCACATCCACCACCGAGGGAAAAGACAAGCTGAAGGAGCCCTGAGCAAGTTGGAGAAGCTGTTTGTATGTGGCACAGTCTCACTGTTCATTGAGCTCATTTTTGTGAGCAGGACTGTCAAAGTCTGGTTTGGTTTTTGTTTTTTATCCTCTCCCAGATGACTCTAGCCCCTCTATTTGTACTCCATGATGGTGAGTGCAAGCAGGAACCTGAATGCTGGCAGATTTTAGGAGCAGTGTGGAATTTTTGTTTCTCAGATAGGAAAATTTAAAGCCTAAACTTCAAACTTCTCAAAAAACAAAGGCATTTTCTAATGCAGGGTAGAATCAAGTTTCAGTCATGAAACTTCCATGGAAGATGTATCCTGGTGGAGGGAGCCAGGCTGTACTTCAGGCTCTTCTGAATTAGCTGTGAGATCCTGGTGACCTCCCCATGAGCAGGGTTCACCTGCTCTGCCCAATGACAAAGAGTGTGTCTCATCAGTGTGCTGGCACCTGCATTTTTTACAGACTACAGAACCATTCTCAGCCTGGGGATGGAACCTCTGCATGGAAATCTTTGTTTCATGAGCTGCCACAGCACTGCAGTTCCAGGAGCACATCTGAGTGTGCAAAACTGCTCTGCTGGAGAAGACCAAAGGCTTGGCCATCACTGGGTTAGGAACAGATCTAGCTAAAAATGGGCTTTCTCCCATCTGCAGAAGCATCCAGTGCTTGTGCTTCCACAAGCTCTTAAAGCACAGTCCAGGGAGACTGATGGAAAAACACTATGCAACTGATTAAAAGCCCCAGTTGTCTCTTTATTCAGTCACATCTTGTTTTGGCAGCAAAGTTTTGTGAGTGATTCCACTCTTCCCTCTCCAAATTTTTAAGCCATAATGTGCCAGGGCACTATTGCAGAGCAGGGGCTGTGGGAGTTACAGTGCTTCAGGTGCTGAGCAGCAGGTCCCACAGGGAGCTGCTGTAGAGCTGGAAGGGTCTGGCCATTTCTGATGATTTCATTAGTGAGGGCTTGTCTGTATTTCTGTCAAAAGTGTAAATCATGTGGGTGATGCTGGAGGCTTGGCACCCATCATCTACTGCGGCTGCTCGGCATCTGTGGGAAAGTAGTTCCAAAAGTGATCTCTTGGAAAGTGGCAGCAAAAAATAGCACACAAAAAAAAAAACCCCAAAAAAAAAACCCCTGAGCAGTGTGGAAGAGACACAGAACAAGGCTCATGTGCTCCTCAGCGGGGACCTGTCCTTTGTGCAGCCTAATGGTTGGCAAGGTGGGCTCCTGAAATGTTTGACTTGGGTAAAATGGAACTATTCCCTCTGGGGAAGTGAACTGGCACAAGTCTTTAGGGTTGGAATAAATCTGAATTGCTCCTTTGTGTTCAGAGCAGGCACTTCTGAGGCCTGTGTTTCAGATCAGAGTGAAAACCCCCTGATATGTCTCTCTTTATAAGTTGCTTTTATTCAACTGAGACTGCAGCACTAATCATGGTGAAAATTATACCTTCCCTTAGCTGGGAGAGAGGGGAGCAGAGGGAGAGATGTAGTGCTGGTGTGGAGATGCTGTTGAAAAGTTTGTCACAATTGCCAAAAAGCATGAGTTATTTTCTTCAGTTATACTTTTTGCTTCTTTTTGTCAAATTCAAAATATTCTGTCTCCCTTGCAGCCAGCAGGGTCAAACACTGGAAAAAATGAGCTCCCTGAGGTCCCTAAGGAGAGACTGCTGAATTTAGCTGCTCATCATGGCACATTTCTGTGGTGTGGGTGTGAGGAGGGGCAGCAGGTTCTGAAAGCAGTTCAGCATTCCTGTCTGTGCTTGCCACAGATCCCACCTGAAGTTTTGCATCCCACTGCATTTCTAGAAGCCTGATCAGAAGATTGTGGCTTCTGCATGTGGCAGTAATAACAGAAATAGAGGGAGGGGGTTTTCACTGTGAGCAGGAAGTTGTGTGTGGATAGAGAATGAAACCATTGCCTGTTTTCACAAGGTAAAAATAAGGAGAAGTGCTGTGGAATCAAAGGTTCTATTGGTAGGGCCCTAAAACTATATAAAAAGGTTATAAATTAGGTTGATACCTAATTTAGTGCCAAAGTTGATGAAAGATACAGCTCTTGGTAGAGTAAGTGGTGCAGAGATGGCAGCTCAGGTGCAAACCAGAGGAAACCTTTTGTGGGAATCAGGATAAATGTGTTTTCCACATTTCCTCCCATTCTGTAGCAGAGGCTGGGTAGGTGCATTTCTGGAAATCCTTCTTTTGCACCCTTGGAGACAGATGGACACATCTGATGGCAGCTTTCCATGACCCACCTATCTCCAAGATGTCATTTTAAAGTCATCATCATCAAAATTATCACAGTATCACCTTTCAGCTGTGTTGCCCAATAGTCACCTGAACACAAAGATCTTTCCACCTTTAAGCAATGAGGTTTCCTCCATGTGTTGGAGCAGCTAAAGGCCAAACTCAGCCATACCCCAGCTGTAGCACCTGTGGATTGTGACCTGCACCATTTCCTGGCCTCCTTGTTGGCCCCCGTGGGTGGGTGAGGATGCTCTCAGGTTTGTGTGTGCTAGGGAAATGCCTTGGGAGCAGCTGGTTGGGATGAGACTTCATTGCTTTCCCATTCCAACAGCTTGTTGGGTTTTTTTCCCCTCTTCCAGGGACCAGAAGGGAAACCAGGAAAACAGGGGGAAAAGGGCAAGCCTGGCCAGAAGGTAGGAGCATCTTTGCTAACATCACAGCCTGCGGTTCCCCCTTTCGTTACTCGTCTCAGATATTTTCCTGCAGAAGAAGTTTTGTCCTACACTGATGTCAGTGCCTTTGCTCTGCAGGGCAGCAAAGGCTACCAGGGGCAGCTCGGCGGGATGGGATCCCCAGGGAAGCAGGGGCCGAAGGGGAACCAAGGCCCTAAAGGATCCCGAGGTACCCTGGGACCGATGGTGAGAAGAGCTCTGCAAACGGTTGAACACAACACAGAGAAACCTGCCTGGCAGTGGTGGGCACGGGCCTGAATGGAGCAGAGAGCCCAGCAGAGGCTTCAGGACACTGAAAGGGAAATGCTGTTAGATGGGTTTAATTGGCCAAAACATCTCAACCCTTGTTCCGAGCAGCACGGGAGAGTCCGCGGGGGTGGTTGGGTTGGTGCCCCGTGAGCCCAGCTCACGTTGCATCGAGGCAGTTCTTCACAACTCCCCAGATAGGCTGAAATTGCTGAAATATTGGGGATTTTTCCTCAGCTGAGTGAGCTGATAAGCTATTTTTTGCTAAGATCTTCCCCTTTGAGACTGCACACTCATGGCAAGAGCTGCTTCCAAGTCAAGCTGTGTTGTTATAAGGAATTCTGCCTTGGATTTCTGCCCTGTTTCTACACCCACTCTTGATCTACTTATCTAAAACACTTGGAGAAAGAAGAAATACAGCATGGAAAGGGTTTGAACTGGGTACTGAAGGTGAGGCTTCTAGAGAGAACAGCCATAGTATGGCAGAGAGGGGAGAAAGTTAATTTGTTTTAGGCCCAAGAGAAAAATACATTGGGACAGCAGTGGTAAATAAAAGTATCTCCCATGCATTGCAGGCTGGTTAGGAAACTTCTTACACTCTATTTGATAGAACTTGGTGCAAAATCAGGAGTTATTTATGAACTACAAGTAGTGGTGATATTTCAGAACAGTAGCAAATGAGTGATGGACTGAAGGTTCTGCTGATAGTGTTTTCCTGCACTAAAAATTATGGCCTCACCATATATTCTCCCTTAACAGTTTTTGGCAAAGCCTCCATGGATTATTTCACAAGGAAGAAAAGCAATATCTGAGCAACACTCTATTGGAGTGGACATGTCTCTGTCTTGTGGAAACGGCTTTATTCCATGCTAAATGGCATTAAATGGAAATTCTGTGACTCACTTTAATCTGATGATCTGATTTAAACCCTTTTGTTCACTTTGCTAAAGATGATGTTCTGGTCTGTGGAAGTCAGGTGGACTTCCTAGTACAACACTAATTTGGATATAGAGACATGCAGGAGAGCAGATGAGGAGCACACAAATGCAGCCATTTCTGACAGCAAATCTGAGTGAGGTGGGGAATCTCTTGCTGTAGGCTGGCAAAGGCACAGAATGGCCTCCTGGGGTGTCCTGGTGGCTGCAGCAGAGCTCACTGGTGGCCAGGATGAGAACTAGCCACAGTCCCACGTGGTGCTGAGCTTTGCTTTGCACAGCCCAGTGCATCCCCCTCTCATGCTAACACCGTGGGCTGCTCTCTCAGTCCCTCTGTCTTTGCCTCTCCAGGGAGCTCCAGGAAGGATGGGTGCTCAAGGTGACCCAGGCTTAAAGGGTTACCAGGTAAGGGTTTTATATTCATCTCCCAGCTTTTATCTGTTCTTAAACACAACAAAACTGCCACTCCAGGATGCAAATTGCTCTTAAACTGTGATTTATTTCTGATCTCGAGTTTAGCTCTTTGTTGAGTCTCCATCTGCACCACCTGCATTTGGTTCATCTCTGCCCATGTGACCCCTGTGTCCCTCCAAAGCTGGCATGAACCACCCAGGGCTTGTGAGATCTGGCAGGGAATCAGGGAGGACTTTCAGTCCCACAGTTCTTTCCTGCCTCCTCACGTGCTGTCTGCTCTCCACAGGGACATGCAGGACCACCGGGGCCAATTGGACCACCAGGGCCAAAGGGGGAAAAGGTAGGTTCAGGGCTTTGGCCATCTCATTTCCCCTTGAATGAGCCCCACTGCTGTAACTCCCATGCATCTGCACGCTCCTCACCCTGTGGCAGTGGCAGAGGTTCCTCCTCAACCACACAGCCACTTACACAACCCCTCAAAGCTGCAGCCTTGCCTCTGCCAGTCAGTGCCACGACACCCGTGGCACCAGCACGTGCTTCCCAGACACCACATGCCCTTGTGCCAGAGGCAGAGCCAGCAGGAGCCCTGAGGATGTGTTCTGCCTGCACCCACAGGAATTCGGCTCAGCCCCCAGGCCAGAAGGAATCAGACCCGCAGCTTTCTGTGATCGGGTCAGAATAACTCCCTGCACAAACAGCTGATCTTCAGCTGCTGGCCTTTCTCCTCTGCATGGCCCTTGCTCCATGCTCCTTGTGCCCCACCTCTCGACAGCCCCCTGGCTGCAGCTGCCCTGACTCAGAGCCCTCTTTCCACCGTGGCTTTTCCCTGGTGTTTTCCCCCTTTTGCTGAGTCAGCACAGCCATAACCAGTTCAGGCTGGAGCAGTGACTCATGCTCCAATGGTTTCCTGTCGGCTCCACCGGCCCCTTGGCGCTCCCAGAGCTGATGGTGTCCTTCACACGCCTTCCACAGCCATGCTCCCTCCCTCCCCACTGAGATCTCTCTGCAGAAGGCTCTGGGGAGAGCTCCTTGTGACCTTCCAGAACTTAAAGGGGGCTGTCTAAAAGAGGGGAGCAGCTTCCTACAATAGGACAAGAGGGGATGCTTTCAAAATAGAAGTGTAAAGATTTTGGTTAGATGTCAGGAAGTTCTCTAATCAGGAGGATTCCGGGGCTGCCCCATCCCTGGAAGTGTCCAAGACCAGGTTGGATAGGGCTTGGAGCACCCTGGTCTGGTGGAAGGTGTCCCTGCCCATGGCAAGGGGTGGAAGGAAATGGGTTTTAAGGTCCCTTTCAGCTCAGACCATTCTGTGATTCTCCCTTGGTGTGGGAAGGGAAGTGATGGTGATGGGGACTGGTCAGTCGTGAGGTCCCCATGAAGAAGAGAGAAGCATGAACTCTTTCTGCTCATTTTCTACTCCCCATCACCAAGACAGCATTCAGCTTTGCCTCTGCACACAGGTGGGAGGGCAGCTGTAGTGCAGACAGGAGCTTCATCACTTACAGAATGAGTTTATAAGAACTTGCCCTTGCTGGGGCTTTGAATGGATCCTTTCAGCTCAGGCTCCTGGTGTCAGGATACCCTGTTCACATTGTGCTCTGCCTGGAGATTCCCCGTGCACCCAGAAATCCCTGAGGCAGGGCAAGCTGTTGTATTCCATTAAGACATTTACACAATTGAGATGTGCAGATATGTATGTACATTGCTTAAATTGCAGCTGTAGTTTTATTTGAAAACATTTAAAGTTGTCATCTTGAAAGCTCCTGTAATTTCAGTAGCAAATGATCCCCAAATTACTCATCTGAAGAGCTCAGTAGAGCATTTTGCCCTTCACCAACAAGATGTTGCTCTGCAAAAGGACACTAGAAAAGCACCCCCTGAGTAGATCTGGTGTTAAAAGAGCACAGCAGTGTTATGATAAATTAATTCTACATGCAAGTGTCCAAGCTGAAGCCTGATGAAGCCACCAAAGCGTCCAATGCTCCCTGCTAAGAGCAGTCAGCTCTGTTAATGACCACTGACAGCTGGATCTCCTCGTTAATGCTCTCCTGGGATGCCAGTGGATCTGCTGACACCTTGCTGGGGAGCAGAAGGAGGAGATGCTGAACCAGGAGGGCACAAAATCATGTACTGAGCCTCCAGCACCGCTTCCTGCAGCATCCAGGTGCTCCACAAAATCTTGCATCGAAGTTTTCCTACCCACCCTCCCTCATCTCCCTAGAGTTGCCTGGATCCCAGCCTAAAGACAGGCAGATTCCTTCCCTCCAGACATCTGTAACCTCTCACAAGTGTGTGAACACAAAAATGGAAGCCTGAAAGTGAGAAAGAAAGAGAAAATGGGAACGGGGCTGTGAGTACTCTGTGAGCTTTAAGTAACGTGGTAAATGGAGCTGTGCTGAAGGGGAGGATAAAATGCTGGGGAAGATCTTCCATTTGTCAGAGAAGAAAGCAGTTTGGAGAGAGGCACTGCTGTGGAATCCTGCTCCTTTGTGCCATCCCAGCCAGCTACTCCACCACATTTCATACATTTGCAGCTCCTCAAAGAGGCCTTGCTCAGAGCAGACGCCTGCTCTTGGCAGCTGCTTAAAGCAGTCCAGATGGGATCCTTTTAAAAATTACAAACTGGTGTATCTCACTTTGGGACAGGAGCCAACAACAACAAGCCTTCCCTTCTTCTCCATGCATTTTCCATTTGTATCCTAACATGTTTACTTTGCTGCCCTTTACTCTAACTTTTTTCACTGCAACTTTCTGAAGAATGAGCGCAGACCTTTCATCTCTCTCTCAAGCAGCTGAGGCACCAGGAAGCTCTGGAGGAGCTCGGTTTCACAGTCCTAAAGCTGACCAGGCTGCAGGGTTTTCTCAGGCAGGAGACAGAGAACAAGGTGGGGATTAGCCTCAAGAGGAAACAAAGCCACAATGGGGAGAAAGTCTGTGAGTCTTGATGCTCTTCAAGGGTCCCCAGAATTAGGAGTTTTCTCTGAGTTCATCACACTCATCTCAGCTCCCAAATGGCAAAGGTGTGCACATCCAGCTTGGGAAGAAGCAATCAGTGCCAAGACTTCTGCATAGCAACAGACACACTGGGATGATTTTTTTTTTTCCCTGAGAGTTGAGAAATGGTGGTTTTGTTTTCCTTCTAGTCAACATTCCTCAGATAGTGGCTAGAAAGCAAACCAGTTGCCAGGTATTTTGCTGCTGGCTTCCGGCAGCAAGTTCAGTAGCTCTGGAAACCGTCGGCAGAGCCTGTGAGGGTTTGCTTCCCCTCCTCTCTTCTCTGCCACCCAAGTTTCTCTCAGAGGCAGGCAGGCTCACCTAGAAATTTCCCAAGTGTCCTTACTACCAGCAGCTGTAACTCCAACAGGAGAGTAGGCCAGAGAGAACATCAAAGAGAAATGTAAATACACCAGAAAGGGCTGGTGCAACCACTGAGAGTTACACGGGTCTGTGAAAAACTTGGCTCTGCAGTCTTTGGAGATTTGGATCTTCTTGAAGCACCCAAACACCCGCAATACAGCAGCTCCACTGTGCCAGAACCCCCCAAACTGCATCAAAGGAGCTCTGAGCCTTGCTCATCCTCAGGAGCCAAAGTGCCAGCGACTGCTATGGAGCAGTCAAAAGCTGGAGGAGCTGGAATGCCGCATTCTTCCATGGGGAGCAGAGAAACAGCCATCTCTGAGCTAGACTCCAGAGAAAACAGGACATCTTGACCCTGAGTGACTTTCACAACAGAATTTAAAAGGATAGTGTCTCTGTTAAGTCTTAAGGGATCTTTCTGTGGATGTTTTGGAGGGACCTCAGTCATAAATAAACCGGGTGATGTTATCTACCAGCCAAACCATGAGCTCTGAGCTCGTGCTGGGGAGCATCCCAGCAAGGAGAGGAGTGTGTAAGGGGCTGTCTCACCTGGCTGATTGTAAAACAAGCCCACAGTGGTGGCACACGACCAAGGAGCCCATCCAGACCACCCGTGCTCTCCCAGCAGCCCAGACAGCACTCAGCCAGGGTGGGGAAATGCTTGATTAAAGAGTTTGGTTGAACTGTCAGCAATAAAATTCAGAGGCAGAGAGCTATTTCCCATATTGTCGTAATTACATCCTGCTTGCTTAGTTTTACGAATTGTTGAAAATAACCCCTTGCACCTGGTTACTTGAGGAGGAGAGTTAGACCAGGCAAAAAAACCCACCAGAAATCAGGAAAGCAATGTGAAGAGTCAGTGAAACAAACAACAAAAAAAAAATTGTTTAGTCTTTCTTTGGATGAAAAGGGAGTAAATTCAACAGAGGCTTTGACTTCCCATGATACAGAAGGACTGGATTGGATACAGGAGCATCTGCTCTAAAATCTGCTGTTTGTATTAATACTAACATTTTATTCACAGGGACAACAAGGTGATGATGGGAAGGTAGAAGGCCCACAAGGACCACCTGGAGACAGAGTAAGATGTTAAATCCCTTCTCTAATAAATCCTGGAGTGATTTTTATGGGTGGACTAGTTGGGTTGCAGCCTTACTTGTAGAGCATGCACAAGCCACTGAGATATTGCAGATGACAGCTTGTTTACATCCCCCTCAAGTCTTTTTGTGCTCTTGTAGGGCCCCATTGGTGACAGAGGTGACCGAGGGGAGCCTGGAGACACTGGTTATCCTGTGAGTTATTCCAAATGCATGTTATTCCAAATGCATGAATCAAAAATGTTTGCCTTGGGGAAGTGCTCCCAGTCCACATCAGCCCCAGTTCATAACCTGCTATTGTCCCTGCTCAGCTACTGCACACGGCTGTGATTCGGACAAGGAACAATTCAGCTGTCTTTACCTAAAGCAGTAAAAACATTGCTGAAGGCAAGAAAGTCAGCACCTCACCCTGCCCTGCACCTGCCTGAGTGAGGCTAAAAGAATGAGCAGGACCATGTGAGCACAGGTCTGTGTGATTATCAAGGAGACATCCTAGACAAGGTGTGTGCAAGAGAGTCCATATCAGTGCTGGAAGAATTTCAAGACTGATGTGCCCGTGGCTGTAGATTCTTCCATGGGAAGATCTGTAAACTTTAAGATTTGGAGACTTCCAAAATCTTTGCAAGATTTCTCTCAAAAGCAAAACCAGGGCTGTGAATTATCCTGCTGTGCTCCTTATACCCTCTTTGCAGGACATTTTCAGATGATTTGGGCTGATCTGCAAAGGCTCCATGAATTGTTACCTCCATTCAAAAGCACCTGGTCAGAGTGACCCATTACAGTAATTTACAGAAGATTTTGAATTCATTAGAGTAGTAGTGCTGCTGCCTTATTTTCTAGGACAGCTGTCTCCAACTGTTCACTTCCATTAGTGAGTGCTGTGTGTATTTTGGGATGCATTAGAACACCTTCTTTGCTGCTTAGCTGGTGATGAGCAGTTCCTCTTTCCAAAGCATATCCACAGGAACATGGGCACTACCCACAACCTCACCATTTCTGTATCAGCAGAATGCAGGCACGTGTGTCTCCTCCTGCCCCTTAAATCACGGTTACATTCATTTTTCTTTCTCATTGCCACAAAAGAACAAAGACATGTTCCCTCTCTGTTCTTTATTTAAGGGTCAGGAAGGGCTTGATGGAGAAAGAGGAAAACCTGGGCAGCAAGGCTTACCGGTAAGAGATGCTGTTTATTGTGAGGTACCCAATGCCTCAGGCAGGGGAGAGACTGGGAAGTGGGAAGGGTTGCAGTTAGGAGTGTGTGGTGAGTGTGAAATGTGGACATTTCCATCAGCCAGGCCTATGGAATTGACATTTTGAGCCACATTTGAGACTTATAAATGGGTGACAAAACAGGGAGCACTCCCAGTGCCTGTTTCCAAAACTATCCTTTCTGAATGGTCCATCAGGGACTAGAAATCTTAGGAGATGGGTGGTGGGAGATGACAATGACACTGGGAAGGTCTGCTTGGAAGTGATCCATTTGATGTGCTGCTGGTCCAGTGTGAGGTGAGATCATATTATTCTACTTGCAAGTTGTTTCCTCTCAAATTGGCGAAAGACTTTGTGAAAGACTAAATTAAATCCAAACTCAAGGGAAGGACTTGTTATTCCCTTGTTATATACAGTAGCATCTGATCTTTATATGTGGCAACTGTGAGTGCAGCAGCACATTAAACGTAGTTCTTATTGGGAAATAAAGTTGAATCGATTCGCACTCTTTGTAAGGATGCTGGGAAGAGCAACAAATTCTATTTTGGGATTAAAATGGTAGTGCTCTGTTATATGGCCCAGAAATGAGTAGAGCTGCTGCATTCCCCAGTGGATGTCATTTATTTGGGGTTTGTAGCCCCTCAGATGATTCAGATGGAAGCAGGAACTTTGGATTGTCTTTAGTAAAGGTCCATTAGAAACGTGGCTCAAAAACAAGCTGAAAAAGGAGAGTTTTTGCAGGGAGTCCTTCCTAACCATTTATTTGATGTTAGTCCATAAATTGCCACTGACACAAATATAGACCAAAAAACCAACCTGGCTGCCCAGGAGAAAAGGCTGAGATGGGTGTGATGGGGAAGAGACCAGCAAGAGAGCAGTGATTTACCCTCTCTGCTTTACTCCATAGGCAGTTTTCTAACACCTGACCCCCAGGTGAAACCAAGGCAAGGGCTGCAGTGTGCAAAAGGGAGGTGGCACCAGCAGCTTCTGTGTAAAAACTGCTCGTTCTGCACACAGGTTCCTTCCTGCCCCCTTCCCCAGCACTGCTGTCCAGGAGCCATCTGGAATTTGGTGAATGATTTCCACAAATACAGGCACCACCCAAGTGCAGGGCAGAGTTGCTTCTTCCCCAGTGACACCCTGTTAAATTCTCTCTGGAGACAGTCTCTTGCTCCTTTTTCCCCAGGGGCCTGTCTGAGTACAGGCAGTTTCCCTGAATTGTTTCCATACAGTCAACGTTACTAGGGCACAAAAAATGCTGTTCTTTGTGCTTCATGCAAGATACTGCCAGAAGAGAATTTTAAGCAGATTTTTCTTGTTTATGTTTTGTAGGGAGATCCTGGATCACCAGGCAAGCCAGGAGCAAAGGGATCCAAAGGTGAAGTGGTAGGTTTCAGCAGGGTGGATTTACAGTGTCCCAAGTTTAAAGAAAATCTCTAATTAAGAGGACTCTCATGGTTTTGCCCAGCACGTGGGATTTTTGCTTATGGTCTATTCCTTGAAAGGCTGTGGAGATCCTTGTGGGAGGGCTGTAAACTTTAAGCCCAGTGGTTTGTTGGCTTTGTGGAGCTGGAGAGGATTAAGACAATTCCAGCTCCATCATTATGGGTGATTCTTGGGCAGGTCTTTAGTCCCTGCCATGGGTTGTGTCTCTTTCCCATGCCCTGTTTGTGCTGTCTCCAGACACAGCTGGCTCATCCAGCCCCAAGGAGGGCTGAGCCAGGCAAGAGTCTCTCCCTTTCATTTGAACCATGAACTTCTCTGGCTTGAAACCTTCTGGGTTTGGAGTCCATTTATCCATGGAGTTGTTCCTTGGAACAATCCCTCTAACTTCTTGTCCTTATTAAGCAAGAAAACCCAGGACACATGGATCCTTCAGGGTTCAGTGGGGCACTTCATACCTACTCCTACCTCCACATCTGGCTGTAATGACAGCTTGTTAATTATTCTCACAGCCCAAGGACTTTATTTGCTAAAACATAAGTATGTGACCTCAATACTCAGCAAATTCCTGCTCTCTCTTGGCAAATGTCAGGGTTTTTAATCTGACCCTGTTGGGGGTAATGCCAGAAGATAATTTTAGGTCTTCTTGGCAATAGGTGTACCAGGTGATAAGGTAAATAAATTCTGCCCATCCATAGACAAGCTGGAACTGCCTTTGGATCTAATGAATAGCAGGGGAAGCACCCCCAGGAATATTTCTTTCATGTAGCTGGCCAGTCTGGTCCTCTGCAGATGGAGAAACAATGCACAGAAAATGAGTTCTTCAATTTAAAAGTGCTCCAGTACATGACCTCACTGAGAGAGCCCTAGTGAAGGTGATGAGGCTGAGTTTTCCATTCATTCTGTACAAATTAATCCTTTTTACAGCTAATAAACCTCAGGAGTATTTCTTTTCTGCCTCTATTCACAAAGCAGCATTGCAAATTTCAGACATAAGACACCCTTTTTAATTTCCATTAGCTCTCCAAAACAGAGTTACATCTCAGAGAGAAGCCCCTCCCTGAACACCCTCGGAGGACTCGCTGGGTCCTGGGTTCGCTGTCAATAAACTGACAGAGCACTCAGGGTTTTAGCATCTTGTTCTAATGTGTGTACCAAGTCCTCCCTCGAGTTCATCCTGCTTTATTTGTCCTCATCTGCTCTGTATTAGGAAAAATGCAGGTCCTTGCCTTCTAGCTATTCATTCCTGCCCTAGAACTCTCAAGACATACGAAGAATCACTTGCAATAAAACCAAGTAGCAGTTCATTCCCCAGCACTGGAGCAACTGACTTTATAAATCTCCCTTTTATAAAACTCTTTCCAGTCATTATCCAAAAGCACACCCTGAAGTCACAGTCCCAAGTGGAGCCTGCAATTTTAGATGTTTTTGTTGGTTTTTTTTTTACTTGCAGGGTCAAAAAGGAAAGCAAGGAGCACAGGGCAGTGCAGGGAGCAGAGGCTCACCGGTAGGTGAAAATTCAGTTTTCTGCCCCAGGAAATGCTGTCTGGGAGCTCCTTCTCTAATACCTTTGTGATTTCAGGGCATCCTTGGGCTACCAGGTCCTCGAGGAGTGGTAGGAAGGCAGGGTCAGGAGGGTGCCCCTGGAGTGGACGGAGTGCCCGGGAAGGACGGCGTGCCTGGGACGCTGGTAAGCTTCAACTGCAGCCTTGTGGCATGGACAGCAAACACAGCGCTGGGGCTGGAGACCTGAGAGGTAGCACAGGACAAATCATGATGCAGTTATGGATATTCCAGTTTACATGTACCCAGAGTGGATTTTCTTCACATACCACTTGCACATAGAGGCAGCAGCTGCCTTTGCATGGCCAGATCTGTAAATAAAGTGGGGCTTGTAACTTGACAGACACTCACGTGCGCACAACTCTGTCCACATCTGCAAACCCACCCCTGCAAACCTATCCCCCTCTTGTAAGGACAGAACCCCACCAGTCCCCTGTCCCCCCAGAAGCTGTGCAAAAGGGGAAAGGGTTTTGATTCATAACCTCTTGTGTGTTTCCTTTCTAGGGAGAGCAGGGTGACGATGGGGAAGAAGGTGTGACCGGGATGTCAGGCAAGAGAGGGAACCCCGGCGTGCCAGGACTCCCAGGGGCCCAGGGACCACCAGGATTCAAGGTGAGTTTCTGACTCCCTAAGATGCTGCTGTGAGTGATCCAGTCTGTAAGCCTGGTGCCTCTGAGCTTGAACTCTCCAAGGTCTAATAGTCTCAGTTCCTGCTGCCATCTTTCACTTAGCTAGATCTTTCTTCTCATCCATCCCTCCCTCCATCCATTTTCCAGATGTACACAGCAGCTGAATGTTTTAGAGACCTTTCCTCCTCTACCAGAGGAGCCTGCAGACGCACATACTCAGACTACAAACATTTGAGTCTTTTATCATTAGAAACCTGGCTAGAAAAAACGTGGGGAAGTTGCAGAGGAGCTGCTGTAGCCTGCCTGTAGGATGTCCAGAACAGATGACTCCATGGGAGATTCAGGTGTTCTGGCTGCTCTGCAAGACCTGAACTGCTGGAGGAAAATTTGTGCTTCTTGGTTTTTAGCATTATTACTGGATTAGAACTACTGGAGCCAGTATGGGCTTGGACATCACGCTGGGTGGGAGCAGGGACAAGCTGCTTTTGTCACTTTGGGGTTTCTTCCTGGTCCTTGCTCTGATCCAGGCTCACCACAGCATCTAAACTAGACCCACAGCAATTCAGTCGTTTGTATAAAGACTCTGTAAATAGGAAGACTCCAGCTGGGTTTGGAGAGGCTCTGGGATCTGATTTAAATTAGAGCTCCATAGCACATCGCCCTTGATCTGTCACTTGCTGCCCTCCAGCTGCCTTGGGCAGTACAACAGGAGGTGACTGAGACTGTGTCCCTGTCACACACTCACACCCTGCCTCCAGGGGAATTTGTTGCCCCTTTTCTGGCTGTTCCACCATCCTAGGATCTCCCTGCCTTCGCTCCTCTCTCCCAGTCTGCCCCAGATTGAGGAGCTGGAGCTGGTGCTGCTCCTGGCGCTTGGCAAGAGGAGGAGGTGGGGAGCAAAGCGTGGTGCTGGGTGGCAGAAGGCCCTCTCGGGATGGGAGCTGTAGAGTTAACGCAGGGGAAATGTTGGCTTTGCATTGAAGTCCTGCTCTTGGCATGCCTTCAGCATTTTCCATGAATTAATCATCAATTCCCAGATTATGGGAAACTGTCAGGCAGGACACAGAACATAGGAAGTGCAAAGAGAAAACATTGGAGCCCCTTTCTCTGCCTCCCCCCATGCAGGTGGGACAGCTCTGCTCTGTGGGCAGCCCAGGAGGGGACACAGCCATGCCCACCTTGGTCTCACCTGTGCATCCTGAACAACCTGCCTCAGCAAACCTGGGGCATCCCCAGGAACCACATTCCTTATCCCAATGAGCCATCTTTTCCTGCCTTCCATCTATGGCTATTTCAGCTGAGTGCTGTTATATTTAGCTCCTGTCCTTTGGAATCACTTGAATTCTGTTATTTGTAGGGTGAAAGAGGATTGCCTGGACAGACTGGCCAAACAGGGAAGCGAGGATCACCGGGAGGAACGGGCCTTCCAGGGAGCCCTGGCGACCCAGGACCCAAAGGACAGCCGGTTAGTGGTGATGGAGCTGATCAGAGCTGACTCCAGGCTTCTCCTGCAGGAGAGGGTGCGGATCCACAGCCTTGGACAGCAGGGTGATCCTGGGAGGGTCTTTACAGGGGAGCCCTTATCCAGCTTGAGCATGATTTTAGGAGAGATTAGGACTGATACAAACCAAGGCACAGAATGAACCCAAACTACCTCAACTAAAATACACTTGTCTGGCTATTTTACATAAAACCTTGTGCTAACAGTTTTCAAGCTGAAAGGTAGTAACCAACACCACCGTATTTAATTTTGTCATTGATCACAGATCAATCTCACAGATTATTTTGTCTCTGTGACACAAGTGACACATTCCTTTGCCCCTTATTGTCACTGTCTGATTTGCTGCAGGACTAGTGACCACGTCCCTTTGGCTGAGATGACTCCATGACATTTAAACCCTTCTGACTTGCCACGTGCTTTTGCCTGAAGTTCCTCTAGAAAGGAGGCTTGGTTGATTCTCCTAATGCAGGAAAGACCTTAGTCCCCTGTTAGTAGCAATTTTCCTTTCCAGGACCCAGAAATGGGCAGTTAAATCAATTTGTATCCTTGGAAAGTTTCTTAGGCTTCACCAAGTCCAACCAATCCCTTTCTTGCCAAGTGGTTTCTCACTGTCATGGCCTTTTTTCAAGGGGAACTTCCTAACAATGAGGTTTATAGGCTGATGCTGGAACAACTGTGCAGTAAAGGGGGTGGAAGTCACATCACTTGGGTCACTCACAATTGCAGAACAACTGAGTGAACAAGCCATTGTAATACACCCCAAAAAGCACAGTCAGAGTGGGTGAGACAGTCCTGCCAAAAGGCCAAACAAGCCTTATCTGTCTCTGATGTTCCTAACACTGGAGAAGAATCATCTGGTAAAGGTTTATGACCCCTTTTTTTTCAAAAAAAAAAAAAAAAGTTGAATCATCTTGAATTTTGACATCTGAGAAGCCCAAAAATATCAAAGGATGACCATGTCAAACATGCTGAAAGGAGGATGTTTACATAAGGACATGCTACCCAGGGTGGATTTTTTATTCTCAGAGTACATGCTATGTGCTGATTCAAGCTTGACGGTCTTTCAACTATTTTATTATTATTTTTCTTACAAACTTAAGGAAAAATCCCCACAGAGTAGAATAGGAAAAGAATTAGAGGATATGCATGGTTATCCTGGGCTTGAGTAGGAGGTTATGTTGTATGAACATTTTAACAGCTTGAATGAGCATAGTTTAAAAATACAGTTTGTATCAGTAGGTCAGTCCAGTTTGTATTAGAAATAAAAGAGGAGCTTGTTTTAAAGAACTTTGAGGCTGTTATTTTGCAGCATGAAATTCCAAGATAAAAACTCAGAATAGATGCTCTGCATCCTGCTTCTGCTGGGCCAAGCCAGAGAAGCATCTGCTGGGAATAGTGCAGGTTTGCCTCCCAATTTGGGGGCAAAAAGGTGGCATTGGTGAGATCTAAGGGATCCAGTGAGTCCATTCGAGCCTGATGTTTGTGTAGTTCCTCCTCCAGGGTTTTTTCCTTCTTCTTTCTCATCAGTCCTGTTTAGACTGAGGGATACTCAGAGATTTCTCTTTCTCTGGAGCTGCTGAACTCTTGTTGCATCTCTGAGTGACATCCCCAGCCATCAGTGTGAATTTACTCTTGTCCTTTGTTCTTGTATTTGTCTTGGCTGTCGTGTGCAGGGCGACTTTGGAGAGGCAGGATTTCCAGGGATTGCAGGACTGTTTGGGCCAAAGGTAAGAGGCTGCTGGGGACCACCTGGTTTTCTGGTCTCACTTTACTGGGGACAGGCAGTGCCACACTTGTTGCATTTCTAGCAGCTCTGCAGAAACTATGGAAATTGAATTTTGATCCAAACTTTCTTTACTTGGTGAATCTCCATTTGTTAAGTGAGTGTGTGCTTACATATGCTTTGTTGGAGGAAAAGGGCTCTCCTAGAGATTCTGTGGCTGTTTTCTCTCTTTCTGACATTTATATTTCCAGTATCAACCATCAGCCTGCACCTGAGACACAGATGTGTACCCCTAACACTGAGAGCTTTGACTCATTTTATCAGCATATCATTTCCCTAGTGAAGAGGAAACTTTTCTGTCAAAAGCAAAATCCTTACAAAACAGGAGTGGGAAAAGAATTTACAACAGTTTGGATCTTCCCAGTCCCACAGACAAGAGGCAGCACCCCTGTCCTTAAAGCAGAGCTCTAAGCAAGGGCATAAACACAGGGCTTGGTGATTTAGTGGACCTCACATCTCATTTTTTGCTCACAGGGCCCCCCAGGAGACCTTGGGTTCAAAGGTATTCAGGGACCACGTGGACCACCAGGTCTCATGGTGAGTGATTTTCCAGTTTGTGGGTTTGGGAGGATTTTCTTCCTTCAGCCCTGTTTCTGTCAGGCTGCAGGGGCTGTGAGGAGCACAGTGACCACATCTGCACAGGGCTTGGAGACAGCCACGCTGCACTGAGCACTCCAGCCACACTGAAATCCTTCTGTTTATGGAATTTCTGAGGTTTAACAAGGCTCAGGACGACCATACTGTGAGGACTTGTCTCTTTGGACTTGCAGTTTGAAATGGTTTTTTATTCCAGATACAGCAAATACCACCAAGTTGTGAAAAGCAGCAGAGATTCAGTGTCTTCACTGAGTCTGCCCTAGTGAAAATGAGTGTCAGGTCCCACGTGGTGGGTCACACATCTTGTCTTTTCTAGGGAAAAGAAGGAATTATTGGTCCTCTCGGCATTCAGGGTCCCACAGGAAGCCCTGTAAGTATCCACACTTCTTCCTGCCTGTACTTTTTGGGAGTTTGTGTGAGATCCAAAATGCTTGAGGCCAGCACAAGTAACCCCCAAATCCTGCTATAATCAGGAAAACAAAATGGGTTTTAAGGTCAGCAGCTTCAGAAAAGTGCAGGCTTAGTCTCTGGCTGCACAGATAGTTGCTGGCAGAGTATTAGCTGAAAAGTGAGGAGCAGCCATACATAAGTGCAAGATTTTCAATGTCAATGGAAGACAAGATTTTTGAATGCCAGATTTTCCAAAGAACTTGGCCTGGGGTGGGGGAGGAACACATTTAAATAATTATTATTTTAAAAATGTATTAAACTGGGAACCACTTGATTTTGGGAAGTGTTGAAAATCCCTGCCTGCCCTAAAGATGATCCCCACAGATGAAAGATCAGGTGAGCTCTTCATGAAAACACAGGCATAGCACCACTCAGAGCTCTGTCCAGAGGCTGCTACTGGCAGAGATAAAAACCAATAAGATGAGCTCAAACATTGCCAAAACAGGCAGTAATGGCATTTTTTGCTTTGGGATGGGGAGGCCAACGTGACAAGCTGAGCTGATGAGTTAGAGATGCTCTGGAGTCCTTGCAAGGAGCTTCTGGGGGGCAGCACCCAGCAAGGCAGGTTGTGAATGGTCGGTGACAGCCACCTCCTGTGCTTTGCAGGGGCCCAAGGGTGACAAAGGCAGCCGTGGGGAGATGGTAAGTGCTGGTCCCACCCCGATGCCCCCAAGAGGGTCCCTGACTTTGAAGAATCGAGAGTCATTCCCGGCTCTGCTGTGACCACGGGCTCCCATGAGGGCAAGACACTGATTACACATCCACACTACTCTGCTGGTAAAATTTGCATTTCCTTAACCCAGCAGCACTTCACCATGCTGTCCACAGCTGTGGTATCTCCAGCCCTCACACAGGTGCCTTGGGAACAGCACAGGGAGATTTGGGGTCAGTAATGAGCATTTTCTGACAGCTTCTCCTTTTTTTTTTTTTCCCCTGCAGGGTCTTCAAGGTCCAAGGGTAAGTGTCTGACATCCCTTTTTCTGATTGATAGTTTGTATTTAAATAAAACAGTTGCTTTTAGCAAGTGTAAAGCTGCAGGGTGGGTGATTGCACACATGGAATGTGATGAGTACCTGGGGATGTGGCATTAGTGACAGCTGAGGAGCTTAACGGGCTGGGAACAAGGGATGCAGCAGGAATAGACCAGGTGCAGACAAATGTACCCAGAGCAGGGGCAAAATGGGGCCACCCCCTTGTCCTCTGAAAGTTTTGGGGCTGCTGTGAGGTGTCAAAAATCCAGCTGGGAGCAGATTCCTGCTGGTAAAAAAAACAGAAATGGAAATAAAAACTGGAGATATTTCACTAACTGATGCCACTCTGTCTTTAGGGTCCTCCAGGCCCTCGAGGACACCCTGGCCCTCCGGTACGTAGATGTGGGAAGGGTTCATGACTGAAAGAAGCTGAAATGGTTGCTGTGACGCTCTCCAGAGGGACTGCTCCCTCCCTGGAAATTACAGCTTAGCCCCATTCCTCATATGCAAAACCATGTGTGTGAATGGACCAGTGTTTCTTGTGCTTTAGTCCAAACCATCCCAAGAGTTTCATAGAGCCAGCATTGTTGCCTCTCTCACTTCTCTCCACGGGAAGGGGGATTTCAAAAGGCCATGGCTGAATATCTGTGCAACAGTGACTGCCCAGCTTTCTGGCTGATGCCCCCTTTTTTCCCTCTGCTTTCCAGGGACCGCCAGGAGTTCCAGCCTCATTTGTAAGTTGCCATTCTCTGTATTTTTGTTAATGATGGTAACAGGTCCTGCAGGGCCCATTGAGACACACACCAGGTCCTGCTCTGTCAGCAGGGCAATGCTCAAACTGCAGCCTTAGACTGAGAAGTGTTTTCCTGTGTCAGGGCATGTTCAGCTTCTAACAGTCTCAGTTTCCATCCTTTTCACACCACACCAGCAGCAAGATGGCTTTGGGGCAGCTTTCCAGACACTGATCGACTCCAACACCGCGCTCAAGAGAGAGGTACGAGGGAATTTTTTAACTCTCTGGCCTCTGCTTGATCTGGAGACTGGGAATGGTCTCTTCAGTGCTTTCTGTGTGCAGAAAATTTATACAAAGCTCTGCTTTGTCACTGTTCTAGTGGAATACCCAGAATTTATGCAGGCAAAGGTCCAGTCAAAGGATATATTTCTGTTGTGTCACTGATTTGTGAAGCTTCAGACCTCCTGACTTTGCCATTGTGACTTTGCCAGCATTTCAGCAATGTTCTGTTTGGGATAATACAAGGCCTGTGGCTCGCTGGCCCCATGCCAGCACAGCCTTTGACCACTGATTTTTCTCAAAATGATGCAGGAGCCCTTGTGGTTGCAGCACCCTGTGCCCCCAAGGCACCCCTGACTGACCTTCTTGTCTCTCCAGGGTTACCAACATCCAGACCTTCTCATGCTGGACCATGGAGGGGAGATCTTTAAGACTCTACACTACCTCAGCAACCTCATTCAGAGCATCAAAAGACCCCTGGGAACCAAGGAGAACCCTGCGCGCATCTGCCGGGACCTGATGAACTGTGAACAGAAGATGACCGATGGTAGGAAGCCCCAAATGTGCAAAGGCTGCATCCTCCACAGGGCTGTTTCACGTGGTCTCCTTCCCTGGGACCAGTCACAAAGAAACCAAAACTCCCATTTGGAAAGGTTAAGTGCCCTTGTTAATCCCTGAACCCTCCATTTCCTCAGGTACCTACTGGATTGACCCAAACCTTGGCTGTTCCTCAGACACCATAAAGGTCATCTGTAACTTCACCAACGGTGGCCAGACGTGTCTCAGCCCTGTCACTGTCTCCAAGGTAGGCACAGCTCAGCCCCACACTGCTGTTGCCCAATATTGACGCAGGGTGTGTTGTCCCAGGACACCGGACAGTGACCACGAGGACACAGCGCACAGGCTGGGGGAGGATTAGTGCAGCTCCAGCACCCAGCACTGCTCTCAGGAGTTAAAAAATACACCTAAGGCTGTTATTGGCTCTTGTCAAGACAAAGCCATGTGTTACAATGATGTTTAAAGAACCCACAGGCTTAACATGACCGGTAATTTCACAAACATGCTGCTCCCAAGTCCTTTATTGACCTGACTTATGTTTGGGTCACGCTCGCATTTTGTTTTCCGCCACCTGGAGAAGTGAGATCAGCTTAAATAAACAAGTTTCCAGTGAAGTTATTGCTATGGGATTTTTGTTGAGGAAGTACCTGTACTAAAAATACAAATAGCAATATCTGGGCTTGTTTGCAGATGAACTGGAACCTGCTTTGCAAGTTGTATTGAATTGAAAGTTTACATTCTTTTCCTCCTATTCAAGGACCTTCCAGTTTTTTCTGCAAAGCAAAGGACCTGCTGTGTCCCCATGAAAACTTTCCAAAATGACTTGGCATCTGTCCCTCCTGTCCATATTCACCTCAGATCCAGCTTTGGAGCCTGGTGCAGAACGAAGCAGAGGACAGGGACCCCCTTTGCAATCCCACCTTGCACTATCCCTGCTCCCCTCAGCCCCTCTGCAGGGTCCCCCTATGACCTCTCTGTCACCTTACAGCTGGATTTTGACATCGGGAGGGTCCAGATGAACTTCCTGCGCCTGCTGAGCTCGGAGGTGGTGCAGCACATCACCATCCACTGCCTGAACACCTCTGTGTGGCGCGAAGGCTCCGCTGAGAAACCCTCGGAGAAAGCCGTGCGCTTCAGGGCCTGGAACGGGCAGATGTTTGAAGCCAGTGGGCAGCTCAGGCCAGAAGTGGCAGCTGATGATTGCAAGGTATGTTGTTGTGAAAGAGGGGGGAAGAAATGGAGAGAAATCCCAGAGCCCGCTCTGGGGCTCAAGTAACACCTATGCTGCTCATCCTACAAGGGAGAAGGGTTGGGTATAGCAGTTCTCCAGTAATTTTCCAGGCTGGGGTGCTATAGCAGCTCCTGTGAAGCAGATGGCCTTCAAATAGAAAGCAAAAGATGAAATTCTGAAGTTACCTGTCGTAGATAGCAGCAGTTAAGTGACAGAAGAGGAAATGGCTCCCCCTGGGTGATGACCCTGGCTCTTGTCTGGTGCCATGTGGAGTCAGGAGACACAGGGCTGCATTTGGGCCCACAGCATTAGGAGTTTGTCTTGGTGGTACCACTCCAGCTCCATTTCCATCAGCCTGATAAAGGGCTCCCCAAAATGCTCTCTAAGCCCACCCCAGCCCTGCTCAGCCCAAGGGACAGCCCCTTGTCTCACAGAGGGATTTTCAGGCTTACAGCCCATGGAATACATTCCTTTCCAGCAGGGTTCACCCCCTGGTTCAGCAGCTTTCTCTCTGTCCCCCCTCCCCACACAGATCAAGGATGGGCGCTGGCGTCGGACCCTCTTTTCCTTTCGGACACAAGACCCTCAGCAGCTGCCAATTGTCAACATCTACAACCTGCCCCCGTCCGAGCCAGGACAGCAGTATCACCTCGAGGTCGGCCCCGTCTGCTTCCTCTGAACCAAGCTATGGAACGTGGGCTCTGAGGCTCCAATCCCACCTGTGGCCTGTCCTCACAGGGGCTCTCCCCCCTCTCTGCAGCAAGGACAGCTGGGCTGTATCTTTTGGGTCAACTCTTGCTCCAGCCTTTGGCTCAAGGTCTCCAAGAACCCATGATCTACTGAACTCAGCCAGTTGTTGGAAGGAGGAAGAACAAGGACGTGGGGGAAGCGGGCATCAGTCAGGACGTGAGCGGTGAAAAGGGAGCAGGGGACTGGGTGTTGTGGTTCCACACACAAAGCCTTTTCCATGACCAAAGAAAACATTGACAGAAACCTCAAGCGACTTGCAGCGTGTGGGTTTTTTCGTTCTTTTCCCCACCCCACCCACCCATTTTTGTCTGGTTCCCGAGTTACCAAACGCTCTTTCCATTGAAAAAAAAAAAATAATTAAAAAAATAGAGCTTCCCTCTCAGAGCTTGTCACCTTCTGGACAGCCACGTGCTGCATCAGGTCTCCCAGGCGGAGCTGCAAGTTGAATCTGGCTGCTCTGTGTACAGGAAGCATTTTGATGTGCAATATTAGAAGAAACAAAATATATATATTATATTATTTAAAGCAGAAAGAAAAAAGAAAAAAAAAAAAAAAAGAAAAAAAAGCCAAGTTCCTCCTTCCATGAGTTTAATCAACACTCCCCCTCTCAACGTGTGGTGTTGGAGTAGGGGAGAGTCATGAAGTAAAGAAGGGGGACTGGAAAGAGGAGAGGGGAAGAGATTGGTGCTAAAATAGAGAGAGGGAATGGGCTCATCTGATTTGTTTCTACCTCTCACTGTGAAATCTCTGGTGCTCTTAAAAAAGTGTGTTATTTTATATATATGACTTTATTTAAGGTTGTGAAGGTGCTACAATGTCTTGCCACAGACCCAAAAAAACAAAAAGCCCCATAGAATAATCTCTCTGGGAAGAGAGGAGATTATGTGCTACAGTTAAATCAGAGAAACAGCCATCCTTAAAAGGGATCCTTCAGTGGCCATGGGTGTCAATAACACAACTCACACCACAGCCAGCATCACTTATGGGATAATTTACAAACAAATTTGCTTTTTTTCTTTTTTTGTTCATCAGCACTTCACTACTTTGGGAGGGGAGTGAAGGACACAGCTCATCCAGAAGTGTTGAGCCTCAGAGAGCTCCTCTGGTGTTGGTTGAGTTGGGCTGTACTGAGTTCCCATATGACTCCCTGGACTAAGCTCACATTTAAACCGAGCTCTGCAACTCTTCCCTCGGCCCCTCTGTCAAGACTGACATGATGGTACCTTGTTTCAGAATCCAGCTGAGCTTGGAAGGGTTTTGTTTTGTTAAGTTTTGTAGAAATTTAGTCTCTATATGTAAATTTGGAGGATTTTTTTTTTTTTTAAAGAGGATAATTATGGTAATCTTTAATTCTATATAAGGAATAATATTGATGTAATCAGAGCTGTACTGTATCAGAAACTCTTCAGTGCCTGTTTGGAGTTTTCATGTCTCATATGGACTATGGATTTTATTTTTTTGAGGGAAAAAAAAATTATCTGTGAGTCTCTCTTTGTGTATTTTTTTTTTTTTTGTCACTACTGCCTGCTGGTTGGTTCCCAACCACCATCAGAAAAGGTTAACAGGATCTGTCCCTAATACCTCGCTCTCCACGCAGCCCCTACCAGAAATACCTCATCCCCAGGCCAAAATCACCACCACCCATCATTTGCTGCCTCCCTGCACACCCCCCATACTCCAGATCTCTCCATTTCTCATCCCATGCCATTGATTTTGTGTTTTCTCAAGGCTGCAGGTACCATTTGTTCTTCTTAAAGCTTTTTTTTTTTTCTTTTCTCTTTTTTTTTTTTTTTTTTAACTTTAAATAAATATTTAAAACTGAGGCAATGGAACAGGACTGGAATGGTTTGGTTTTTTTTTTTTGCTTCTTCATAAAAAACCAGGTGGGCAAGAGGTGCAGAAATACCCCATCTCCCAGGGGTTCCCCCAGGTGACCTGAGGAGCCAAACCCACACCTCAGACCTTCCCCTGATGCCAAATGCACAACAAAATTGGGATGCCCTTGGCTCCCAACTGCGGTGCCTCATCCCAGTCCCCATCCTGCCACAGCACTGGGGAGCAAGAAGGAAAAAAAGTAAAGGGAAAATGAGGTGGAGGGGGAAGGAGGATGGGAGAGAAAAGGAGAAAGATGAGGGCAACAGCAAGGGGCAAAAGAAGAGGGCAGCAAAGAGAAATATCCTGTTTTGTTTGGGACAAAAAGCCCAGGAGCTGCCTTGGCCAGCGCCGGTTGCGACAGGGACAGCGGGAAGGGCTGAGCCGTGTTTGCCCAGCCCTGCTCTGCCCCTTCCCAGCACTGCTGGCACCAAAACCTGGCCCCATTGTCCCTGCCACAGGTCCTGAAGCAGCTGCTGAGGGCAGAGTGAAAGCAAACACATTTCATTAATTAATCACCACACTTAATTACGATGCCAACATTAGAGGAGCCGTACGGCGCTGTTAAAATAGGGAGATGCTGCGTTTGAAGTTAAGTTGCAATTTATAGGTTTTAAAAAGTCTGAGCCCACTGCACTGATGAGTTCCCTGCCTCAGAGCCATGGTTACCCCATGGAATCCCCCATGGCATCTGCCCGCCCTAGGGCACACATGAGCCCTTGTGCAAGCCCCGTGTCCCAAGGGGAAACCAGCGTGGACCAAAGCTCTCGGGGCTGCCAACCACTCATCCCCATAAGGGCTCATTTGCCCTGTGGAGGAAAGCCATGTCCTGCTGCCCTCCATGTCCCCAGACACCCCTGTAGCTGCCAAGCACTTTGCCAGGCACCCACAAAATTAATTGCAATTTCTGAGAACAAAAGCTTGCACTGGGGAAGCATTCGTTTGGGGGGGCAGGGGGAGTTTCCTCCCTTTGTGCTGAAGAAATCCAAGATTTTGCAAGTCGAATTTCCACCTGCTATTGCTTCATGCCTGAGCAAACAGCAGCAGAAGAGGCACGTTGGTGCTGGAGATGTCCAGCATTGCTGGCAGCCCTATATAAGGGACAGAGCTCAGCAACAGCCTGGCAGAGCAGGAGCATCCTCCTGGACAGCCAGGAGATGTTGGCCACCCTTGCCCTCTTCCTGGGGCTGCCCCTCGCCCTGGCCACCGAGCCCCAAAGCTGCACCCCGCTGATCCCGGTCACCTTCGACAACACCACCATCCCTCAGGTAAGCCCTGCCCTCATCCAGGGCACCCTCCATCCCTATCAGCCCTCGTGGGTACAGGAGGAGGTTATAGGAGGAGAATTGGCAGCTCAGTGTTCATCTCACTGCCTTGTCCATGTTTGTTTTCCTAAAAAAAATCCAGACTGCTGCACAGGAGCACAGGGAAGGGGTGAAGCCTTGCAGCTCTGCACCCACAATCTCATGAGCAGGCACTTTTGGGGGTTCCTGCCTCCATCTCCCTGCAAACCAGGCTGGGCAGCACCATCCCAATGCCTCACTGCTCTATTTTAAGTCCTTCAAGTGATGGCAGCTCAGGTCACAAGTCTCCTCTACAAACACTTTGCTGCATAAACAGCATTTAGTCCCTTGGGAGCTTTTAATGGGAGGAAAGCAATGACAGCCTGGCACAGAGCAGGAGAAACACCACTGCAGAAAGAACTGGCCACCCTGGGAGCCGGGGCAGTGCCTTAACAGAAAGGGGACAAAACCCAGAGACCCTCACCCAGCCGGGATCCTGGCCAGGGCAGTCGCCTGCACGGGGTGCTCCTGGCTGTGGACAGCAGGACACAGCGTTTGTTTTCACTCCTGGGGTGCCTGTGGGTGAACCTGGCACAGCCCCTCCAACCTTCCCCACTCTGCTCCCCTCTGCAGCTCCTGGGACAGTGGTTCTACATCGCTGGTGCCTCCAGGTATCCTCCTCACCTGGCAGAGATGGAAGCAGTGACATTTGAGGCTTTTTCTTTCACTCCTGGTAGCCATGAGGACGAGCTCAACATCTTCGAAATCATAAGAATGTAAGGAGAGGGATTCATGCCCTGATCTGGCTCCCCCATCCCCAGGGGCATTTCTACCCTCTGGTGTCATCCTCTGGGCTGAGACACCCCACAGATTTGGGGCTGGAGAGCAGCTGTGTCACATAAATAAAAGCTCTGCAGTCCTGCTCGTGTTCCAGACCCCTGAGGTTTGGTTGGGGCAAGCTTGGGGGTATTTTCCCCTTCTGACCTCTCTGCCCCACAGGAACGAGACGTGTGTGGTGAGGAACTCCAGCAAGGTCCAGGTCTTTCCGCAGAACTCCACGATGAAGCACGGTACAGCTCCAGTTGTGGCACTGGGATGGGGTGGGGGGACTCAGCCACCCCTTGACCCCTCCTGCTTCTGCCCCCCAGTACTTGGCACCTGGAGCCTTTTACACCTAAAATCATGTCTGGAGGTGGGGGAAAAAAATTTCTTCCACCACACACCACGTCTATGGCAGTACTGAGGGACCAGAGTGGCCCCCACTGGGATGAGTCACAAGGATAAAAGGTGATGAGCCTCAGCATGGGGTGGATGCTCATCAGTGGGGAAATCTCAATCTCTCCATACTTTCCAGCTGATGAAAATGAGGTGGTTTCCATAGCCAGACTGATCCAAAGTGACAAAGACCTGCTGATCCTGAACCACATCAACATTGACTTCCCAAATCTGAGTCTCTCAGGTGAGCAGATGCTTCCCCAGGGACAAATCAAGGGCCATGGACACCTCCAGTCCTCACAAGCAAGGCAAAAAGCCCTTTTCCCCTGATACAGAGGGGGGAAAGAGGGACAGGCAGTGAGCTCCCCATCTGCACTATGGGGATCACCCAGGAGCAAAGCAACCCTAAAACTCCACTTCTTTCCCCTCCTTCTCCATTTCTCTGACAGCACGGACACCCAGTGTGAGCAAGGAGCACATGGAGGAGTTCAAAGCCCACCTGCAGTGCCTGGGCTTCACTGAGAAGGATGTGTTCTACACTTCCACAGAGGTACAAACCCCTGCTTGGCTGGATGGTTCTGTTTCCAGTTGGGTTGGGGTTTGGGGGGGAATGTAAGTTTAGTCCCCCAGCACAGCTTCCCTGCTGTGCATCCCCACTCCTCCTTGAGCATCCTACCCCAGCCATTCCTGGTGGTTCTGGGTGAGATGTCTCCAAGAGCCGATCTTCTCTCTCCCACAGCACGCCTGTCCCCTGCCCGGGGGTGGAGACAATGCAGATCCACAGCTGGGGTAACCCCCATGGACCGGGTTGTTTCCTCCATCCTCATCCTCCCCCAGCCCAGCCATGCTCAGCACAGCCTCAGAACCTCTTATCCTACCCATATTTTGGTTTTTCCTCCTGAATTAAACACCCAGTTTCACTGTTCTCAACTGGCCCCAAAATAAACTCCTGTGTTTCAACCACTGGCTGCTCCCGCTCCATCTTCTCTGGGACCCCCTCCTGCCTGCCCTGCCCAGGGTGCTGCATCTCCAAACCCACCCAGAGATGTGAAATGCTCCAGAAAAAACCCAGCCCGGGCCAAGCATGGCAGTGGGCACAGAGGTGCTCATCCCTCACGCTCTGTGGTGGCAGGGGACCCTCCCAGCCTCAGGACACTGGGACATGAGCACCCACCCATCAGGGTGACACACAAACCTGCCAACCCCCTCGAGTCTCTCCCACCACAACATTCTTAGCACCTGAACATCCCCACCCTCCGTTTTCAAGCCAAATCCCACAAGGCTCCATCCACACCACAGGCTTGTGTGGGGGTCACTGCAGGGTGGGGTGACAAGAGGGGACACTGCACCTTCCCCAAGTGTCTCTGAGGAGGGGAAAGGATGAGAGGACAGGAAAAACCATCACCCAGAGCCAGACCAAAGTGTTCAAGAGGCTCTGCTGGCAGAGAGGAAAAGGCACACAAAATGACAGAGAAACAAGATGTGCCTGTCTGACAACCCAGGGACAGCAGCAGGACGGGAGGGTCAGGGATGCCACAGGGGATGTGTCCAGCAGGACAGGAGTGACCTCTGAGACCCACAAACACCACTTTTAAGTCCAGTTTTGGCAAGGACAGCAAAAGCACCTTCTCTTCAAAGCCCCCTTGGGCTCTGCCCGGATTGGGGTGGGGGGGTCTGCAGCCAAAGCAGCACTGGGAGGGTCGCACGTCTCATTAGCAGAGCAAGAGGTGCCTACGGCAGCTGCTCACAGGGGGGAAATGGGCACTTTTCGGGCAGATTTAAGTATTAAATACAGTAAGTACATCCCTAACAGCCCACTCCTGCCAACACTTGCCGACAGCAGCCACATCCGAGGCCGGGGCAAGTGCCAAGCACGCGGCTCTTGGCTGGGCATCGCCCCCGAGAGGCACCGATTGCGACACGGGCGCAGATCCGGCAGCCCTGGGGACATCCTGTCCCCTCCCAGCAGAGCTGCAGGAGCCAGGAGAGGCCGTGTGTGCAGGGCTGTGCTCGGACAGCCATGGCCCGTGCCGGCACGGCGCTGCTGCTGCTGCTGCTGAGCCTCGCCCTGCTGGCCGCGGATGCTGCGCCCTGCGGAGCCCAGCGCCCCGACAGCTCCACGGCATCCAAGGTAGGACAGACTGCGAGCCCCGGGGCTGCTCTGCTGAGCCTCCCGTCCCTTGGGAAAGGGGAAAACCTCGCCTTGTTCCCACTGCTCCCCCAGCACATCGGTCGCGGTGCTGTCGGGGAAACACCCGCAACAAACGGGAGCGCTTTGGTCTCCGGACACCCCGAAGGAGCCGCTTTTCTCAGGCTCCCAGCAGCGACCTCGGAACAAGGCGGGTGGGCTGGCTGGTTTTGGTATAAATCCCCCGGGGCTGTCCTGACCCTGCCGCAGCACCCCCATCCTTCACAACCCCCACGCTCAGCTGTATTTCTTTTTTCCCCCGGTTCATTTGGATATATTTCACCTTGTCGCCAGAGGGAGAACTAGCAGCACTATCAGTTTTGCCCCGGGGAGGGTGGAAATCTCAGAGTTTCTGCTGTCACCACGCTGTCCTTCCCTCCCCACAGCTGCTGGGGACGTGGCTGTACCTGGCAGGGGCTGCCCAGTTCCCCCAGCACCAAGTGGAGATGCTGCTCATCGATCACGCCTTCCTGCGCTTGGAGCCCGGTGCCAGCGGGCAGCAGCTGCTCATCAGCCACTACGTGGCCGTGTAAGATGCGGTCCCTGTGCCCTCAACCCATCCCCTCCCTGCTACAGCCCGAAAATCTTTTAGCACAAGGCGCGAGCACGATTCCAGATTGTTTTTTGCAAAGGGAGTCTCTCCTGCCCGCTCTGTGCACCCTCTGCCCTCTCTTCTCTCCCTCATCTCCTTTATTTACTTATTTATTTGGCAGGCCACGGGTTCAGACAAGTTTTGCAGGGCACAGAGGCCTCACGGGCACCAAGCCCTGCAGGCAAGGAGAAGACCTCTCCAGAAGTCCCTGTGCCACAGCTGCTGACCCTGCCAGGCACCCAAAGCTGTTTCCCCCACAGGCTCAGAATTTCAGGGGATGACTTTTTTCCGTGCCAACGCAGGCAGCACTTTGAGGTTTCAGTTATTTCAGGGTGGAAAACATCTGACCACCAAGGGGTGGGCAAGCAATGGCAAGGCTGAGACCACGAGCTGCTGCTGGAGGTCAGGAAAACGCACGGGAGAAACGCCTTGATTTTAACAGCAACAGGAATTAACCCTGGGCAGGAGGTGGCAGGTGCCCGGGGTGGGGTCAGGACCAGGGCTGGGGCTTTGCTGGTCCTTTCCAGACCATGGCATCGGCCCCTTCCCCTCTCTCTCTCCAGGGGGGACCAATGTTTTACCAACAACCTCACCTACCTGGAAGTCAGTGTCGGTAACGCCACGCTGGTGAAGGACGGTGAGCAGCACGGCTGGGGTTATCACCCTGCCCACGGTTTCACATGGATTGACACACACAAAGGGCCCATGTCCCTGTTTTACATTATCTGACGTGTTTTATTCCCGAGTCTCTTTGCCTGTTTGAAGCCTCAGTGAGCTCCAAACAGCTCCCCAAACCCAGGGGCACCCAGGTTATTCCTGCTCCCAGGGATCACAGCCCCACTAAACCCAGAGTAATGCTGTGCCAGGAGCAAACCTGCCCCCATCCCTGCAGGAGAGCACCATCCTGCTGGTGAAGTTATTTCACAGTCCCTTGGGGGAAGGAGGGAACACTCATGGCAGGTTTCAGTGAATTAATGAAGGCTCTCGTTCTGAGCTGATTCCTCCTTGCTGAGGAAGTGGGGTGAGCCAGGCTGGGGTGGGAATTGCAATCCCCTGGCACACAGCTTGCTCTGACCCTTCAAACCCTGAGTCCCAACACTCCACATCATTCAGCACATCCCAACAGCAGGACACCAGCTGGGGGACTCAGGCTCTTTCACACCCCAGCCCCATTTTTAATAAATACAATTTGTATAAATGAAGAGCCAAAAAAATCACCCTATTTCAGGACATTTGTCTTCACCTGCTACTGAGGGTTGAATCCCAGGGAGTACTGACATTGCCCACACCTGGACTGGAGTTTATTGCTGCTGCAGCACTGAAAATCTGAGTTATTGTATCTGTTCTCTTCAAGCCAAGACCCAGCAAACTGAGGGGATGCTGATGAACATGAGCTCTGAAAACCTTTTACTCATCCAGTACCAAATGCAGAAGGACAGGACGTATTTGGGGCAGTATCTCTATGGTATGAAACTCCATCCTAAAGTAATTTAAAGCTATCACAGCACACCTGAACACACACACAAAATGATCAACTAAAACCATACAGCAACTTGGTTTCACCAACAGTCAGTGATTTTCCTGAGAGCAACACTGCAGGGGTCACGGGATTTGCAAACCCCATTAAACCCCACAACCTCTTAGCAGAACAGGAAAGAAAACCAAGTTAAAGACCAAACCAGCTTACACCATAAATATTCAAAGAACAGGAAGCAAATACAATTCAGTATCGGTATCATTGTAAAATCTCAAGATTTTCAAGCCAACCATGATGTTTCAGTACTTATCTCCCAGGGCAGAGCACGTGGCTTTGCAGTGCTAAAGCTGATCAGATTTAACCACAAACCCATAAAGCAGCAGTTTTGACCCTGGTAATGCTCCCCATTATCTTGCCAGGCTGCAAAGCAGTTGCTTAAGAGATTTTGAAGACACATATATAAAACTGCCTCCCTACAGGTCCCTCCTGACACCCCCAAGAATATCAAACCATCCTGCAACCCCTTTAAGCATACAGGACCAGAGGGAGAGGGTTAAACAAGAGGTGCCCAAGGTTGGTTTTGCTCAGATGTTTGCTCTGGGGGTGAGAGACCCCCACACAGACCACATCCACAACAAGCACTGCTGGGGAAGGGGGCAGCAAGGACAGGGATGTGACACAAAGGGTGTGCTGAGGCCACCAGTCCGTATCTTAACACCTGACAAGTCCTTCTCCTTCTCCAGCCCGGAATCTGAGCATAAGCACAGCAGACCAGGAGGAATTTGAGCACCACGTGGAGTGCCTGGGGCTGAGGGCAGAGCAGATCGTGTATGCGCCTTGGAAAACGGTACTGGGCACTCTGTGTCACCAAAACCACCACAGCCCCCTCCAGGCAGGGCTGCAAGACCCCAGGCTGCACCTCCAGCTGCCAAACTGGGGTCTTGGAGACATGTTTTCAAGGTGTTGGAAATGATTTAGAGGGTTAAATAACCACGAGCTTGCTTCAGCAGAGGTTTAAAATAGCACCCCTAAAGCAAATCCACAGGGAACCCTTGGTAACAGCCTGCCTACCCCTGCCAGGGGGGAAATAGACAAGTGATTTTTGCCCTGAAATTACTGATTTTGCCTTGAAACCTCTGATTTTGCCCCCCCAGCAAGGACCAGCTGCCCCCAGGAGTTGCAGAAAGGGCAGGAGGCCCCAGGGATTTTTCCTTCATATTTTCCACCCAAAAATTAACCAGGTCCAGTCCTCACTTCTGCCACTCAATTTAAGACATTTTATCCTGTAAATGACCCAGACCCTGAGTCAGCTTGACAGGGGCTCCTGTTTGCAATGTGAAGGTGAAAGACATCTTACCTTTGCTGCTCTGTCCTGGTCATCTGCTCATCCACATCAGCAGGCTCCAAGCCACCAGGGTGGCTCCAACATTATCCCCAACAATTATCCAGCCTCAAGAGGCTGCTTTAAAAACTGCCCCACGGGTTCAGAGGAATGGAGTACAGAGGAAGAGAGTGAAACCCTTGGAATGGGGCTGCACTTGGGGCTGGGGCAGATCTCCTCTCCCATTTAGCAAATGAGCAGCACCTGGGAGGCAGAGCCCAGCTTCTCTACATGAACTGCACACAGCTGTGGACTGGGGGGGTTGCAGTCCCTGGATCACATCTAAATTTGGGCAAGATGAGAGGAATTAGTCAGGACTGTCTGTGCTTACAAGCTCTGGTGCAACTGGAGATGGTAGTTACTGGCCAAACTTAGCCACTGCACCTGAGGAGTAAAAAAATCAATTAAACAAATGCAGAAAACATTTTGGGGATCTTTGTCACCAGGCTGAAGGAGGTGGATGTGAACAGAGCACTGGAGCAGGCTCACAAAGCCCTGTGTCAGCTGCAGGCATTAACAGAACTTCACCTATGCTGAGTACCTGAGCAGCACAAACTTTTTACTTATTTCCCACTAAGTCTAAGTTCCTCCTTTCCTTCAGAGCACACAGAGCCCAACTTTGCCTCAGAAACTTGGTTTCCTCTTTCCAGCACAGGCCTGGAAAATGGCAGCAGCAGGAGCTGAGCACCTGGGCAAGCACTGTCTGTGCCTGGGCCAGCTCCTCTTAGATATAATCAGCTAAAGGGGAAAGGAAAATCCCTCTTTCTTGAGTAAATTCTCTCTTTCTGGTGCCTTGGTAGATTCATTTACCCTGCTTTTGTTGTTTTGACAGGAGGTGTGTCAAGTGAAAGCTGAAGGCAGCAGCCCACAGGCAGAGCCCGTGGCTGCAGTGACAGCATCACCTGCCCCAGGTGCTCCCTGGCCTGGGAGCGCAGGGAACTGACCCCACACAGGGCAATAAACGCTTTTCTTCAATTCAGATGCAGTTTGGTGCCAGATTGTGTGAGAGCAGAGGGCTCTGAAGGGATCAGGAGAGGGGTTTGCAAAAAGAGAATGAAATCCTGATTCACCTTGAGTGTCATCCAGCCAGGAGCTGGGAGAGTCAGCCTGGAGCTTCCCACTGAGCTTGGGAAAGAGCTCTGCCAAGAAGCAGCGCTGCAATGCAGCAGTAAGAGAGGCCAGCCAGGAGAGGGCAATCATTAACTACTTTAAACAAGGAAACCAAGCATTTGAGGAGTAACTGGGATATAGAGAAGGCTGCAAACTTAGCTGTAACTGTACAGCCTGAGGAAAAGGGGGCTTAGCTGAAAGGAACCACCCAATTCTCTTGACAGCAGCTACCCCCAGGTAGCCCAGGAGGGACAAATGCTCCTGCCCAAAGCCTCTGGACCAGGCAAGTGCTCCCTGATAATGTCCATCCACACCTTGCCTTGCACACCATGTCTGACACTGACAAATTATCCTCCTACCACAGGGAAGGGGTGCTAACCTAACCCAGCCTGGATTTTTAGTTTCCTAGAGAAAACATCATGTTTCCTCATTTCTCAGCAATGAGAAATGGAGATGAGAAGTGCCAAGGATGACGTTGTTCTCCATGCCTCCAGTGCACCCCTGCACTCATCAGGCACCTCGTCCACCTCTTATCCCAGCCCCAAAGGGGGGACAACATCATCACTGCCATTGTAAAAGTGGGCAAGTGCAACAAGAGACTGCTGCTGCTGCATGTCTGGAGAGTAATTCAGTCTCAGCTCTAATGTAGTAATTAAGCACTGAAAATATCTCTCTTCCTTAAAAGGGGAAGAAAATGAGAAAAGCCAGAGGGAAGGTAGCAGCGAGTTCTGTGACTCCCTCTGGATTCCAGAGTGCTCTGTTTCTGTCCAGCTGCCTTTATCAGGCAAAATTTCAGTGTTAAGCCTTTGGAGTGACAGCTTTAGCAAAAATGAATTTTACAAGATCACAGAATCATTAAGGTTGGAAAAGATCTCCAAGATCAAGTCCAACCTGTGACCAATCCCCACCTTGTCAACCAGACCAGAGCACTGAGTGCCCCATCCAGTCATTCCCTGGACTTTCCACCACCTCCCTGGGCAGCCCCTTCCAATGCTTGACAGATCTTTTAGTGCAGAAATTCCTCCTGATATCCAATCTGAACCTGCCCTGGCCCAGCTTGAGGCCATTCCCTCTCCTCCTGTCCCTGTTCCCTGGGAGCCTGACTGCACTCTCCTGCATCAGGGAATTGTGGAAAGTGAGAAATTTCCCCCTGAGCTTGCTTTTCTGCAGGATAAAAAGTAAGTTCAGCCCATTCCCTCCAGGTCTCAAGGCACAGGTGCCCAGCCAGCCCTTGTTTCACCCACCTCTTCATCAGCTTGTGATGTGAAACTTCACTCCCCAACCTCTCCAGAGGGCAGCATCTCCTGAGGGTATGCTGGCAGCAGCCTCCAGTGTTGGTCAAGGGCCCATCTCAGCTGACACCACTGGAGAGCTGTGGCTCAGATTACAAAACTCCAGGCTTTATGAGTAGATTTATAGCTGAATAAAAGCCTTGAATTACAGTAGGAGACATAAGGAACAAAAAAAGGCAGTCTGGCCCTCACAGCAAGTTTTGTTAACCAAATCAGAGGCCACTTGCACTTCCAGCTATGGCTCCTGAATGACCTTCCAGGGTAGCTCCTGGCTGGGTTGTTATTCATGAAAAAAACTTGTACAAAGCCTTTATTTTGAAAACTGTGTAAGCCAGGTTCTTTCAAGGGGATAATTGGACAGCAGAGTTTTCAGCTTTTCTGGGAAATTCACTTCTCTGAACAGAGTGTTGTGGATACTGCAGAGATGAGCAAAGTCCAGCAACACTCAGAGACAGGTAAACAGTGTCTGAACATCCCTGACTCATCACCACTATCATCAGCCTTGATTTTGCTGGCTTTGTTTTTAACAAGTCTGTTCTCCCAGGTCCTCATAATGAGAATTCTTCCCAGTGTCAATGTCCTTGGTGAAAATAAGCCCAGGAAGAGTCTGGCCCTAAAGAGCACAAATAAACCACAGAAAAAGAACTGGAGACGTGATATCTCTTTATCAGACCTTTATTAGCAGACTGTTCCCTACATGAAGAATCCGAGTTAGATTTGCATTATAACAATTTGTGGTTACAGCTACAAAGATGGTTGTCATTTTGCATTGATTTTTGCATTCTGATATTCATATTCTCATTAGGCCACACTGGTAGGAAGGAGCCACTGCAGAATTTATGACAGGTCTCAGGAAGAGGGGGGTGGGAAAAAAATCATATCCCTAATCCACTGTTGGTTAGATTTCCACGTGGCTACTACTGACAGCACTGAAAGTCAAGGCAGAGTCTCACCTAGGAGACTCTCCATGAACCACCAAAATCTGTCAGAAAAAAAGCAGTTGTTGAGTGCTAGCAAATCCTTTTCCAATTTCTCACACACATCTCCAGTGTCCTCCTGCATGTGATGAGCACTGGCACACAGCAGCAGGGTCTGCTGATCCAGCCTCAAAGCACAGCTGCAGCAGCTCGTGTCCAAGTGCAAGTTTGCTTCCATCTCTCTGGAAATGTGTATTGTCTTTAGTCCCTGAGATTTCTCTCTTCCCCCCTTACCTAAAAACTCCCCCAAGCGCTCTTAATTAACTGTTGTGACATCCAACATCCACAGACCTTCCACTTCCCCACTTCAGCCATCCACCCAAAGCCTTTCTGCCGTGCACAGAGGCGATTCCAAGCTAAGGCAAGCCTCACAGTGCACCCTCTCCCCAAGGTTCTGCTTCCTCATCTGCTCCCTTCTTTCCTATGGCTTCTTGCTACAGAATTTCTCTGGGCTGAGGTCCTCCAGCAACAAACCCAGACATGGGAAAGGCAGTTCAAGCCCCAGAGGGCAGGTATACAAGTGACTTCAGCATCCCTCCCCACGACTCAGCTGTGTGATGTGAAAGAACTAATAGAGAACTTTTTAAAACAGGAGAAATACGAGCACAGTAACAATATTTAAACAAACCTATAAAAATAGTGTGACATAACTCTGTTCAAATAAATACAAAATAAATATGCTTTAAGCAGTAAAACAGTGGAATGCAACACTGGTCCATTTTACCCAAAATGAAAAGTTGGGTGAGGATCTCCCAGGCCTCAGAAGCTGGATCCTATTAATTAAAGCAGCCCATAACGCTATCAGAGAAATTTTAAAGCCATCTCTTTCCCTTAGCCTTATGAAAAGCACCCTTTGAAAGACAAGCAAGCATGTCTTCAGGACTGAAAGCTCACCTCTCCCAGTGACAGCCAGCCCCTCTCCCTACCACCCCTTCCCACAGCAGACATTCCTGACTTGGGGCCTCTGTCGCACCAATGGAAACCCGAACATCCATCTACCAAGAGGTCTAAAGAGATAAGATAGCAGCATAGGCACGGGGTTTGGAAAAGGCTCACGAGCTCTCCTTGGCACCAGGCAGGATGGAATTCAGAGGTCCATGCAACGCTGCACAGGGGCTCTCATGTCGTGCTGGGAGCACAGCTGCACAGGAGCTGTGAGTTATTTTGTCTTTGCTCACTAAAGCCATGCATCACAGTGCCGGGCAGCCCAGGGCTCTCCTGCCTTCCCCTTTCCAAGCCCCTGCAGAGAATAAGACAAGCCAATCCCGGCATGCAAAGGATACAGGCATGCAGGCTCTAGTCTGCTGCTTCTGTTAGTAAGTGCATCTTGTTAGTGGGTTTGAGACACACTTAAATCTATAAAAATAAATAATCCTAATTCTTCATCAGGCTGGCTTAAGCAACCTTCAGCCTGGCTGGATAAACCACTGCCCACCAGCCCTCCAAACCAGTACAGATCAAAATTGCATTTCATGTCAATTCTTGGAAGCAGAACATGAATGTTTCCCACCCAAAGGAATATTTGTAAACATAACAAGCCTGGTGTGGCAGCAGCTCCTACACAAGGTTTGTACAAATTTAAACAATGGGTAGGAAGTTAAACAACTGAATGGAAAAAGCAGCTCTCTGAATGGAAAAAGAAGCTCTTTCAGCAAGTCAGAAGGTGCTCATCTGTAGGCAAACAGCTCTGTACAGGCAACACGCTGAGAGCAGACTTGTAGCCCAAATCTTTGCTACTCTGTCATACTGCTGGGAACTGACCTCAGCAACTCCAGCCTTAAAATCTCCCAGGAGTTCATCTCCTGGCCTTCTAAAAGGCCCAAGGAAAAGGACCCCGTGATGGTTTATGTGGAGTTCTGAGTAGCAAGATGGCAAAGGACACCAGATCCTCCCCTCCCCCTCCCTTACTGACTCACAATCTGAGATTTCACAGCTTTGCTTAGTCAGCTTAGTGTCGACACATTCACAGAATGAGAGATGGCTTATATGTCTTGGGATCGCATCCCAAGATTTCAGAGTTCCGAGTCCTCAGCAGCTCCTGGTCACCGCGAGTCCACGCCCAGAGTCATCTTCAAGTTTTCATAGACCACATAGCTGATGCTCACAGCTGGGATCACCTTCATGAAGTTGGGCGCCAGACCCCGGTAAAGCCCAAACGCTCCCTCTGTCTTCAGAATGTGTTTGAACAGTCCCCTCATGGTCACTTCAGGAGCACCCTCCACTGAAGCTGCAACAGGGAAAGCCACAATAAATAATGCAGCCTATGTAGTGAGAACACTTTTGTTTCCAAGAGCAGATCTGATCCATGTGCTTTCAGATGTTCCCAGAGCAAAGGTGCTTGGTGGGGGACAGCATCAACTTCTCAGCTACCCATTCCGTGCTCCACATTGCAAGCACTTTCTCTGAAAGTACTCTGAAAGGGCTCTGCAGATGCCTTCAGCCCAGAAATGCTGATCAGAGCAAAACAGAACCTCTGTCCTGGAGGTCCTTGGCCACAGAGGTTAGAAGGGCAGCACAAAGTTCACTATCCCCTTGCAGCATCACAAACATGGGCATGGGCTGCATGGCTCAGCTGCGTGGGCCAGCTGAGGCTGTTGTTGCAATGTTTGCTCTAGAGAACCTTTAGCCTTGCACAAAAACAAAGACAGAAGTTCCCACTGTTCCAAAAGTTCTCACCTTGGGCCTGCATGCGTGTCCTCACAAGGGCCAGTGGGTAACTGGCAAGCTGTCCACAGGTGCTGGAGATGGTGCCACAGGCCAGCAGAACAAAGACCCCAGGGTCAGCACTGTTGACAGCGTAGCGTTGCAGCCAGGTATTTTTCAGAGTCTGGAAGGAACAAGCCCAATATTAGCAGGGAAGAGGCAAGCAAAGGAGTATCACATTTCATGAAGGACCCAGAGTAAAAGCCAGAAAGTTCCACGCAAGTTCAGCCAGAAGCACAGGGCTTCCCAAATCCTTTTGAGTTACTGCTGCTGTAGGGCCTGGAAGAAATCCCTTCTGTAATTTTTTGCAGTTTTCTTGTAAATAGAAGAAACAAGGGACCATGCATGATGCTGACTATGGTTTATGAACTAGAATCATCATACTGAATTATCTCTTAAGCCATTTTTGGGTAAAAGAATACATTTGCTCCCCATAAGGCTGCTCAAGAAAGCTTTGATAAATTACTTCTGTTGTGACTGATAGGTCTGACAAGGCCACACAAGCAGCACAGCCCTACAACAAGTCAACAATAACATAAAACATTATATAATAATAACATAAAACATAATATAATAATTGTTAGGCTTAACCTAATAACAGGTAAAAGGCTTCATACCTCATAGACTGCCAGGTCTATACCAGCATATGGAATGATTCCCAACATGTTGGGGATGTAGCCTTTGTAGAAGGCAGCCATTCCTTCCTTTGCAAGGATGTTTTTGGCACAATCCAACATGCCTGAATATTGTCCTGTCTTCCTTAGAGCCATCCGTGTTTTCAGAACCTAGAAAATAAGAAGAAATAGCATGAAGGCCTACAGGAGAATCAGCAGGAGAAAAATGTACAGACAAAGTCATTTTTAGGAGCACAGCTGTCAGGACCACAGCAAGTGTCCTACAAGCAGTACTGCTTGCTACCACCTCATTAATTAAATATCACAGTGCCGGTGTTCTATCCACATCTTCCCATCCCTTCCCATCCCATCCCTCCTGGGCTGCACTCTCAGCCTCCTGCCTCACCTCCATGGGGTAGATGCTGCTCTGGGCAATGGCCCCAGCCAGAGAACCAGCCACGAGCCGCTCGTGGATCCTCAGCATTTCCTGGTCAGTACCAATGAACCGCTTGATCTGCAGAAGCCAAAACAGACAGACATTGAGGCTCCACGATTTCTCAGCCATCATTTTCTTTTCAGCTTGTCCTTCTGCAGTCACAGCTGTCTGTGCCCTCACCTGCTCATAGGCCATGAACTTGATGGCTGACTCGGGTGCAATCTTCAGCACATTGATGCCATTCCCTCTCCAGAGTGACCTTGGGCCACCCTCCCGGATCATCTGAGTGAAGCCGCCGATGATGCACATGTTGTTACTGCGGGAGGCGTGAACCTGGGGGAGAGGGACAAGCCTGGATTAGTTCCAGTCCCCATTACGACAGTGCAACGTTTTTCTGTAATCCAGGGACAAAAGGGCGCTTTTTTATTTACCCAGAGATTTGCCAAGGCTTTAATCCCTTCCAGATAACTTCTACAATAGGGAAGCAAGCTTCTTTTCTTTTTTTCCAAGTCTAGTGTTAATTAATCAATCTAATCAATATCTCCCTCTGGAATGGGAGGAAAGGTTAAACAGGCAACTTGGTTTTTTCCCATACCTAGCATAGGATCAACTACCCAACAAGTTCTCAGCTGGTTCAAGAGCAGGTGCAGTAACAAAGCAGGCTAAAATCACAATCTTCCAACTCCTTTCTAATGCTGATAATACTGAATACAAGCTCTGTCAACTGACCACCACATTCACTTCAACTCTCATGGCCTCAGGGTCTCTCAAAGGAACACAGGATTTTATCCTGTTTCACCAAAACCTAAGTTTTCCATAAAACTGTCTTACTACAGACAGTTTTGACATATCTACCTCTAAAAAGATTGTCTGTACTTTTTCTAGGCAATGAATAATAATTTTTTATATTACTTTGATCACTCAAATATTTCAAAATGTTTCTAAATATAGCAATAAAAGAATGACAAGACTAACATTGGCCAGAGTGCTGTATTGTGTTAATGAATATTATCACCTCCCAGGTAACCATAAATATTGAAGGAATCTGCTCAGGTATTTAAACAAACTGGAACTGCTCCATCATACCTGCATGAGCACTTTCAAACGGTCCAAGGGAGCTGTGCAGGTTCTGGACACGGCACCAGCACCTCCACCTGCAACCAGATGCCTCCACCACATCCCTGTCTGCCTCTCCTCCACTGTGAACTCATCAGGGACGGTCAAATTCTCTCCTACATCAAAGATCTGCAAAAGGAGAAGGTGTTAATGCCAAGGTTTTACTGCTCTTTATTAGCACCAAGTGCTGAAGTACAGGATATGCTTATTCCAAGCCAGCAGCTTATCTCCTGCCACTAACTGCTGTGCCTGGCCACAGGAGCTGCCACTGCTAGAATGTGTCACAGGGGAAACTGTTAAGATTTCTCTCCAAGAACCTGGCAACTGCTGAACATTTGTCTACATCAAAATACTGTCAATATTTAGGAACAAACTGACCAACTGCAGGCAGCTGCACAGCAAAAAAGCTGGACCTCTCCAGAACCTTCCAAGCTCACAGCCAGTCAAATCTCATTACATACTATTCATGTGCAGACAACTCCAGGAAGGATGGATGCCTGTGGAATCAGATTCTAGTTTTAACAGGTCCTGAACCAGCTGGGGCTGGCCACTGGCAAGAGCTCCTGGAGGTGCACACCAAGAGAACACCCTCATCTCCCTGAGTACTGTGCCCACAGCTGTGACAGTGATAAGTGGCAAGATTACAGCAGAGGACAGGAAGCAATTGAGCTTCCAAGGCTACAGAGAAGCTATGAACCATGAAGAGAAAGATAAGGACTGCATAGCAGCTCCTGGAGGTCAGGACTTGGACCACGAAGCTGGGCAAAGACTGGGACCTGTTGTACAGGAGCTATTTCTTACCGTGGAGTGCTTCCAGTACAGGATGATTTCAGGAATGTTCTCCACGGGGTGCAGCAGGTGATAGTCTCTCCACTCATTCCAATCAATTGTCATTGTCCCATTTTTATCCATGCTAAAAAGATTGATCATCAGTTGAGTACAGACTCCCACTGGGTGACAAATTCCTCCTCCCCTTCCCTTTGATTATCCAGGCCTACACCAAAAAGAGCTTTGCAAAGCAACTAGTAGAAGACTTCTAAAGAGACACAAGACAAAGGTAGGAAATCTTTATTTCACCACACAATGCTGAGGTAGAAGTGGGCTCTCTCTTTCCTCCCCTCTCTCTCCCTTCTAACCAGCCCACAACAGTATTTGCAACCCCTCCTACCAAATTCAGGGACATAACTGACACTGAAGGGAAAATAATACTTACTAGGTGACAGGACCCCAGAAGTGTCCCGTCCTTATTCTGACACACAGGCAAACACACAGAGGGAAGGTAGCAGAGGAAAAAAAAGAGGAAAAAGAACAGCACAAATAAGTGGTTGTTAACCTGTTAGTGCCACATGCATAAAGCACTCAGCATTTCCAAAGAGCAACTGCACAGTCCCTCTCCAAAGCAGCAAGCTCAGGGCAGCAGGACAGTCAGACAGGGATGCAAATCAGCTTAGGTGCAAGCACTTCTCCTCAACAGGGCAGGGAGAGACTCTGGCAGTAAGTCTCAATAAAGCATTATGATTTTATAATGGCACGTCAATTCACAGGGAAAAATCAAAATGGAAAGTAATAGGAAAAAAGGGAGGAACCAAAATCTCTGGAAAGTGCATACAGAGGAAAAAAAGACAGGTTCCATGTCCCTATATTTCTAGCTCCCTCAACATAAAACAGAAAAACCAGGGGAATCTTCACCTCTTCAGTATTTTCTCAGCCTGCTGTTCAGAGATCTTGACTCCCAGGTCCCGGAGAGACTGGACAATCTCCTGGGCATCGATGCGGCCTGCAAAGATAAGCCAGTGAGCTCAAGCACACATATTACAGCTAACACGTGTACCAGTCCACCATGAGCATGACAAAGGTGTTTACCATCATTCTTTTTATCCAAACTCTTGAAAACCAGTCTCAGCTTCTTTTCATGGTCTTGGAGATAGTGAACAAATTCCTCAAAATCCAACTGTCCGTCCAGGTCTTTGTCTCCAGCCTTCACAATTTTCTGTTCAGAAAACAACCGAGAACTGTCAGCTCCTTTGTTCATTCAGACAGATCCATCCCCTCTTCTACCATATTTGAAAAACATTTCCCACACACCTTTAACCTTTTCTCCAAAAAGTAGCTGACAGAATTGTAATTCTTCTAAGGGAGTTGTACAACACAGTAGCGTAGAAAAGTCACCTGATTCCAACTGTTTCCCAAAGTCCATTACACAGATGGAATGCCTCATGTTTTTATCAGGGATATTCTGCTAGTGTCATGTGTTTAATCTCAGGACTGTATCTTAATTAAGTCCTTGTGAAGGTTCTTGAACTAAGTATGAGTCAACAGATTTACCAAGCAAGTGAATCACAAAACTTGAGTTAATAAAAGAAACTGAACAGGAGAAGGAATTTCTTGCCTACTACAATCCTTACAGAAGTAAGCTCCCTCTGGCAGTAACTAACTTCAACCAGCAAAATCCTGTCCAGCTCTAGTGAACACAGCCAAAGATAAAAACCTTTGTGAACTGGTTTAGGCACCCTGAAGCTATGTGCTTTAATTACACAAGTTTCCATGAGATGCATATAGAGCAAGAATAGGTTCTTAGGAGGACAAAGCTAAAATCAAGATCAAACTGTGCCAGACATCTAGGACAAGGTAAATGACTAATTAACTCACTGCAACTGCAACTCACTGAGGCAATAGCCCATGGACTGTCCTCTCTAGGGGCACATGGCTGAATGTTGACAGGTGAGGTGATCTCCAGACTGCAAGAATGTGGCTCAGGGAGTTCCTATCCCCCTTCTGGTTAAGCCACTTGCCTTTGACAGCTTTTAATTCTTTTTCCAACATGAACCAGTGAGCAAGACTCAATGAGGTGTGATTCAGTCTAGTGCATCACCCAAAGTTTTGTTTTAATTCTTGTAACATTTATGTTAACAGCAGGTGGGTTGTTAAAGAAGCTCTGAGCAGAGATGAAACACTGGGTTAACCCTCTGTTTACCAGTATCTTGTTCAATATTTAAGCTTCAAAGTATTAGGCAAGCCTAAACTCACTGTGATACATCCTCAGTCTATGACCACCAGTCCCCTTCATAAGCCATAAGTCTTTATTTCCATGTCATTTTAAATTACTTCAGTACTAAATAATTTGCTATTGGAACGCTCTCTCTCACCCACCAAGTCCTGTCTCTTTAGCCCTAATGCTATGAGGATTATCCCTAATCACTTTATGAACCTTAAATAAGAAAGTGCTGTCCCAGCTGTCCTGACCTCCAAGGCATGCCCAGTATTCCTCACCTGCCATTTATCATATGACCGTTGTGAAGTTCAGACACGACCTCACATTCAACTTGTAGGCTAAATATAGACCAACACCCCTCTCCTGTCAGCACACTGGGCTTGAACAGCTGAATCAGGGCTTCCCTCTCACTAACAACCCCCCACAAGTTGACAGGCATCAATAATTCGGAGGCACTGTAAGAGAGATGTGACTGTGCAACTGCTCTCTCTCTCTCTCAGCACACCCTGACAGCTGCAGAAATGCACCCTGAGTGATCAGAGACCGCAGGCAATAAAAGCTTTGCCCTGTTCACCCTCCTCCCCAGCAATCACAGCACAAAAACGCTGCCTGCCCGACAGTAACCCACAGCACACGTGTGAGGGGTGAGAAAGGCAAGCTCCCAGCATCTTCTCTGGAGGTGTGAACAAATATCTGCCTGCACCTCTTCACTTTCAACAGCAAACATGAAATCTGGCCATTAACAGTTATTTTGGTTGCAGAAGTTCCTGTGGTCACCTGCAGTCACAGTCCCTGCAGCACACTGTGGGAACCCACACTCCTTCCAGCCTGCTGTCCATGTCTCTGCAGAGGCATAAAAAGCCTCCCCTGCTTGGCTGATCAGTATTCAGCTCTCTGGGCTCCTGATAGCCTGATCATGAAAAAAAAGTAGCAGCAAGCTGAAGGCAAGAGCTGTGATACATCAGGATGGAGAACTCCATGGATTTAGTGCATGTCCCTTCCACAGCAAAGCAGAAGGTTCTTGCATAACCTTCCCCAGCTCAGCCCACCCACCCCTGGCTGAGTCACTCCCACAGAGCTGCTCTCCTGCTCACAGCACAAACCTGCTCACCTTCACCAGCTTCAGCTGACTCCACATTACTGCCCTGCTGTCAGAAGAAGGCATGTGGAAGGATGCAAGAAAGAGGAAGAGGATGTGAAGTGCTGTATCTGAACAGACCCATAGAAGCAGAAGACTCCATAGTTTGGAAAACCCATCTTTTCTATTTAACTCATATCAACTGGTTTAAACAGTCTTAGAGGCACAGAGACCTCACCCAATTCAAGATAAAAAAGTCAAAAAGAATTCACTCCACACCTGTTCATCAATCCCTGCCAAGGAGCACAAGAAGCGTTTCCATGCTTTATTCAGTTATTACAACAGAGCCTTCATGAACTTCTCCCCCTCTCAAGGGAGCCACTAAAGGTATCAGACACCATCCTTCCATCACTCCCTCCCTCCCTTCCATTCCTCTCTCAGGGCCATACCTGCTTCCACTGGCGGTAGGTGGAGAATTCCTGGGAAGGAATGAAGAGGCTGAGTCGGAAGATGGATTTGAGCTCTGCCGGCAGCCCCTTCGACTCAAAGTACTCAAACTCCGTCTGCCTCTCCCCAAACACCGGCACGTACAGACAGAGGCAGAGCATCTTTCTGAGCCCAAGACTCAGCTGCCCTGCTCAGTCCGACTAGCAAGGAAGTGAAGTAAAACCTGAGTGATTCCCCTGAGCTAATTTCAGCACCTAGTGGAAAGGAAATGCCAGCGAGTCTCATGACACATGCCTATGAGTGAGCCCGGCTCCAGCGGGATTGGCTGCACAAACCCTGCCCTTCTACTTAAAAGGGAAGCCGGGGCTGTTCGGTCCCACCCAGCCGATAGGAAGGAGACACGTGAGCTGCCTCCCATTGCTCAACACCTGGCTCCCATTAAACCCTGCCACCTTACATCACACTCGCTGCCAGTTAACTCTTACTGGCTGTCTCAAGCCAAGACGCTTTGGCCAAGGGCCAGGACACTCACTTGCTGAGCCTTACATCCTTGTCAGTCCTTTTCTGAACCTATTCTCACCGCTGTGGGGATTTACACAGTGGGGACCAGTCTTGATCACAGCCTCTCCCATCATGCAAACACACAAGGACTATCACTGTCTTCTCAAAAATTATTTTTTTAAAGTGCAGTAAGAACAGGATGCCAGCCACTTACTGCTTTAATATACGTTTAGGATAGCTAGCTAAAGCAAGTTTTCCACTTTCACAAGGTTATTTTGTTATGCCAGAGTTGGCTGGCTTTGGTTGCAAGTTCTCCTGACAACATTTGTGCCAGTTGAGAGCAGACAACCCCTGCACACAAAGATCTCTCCCCTCTGTAGCAGTCCAGCAATAAAGCCTGTGCAGGTTTGTCATTGAGCCAAATACAGAGAAAATCACCCAAAGCAAGGGCAGGCTTCAAAACAGCCCCAGCTGCTTCTAAGCCTCCTAGCTAAGCATCCACACAGCAGTTACACCAGCTTAATATTTTTCATCCTCTTCTGACTCCAATTAAACATTGCAATCAGATATGTGCTATGAGAAGTGTCCTGGGCAGAACAACATTTTCCAGTTCTTCCCTTGACAGTTTAACTGCTTTGTAAGCGAGTTCCTGAGCTCTCATTAGGAGCAAGCCAGGCTGGAGGGAGTGTGGCACAAGCACCATTTAATGCAGGTATAATTACAGCTTTCTGAGCATTTGGTGGAGTTTGAGGTACAGGGTAACACCTAGCTCTCCAGAGAGTACCAATGTGCAGCGGGCAACAATGCCAATCAGGACACAGTCACTGACTGCTAACATGAATTTTAAATAAAGTTATAATCCTGTTATTAATCAGAGAGAAGCTATCACACAGGGAAGATACAAAAAGCCAATAACCCAGATGCTGTAATCCTGTCTGCACTAGAAGTAACAAAGTGTGTTTGCTGAACTGGTTCAAGCCAGCCAGGAAAACTGCCTTCCCCACTGCTGCGGACACAGCAACATTTTCTAGTGCTTGCTGTGTTTGAACAGAGTGCCTGGCAGAGCAAAGTCCAAGCAGCACTCCCCTCCTCATGCACAGGGTGCCTGTACGTCTTTACCATGGTATTTTGTCCTCTAAGGCAAAGCCAAGGTCTGTAATGAGCTGTTCATGGAGCTGCATGTCAATCACACAAACTGAGAATATTTAATCTGTGGCTCAATTTCAAGGATTTTTATTTTTTTTAAAGCTTAATGGGTCACGACTCACAGCAATTCAGTACCCTTGGGAGTCGTGACCTACAATGGTGTCCTCTGCCCTTCCTGGGGCACCTCACCTACCGTGGCACCGCAGCCAGGTTACCTAACCAGGCTTAACCTACTCCCTGCTGACGTCTCTCTGCATGAAAACTGGATCTTCTCAGGGACTCCAGATCCTCTTAAAGATCAGCTGCAGCAGCTCACTGCATGCATGCCCACAGCACACCCCAGCCTTCCCACCGAGTCCAGTCTCACTGCAAACAGCACCCTAATGATACCCACACCCCACTGCCCAACACCAGACACCCCCACCGAAGGGAGCAGAGCAGGCACCCCCAGCAACAGGTTGTAAGTGAACAAATCTAACTCGGATTTGCTTCACAAAGCCTTAAGATCCTCCGTAGTCCTTCCCACGAGTTGCCAAGCATCACTATTATAGCTGCTTGGCAGCTCAGTTGCTATGCCAACATGATGCAGATTTTCCTAAGAAACTCTGTTTGGAGTTGGCAGCTAGAGACAAAAGGCAAAATCGGCACATTTTAGGAAAAAAAGCCCTACTACCTACGTCAGAGGAAAGGAGAAAGCTAATGAGGTTAAAGCTGATTTTAAGCAGGGTATTAATTACAGGACAGTGAGCTAAGAAGGAGAGACAAATTACAAACGAAGTTTATATCAGCAATTCAGGTTATAATGACAAAGGGAACTTAAACAAGTATTAAGAAGCTTTTGTATTTCAGCTTAAAAAATCCTGGTAAAGCTGGAAATACTCAAGAGCCAGGCAGCTCTCCAAAGCTGCAGGGATCAGTGCTGCTGGGACACTGTTGTGGGGTCACTGCCCACATCTCGGCACACTCAGAGCCAGTGCCACTGCCCCAGCAGCCCAGGGCTTCAGGTGTCAGCTACAGATAGTACATCCCTCATTAGCACTGTCTATTCCTGATCAAACCAAGGACAGGGTACAGAGCTCAAATGAAGTCACTCCTCCCTGACATTTCCATCCACCCATTCTGCCACTGAAACTACACATTTTCTGGGCCATGTGGAGCCAGCTTGGCTAATATCCTCTGCAGCTCCTTGATGACAAGAAAAGTGAGCCATGAAGGAAGACAAATCCAGCTCTTCCTCCCTTTTAGAAAATTCATTTTCATTTTATTTATAGGATTTAGTTCTTTTAAATGCTGCATGAGTTACTAGTTTCCATACCCTGCCATCCCTGCTAACCTTTCCAAGTCATTTGTACTCTTCTAGGCATCTGCTTCATCACTGGTTTACTACATCACCTCAAAACACACCTCCCAAGGGATGGAAAGATGCAGCCATACAAGGAGCAAGAAAGTATGCTGTTTAATTCTGAATTTACTTAGCTAAAAAAAAAGGCCCTAAAAATATCAAGTACCAGCAAACGTCACAGTCACATAACATCCTCCTTCAGAGGCAAAACAGCTTTCTGGGCTCCAGCCCTATTGCTATAAGGTTTCACTGGGTTCTGCTGACTTGGTCTTGTTTAGTTTCTGGAAACTAGCTTATAATTAATTGGACAGTACAGAAAGTCCTCAAAAAGCACAGAGAGTGTACAGTGAATGAAGGAGGGGAGTTAATGATTTAAGAGACCCCAGCAGAGTAAAGAGCTGCAACCTGCCAAGACTTTGCCAGGGGAAGGATAAGGGACCAAGCACAGTAGAGAGCACTACGTGGTATTTGACATAAAGGTAACCAGGAAAGGTGACCTGTTCCACCGACAACACTTGGATCCAAAGTTACAAGTCCAGATGGTGACATCAGGGACAGATCATGCCTGTTTCCTGTGTACACAGATCCAGGGCCAACATAACACACTTGCAATCAGTATTTTCTCCCCATATTTGCAAAAACAGCCTCATGTTGAAACAGCTTTAAGCAGGCAAACATCTGAGGAGGAACACAGCAATAACAAGTGAAGATTGAAGAGCCAAGGCCAGGAAGCCCTTCCAGTCAAGTTTATTGATACACATCAATTCCTTACAGAAACCCCAGTACCAGGTGCGGTATTTTGTGTGTTTTTAGAAGGGAAGTAGTAACAGGTGTTTTAACAAAATGAAGTAGCCTACCAGTCAAGAGACTGCTCCCAAGGTCACAGCCAGCCAGTGGCAGAGAACAAAAGCCCCCACATTTTCTATTAACATAAAATAACACTGTTCACACTGGTTCATTATCTATCCCTAAGGCTGTAGAAGACTTTTCCCAACACTTCTCCTTCACACAGGTAATTGGAACACTGATATCTGATCGAGCACAAACAAGTCATTGCATCTTAACAAGTTACTGTCCATCAGCTGAGCCATGGGCTGGATGAAGCATAAACCAGCCCAAATCACAAGGTGAAACATATCTGCATAATCCTCAACAGAAGAGCTTTACACTGTGTTTTAATTTACAATCAGGGCAAGCTAAAATTACACAGTCACAACCTCCTGGCAGATGGGCAGTTATTTCCTGAGATGCAATAACTCCATTTTACCACATTCTTATCCTCTAGGTATTTCTCCATTAGCCAATCCTACAGTTCCTATGCAGAATTTCCCAGGGTCACACAGGAAAGAGGAGATTGGTATCAGCTTTCAGAGAAAGCTTTATTTCCAGGTGTGAACAGATGGACTCTCCCTGACTGAGAGACCATTGTTCTCTGGAAGACACCAGAGATTTTCAGCCCTGTAATTCCAAGGTTTTCGTCATCACTTCCTTCAGTTCTGAGCCTCTGTCCTTCTTCAACCTCTGTGCACCAAAGTCCTCCTCAAAACACGCATGCTCCTTTTTTGGAAGGGATGCACAGTGCTAACTGCTAAGGACAGAGATGAAGGCAAAAGTCCCTGCAGATTTTCCAGTCTGATTCAAGCAGGGAATGGCTTCTGCTCCCCAGAATGTGAAATGCCGCCCTGCTTGTTTCCATTCAAAACAGCAGCAGAACAGATATTAACCCCTCTACAATTTAAACCTGTTCATCCCTCATTTTAAAGAGAAAGCTCATAGCAACAACCATGCCCAATTCCCCGTCAAATAAGCTGGATCCTGAAAGTCACCCACCCCTATCCTTGCTGCAGCCCTTCAGTACCACCCCCACCTCCCACTCTTTGCAGGCCTAATGCCCAACTCCTTCCCCACTAATCCCAGGTCACACCCTTGGTTTTAAACCACATGTAGTCAGAGCTGCACCATCCTCAGGGGAGACAGGCAGCACTCCCTCCATTAAATAAGCCAGAACTGCAGTCGGCCAGCACTGTGCTGGGAGCTCCAGCACTAAACTAAGCAGCTTTTGTTTGCCTCCCCCCAGACAAAGCCTCACCATTTATTCTCTGCCAACTGCGCGCCCCCACCACCTCCCCACTCTCCCACCCCCTAGGAACTTCCCATCCTCACACAGATTTTAGTCTCTCCCTAATGCCACCTGCTCCCCAGGGACAGGCTTTACTCTCTTCCGGGCTCTGCCATTCAAACAATATAGCCAGTTACCCATTTACTCAAAACATGCAAGTTTTACCAAAGGATTGCCAAATTACCAGAGACTGACTCCAGAACATTGCAGGATGCATTTGATTCTTTGTTGGTCTCCGGTGCAGGGGTGGGACTCGCCACTAACCTGCATTATCATTCCCTGTCCTCTATCATGTTTTTTACAAGTTGCCCGGGAACCCTGAAGGCCCCCATATTCCCCCTTGCCCCTAAAACAGCATTTTTCTCACACACTTTGAACATCATGTTTGGAAGGTTAGATCACCTCCTCTCTTCAGTCACTCCCCTGCCCCCCGCCCCCTTCCTTTCTAGCAAGCACACAAGTTAGACCCTGCTCCCTTTTCCTGTTCCTCTCCCCCCTCCCCAAATTCACACACACAGCTACTCACACACTCCACCTGCAATACCCCTTCTCCCAGCAGACCACACACTCCACTGCCATGTGCACCAACCCCTCCTCAGGCCCCTGGATATCCCATTACCTTTGGAAAATGCTCTGCGGGTCCAACCACCAGTAGGATAGTTGGTCTCCTTTCAGTGGGATCAGTCCCTCTGTCCTGTGTCTTCCCCAACACCTTTGGCCCTTTCTCCCCGGGGCCTGGAAGTGGGGTGGTGTTTCTGGCCTCATCCTCTTTTTCATCTGCAGGACCTTGGCATATGGCCCTGGGAAGGAAGCTAGACAGAAAATGCCACAGGGTCTGCAGCATTGCTGCTCCAGCGAGCATCCCAGGCAGGGAAACCCTGAGCGCTCAGGAGCTGCCCGCTGCCAAGGATGATGTGACTGCACTACCAAGCACCCCCAAGACGGGAATCGGCACGGCAGCCAGCGGGAGGTTCAACCCAGCGACTCCACCGGCTCCGATTCTTTACAGACCGCTCCTGCGGACGCTTCCTGCCTTTTGAAATTGCTGCTACTGCAGTCGTGCCTGGCCTGACAAGCAGCTCATTGTACCAGAGCCTCAGAAATCTGATGGCAACAGACAAAGCACAAGCCCCCTGGCACGGAGAAGCCGAGACGCCGCGCTTTGGAGACTGCTCGCACAGAGAAGCCGAGACGCCGCGCTTAGGAGGAAATCTAAAGATGAACCTCTCCGAGAGGAGCTTCTCAGAGCTGCCAACTGAGATGCGCGTCCCGGCTCATCCCAGCGGCAGCCCAGGCGAGCAGCGATGCTGAGCAGCGATGCTGAGCACCCAGGCTGCGTCCCCACTGCAGCAGTGCCCAGCCAATCCTCGCTCCCAACACTGCGCTGCTCCGGAGCACGGCAGCGCGCGCAGCCGGCCGGGAGCGCGCCCCGGGCGCGGGAGGCCGCCCGCAGAGGAACGCGCTCGCCGGCCCCGGGGAGCGGCCGGAGCATGGGAGCCACTGCCCCACAGCAATGGGCAGCGTGCGAGGGATGCGTGTGGCTCGGCAGCTCCGGCCGCAGCTCTTTGTTAGGGCGGCAGATGGTTCTGCAGAGAGAAGCCGGCTTTGCCCAGCCATGGCCGCATTAACCTCTAAGTGCACTCTCTCGCCCCAGTCTATTATAGTCTCATCCGTGCCTACAATAGCTCTTTGGTGCTGCATTATGCTGCTGCCGCCTTTGGCTCCCAGCACAGCAAAGGCTCCCAGCACAGCGTTTATGGCCATTCATCAGTGAGAGCTGTGCTTCGACCATCGCTGGTGACATCTGGCCGAGCTCTGCTGGAGGAGCCTTGAAGCACCTAGTCAAAGGTAGGATATGAATACATATAAGCACAGGGACACATGATACTGCTTGGGTTTCTACAAGAAATGCCACGCTTTCCTCTGCTGCCACAGCAGCAGTTGTTGGTTGATTGGAAGCTGCATCGGCCTCCCACCAGAACCCATCCTGGGGGAACCCAGCAGCATTTTCCATTTTACAGTTCATCCACTTCATATTCCCAGATTCTTTGTGTCCACAGAGGGCACTGCATGCCTCGCTTCCAAAATACCGTCACTCTTCTGTAAGTATGGGGGTTTTTACAGGCAGAAAAAATTACTACAAACTCACAGCTTCCATCACCTGAGGCTCCCTACCCAACACAGCACAGCAAGAGCCACAGCAAAGGACCTCAGTTTTCAGCTTTAACTTTTGAGAGTGACAGACTGCAGGACACTTCTGGTATACAGATATTAGATGTGAAAATACAATCCAAAATGTAAAAGGTCTGCGAGCCTTAAGCAGCCAAGTTGCACATAAATTTAGAGATGAGCAAGTTCCCAAAAGTGATGTTATCATTGAATTCCTATAACAAAACTAAGTAATGGAAAAAGTGAGACAAGTACATAGAAGACACCACATTAAAAAAATTCTTCTGCAAATACACCAGAATTACTTAAGAAGAAAAAAATGCTTTTTAATCACAAGGTCTATGTACAGTATGCAACATAGTTTTTTTGTCTTAAAATTTGACACATACCAGAAAGTAACCACACATAAAAAATTTACAGAATTATGGAGCAGTAACGCTGGGGTGAGGGTGTGAGAAAGCTCTGTCCCTCTCTGAGGAATGACAGAGTCCGGTTCTAGTTGGGATGCAGTCAGCAGCTCAGGGCACAGGCAACAAAGACTGAGGAATTCTTGTCATGCCTCCATTACCCTGAGCTGCTGCCAGTCATCGAAGCTACAAGCACAAAAGTTAAACTACTTTCTAACACATAGTGAATCAGATCCTTTAAGATGACATTTGGAAGTTTTTAATGCTCTCAAGCCAAAGGAACAAAGCAGATTTTCTGAACTGGGCACAGTTCTTCAAAATCAGCTTCTATTGGCCTAAGGCTGTGGTTTCACAAGCAGCTGTGAACTAATCTGAAGCTTACTGCCACTACAAGTCATCTCACATATCCACTTAAGCCCTGCACTTACCTTGCTCCCATGCTCCTCTGACAAGCTCATTAACCCAGCCAAAAAACTGCACAGCTTTCTGCTGGGGTAACCACTTGAGGCAACTCATGGATGGGGTCCAACAAAGTGTGGAAAGGGCATCTGAGCTGCCTGCAGCAACAGGCAGGCTGCCCTGCCACTCACACAGCTACAAGTCACGATACAGAAGGCAAAGCACCCAAAGTAGAACTTGAGATTTGTCCTCTGTGGTCACTTAATACTCTCAAGGCCCTATTTAACAGCTGATGTTACCTGATACTGTTACAATTGTTCCCCTGAATTAGTATTAACATTAGTGGTGTGGACACATAAAGGACCCCCATCTTCCTTTGTTCATGCAGAGATTTCATAAGAAAATAATAATTTGTGCAAGAAATTAAATGCCTGGGGTGTAATTAAAGCGGAAACTCAGCAATGCTTCTTTGGCCTCTGTTCTCACCAAAGGAAACCTCAGAGGAATTCTGCCACCACGCTAATTCACACAGCTCCTTGAGAACAGACAATTTTCTAATCATATTTAGGGGGGGAAAAAAAAAAGCATTTATTTTACCAAGTGGGGAATTTTATTAGGTCAGAATAATAAACCTAGTAACAGCAAGATGATTATAGCTAGAAGCAAGACAACTGCACTCCTACAGGGAATTTGTAGGGAAGAATAACTCTACCAACACCACCATGAAGCCAGTCATTCACACATAAAAAAAAGATGTAATAAATACTGTAAGTCCAGCATGAAAGGTAACACAAAGGAACATGAGGAGCAAGAATTCACTTTTTCTAGAAATCATGAACGAACACCTAAGCCACAGTGAAATAGCTTTCCTAACCTCAGCTTCATTAGGAGACAGCTATTCCACCAATTCCAGCTGTTTATATGATCCAGACCTGGGATTTAAGGCAGAAAAAGCAGGAGGGCTGATCTGAATGCTGGCTCTCAGCCAGCTCACCAGTCACTGGGGACAGAAGGCGCCTGTGGCAGCTGGCCTCAGAGCCCTGCACACCAAAATGGATAGTCATTAGATAGCCTGAGCAGAAGCTGACAATAAAGAGCTGTAATCTATCCAAACGGAGACAAAAGAGAGAGAAAAACGAAAGACACTGACATATTTTGCTCAATTAAAGTATTTTCACTACTGCAAGCTGGCAGAGGGAGGTTATGTGTAAACCATAAAATGAAGGTATCTTGTACCCTTTTCAGCCATATCATACCTCCTGAGTCTAAAACTCAGTTTTCAAAGAGACACTTGCCTCTTCCAGGCTGGTATACCTGGCAGAAATTCACTTTAGCTCTAAGACAGTTCCTAGAAGACTTTTGAGTAAATGCACAGCATTTTCCTGCGAACATGTGAGCATCATCAACTTGCTAACATGGAAAAAATGTGAGAGGGAGAACAAAAAGAAAGGGGGGCAGAGGGAAGGGAGCTGTGCTGGGAGCAATGACCCTTCTCCTCCTCCAGCACAGGAAGAGCTGCCGGCAGTCTCTGGTTCCTTAGGTGACCCTGCAGGAATGAGCAGTGACTCATCTCCTTTGGGAGCCTCCTGGAAGCACCCCAAGGAGCCCTGCTGCCTACATGTGTGTGCCACCCAGAAACAGCACCCAGCCCCCAGATGGGATGGGCCACCATGACTCTACCAATTACCTCTCATCTTTTCAAATTTAATTTCTGACAGAGAAAAACGTTAAGTATGTCACTACTTCGCACTTTTTAGAAAGTTTAAGTTAACCCTGCACGGTGTTTCTCACACCATGACATAAAATCTCAATGTCTTGGCTACTGCTGCTTAAATTATTAAACTGTCTGGTGACATTCAAGTACATTCATATATTAAGGTGACACAGCATAGCTCAGAGAACACTACAAAACAACCCAGGTCTCCTTGGTACAGAAATCCTGGCACAAAGAATTAGCTACCCAAGCTGATATATGCAGACATCCACAGCCAGTGCCAAATACAAAAATACAGAGAGAACTGGCCAGGGAGGGGGAGCACAGAGCCATTGCCCAGGACAGAGAGTTCCATCAAGGTCATAGCATATTATAAAAAGAGCGGGAATTAACCAAGAGACAGGGCAACCTTAATACTCAGAAATTAGAAAATCAACTTCTTGCTGCAGCAGACAGTTAAGCAGGAAAACAGGTTGTGAGAAAGGATGGCCCCACAGCAGCCCAGGCCCAGGCCTGCCCCCACACAGTTCTCCTCAGGCTAAATGATGCAGGTTCACATACCAAGCAGCTTTGCCTTTCCAAGTAACTCATGATCTAAAAATTTCAACAATTTCTCTTAGAGCGGAATTCTCCACTGCAAACCACTTTAGCTGCCAGAAGCTCCCCTGCAGCTCATGACTTGGGAGTTGGAAAAACTCAGATATCTCTGCTGCCTTCCCAAACAGACATGAGTTATCACAGCTATGCTTCTCCACCCAAGACAAAGACTGGGCCATCATTAAACTGTGCTCATGTCCCACATTCACAGGGACAAATATAGCAATAGGACATGAACAAGAACAAAGACTCATTTCCCATTTGCTACAAGTAGGGCTGTAGGAAAAGCTCCCTCCCCCTTCTCCTCCTCCCAACACCGTATCACATTATAATGTGTGCAACCAAGAGCCCAGGGCTGCAGCACCACCATTTTGCAGGGCTCTCAAACAAAAGACCAAGTCCTTATTATGGCTTTGATGTCTTTTATTAATGCACACCAACCATTATTCTGCTCAATATTCAGCTAGATTAAAAATAAAAATGAAAAGAAACAGGGAGTATGCTGAAGTCTGGTGTTTTTTACCTGCTGTTATCTCAGTAATCAGACAACTCCCTGAAAGGAGTATTTAGCCACCCAGAAGTTGACCTCTTCTCCGAGGCAACCAGCAACTGGACAAGAGGAAATGGCCTCAAGCCACACCAGGGGAGGTTCAATTTGGACATCAAGAAGCATTTTTTCACTGAAAGGATTGTAATGCACTAGCACAGGCTGTCCAGTGATGTCACCATCCCTGGAGGTGTTCTCAAAACAACTTAGTGCTACGGTTTAGTTAATATGGTGGTGTTGCGTCAAAGGTTGGACTATCTTGGAATTCTTTTCCAACATTAACTATTCTAATAATCTGTGCAGATGAGGACAAGGAGATATGTCCACTACTTACCAAGGCATTGAGCCCTGGTCACTAAAAAATGCCCCACAGAACACACAAAGACCAAAACACTGCTGCATATTCTACACAGGCACAGTCAGCTGCTTTTGGATGAGTTTTGTTGTTTCATTCCACTCAGGCTGAGGGGTTCCTACAGGCAGTCATTTCCCTACAAAGTTCAGAACAGACCCCATCCTGTAGGAAGTAATACTGCAAGGCCAAATCAGTTATATTCAGGATGCCTTTCTACTTACACAATGCTGACATTTAAAATTTATATGCTCTAGTCAAAGTTGCACCTACATCTCTTAAAGGTCAGCCAGCAGCCCTAGGTCATTAGCACTGTGCAACCAGGACAAAGGTCTCTGCTAAATAAACCAGAGAACCGCCAGGCTTCTCCAATTTTCTGCAAGATAGGACAAAAAAACAATCCTGGAAGAACAAACATCCCTCAAGAGTTGTATACCTGGTCCTATATGTACCTAAAGCAACACCTGTCTAATCTGCAATTGTTTGTTTATACACGAGGGAAACATGCAGGAGCAAGTTTCTCCTGTGCATATTTGCCTCTAAAACCTGGCTCCCAACCTCCCTCTGAACACAAAGTGGACACACACTGCCCATTTCACACGTTAATCACACTAAGGCAGGGCTGACCAGAGACAAGTCTGGGTAAAGACTTTCACCAAGACAGTCTGAGATTCCCTGGTCCCCAGCACCCCTCTCCTCCTGCTGTCCCCACAAGACCTCTGGGTGCTGGCAGAGTGACAGCCTGGGGTGGCTGGGGTGACATTCCCTGTCCCAAAGCTGTCACTGTAGGGGCTGCTGGCCAAGGCTATTAATAACCAACAGTGTGCCCAGAAGTTTCCTTGTGCCAAACCCAAGGCCTGTCTTCTCAAAGCCTTTTCTGCAGCTGTCAAGAACTCATGTGATTGATTACAGAGTTCATTTGCGTCTTCAGCCTAAATCAGAGAAGGTAACAAACCCCAAATTCATACCAACTAACCACTCACCAGAGATTTGACAGTTTTGTCTGCAATTAAATCACTGACCTACAGTTCTGCTCTTGCTCAAGTGCATGAGAACAGGGCCTCCATCAAACCACACATTTCATAATTTACAAAGAGCAAGAACAGGCCTCTACTCCCTACAGACCCAGCAAATATGATCTGTTTTGCTTATTATTTTAATTTAATTAGCATGTTATTGAAAATGGTTTCACCTTGTATTAAAACTGGCTTGAAGTATTCACAAAGGGTAATCCTTTGGGATTAGTAAGGAAATGGGTGGATGAGAAGTTGTTGGCAGCAGAAGGAAGGTATCAACTGGAATATCAAACTGTAACAATATTTGTCTGATACAACTTTGTGTTGCTCAACCCTTCACGATGAATTACAAAATCTCCACAAGTGCCCCAGCAGAATGCAGGACACATAAACCATGAAAATGTGATAATGCATAAATGTATATAGGTTTGGAGACGTACTGTGAGATCTAAATGAGAGCTAGAGAGATATTCCAGTCCAAATTACAGAACAGTATTAGAATTTTGCTCTTTTTATCATAAACTGACTTCTGTAACACAATAAAGACTCAGGTCCTCCAATTTCAGACGGCTGTGAATGAAAAACAGGTGAAAGCATCACAATGGAAAAAGTCCCAGCTCCTTTTGCCCCTTACCATTGCTAAGAATTGCAGTACATTGTGAATAGTATAAAACAGAGTATTCAAATGTGCTGAAGAATAAAACAGTTACAGAAACAGAGCCTGAGAAGAAGAATTAAATGACGTCATGACAGAAGATAAAGTATTGATCAGAAACAAGATTAAATTTCTTTATGATTGCAACTGCTGTGGTAGAAAGAGTTTCTCAATCCATCCATGGAGTCACTTGCGAAAGAGCTAACTGATCTATTATCCCAGACATGGACACAGCTGCAAGAGTCCAGGGACACACTTAAAATGCAGAGCTGTTCAGAAGAAAGGCCTGACGCAAACAGAACACTGCAGAGTCCAGCTGCAGCAGCACAGCTTTGCTTCTTCAGTACATGGGAAAAGTGAAAAACAGACCTTGGGGGGAAGTTTGGACAGCAAGGACCTGAAGATCAAAGAGGAGATATGGGGCTAATGAAGATGTGATGAAGGCAGATATCAGTAGCCTGGGAGCTGATATAGTTTTCCATGGGGAAGCTGATACCAAGGGAGCAATCACAGTCACATATATGAACTTAGGAGGGAAAAGTATCACAAGACCAAGGAGGACATCTCTGTTAGTTAGAGGAGAGGCAAAGAGGACACTGGGGACTGAAAAGAGACAAGGGTTATGTTTGCTCTGTTTCTTAAAGTGAACTGGTCCAGCAGAAGATGCTCAGCACCACTACAGAAGAGGCAGCTGTAGAAAAAGTTCACCACTTCAGTCTGTCTCTAAGCAGCTGGGATTAATTCCACCAGTTCAGACTGTCTGGAACTTCAGCAGCAGAGCTGGTTTTGGAATGACACTCCAGCCCTGCAGTTAATCAGGATCAGTAGGAAAACAGTTATATTAGCAAACACACAAATATTACCATCACACATTCTTTCAGCAATAGGACATCTCCAGATACAAAGTAGGAAACGGTTCTGTTTCAGCAAATTTCCATTAAGTGCATATTTCAAGCTCCACAGGTCTATATAAAGTCAGAAAGCAACAGTAACAGGACACTGACCATCCCATAGGTAGATGAAATAAAAGCAGTAAAAGACTATCCCTTCACACAGTGGAACAAGAAAGGCTTTTAAAAAATTCTTCACATGGTTATCATTTTACTGCCCAAACAGAGTGAAGTATGTGGATTGCTTCATGCTGACCAGTGCAAACAAGCATTTCGTTACAAGGCTCACTGGTTTGGCACACTGTATTTGTCAATTGGTTTAAAGATAACAACATGGGTTAAAACAAAAAAAAAAAAGACAAAAAAAAAACAAGCATCGTTTACATAAGCAAATTCCACCTCAAAGGACATCTGAGTACAAGCCCTTCTCTCCCCCACCACAGAAAGCCACCTCTAAAAGAGAAGGCAGCAATTTTCCAAGAATGCCACAAAGGGTTTTATCTCAGCAATAACTCTCAAGCATTGAAGGAGCCAAAATATTACTCATTTTCTTTTCAAGTTTAGCCCAAAAGTTATTGTTACCACAAGGACTTTTAGCCTACTGACACAGGGAGATTAGCAGCCCACAGCTAAGATTGGAGATAACCTCACTTTACGAGCCCAATGTTTTCTCCATCTGCTCCCAAATGTATCAAATGTACTGCTGCATGGAAGGAAAATTAAAGTGCACCAGAGGCACCAAGTATTTTACTAATCACAAGCAATCCTTGTGATTTATGCCTAAATTGGTCTCCAAACACCGTGCTCGATAAATCAGAAAGGTTTTCTATCTTGACACTGAAGCACTTTCCTTGAGCGTGACCTCACATTAGTTAAGCATTGAGGTGCCATAATTAGCTAAGGATGGAGCAGAAAAAAGACTGACTTATTAATAGAACTGCCTTGGAAACAGGAAGTTTATTTGATTTCCCTAAAAATTGCATGACACGGAAGTTTGCTAGCCAGCTGAGGGCTGTTCCCACATTTTTAACTGGAACTTGAGAGTTTTGAACCCTGCATCCTCACTCTCAGTGGTTTTTACCCTGCTGAATGGGATGCTCTACCACATTAACAATGCTTTGCAAACTCTAGAATGGTTTGACTTGGAAAGGATCTTAAAGAGCACCCAGTTCCAACCCCCTGCCACAGGCAGGGACACCTTCCACTACATCAAGTTGCTCAGTGCCCCTTCCAGCCTGGCTTTGAACACTTCCATGGATGGGGCATCCACAGCTCCTCTGGGTACCCTGTGCCAGGGTTTCACCCTCCTCACACTATTGATGTGGAAGAGGAGTCAGAGTAAGGAAAGGGCTGAGGAACAATACTGACAGACAAGGGCTTCAGCAGAAAGACAGGATTGTTAAGCAGCATCCAGCCAGCGCTTCCCTCCGGCAGCGAGTTCCAGTCCCCGCAGAACGGTTCCTCTGTGCCGCTCCCGCAGCGCGCCAAGCAAAGAAACTCTCTGCTGGGAAGTAAAAACGCAGTTTATTTTAAGGTGCTTCCTCCTGGGCTAGGGAATGTTAGGCTGGATTGAATTACATGCAAAGAAAAGGGAATGCAAACAGAGGCAGGCATGCAGGCGTAAGCACAGAACATACTGGGTCATGAGGGACTTTTGCTAGAGGTCAAGGATTGGGCCCCACAGGTGGCAGCAGGTCAGTGTCAAAAGGACATGCACAGGTGACTTGTGGTAAAATCGGATTTACATACCCAAACGCAGCCAGCAGAAAACCCCCATGGCACTCATGTTATCTTTAGAAACAGCACAACTAAACTACTCACAGGATCACACTGCCAAGGAATTCTCATATTTTACAGCAGTTAGGAAGATGCCAACCAAAAAGGAATGTTAGAAGTTAAGATGCTGGAGAGTCAAAGCTAGAAAGGAACCGGAAACTCTGAAAAAGACTGCGCAAGTAAAGCACTGAAACTGGGGCACCACTCCCAGAACAGGGAGAGAATAGGAGCTGTCACTTGAATTAAGTATCTCTTCAGTGACTCAGAAGTTATTCTTAAACTCTTCTTCCTTCCTGTAGGACTCAGGTGGTGGCACATCCTTGGCTGCACCCATGTGTTTATCTCTTCTCTTCACATGATACTCAGCTTTTTTATGGCCCTGCACATAAAGTACAAGTGACTAGGTAGGGAAAAGCTGTGCAGCACTGAGGACCAATGAGCCCATTAATCATAGACATGTAAATAACACTAAACATAATTAAATAGACAGCATCATGTTAAACCTTGGAGCCCTCAGTGTACAGCATCACACAGAGCACTGTGAGTACAAAAGGCTCCCAATACTGAAAGAGAAAGCCAGAGCTGCATATTTTATACACTCCACGTGCAAACTACAGTACAGCAGCCTCCCTACGTTCTAAGATATTTTCAAACTCATAAAACAAACAAGTCTGGCATAAGCCATCCTGGGCAAACATAAGTAGCAACACGCTGCCAGACTCATATGAGGAACACGGTGATGGAATGGGACCTGCACAATTACCCTGACTGCAGGAATCGCTTCCAAAGGCCCTTCTATTAGTGTAAGTCAGCATGCAAGCTGCCCTGTCCGAGTCCTTTATGGTTTGTTTTTTTTCCTGTCCAAAACACTAAGGTTTTAATCTTAGTAATTACGGACAGTTAATACCGTACATGCCTACAGGTAGCAAGCAAGCTAATTCCTCCGGGTCTAGTGCACAAGCCGGCAGGGTGGCTTTGAGGCAAGGACCCTTGAGGAGCGGGGTCGTGTCGCATCCCACAGCCCCGCTCTCGCTCGGGGAACAGAACAGGACGCTAAAGGGTCGCAGGTGATGCCACAGTGCTACCGTGCACAGGTGCCACCGCTGCCCCGGCGAGACACAGCTGGAAGGTGTCCAGAGGCCACGTCCTGCTCCCGAGACGAGCACGGAGAGGGCTCTGGAGCGGATACGGGACGAGGGGAGCGATCAAACCCTCCCTCAGCCCGGAACGCGGGCCCGTTCAGCCCCGCCGGGCCAGATCCCACCGCCCGCCGCTGCTCACCCGCAGATCCAGCTCGGTGCGGTGCAGCCCGAGGCGGCCCAGCCCCACGGCCAGATCGTGGATGCAGAGCGCCCCGTCTCGATTCACGTCGAGCTTCTGGAACAGGGCGCGAAGACGGCGGTCCTGCTCGGAGGCCTCGGACAGCGACCGCCCGCAGGACCCCGCGTTCCCCCCGCCGCCGCTGCCGCCGCTCTCCACCGCAGATCCATGCGGGGATCCGCATGGGCAGAGAACGCCGCTCACAACCGGGGAAGCGAGAGAGCGCCGCGCCCCCGGCATGGCCGAGCCGCCACCAACCACCCCTCACGCCCGCGACACCGGCAAATGGCGCCGCTTCCGCCTTCGCGCCACGCGCCGTAGCCGCCACGTGACACCACGCGCCGGCCAATCACAGCGGGCGACACGCCCTGGACCACGCCCCGTGACGCCCACATGGAGTTGCGGGTCATGACGTCACGGGGACGCCCTCACCTCCACCAATCGGAAGGAAGCGCCGCGGTGTTTCTGAATCTTGCACAGGGAGCGGTGCAGGCGCACGGGCCAAATCGCAATTGGCCGAACATCCTGAGAAGGCGGTGGTAAAGCGATTATCTCCAATCACAGCGAAAGTCGGGAGGCAGTTTGAGCTTGACGGACGTCGAGCGCATCCGGTAGGTTGGAAAACAGTGCGCGCTCTGAGGTGATGGACAGGAGAAGCACCCAATGGGATTGGAGCGAGGAAATCCACGGGCAGGCCTAACCCCTCACCGGCCCCACGCAGGCCCAGTGCCCTGAGACCAGCGGCGGGGCGGGGCCGCCTCTTGGCTGCCTGATGGACAGGGCTGCTGACCAATAATAATGCGACATTGCAGGCGGGAGGCGGGAAACTCGCGTGACGGGCAGGCGGCCGGGCCAATCAGGCGTGGCAGGAAGAGGGGCCGATTCTGGAAGCCATTACGCCAGTGCCGCAGGGCGGGGGCCGTTGCGCGGGGCTGCCGGGCGGGCGCCGTACGCAATTTGCGTATCGTTGGCGGTGCCAAAGGGGGAGCGGGGGGGACCGACCCCTCCGGGCCCTGAGGGGCCTCGGGGCCCCCCTGTTGTCCCCGGCCCCGGGGGTGGGGGGGCCCTGCCGCCCCTCGGCCCTGCCCAGCGTCCCCCAGGCCCCCCAGGTGTGACCCCGTGCCCCGTCCCTGGTGCCCCCCATGGCCATGGCGTCGCCGCCGGCGCCCCCAGCCAAGAAGCGGAAGATGAACTTCTCGGAGCGGGAGGTGGAGATTATCGTGGAGGAGCTGGAGCGGGGAAAGCACCTCCTCGTCAACCACTTCAACGCGGGCGTGCCGCTGGCCGCCAAGGCCGCCGCCTGGCACGACATCCTGCGCCGCGTCAACGCCGTCGCCACCTGCCACCGCGAGCTGCCCGAGGTCAAGAAGAAGTGGTCCGACCTCAAGACCGAGGTGCGGCGCAAAGTGGCCCAAGTGCGGGCTGCCATGGAAGGGGGAGGCGAGAACCAGAACGGCGGCGGCAACGGGCCAGAGGGCGAGGACCCGGCGGGCGCCGCGGCCGCCCCGGTGATCCTCACCCCCATGCAGCAGCGCATCTGCAACCTGCTGGGAGAGGCCACCATCATCAGCCTGCCGAGCGGCGACTGCGGCGCGGGTGACGGGAGCGAGATCCCCATCACCGCGGCGGCCACCACGGTCACCCTGACCCAGAGTGAGTGCTGCGCCCGCCGGAACGCTCTGGGCTGGACTGCAGGGCCACACTGACACACCCTGAGCCTCATGTGGGGAGAGAGACACAGAATGGTTTTGGTTGGAAAGGACCTTAAAGAGCACCCAGTTCCAACCCCCTGCCATGGGTAGAGACACCTTCTGCTAGATCAGGTTGCTGCATCCGGCCTGGCCTTGAACGTTTCCAGGGATAGGATGCCTACAAGTTCTTTGGGCAGAGAGAAGGCCCAACAAAAAGAAATCCCCACATCTCAGTAATGAAATGCTCCTCCCAGTCTGCCCTTGTGCTGTAGGGGAGTGGCCCCAAGGCACGAACATACAAAGTCGGCTTTGACGGCTGGACTCAGCCTTAAGAACAAGGGAATCGAGGATCCTTTGCACTGTGGGATATTCTTCAGTCCCTCTCTGGGAACAAAAGCAGGGGGAAAAACATCTTCAGGGCTGATTTTTCAGTGTGCAGTGTCCCAAATAGCAGCTCTTCTACCGACAGGGGCCATTCTGGGTCTTGTCTTTGCTGTTATGTCAGTTAGTTAATGCTGCTTGGAAAGATTGTTCTAAACTGGAGGTTGAGAAATTATATTGTCTAGACAGATAAGGCATTCCTTTGGATTGTGCAGCCCAGAAGGAAGCTCGACTGAGGGTGGAGTAGACTTAAATAGGTCATTTTGTGCATTGCTGGCCATTGTATGTTATCTTGCTGAACAGGCCGTATTCCTGTGATATTCACTGAATAGGCCTGTAGATAAAAATCCTGTCTCACAGCTACTCCTGACTCCCTTTCTGTCCTTTGTTCTCAGTTCCTGCAGAGACAACCTACCACAGTCTGGAGGACGGGGTTGTGGAGTACTGCACCACGGAAGCCCCCACCACGGTCACTGCTGAGGCGCCCTTGGAGATGATGGCCCATCAGCACGAGGTGTCTGCCAAGCCCCAGGAGCTGAAAAGCCGCATTGCCCTGAACTCAGCCAAGCTCCTGCAGGAGCAGCGAGTAACCAACCTGCACGTGAAGGAGATTGCCCAGCACCTGGAGCAGCAGAACGACTTGCTGCAGATGATTCGCCGCTCGCAGGAGGTGCAGGCGTGTGCCCAGGAGCGGCAGGCACAGGCCATGGAGGGGACACAGGCAGCACTGAGTGCCCTCATCCAGGTCCTCCGCCCCATGATTAAGGACTTCCGTCGATTTTTGCAGAGCAATACACCCAGCCCATCCGTCACTGCTGACCCTGGCCAGACAGGGCAGCAAGATGGTATGATCCAGTGAAAGAAGCAGTGATGGGAGGGGAGGTTTAGTTTGGTGTTAGGAAAAATTCCTTCCCTGAAAGGGTTGTCAAGCCCTGGCACAGGCTGCCCAGGGCAGTGCTGGAGTCACCATTCCTGGAGGGAATTAAAAGATGTGTAGATAGGGCTTTTGGGGACATGGGTTAGTGGTGGATGTGGCAGTGCTGGGGAAACAGTTGAACTCAATGATCTTAAAAATCTTTTCCAACATAAACAATTTTGTGCTGCTACGGGACATCAGTCATGCTAAAAACCTGCCCATGCTGGCAGAGGACACTGGGGGTGCTGCCTTTTCTCAATGTGAATGGCTCCCTTGGAGTTTGGCTGAATCTAAACAGCTTTCTCTGCTAATCTTGTTCTAATCTGCCTTTTCAGATTCTCATACAGAGCCATAGCAGGATGTGTAATAAACCAGCAATTTAACATGGATTGCTTTAGTTCCTCGAACAATAGATTTCTTTTTAAAAAATGTATTTTTTAATTTCTGTTTGGAAACAATCTATCCTAAGTATGACACCTCTCTTTTTGTCTCTCTCTCGAGATCTATAGCCTTTAACTGACTTCAAAGGTGGAGAATTTTGTCGGGAGATCAGTGCTGCAGCTGCCAAGGTACAGTGATTGTGAACCCACAGTGCACACAGTGAATGCATTTCTGGCTCTTGCTGAAAGCATTTACTGGAAACGTGGTACCGGATGTGGTAGAACCTTCCCTCTGCACTGCGAGCTGTGGATCGTGCTCCTGCAGCGTCACATCCAGCCCCTGCAGACCAGCACCCAGCCTCTGTGCAGTTCAAGTCCTGCAGAAACAGTGCATTCACCTCATGTTTTATCTGCGTGCAGTCATGAAATTTCTCTGTCAACTTGGCAGATGTGATGAAAGTTTCATGTCTTGGGTACCAGAAACTCTCCTGGGATATCTCTTGGCGCAATGTCTTTATTTGTCGCAGTAAACACCCGAGGGCCTGGATGAGTTTCACTCGAGTGGATGGAATGGTGAAACTCCATCTCTGCCTCATCTGCATAGTTTTTCACCTCCAGAATACCTTGATCCATCAAAGTGGATCTGGACTAAGGTCCTGAACTAAGCTGCAGCCACATAGGACTTTCCAATGTTTAGCAGTTTGTCAGTCACTGATTTGAGTGAATTTTGGGGCATTACTTGGTTCTGCTGCTGGTGATGTTTGTTTTGTACTGTTTGGGAGTTGGAAGAGAGTCCAGCCATTCCACATTTGTCTGTTGGCTGGGCTCATCCTGAGAAACAGAGTTGAGGTTCTCCTCGCTATCTTACACCGTTATACAGGGTGAAACAAAATTACAGCCACTTCTGAGGCATTCAGGCTATGGGGCTTGGTCCTTAATGAGAAAGCTTAATGATTCTCACAGGCTTGCAGTAACTTCATAAACTTTTAGATGTACAAGGTCCACTTGTACATGCATGGAAGAAAACTAAGGGAAAGAAAAAAGAAAGTGTAAGTCTTCTCCTTCTACCTTGCAAAGTGGCTTATATTTAACAGGCTTGTTGCTTACCAGGTTATTACTTTTGAAATTGAACTTTTCCAGAGCTGAGGGTATTTACTTGCTGTTCAGTCTCCTTTAGGTCTGACAAGGGAGTGAATTTGCACAATCAAATGAAACCTTTACACAGCCTTTAATGGGGAGATGCTGATGGGAGACCCCTGGTTAGAGCAGTAGGCGAAGAGGTCCCTGGCCTTTACTCATCTCCTCTTGTCTACAAATCTGATGGGGGAGAAAAGGACAACACAGTGAGAAGGGTTTGGTCCCTGGAAGACTCCCAAGCCCTTGGGACTGACACCTCCAAGCTGAGTCAGGATGGATCCTGCCTTGTCCGGCATCTTACCACATGAGTAGCACTTGCCTGACTCTTCCTCTTAGACTTCGTGGAATCAAATCAATTGCTGAATTGAAATATATTTTTAAAGTGAGAACTATGTCATATGTGTTGGTTTACCTCATTTGTGTAATGATCTCTCCTTTACAAATATGAATTTTAATAAAAAATACATTTTGGTAAACAGGCTGTTTCAGTTCATTGGTGTGTGCCCAGGCAGAAGTGAAAATGAGTTCATGACAACAACTTTGCAACAGAGAATCCTCACTATGAAGGGACCCAGGAAAGCTGTGAACAACCACGAGTCACGGTAGCTTTTCCTTGGTTGAGAACCTTGTGGCCTTGTATTTACATAATTACAGTCTTTTTCAAATAATAGCTTTTACCTTGGAGCACGAGTTATTTCACAGTGTCTGACGGATTACTGAAATACAGTAATCTCCCAGCTGCTCAGAAGATGCCACAATAGCCTAAAATAATGGTAGAAATACCAGCCTTTGGCTTTAAATTGCAGTGTGCATTTTTTTTCAGTGACTGAGCACTTTAGCTGTGATGCTTTTCTAGAGGAGTAAACATGTTGCCATTGCAACCACCCATTTTTCTTGTCTTTTCAGGATAAATGCAGAGCTTAGACAAACCAGCAGCATTCAAGTGTGTACATTCTGTGTATAGATTTTTGTCTCATTAAAAAGATGTGGCAACATTTTAAATATAGGGTGAGCTGTGTGATGAGGGGCTTGGTTGTTGCTCATGAAGAGAGCATCAAACTTAGGGAAGGACAGAGAAAAGTGTCTCTTAATGCTAAAACCAGGACAAATAGGTGAACAGGACACTGACAGGGCAAATGAGTACACAGGACATTCAACTGAACAGGCAGCTGATGCCCAAACAGAACAAAAGCTAAGGAGTAATATTTATAGAGGTTTATTTGTTCTCCCCTACTGTTCTTTTTGTACGTAGAGATTTGTATTCAATATCCAGACTGGGAAGGAGCCATGCAGAGATGTTCTGCCACAGGGTGCCACGGACATGGGGGTGAGCAGCATCTTCCTTCCTGCTGGGGAAAGGGAAGTTTGGCAGGGGACTCTCAGTGGTGAGAAGAAAATGTTTGTGGCCGTGGAGGCAGCACCAAGCCGCCAAGAGCACGGCTGCTCCCTCTGGAGCAAAGTTGTCCTTGCGATGTGTGCGGCTGCAGCCCGGCTTTTCCGGGAGATGGCACTGCGCGCCGGGATCCCGAGCTGTGGCACTGCACCGTCCCAGGAACCACCCCTGTCCTCCAGACCTTGTGGGATCCTGTCTGCACCCTTCACTTTTCAAATCTTTTCAGGGCTGAGAGCCTGGAGAGGAAGAAATTCAAAGGGCAGAGAGCAGCAATGAGATATCCCTGGAAAAGTCATGCCTGGGGACTCAGACCAGGTCACTCTGCTTCCCACAAATACAGCAGAGGACACTGAGATGTCTGTCCTTGGGATGAGTTCACTGCAGAACCAAATGGGCAAGCACAAAACTATAAAAAATCACATCAAGTCCCTCATTATCAGCAAAGGGACGATAGGTTTTTTAGAAGGCCACACATCTGTCAGTATCCCACAAGTACAGTGTGCTGCCTTCACCACATGGCAGCTCGGGGAACAGATCCCCACCAAGGGACAGAATGATATCACCTGCACACTCACCCAGATAACCTCTTCTTCCTCCAGCATGTTTTTAAAGTTTGTCAAGCCTGTTTTGGCAAAGCATCCTTCTGGGGATCTTTTGTTGTTTTTTTCCTGTTGTCATGTGAGAGGTTGTTTCCAGCAAGTACTGTCAGGAGAAGGGTGGTCAGGTCAGAGTGAAAATCAAAGCATTTAACATTCTTTGTCTTGCTTGAAAGCACCTGATAAGCTTCATGAGACTGGGAAGCACAGCTTCCAGACCCAGGTTTTGAGTGCAGGAATGAAGTCCATATCACCTGCAAGTGGAGCTCACGAGCCCTTGGGTCCCAGATGTGCAGGTGATTAACCCGAGGCAGAATCCCAGCGCCAGCAGGGACAGTTTCTCTCACCTCTGCCACCTGGGATCCCAAATCAGAGGTTGCTGTGTCAAGGAGGAACCACAGACTTACAGTTGCTTCTGATGTATGTGGGGTAATAGCAGCATTTGTGGGGCTGCAGTCAGTGGGACAAGACCACAGCCTCAACCAGCAAGTCTCTTGTCCAGCACAACACTGATGGGATGGAAAGTGGGATATACAGACACAGAATAAGGCTTAATAAACACAACAAGCCTTGAGGCAAAGCAGGTTCCAAGTCTACAGATTTTGGAAGGGGCAAACAAGATCCAGTTCCACCCACAGACCTCAGAGAATGAGGCAGAATAAAGCGGATAGTCCTGCCACACATTCCCAGGACGAACTGAAGCAGACATGGAAACCAGTAAACAAAAAAAGCCAGGCAGCTGGATTTTCAGGTCTGGCCACATATCTGGGGAAAGGAATCCATCGACTCCAGATTCCTGGGCTCCCTTTGTCATTAACAGGATTCCCAGCATTGGCAGGCCAGAGACCCACCATGCAGGTGTGTCCTTTGCACATCCAACAGGAAACCCAGTCTGGCACAGAAAGTGAAACAGTTCCTGGTCTTTATGATGATGAGTTCAGTTAAATATGGAACAAGTGAAAAACACAAGCAGGTCAAAGTGCAGCTCACAGCCTGTTATTAAGCTGAGAAGATGCAAGCTTGGAATATCTCCGTGCCATGGGATAATCCCATGCAATGAGGATAGGTACCCATTCCGCTCACAGGGTTTCCAGCTGCCTGCATGCCACAGCTCACACTGCTGTGGTGTCTGCACCCCCTGCCACATTTTGGGAGCTCCCCAGCCTGGACCTGCCCCTGGTTCTGGGGCAGGCACCCACCTACTGCAGCTCCCATCCACAGTTCCTTGGAGCAGGGCATTGCATCCCACTCACAGCTACAAGAATGCATTTACAGCATAAAGCATCGTGATAATCTCTTTTTTTTTTTTTGGATGATGAGGCTGAAAGCTCATTAAGGCCATTACAGCAGAGGCGACAGGTGTAACAGAGGAGAACCATTACTGTGTTTATGCTGTTACAGCAATGTGTGTAATTTAGTTTTAAAACTTTAATCATTTGGCTGCCAGGACAAGTGAATTAGCGTAATGATGCTTTCCAGAGGAAGATGCTGATGATGTAGTTTGCGGGGCTTGTGCATCTGGGATTCCCCTGGGATAAGAGATAGGATTTGAAGGCTCACCAAATGTATTACAGGATCTACCTCACTTCACCTCACTGAGTTTTGTCCCTCCTGCATTTATCTCACCTTGTTTCTCCACTGCTGCTTTATCTCTGTCCTCAAAGCAGAGAGGAGGCAAGACAAGGCATCTCTGTTGGTGTTCACTCACAGAGCACAGCAGCCCCAGCCCTGACCAGCCTGGCACACCTCTCCAGGAGAGCAGAGGTGAGGCCCAGACTTAACTGCAGAGCACAGACTGATAAAAATATCCCAGACTGATAAGACAATGCCCTGAGCCAGCAAAAGTTGAGGAAGTGGTGGCGGCACTGGGGAGCGGCCTCAGGAAAGGCTTAGGTCAGGAAGAGCACAGGGCAGGGATGTGGCTGAGGGTCATGGAGCAGAGGTGAGGTGGGCATGGCCGTGGAGGAGAAATCTATAGGATGTGAGTCTGGGATGAGCAGAATCCATATGTATCAAAGCACCTTGGTCACACACACGTGGCCCCATGGTCAATGGACTGCACCTGGAGCAGAAAATAATATAAAGCCAGAGGGATGGTGGATGGCCTAAGATATGCTACACCCACATTCCCTCTGTGGGAGGCTCAGACTAACCCATCCCCTGTGAAAACAGGAGCACTGTCTCTTTAAAACATGTGCATTTCTCCAGAAACAAGTATGCAGCATAAACACAGCAAAATCAACAGGGTGAATTTTGAACTAATAAAGATTTAATCTCTCAGTCATGAGACTGCATTAGTTAGGAAAATACACGTATCACTGAGAATGCAGCTACAGCTGCTATACTACACACTGCTCAGCGGCTCGCTGGGCATTTTTCCAAATCCATTTATTTTTAACATCAGTCACATTATTCAATTAATTATAAAAACACTGAGGTTTTCAAGAGATGTTTCTGATAAAATTGCAAAGTAAATATGCGTGAGAACAGCAAGGATTAAAGTGTCTGTAAACTTTAGCATCTGAGGCTGTTGCTATAAACAAGAGAAGTCCTCGAGAAGGTTATTTACCAGAGTGAATCATAGCAGATAGCACAGTCTCCTCCCACGCCACACACAGGGATCGTTTGTCCTTCACTTAGGGCTGGAAGCAGAGCATCCACATGTCTGTCAGCCCTGTGCTGGGGCATGAGAAGTGTGAGAACTGGGCTGGATTCTTCAGATGCCTCTGGTATTTCAGCATCATAGCTTGGTAAATATTTAGCAGGCTCAGCTCTTTACCAATAAGCTGGAAACAGAAATCAAAAAATACCAGCCCACCTTCAGCAATGCCTCAAAGCCTTGAAAATACCAGATAGGAACTGATGGAAGGATTCAAGCCTCTCCTGTAACAGCAGCCTGTAAACCCTGCTGTAACTCCTGGTATGTCCTGTGATGGTTTCACTGTACCAATACAAAATGTTTTCCCAGTCCAAAGTCTGTGTAAGCTTAACCTGGCAAGCAAAAAATCATGACAATGCATTTGGCTTGATTCAATTTTTCACTTTTATCCAAGGACATTTCTGTGTACTTTTCCCAGCAGACTCTTTTTTTTTTTTTTTTCCCCAAGGCTCACATTGTGGTGGAATTATTTGATAGCTCTGATATTGTCTGCATAGATGGCAGATTACAGGCAAGGAGTCTGGGCATCAAAGCCTGGCAGAGAGCAAGGACTCCCAGGCTTTCATCCAAGCTTTGCATATCAGCCTTAGGAACAGCTCCTCCCATGGAAGCGTCAACTTCTCAGCCACAGAGGCTCTTGGGCAAATGCCTGAATTTAAAATCTAGGCAAATCACGTTAATGATTGCAGGCTTCTTCAAGATAAGGAGAGACATTTTGTTCTGCTTGCCCTTAAATGATGGAATCCAGCCTAACCAGGGATCCCAGCCGCAGCGCTGGATGCAGCAGCAGCACATAACAGGGCTGATGCAGGGATGTGCCCAACTGGTTGCCACATCTCACATGTGGAGGGTGAGATTCCAGCTCCAGGCCCTGCCTCATCCTGCTCCCCCCAGGGCTCTGTGGTACCAGGGCCTCCCTCCTGCTCCCAGCCAGGGACACTGCTGGCCTGACCCACAGCCACTCCGTGGTATCTTGAGGGGACAGGACAGCCACACCACTGAGCGGCCTGAGGAGCCATGTGCCTGCTGTCCACAGGACACACTGATGAGGGGCATGTCATCAGGAACTGCTCATGCACTGGGGGAAGTGGAAGTCAGAGGAAGGGTTCCTGGATGTCAGGAAGATGCAGAGATGACATCTGTCACTAAACCACAGAATGAGTCAGGTTCAAAGGGTCCACAGTGGGTCATCTGGTGCCATCTTGCTTTTCAAGTAGGGTCATCCCAGAGCACATGGTCCAGATAGTTCTGGAGTATCTCCAGTGAAGGAGACTCAACAACCTCTCTGGACTAGTGAGCAGTCACTGTACAGGAAAGAAGTTTTTCCTTATGCGCAGGTAAAACTTCTTGGGCATCACTTTCTGCCTACTGCCTGCTGTCTTTGGTGGCTGGCACCACTGAGCTGAGCCTGGCTTCATCCTCTAGGCACTCCACTTTGGGTATTTATACACATTAATGAGGTCCCCTCTCAGTTCTCTCTTCTTGAGGCTAAACAGGCCCATCTTCCTCAGCCTTTCCTCATAGTAGAGATGTTCCAATTCCTCAGTCACATCCTCGTTGTCCTCCACTGGACCCACTCCCAGGAGCTCCATATGTCTCAAGTAAGAGATGACTCTGCCATCACCTCGGCCCAGGCAGACACCCCAACCACAGACCCTTGCCATCCCCTCAGCTCCCGTGCCAGCTGGGGACTGCTCAGCCTGCAGAGGGGGTTCAAGACATCCTGTGGGACGAGAAGCCCACTGCTCCAACTCCCGCACAGGGGACACCGAGGACCCGCTTCCCGCCCACCCCCTCAGGCAGGGGGCGGGGTTTTTCCAAACCGACAGCCCTCCTCTCCAATCCTCTCGCTCTCTTCCCCGCCCCGTGCCGGAACAACCAATCACTGCCTCGCAGTGCTCAGCCCGCCTCCTTGCTGCTGTCCAATCGGAAAGCGTCGTTCGTGTTCTCTCGTTTCGATGGGGAGGGCGGGCGTTACGTGCTGTCGGTATTCCCAAAGCGCGGCGGCTCCGCTCTCCCCGCGCGTTGCTCGCGCACCGCCTGCGCTGTCGGCGTAGTGGCCGCAGTTGGCGTAGGGCAGGCAGAAGGCGGCCGTGTCGGGGAGCGGCGGCCGCCGTGCGAGGAGCGGGCTGGAGGAGCGGGCAGGGCCGGGCAGGCACCGGGCCGGGACCGCGCCGCAGGTCAGTGCAGGGCGCTGGGAAGCGGGATGAGACCTTCCGTAAGCCAGCTGGTGATGGGGGGCCGGGAGAGGGGTAAGATCGGGCTGCAGCTCGGTGCCTGCGCTGGGAAGGTGCTGAGCCCGGCTGCAGCTGAGTGCACGGGCTGTGGGGCCGGAGCTGGGTTACGGCCCGGGCATGGTTCGGTGCTTGGCCCCTGGGGCTGGGCTGCAGGGCAGTGGGGGATTCAGAGGGCCAAGAGGTGGGCTGAGATCTGGGCACAGCTCGGACAGAGAGCCGGGACCTGGGCACAGCTCAGTGCACGGCTCGGACAGGGAGCTGGGTCCTGAATACCATTCAGTGCATGGCTCCGGAGTGCCAGGACACAGGCTGTGACCTCACAGCAGCCAAGGCTGAGACCTGGCAGCAGCTCGGTGCAGGGACAGGTACTGTTCGTGCTGTGGAGCATTGACCTGTCTCCCCCGACTCTGCTCCAAGGTATCTGCGGGACCAGCGGAACCTCCGTGGAGGTGCCCGGACCCTGACAGAACCAGCTGGGTTCTCCCGCAGCCCCCGGGCGGGAGAGGGTCTTTAATCACCCACCCACCCACGCAGGCAGCTCCTAGAATCAGTGAAGATTGTTTACTGCCCGGTGTTCATAACCTTGTCCCTTTGAGATGTTAATCAGCTCCTGCCTCCCTGGTTTAGGTGTTGTGTAAATGTGTAACGAAATCGCAGTCTCGAGCCCCAAATCTGAGCTGTACAGGGCTCTGTGCAGAGCCGGTGCCGGGGGAAGGCAGCATTCCCGGTGGGCCTGGCGATTGGACAGCCAGATGACCTGATTCGGTTGTTATGCTGTGTAATCTGGAGCAGGCTGCTTGTCTTTTTCCCCTCTCTCCTGCTTTCTCCATTTATAAGATACAGGTGCTAACACTTAGTGCTGGTGTAACATATGAAAAACATATTTTTCATTTCTTGAGACAGCTTTTCCTTCCTCTTGTTAGGCTACACGTTAGAATGATCTTGCGCTGTAAACTGCTTCTAAACATGATGACTGAAAATAGAGCAAATTTTTATTAGCTGCTTTGCAAAACAGAAATTACAAGGGGGATGACAACAGTGAAGCTTGCCCGAGGCAAAAAGGGGAAAAAGGATGTTTGGGCTGGGCTAATTGGGGCCATACCTCTTCAGACTGGAATGAGTCTGGACTGAATATTACCCATCCAAACAGGTTTTAGAGCAGTAGGAGGAGTCCAAGACTGACTGGAACTAATTTACTCATTTCCCTCCCAAAGGCTGACCCAAAGACCTGTATCAAAGAGTTGCACAAGAGATAGAGACTGGAATCTCTCTGAATGTGCTGCCTGCAGACTTAAGACTGGAGACTCGAGATGACTTCTCACAAGAGATGCTTTCAAGAGGGGTTGTGCTGAAGACAGAGCGCTGCAGCCTCTAACTGGGACAGCTCCTGCTGGTCTGGAGCTGAGACCCAACTTCCCTCCCTCTCTTTTCCCTTGGAGATGTTGCAGAGATTTAATCTGACCTCTTCCTGCTCACCTGAAGAAGCCTGCTGTGGCAATGATCCCTCAGCCAGATCCGACCACCAAAGAGAAGAGAATTGTGCGTTTGAAGCTGGGCCGTCGTTGTAACTGAACTGGAATTTACTCCCTGCTTGTGCTCCCGGAACGACTGCCCTTCCTCTGCTTGTCTGTTTGTGCTGTGAGCCACTTCTCCCTGATCTTGTTTGGAATTCCTGAGCTTTCCACGCTGAATTTGCCCATGGCTTTCCTGATGAAGAAGAAGAAATTCAAGTTTCAGACAAGTTTCACTCTAGAAGAGCTGACTGCTGTCCCCTTTGTCAATGGGGTTCTGTTCTGTAAAATCAGGTTGCTAGATGGAGGAGACTTTGCTAGTTTATCTACCAGGTAAGACCCTGCCTGCAGACTTGGTGCCTCCATGTGTTTCTTTCCCTGGTTATTCTTCCTGTGAGTGGGTTAGCATGTGGCCACCACTTGCTTACCCCTCGATGGGATTTTAATAGTTCTGTTGTAGGGCCCCACATGCCATACCATTCTCTGGAGCAGGGGAAGTACATAGCTGGAGAGTTCTGAACCTGGGTGGTGTTGGCTGATTCGAGCTGGATTGAATTTTTCAGAGATGAGGGGAGGGAGTGGGAGGTCACTCCCCTTAAAGGGGATTAAATCCTCTCTTCTCTTTGCCCCTCCTCCGTGCCCAAGTTCTCACACACTCTTTCAAGCCCTGTTCTGTATTGCCTTCATGCCTTACTTGAAACTTAACTCCGTAGAAAACTGTCTAAGCAAATCAGCCCTTCCCAACTTCGCTCTCCCACTTTGATACTGAATTTCTCTTCTTGGTAAGGGTGGAAATAGTTTGTTTTGCATTACAAATTGCTGTGCAAGGGAAAACTGCTGCCTGGAGTCAAAGTTGTCAGTGTTAAAGACCCTGTTTATCTCCTTGAACTGATGCCATTGCATTTCCCACTTCAGAGCAGCTGTGTCATGTTGGGATCCTTTTGCTACACATCTTAAAAGGTTCTGCCATCCCGTATTGGCATTCCTCTGACTCCTTCAGGCAGGTCTGTCCCCACTCTTGTTACTAATTGCTAATAAAAACTTGCTTTGTTTCCAACTATGCACACAGATTATCACGAACAGTATGCAAACATGAATTCCAGAACAGCCCAGACTTGCTTTCTGCTTCAAAATGTGAAGGAAGCCTTCAGTGGCTTTCAAAACTTGTTTTTTTGCTTTCCTGAGTGACTGCTCAGTTTTAAAGGTACAGGATTAGTTTGTGCTAGCTGTTAACTGCTTTATCCCAGGGCTAAAGCCTGGTTGGTTCTGGTTTTCCTCTTTGTGGTGCTGTGTACTGAGCTTTCTCATTTCAGGAGAGAGGGTTTTATTAGGCAAGCATAAAACATTTCTGTCTTGCAAACAGAAGTAGTAGGGCAGTGCTCAAAGCTTGGGGTTTCCTTTTCAGAGGCACAATGCAACCTCATCTGAAGTAGGTAGAAGCCGAGAGTATGGAACACCTCCAGAAATGGACTTTGAATTAATTTCTCTTTTGCAGAAAATCTATCAAAAGAGCTTTTCCTCACAGTGTTCTCCCCTGAGGCTAAATCCTTGGGTTTGGTGGAAGCAGTTTATCTAAGGAACTCAAACAGTATGTGAACTTGGAAAGAAATTAACCCTTCCACTTCCTGGAGTCATAATAGAATAAGTGGCACTTGGAGGGTGTCTCAGAAAAATCCTGTGCAGAGAAATGTCCATCTCCCTCTTCTTGTTGTCCCTGAAAGCGGCTTCTAGGAGCCATCCCTGGGATTTGCTGGTGCTGCCAGCCGTGTGGGTTGTTTTCTGAGCTGGCTGGGGTTCAGCAGTTCGCTCAGCGTTGCAGATGTGTTCCAGCAGAAAAATCAACTGTAATTCAAAACCAAACACATACGTAGCTCTCAAAACGAGCGGAGGCAAAGTGAGCTGGGGGTTTCCCGCCTTTCCCCCAACCTGTCTGTGCTCTAACTGAAAGCACATGGAAACCTGTTCCTGCCTGAAAAGTTACGGGTCTCAGTGGTATTGAGTCATTTGACCTTTTCCAAATATTTTTTCCCTGTTGCAGTTAGAGAAACTTCAGGAGGGATGAATTTTCAGAGGAGTTACTGTGTGGAGAGGCTCACAGGTCATGCCTTGGCTTTGCTCTGTGCTCCCCTCTTCATTTCTATCACCTTTTTGATACTCACTGGGAAAGATTAAAGGAAAAGAGATACTGTGTAAGTGTTGTGTTAGAAATCTGTAAGTTATTTAGAGTCTGTGATTGTTTCTCTGAAATCAACCACTTCCAAAACTGATTTGGTTTGAGGTTGTAATGTCTGGCAGGTAATCTGTTGTGAGCTGCTTACGTACAAAATATGGAGTTTGCTCCGGAATCGATTTGGGCTTCTGTGATCTGGGCCATGTGGCTGTGATTGAGCTGAGCTGTAGCTCTTCATGACCATGACTTTTCAGAGAACTAATCTAAATAACGTGTCCTATGTCACCTGGAATCTGTAAACTGAGGTTAGATGTAGGTATAGGAACTCTTCACAGGAAACATTAAATCAGTTTATGTAGTTATAGTGTGGAAAGAGGAGTGTTATACAGGAACCTCCAGAGACAAATTTTTCAGGTTATTTACAATAAGCTTACTTGACACCTCATGCATGTCTGTGGCAGGAGGTGGGAGTATGATATACCCGATGAATTGTCAGGTGGTACTGGCATCATTTGACCAGCCTGTCCTGGTCCCAAGTCCAGCTCAGCCTGGGCTGCACATTCAAAGCTGTCACAGCCTGGTGTTCTGAGTTTGGTGGGACACACACTGGGCTGGGATCCCCTTCCCAGACTGCTCACACTTCTGGCTGGAGGGGAGCCTGTCTGAAATGTATTAAGACTAAATGCTCTCAGGAATTCAAGGATGTCTGGAAGAGGTTCAGGTCCTGTCAGCACTTTTAGCTTTGGGGATCTGCCTCTCCTGGGTTTTCTGGTTTGTTTGGGGGTTTTTTACTTATTATTTTCTTGCAGGCAGGTACTCTATTTCCAATTTTCCCATTCTCAGGCCTTGCATTAAACCACAGGTATTTTAAAGACTAAAGTTTCAGCTGTAAATATCTTTTTTGCTTGTCAATTCCTTTCCTTTTGTAAAGTTTCCTTAGGCTGTTCTGGGGCTTCTGAGGAATAAAACTCACAGGTTTCACTTTACGGTGCTCTGTGTTAAAAGCATCTATTGTGTCTGGGTTTATCACCTTGCAGTTGGATTACAGAAGTTTAGCATCTGAAAAGTTGTCTAAGCTAGGTGTAGGCCAGGCAGGTGCTGTATTTCCTCATGGAGAAGTACCAATATATTCCTTGAATATTATTAATCCAGATACTTAAATAGCACAACCACCAGTGAATTCAGTTGCCTCCCAAGTATGTTTAAAAATAGCAGGCACAGAGAAGTAGGGATGTATTCATGGCAACCGTTTTTGTGGAGCAGGTGGGCGGCTGCATTTTGTACCAGTTTGGAGCTTTCTGGGGGGTTGTGAAGCTTTGTTCCTAGAGAGATGAGACAACAAGTTCATCAGGAGGTATCCTATCCATGGATCAGTGCAGGCAGGAGCCTGGATGTCCAGATGAGTGCCTAAAGCTGCAGGCTGATGCGGTAAGTTCATATACATCTTTGGGTATCCCAGGAGAGGAAGACAGTTAAATTCCCCCTCTCTGCTCACAGTTCACGTTGAGTGACAGCCACATGCTCTTTGCCTCGGTGCTGAGTGATTTCTGGCTCTGTGTTGGCAGCGAGTGTTGCTGGTGCACAATGTGAAGGAAGTGGAAAGCCAGGTGTTATCCACAGACTCCTGACACCTCATCCTACATTGTTCTGTTAGCCTGCCAACAGTTTCACTCTGGTATTTCTGGATTTGAAGGAAGGGATTGTATTCTGAAAGCCCCTGTCTAACTCTAGAGCAAAGACTGTTTTACATGAGTTGAGCGGCTTTGAGGACATTTCCCACCTTCCTCATTGTTATCTGAAGGCACCTCAGACTATATTTCCTTTGAGACCATGCTCTTCCAAGCATCTGCGGCATTTCAGCGTGGTTTTCTGATCCTGGCACCCATTGCAGCAGTTTGAAACAATGAATGTAGTTTGTCTCCTGCAGTCCTGCCCTGTTTGCATGTGGACTTGATCTGGGAAGACCTGACCCTGTTGGGGTGGTCTGACCTCCAAGTATGTCAGTGCTACAGCCTGAACTCACAATGTTCTTAGCCTTGCAATTTTTAATTGAGTCAGTATGAAAGGCCACTTCCTGCACTGCATACTTTATTTATTTTTTGGGGGTGTAAAGCTGCATCCAGAAAACCAAAGAAATGCTGACATTTGGGAAGGTACCTCACACTAAGAGCTCCCTGTGGACTGAGGTCAGCTTTTGTTTAAGTGTGGCTCTGTCATCATCGTGTAGGCACAAATGACCTGAAGCTACTTGCTTTTGGCAGCTAGTGGGATAAAAAGCATCGTAATGCCTTAGTGATAAACAAAACTTACTCACTTCTGTAGGACATAACTAAAGGGGAGAATCATTGCCCTGCTAACACAGGGCTGGTGATTCAAAAATTTTTGTGAAGGGAAGTGCAAGTTGTGTCATCTCCAGAATGCAGCTATTGGTGGTAGGAGTTAGAAATCAACAATTTCACTGTCTTTGCATAAATAGTCATTGTGCCTGACACTACAGGATCCTTCAGGTAATTAAGCTGATCACATTTAGCTTTTTCAGACCAGAAAAACATTAGCTGTTTAATCAGAGACTGAAAGACTGATTCAGTCTGGTTGAGATCTGAATCTTGACTACTGTCTTCCTTAAAAAAAAAGGTTAGGTAACTAAATCATTTTTTCTAGAGTTGCCAAGAGGGAAGAAAACTGGCTGTAGTGAAAAGTGGATCACTTGCTGCCTTTCGATTCCAGTGGGATTGTCACAGTTTAGTAGAGCAAGGAACTTGGTTGTGACTTTAAACCATTCTCCCAGTTCCATATTTTAGGACAGTATGTGCTTGGCTCTATCCTGTGCTAGAGCATGTGGTGTGTTAATGTATTTTAAAAGTACTTTTGTAGCAAACGTGTCTGGAAATGCAGAGCTTTCTTACATGTACAAATATTCCTATTACACAGATCAATAGACTTAGTTTTCATGTTCCACAGCAGCTTCACATAACATCCTTCCTTCCTGGCAGAGCCTCAGGAATAGGCTGGGAGTGTTAATGGAGAGATGATTTGAATACAGCCTCTAGAAGTGACTTACAATAAAACATGACCTATTTCAAGTTAGTATTAAAGCATAGTACCTGCAGTGCCTTGCATTCTGAAACAGATACAGAGAAACTAAATAGCAAAGATGAGAAAAAGGGGGTTCATTCCATGAGTGCAGCTAAAGGCAAGTTGTGAGAGCAGAAGCAGTGGATGAGGTTTAACCCCTTGTGGGTTGAGAGTGTTGGAAAAATTGCAGAAGTGATGGAGCACCACAAGGTCCCCAGCACAAACCATCTTAAGTTGTGCTTTGACTTTGCAAAGCGTTTCTGTCTCCTTTTCTGCGCTTTGGCTGCTACACCTGCAGGATCTGACAGATGTTTTGGCGTGGGTTGATTTGCTTTGTGCCGTGCTTGCCTCTTCCTGTCACCAGTCACCGCATTGGAGCCTGTCACAAGACTGGCAGAATTACGTTAAAACCTTCCTGCCACGGGGGCTGTATCCTGTCGAGTAAAGAACAGTCTCTGTTCATGCCCTGGCTCTGTCCTGCCTGCTGTGGCTCAGGCAGAGGCTGCTCTGCTGACCAGAAGCTGCAATCTAAAGCGCTGTAACCGATACGCTGTGTGTACAGCATCAGTAAATACGTTCAGATACAGGCGGCTTTCAAACTTCCCCTTCATCGCCGATTCTGAGCTGGCATTGCTTTGACAGCTGACTCTTAGCAACAGCCTTATCTGTGTGACTTAAGCAGCCCTTGGCTCAAAAAAATTATTCATTGAAAATTAATGTTCTACTGGGAAACCAGGGCTCTGTGGCCCACTTAATTTGCAGGGTGAAGATACCATCAGCTCTGGCTGAGAATGAGGGAAGGTAGGCAAGAGCAGCCCTGCTCCTTTAAGACATGTATTTATTTCTGTCTGAAATACAGGGAAAAACCTAAAGGCTTTCCAGTCTCGTTATTCTTTGTGCTCTTGAGCTGCCATTAGTGTTGACTCTAGCTTTGTAGCTGAATTTCTGAGGAATTCATGCGTGCCTTCAGCAGCCTGTGGTCTCTCTACACAGTAGTTGGTATTTTAATAGGCCAGAAGTTGCCTGTGGCAAGTTGTTCTGGTACCAGTTTCTAGGTAAATGAGGCAGGTACAGATTTATTTCTTATTATAATTTTATTGCAGAAAACTACATTTGGTAGTGTTTCAGGAAGCATCCAGTGTTTTCCTCAGATCAGAAACCTCCCTCACTTCAAGCCTGGCAGTGTGGGATGGTGAACTCTGCAGCATCCACCTGTGTGTGGCTCTGTGAGGCCTCATCCGTGCAAGGACAGGCGGATGTGGCTCTGTGTGTGACCTCCCTTCTTCAAACAGGATATGTTCTGCATCCTCTGTGGGCTGCCAGCTCTGCACTGTGCTTGTAGCCTGCTCTGAAATGGGTCAGGAATTATTTCATAGCTGTGGGTTATTTTATGATAGCCAGAAGCCTTTAGAAGTTCCCTGGGCCAACATTTGGATCTGCACGTTTCTTCTGTAGCATCCTATGAACTCGTGTCAGTAATCCATGCTGAAAAGTGATCATTTCAGGTGTTATTCCAGGATTTGTCAGCTCACCCCAGTACCAGCTGCTTGCCCTGCAGGGTGAGAGACTTTATTTTTTTCCTCTTGCAGTTTATTCATATTGTGCCAAGTGCACTTGCTGGGAGACACGATGCACGTCGCTGTTGAAACTCCGGACTTGGCATCATGATCCCTCTGGTACCATACAGTGGGACTCGGCATCTCATTTTAGTGCCTGGGTTTGAAAGGCACTTCCCACTAGACAAACAGTTGTGCCTGTGTTCACTGCATGAACAGCCTTCTTGTTTGGTATATTTTTAATCTGATGAGCAAGAAAGGGAATTGTTGTGCACGATTGGAAATCGCTGATTGTCGTGGATGTCATTGTCACGTGCTTGTCAAGGGTCACCCCTGTAGCTCAGTGGGTAAGGCTAAGGAACTGGGGTGGAGTTATGGGGATGAGGAAGACAATGAAGAGGAAGCACATGGAGACTAAAGGATTGGGAGGAGGCAGGTGTGGAAGAGACAGGATGTTCTGCATAAGCAGTAGCATATACAGTCTATAGCAGCCACACTCCCTGTGGACAGTGAGTAGCTGAGCTGCCAAGAGAGCAGGATTATGCCTTTCCTTTGGCTGGACTTGTCCTACCTCATTGGTGAGAGGAGGCCTTGAAGGAAGTCCCATACTGTAGTAGGAGATAGGATAAGCTAAAAATAATTTTACTGCTGTGTGCTGTACTTTAAATAAGAAATGGAATCTGTTCAGCCTGAAAGCACTGTGAGTGCTTACATGGGAGGAAGAGAGTATGTGGATTTACTGTCCTGGAAGGGCTAGAAAGCTGCAGCACTAATTAGCAATGCAGCTTTAGAGACCTACAAAAGTCATGTGCTTGGTAATTACCCTGAAATGTGCCCTCTAAAATAAGCAACTAACATGAGAAAACTTCCTTTTGGAGCTTCCTAGAGCTGCATGTTTCCCTCAGTGAGGTGAATTCCGTCTCTTGCCATTCAGTGTATCAAATGTAGAAAACAAAATGTAAGGTTTCTTTAGTGCTGGTCAAAAATTACTAAAGCACTATGCTCCATTCTGGCTGTACAATGGACAAGCAGATCAAGGCACCTGCAATAGAAAATCCTGTGAAATGGATGTGGCCTCAGGGTTTCAATTTGGGGTAGTCACATACCTCCATTTTGCTTCCAGAATACAATTTAGTGTGAAATGACTGTGACAGGGTGTTTCACTGATGTCTATTGGGTTAATGATCAACAGAGACTCCCTCAGCCAGCTGCCACGTAAAGGACTGGTCAGTGCCTGCCTACCTATGCTCCTGCCTGCCAATGGAGTTTCCATTTCTCCCAAATTGCAAGTTGGGAGTGTGAGGATTACAAAATGGGGAGGCCAGACTAAACCCTGACAATGTTTTCCAACTGTCTTGTTCTCTGTTCAGTCACTTTTGTTTCCAGTCTTTAAGGGATAATATTGTTCATCAAAATAAAAATGCAAATGGCCAGGAGAGGAGGAAGGAAACACTTGTCCAGAAAAAAAAACCTTGGCATAGAGATTTTTTTTTTTTTTTTTTAAATTTTGTTTTTACCTAGCATTGTATCAGACTTTGAGGCTTTATCCATGCTTGAGACAGCAAAGGTGAGGTTGGGTGTGACACCATGGTGTTCAGTAGGTTTTTGTTTGCATCTGTGTAGATTGAAGAGAGGGTTTCCAGTTTAGTTGTGTTTCCATCATGCTTATTTCCCCTGCTAGTTCCTGTTCTTCCCATCCTCACTTAGGCTGTGCCTGCATGTCAGAGACGACGAGGGAGGCACGTAGGATATTTATAATTCAGCAATTTTTCCAGAGCCGTTAATGCTTCATTGCTCTGAAATGAGGCAATACCATTTGCACTTAGGCAGCCTTGCTGTAACCAGTCAGCCCCTGCTAGTGCAGCATCCTGCTCCAGACTAAGCAGTTAGGGCTGAGCAGAGGCTGTCTGCTTGCCTGTGTTACGGATTAATTATGCAGTAACCCCACTGCAGGGAAGCTTTCCCTGTCAGTGGCCTGTTCTGGTAACACCAGGCTATTGCATCTATATAAATGTCAAATTCTTTGATGTGCAGTGCTGCTTGTTTGTACCTTCAGTAACCTGCAGTGCTCTTTCCTGCAACGAAACTGGGCTGTGGAGGAAGGAGTGTATTTCCTACAACTGTTGCTGTCCTCTGCTGCCTTTCTGCTTCATTGAAAACCCTTTTTGTGCTTTATAGCTGATCATACTGTGGCTCCTGTTCTCTCGTTTCTGATAAAAATTTATAGTGATGACTTTTCCTGCTGTAAGTGCAAATGCGTCTGTTCTTTCAAAGCAAACCTTCCTGTTGTTTTCCCTCCAGAAGTGATGCAGTAGATCTCCAATATCTTTTGCTCTCAGCAGGGGAGAATCAAGGGAGCATGTCTGAATACATCTTGTGGTGACAGCCACAGAGGAGGCAAAGCCTCTCTGATCCTCAGAAACCTGCTCCTGCAATGGGATCCTGTGCTGACATTTCCCAAGGTCTTGACCATCACTCGCTGCTGCCACTAAACACAGAGCTCTCCCATGTTCTGCTTTTCAACAAGATGTAATTTATGAAACTACCTTTCTCTCATTAGAACAAGTGGCACCATGAGCTATTGGTCACTCTTAGAGATTTGTGTTTGTCTGTAGCTCTGGCTCCAGAGCAGTGAAATCAGCTCAAACTGCTGTGTCTCTTTTATTTCCCCTCTTGCTGCTCTCTAGCACTGAAACTGGGGCAGAAGGGAAGGGAGAGTTGGGAAAGGCAGATTTAGGAGTCCCAGCCCATCACCACTAGTACAGTGGTGAGTCAGGGGTCAACAAGCTTTGCTCAGCAGCCTCTTCTCATTTGCAAACCTCTCCTGCTGAGTGGCCTTTTTCCTGATAAACACCAGCAGTGACAGATACTGATGGTGGGGGCAGAGGTTCAGGGAGAGTGTGTTGGAACCTTGTCCATAAAACCAGTGATCTGGTTTGTACTGCAGAATGGTGCCTCTATAAAGGAGCCATCATAAAACACTTGTGTTGAGCCTGGAATGAAAAAGTTGCTGTTAACATATAAAGGCCTTCTCCTGAGCTATTGTATTTGTTTTGAGTAAATATGTACTCTATAGAAGTGACTCATAGGGAAACACGTCTCAGCATGGTTGGGTGTTACCTCTTGGGTAACTAAACCTACTTTTAGCACCAGGGTTGACTTCAGGCAGCTTATTTACTGAAAGACTCTTCAGCATGTTTGAGCCAAATTGCAGTGATGTTACATCATACGGTATTAATGAAATTATTCCAGAAATGAACTTGGGCTCATGTGCAGGTTAATTTGCACTATAAAGACATCTCTGGTACAGCTACACTGGCAAACTCTCCCAGCTGAAGCAGGGTTGATATTGGCAAAAAAAGTCACTTAACTATTCTGGCATCGTTACATCTTCACGTGCCCTAAATCTGCCTTAGAGGCAAAAACATTTGTCTCGGCACATCACTTGTGTTAGTGATGTTGTTCCTAGTCTTGTGTGGATTCCCTTCTGAGTTTTCATTTGCCAGATTTACTATCCTAGCAAAGCCTTGGCCTTTGATTGACCCATGGTTGAATTGACCCATGTCTGGATTTTTTCTCACCTTGAGGGGCAGGTGTTGATTTTTATTTTGGTTTTGAAAGGCAGCTTTTTTCTTTAAAAGCAGCTTTTTCTTCTTAAAAGCATCTTGTGTTCAAAGCTAGCTTTCTTGAAATTCAGAGTTGTAGCCATGTCTTGTGCCCTGTGAAGTGGTCACAATATCAGAGTTCTTGGTGGAGTTTATGTTGCTGTCTTTCTTCTTTGGAAGTTTAAATTTAGTCAGCAAAATGCAAATCTGGAACCTCTCAGAATGACAGCTAACACTTAGGGGATGAAGAAAGTTTATAAATACACCAGCAACAGATAAACAACAAATCTTCATTTTACATCTGTGGTCTGCCAGAAGTGAAAAGGCTTTCGAGAAATGCCACGTTGTGATACAGAAACACATACTGGCTCAGAAATTTACTGTGTTATTCTACCTTAATCTTGTAAGCATCTGTACAGAGCAAACTTTAGAGGTTTTCTGAAGTGTTTGGGACCTTCTGAAGCTTTAGTTCCTCAATCTGTTAGAACCACAGGGAAAATTTGAATTGTGATTTGTCCAAAGGGCCAACTGGCCCTGGAAGAGTTGGGATTTTTTTCCATCCTATTTTAATTTTTGTGGGGTTTACTGTGCAGTTGTTGGTAATGAGCCTGAACAACTCTCCTTCTGTGCCTTTCATTCCCCAGTAACAGGGAATTCTCTCAGCTTGGGTTTTTTCATCCCCCTCTAAGTCTAACTGGCTGGACAGGAGGTATAGGTTAGAGTTCATAAGAGATAACTTAGTTAAGTTGCCCTCATGCCTGATCTATGCACATTTGATTGTTCAGTGGTTGTAGTTGTGGAATATTAAATCTAAGAGGTATGTTGGCCCAGAGTTAGACAAGTTCCTCAGAGCGTGGTGGGTGTCAACTGCAAGGTAGCACAAAGCAAGAGGAACAACACATGTGAGCCAGGCTGGTGAAGGGACCACTGGCATACAAAATCCTGAGTGTGGGAGCTGGTGGCTGACCTGGGCACGCTCAAGTACAATCTGCAGGGCAGATCTCCTCTGGTTTCTTCTGAAAATTAAATCCTTGTGGATTTGCTTACGGGAGGAAAGCACTAGTGGTGGACTTGGCATCCTGGCACATGGCTCATTCTTGGATAACCCAGCTCCGACAGTCTATCAGAACAATGGAAGTAGGAGTTGGTGTGGTGACTCAGTGCATGATGAGAGTTCAAAAAAAGCAAATGCGTCTTTCAGCATTCAATATGCACGTTATTACAGACTTGTGTTTTAGTAACTGAGTCATCTATCCAGTTATTCCTTTCTTTACACTTAAGAGTTTGGTAGTTCTTTGCTTGTGATGTTTTTGCTCCTGGCACACATCCCTGGCCTCAGACCAGAAAGAGCTCGTGCTCTGTAGATGTGGCAAGAAGTCCTTGGATATGTGTTACTTTGGGCTGGTCTGCCTTCAGCGCAGTGTGTAACAATAGATGTACTGCACAGCATTTACTGTTACACTCCCTTCTTCTTATTTTCCTGTTGTCCAGCTTTTCTTCTTTGCTTCGAGATAAGAAAATGTAAATTACAAATACCTCAACACAGAGGGGCTCTGCTGGGCATGTCCCATCTTTAAAGTGCCATGTACACATCCCTTGCTGCTTGCGGCCAAGTCTGTTAGACTTATTTCTCCATGCCTTCTCCCTGCTCCGCCCTTGCCTACCCTTCCAAAACTCATCTGACTTGTTCTATAGCTTAAGTTTTAAAGGGTCATTTTTCTGTGACTTACTTTCTCCATTTGGCGCAATTTTTGTTTCCTTATGCAGCTTTTCCTGTAGCACTTGGTCACCAGCCGCATGTGATTTTTTTAATAACCTCCATTGTTTCCTTTCTTACAGTATTTTTAACATAATTCACGTTAGGAGGAGCTTAATAGTTTTAAGATTTAGATACAAGGAATGGATGGAAATATTTCTTCTAGAATAACTCCCAGTAGTTTGAGAAGCCCTGAATGTCCTGGGGAGCCTGGCTACCCAGTGCAGTGATCTGGGGTGTGTGGGATGCACTGCACTGGAAAGCTCTTGCCTATGGGACATAGTGTGAGGTGCAGCATTTCATGTCTGTCACTTACAAAAGACACATGTCTGGGCTCATGTGACTGGAGTCCAGACATAACTGAATTACTTTCAAAGAAGCTTGTTAATACACAGCTAGGAATGCTGATGCTGGAGGGTTTTGTTCTGGTGACTGACTGACTGCCACCCCCATTCTCCAGGAGGGATTATCACTCCCTGGCTAGTACTGGTGGACCTTTATCAAGATTGATCACTGCCTTGGAGGGAACTGTAACACACAGTTCCAAAAATGCACTTTACAGAAATAGTCTTTTTCTAGAGATAAGGTTAAAGCCATAAAAATTCAATCCCTTGCCTGCTAGATACCAGCTTATTCCTAAAGACAATTTCTAAATCATTCTTTGACTACTGTTTTATTTCATGCTTGCCTTATTGTTTTTGCTCCAGTTTTTTCCTCAGCTGCCTTTCACATACTTGGTGCTGTCGTCATCATCCCCTGTCCCCCAGTGAAGCTGCCTTGACTGTTCCTTACCTTGGTTTTTCACTTGTGGCTGGAGTTTCTTTCAATAGCTTTTTTTTTTTTCCCTGTACAATTGCTATTAATCCTTTTTCCTGTATTTGTCTCATGTCCAGTCAAGTAGGGATTAACAGCCTGTGCTCTTAACTGCGTAAGTGGAATCTGGTTTCCTGAGCTGACTTTCCCCTACTCTGCCTTCCCCCTTTACTCTTCCCCACCTCCCCAGCTGCCAGTGAGCAGCAGGAGTGGATGTATGTCCATCTCCTGGTGTGAGGTAGAGCTGAGACAGCAGGTGAAGCCCTACAGAAGTTTTGGAGCTTGCCTTGTTCCCCCTCAAAAGCACTGAGTTGTGTGATTGCTTCATTCTAAAAGCGTTATTGTACATGTTTAGCACTTAGAGAGCCTTTACTTATCACTGCTGTGGTGCAAATGAAGAACTGAACAGGTGTAAGCTGATGCCACAAGGGAGATGAGGGTAGGTGTTCTTCTTCACCATGGGCCATTGGAATGGGTTTGCTGGGAATTCAAAAGTTAATTTTGTGAGTAGGTTGGTAGATGCAGTGACTGTACTTCTGAACCCTTGTTTAAAACACTTGCAGTGAAACATCCAAATAAGACTTGTTTCAAATGACAAAGGCTTGCTTAGTTCTCTCGGTGACACAGTCTGCATCATCTGTCTCTGAGCCATTTTTCCATCATTACTGCTCATGTCTACTGAACAACAACCAGCACTTGTCAGCTGGAGAATACGGGGTTGTTTGCAGAGGGGGAGACATCCAGCTCCTTGGGTTGGCAGTTGTTCTGGCCAGTGATGTAAGCTCAGGCACAGCAGAGTAACTTTATTGTTGGGAGTTCCCTTGCACTGCTTCTGCTCAGGGAAGGCAAAACCCCTCTGTGTAAACTTGTAAAGCACACGTCTGCCTCCAGGTTAAACTAGGATTTCATGCATTGTATATCCAGCTGGTTTTTATGATTCTGTATGATGTTCCCCAAGGGATATGGTGGTGTGTCACTTTTCATTCCTGGGATGTGTTTCCACTGAACTTCCCAGCACTTATTGCTACATTGTGTTTGCTTCTGCTTTCCTGCCTGTGCTTGGCCTCCCTGAGCTTGACAACAAATTCAAGCAGATCCTGGCAGCCCTAAACATTACTGGTGTGACCCATTGCTGTGCTGTCTGCCCACGGTGCATCGTGCTCACTGTGGGTTCCTCTCCTTTTCCTCGCCAGGCATGTGGATGGCAAAGCCTCAGAGCTGCATTTTTGTTTAATAACATGTGTACTGCTGTGAAGTGCCTTGTCCTAAACCCGTTGTTTGGAGATACCTGTAGGTTCTGGATTGTAAATTTAAACCAGCTAATGGCTAAATGAGGGTTTGCTTTGTATTACATATGTATGTTCACCCACTTTTGCAATTCCTGTTTTATAGGCAGTGATTAGGCATTGTTTGTAGCAGGCCCTGCTGGGTTAGTAGGATGGGATATATTTTTGTGTGCTGTGAATGCCGCTCTGATCGGGGTTGGGAACAAGGTGTGCACCACTGTGCTGCTGTCTGATTGAACATCTTCCACTTGTAGCTGCCTCCCAGCATTCACTTGCAGCTCTCAGTAGTAGCTTTAGCATTAGTTTTGCTTTCTAAGGAAATACTGGTTCCTGAGCATCTTAGAAAGTCACTTTCGAAACAGGCATTTCAGGGATTTTTCCTTGCTCTTACCAAACGTCTTTCCTACAGCTTTGCACTAGATAACCTGGTTAAAATAGTAACTGTCTTCTCTGGAGCAAAATGCAGGATTGTTCCCAGCTTTGCCAAGCCACAGGAGTGTCAGTGATTCTGCTCTAATTCAGCCTTTGGAAGGGCTGGAGATTAGATGAGACTGTTTTAGCTGTGTCTCTGCAGATGAAAGTGGAGCTGTGTAAAGAAATGGTGTAGAAGATGCCTTTCAGGTGCGATCTGATGAAATAACATGATATTTTTGTTTCTTTATCCCCCTCTATGACTGAGGGGATTGTACCTGCATTACAGGAATTGTGTTCCCTCGCTCCCCAGAAGACCCGCTGCTGGTGTGTGTCAGGGCCCCTTGAAGGGCTGGTTTTCATTGCACTTAAAAGAATCTGAGCTGGGAGTTGGCTTGGCAGCCTCTTTAAAATGGTATTATCTCTCCTGTGCCTTATCAGATAAGATATTGCTGCTCCTGCTGCAGTGGTGAACCAGGGAGGAGGGTGCAGAGGACTAGGTCTGCTGAGAGGGGGATTAGTTCTGCTTGAAGGCTCTGACACAGATCCACATCTCAGAGGGGGGACAGTGAGCATGTGGACTGAGCATCAGAAATAGGAAAGCTTACCCTTCCCCTCTGTGTAACAAGGAGGAGTAAATCTGAATAAAAAGCTCTTTGTGTGTGCTTATCTCTATACTGTTCCATTCAGCCTGAGGTTTTCCCACATTTGCCCCATGCATGAAACATTAGACTGAGACACATTGCTCTAGTGAAATGCTTGACATTAAAAGCTATTTTTTATTGCTGCAGCCCTTCCAGTGAGTCTGTTGCCTTTTTATGACACTATCTTATGTGTGACAACTGCCATAAAGCAAGAGTGAAACATCTGCTTTTCTAAATGCTTCAGCAAAGCAAAAGTGTTTCAGCGGGTGTTGTGTTGGAAGGTTGATACCCACAACTCAGCTCTGAGTCTGTAAATAGAAGTTTTAATCTCTGCTCTAGTGTTTCATTAGCTGGGTTTTCATGTGGGAGAGAGGTTCACAGTAGCCCAAGATAGCATGGGTTGTGTACGTGGCCTTTTTCTAGAAATGTTTGCTTTACCAGCTTGAATTCAGAGTGAGCCTTGCAGTTTCTGCAACAGTGCTAGTCTGTCCATGGCATGTAAATCACAGTTGGGAAACATCTCTTCTTTAAGGTTTGTTGTGGTTTTTTGCCTTTCTCCAGAGCTGTGTGTGAAATCGCAACCCAAAGTGGCCTTGGAGGCAATCACTGAGTTCACTGCTGCCTCTCCAAAGGCAGGTGAAGCAGTGAGTCCCTGCTGTGCATCGTTCCATTACTTGAATTCTCACCATGCTATGGTGAAGCATCTTCCAGCTGCTCTTTTTCTGGTAAATCTTCTCTCAAGGGTAGGATGATGGATGAGGGATACAGAAAACTGTTCCTCCAGCTGGAGGTAGATGAGCAGCTCTTGAATTAGAAAACCTCACAAAGCTCTTTCCAAAACACTTTTCACAAAAGCTGCCACAGGACTGCACTGGTTTATTCTGAGGAGGTATATTTTGGTCTGGAAAGAGTAATTACACAGCTTTGAATAAGTCTGAAGTCAGAAGAGGGCAAAGCTTAGCTTGGCAGAGATTCAACCGTCTGGGAGTCTTTTTGCAAAATCATACAGACAGCTTTTTTTAAAATAAAACTTCTGAAGACCCGTTGAATTGGCACCTAGACATGGCATTGGTGTGAACTATTTCTGGTTCTCCAAATACAGAGTAAAATTTAAAATTAGACACTTCTGGTTTTAAGCTGTTCATTTCTGCTTTACTTTTAGTTGCCTTGTGCTCAGGGTGAAAGAAGACTTCTCTCAGTGCAGCCCTCACCGTACTTCTGGGGTGTTTTTTGTTTCTCTATGATGGTTTCTAATTCTACATCAGAGAATATTGCAGGGCTAAATACAAAACTGCTCATCATCTGAGTTCTCCTTTTTTATTTTTTGTTCCTATTTTAGTGTTCTCTAATTACCAGCCTAACGATAGCTCAAAGGGAGGTGGATAGGCAAAGCCCATTGCTTCTCCACATGCCATCTTTTGGAAATGTGGAACTAATTTCTTAGAGTTCGGTTTGAAACAATAGAGCTGTTGCTTGCTTGTCTAATGATACAGACCCAGCCCCCACCCTTTAAAGTAAAAAAAAAAAAACAAATAAAAAGTTGAAATTCATTATTGAATGATTGTGAAACTTGTGACTGGAAAGCAGCTCTGGATTTTATCTTATAAACCCCTTCTTGCCCTGTGCAAACTGTTCCAAAGGCTCAAAACCTCCAAGCTGTGTGTGCACCTGCAGCTCAGGTTCATGATCACAGTGCTGTGGGTAGCATAACACCCCCAAATGCTGTTTCTAATCCCTTGCACTGTGTGGTATCTACAGCAGCTCTGGAAAGCCAATGGACATTCTTAATAAGAAGCAGAATGTCTGTTAGAGCTTACGCTAAAGGCAAATTAGCTATGGAGCTCTTCGTTGCTAATCAGTACTTTTTACTACGTTTTGAAGTAATTAGCCTTCATTTGGCTTAGCAGCATCCAGCAGATGCTTAATCATGGCTGCATTGTAAAACAAGCAAGAACTCCTGAGTAAGGAAACTCGCATGCTAGAGCAGCTCTTGATCCCACAGCTGTGGGAGCCAGGCTGTGCTCTGGGAGCTGGAGCTTCATCCTGTGCATGCTCTTGTCTGGCAGGGGTTAGAGCTCTGATCAGGGTTGGGAACAAGGTGTGCACCACTGTGCTGCTGTCTGATTAAACATCTTGTTGCTGACTCCCAGCATTCACTTGGAGCTCTGGTGTCAGTAGTAGCTTTAGCATTAGCCTTGCTTTCTAGAAAATAGCAGTTCCTTTCCAAAGGTGACTAATGTTGCTAAAATATTCAGTGTTTCCTGCATCACCCTGTACCTGCCTTGTGTTCCCGAAGCATGTGTTCACAGGTGTTTTTCCATTCTGTTGCATACCTTTTCTCACCTGTATCTTGAGTTTTTCCTTCCTTTAGGTCATTTAAGATGCTTATTATTGAGGCAGGTTTAAGGCACCCATATATGAAACATAACATGCCTAATTTGGCTGGCATGGTGAATATTTTATTATAGGCAAAACCTTTTTAATCCCTCTGGATGTGTTTCTTCCTCCTGTCTGAGAGAGCTGGGATAAATTGAATGGAGTAATGAGAACCAGATCTCATCTTGAATTAATAATCCCAGATTCAAAGGTATTTTTGGCACTTAGATGTCTCACTTTTTACTGACTTCAATAGCGAGCCTGGGCTCTGTCTGGAAGGGATTTAAGTTCTCTACCTTGATGGAATTTTTGCCTTCTGTTTTCTCTTGTTTTAAACAGGGATGATCAGCCTTTATCTGCATTACAGAGGATTACAGGTTTCAGTTATTTGTCAGCTGCTCCTTTTCTGTTCTCTGTGTCTGTCTTGGCTGGCACATTCAGTCCCACAGAATGTCTTGGGGGACTAGCAGGGACTTTGTGGCTCAGGATCGAGTCCCTGGATCTGTCCTGTTGGGCTCTCCTTGAGCTTGCCCTAACGGCAACGTGAGCTACAGCTTCTTCCCTTTCCTTCCCAGAAGGGCTGGAGACACAATCAAGGCTGATCATTCTCCCCTTTGCCACCAATCCCTTTGGCTGGGATTGCCAAGGGATTGCCATGGGATGGCTGCTAATCCCATGCCTGGGTCAGATGGTGGGAAGCCTCCCTTTCCCTGCTAAAGCAAACAGTTTATCAGCTGTCCTTGCCCCTTTGTCCTGTGCTAGGAGAGATAAGAGTCAAACCTCGAAGCTGTCAGCAGTGCCTTCCCTTCCTCCACCGGCCTCATTGCTTTGAGAAGTGAACTGGCTGAGGGCCAAGCTCTGAGCCATAAATGGATCAGGTCCTGCAGAGGCTCAGTGGGGAACCAGAGCCCTGTGGAAGGACCCACACACCTTTCCAGGCTCCTTAGCAGCCTCCTTGGAAAGGTAAAATCCAGCTTCCCCTGAGGGCTGTGCAGAAGCCAGAGCTGTACCTGAAGTGGTTCCTGTATTCAGGAAGGCTTCTTCTCTTCCTCCTGCAGGCTCAGGCTATGCCAGAGCCATGTGCTTCTCCACTCACCCAGGAGATCAGGATGGTCTGCTCAGAAGCTGTGCAAGCAAAACCACCTCTTCCCGAGCTGAACCCCTGCAGCATTTGAAGCACAGTGTTTGCTTCATGTGACCGTGTCTGCTTGCACCAGGAGCATTTCCACATGTATTTTTGTCCTCCCTCCCTCAAGCTGCCATCCTCACCGGTTCAGTCCCAGCCTGAGGAGCAGGGAAGGACAGACCATCCAGGACACACAGCAGTTTGCTGTGCAGAGGCTGTACAAACACATGCTGGAGGGAGATAAGCTTGTGAACCTTCAGCCCAGTTCAGGTATGGAGATTTGCTCCATCTAGGCCGGACAGTGAATGAGCTAAACTGGCTGAGCAGGAAATGTCAGAGAGTTTGTGAGAGTTTTAAAGGCAAATTCTGTTGATGAGATGATTAGTATTTCTGTAACCTGGGTGGATTTTGCCTGCATTGACTAGTGAAAAGCTTGATGCTAACTTAACAGTTTTGTGTGGTGCAGTTTCAGGTGAACCAAGCAGTTGTAGAGGATCTTTATGGGCTAGGATGCCAGTCATTAAAAAAGATACTTAATAGTTGGTCTTGATTCGGCTTCGTACCTTTATTTGATTTTTGATTTTCTTTTTTTCTTTTTTTTCTTTTTTTTTTTTTTCATTCTCATAGAGAGGAAGTTCAGGAAAACTGTGTCCGCTGGAAAAAGAAATTTACCTTTGTGTGTAAAATGAGTGCCAACCCTGCCACAGGACTCCTGGACCCCTGCATCTGCCGAGTTTCTGTCCGTAAGGTGAGCATCCAGCTTTGCTTCTGGCAGGTAGTGCCACCAGTAGTTGGTTACTGGCTGTTTTTTGGCAGCAGGAAAATTTGTGTGTACTGTGGTGGGAAGGAAAGATTGTTTGGGACAGGATATGCTGGAATGGAGCCTCTCTCTCCAAGTAGAGTCCTTGATGGAGGATGGGAGCCACCAAGGTGGTGGTAACCCTTGAGAAAGAGGCTTGTGAATCCAGAGAGCAGATTGCAGGACTGAGTAATGACTTTCCCCCTGTTGCCCCAGCACATATAATAGCTGCTTTTCCTGTTTTGTTTTGTCTCCCAATATAGGAGCTGAAGGGCGGAAAAACCTACTCAAAGGTAAGAGCACAGAAAGGGCAAATGTAACAGAGTGATGATGGTCTTGTCTCCTGCTAGTGCTTTACACCCTTTAGAAACCAGTGGCTGCTGAGTGGACCAATCTGGAGAGATGTTCATTAGTTCTTAGGCTAAGTCTGAGTTAAGAGATTTCCCGAAAAACTCGACTTGCTGGGACAGGATCCAGATTGCACTGGATGTGGATTTGAGATGGGGGTTGGAGAGATGATCTGCATGTCCTCAAACTTTGGGGAAGTTCTGAGTCAGATGTGAACTCTCTGGCTTCTGGCAGCATGTCTTTAATAAAGAAACAGACTCCAGTTCTGTTCTCCAGAGCGCAGCAGCCAGCTGAGGCAGGCACCTCGCTGCCTCAGGAGTGCAGGCAGGAGGCTGCAGCAGAAATCACTGCCTGCCAAAGCACAAGAGACACTGAGGCAAAAGCCAAACGGATCAGCAGGGATCTTAGTCTTGATTTCTCTTCCTTCCATTTTCTTGTCTGTGCTGTGGGACAGACAATGGGCCACCCCCTTCTCCTCCTTGTGTTGGATCAAGAGACAATGTTGGCTTAGAAGCTGAGCTCACACAGTGCCCAAAATCATGTTTGTTTGCAAATGAGTCACTGCTGCTGGCTTCTAATAAACAGATGCTTTGGTCAAACACAGCCATGTAAGAATTCCTTCTCATCAATATCCCTTCTGAGGCCATGGAGGCAACTGGCTGTGAAGGGTGTACTGTGCTAGCTCCTGTGTTCTGCTGTGCTGGGTGGGAGAAGGCAGTGTGGCTGCCCACATCGTTCCTTTTTGGTTGCTAGTTAGGACATGGTCTCTAGGACCATCAGTTTCTCTTTCACTAAATTCACACTGTGGGAAGGTTATTCATTCTGCAGAGCTGCATGTTCAGGGAGAGAAGCATAGCTGGAGGAAGAGACATAGTAAATGCATCATCCTTTGCCTCCTGCAGTGTCCATCCTCAAACTTTCCACAGGAGGCAGAATTAAAGGAAGCCTGAAGGCACATTTCTGTAGTGGAGTTAACCTGGAGACCTTATTCAGGTCATGTTCTAACCTACTTCCTTTTCACTCAGTCTCCAGTTGTGTTTAGTGGCATTTAAGAGACTTACTTCCCCCAGCCCAGAACTGGAGACCCAATCTCAAGTGCTTGTTATCTCTTGGGCTGGTATCTTGCTTGGTTTCCTGTGAAAAAGACAGATGTGTTCTCAGCAAAGATGATCTGAAGCAGCTCAGAAATGAGAGATGTCACACCAGACAAGGGTGATTGCAATCTTGCCCTGTGGACCAGGCTTGTTCCAGGCAGGTCCTCGTGACAGAACTGATTTGGGCTTCCTAATGTTTCTAGCAGAAGTCTGTGGTGCATGTCCATGCAGCTTTTTTCCCATTTTACACCGTGAGTCCCCACCTTTTTAAACTATCCTAATTCAGCTGAGAACTTCTCCAGTCATGGCAGCAGATGTAGAGGAAAATTAAACTTGTGAATGCCCTCTGTACCTGGTCCCCCATCAGCAGGGGCTGTTTGTGCTCCAGGCAGTTTCCAGTGACTTGCACACCTTCAGCTTTGACGTGAATGTCACCTTGGTGTCAGGGGTGACAGAGCGGAAGACGACAGGAAGGATTGATAGAGCGGAAACTCTTTCCCTGAGCTGGAAGAAACACCATCAGCTGGCTGGAAAACTGAGGAAACTATTCTGAAAGGTTATAGCTGAAAACATCCTTTTGTTAAGGGATCTTTCCTCTATATACTGGGAGTCTGCTTCCTGAAAGAGCTTCTGACCTCAGCATGCCATGTGGGTTGCTGGAGGGTTCTCCCACACTCTGCTCCAGTGTTGATCTCCTCAGAATTTAGTGCTGTGGTGGAGGAAGAGGGATCTGGGTCTGAGCCACCCCTGTGCCATGCTGTTCTGGTGTGGTGGTGCTGTGTTTTTGTCCCAGTGATGAATTGCAGCTCCCTGTGTGCCTTTCCTCTGTCCTGTTTATCTCTAAGAGATAATAATGCACTGGTTTTTTCCTTATTGGTGAATAATTAGCAAACAGCATAGCCCTTGGCTGGAAGAGACAGAGAAATTTCTGTAGCAAGGGCTGAAGAAACACTTGGATTAAAGGAATTCTTAAGAAGTGAGAAGAGAGGGAGAAAGGTTATTTTTTTTCCTTCTTTTTATGCTGATAAAAGGTTCCCTCTCTATCCCACTTTTTTTTTTTTTTTTTTTTTCAGTTTGCAATCAGAAATTCCCCTTCGAGAATGGGATGAAGGAAGCAGCTATATTAATCTTGCTGCTGTATCCCCCTCAGTCATGTGTCTGGAGCAGACCGTGATTCTTGACTTGGAACAGTGGGAACCAGGGTTCCTCTGGCAGTGACTGTTTTTGTACTGTGACTCTATCAGCTCCCTCAGCTGACAGAGTCACCACAATTCCATAGGATGGTGCTACTGTTGGGGTTCTCAGTTCAGTTGTGTCATCCAGCTGTCAACAGCAGGGCAGAAGGGATGTGCTGCAGAGCACAGAACGACCTGCTGCTGCTCCACCTGTGCTCCCTGTTCCCCTGGGAGCTGACCTGTTGTTGATGTGACGCAGATGCTCCACGCCTGGATGCTTTGGCCACGTACAGAGTACAGCATGTCTTCCTGATCACACGAGATGAGACACAACTGCCTTCTGTTCCTAAAGCTGTGCATGAAAAAAGCTATAACTTTTTCTTTGAAACACTCTGTTATTACACCAGGGATTAGGGCAGGGAAAAAAAGGTGCTCTTCATTGTGTTTGTATTTACTCTGGAGAGATCCGTGCCCTTTTTGAAAATGCGTGTGATCTTCGGCTTTGTCACCTTCCCTGTTTGCTTCCCATTTGTTAGAGAAGGTTTAGAGAGCTCACAACTAAATCTCTCCAAATATTTCTCTTCCCTTCTGCCTGTCAAAACAAACCCCTGGCTAGTTAAACCTCAGCAGTGTTGAGGAGGAGCTGCCCAGCCCAGCAGCTGCCTCTGAGGGGTGAGGCACAGGCAGTGCCACATGGCTCTGGGCCTCCAGCTCCCTGTGCCCATAGTCTCAGTTGTTTTTTTCAGGATGGTGTCACTTTCCCCCTGTAACAATATCCTTTCATCTTCTGGTTCACATGCTCCACTGCATTCTGGGATGGCCCAATACAAAGAGTGCCTTATTATGTTTGTGTATGTGTGATTCTGTTTTTTCCACGTTGTTGACCTAGTGCTTTCCATGTCCTTAGTTATGCAATGGCTGCAGGCTGGTTAACACTGTCCTGGCCACCACCACTACTGTACACCCTTCCTCCATGTGGGCTTGGCTTCCAGAAGGCCTCCAAGTGTCCATATAGCTTGGGATTAGGAATGTGACCCTGTCCATGCTCAAGAACAGGGAAACTTCACAGCCACGACTCTGCGTCCTGGCTCCTGTTAGTGTCCTTGCTCACAGATGTGTTCTCTCCCTTTGTTCTGTGTGACATTTTGTATACCTTTATGGTGTAATGGCTGCTCTCTCACCTTCCCCTCCATTGTTTTCTTGGCTACAGCTGGGCTTTGCTGATCTAAATCTGGCAGAATTTGCAGGCTCTGGATCCACTGTCCGTTGCTGCTTGCTGGAAGGATACGATACTAAGAATACCCGACAGGACAACTCCATCCTAAAGGTACAACAGCTAGAACTTACACAGTAGAAAACCTATTTAGGACTTTGGGGAGATCCCAGTGCCGTGCCAGGCCTGAGAGAAGGTCCTGTTATGTGTGGAGATGTGATTTTGCTTTTGTGCTGCTAGACTGACTTGAGAAGCTTCCCATTATCAGAGTTGCCCTCTGATAATTTGGCAATGATTTGGCCAAGCAGTGACCCTTGACAAAGAAACCAGGAACAGGAGGGAGGGAAAAGGTTGTTACGATGCATTGTCAGCGTGGCCCTGGTGGTGTCCTGCTGAGCCACTGCCACTTGGAGTTACTGATGCCAAGGAGGGAAATACTTTGCTAAATCCCTGAAGCTGATTTCCTTGGGAAAGGAGCTAGATCTGGCTGATCTTTACACCTAGCCCTTGACCTCCTGGCTGTTGGGAAGTGAGGAGCTCAGTGCAGCATGGCTAATGATGTGCCTTGTGTCTCCTCTCCAGGTCACGATCGGAATGTCCCTGCTCTCTGGGGACCCCTGCTTCAAAACGTGAGTTCCTGGCTCTACCCCATTCTGGGCAGACACTAAAATTGATGAAGAGAGGGGAAAAGATATTGGGAAATACAGTAAAACTGGTTGAATCAGCCAGAAAAGTATAGCCAGCCTGTGCTAGTAATTGTTTTTGTTCTCTGCTCTGGATTTCCCAGCTTTGATTGCTGTGCACAGTATTTTCCCGGCTGGTGCAACTTAGGTTTTGGAAACCAGTAGATTTTGATTACAAACTTCATGTTTTGCCTGAAGGATAGAATTTCTCATGGCTCTGGGCTTGGTTTCACTGACCTCCAAGAGGAGAAAGGTCAATAAAGAAAACAGTCTTGGAAGCGGACACGCTTCAGCACATATAATGGGAGATTGAAACAGCAACAAAAATACTTTAAGGCTGAATCATTTTAATTTTTTTTTTTCTTCAGGGCTCACAACTTGTATTAATTAGCAGAGAAATTGCAGTAATGTGGTGTTTTTTAATGGATAATGATAGGAAAGAATAAGTACAGGCTGTGGAGCAGTTTTGCTGCTTAAAGAATTGTTGATGAATCAATGAATATCCTGGCCACCTCTTCCCTCACACCACAGTGCAGCATCACAAATCTCAGCCCTGCTGTGATATGCTGGAAGGTGTGACTACACAGCAGGGCTGCCAGGTGCCCAAAGGAATATTTCATATTGCCTCCCAACAGTCTGAGAGAAGAAAGCTTTACCCTGAGGCCAACTCTTGTAGCAGTTGTATTCTGGGCTAAAAGGTCTAATTTTAGGAGTTAGCTTGGGGTGTGTAAAGTAACTCAAATTCTTGTTAAAAATGCTGCATAATTTTTGGTAGGTTTGTTTTGTGACTGGCTTTTCATAATGCTGCAGTATTTTCTGATACTTTTAAACCCAGAATCAGTGTCCTCTGAGTCTGTAAAATTGCTACTTCAGAAGGAAGTGTAATAAAGAAGTTTTGTATATCTTAAACTATACATTTATAGCAGTAACAGATGTTTTAAATCTAGGGTACTAGGATGTCTGGTAATAATGTCTGACAAAAATACCTGTTGCTTCTTTGCAAGGAAAGCAAGTCCCACTGTTAGAATGCCTGAAAATTACACAGAACAGGATATAAATATTCATTTAATCTAAGTAAGTTCAGTCAGAAAGTCAAACCTCCTAATTTTCTTGAAGGATTTTTGCAGTCATTCCCACTTTTCCCTTTTATGTTGATGATGTGCAAATATCTAAAAATAGAAGCTTTGCATGTGGAATAGTCCTTGATCAGTAGAGCTTCTGGTAAATGACATCCATTAGAGTTAGACAGGAATTAAACTGTGCTGGGAAATCATTTCCAAGCACTAATTTCTTTGCAGCACTCCATGAACCTTCTCCTGCTGGGGTTATATTGGTAGGGGCAGAGCAGCTGAGCTGACAGACCAAAGGGCTGCTCCCACAGCTGCTGCAGGAACAGTTTGCTTGCTTAAGGTTGTAAAAGCTTTAAAAACCCATGAAGCAAAGTCCCCCAAGCACCTGGGTGCATGCAAATCACTGATAAGGTGATTAGGGAGGGTTTTTTCCTGGTGAAGGCATGCTGTGAGTTTCCTGAAAGCTTTATAGCCATTCAGCTGCTTGCATTAAATATGCTCTCTTCCAAAATGCTGCAGAGATCCCCTTTCATGTAACATCTTCTCTCTGAGCTCTGAGTGAGACAAAAGATTTTATTTCTCTCTCCTCACTTAAAAATCATAGTATGATCCTTTAGTTCCAGTTCAGACTTCATGCTACAGGGAGGTTAGGGCTCCAACAGGAATATTTACTTTGCCTCGCTGCACATGGTGTGGCTTCCACCCAAAAGCACTTTTGGAGGAAGGGAGGGGGCTCCAGGCACTCACAGCTCTGCCCTGCAGTCAGCATTTACAAAGGGATGTTGCGAGCTCACGGAATAACCAGAAAAATAATTCTGACAGCTGGAAAAACACTTTAGTTTCACTGAAAAGGAGTTTAACAGTCAGTTAAAAAAGGGAAAGGTCATTTGATTGTCATAAAAGTGCTCTCATAGGGGCACAGGGTTGCTGGGATAAAAGGTTGCATTTTGGCCAAAGAGGTGTAAAAGAAAGGAAGCTGGAATTGAGAGTGGGACAACAGCAAACTGGTTCCTGTTTGTGAAGCCAGCTGGCCAGTGGACACGTGTTGGGAGTGAAAGAGCAGCTCTGGATGGTGTCCTGGAGGACAGTGCAAGTTCTGAGCCTGTTATCCTATGTAAATTAATGAATGGGCCCTTTTTGCTTTAATTTACCTCAAAAACTTGATTTTTCTTATAATGCAGTCCAAGATAGGGAAGACACCAGTCTTGCATGTAGGAAAACAAAACCCAACATCCCATTTGAGCTGCTGCTCAGAGGGCTGCCAGCTTCCCCCTACTGAGAAGGGTGGGATAGACAGAATGATAGCTGTTCCCTGCCTGGCAGTCTGTAACCTCATTGCCTTCTGATTTCAGGCCTCCTTCCACCGCCAAATCCATCACCATCCCAGGGCAGGACTCTACTCTGCAGCTGACCTGCAAGGGTGAGGGAACCACCAGCAGCAGCAGTTCCTCCACAATTGGCTCCCTGCGCCAGAGCAAGCCAAGAACTGCCATTCTCAGCTCAGGTCTGAATGCCCACCCTGGAGCCATGCAATGTGTGTCTGTGTCTGGACACTCCTTTGTTTTTCCCAGCAGTTGAAAGCACAGAAATTCTTTATTTTTCATGTTTTCCCACACCCATCCTCAACCCCATTACTCATTAAGAATATTGAGAATAACAAAGCCATCTAAGTGTAACTGAGGAGAGGAAGGTTGAATATTTGCCACATGTGTATTTCTGTTAGTGGAGATAAAGCAATTTGTTCTTTTTGCTGGGGATTTAATAATTCATGCACTGCACTCATCCCTGCTTTCCACTGTGTTCAATGACACTTACCATTGTTCTATACTCAGTTATTCTGTTGTTCAGATTTATCTTCCAGAAAAGTTCCTCTGAAGGTTTTAGAGGTTGGTTTAAGGTCTAGTGGCCTTGTTCCAGCTGCTGATGTAGTTCTTTGGCTTCTCTATGAGCTGTTTTCAAGGGCATTGCATTTTCACATCAGTTTTTTTTTTCTTCCCAGCACATTCCAAATGTGCAGGCAGATACACTGCACCAAAATAGCACTCAAGTCTCATCCCCTCAGTGACAGAGCACGTGGTGCAAGTGGTGTTCATAAAAAGCTGGCTAATGTGTTACATTTGTGCACTTCTGGATAAGCTTCCTGTGAGAGAGACAAGCAGGACTTGCAAAGGAGCAGGGGTTATGCTGAAGTGCCTTTAGCAAATTCAGAGATTATTTAAATGTTACAGACTCTCACAAGTAATAGAAAGGGAAAGGTAATGCAGAAAAAAAACCCAGAGGTTGAAATACTTTACTGCCAATGGCCATCTGATGCTTACTTGGTCTTAGCTTGATGCTTTTAACTATGGATAGTGTTTCAGACACTACTTGTCCTTCTAGATTCTACAAGCGTGCAGAGATGCTTGTAAATTCATGTGGTGGATAGAAATAGTGATAAACTTGTCAGAGAAGCTCACTGTGATCTTCCCTACTCCCTGGGTGTTTGTAAGCCCTGTACAGCAGGGCTCTGGCCAGTAGACTGCACTTTCCTTGATCTGTCATCCCAAGATCAGCCTCCACTCTCATCTGATCAGTGCACCATGTGCTGGCTTGGTTATGGTGTGAGCAGTGTCCTCTTCTCCTTGGCAGGTGTCCCAGAAGAGTCGGATCAGAACCTGTCCAGCCCAGAGGAAGTTTTCCACTCAGGGCACTCACGGAACTCGAGCTATGCCAGCCAGCAGTCCAAGATCTCTGGTAACCACTGATCCACACAGCTCTGCCATCCCTTTTCCTTTCTGCAACAAGCTCCTGTGAGAGTGATTTGCAGCCATCTCTCTCACCCTGCTCTGTAATACCAGCCTCCTGCTGAGTCTCTGCAGATGAGCTCACAGAAGTCTGAACCTCTGTGTGCAGGGGCAGAAGTGCTGCTGTGAAGCTGCCCTGCCCTTTAGCTGTGCTGCCAGGAACGGGAGCAGATGAGGTTTGCAATCCCTGTGTGTTGGCAGGTTACAGCACGGAGCACTCCCGCTCCTCCAGCATGTCCGACCTGACCCACCGCAGGAACACGTCCACCAGCAGCAGCGCCTCCGGGGGGCTCAGCATGACCGTGGAGTATCCCGAGGGGGAGAGGGAACACAAACTGGAGAAGCCACCTCGCCCCCCCCGACCACCCCTCCTGCTGGACAGACCCTCCCGGTGAGTAACGTGGAGCAAAGACATTTCTCTGGGAAGGAGAGAACCTGCTCCTTTGTCTTTGGGCAGCAGTGGATCAGATTGTGGCCACTGAGGAGGAGATTGTGGCCAAGAGAAGCAGGGCAGTGTGTAGAAGTCTGTGTCTTGAAAGGCTGAGTTAGCTTTTCCTGTATTTCCTCTTGCCAGGAGGAAAAAGGATTCAATGGAGAGTCACCCAACCCGAGTGGATGACACCAGGATCGATGCTGATGATATAGTGGAGAAAATAATGCAGAGTCAGGACTTCACAGATGTCAGCAATACTGAAGGTGAGAGGAGAAGCCTCAGAGGGGATGTCTGGGTTGTTCTTTCACAAGGCTGCCAAGCATTTACAGTCAGATCTGATCTGCCATGGGCTCCCTTCTCCTTTTGACAGCTGTTTGCTTTCAGTGCTTGCTGGATGTTTCTGTGGTAGATTAACCACGTGGGTGTGAGAGCTGTACATGTATTTACAGATAGCACTTGCTGCTGTTCCACACATGACAGCAGAGATTGAATAGTAGCTGAAACATGCAGGGAGAGAGAGGAAAAACACTGATTCTCAGTGCAGTGGAGATCAGTTGCATCAGCTGTCTGCACTGCTCTAGTGCCTTTTGTCCAGGTCAGGCCAAGGGTATTTGTCAAAAGAGAAGAGCACAACTAGAGGGGAAGCAGCACATCTCTACAGAAACATGGGTTACCATGTGCTGGTGGTCAGGTCTGTCAGAGAGCTTATGAAGTGGTTTTCTCCATTGCAGTCACAGCATCTGTTAGGAGAAAACTAATAATATAACTGCTTTTCTTTTCACTTTCATTTTCCAGTTTAGCATAGAAATCAATCTCTAGTCTGATTTTTCCATCTGAGGTTTTCTCTGTCAAGTTTTAAACTTGAGCCTAGCTTCTTATCTGTGCTTTGTTAATTTATCATTAGTCACCTTAAATTGTTGCACATGGCAGCACTCTTACCATGTGGGGAGTTTTACCTCTCTCAGCGTGGGTTAGAACTAGACTGAGTGCAGCTGCCTCTCACCAGCAGAACAGACTGAGCTTCTCCTCCAGTGATTCTACCAAAGCAGTGTGAGGCCCCTCATCTGTTCAGATGTGCGTAAGCTGACCAAGAATTTGCATCAATGGAATTGCCTTAAAAAAAGGCAGCTGGGGGAGTATGGCTGAATTAATATCTCTGCTTTTATTCTTCCAAAGCTTCATGTGTGGAGGCTCCCTTTTGGAGCAAGGAAAGGAGTTCCCAGGGGCTCAACAACTGTGGGAACACCACCAGAAAGTGTGGATGTGCATCTGCTGAGACACACTTGTTCTTTGCTGATTGTGTGTCTGGGAGGGGAGTTCCTGGCAGCCTCAGTAGTTCTGGATTTTGATGTCTGTCTTCCTTTTCTATCTGCAGACAGCAACTTGAGGTTGTTTGTGAGCAGAGACGGAACAACTACGCTGAGTGGTATTCAGCTGGGAAACAGGTAGGTTTCCTAAAACCTAGAGGGTTTTAGAAAAAAAAAATCCTCTCTAGAGGGGCTCCAGAGAGATTAGTGGGCTCTGTACCTAGGAAACTTCCACTTCTTGCTACGGGAGAGATTTCTAAACATCATGTGCTACATGGTGGCTTTATTCCCATATTAACAGCCCTGGGATCCCTTTGGTGGCGGGCTGCAGTTGTACTAGAGTATGAATGCAGTTCTCAGCAGGAGCTCAGAGGGATAATGGGATCCTGGTTGTTAGACACAGGAACAGAAGTGAGGAGTGAAAGGACAAAATGGTAGAGGCTGGTTCCCGTTTGTTCCTGAAGGAGGGAGCTTTGCCTCCTGCTGGCCTGCAGCAAAACTACAGCAGAGCGAGAAAGGAAGGGAAAGGAGTCCCTTTTCCCTGCCTTTTATTGTCCCTTTTTCCCTGCCTCTTCCATAATCATCGAGGGCTTGTTCTCTCATGAAAGCCTTCTGAAGCAATAAAACTTTTTCTTGTCACTATAGCTCTTAGTACTGCTTTTGGCCAGTTGCGTTGGAGGGTTTATTGCATCTTTTCAGTAGAATTAAAAAGAGCAGACATGGTAATACAGAGATGTATCAAGTTGGTAACAAAGCCAGGAGCACAGCAAAGCCAGGCACTCTGGCTCTTTGTTTGGGTAGGATACTCCCATTTTACTGTGTCCTGTAGAAGGGCTCATGTGTCACACCCAGCTCTCTCCAGGGCTCTGTTGCTGACTTGCCACCTCTTTATCCCTAATCCAAGGACTGGCTTCCCACAAGGCTGACTCCTTGTCACTGATACCTGCAGTGTTTTTATGTGGGTTTAGAAGATGATGTTTGAGAGTGGAGAGCGCTGAATCAGAACTTGGTTGCTCAAAATGACTGTGGAAAGTAACTGGCCCCTCTCCCCCTCTGCCTCCCCAGGGTCTCATCTGGAGTTTACGAGCCTGTGGTGATTGAAACCCACTAAATGTGAAGAACAGGGTAGAGCTGCTGGACACAGGCCCCCTACCCAGTCCTCTGCCACATGGATGCCAACCTTTACCTCTCTTCATGCAGCATTCCAGAAGGGATTTCTCCACACCCCTCCCCACACGTTTGCACTGCAGAACTACTCCAAGACCACTCCAGAACATGCACTTTCCCTGCATTGGCATTGTCCTTCTCTGCTTCCTGGTCCTTCCAGTGCATGCCTTCCCCCTGTTCCTGCTCAGACACAAGGTGTCTGTGGGGCTTATCCTTGGGCTAGTCCCAGAGGATGTTGCTCATCTGCATCCCTCATTCCACCCATTCATTTTGCAGCAGGAGACTTCTCAGTTTCTGTCTCCCCAAAACATTGGGTTATACCACTGTGAACTCTTCAAACCACTGGGGGTGGGGGAAACCATTCTAACCAAACCCAGAGCTGCTTGCTGGGGACACGGTGACATGGCCACTTGCAGGATGCTTTATTCCATTGACTCTGCAAGGGAACATCACCTCCCAAGGCAATGGTTGTACTGAACAAGGTATGCTGTGGTGTACGCTTCACCTTCCTATCCTCACATCCCCAAACAACATCTTCTCATAGGAAATACTTCCCAAAAGTGCATTTCAGAAAACTGCCGCAATCCAGCTGGGAGTTGGTGAACGGTTAAATGTGAGTGCTCATCACACCACCGACTGCAGCAGCCCTTCCACTGCTGGGCATGGAAGGGGGTGTTCGTCAACTAGCATTAGCAGGAGCACTTTAGAGGTTACAGATTTTACCTGGAGGAGGCTTCTACTCACTATTCCAGGAGTATAATCTGTGTTTGCTGGACTGATTCAGCAAATAGTCCTGTTGGAGCTTGGAATACAAAGCCTCTTTTTTTTTTTTTTTTTTTTTTTTTTCTTGTTTCATTGGGTCAGGAAGGGAGCTGCCCTTCTTGGACTGTGAAATGAATCTTGTCTGACAGCCCTTCCCTGGACCAGAGCTGGATGTAGTTAACTGCAGTGGTGTCTCTGTTTGGTGGTGATGTCAATTGCCTCTCTTGGCCTGGGCCAGTAAGGGATTTGGTGTTGCTTTGCCTTTCTTGCCTTGTCAGCAGAGATCTGTGCCTGAGCTGGTTCCTTCTGGGGCTGGGGAGAAGCTACTGTCTCTGCCTTCAAGGGTAGAAGGGGTGTTTGCTGCTGCATTAGCCACAGCAGCTGTTCTGACCTGCTCTGTGGTGAGTGAATTCTTTTGACAAGGCTTCAAACTGTTCTCTGGTTGATCTTTCAATTGCTCTTCTTTGGGTTTGGTTTCTGCAGTTGTTTGACACTTTTCCTTGCAGTGTGTGGCAGAAATGTCGATCCCTTTCAGCTCCCACGTGGAGATTCTCCTGGCAGCCGAATTGCCAGCGAGGATCTGGGCAGCCCCCGGCTGTGGGCCAGCAGCAGGCTGTGCTTGCAGCCCTCCCTGTACAGAGCCCCTCAGCTGATAAGCTATTTGTGTGTAGTGCCCATTCCTCTTTTGCCAGTGTACTGTGGTAGCACTCAGCAGCCGTGCCCTCGGAGCAATTCCACACTCCAGGACCTGGCTCCCCTCTGACACCTGTGTGTGTGTGTACAGGCACACACTCATTCTGTTCAGCCAGGAAAGACTTGTAACTGATCACGTCGTTCAAATTCTTAGTTATTGTAAAGCCTCTTTTAAAGGAGGAAAAAAAAAAGGCATTAACTGTGGTCTCTTTGGCCAGAATGCATGCAGATGAGCTGCTGGAAAAGGGAATCTGGCAGAATGAGAAACAAGGAATGAAAGGGCCTTGATTTAGCTTTTTTTTTTACCCTTCTAGCTAAGGATGCTGCATGGGGAGGGTGCTCAGCAGTGTGGTAAAACTATACAGTTGCATACTCTGTTTTGATGGTTTCTCTGTTTGAGTCAAGAGGTCTCTTCCTGTGTTTGGACAGACCACATATAGGATATGCATCTTTTCCACCCTTTGCCTTCAAAGGGAATTAAATTTGAATTAGGATAAAAAGGGGATACAGACAACACCTTGATTTGGTTTTAATGTAAGGAAAAAGTGTTGGATCTTTTGAAACTGCCTAGAACAAAAGCTCTTTCACACTTTCACACTTGCTAGGTTTTTTTTTTAATGGTGATCTCTTCCATTCAGCCTGGGTAGGTTTGGCACTCACTTGCAGGCTGCTGAGCATCCTGCCCTGTTCCTGGGGTGCCACGTGTCTGCAGGAAGGAGAGAACTGCTTGTCTTTCTCTCTCCCTGGGGCAGTGCCAGAAAGCCAGGCCTGGCCTGACCGTCTGCTCAGGTCAGGGTGAGGGCAGAAGGAGGCTCGGACAGCAGTGGCTGTTCTGCCCTGTCTGTGCATGGCTGTGCAGAGCTGAGGGTCTGGCTGCTCCCCAGGGGCCAACAAAGCCCCTCAGGAAATCAGATCCAACCAGGACTTGAAAGGAGCAAGCATAAGCCAGGAAAGAGGCCAAAACCCAGCTCACTTCTTCTGCTTTGCTTCTGTTCCCATGAAAAACAATGGTAGTCACTGTCAGAGCAGTTGGGATCCCAGGACATTCTTCTGGCCTCCATTGGCAAGAGTTGGCTGCTCCAAGGCACTGGCAGCTCAGCATGCCACGAAACCAGTGGGACAGAGGGAAGAGGATCTTCCCAGCAAAGCAAGAGGAGAAGCAGTTGAGCTTTTGAGAGCACTGGTCTCTTCTTCCCAGGCTGGCAGAGGCATAACCTGCTCCATCACATCACTGTGGCCAACCTGGTCATGTTTTTGGCTTCTCTTCCAGTGGCTTGGCACATCACTGCTTGCATCTCTGGTAACTGTCTTGTCTTCACTCTAGTGCCTCCACAGATCCTGGTCTTTGTGTGGCTTTTTAGCTCTCCTGCCCCTGGTTTTGAGTGAGTAAGCAGTCCTAGTCATCCAGCCTTGCACTGCAGAGCTGGGGCACGTGGAGCAGACCTGGAGGGAGGAAGGAGCAGTCTGTTCCTATTTGTAGATCCCATGCAGAGCTCCTGCTGCACATCCAGCACAAGCAATGCCCAGCAGTCTCTAGGCAGCCGTGGGCACCCGAGCTGGTGGCTGTGGGGTCACTTGTCCCACACACTCACTGCTGCCTCAGGAAGCTGCATCTCATGAGCACTTTTTCCTTGTGGCATCGCTGCTGCCTGTTCCTCTTCGGACTTTGAACATTTAAGAAGTGAATCAGTTTCCAGACCCAAACCGCTGGCTAGTTTCCTTTGGGTTTTTCTTTTTTGTTGTGAAGTTTATGGAATTTTTTTTTATACAAACCCAGCAGGCTGGTGTTTTTCAAATGCATTATTGTTTCATTGATATTTTATTTCAGGGGGGCTTAGGGGGAGAATGTTCTTCCCCTCATTGTTCCCCTCCTCAGGGGATTCAGGGGTGGCTTAAACAAGTAAAAGGACCTTATTGGCAAGACTCTGCATCCCCTGGGTCTCTGATGCTGACAAGCAGGGCTGCTCACACCTGGCTGGCCCCGGAGAGCAGAGCTGGCTCTCTGCTTCAGTCTTGGGATCAGGCAAAACGTGTGGGCGCTGCTCCTGGTTTCTAGACCTTTAGTTGGTGGAAGCACATTGCAAAGCGTTAGGAAATTCAGTGTAACTTTTTTACTAACTTTTTTTCTTTTTTAAAAACCGATATAAAACTGAGTGTCCAAAAGAATAGGCTTAGTCGTTACTTGGTGAAGGAGATGGATTTCAATTGGAAATTGTGATGGGAAAAGGGGGAGAAGGATGTTGCTCTCTCATCATCATCTTTTGTATGGTCAGCACTTTAAATGGGGGCCTCATGCTGTTCTGACCCTTGGAGTGATGGGCAGCAGGCGTGTGATTTCTCCCCCCATCATTGCCACATCACTTTGTCCCCTGCAGAAAGTTTAACAAGCCCTTTTAAACATTTGCTTCAGTTTTTAGAGTGTTCCGAACCAGGTGGAGGCCTGTAGAAATAGTATTTCATTCTCATCCGAATAGGAGGGGTTGACTTTTTATTTATTTTGTCGTCGCTGTTTCTTTTTAAGCGGGTGGCAGTGCAGCTGGTCTCTGCACTGCTGCCAGGAACCTCTGGGAAAACCTCACTCCAGGTACGCTAGAGCACCGCAGTTAAACCCCTCCTGGCGAGGGGCTCCCCCTCCCCTCCTCGCTGCCTTACCTGGGGGCTGCAGACCCCCCTCCACCCCTCCTGCCCCATCCCTGCTGCCCCACCTGGTCTCTAGCTGAGTTCTTGCTCTGGTGACCGAGCCCTTTGGACAAGGCCAGTCCCCAGGGACAAGTTCCTACAAACTCTGCCTGGTCGCAGGTGTTTGTCCTTGAAAAGCCACTTCCTCTCTGGGGAGGGATCGATGAATGCGAAATTCCCCCCGTTTCCCTCCTGAGAGCTGTGTCCATCAGCCCCCTCCCCGCGCCCTCCGATCCCGCTGCCTCCAGAGCGTCTGTGCCCACCGGGAGGCAGCGGCCGTGGAAACCTGGGAAATGAATTTGGATGGAACTCTGAGCGAGGGATGCGGCTGAGCCTGGTAACTTGCCTCAAACACATGGAATAACGGTAGAGCCCATATTTTTGTGGGGGGAGGGAGGGGAAGGGGAGATCATGTTTTATTTTCTTGAAAGTGAATTGAGCTTGGTGACCTTCGGCTGAGGCGCACTCGATTTGTATCAGATTCTATAGAGAGATGGCTGATATTTTTGGAAAGGGAATGGGTCTATGCAAACTTCCAAAATTGCTTGAAATATAGTTTAACATTTTTTTTACTTTGAAAATCTAAAGATAAATCTAACTTTTGTCTTAAAGCAGAAGTGCGTTTAGAAAGAGAAGCTACTTCCACTGCTCTATTTTGATGATGATTCTTGGAAAGTTTGGGCTGGAGGGAATGACTATTTTTCACCATTTCTATCTTGCTCCTCTAGTTTTTTTGTTTCTTTTTCTAACGGAATGCTGTGCCGTCTTTGATTCAACAGATCGTGTTTGTATTTTCTGTATCTGGTTCCTAATGTAGAGAAATAACAAATATATGAGGAAATCAATATAATGTCAAATGTTGTTATGGTTTGGGGGAAAAATAAAGGTTTTTTGGTACTTCATTGATTCTTCTTGCTCTGTTTCTTGTTTTAAATATCTGCTATGGGCTGAGAAGGGCATGCTTGGTCCTACAATAGTTTGGCTTTGCCTTCTTAGATTGCTCTGGCAGCTGGGAGAGGAGATCCCAGCCCTTTCCTGGAGAGGGCAGCTGGCAGCACAGCACCAGTCCTGTGGACACACCAATCCCAGGGAAAGGTGACACCTGCCTGAGTCCCCAGCCGTGTTCTGTGTTCTGTCCTGTCTGTTCCAGCCTAGGCTCTGCCTGAACTGCCTCTCCTGTTGGGGCTATCCTGCCAGGCTCACCTGGGGATCGAGCCCACAGCCCAGCAGGGCTCCAGAGAATAAATATCTCTGGATCCTCACTGCTTGTACCTCAGTAGCCTCTTGGCCAGCACAGGCTCGGCACCCCCTTAATGGAGAGTGAGCCAAATTCAGTGCAGATGGTCAGTGCTAATGCCTGATAGGGCTGGAGGGGAACAGGAGCCCTGCGAGGAAGCGGCTTTTGCCTTTTGCACCTTCCCGCCGCCCCTCCGGAGCCGTTCCCGAGCCGTTCCGGAGCCGTTCCCGGGCCGTTCCCGGGCAGTTCCCGCCGCCCCTCCAGAGCCGTTCCCGAGCCGTTCCGGAGCCGTTCCCGGGCCGTTCCCGGGCCGTTCCCGGGCCGTTCCTGGGCAGTTCCCGCCGCCCCTCCGGAGCCGTTCCGGAGCCGTTCCCGGGCCGTTCCCGGGCAGTTCCCGGAGCCGTTCCGGAGCCGTTCCCGGGCAGTTCCCGCCGCCCCTCCGGAGCCGTTCCCGGGCCGTTCCCGGGCCGTTCCCGGGCAGTTCCCGCCGCCCCTCCGGAGCCGTTCCCGGGCCGTTCCCGGGCCGTTCCCGGGCAGTTCCCGCCGCCCCTCCGGAGCCGTTCCCGGGCCGTTCCCGGGCCGTTCCCGGGCCGTTCCCGGGCCGTTCCCGCCGCTTCTCCGGGCGTTTCGCGGCTCCGGGAGGTGACGGAGTTCGGGCCCCGCCCCTCCCCGCTGATTGGCTGTTCCCGGGGCGGGGCTGACGGACCGCTCGCTGATTGGCGGGCGCGCCGGAAAGGCGGGGCCGGCGGGGAGGAGGCCGGGGCGCCGCCATGGTGAGTGCGGGCCCAGCCCGGAGCGGGCCGCCGTGGCGGGGCGGGGAAGGGGCGCTGCTCGGCCCGGTGGCACGGGGGGGCTCGGGCCGAATCGCGGCCCGGAGCCCTCGCGAGGCTCCCTGGCTGCCGCCGCTGCGGAGAGACCGGTCCCGGCCGCGTCCCGGGGGCCGGCCGGGTCGGTCCTTGGGATGCGGTGTGTGAATTGGCGCAGGGAGCTGCCTGCGGCAGGCCCCGGCGGCCCACGGTGATTATCCCGCCGCAGTGTCTCATCCGCGCCGTCACGTAACCAGCAGCAGCTGCCTTGAGCCACTCCTGGCCGGGCGCTGCCGTGGCGATCCCCTCTGACTGTCTCTCCCTTTGCAGGCCACAGCGACGGACCAGCTGGTTGGGTTTGGCTTGGTCGCCTTCAGCCTCGTCCTCTTTGTTTACTACACCCTCTGGATCATCGTACTGGTACGGGTTCCTCTGGCCAATATAATCGCAGTCACTCCATACTCAGGTGTTTCCCTGGCCATTGTTCAGCTGGTGATGTGTCTGTGTGCCCCAAGGACTCTTGCCTTCCGGGTTAAACATTTCAGGGCAGAAATGTGTCCTCTGCGTGCTGGCACAGTCCTTGTACTCTGTGGGTATCACACTGATCGTGGTGTCCCCCTGCTGTTCCAAGACAGGCTGACCCAGCTAGGGCTGGATGGGCCATTGGGAAGAGCTGGAGCCTGGCCCTGATGGAGGTGTAGTCATCAACATCCACGTTTGCATCCCCCAGATTCCTGGTTCTGGTGGGAGATGACAGAGGGAAACATAGAAAGAGGCAAATTGTAACAAATCTGGAGTTTAGGGAATGCAGGGCTCTGGAAATGTGATTGTGAGGCTTCCCATTTTTGGGGACACATCAGCTGAGGTCATTAGCAATTTTCTCCCTGGAAAGAAACTTTTCCCCACGAGCTTTCCAGGTGCGAGAGGCCAGGTTCAACCTTGGGCTGAGTTCGGCCTGAACTGCCGCCAGCTTTCCCTCCAACTCCAAGGGTTTTGAATTCCCCTCTTGCATCTGCTCACTGTGCTGCCCGAGCCATGTCTGTGCCAGCATTCCCAGAGTATTGGCTGCTGTGTGGGGATCCTCACACTGCTCCCTGGTGTCCGGAGCCTTCCACTGGCCTCTGCAGGGGGATCCTGCTGGGATAACCATGGAGCAGAGCCGGCGTCAGCTGCTCCCTTCTGCAGAGCAGAGAGATTTGCTGTATTCTGCACCAGCAGCTCTGCCCACCCCGAGCCCCCGGGGCTGTGGGACCCTGTGCCAGACCCAGAGCTGCCCCTCTTTGTCCACTGAACGCCAAAACCTTCACTGCCCACCCACTCTTGGTCTCTGGGGCTGAGCCACCTGCATGTCTGGGCACTCTTTTTTAGTCATCTCACACCAGGTATTTCCGTGTTTCTCCCAAAACCTCGAGGCTGCACCTCGAGGTGTTGTGCCCACCTGCTGACACCCCTCTCTGTCCCTGCAGCCCTTCATTGACAGCGATCATGGGATCCACCAGTATTTCCTGCCTCGGGAATACGCAGTTATCATCCCTGTGGCAGCCGGGCTGCTGCTGCTGCTATTTATAGGTGAGAGTTATTTCTGTTGTTCTAATTAGAAACTTCTAAATTAGGAAGAGAGGAGGGTTGCTATGGGTTTAGCTAATGTGTGGCACTCCTGACACTCTGTGGTAACTGTTGCAGCTCAGCCTGGCTCAGGGACTTGGGGCTGTGTTTGTGTGTGGCTTGGCTGTTGGAGCCTCTGGACGGCAGAATTTTCTTGTTCTTAGATTCTGTTTCTCATTACCAGGTCAACATCTAGAAGTGCCTGGAATTAAAAGTTTCCTACCTGAATCTGTTCTCTCTCTCATGGCAGGTGTTTTTATAATGTTTGTCATGTGGAAGAGCAGGAAACACGCCAAGAAATCAGACTGAAGGCCCAGCTGAGGAGATGGGGAGGTGCCCACGCTGCGGCATCGTAGCCAGGAAAAGACTTTTCCTGCAGCTCCAGGCAGACATCTCCAAGGTGCCCAGCACTGAGCTGCTCCCACGTTCCCTCCTGCAGAGACTAAACCTGTAGTTTACAGTTCACTGACCAAAGAGAAGCAGGATTCATCCAAGGCTCATCAAATGAGGGACCAGAGCCCCTGCTGAGGGACCTGCTCCCCAGCTGGGGCTGCCCTGCCCACCCTCTGGGTGCTCCTTCCCCTCAGCTCTGGCTCTGCCCAGTAGTTTGTTCCTTCTGGGAATTTTATTTAAAAGTTTACCTACAGTTTGTGGGGGTTTTTTGATTGAAGTCTGAAAGGAGAGAAATGAGACTTTGGGCTTGGAAAGGACAGGTTTGCCTTCTCTGTTTGCTTCTGGAAGGGCTAATTGCAGTGCTGGGGGCTCTTGCCGTTCTGAAGAGGGACTCCCACAAGGCTGGGTGTGCAGAGGGTGCAGGGACAGTGCTGCCCTCTGCATCCCACCCAGCTGAGGGGGTGGTGAGGAGATGTCCTGGATCACAGCGAAGTATGGGGTGTGGTTCCCATCACAGCTCTCAGTCCTGGCTGGATTCCTGCCCTGGAGAAGGCTCCATGTGGCAGCCAGGCTGGGGCTGAGCAGGCAGGTGTGGTGGCAGTATCCTTCTCCCATGGGGTTTCCTTTCCTGGCAGCTCCCCTGGACCATGGGGCGAGCAGGATCACCCTCAATAAAGGTCTGTAAGGTCTCACTCCCTGTCCTCTGCCCCTGCCAAGGGCTGCCACAAGCCTGCCAGGGTGGGTTCAGCTGCGTGGCCCTGGCGGTGCACGACATCCTGCTGAAGAGGTGCTGCTGCTGAGGTCAGGCAGGGAAGCACCAGAGAGAACCTGGCCCAACTTTGTGCTGGCTCTGCCATGCTTGGGGCTGCTCTACCCTGCCTGGGGAGGGTAGATTTGGGGAACTCTAACCCTTCTTGCATGTAATGTGAACTTCCTGCCAGCAGCATGTCCCACAGTCTCCCATCCTGCCTGGGGGTGGCTTGGGACACCCCAAGGGCCACAGCTGAACCTGGCTGCAGGAGCCAGCAGAGGGTCCAGAGGTGAGGCTCTGGCTGGAGGTTTGTTTCCAGCTCTTGCAGAGGTTGCCGGGCCATGCTGAGCTGTCAAACCCCTTGGTGCCCTTCCCTGCCCCTCACCTGCTGGCCAGGACTCGGCCCACCCCACAGGGGTGGTTTCGGGCTGGGGCAGAAGGAAGCAAAGGGTGGAAGAATTCGGAGCAGCTGCGGTGTGACCTCCCCCTGCAGCCTTGCTTCCTGTGCAGGAGCCCAGTGCTGTCCCTGTCACTTCCTCTCCCTCTGGTTTCTGGCCTGTTCAGGACAGGGGTCCGTTTCAAGGTTACATCTCATGTTTCTTTATCACCAGTGGGAGAAATCAAAGTCCAGTGCCCTGCCCTGGGCCAGCAGGCAGCTCACTCTGGGGACAATTCTCAGGCTTGACCCTGGCAGGAGGGGCTGCAGGTGATGAGCACCCCCCTGGAGCCATTTGATGGGGTCTGGGGTACTGAGGGTCTCACCTGCCTTGGCCCCACTCCTGAGCCATTCCGGACCCTTGTGGTGTCCCTGGGCTCATCGGGAGCCGGTGCTGCACGGAGGTGGGAGAGCACAGGGGACCGGGAGGCTGCAGGACCCCCGAGCGGGAAGGGAGCCTAAGAGGGCAGAGCAAGAGGAGGAAAGAGCCATGGGGTCGCTACCGAGGCACACGGTAGTGAGGGAGCGGGGATCGCTTTCGGGACACACGGGGTGGGTGCCGGGGTCGGTCCCGGTGCGCCGGGCACGATCTGACGGGCGGGTCCCCGGAGGAGCCGGGTCGCGGGGCGGGGCGGGGGCGGTCCCGGTGCCGGTCCCGGCAGTGCCCGCTCGGCTCCGCCCCGCCTCGGCCCGCCAGCCCCACTCCGGGCGGGATGCAGGACCCGCCGGTGGCGGCACGGGGGGCTCCCGGCTCGGTGAGTGGGGCCGGCACTGGGAACCGGGGACGCCGCGCCGGGGGGACACCCCGGGCCCGACCCCTGCCCGGCGGGGCGGCACCCGCGGAGGAGCGGGGGGGATCTGGACACGGAGTGGGGACCTCGGGGATCGTGGGAATGAGGGTGCGTGGGGGGATCCCGGTAATGGCCTCGGGGAGGTCCCGGCACGAGGCGTGGGGGGGAACCCCGGGCCTTGGGGGACCGGAGGGGTCCCGCTGGGCGACCTCACCCCGGGGAGCCGCGGCTGAGCCCGCTCCGCTTGCAGGGTGCGAGTCCCCACCCTCCCGGTGACCCCCGGACCCCGCCCGGTGATTCGCCAGCCCCCCGAGGATGAAGACGCTGGTGAGTAGGGGGTGGGACAGGGGCGAGGGGCCGGTGGGACCCCGCCACAATCGGGGAGCCGCTCGCCCTAAAAGCGCTGCTGGAGGGCGCCGAGCCGCAGGGCGTGCGGGCATCGCCGCTGCAGGGAGTGAGCCGGGCCCGGCATCCCAACACACCTCAACACCCCCGAGCGGCAGCTCCCTCATGGCCACGGGGCCACCGCCATCCGGCGCGGGGCCGCTGCACGTGGGCAGGCCCGGAGAGCTCCCCCCGCCCTGCTTCTAGGTCCGGCTCTTCCTCACGCTGGTGTGCGCGATGGTGGTGGCCGTGCTGTACATCCTGCTGGGCTACCGCGCCCGCATGCAGCCCTGCTGCCAGCCCCCGGGGCTGCGGGACAGCCCCGCCACATCCAGCGTCCGCAGCTTCCAGGGGTACAGCCGCGTTCCCGACGGGAAGGTGAGTGGGGATGGGGCGGCGCTGGGGCTGGTGGGGCAGCTCGGCCCATCTTTGCTGTCCTTTGGGAAAGGGGTCCAGGGGGAGAAGGAGCTGACGGTGCATCTCCCCACAGCCTTTGGAGCGAGCGCTGTGCCACCACTGCGCCGTCGTCTCCAGCTCGGGACAGATGCTGGGCTCCCAGCTGGGACAGGCCATCGACGGGCAGGAGTGTGTCCTGCGCATGAACCATGCCCCCACCACCGGCTATGAGCAGGACGTGGGGGCACGCAGCACTATCCGGGTGGTCTCACACACCAGCGTTCCTCTGCTGCTGGGGAACCAGCCCTACTTCTTCCAGCAGTCCCAAGAGACCCTCTACTTTGTCTGGGGGCCAGCAAAGAAGATGAGCAGGGAGAAGATGGGCTCAACCTACCAGGCGCTGCTGAAGGTGACAGAGAAGTACCCCCAGCTGCAGATCTACACCCTGACCGAGGAGAAGATGGCATACTGTGACGATGTCTTCCAGAATGAGACAGGGAAGAACAGGTACTGCTGGCTCCTGAGGAGCCCGGTTGGGTCCCCCTGATGTACCTCCTGTCCCTCCCATCCATCAGCCATAGTGTGGGTGGGCCAGGGGCACAGTGCCACCCACTCCGGTGTGACCACCATGCTTTGCAGGATGAAATCCGGCTCCTTCCTGAGCACGGGCTGGTTCACCATGATCCTGGCCATGGAGCTGTGCGAGCAGATCTGTGTCTTTGGCATGGTCAGCGACAGCTACTGCAGGTGTGGTTGGGGTGACAGGGGCAGCTGTGGGGTGGTCCGGTGTCCCCCCAAGTCCCACACTCAGCCTGCCCCCTCCTGCCAGGGAGAAGAACCACTCCAGCGTGCCGTACCACTACTTTGAGAAGGGCTGGCTGGACGAGTGCAAGATGTACCTGATGCACGAGCGAGCTCGCCGTGCCGGACACCGCTTCATCACCGAGAAAGCCATCTTCTCCCGCTGGGCCAAGAGGAGCAACATTGTCTTCAACCACTCATCCTGGGCAGGCAGGTAGGGTGCCAGCCACAGGGTGAAGCAGCAGGAAGTTCAGTGGCAGGGCAGCTCTCATCCTGCAGCAACATGTCTCAGCTCTGCCAGTGCCATGGTTGGACACCTTTTGCCAAGCCCTGGAGCAGGGAGTCTCCGTGCCTGCAGCAGCAGTGCCTGTTTCCCCAGCTGGTGGATGGGCTGGGAACCCCCTGTTGGTACATGGGGGGCAATGAGCTGGACCCATGCAGCCCCACCAGCTCCAAACACCTGCCTGGATGGACCCAGGGAGACCTGGTTTTCTGCTCACTCCACTAGGAGGAATATTTAATGCTGGATTAGACATGCTGCTAGACTCCATCAGGACATGGGGCAGAAATGCTCAGCCCTGCCGGGGCTGCAAACTCTCACAGAGATGAAGCTCTACTGTGGTCCTTGCTCCACTTGTGCCCTCTGGACAGTGCTGGATGTGGGGTGCAGGCAGCTGGATTCAGGCTCTGCCTTCTGCTGCTTGGTGTCTGTATCCCCTCAGCTGGGAAGCCCTGGAGCCACATGTGCCCTAGGAGCTCTGAGTTGCCTTGTCACAAGTGTCCTTGGATTCAGACCAAAGCAAATGTGGCCATTAAAATGGTTTTTAATTCAGTGGTGCCCCTTGCTGTGCCCTTTGTGGCTGCAGGACAGGACAGGGGGCGAGGGAGGGGGGATACTCAATAGCTCATCACAGGCTGCCAGGCTATAAATAAGAGGGGGAGGTGACAAGGGGGTGGAGCTGAGCCTAAACAGGGAAGAGGGTGCTGAAAGCATTTGAGGTTATTTGGGAACCAGCAGCTGCAATTATGCAGGATGGGTGCTCAATCTGGAGTGACCCTCGGTCCCACAGGGCTCAGGGCTGCTGGGCTGTCACAGGGCACTGGCAGCTCCCATGTCCCTGGAGAGATGTGACATGCCAAGGGCAAGTGTGTGCCCTGAGCCCACAGCAGCTCTTTGAACATGTAAACAGATGCCACATGTTTGGCTGGGTCCGGTGGTGTCTGGGGGGGCCAGGGGTGACAGGAGGGGTACAGATGCTGGGGTGCAGAGCGAGTGGTCCAGGAACTGGGGCTGCTTCCTGCAGGGCAGTGCAGCAGAGGAGCACACGAAGCTCTTTGCCTGCTGCCTCAGCTGCCACAGCCCTGCACAGGGTAAAGCATCACCGGCACAGCAGAGCTAGAATCCCTCTGGACAGGCGTCAGGGCTGCAGGTCCCTGCCAGCGTTGGAGCCCTCTCCCTGTGCCACGAAACCCCCCGAGCGGGGCCCTGAGCTGCCCGGCCAGCGCGGGGGAGACCTCGGCATCCCTGCAATGCGCTGAACCGGCACGGCTCAGGCTCGGCGTGCTGCTCCTGCCGCAGCCGGACAGCGCTGCCCCCCTCCCCGGGGACCGGGGGATCAGTCCCGGCCTTTCCCGGCGGCTCTCCCGATCCCGAGAGGGTGGCACTAGGATCCAGCGGCTCTCCCGATCCCGAGAGGGTGGCACTAGGATCCAGGGGCTCTCCCGATCCAGAGAGGGTGGCACTAGGATCCAGGGGCTCTCCCGATCCAGAGAGGGTGGCACTAGGATCCAGCGGCTCTCCCGATCCCGAGAGGGTGGCACTAGGATCCAGGGGCTCTCCCGATCCAGAGGGTGGCACTAGGATCCAGCAGCTCTCCCGATCCAGAGGGTGGCACTAGGATCCAGCGGCTCTCCCGATCCAGAGGGTGGCACTAGGATCCAGCGGCTCTCCCGATCCAGAGGGTGGCACTAGGATCCAGCGGCTCTCCCGATCCAGAGGGCGGCACTGGGACCCGGCCTGGGCGGCGGCAGAGGGGCGGTCAGTATTGGCAGCGATATCAGTAACGGCACGATATCAATACCGGCAGCGATATCGATACCGGCTCGATATCAACACCGGCAGCGATATCGATACCGGCAGTGGTATCGGAGCCGTCCGTGGACCTCGCGCGTCCCGGCCGGGCCCGTTCAGCCGCTGCAGGGGCGGAACGCGCCGTGGCCGGGCGGGAGAGCGGCCCTGCCCCCGGTGTAACGGGGATGGAGGGGTAGGAAGCGTCCGGTTCCCTCTCGTGTGGCCCCGGCCGGGGGTGGGGGATGCTCCCCGGGGCGGGGGAGGACTCGCACGTAGGAGTGGCGGGAGGTTGGCACTCGGGGCCGGGCGGGTTTTCCCTTCCCGGTGGGCAGAAGGGTTCGCATCCGGAGCTGGGGGACCCCCGGCGGGGGAAGGGGGCTGGATCTGAAGCAGCCCTTTCCCGCAGAGCGGCAATGTGAGCCCCTGTCCCGGCCATGGCCGAGCCCGCTGGAGGGAGCAGGCTGCACCCGCCGCCCGCGGGGCGCAGGAGGTGACGGACTCCTCATGAGAGTCCCCAGCAGGTAAGGCCCTCCATGGGGTCCCACATGGCCCGAGAGATATGGAGGGAGCGAAGTGGGGTCCGGGAGTGGGGGTCCCACAGCGTCCCCAGCCTTCGCACGACGAAGCCCTCCATCATCATCACGCCCGGCAATGACCTGGGCTCCCCGGGTGGGCTAGTACCTTCTGGCACCACCACCAGCCCTGAGAGCGTTTCGAGGTGTCAGCTCCCCCCAGGGGTTGATCTCAGGCTGTTGCATAATTTGCCTTGTGACAATTAGTAAAGAGGCTTCGGTGGTTTTTAATTTCCACTTGCTTGGAGCGCTCCCGGAATGGCTGGGGCTCGATAACCAGGGCTCCCAAAACTAAACTGGGTCAGTCCGCTTTGAGTGGAAGTTAGAGTGGGTCCCGGGCCTGGAGAGGTCCCTGCAAGTCTGCTGGGTGCAATCCAATGCATGTGCTGAATGGGGCAGGTGTCATTTGCTTCCATTCCCTCCTGATCCAGGACTCCTGTGGTGGTGGTTTTAATGGAATTTCACTGCACAAGCAGCAGGTTAACCCTCCCTAACCCTGTGGTTTGAGTGGTTTCATCCCCACAAAGGGAGGATAATTCTCCCTGGACCCAGCTTAACGTGGGGATCCCCCAGGCACAAGTTGCTCTTCCACACCCCGGAGTCTTCCCAGCCTCTGCCCACAGCATTTCTTTTCCCCTCATCAATTCTGGGGGATTGTTCTCCTCTTCAAAGGGGGTCTTGGAGACTTGTCCTGTGTACGCCTGATCCTGCACTCCCACCAGCCTGGGGACGAAAGTCTGGGCTGGGGGTGACCACATGCCTCGCAGGTGCTCGGGACGCCGGGGATCACTGCGTGCTGAGGCCAGCACGGAGACATGAGTGGCAGCGCGGTGAGTGCCAGAGAATCACCCCGGGGACCTCCTGGGGACAGCAGGCATCCTGCTGGAAATGCCATGGGAGTGGGGTGGGTGCTGACCCCGTGGGGTGGGGGCAGCGGCTGACGCTCTCCCCCTGCCCACAGAGCCAGCGCGCCGCCGCCCTGGGGGTCCTCTTTGCCCTGATCATGTTGCTGATCATCTACAGCTCCGGCAACGGGAGCGAGGTCTTCCCCTACAGCCGCCTGCGGGGCAGAGCCCGCCGGCCCCCCAACCTCAAGAAGTGGGGGGTGAAAAGCGGGTACCTGCCTGTCTGTGGGAACAAGGTACGAGCTGGGCAGCGGGGCCGGGCCTCAGCGGTGACATGGGGTCTGTCCCTCTGCTGACATCCGGCCAAACTGTCCCCTCCCGAGCACAGTGGCTCCGCAGGGAGCAGTACCCTGTCCACGGTGACACCACAAGTCACCTGCTGACGGCACTTGTCATCACCAGACCCTGACTGCCCGCTGCCACCAATGCGTCATTGTCACCAGCTCCAGCCACCTCCTGGGCACCCACCTGGGCACGGTCATCGACGGGGCCGAGTGCACCATCCGCATGAACGATGCTCCCACCACAGGCTACAATGCTGATGTGGGCAACAAGACCAGCTTCCGTGTGGTGGCCCACTCCAGCCTCTACCGTGTCCTCAAGCGGCCCCAGGAATTCGTCAACAAGACTCCAGAGACCATCTTCATCTTCTGGGGGCCTCCCACCAAGATGCAGAAGAGCCTCCTGAAGATCATCCAGCGTGTCTGCGCCTCGTTCCCCAACATGACAGCCTACGTTGTCTCCCCTGGCCGCATGAAGCAGTTTGATGACCTGTTTCGGGGAGAGACAGGGAAGGACAGGTACCTCAGAGCCACCTCTTGTGCTGTCCCCCCCTTTCTCCAGGTTCCCAAGACAGAGCTGACCCTTGGAACTGCTTCATGGGCTGCAGCATTGAGCTGGGGGTCCCTGAGGCACGTTGGGGACACTGAGGGGGTCCATTGCCCACATCAGCTCACCCCTGTCATCCTTCCTGTTGTTTTTCCTCCCCAGGGAGAAGTCCCGCTCGTGGCTCAGCACTGGCTGGTTCACCATGGTGATCGCGGTGGAGCTGTGCGATGCCGTCCATGTCTATGGCATGGTGCCACCCAGCTACTGTGGGTGAGGAGACCCCCCCAGGCCCCCACCCCAGCTCCCTGACCCCACCATGGGGCTCACCCAATGTTTCTTTCCCTGGTGCAGCCACCACCCTCCACCCCGCCGCCTGCCCTACCACTACTACGAGCCCAAGGGCCCCGACGAGTGCACAACCTACATCCACAATGAGCGGAGCCGCAGGGGCAACCACCACCGCTTCATCACTGAGAAGAGGGTCTTTGCCAGCTGGGCCGGCCTCTACAACATCACCTTCTCCCACCCCACCTGGACTTAGGGGCTGCCCCACACCTGCTGGGTAGACTCCTGGAGCTGGGATGGATGGGGGTTCCCCTGCATCCCCCTGGGAGTGGGGGGAGCCCTGGCTCAGGGTGCCACCAGCTGCCTCCCACAGGACCACTGCCGTTGGTGGCTCCTTGCACCTGGGATGTGTTGGGTTTTGAGCTGGTTTTTGGGGGCCAGGTGGTGAATGTAAGATTTGGGGTGTCCTCCCTCCATGTGCAGGATACTTGGGTATGATATCCTGCCCCATCCTGGTCCATGCACATTGCAGCCCTTGTGAGCCTATAAGGGGGTTCCAGGTCCCCTCAGCCCAGTTTTGGTTTACACCACTTCTGGGGTCAACACAGAGATTGTTTGCTCCAACCATCTGGGTGGGGAGATACCCTCTTGGAGCTCAGCCCCCCTCTGCCTTCCCCAGCCTCCTCATCCCCAGTCCTCAGTCATCCTTCCTGCAGCAGAACCCCACAGTTTTTGGTGGGACCCCATGGGGGCAACATTGCCACCCTCCCTGTCCCAGCACCCCAAAAACATCAGCCACTCCTAGCACCGCTGTGCCCCATACTGCCAAAAGCTTTTCTAACTGAAAGATGGGCTTTTGGGGAGCTTTTTGGGGGTTTTGGCTTTTTTTTCTCCCTGCTTCTAATCCTGGGGATTGTACTTGGGTTTCCTGGATGAAGGATTGAGCAGGGGCTGCTCATTAGTGATAACAAAGGGCCAGCAGCTGCTTATAAACAATTTAGAAGTGGGCAGGTAATGGGGGGCAGTGGTGCCTCTTGGTACCCTGTGGCTGGAACAGGACTTTGTTATTAATTTCTCAGCAGCAGAGAAGGTGATCTGGGGAAAGCACCTAAATATGGTGTGTGGCCTTGGCAGGAATCCATTCCTCAGTTTCCCTCTGGTTGGGGTTTTGGGGGGCTCGGTGCTGGGGGAAGCAGTGGGGCACCCATGTTTTGTAATTGTTTGTACAGGAATAAATATTGCTGCAGTCTGTTACCTTGAGCCCTGGCTCTGGATGGGTTTTTGGGGATGATGGCAGTGACCCCCAGCCCACAGCAGTGCTGTCCCTGGGCACTCAGGAGGGTGTGGCACGGTGCCCAGCATGTCCAGGTGGACTCCACTGGATCCACATCCAGTCCCTGGCTGACTCCAGCTCTGAGCCACCTCCACAGTGTCAGGTGCCAGCTGAGACCTCCCCAGATTGTGTCACCCCCAGCCAGGTGCCCTGGGGTCACAGGGTTTTGGGACAGGGCCTGTGCAGGCACAGAGGAGGAGGAAGGGCAGGTAAGAGCGAGGACTGGGAGATCACAGTTGCCTGTCTCCAAGCCTGGTGCCACAGAAGGGCTTTGCCATGAGATGGGCACAGAAGGGAGCAGCACGATGGCACTGGCTCTGGTCTGGCACATCCTGGATAACACACCCAGACAAACTGTGGAGGGGAAACTGCTCAGACACGTATCAAACAAATCACCCCCAGTTATGGGATAGACAGCATCTGCAGCCACTGAAGCCCCTCTTCCCCCTGCCAAATATGCCTTAGACTTTTATGTAAATTATATGTAAGAGGAATTTGAGATAAAATAAAGGTGGTACTATTGTCTGAGCATTATCTCAGATTACGGGTAGTAAATAAAACTGGGGAAGAAGAATGTATCACTGATAATGGACACAAAGAATCCACAAGGAAAGCCAAGTAACTGTGGTGGATGGAATCAGCTCCAGCTGGGTAAAAGGTAATTCTGGCAGGGGGAGATCACAACCATGGACCCAACTAGAAGAGAAAGACTGAGCATGGGATTAGCATTAGAAGAGAAGGAATCATTTAACCAGTGGAATAAATAAACTGTGTAGCAAATGAGCATTAATGCCTTTATTTGCAAAAATGTATAAATAGTGAAAAGTTTTCAACAACCTTGGGACCCCAACCACCATGAAGACCAGGGTGAAGAAGGACCAACGAGATGCTGAGAGATCCACGGGTGGTGATAATTTTCTGCTTGACCGATCTCTCTCCCCCCACCTTCCCACCCCCATTCCTCTTTTCTACTTCTTTCTCTACCTCACATTTTATTGTTAAATAAAATATGTACTATTGGCTTTGGCATCCGATATCTCTCACTAATCAAATCTTAACAAGGACACAGCACACCGGGGTTTTACACCCCGGGAGCTGGGCGGGAGGGATGTGTAAGCTGGGGATGGGATGGGGACATAAGGACATTAGGGACAAGGATGGTGACAGTAGGAATGGGATGGGACAGGGATGGGGACATGGGGACTGGATAGGGACATTAGGGATGGGGTGGGGACATGGGGATGGATTGGGGGTATGAGGGTACCAAGGACAAGGATGGGGACATCAGGGACAGGGATGGGCATTAGGGACAGGGATAGGGACATGAGAACGGAATGGGGGCAGAAAAGGGGAAGCGACATGAGGACAGTGACGAGAAGAGCATTCCCGTGCGAGGAGCTGGGAGCGGAGGCGCGGGGAGCCCCGGAGCCCCCAGGCCCGGCAGGGTGGGGGCTGCCCCCTCAGGCGGACCCGCCGCCCCGAGCGGTGCAGGGTTAAACCGCCCGTGCGGGCGGGCGCAGGGCCCGCCGTGTCCCCCCTGCCCCCCTTGTCGCTCCCGGTCCCCTCCTGTCGCTCCCGGTCCCCCCTTTGTCCCCCCCCGTCGCTCTCTGTCCCCCCCTTGTCCCCCCGTGGCTCCCGGTCCCCTCACGCCGCTCGCTCGCGCCGCCGGTGCCGCGCGCTCCCGGCGTGCCCCGCGCCGCCGTGCTCTATAAATAGCGGTACCGGCGGGCCCGGCGCGGGCGGCGGCGGGGCCAGGTCAGTGCGGGACCCCCGCGGGGCCGGCCCAGGCCGGTGCGGGACCCCCGCGGGCGGGGGCGGAGCGGGAGGCTTCGGTTCTCGCTTGCGAGCGGTGGCGGGGGCACGGCGGTGAGGGGCTCGGGTCCCAGGGAGGGGCTGCGGGGCGCTGGCTGCCCGTGGAATGCGAGGGCTGGGTTGGAGCTGGCGGTGGGGTGAGATCGCTGGGGCACCCCGGGGTGCAGCCAGAAAGGGCCTCGGCTGGGGAGCCACAAGGCCACCCTGCAGCCCCCTCCCCAGCCCCGACCCGGGCGGCTCAGCGCTCTCCCCGGTCACCTCCACATCACCCTCACCCTGCAGCCGTGGGACCGGCACCGCGCTGGATCAGACACCCGGCTCACACTGAGGGCCGGGGCTGCCCGCAGACCCCGATCACCCCACCAAGACTGGTGCCAGCTGTCCTGAGTCTCAGCACCCTCACAGTCAGGGTCCCGGGGGTCCTGCACCCCCCGAACCCCGTGGGGGCCATCTCAGGACTTTGTCCCGGCAGCTCTGGTGGGATGTGACTCGGTGCCGGTTTCAGTCCGGCCATTCTTAGCCCCTGCCCTTTCGAGGTTGTAACACGACCTGTCAGCGGCTACGGGCTCCTCTGGCCACGGGATGCCCCGTGCCTGCACCCCGTCCAGCCGGTTTGGGGTGACGCGCTGTGGCCAAGCAGCTCGGGTGCTGCGGGGCTGGGTGTGAGCAGGCGGGGTGGCCAAACACGCCCTCCAGGTTTTGGGGTGCAATGGGGTGCTGCAACCCCCTCCTGAGGACACCCCCTAAAAGCAGCCCGTGGGGAGCTGGGGGTGCTGTCTCCACCACTCGCTGTTGTGGTGGCACCGGGCATCCCAAGCGGGTTTCCTGCTGTCGGGCAGCACCCCAGGCATTGGGATGTGGGCAGGGCAGGGGAGGAAGCCGGCAACGTCACCGCGCGTCACCCGGCATGGGGATGCCCTTACCGCAGCCGGATGCGGAGGGTGACTGCTGGGAACCAGGTGAGTGATGGCCGCAGAAGCAGAGATCCCTCAGCTCCCTATTCCAGGGCTGAGCCAGGAGTTGTGTCTTCCATGCCATCCCCCCCAGCCTGGCCTTGGAGCTGGGCACCATCATGGCCAAAAAGGGAGACCCTTTCTCCCCAATGTTTCTCCCCAGACACTTGGTGACCTGATGTGCTGAGTTGTTTATCCTGCTCTTTCCTGGCAGCCTTAAGTGCTTCTGTGCCTGGACTACGTCAGCATGTCGACAGGTGAGTGATCTGAATCCCTGCATACATTCCAACTGCATCCATCCCCTCAGTGTCCCCTGCATCCATTCCCTCTGCATCTCCCTGTCTCCTTGGTATCCATTTCCTTGGTTGCCCCCTGCATCAATCCCCCCTGGAATTAACCCCCCTCGTCCCCACTGCATCCATCCCCTCTGCATGCCCATCCCCTTTTTATCCAACCCCTTTGGTCCCCTTGCATCCATCCCCCCTGCATCAGTCCCCTTGGTCCCCCCTGCATCCACCACCTCTGCATTCTCCTTCCCTCCCTGCCTCTGTCCCCTCTGTCTCCCCTGCATTTGTCCCCCTTACGTGCAGCCCTGGCTCTCTTTGCATTCCTCCCCTCCACGTGCCTCTGTGTCCTTGCCTCCCTCTCTTCTGTCCATCCCCCATGTCCCTCCAGCCCCCCCACATGTCCCACATCCCATTGGTCCCTGCCAGACACTTGGCTCCATCCCCAGTCCTGGGGAGTGCTGGATGCCAAGGAGTTGAAATTTCATCCAGCTGTAATCAGGAGATGGGAAAGTGGCCCCAGAGCAGCTCAACTTTATTTTTAACTCTGCTTCCCCCTTTTGGCATCACACCCTGGCATCACCCCACGCCACGGTTGGTGCACAGATCCCACAGGTGGCGAGAACCCTGTGCCAGGGTGCTGGGCAGGGGATGGGGCAGTCAGTGCCACTTGCACATCGGCCACCAAGCCCAGGGACCAATGCTGGGCTCCAGGGACTGCTGGGGTTGTGCCAGATGCTCGAGGTGGCTGACCCTGCCCCAGCCCCAGTTAGCCCAGTGGGGTGAGAAGCCAGCCACAGGGATGGATGAGGCCAGTCCCTGCCTACGGGGGAGCCGTGGACAATGACCACCTCTGGGACACCACGTGGCACTGGAATTCCAGCCCCATTGGCCAAGGTGCCATGGGGTCTTTGTGCTCAGATGTGGCCAGACATCCCAACCTGCCCAGGTGACCAGGACACACGTCTGCTTCCCTCTCCATCTTCCTCCCAGGTCTCTCCTGGATCGGTCCCCTCCATCCCCAGGGATGCCTGCCCTGGATCTGGCACCCCCTGGGGACACCTCACTCCCACATGGACCTTTTAGCTTTTGATAATTTTTTTTTTTTTTCTTTTCTCTCTTCCAGAAAAGCTCAAGCAGCACAAAATCATCTTTGTGGTGGGTAAGTCTGTGTCCAGATCCTGTCACTGGTGAGGTCAGTCCAGGCCTTTTCCCTGTGCCTCTGGGCTGGGGAAACAAGGCTGGAGACTGAGACTGGGCTATTCCCAGGCACTGTGGGATGGCCATGGCTCCAGCTTGGCTCCTCAAGGCCACGTGGGGTATGCTGAGATCAGGAAGGCACCTCTGGCCAGGCGTGGGGTGGCAGCATCTGGGTTGATGTGACAGTAAACCACTGGGGGTTGATGTGACAACAAACCCCTGGGGGTAATGTGACAAAACCCTGGGTGCTGATGCCCTGGGTGCCATCAGGATGTGGTGCTCATATGCCAATTCCCAGCAGCCCATGCCACACCCAAGCACTTGGGCAACTTCAGGAGGAGCTCTGTCCATCCACTTGGTGCTGGTCTTGGGGACACCAACTGACATGTCACTGAGCTCTGGGGACTCCTGCTCCCATGCACCTCTCCCTCTCCTTACCCATGGCTTGGGACACACATGTGCCTTGCAGGTGGCCCTGGCTCGGGGAAAGGGACACAATGTGAGAAGATTGTGCAGAAGTATGGCTACACCCACCTCTCCACGGGGGACCTGCTGCGTGCAGAGGTCAGCTCAGGCTCAGAGCGGGGCAAGAAGCTGCAGGCCATTATGGAGAAGGGAGAGCTGGTGCCCCTGGTAAGTCCTCACCAGCCATCAGCTGCCACATGGTGGGGTGTGCAGGGGTGGCAGTGACACCAGATACCACAGTAATGGCTGGCACATGGCTCAGGCATCTCTGGCCCTGCCACCCCAGGGTGGGCTTTGCAGCAGGGGTTGGGGTGCTGGGTGGGAGTCGTGTTGTCCCCTATCAGCCGTAGCAGCTCTGTCCTCCCCGCTCCAGGACACGGTGCTGGACATGCTGCGGGACGCCATGGTGGCCAAAGCAGACGTGTCCAAGGGCTTCCTGATCGACGGATACCCCCGTGAGGTGAAGCAGGGAGAGGAGTTTGAAAAGAAGGTGAGGACTGGTGCCGTGCTGGGCCATGCCACACACCAGCTTAGCACAGGGACTCAATCCAGCAGCAGCCCGGCCTCCCCATCCCAGCAGAGATCACATCCCAGAAGGGTCTAAACTGGGCAGCAGACCCCCTGCCTCAGGACAGCCTGTGCCCAGAGTACAGTGGGAGGGACCAGGGTGTCCTCAGGCTGACAGAGCGTGACAACAGTGCTGACATGATGGTGATGGCAGAGAGCCAGGGCTTGGCCACAGTGTCCCTTTGCCTCCCTCTACATGGCCCTAGAGGCCACTGGAACAGTGTCCTGGTGGCTCCCAGACCAAAGCGGAGGGAGGCAGAGGGTGGTATGGGGACATCTGTGACCCTCATGCTGACCACCACCCCCCCAAACCAAACCAGACCCACACCAGCTCAGTGTGGTGACAGCCACGTCCCCTGTGTCCACAGATCGCCCCCCCCACGCTGCTGCTCTACGTGGATGCGGGGAAGGACACAATGGTGAAACGCCTGCTGAAGCGAGGCGAGACCAGCGGGAGGGTGGATGACAATGAGGAGACCATCAAGAAGCGTTTGGAGACCTACTACAAGGCCACTGAGCCTGTCATTGCCTTCTACAAGAGCAGAGGCATTGTCCGCCAGGTGAGCGGGGATGTGGCTGATGCCAGCACCCTCCAGCCCCACAGCCTGGGGCTTGTGTCCCAGGGGAGGGGAAGTGTTGGATGGGGATGACGAGGGAATCAGGAAAACTAAATTCTGCCTGGTTTGGGGTGGGCCTGATCCCTTTCATTCCTAACACGGCCCCCTCCAAGGATGGCCCACACCCCTTTGCCCTAAATGAGCCCTGGTCTCTTCACCCATGGTCAAAATACATCCTTGGAAGAGTTCCAGTTGCTCTTGGATGAGAGCCCTCGGGCGAGTCCCCCAGCTAACCCCTCTGTACGCAGCTCAACGCCGAGGGCTCCGTGGATGAGGTTTTCCAGCAGGTCTGCACCCACCTCGACTGCCTGTAACCAAACCCCCAGCCCCAGTTCCCCCCAGTGCACTCCAGCAGAGACAGCGGAAGCGGCTTTATCCTGTTTTCGTGGACGGAGCCATGCGGAGGAAATTTCAAGGACATTGTGTTTGGCTCTTTCCCGTCTCTCCCCAGTAAAGTTCACTTTAATGAATCCAGACTTTATCTTTTTCTTCTGTCGCAGGAAATGAGTTTTTCTTTCCAGAGGTTTTTTTTTTTTTTTTTTTCTCCCCCTCTGTCGTGCCCCCCCCAGCCCCTCTGGAGCTGATTAAGGGCCGGAAGCGGGTGTTTATCCCACCGGGGCAGCGGGATGCTGCGCTCAGAGGAAGGGAGGGAGCATCCCAGCCGCTCGCCCCAGCTTCCCAATCTGTGGCCTGCAGGGAGCCTGTGTCTGTGTCCTCCAACCAGTCCTGGCCACCCTCATTCTGTCCCGATTGCTGAACCCCCTCGTGCTCTGGGTGTGTGTCTGGACACACAGGCAGCATCTGAGACGTGTCCTGCACATGCGTCCCTTCCTCTCAGCTCTCCCACTGGCTGCCAGGGGCTGGAGGTGACCGGATTCGGGAGGGGGATTTCCACCACTTTCATGCCTTGGCATTTCCTTGTTTCTGTTGGTTGTCAGGGTTTTTTGGGGTACGCAGTGGCTGCACTGTGATGGTTTGTGGTGGCACAATGCCCTGGAGTGGGGTGCTCCCTGTCCTGCTGTGCCTGGACACTCACTGCTCAGCCCTGACCCCAGGGGATAAGGAATGTGCTGGGGACCCCCAGATGAGCCCAGCCACCAGGCTGGGTGTCCTGGCTGTGGGACAGCACCTGGGTGGGGGCTTGTCCCCAGAAGACAGTTGCAGGTGGTGGTGTGGGGGACAGGGGATGTGGGGGTTCCCCAGCACCCACAGAACCACACAGGCACAGTGCCAGAGCAGAGGGCCTGCGGTGGAACTTGGGGACACGGTTTACCCAGCCACACAGAGGGCAGGAGGTAGCAGAGCTGCCACCCCAACAGGGCCCCCCACCACTTACTTTTGGACTACTGGGAGCTGGGCACGGAGCCAGGGAGCCGGGAGGGCAGGAGGGGCGGCAGCATTGGGGTCAGCCAAGGCCACGAGGCCAAGGAGTCAGAGTGGAGAAAGGAAGCCAGCAGGGAAAAAACAAAACTCCCCAAGACGAAAACCCAAACTCACCAGTCAGCCCGACGTCAGCCCCGTGCTCGGGGGGCCACGAGCCACCGGCAGAGCCTGGGGCACTGCGAGGAGGCAGGCGGGCAGGAAGGATGCAGCCATCCGGCCGGGGCTGGGACACTGCCAGGACAACGATCCAGGGCTGGGGCTGGCGAGTGCTTGCCCTGTGCTGGTGGAAACAAGGGGACAGAGGGGTCGTGTGGTTTGGGACACCATGGCCTAAAGCTGGGGAGTGGGGAGACCCATCTCTCTTGTGCCTCCAGCCCTTTGTGGGTGTGCTGTGGGTGTGCCTCAGTTTCCCCGGGTGGTGACTCGGGCACGGAGTGGGACAGGGACCCTGCCCTGCTTCCCAGTACAGCCCTGAGTGCTTGGTGTTGGGGTTTAAACGCTTTTCCTCTGTTTTGAAAGTGCAAGGCCATCCCATATGCTGCCAGGGGGGATGATGCTGGGCCAAATGGGGTGCAGGGGGCTGCACATGTGGCCACCCCGCAGCCACAGCCACCCTCCTTCTGTCACATTGTCTGCCACCATCCCTGTGTCCATCACCGAGGGTCTCTTGGTCGTTGTCCTGCGGTGTCACCGCGGGGAGAAGGGTGTGAGGGAGCCAGAGGATCCTGTGCCGGGTCCCGGTCCCCATCGCTGTCCCCATCCCCGGGTGAGCACCCGTCCCCGCGGTCCCCAGGAGATGGCAGTGCTCTGTCATGGGAGATGCTTGCCGCTCACCCCTGGTCACAGACATCTCCGGGGACATCCTGCTGGGGACAGGCGTCCCTGATTTCCCTGGCAACTTTCCCTTCTGTCCCCATGCCCCTGAACCACGAGACGAGATGAAAACCACCCCCGGGGACCTGCCGTCCCCCCAGCCTGAGGGTCGCAGTCCTACCGATAGCTCTCTGAAGGCTCTCACCTCGGCCAGCAGAGATGTGGAGGAAAGGGTAGGAGTGCAGAAGGGGGTCTCTGGTGCTCCTTCAGCACTGCTGACGTGTAACCCCCTTGCCTGTGACTCCCTCACCCTTCGTCCCAAGGGATCTCCTGACCCCAAGCCCACCTGCCAGGTAGGGGTGTCCAGGCAGCCCCATCTGTGGCCTGGCCAAGAGGACAGGCAAGGCTGGCAGTGGTGCTCGTGGGCTTCCACCAGCCCACCCCAGGGGGTGTCCAGGGCCGTGGGGCAGCCACCAGCCTGTGACCCTGCTAGGGTGCTGGCTGGGAGCAGTGGGGGCTGAATGTCGGCAGCAGCCCCTTCCCCATGGCCTGGGCAGCTCCCCATCCCCATCACTGGGGGTAGCTCGGGAATAATTTGGGTGGGTGGACCCCACTAGAACCCCCGTATCCAACCCCTCCACTCACTAGTGCCATCCCTGGGTGTCCCTGGGGGCACCTACCCTGGGTACCAGTGCCCTCCCCCTGCCCGGGGCGCTTCCAGTGCGTCCCCCGAAGGTGCAGCCCCGCACAGCGCTGTAGGGAAACTGAGGCACGGCTCCTCCGGGGGAGGGGGTTCCATCCTCTCCGCCCCCCGGCCCCTCCGGCCCGGCCCCAGCGCCGCCAGCGGCATTTCCTCCGCCGCGGACCGTCCTCCGAAGGGAGTCGGTTTCCTGCCGCTGCCGCCGCCCGCACTCGGCGCTGGCTCCCGGGGAGCGGCCGCAGGCGGATATGGGCCCCCGCTCCGTCCCGCTCCTGCCGCTGCTCCTGGCGCTGCTCGGCCGCCCGGGTGAGTGGGGACCGGGGGCACAGGGGACCGGACCCCGGGGATGAGACTCGCGGGACGGGACCCCCGGGACGGGACACTCACCCCGGCGGGACCCGCCGGTGACTCCGGATCGGTGGCCAAAGGGGACCCGGCTGTGCCCGCACGGGCAGTGATTGTCACCCCCGGGAACTCCCCGGGAGAGGAGGTTTTTGGGGAGCAGCCTCGATGTGGGAAGGGACAAACCCAGCCCGGTTCCCGGAACACACACAGCACAGCCCTGCCGCTCCCTGGGACCCCTGAAATCCCGGCTGCGTCACTGGGGCGTGCGAGATGCTGAAGCCCGGGCTGAGACCGTGGCCCACGGGGGTCTGGGTGGCTTTGGTGGCTTCCCGTCACCACGGAGTATGGAGGGGTTGACCGGGAGATGGGAACGAGAAATGGGAAAAAGCCGTTAAAGCCTCAAATGGGAGATGGGGGCTTAGATGCCTCCGGAGCTGTCAGAGCCACCCTGAGATCCCTGCAAAGCCACAGGGGGAACTTCAAGGAGGGACGCCAGTGCTGATGGAGCTGGGGGACAGGGAGCTGGGGGACTTGGGGACATAGCCTGCCGGCAGAGGGGAACTGGGACAGCAACAGCCAGCCGGAGAGGCTGGGGCCAGCAGCACTGAGTGTCCTGACTGGGTTGGTCCCTCCTGGTCATCTCGGGGGCCAGTGCTCATGGGTGGTGCTGAGGTGGCCCCACTGCCAGGCTTGACGCCCACTCTCTTATGTCACAACCCTGTCTGGTGGCTGTGCCAGACAGTCCCTGTCGGGTGAGGCTGTGCTGTGTGCAACCCTGTCCCCTATAGTGGTGCCATACAGTTTCCATCCTTGCAAATGTACAGTAAGTTCCATGTCTTGTGTAATTGTGAGGCTCGGTGCCCATCCTATAGCTGTGCCACAGTCCCTGCCCTATGGCAGTGCCGTGGTGTCCCTATCCTGTGCAGGTGTGCAGTAAGGTCTGTGTCCTCTGTAGCTTTCTTGTATAGTCCCCATCCTATAACTGTGCCATATGCTCCACATCCTACGTCGTTGTGCCACAGAGACCTTGTCCTCCCTGTCTATGAATTATAGTCCCTATACCACACAGCTGAGCCATCTGGTCCCCATCCTACACAGCTGTGCAATGTCACTTGTGTCCTATGTAGCAGTGCCATGTGTCCAGGACCTTTGTATTTGTCCCCAGCAGTCTCCACCCCATATGGCTGTGCCATACATGCCCTAACAGGGCTGTGCTATATGGGCTGAGTCCTACATAGCTGTGCCATATGGTCCCCACCCTGAGTGTCTGTTCCTAAGGTCCCTGTCCTGTTTATCTGTGCTGTATGATCCCCATCCCACGTATCTGTGGCACACAGTCCATGTGCTCTGTAGTGGAGCTATATGGTCCGTATTATATGTGTCTGTATGGTCCTTGTCCTGTGTCACTCTGCCATTTAAACAGATCATCTCCTCTGGCCATACCACCCCTAACCCACACAGCTGTGCTGTATGGGCATGACTGTGCCATGTAATTGTGCCATGTGGTCCCCATCCTGAGTATCTGTGCTATATGGTCCATGTCCTGCGTAGCTGTGACACATGGTCCTGCCTACCTGTGCTACTCATCACATCCTATCCAGCTGCTGCTTCTTCCTCACAGGAACTTCTGGGGCTGGGGTGCCCACAGTGGGCACAGAGCTATGGAACAGGGGTGCCCTTGGTGGGAGCAGTGCTGTGGGGCTGGGATGGCCATGGTGGGAACAGTGCTGTAGGATTGGGGTGTCCTTGGTGGGAGCAGTGCTGTGGGACTGGGGTGCCCTTGGTGGGAGCAGTGTCAGGGTGTCTCACAGACACAGCCAGCTTCCAGAGGTGGGGGACTTTGTGCCCCCTCGGCAGGGGCCAGCACTGGGGTGAGCATGGTGCTGGGTCACCCCTCCCATCTTTGAGGAGAGGCAGGAATGATGTGGCTTGTGTCAGGCCCAAAGCCTAGACCAATCCACCACATTATCCGACCCCCAATGCCACCTCAGCGTGGTCCAACAGCCAGAGGTGGCTCAGAGTATGACAATTCCCTCTCAGTGCAGGATCCATCCCCATTCCTGTCCTGGATCAGCTCATTACACAAGTGCCAAGGCAATGCTGCAGGATGCAAGGATTCCAAAGTGAAGCTGCCCATCCCATGGGCATCCTGCACTTCCAGAGCCAGCCTTGCCCTGCACCCCATACCCCAGCATTGTTCTCTGCCCAGGTCTTTCATCTACTCCCTAAACCCCAGGAATTTCCCCCCCTCAGCCCCTGACCCATGGGGGAGCCACAGCGGGACCATCCCTATTCCCTGATCTCAGCAGCACCAAAGCAAGGGAGAGCTCAGGTTGGAAAAACATAGAGTGGATTTTCTTTCTTTCTTCCTTTCAATTTTTTTTTCCCTTTCCTGGAGTACAAAAATAACAGTGCCCTTATCTGATCGCCCCGGTGGCCCAGCTGAGCCCCCTTATCTGATCCTGACATAATGCTGGAGCCCGCTGCCTTCCCCAGGGACAGACAGTGCCCGACTGGCACCGCTGCCCCGCATCCCCTCCTCTGGCATCCCTGCCCGGCCAGGGGCGAGCCCAGCCGCGGCCCCCAGCCCTGAGGATGCTGCCCGAGGAGCAGCCAGCGCTGCCCGTCCTCTGCCCAGCAGAGCCGTGCCCGGTGCCGTCAGGGCAGGAGTGGAAGGGAAGAGGGACACAGCCTGTGGCGCCCAGATAAGCGGCTGTTTATCTTCCTCCCGATGCTGCCGGCCGCGCGGCCGCCACGCTGGGGGGAGGAAGCGCCGGACAATAAGTGGGACCACGGCAGCGTCACCGGGGGTCTGTGCCGTGACCCCTCCACCACAGCCAGGCCACCCCAATGCTGAGATGCAGCCGTGCACTATGATGGCTTGGAACAACCGGCCTTTTGCCGGGTGCTGCGTCCCAAAAACTCCATGACCTGGAGCATCACATCCTCTAGCCCCAGTCGCGGTGGGGGTGGCTGGGTGCAGCTCCGGCCACCTCCTGGTGCATCGGCTGGAGCCACCAGGGATGGGAAAAGTTGCAGTGGGAAGGGATAGAGCTCAGTGGCCACTTCTAAAGGAAACACAGCATCCCAGGCACTGTGTCCCCATAGAAAGCCTCCGGCTGTGACCACGGGGGTCCGTCCTGCCCAGCTCCCTGGGAGGGAGCACCCGTGGATGCAGACGGTTCCTCGGGGCCAAGCTGAGGACAGCCCGGCCACAGCAGGGCTGCCTGAGGCAGAGGAAACTGTCGAGGCACGTGGGGATTTACAGGATCAGGCCTTCAAATGGCTGTTTGCGCTCAGGATTTCCCTTGGCAGCCGCCGGCCGGCCCCGCTCGCCGCGCGTCGCCGGGGGCTTTGGGATGGGGCAAAGCTCACGCCTCAGCGCCCGCGGAGGATGAGCTTTACAGCCATTTCCATACCTGCGCTTCCCACTTTCCTGCGGCGGGGGAAGGCGGGGGGGCTTCCGCCACCGCCCCAGCCTTCGGGGCGGCCGGGTGCGAGTTTTGGCACGCGGCGGTGGCCAGCAGGGACAGTGGATTTTTCCAGCCCGGATCCAGGGGTCATTAACGTGATTGCGGAGGGGGCTGGCGGTGGCAGACGGGCCCCGAGCGAACACGTAGCGGCTGTCCCGGGGGTGCTGTGCCGGCACTGGGGCCGGGCTGGGGGCTGAGGCTGAAGGGGCAGTGCCGGCGCTGGCGGAGACGTTCAGCCCCATCATGTCTCGCCGTGTCGTGTCACCCCACATCCGTGCGGCGGGGACTGACAGTCTCTTGTTTTCCGCCCAGACCCCGGGAGAGCCGAGGGCTGTGACCTGCAGCCGGTGGCAGCGGAGACACCCATCACCCTCTCCTATGCCACCAGCACGGTGCCACGGGGCTGCGTCAGCAACAGCTCCATGGACACTGCCCATGAAGTCCATGTCCTCAGCGTCAAGTGGTCCAAGGTGAGCAAAAAGGGGTCCCAGTACAGCCCTGCAGAACTTCTTGCACTGTCACTTCACGCTGTCACCACAGCACTGTCACCCTGCCACTGTCCTCAGCAGGCAGGGTGTCCCAGCTGTGAAAACCTTGCTCAAATTAAGGAGCAGTGAAAGGACCTGGATTAATCTCCATGGCACTTTGTGCAATCTTCTTCAAGCACTGCCTTGGGCATCTCTGCCCTTGATGGGAATGTAAAGACTTTAGAGGCAAATTCTTTAATAGCCCATGCTGCCAAGACAGATATTCCTGTGCTGGACACCTCAGGACGTTCCATTTCTCTGGGAAGGTGGCCTGGTTCTGCCTCAGGAGCTGGGCAGAGCCACGGGTACCCAGTGGTGACCACAATGGGGAGGGAGGGATGGAAAGTGGAAGCGAAGAAGGGATGGAAGGTAGAGTGGAGGAAAGGATGGAGGAAGAAATGGAAGGAGGTTGAAGGGAGGGATGGAGGAAGGAGTGGAGGGATGAAGGTGGCACATCATTCTAAGATGTCCAAACGAGAAGAAACTTGTTTGCCAGTTTGGCATGGCCGTGCCGAGGGGTGGTAACTGCACTGTGGGTGCTTTGGGGCAGGGTTGGAGCAGGGCAGTGCCAGGGCTGGCGCTGGCACTGGCTGGCACTCTTGGGTGGGTTTGCACCAGTGCACAGATTTGCGTGGCAGCTCTGCAGGACAGCCCGGCTTCCCTGGCGCTGGCTGGGGCCCAGCACCCGATTTTGGCCCAGCCCTGGGCCACCCGGCGCCACACTCCCCGCTCCCCGCCACCTCCCAGCTCTCCCAGTTCTGCTTTTGGAGCAGAGGGGGAGCGAGGCCACGAGGCGCTGGGGAGGGTCGGTTTTGCAAGGAACCCTCTTGCCTAGCCTGGTGTGACCTGGCCTTGGCATCCTGGATAAATGCCAGGGCCGGGGCTGCCCCGGGGTTGTCACCAGCGGCAACTGGGGACACGCACTGATGTCACGGCTGCGGCCCCGAGCCCCACGGAGCGCGGGGGAAGCTGGGCAGGGACACGGCTCCACTTATAGAAGAATTACTGGAAGCTGCTTTCTATAAGCAGATCCCCACGATGAAAAAAAAAAAAAAAAAAAAAAAAGAGAAGAAAAAGAAAAAAATAACCCGAAAGGCGGCGGCGGGGAGCGCCGAGGCTCCCGCCACTCGCGCAGCCAAACAATGGAGCGCCACAAAACACGCGGCAGGAAAAACAGCCGCCAGCTCCTCCCCGACACTCGGGACCACCCGGGGTCCCTGGCCACCCACGCTTGCCACGGGGCCACGGCCAGGCCAGGATGCCCACGGCCTCATCCCGCCAACCCTGTGCACGGCACTGGCAGCAGCCTCCACCCACCCGCTCCCCGGCTGGTTTTCCCTGCCCGCTGCCTGGTGCAGAACTTTGCGAGCCATTATTCAGGCAGCAGTTGCCAAACTTAGCGCCTGGAGTTTTGACTTCCCCATCCGGATTTCCGGCTAGAGGCGAGCAGGCAGCGCTAGCCACGAGGAATGGTGTGTGCCACCACTGTGCCCAGGCATCCCTGCACACCGGTGTGGAGACACCTGAGCCTGGAGCGGCTGCACAGTGCTGGGATGGGGCTGGGAAACCTTCCAGGGGGATGCTTCCCCCCGATGCCCAGGGTGGGGATTTTCCAGTAGTCTGTGGGAGATATCCCAGTACCTACATTGAGGATGCTCTGGTGCCCGGGGTGAGGATGCCCTGGCCCAGTTTAGGGATGCTCCAGTCCTCAGTGTGGGGACACTCTCGGACACAGTGCAGAGGTTACTTAGTCTCTAACTCAAGGATGCCCTGGTCCCTGAGAAGGGGGTGCCTAAACCCCACTATGGGGGGTGTCCTGGAACCAGTGTGGGGATATGGCTGGTCCCTTGCTTAGGGGAGCCAGGGGGTGTTTGTCCCATCGGTGTGGCATCCCTGCCCCTTAAACCCAGCCATGGCTGCCTCTTGCTCATCCTCAGGGCCAGCCTGAGGTCTCTCCACATCCCTCTGGCTCCAGGGGGCAGCCAGGAAAGTGACAGCAGCTGGTGGCCACAGTGGTGACACTCTCCTCTTCCCCCCCAGGCCTCTCCTGTCCCTCTGACGGTGACAGTCACTCCAGGAGCCGATGCCTGCAGACGGCCAGCAGTGCTCATCCTCCTCTGCACCCGCTGCTCTGCCACCATCACCTCCCCATGCTCAAACCTGATCATCCGCACCGTGAGTGCCACAGCCCCACAACCAGAGCAGTCCTGGGGGGCAGCAGGGCTCGGGCCACCCATGGGGATGTTTAAGGGGGTCACTGGTGGAGACTGGTCACCCCAATCACCAGATATGATGCTTGTGGTGCCCCAGGGAGGAGGGGACGCTCCTGACCATTGCTGGCGGCGCTGAGCTCCGGGCTGGCCGGGCGGGGAATGACGCACAGGGCTGGAAAAAGCTCCCATTTCCTCCGGCCGGCGGGAGGAAGGTCAGGGATGGGGTTTGGCTCCAGTGAGCTGAGCCGGGGTCGGGCGCTTTGTTAGCAAAATAAACCTCCTGCTTTGTTTGTGGCTAATAATAAAGTGGACTGAGCCCTCCGCATGCCGCCAGCCACTCTCGCTGCTCCCAGCCCATGGCCTGGAAAACCCCCATTCATCCCAAGCGGCCCCCAGCCCAGGCTCCAGGGACACTCACCTGTTTTAGGTTCACATTTGTATCCTGCACCCTGGGGGGGAAAGGTTTTCCTTGCTTTCCCCATGCCAGTCTGTGTAAGGGAGGGATGCTTCTTGCCCCTCACCTCGGCTTATGCTGTCACTTGTCCCTCAGGATGCCCACCTCAGCCCAGAGACCATCCGAGCTCCAAACCCTGAGCCACCCATGGTCTCCAGTGAGGGGAAGCTGCTGACCTGGGTTCTGGATACCTATGGGGGCATCACATCCTACAGCGAGCTGCAGGACCCCCGCAGGGTCCAGCTCCACCTGGGAGAAGGTGCGTGGGGCTGGGGGCTAGCACTGGGGGGCTGGAGCGGGCAGGAATGGCCTTTCTGTTCCAGAAGGCTGACAACCTCCTGGGGCAAAGTACCTTCCCCAGGGTGATGTCCCTGGCCCATCTCCCCACCCACTGAGCCCAGTTTGACTGTGATAACGCTGCCACCTACACAGATGCCCACAGCCCTCCAGAATGCACTCCCCAGGAGCACTTCAATGCCGTTCTGCACCTTGAGACTGAGGTCTTCTTCCACGGGGTGAAGGGCTGCTCACGCAGTGACACCCAGAGCACCAGGGCCGCTCACATCATCCATCTGCAGTCAGAGCCCAGGTACCACAGTGCCAGCAGTGGGACCCCAGGCGTGGGACAGGCAGTGGGATATGCTTGGAGATGCTTGGGAAGGTGTTGAGGTGTCTCCAAAGGCAGAGCCCCACATCCTGAGTTGGATGTGGGACTGGTTGTTATGGAATGCTAAGAAGGAGGATCTTGTGGTTTTGCAGCTCCCCCATCAGAGAGGTGAACCTGTCTCTGAGTTGTCCTGACAATTATGTTGGCAACCAGATCCTCATCCTGCAGAGCAAGGTCAACTTCACCTGGTCCCTCTTCTTGAAGTGCCACATCCAATTAATGGTATGCTGACAGGAATGTGTCTTCCCCACCACCCCCACCAAGGGGTCTGCCAGGTGCCCAGGAGATGCTGGTGTGATGGGGAGGGTGGCAGGAGGGCACCTGGAGACATTAGACATGGGCAAGTGGCAGCCCCCCTGCTGCAAGCCCTCATGACTGGGATGAACCCTGCCTTGTGCACCTCCAGCTGTCCCTGTCTCCACTTAGCCCCTCTATGCTTCCCCCCTTTCCTCCTCACTGCAGGTCTCTGGGAGTTACAAGATGGTGTCCTTATTCCCAATGCTGTTCCCTGGGGAGCTGCTGCCTGACACGGAGCAGGACCTCATCGCTAAAGCCTTTGAGAAGAACTACAGTGTCATTGCCTCCTACTCCGCCATCCCTGCTAGCACCCACATCAGCCTGGAGATTCAGGGGCACGGTGAGGCCCTCAGGGCCCCAGGGCTGGGTGGGATGGGGGTTTCCACCACTCCCACTCAGCCCCACCATCTCCCTGTCCTGCAGAGGTGGTTGAGATGCCTGTGACGACCATCCCCGTTGTCAACACACAGCCCCCAGACTTGCCCCACCAGGTGCTGCTCACGCTCAAGCCCTGGAAGTGCACAGATGAAACCATGGAGATCGTCATCATCAGGTCCTACCTGGAGGTGAGAAGGGTGGACAGAGGTGCCAATGTCCACCAAAATCACTCAGAAGTTGCATTTTCCTCTGGGAGCTCAGGGTGGGTGGCACGGGGCTGCCCCCAGTCCATGGGTGACTACAGTGTGCTTTCTTCCCAGCCCATCAAGGATGTGGTGAACATCACCCTGAGGGACATCAGCTGCCAGGCAGAGAAAAATGCCACCCACTTCATGTTGAAAAGCCCCCTCAACCACTGCGGCACCTCACTGGAGGGCAGGGGCTATGCCAACAATGAGGTGAGAGGGGGGCTGGCTAGGGGTGTTGTCTCCAGCCCCACTGATGGCCCATGAGTGCTTCAGTGATTGCCACTGGGGCTTCTCCACCAGGACCTCCTTGCTTTTGCATGTCTGGAAACATCATACTGCAGCCCAGGGCTGAGATGGAGGGGGAGTGTGTGTGGGACAATCCACCCATCCCATCCCATCCCATCCCATCCCATCCCATCCCATCCCATCCCATCCCATCCCATCCCATCCCTCCCTAGACTCCAGCAGTGGAGACCATTTGACTGACCCAACCTTCCTGCCTTGCAGCTCATCCTCAGCCTGGCCAAGGACGCAGTGCTCCGGAGTGTGCGGGTAAGAGCCAGGTTTCCCAGCATGTCCAGGGCTGGGAGAAGGTGCAAATGTCAGGTCAGCTGGGTGCTGGGTGCCCACTTAGTGCTGCCCCCCTCTTGCAGGTGGGCTTCCAGTGCGAGATCCCACGGGAGCTCTTCCTGCGCCTTTTCCCTACCGCTGCCTTTGAGGCACCACAGACAGAGCTGGAGATCAACAAGGAGGCCTTTGTGCAGGTACTGCCGCTGTCCCAGTGTCCGGGCTGGGGCAGTCCAGCCATCCCTGGGCCTGTGACCCTGATGGAGTGCCCCATCCCCACCCCTGCAGGCGTCCATGCGGTGGATGGATCACCCAGCTGACCTGCAGCTGAAGGAGTGCTGGCTGGTGGCCTCAGGGCGGGAGCCGGTGCTGCTGGTGCAGGGTGGGGTGGCTCGTGGGGCAGGGGTGGTCGTGCTGGAGGGCCCCCCCAGCAGCCACGGGAGGAAGATCTGGCGTTTCAGCTTCACCTACACCATTCCTGAGGGGGGACACATGCCCTTCTCTGCCATCCTCAAGTGCAAGGCCGGCTTGCAGGTCAGTGTAACCCTCTCCCCACCCTGTGATGGGCACCCTGCTGGTCCCCATCGGCAGCAGCCGCCCGATGGGTTTGTCCCACACTGCTGGGTGACGGAGCCCATCCAGGAACAGCATTCCCTGGTCTGCAAAGAGCCTGGGGACCCTCACCTCTGTCACCCTGCAGGGGTGCACATTTTCCCCCTCTCACCCCAACCTCCACCTCCACAGAATGACACCATCTTTGAGAAGGTCCTGGAGGTGACAGTAAAGGATGCCTGGAGGCCGCTCAACTGTGAGTTCAGGGCAAGGGAGGTGGTCAGGATGGGATTGGGAAAGGGACCCTCCCAGTGTGGCAGTGCTGACAGCCTCATCCTCCCACAGACCGTGGGCTGGGGCTGCCCGCTGTCCTGGGCATCACCTTCGGCGCCTTCCTCATCGGGGCACTCCTCACTGCTGGGCTCTGGTACATCTACTCGCACACCCGTGAGTATCCACCACCCCTGGGGACACCCATGGTGGGATGGGGAGGTCACATGCGTGTCCCTTACTGGGTTGCCCATTTTTCCCTCCTGGCCAAAGTCCTCAGGTGAGCCAGAGACGAGGCTGCTCCATTGCATCTGTACAGTCCTGGCACTGCTATAGGGGAATAACCCTGCTCCAGGTGTCTACAGCTCCTCGGGGTCCCTCCTACCTGTCTGGGGCCCTCTGCCATCTGCCCTCCCTGCCGCTCCTGGTGCCCCATGCTCATCTCCATCCCAGGGGCTCAGGGGCCAGCTGGGGAGTGATCCATGAGGGTTTGTGCATGCGGGCTGGAAGGTCCCAGGGGACTGAGCCAAGGCCACCACTGTTCCCCCTGAGTCTGGTTTCCCCTTGGTGTTCCCCCGTGGTGGGCGGTGTGAGCCAGGTCCCATCTCCAAACTGCAGCCGGTTTCCAGCACGGCGCCAGCCTCGGAGAGCAGCAGCACCAACCACAGCATCGGCAGCACCCAGAGCACCCCCTGCTCCACCAGCAGCATGGCCTGACGCCCCCGGGCCGCCCCGAGCCCGCACAGCCCCTGGCCAACGGACTTGGGGACCCACCCCAGTGCCATTAAGCTGATATTTTGCCCCAAATCTCAGGCCGAGCCCAGAGGGGGCCTCCATTACTCATTCAGTGAATGCTTTGGCCCCCCGAGGGCAGCCCACACCGGGGGGGGGGCACCCTGCAACCCCCCTGGGGTCCCCCGCTGCAGTGGAGAGGCAGAAAGAGCAGCTATTGCCAAAACCTCCCACAAGGCTCCCCATCAAATGGGGGGGGAAGAAGAAGTGGGTGCCCCCTGGACATGCCCCAGCACTTGGGGTGACCCCCGTGCCCCTCCTGCATCCCCCCAAGAAGGCAGCAGGCACCAGTGGGAGCAGCAAGAGGTTTATTTGCGGAGGATGGTGCAAGGCTGCTGCCCTCCCACAGGACGATGGGCAGAACCCACCACTCCCCCCAGCTCCCTGTCCAAGTTACAAACTCTTATCAATAATAATAAAAACTTTCCCTATGTTAAATTAGTTGCGCCCTGATGCTGAGCCTTGACGCAGCTTGAGGCTCCCACCTATCAGGCATTGGGACCTCATCACAGCCTGGGGCAGCCCCCCAAACCCTGGGGGCCCCCCTGGTCAGTCTCACTAGGGAGGGGATGGAGACCAGGAGCATCCCCCCATGGACAGTGTCCCGGGAAGGGCACAGGCAAAAGGCACTGGGGTGAAAACAGCCAAGCCAGGATGGGGTGAGGAGGGTCCCACATCCCCCTCCAGATGCCTCCAAGCATCACTGGGGGCAAAACTGTTGCTTCAAGTAAACAGAGGTGCAAAGCCCTGTCCTCTGCTACTGGGACAGTGCTGGGACGAGCAGCCTGAGAGCCCCCCCCACCAAGTGCAGGCTGCCGGTCACCAGGACACGGACAGCGGCCGCCTCCCGCAGCAGCACGGCCCCACTGCTGGCTGCGGGGTGGGGGTGAGCCCCCGAGGCTGCAGGGGCTGCCAGATGGGGGTCCCGGCCCTGTGCTACCCACCTCAGTGCCTGGGCCAGGCATGGGAACACCAGGGCTGGGGAATTGAGGGGTCGTGGGGCTGGGGGCACCAGGAGCAGGGAGCCTCGGGTGGGGGCTGGCTGCAGCAGCCCCCCCACGCGCAGGGGAGATGGGAGCCAGGGGTCCTGCCCCACTTTCTCCTCCAGGAGCCTTGTCCATGTCCGCTGGTTCTCCAGGCAGCGGGTCAGGGCATTCTCCAGTGTCACGTTGAAGTTTTGCTGATCTGGGAGGGATGGGGACAACTCTGGGATTGCAGAGGGAGCTGGGGAGGGATCAGGATGAGGAACTGGGGGAGACCCCGTCTTCCCCACACTCACCCGCATTGCTGGCCACCGACACCTCTGTGAAGTTGGGGCAGAAGACAGCGTAGTCAAAGTGACAGGGCTGCAGAGACAGGAGCAATCAGCACCGTGGGAACCCTCAGGACCCACCCATGGGATTCCCACTGGGGCCAGTCCCTCACCAGCGGGGTTACAGGGGATGGGGCAGGGGATGATCCAAGTCCCTTCCCCACACCCAGGACTGTGAGACCCCTGCAGGGGCAGTTGAGGTAGGATACACTCCGGGATAGCAGGATGGGCAGACAGACAGACAGACAGGGTGCCAGCTCCACCTCGTGGCTCCCTCCACCCACAGCAAAGCAGGTCCCAGGACTGGCAGAGAACCCAGGCATCTGGGCACCCCACCCAGTGCTCCCCAAACCTCACCACCAGCAGCTTGAGCAGCGCTGCCGTGTCCCGGTCGCCTGTGGCATTGAAGAGCAGCACACGCACCTCAGAACCACTGCAGGGAGAAAGGGCAGGTGGCCCATGCCCCCAGGGGACCTCCAGCACCACCACCACACCCCCACAATGTGTGCCCCCCTTTGCATCCTCTCCTTACTCATGGGGCTTTTCCTGGTTGAGGGCGGCCTGGCGGAACCAGCGGACACAGGCCTGGATGCTGCTGGTGGTGTGAGCTCCATCCAGGTACCACGTCACAGGGCCGTGGGAGAGCACCTGAGTCCGGCCCAGCCACTCTGTGTCCCGCAGGCCTGGGGGAACACAGGGCATGGCTGGGACCCGCACACCCTCCCCATCACCGCTACCCCCGTGGGAATCCAGTGTGGGGCAGACCATGCCCTCCAGCACACATGGCACTGGCTGGGGTCCAGCATGGCCCTGCTAAGCCCTGTGAAACAGTGAGGGCAGGGGTGCTGGCACAGCCACACTGCACCTTGGATCATGGCATCGGTCAGTCGGAAGGCAGGCGCCAGCGGTACCGGCCTCCCCAGCAGCTCGGTGCTTGGCGGCATCTCCTTCAGCTCCCCAAGACCTAGGCAGGACAGGCATCCCACTGAGACCTCAGGGGCCCTGGTGGGCTCTGGCCCCCTGTCCTGTCCCCCTGCCTTACCCTGGCAGCCACGGCGCTGCAGCCACGTCCGTGCCAGCTGTAAGGCCAGGGCAGCGTTGGAGCGCTGGTGGGCACCTGCCAGCCCCAGCTCCAGTGCCTGGCAGCCCTCCTCGAATTCATCCAGCTCCGGGCACAGGTAGAGGGGACACTGCAGGGAGAGGAGGCTGAGCCCCCTGCCATGGGGTACCCCCCATCCACACCCCCACCAGGCAACTCACCTTCCGCTCCCGGGCTCGCTCCCTCAGCACCTCCAGTGGCCGCTCTGGCTGTGCCACGGTGAACGCCGGCACACCGGGCTGGGAAGGATGGGGGTGCTTAGCGACATGGGGGAACACACCCCAAAAATGTAACAGGAGAGAGAAGACCAGGTCTCCCTACCTTAAAAATGCCCCCCTTCTGCCAGGCAATCTTCTCCATGGTGTCCCCCAGGATGCTGGTGTGGTCGATGCCCAGGGAGGAGACCCCACACACCACCGGCGCCCTGGGGATGCAGCATGGCAGTGTCCCTGCTGTTCCCCCCTCCACTGTGGGGACATCAGGCCCTGGCAGCCCTGGAGACAGGCTGAGCCCTGCCAGCTCCTACCTGATGATGTTGGTGCAGTCATAGGTGCCGCCAATGCCAACTTCCACCACTGCCAGGTCCACCTGGGGACACAGGGACACTGGAGCCATCAGAGCCACCAGTAGCATAGGTCCCCATGGATTCAGAGATGTGGATGGAGACAGGTCCCTGCCACCAGCCCTTCCAAACCCACACCTGAGCACACCCCCTACTTGTGACGGGATCATCCACCTGGCACAGCATCCCATTTACAGCCATGACAGCCTGATCCACACAAATTCCACCCCCAAGTATTCTCTCTCTGATGTCCCCACCAACCTGACATTTCTGTCACAAGCTGGAGGCCACCACCACTGACCTTCTCCTGCAGGAAGACATGGAAAGCCATGATGGTGAGGAAGCGGAAATATGCCGGCATGCTGGCGTGCTCTGGGTCCTGCCAGGCAGAGCAGGGTGAGGGTGAGAACATGACCCTGGGAGTGGGGGACCCAAGGGAAGAAGCACCCCCACAAGCCCTGCTGGCCCCACCTTGGTCTCCTCCAGGCGGTTGTAGACCAGCCAGAAGTACTTGTTGAAGAGGTCCTTGCTGATGGGCTGCCCATTGATGCGGATGCGCTCACGTACCTGCACGAGGTGAGGGGAGCTGGGGGCACAGAGCAGGGGGAAGAGTCAAGCACTGCTCCACTGGCCCTTCAAAACCCTCCTGACCCTCCTGCCCACCTGTAAAAGCCTGTCTTCAGCCCGTAGCTGCGGAGGATGCATTCAGTGAAGGCACATGCTGAGCCCTGAGGAGACAGCTGTGTTAAACCCCCTGTTCCAGAGCAGCAGCAAACAGAGCCACAGAAACCAGCAGTCCCCACTCCCTGATCCCCCACAGCACCTCCCGCCCGCCTCACCTTGCCCTTCGTCCCCGTGACGTGGATGATGTTCAGTCGATCCAGGTCCTCGACCTGTAAGAGTTCAACCACCCTGTGAGACCCCCATGGCAGCCAGTGCCAAGCATGGTGGCACTGCTAACAGGACAGAGGGAACAGGGACGGGGACCGGCCCTTCACCTTCAGTCCACTCCTCTCCAAAAAGCCCTGCATGGCTTCCAGCTGGGCCTGGGGGTCACCGCGTTCCCGCTTCACCTGCTCCAGGTAGCTGGCATTGGTCTGCAGGGTGTTGAGCATCCGGATTGCATCCTGGAAAGATGCCCAGGGTAGTCGGGACAGTGCCCATGACAGCAGCCTTGTGGCTGTGCCACAGTCCCAGGGGCCAGTCTACCCAGAGCCCGCTGCACCTGACCCACCCCTTCGGGCTCGGTCCCCTCGGCGGTGCCATTAGTCACCCACGCCGGCAGCATCTCTGCCATGGTGCCGCGGGGACGTGCGGGCAGCGCCAGATCCTGTCACGGGGACAGGCTACTTATGGGCAGGGGTTACCCGCCCCTCCCCAGGTGCCCCTTGGCCCCGCGGTGGCACGGGACAGCCCAGCACCGGCACCAGCGCTGCCCAGTGGGACAAGGTCGCCGCCGGAGGGAGCGGGCAGAGCTCCAGCGCCCGTCCTGCCCGTGTTTAATGAGCGGCGCTAATGAAGCAACACCTGCACGGCACACTGAGACAAGAGGTCACTATTGTCACCGAGCCCCCCGAACCCACGCCAAGGGGACGTGAGCCTGGTGACGCAGGGGGAACCTGGCACAGCCCCAACCTATGTCCCCAGTGTGGGGACACTCCACCCAGGCAGCTGGACCCTGTCCCGCCAGACAGTGGCACTGGCACCGACAGCGCTTCCAGCTCTGCAGAGCGACACCGCTCCCGCCTGCCCGAGGGGGGCTCCACGCCGGGGACCGCCATCACCCCCACGGCACCTGGAGCAGCCGCGTGCGGCCGGGACACGCCGTGGCTACTGGAGCGGCTGCCGCTGCAGGCCGGGCTCACCCGCTGCTGCCACGGGGCGCGGCGCTTTGCGGGATGACCCGACCAAAAAGCGGGGACACGTGGCGCGCGGCAGCCGGCACCGAGCGGGGCTGCGGGAGGCGGCAGAGGAGGGTCGGGAGGGGAGGTGCGTCTGCCGCCCCGCGCGGAACCGGAGCCCCATCGCTGTCGCGGCCCCGTGCCCCGCCCGGTGCGCGGCCCCGCGCGGTACCTGGTAGTCCATGGCGGGGGCGCGCGCGGGGCGCGTGCCGAAGCGGCGCCCCCCGGCCCGCAGCGCCCCGCGCAGCGCGCGCAGCCCCCGCGCCACCATCCCCGCCGCGCGCGCCGCCCCGCGCTAACCGCGCGCGCCGCCGAGGGAAAGGGGCGGGGCCATCCCCGCCACCCCCCCCCCCCGAAGCCGCCGCCGCCATCTTTGCGACTGGCAGCGCGCGCCACGTCGCACGAGGAAGGCGGGAGCGCCATCTTTGTGAGGGGCAGCGAGGCGGCCGCCCCCCTGCCCATCCGGTGCCGGCAGCCCCGCTCGGGACGAAGCATCGGGCACAATCTCTCGAGGCCGCTCAGTCTATCAGCACAGGGCCCTACAGCCCCCACCGCCTGAGCTGGGGCACAGGGACCCCCAGACCTCCGCAGCCTCTCCCGGTGGCAGCGGAGCCGCCGGGCTGCCCGGAGCTCTGCTCGTTCTCATGGACGGCAGCGCTGATTGCGCTGAGCCCCCCCAGCTCCCCAGGAACAGCACGGGGCTCTCAGGCTGCCCGAACCCGAACTGAAGGCTGGTGCTGTCGTGCAAGCTCCAACTGCAGCCTCCGTGTAGGCAGCACAGCCACAGGAGGTTCACACCAGCCATTCGGAACAGGACCATGTTTATCCACACAAGTGGATACAAGTCAGCTGGCTTATTGCTCATAACTGGCTATTTTTCAAAAGAAACCAAATCCCCCCCTCCAAACAGACACTGTTTTAGAGCCCCAAACCAAGACAGTTACCTTGTACATGTCTTTTACAGAGCCCATTTCTTATCCTGAGAATAGCTCCGCTCACCACCACTTCCTCATCAGACTTTACACTACCTATGACCTGGCTTTTGTCAGTAATTGTTAACAGACAAGTTACCAAGTGTCAAATGCTATCACCAGCTGCACATGTTGAATCCTGGGATCCTGGCATCCATGGGGCACAGGGAGAAGATATCTGGCTACAGCTGATAGCCATGGGCAACTGCAGAGAGCAACTGTGGAGGACCACTTGCTCTCCATGAATTGATCCTGCCAAGTTCTGGCATAAGGTGTGCACAGGTGATCCCAGAGTGCCAGGCTAGTCACTGTACCCAAAAGAGGCGGTGGTCTTGTTCTAGTCTCTCAGGCAAACAGCCCCAGGAGAGAGCAGGGGACACACGAGTGTCCCCCTGTTCCCAGCATGGTGTAACCAGCCCTGCCACACTATCCTGAAATCCCTGCAGACAGCAGGAGGTCAGGTCTCACCTCAGGAGCAGGGCAGTGCTTACTTGCAGAAGGTTGCACCAGCCTGCACCTGGTGTATCCAATATGACTTCCAGTCATGGTTTGCAAATGAAGGAAGCATGGATGCCATGTGCTGTCACAATTCCCATTGTAAATCATGGCTACATGGATCATCCAGCTCTGCAACCCACCTCTCTGGTTTGCCCAATAAGCCCTTTTTTAGGCTAGATCCCAGTCTCCAGGGAGAGCTAGTCATGCTGTCTAGGGTGACTGCCTTGCCCAAGACACATTTGATGACTCAGAAACACCTGCCTTGTTCTACATCAACACTTCCATGCTCAGAGAGTATTCCATGCAGGAGCTATGACAAGACCAAGAGAGCTGAGACATCTCCAAGCAAGTTTGGTCCAGGGCATCTACTCCCAGTCCTTCCAGTCCCCACACCATTTGCCAAGAGCCCCAGCATGGATGGAGAAGCCTTTTCCATCACCAGATCCATAACAATTGATTTGCAAGTTTAATGTAACCAAGACAGACTTTTGGGGAGCAAAAGGAGGTTCTGAGACAGGAAACTGCAGGGAAACAATGTTGAGCTCACAGGTATCACCTCCCCAAGTCACGCAGCTCTGTGGTGGCCGAGGAGATGGCCAAGCTCTGTTAACACCATCAGTCAATCCACTTTGAAAAAAGTTCTTTCCTAGACAAAAAGACCTCGCCAGGACATCTCTGCTTAATGTGGGGAAGCCCAGCCAGGACCCCGCCGGATGTCAAAACACTCTGTCAAATTCAGTCTGGTTGGTGGCAGCTGGGTTCCTGCCTTGGTTCGCCGGCTGCTGGGGCATGTGCCCACCCCTCCTGCGTGGTGGGGCCAGGTACTCAAACATGGACTGGTTATGGGTGGACAGCATGTTCTTGAGGTCTGAGGGCATGGGGTCCGACCAGAAGAAGTCGTGGTTCAGGGCATCGTCGCTGTCAATGCGCTGGGCGGGATCCAGCACCAGCAGCTTGTCGATGAGGTCGAGTGCGTAGGGGTCTTTGACATAGGCCTTGAGGCGATCCTTCACCTTCCGCTTCTGCCCCTTGGGGAGATCCAGCTTCTCATACAGCTCGTATTTATCCACGTTTGGCCAAACCTGGCAAGAGGCAGGAAAAGGGGTTGGCGAGAAACAGTTATGGAAAGGACAAGGCGTTTTTGATTCAAACACCCTCGGCAAACCAAAATAACAATTCTATTTTATAATCTCCAAGCTGGCAAACATTGTTCTCACAGCAACAAAGAGGCACTAAAGGCTGCACTAATGCCTGGAGACATGTAGACAAGTCAGGACAGTCTTCCTGGTGTGGAAACAATGCTCAAGGATTTTTGGTTTCCCTGTGAAAGAACTACTAGAGAGCACAGTTCAGGCCAGCTACCACATCCAGAAAGATAAAGTGACCAAACTGATTGCTAAATAATCACCTGGATGGGACAGCTTTTATCCTTAGAAAGCAAAGCCTGCTGCAATCACCAGCACTTATCTCAATCTGTGAGAGGCCACAGCAGGTAGCTACATGCCAAAGAAAGTGCCTTCAGTGTATTTACATAATGACTGTGACAGCAAGATGAGGACTCTGCAGCTGCCAGCACAACATCTCACAGATCTCAGTCCGGGCTGAGATCCCTCAGCTTGCTCCCCACAAGAGGGCAGGACGAGCTGCTGATAAAGGAGGAGCTGAGAAGGGGCCGGGTGCTCACACCAGAGCTGAGCTGATGCCGCAAATCACAAGACAGAATTCAAGAAGCTTTTCAAGGTGACCAATGCAAAACACCCGAGTATAAAAACCGCCATTTTTCTTCAAGCAGAAATTGAGAGTGTTTGTCTAAGAGACAACCCCAAAACACAAGCTAGAAGATTCTCCAGCCTCCCTGCCAGCAGCAGGCACACTCTACTGCTGGGAGCGCACAGCAGCCAACACACAGGGCAGGGAAGAGGCCTGAGTGCCTGGTCCCAGGCTCTGCCCACACTCATGCTCTCCACAGCACATCCCCACTCTGGCCCTCACCTCTGGCGTGATGGATCCACAGAGCTGGCTGATGAGGGTGAGCTGGTGCTGCTCTGTGTTCCCCTGCATGATGGGGCTGCGGGTCCACATCTCTGCCATGATGCAGCCTGCGCCCCAGAGATCAATGGGGGGGCCGTAGTCACGCTCCCCTAAACGGAGATGCCGAGTTAGTCTCCCAGAGGGCCCAGAAAGGCCAAGAAGCCGGCAGAGCCCACCTAGGGCTCCTCCTACCTAGGAGCAGCTCTGGGGGCCGATACCACAGGGTCACCACACGGTTGGTGTAGCGGTTTGGCTGGCTGTTCTTAGCCAGGCTGAAAGCTCGAGCCAGCCCAAAGTCCGCCAGTTTCAGGACTCCATCCCGCGTTATCAGGACATTCGCTGCTTTCATGTCTCGGTGCAAGATCTGTACAAGGACAAACATTGAAGAGTTAAGTGAATAAAGTGCCCCCCTCGTCTGCTTGAGGCCAGCACGATGCTCAGGCTACAGAGGTGGGAAACAAGGATTTCCCTCCAGCTTGTTCTAAGACACCTGCTCCTTGGAAAGCCACCCTCTGAGCACAGCAGGAGTCTGTCCTGTTACCTTGTTCCTGTGGATGTAGTAAAGTCCATTCAGGAGCATCTGCATAACTTTCTTGATCTCTGACAGTGTGAACTTGACGTGGGCATTGCTAAGAAGGCCAGCCAGGTCATGCTCACAGAAGTCAAACACAAGGTAGATGCTGCCCTTGCACCGGTTGTAGGGAGAGGCTGCAGGAGAGGCACAGAGGGGCTGTCAGAGAGGGACCCTTCACCAGGTCACAGCTCCTCTTACCTCCCACCACCCTGCAGCTCATACAACACCCTCTACACAGAATCTCAGGGCACAGGAACACAGAGAACAAGGCAGCCTGTAGGCCCTCAAGTTCCTTTTTAAAGAAGAACTGAGCAAACCCAGCAACACAAGAACAGGAGATGAGGTTTGGTACAGTGAATGTCATCAGACAGGCAAGGAAAGGGCAGGACAACCTTTGAAAGCTTCACTTCATGCTGCTCTGGGCACATAATGGCTGTGGGGTTTCCTCCCTGCAAGCTGTGGCTGCCAGCCAAGCACCAACAGTAGAGGAGGCACCCACAGACAGCCCCACAAAAAATGCAGAAACATAGAAAATCTGTCTAATCTCACATTAAAAAGTGAGATTTCCTGCAACCTCAAACAGGATCTGTGAGAATGGACTGATCTTGATCAAAGCGATATAAAATTCCACCTGTAATTTGAAGTCAATGACTACAGACTTTAAGTGAAGCAATCGATTTCAATCTTGTTCCTAGAGCACCCACACAAAACGTTATTAAAACGAAAGACTGATTTTCATCAGTTGGAATCAGCAAAATCTGCTGATCAGCATCTCCAACCAGAAAAGCTTAGCCCCCACAGAAGCACGCTGCTCTTCTCCCCAGCCAGTAGGGTGCCTGCTACACTGGTTTGCAGTTCCTCACACAGACACAGCCCCAAACACACCTTTCCAACATAAAAAGAGAAAAGCCTCACGTTTGAGAACAGTAAATTTCTACATTACAGTAAAGTCAGGTCAAGGTAGATTTGGATGAAAACTGGAATACAAACAAAACAAAAGCAAAAAGGGACCAAATGACATGTCTACAAAAATATTTACTTTTGGTATGCCAGACACCCAATCGTTACAGCTCTTCTAATCACACAGTGAATTAAAAATTAACTTGTCATTGGTGTTTTTACTCCTACCTGTTCAGACAGTAATCTACACACACCTGAGTACTGGAGTAACTTGAATTTCCCACTCCTAGGCCAGACATTTCTACCCGTTCAATGACTGGACTTTTTAAAAAACACCAGATACTAGTCAGTTTGTTTTTATTCCACTGACATGACTGGCTAGGGAAGGGCAGGCTGTAACATCAGCTGTCACTTTCTGAAGTATTTTTCCAGTACAAATCTAAACAAGAGCATGATACATAAACTCTAGCAAATGTTTCACTGGAGACAGAGCCAGGCCAGGTGTGCTGAGCCTGCGAAGCAGTGGGGGCATGTGGCATCAGGTGGGAGTGTGGAGGTGGAAAAGCAGCTCAGAACAGCCCATGTGAAGTCCCAACCCTCCCAGCATGAGCAGTTACATCACCCACAGAAAGAGATGCTGAGTGAGCCTCAGCTGGAGCTGTGTCATCACCTCAGAACTGCCAGAAACCATCAAAGCCAACTGAGAGAGGCAGCTCCAGGCTGAGGAGCCCCTGCTCCAAAGCCTCTCCAGTGCTGGTTCATTTAAAGCCACTCAGAAGGGAGTTTCCCAGCATAGGCAGCATTCACTGCTATGGCACAGGCATATCCTGGAAGGACTGCAACAGCTTTTTCCAGCCGAGCTTCAGCAACATCCTGACTCATTTAGAAACTCATTTCCAACACAAGTGACCTGTCACCCATGCCACAGGCAGGAACAGAGGCCTGTGCTCAGCTAGACCACCCCACTCCCTGCACTAGACACCAGTCTGCTCAGCAGGGCTCAGAAAAGCCCTCATTAACACAAGGGAGAGCCTGTAAAGTACCTTTGGTCCTGCAGATTTCTATGAGGTTCACCACATTCTCATGTTTGAGCAGCTGGAGGATTTTAATCTCTCGCAAGGCTGTGATGGGGAACTGGAAAAGAGAAAAAGAGAATGGAGATCGGAGGTGCAGGAGACCAGGCCATCTCTGCCTAGAGAACAGAAGAGGTGTGACCATGCAGCTTGGCAGGTCCCACCCTCCTCTCCTCACCTTCTACATTCACACCAGAACATGTGACAGCCCAGCCTGAGCTGCAGAGCAGCCTCTCTGGCCGCTGCCTTTGCTGTTTGAGCTGTGAACTCTCTCCCCAGCCCCTGAGCATGTGCTTCATACATCACCCAGTTCTTCCACAAACACAGCCAGTGTGGAGTCCTGTGCTGGGGGTCCCAGAAGAGAAGAAACACATGGGAAGTGCCACCTCCCAGCAGCCATCTCGTGCAGCCCAGTCCCCTCGCTGCTGCCATGTGCCTTTGCAGCCCAATTCAGCCATGCCTCACACTCACCCCTTCCTTCTCATTTTCCATCAACACCTTCTTCAGTGCTACTTTCTTGCCTGTCTGGCGATGTTTGGCTTTGAAAACTTCCCTTTAAAAAAACAGGAAAAAACCCATGAGAACCACAAGGAGAAAGCAGCCAGGAAGGTGCTCCTGACAAGGAACAAGCCCAAACACTAAAGCACCATGCAGAGAACTCTGTGCTGAGCCAAAATAGCAATATTCCCCCTGGACCAAAGGCCCTCAGGACTCACTGAACCAACAGAACGCCCAGAGCTCTTGCAGCCTTACAAGGATCTTCAGTAATGTAGCACATTTTGAGAAAAAAAATGGTACGTTTGGAGCCAAGTTGCACATTTGGACCCAAGTTACAAGTCCCCACCCTAACTATTTTCAAGGTTAACTCTGCTCTCCCAAGCTGGGACAGAGCGAGATCTCAGGTTGGGAAAAAGAGGGTCCGGGAGCCAGATAGGTTCTTTGAAGCCAGAGGGGTGACCGGAGAAAGAACACGCGAGCAAGGAGCACCCGAGGCTGGTGCCGATGGGCCGCGGGGCTGGGCCCCGGCTGCAGGCCTGAGGCCGGGGAAGGCCGGAGCCGGGCCGTGCCAGGGAGGGCCGAGGCCGGCGCGTCACTCACCCGAAGGTGCCCTGCCCGATCTTGGCCAGTTTCTCGTACTTGGAGACCTCATCGCAGAAGGGGCACTCGACCATGTCGTACTGCTTGGCCATGGCGGCCGCGCCGTTGCCACAGCACCGCGTCCCGCCCGTTCCGCCACGTGACCGAGGGGTTCGTGTCACGTGACCCTAGCCGCCGCGCGGGCCCTTGTGGGCATTGTAGTCCTTGCGGGGCCACCGCCATGTTGTGCCTCCTCCATGTGGCCTGGGAGCACCGAGCGGTCCCCTTTGCCGGTGGCCCTAAAGCGCGTTGCCCTGTGCCCCTTGTGTGCTTAAACACGTCAGGAGTTAAACAAAACTTATGCTCCTGCAGCCGTGGCTGTGACAGAGGCACAGGCAGGAGGACTTCTGTGTCTGGTTCAGGGGACCCTGAGTTCCTCCCCCAGCCATGGCTGTGTTCAGGTGCAGAACAAAGCACTCGATCTCAGGCTGTTCGAAACTGGTCCCCAAGGTGGAGAGCACGGGGAGCCAAGGACTGAGCTGTGGCAGATCTGGCTGCCAGCATCCTGGTCGTGGGAACCACCAGCTCCCTGGCCCCTGCTGAGTCCAGGCCACCTTGTCCTGCATGGAGACACTCTTATGGAGAACGTCAGTGTCCCCAGAACAAGGGAATGGCTGCTGGGGAGTGCTCCTGCTCGCAGTGATGCCATCCAGCTCTCGCCCCACAGGAGCTGAGCACCAGATGTGCATGGCAGAGTCCTGTCTGCAGGGCTGGAGCCTCATCCACACAGCTGGCAACCTCATCCATAGGGCTGTCACACTCCTCTAGAGCTGGCACCTTCTTCCATAGGGCTGCCACCTTCTTTTAGGGCTGGCACCTTCCTCTAGAGCTGGCACACAGAGGTTTTTGGTTGTCCGCATCTGGCAGAAATCCCCAAACTGGGGTGCAGAGGTGACCCTTGAGCAGCCAGGCAGGTGCAAGCAGCCACGGGGACTGCAGGAGCTGTGGGGACAGCCTGAGGGCGGGCAGGGACAGCAACAGGGCCGGGAGTAGATGACAACGCTGGGGAGGAAACGCTGAGCGAGCGATGAGTGACTGCAGGGTGGCTGCGGGGGGGCAGGAAGGGAGGAGCGGGCAGGGAAGGGCTTCACAGTTAAATACTTGTCCCTCTCCGTCCCCACTGCCTCCAACCAGCACGGTCATGGCCGAGGGCCAGAAACGAGGGGGCTTCAAGAAATTCAGTAAGTGGCCATGGGACAGGGTGAGTGGGCAATGGGGTGCTCACCTGGACATCTCGGTGGGTAGGAGGATGTGTGAGAGTTAGTGTGAGTGTGTGCTCACACGCTCCCTGGGTCATCCCATCCAGGGATGTTTGGAGCTGTGACAGGCTCTGCTCTTGTTAGGAATCTCACTGGGGTGAGGGGCTTTGGGGGTTTCCATCCACAGGGCTGGGTGCTGGCTCAGGAGCTGGGTGCTGGGGCTGGGACCAGTCTGCTGCAGCCCAGCCCTGTGCTGGATGATGGGATGTGACCAGAGGGATGCACAGCGAGGTTTGGGGGTCTTCACTCCTTAAATCACAGCCTTCAGGTTGCATGGCTGGGGTATCAGCTGGTGCTGGGGATTAGGGGTGGCTAGGACCCTCACCCCAGGGTGCTTCTGCAGCACGGGGACAGGGGTGACACAGAGGAGCTGGGGAGGGAGCCTGGGAATGGATTCCCACCGGCTCTTCTGGGAGGAAGTGCTCGATACCCACCGGGAGCGAGCTCTGCACTTTCTCACAGACCTCGGCTTTCCCCCAGAGCCCTGGGGGGAGGCTGCCGTGGCCTTCACCCCATTCCCAGAGCTGGGCTGTGCTGTCTTGCATTCCTGCCGCAGGGCCGGCGCCAGACGGGGGCCAGTCCCTCTGCTCCCCCGGGACCCCTCCACTGGCCAAACCCACGGCCCCATCCCAGCTGGGATTTTTCTTTGTAGTAGAGTGGTGGGGAAAATCCCCAGTGCTGCCTTTTCCACCGAGCAGCAGTCCCAGGAGCAGCAGGTAGCAGAAGATGCTTGGACTTCAAGGAGATGTTTAGCACAAGGTAGTTTTGCCTCTGACTGCACTCAGGCCACAAGATTTCTGCCTTGCAGAGGGGCTTTTGGGATGCAGCCCCTTCACCCTGTCCAGCTGCAGGGATGCCCCACAGAGCCCATGGATGCCCGCTGGAGGTGGGAATCCGAGGGCCGAGCAGCCCCGGACACCCAGGTCCTTGCTCAGCACTTCTGCAACGTGTTGCTTCCTGCCCCAGCAAATCTGCCGTGCTTTGCAGAGCTCCACGGCATCATCAACATTGCAAAACCCGCAGTGGCACCCACTGGGGCACTCGGGGCCGGCAAGGAAGCACTGCTCAACAGCACTGCAGCCACAGGCTGGCCCATTCTGTGTACCAGCACCGGCACCGGCACCATCCAAGGCTGCACTGCAGTGACACACAGAGCTGAGCTGGGGCTGAGGTGTGAAATGCAAAGCCGCCCGCTGGAGTTATAAATATTTCTCCGGCGAACACATTTGTGCTCAGCACTTGCAGGTGGCAGCTGGAGCTGGCGAGGGGCCGGGTGAGGAAGTGGGGAGGTTATCTCCCGCCCGCAGCAGCGCCCATAGCTGGTTCCCACTCCACCGTGCTGGCAAGACATGCACATGTGGGCAGGTCACATGCGTCCAGGACCCGCATTCCCTGGGGAGATGCCGTGTGTCCCATTCTTGCATCCTGCAGGGCTGCCCTGAGGCTGTGGGGATGGGCACACCCAGAGTCCCCCAGAGGAAGTAGGCAGGAAGAAATAATTTCTAGAGTTGCCTGCTCATCAGGGTTGGGTTTTTTCTTCACCCCTCAGCAGAGGTGGGAAGATGCAGCCGCTAGATTTGCCAGGGCACAGGAGACTTCTGCTTCCCGAGGTTCCCAGGTACCCAGCAGAGATGCCTCAAACATAAAGCATCATATACACCCCAGACCACAGGGATGTTGTGCCAAGCTGGGACTGTTGATGTGGGTGTAACAGGGTTACAACAGCCTGCATAGTGCCCCATGCCCAGCCCAACCCAGGACCAGGGGCTCTGGGACCCCACACCATCACACCATGCCAACAGTAACTCCACACTCATCCTTCCTTTCTCCTTGCCAGAATTTTTCAAGTTCAAAGGCTTTGGGAGCCTGAGCAGCATTCCCCGCACCTTCACCTTCCGGCGTGTCTCTGTGGTCCCCAGCTCACCTGAGAGTCTCAGGCCACATCTCCAGCCTCCCCATGGCTTCCTGGGAGACCCATTTGACAGCACCCAGGATGATCTCAACACCGTGCCCAAGAGCCCTGGCCCCTACGCCCAGTCATCGAACATGTACTCCCACATGGGCACCATGCCCAGGGTGAATCTGGGCAAGGCAGGGAAGAGCATGGGCAAAGACAAGAGTAGCCACAACTGCTGGGAGAAAGGGACTCCCAAGTACAAAACCTCCCAGACAGCCCTGCTCCCCAGCCTCAAGTGCCCTGAGGTGTCCAGCACACCTGGCCCTGGCACAGACTCACCCTTGGCTGTTGGACAAGCAGAGCAGGAGGAGGAAGAAGCTGAACCTGGGGACACCCTGGAGGGAGCAATGGCCAGGACAGACCAGGAGCCTGTGGAAAATGTCTCCTGCCCTAGGACACAGACACCGAGCTCCAGCCCAGCTCCAAACCCCAGCCAAACCACAAGCCCTGACGCAGCAGCTGGAGCAGAGACCACTGCTGGGGATCTGCTGGAAAAGGGACAAGAACATCCTGACAAGATCTCCCCAGACAGGTATAGCCCTTGAGGTTTGCTCAGCCTTCTGCTAAGACCCCTCTTTTCCCCCTCCAGGGCAAGAGGAGGGGGTTGGGACAAGCCAGGGTCACTGCAATGTCCCCCCGTGCCCACGGTGCCAGCGGGATGCACCTGGCCGGTGGGACAGCACAGCTGGAGCATGGTCAGGTCAGCGGCTCCATGGGAACGAAGTTTCCTGTGGGATTTCTGCTCCCTCCTGTTTCCGGACGGGGTGGAAACATCTCGCAGCCCCGCTCTGCCCCGGCATCTCTTTGTCCTGCGGCGGCTGCGTTCCAGCACCAGGATGTGCTGCTGCGGAGAGCTCACATCATCTCTGTTACAGCCTCCTCCGCCTCTCACTCTCCTTTCCACCCCCTCTGTCCTCTCGCCCTCTGCCGAGCAGCACTGCCTCTCCCAAAGCACAGGGGCAAATCCTGAAACCAGACGCTCTGTCCGCATTTCATCACCTGCCAGTAAACCCCCACTCTGGGCACAAACCCCCGCCAACTCCAGGCACAATCTCCCCCTCCGGGGGAATTTGGAAGTTCAGCCTTCTGAGATGACGGATGGATTTTTTGGAGGGCTTTGACCGCAGAATCAGACAGAGGGATTTTTGTCCCCCAGCCCCATAGCATCTGGGCAAAAGGGGCCAAATGCGACGCCAGCCCAGCAGGGTGTGCGAGACTGGGGACACAGGCAAAAGCGACTCCAAATTTCTCACGCAAACACTTCTCCCCCTTTCCCTGGCCTGACTCTCCTCTGTCTGCACTCAAGTGGCCCCTGGTGTCCCTGTTCCCTCTGCACCGCCCCGGAGCCGGGGGCTCCTTTTCCTGGCACTGAGCGTTCGGGAGGTCCGGGAGCGGGGTGAGAAGGAGAAATTCGTGCCGGCGGTGGGAGCCGGGCTGTGCCGGCCACACATTCCTGCCGGCCCGAAGGGTGGGCCGAAGGAGGGCTGGGACGGGAAGGAGGAGGGTCCGCCACCGCCTTGCGCGCCCCCAAGTCCCGACGCTCAGTGCAAGGCGGGAGAGCGCGGGAGAGCTTCTCGCCATCCCGGAGCACAGGCGCTTGCTGGATCCCGCGGGGCCGATGACAGCGCTGGGCAGGAGGTTTCCCACCCTGGGACAGGGCAGGTAAGGGGTCCTGGCCCCCCGGCCACCCCTCGCACCCCGCCGCAGCGGAGAGGATGGGGAGGGAGAGGCCGGGAAGGGGCTTTGCGTGGGGAAGGCGCAAAACTTCGACGCAGATGCCGGAGCGGAGCCGCTGCTCGGGTGCCGAGGCCCCCAGCCCGTGGTGGTGTTTTCCTCAAGGAAAGCTGCTGAAACCACAGCAGACCCAGCGCCAGGGGCCGCAGCCAGCTCGGGGGACCGGGGCCTCGGAGGTGTGGGGGGCTGGTGGTGCTGCCACATCCTTCGGTGAGCACAGAGCCCCAGCAGTGGCAGAGTCCTCGAGGAGGGTGCAGAGGGCTCACCCAGACCCTCTGTCTCCCAGAAATTACTTTGATCCCAAGTCAGTGTGGCTGGGAGCCAAGCAGGACATGGGTGGGTCATGTGGGTGCCATGAATCTGGGGAGTGGGTTCCCAAAAATTTGGGGGCCAAATGCTCTTTTTGCATCCTGTGGGGCTTCCCCGATGATGGGTGTAGCCTTGCTGCTTGCTAGGGAAACTGAGGCACGACAGTGACCAGAGCAGGGTAATTTCTGCTCCTCCACACTCTAACCTGGAGCCTCTGCCACAGCCCCTGGCTCAGGGAGCAGCCGTCTGCCAGAGCCATCCCAAGGCCAGGCCCTGCTGTGGGGCGGGTGGGAGGAAGTGGGACCGGGATAATGCTGCGTCCCAGCCCTTCCTCCTGTGCAGGCACATCCCTGGGGATGGGGACAGTCTGTTCCTGCCAGGCCATGGCAGCAGCATGTCCCCTGGGCGGGCAAATAAATATGGCCCTGGGGCACGTTTCCACCTGCCCCTCTGGAATATTTCTGGTAAGGACAGTCCCCAAGACAGGGTGGGCTGAGGATGCTCTTAGGCAGGAGGGCTTCCCCAGAATCAGGCCTGTGACGGGGGAAATTGTGCTGCTGTGGGACAGGGAGTGGCACCCAGCCTGTGGAGCTGCTCAGAGCAAGGCGGTGGCTGTGACTCCAGCAGAGACACGCTGACTAACGGGAGATGACCGCTGGCAGGTCACAGATGACCGCTGGCAGGTCACAGGCCGGACGTGACTCGGTTTCCCTGTGCGCACGGCCGTGCGTGAGGGACGGGAAACGCTGCTTCCCGCAGGCACTGCCTGACACTCCCTGCAGACCCCTCTGGCAGCACTGCTTGCCAAAAGCTCCCTGGAGGCAGCTCTGCAGAGGGGGAAACTGAGGCACAAGGGTACAGCCTGTGCCAGTGTCCCAAGGAAAGCAGAGCCTAGGCTTCAAACCAGGGCTGGACCCACAGGATCCTCCTGGACTGTTCCCAGCAGCCAGCCTGGAGCTTGGCACATTTGCAAGTCATAGTGATGCCTTCCCGAGCCCAAAGGGAGCAGGCTCCCCACCGACCCCCCACTCCCCAATACCACTGCTGTAGCTCTGGGTCCCAGCAGCTCAGCCACGGCCGCACTCCAAAGGCAGCCCTGGAATTTCTCCCAGGCGCTCATCTGCCCCCAAAAATGCCGTTTCCTCCAGGAATGTGCAGAACCAGGGGGGCTGCGGTCCCAGCTGCTGCCCTTCCCCGGCACAGGGGCCTCTCCTGCCTGGGCCCTCGCTGTGTCTCCCAGCTGCTCCCATGCTCCCGACTTCCTGCCCAGAGGCCCCCCGTCCTCCTGCCGGCTTTTCTCACGGCTCTCGCAGCACCAGGCGGCTCTGCGGCGTGTGAAGGGCAAACAGGCTGGAGAGGCAGCGCCGGGGTGGGCAGGCAGCCCACAGCTGCCCAGGGGAGTCTGCATCTATCCTCGCTCCCAAATGCTCCGCTATTTTCTTCACCTCCAAAAAATATAGGCTTGATTGCCAGCCCCCTTTCCCCCTCCAAAGCTGGACACCAGGGGATGCGGTTTCTGCAGTGTGGGCTTGGAGAATGACAGAATTGCAAAGGTTGGAAAATACCACTAAGATTGAGTCCAAACGTCAACCCGGGCCTCCTATGTTCACCATTAACCGTGTCCTTAAATGCCGTGTGTTGAGGCACAGGAAACGCCTCCCGCAGGCACTGCCTGACACTCCCTGCAGACCCCTCTGGCAGCACTGACAGCCAAAGCTTCCCTAGAGGCAGCTCTACAGAAGGGGAAACTGAGGCACGAGATGCCCATCCATGTTTTTTAAAGACTTCCAAGGATTCCAGAACTGGACATTACAAAGGCCTCCTGTAGACTCTGTGACAACACGCTGTAACGCCATGGGGGATGTCCAGTAGAAAAATGTCTGGCAGTGGTTGCCTCTGCTATCCCTGTTTCCCTATGGGGAGACCACCAGGCACCACCTTCAACCTGGAGAGAGCCCACAGAGGAGGAATTTGGCTCCCCAGGGTTGCTACCAGTGCTGGTCTCACAGAGAAGTTGTGTGCAGGACCCTCAGCAGTTCTCAGTATGTGTCTGATGAGGTGGCTCCTGTCAGGGAGGGGACATCCCAGGTCTACGATGACCTTGGATTTGGTTATTCCTTAGTTGCAGCTGCCTGTCCTGGTGTGGCAGCCTGACACTCCCAGGCCCCTGCTGCTGCCTTGTGCTCAGTTAAGCAACCTTGGCAAACAGCGGGATGTCCATACTGAAGCTTGGCACTGGGGAGGCAGCAGGTTCTGGATTCTGTTTAAAGACATCTGGTTTATTGTATTTGGTTCTGAAAGATGAGACCTCAAGGCAGCACATCCCAGCTCAGGCTGTTACAGACTCTCTTCTTTGGAAATCTCTGTTGTTCCCCTGAGACTTCTCCATATGGACACATACCTGGACCATGAGCATGAAAAGCAGTCGCAGTCAGGACATTAGGCCTAGCTTTGGTAGGATTTGAATTCTGTAGGGTTGCACAAAGCCATAAAGTCAAAAATGCTTTTCTGGTTGGCATATTCCAACAGCTGCCTACTGGGAATGCAGCTCTGCCAGGGAACAGCAGACAGGGCCCCCCACCTTGACAGGTATCCCCCAGCACTGTGACCTGCGGGGACCCCAGCCTGGCTGCTGAGTCTCCCTGGTTCAGCTCACACCGTCCCAAGCCGATTTGGGGCAAGATCCTCTAAAAAGGCCTCATTCTCCCCTGATCGCATTAGGGAGGATAAGCCCTGTGCTGAGAGTGGGCACGGAGCAGGCAGGAACAGTGCTGAGCCCCTGGGAACCTCTCCCAGAACCATGGCCATGCTCTTGGCACTGTGGCAAGAAAAGGGGCACAGACCCCAGCTCCCCCGGTTGTGCCACCACTGCCTTCAACCTGAATGTCACAACTTACTGCCTTTAACTTACATATTTTTATTGTTCCTCTTCCTTTCAGCCACCATGATGGCCTGGAGTCTGGCAGTGAATACGTGAAGGTAAGACACAGAGCGTGATCACAGCCTGGGTGCCAGAGGTGGAGAGGGGATGGTGGCCCTGGAACTGTCCAAGCAAGCTGCTCAGTTCGGCACCCCTCCTCCCCTCTGGGCTCTCTTTTTGGCCCTGGAAGATATTTCTGGCAAGGGCAGGGGAGGCAGAGGACACACAAACCCTACGTGGTCGCCTCAATGCTGTTCCCACAGGAGCTGCTTGCGTTTCATGTTCCCAGATACTTGTGAACGCCCACAGACACAGCCTCCTCCCTCCGCCCCCACGTAAAAAAAACTGAAGGGTTTGAGCCACTTTCGTGGCTGTCACATGAAAGTTGGTGTAAATCTCTCCAAATCTTTTGCTTATCCTCCAGCAAACTATTAACATTCCTGAGGACTCTTCATGTCTGGCCAGAAATTCATTAGTGAGGCGCCTGGCTCTAGAGGAGAGCGGCCCTTTTGCAGGAGGCTGCTGGCATGGTGGGCACTGGGCAGGCACAGAGGAGTGGTGGCAGGGGTGCTGTGAGGTTTGGGCACAGAGCACTGAAACCCACTGAAGTGAGAGTGTGGTCACTGCCATGCCATGGCCTTTGGGGTGTTTGTTTAATGAAAGTTGGAGCTCCCTGAGCCCAGTTGTCCAGTGGGGATCTAATCTAGTCTGCCACTGGACAGATGGACTTGTTGAGAAGTGACTTGAGGTGCCCAGCCTGGGTGGTCTTAATTAGCACAGATCCCTGCACCTTCAACTTTTGGATTTGGGGCTCATGGTGGTGGCTGTAGCCAACATGGAAATGTGGGAACCCCCTGTGGCAGCACCAACTGGCAAGCCTGGGAGAAAGCTGGACCCTGAGCTCATCTGCTGCTTCCAACAGGCGTCACCTCCCTGCACATCCATCCCTGGGGCTAATGAGGACCCCACATGCTGAGTCTGGCAACTGGCAGCCTCTGGGCACTGGGGTCAGATGAGGTTTTTGACGTGTAGCAGAGTGATCCCGCGGGTGGGATGTTCTCCTCTCTGCGCCCTTAAGCCATGTGGGACTGGCATAATGGGAGCTCACAGGGCTGGGAGTGGGATGTGTGCCAGGATAACAAAGCTCTGACTGGGCGTATTAGGTCTGGCTGTGATGTAGTTCATTTTCCCCTGCAAAGCCAGTACACTGGCCTCTGCAGGGAAGGGCCCTGGTATGGGGACCTCAAGATGTGCAGAGAAACTCCTGCTCCTGTGAAAGCAAGGAGGAGTGAGGAGAGGAACAGAATAGTTTGGGATGTTTTCCCTGGCACTGTCAGTGTGTGCACCCAGAGATGGACACATTTTATGGATCATGATTTAATAGACTAAAACAATACAGGTGGGGAGCAATGGATATGGCTCTCCCTTTTGGATCAAGTACTTTTTGGTGAGCTGGGAAAATTCCCTACCATCCAGTCAGATCCCAGACCCGAGCTATTTGGCCTTTATTTCTCATCCATCCCCATGGTGTCCAGAAACAGCCCAGGGGCTGTGATTTATACAGCTCTTCCCTTTGGTCAGAGAAGCAACTGATGGCTGCAGTGACAGCAGCTATTTTAGTCAAATAAGTAATTATCTGGAGTGTGAGTGACCGGAATGACAGGGACAATCCAGCTGATTGCAGGCACTGTGCCTGGCTGGCAGCCTGTGCAGCTGCAGGGGGCTCAGCACCCAGCAGTGTCCAGCCCCAGGTCCTGCAGAATTTAAGGTGGGAAAGAGGCTGATGTCCCTGCCTTTGGAGCAAGGGAGGATGGGGCTGGGGTCTGCCACTGGTTAGTGCAGCTGGGAGGGAAACAAGCAAAGGGTAAACACTGGTGAGGGATGAGCAAAGGAAAGACAGGAAGAAGAGCTGGTGAAGGAGAGAATCAGGAAGAGGGAGAGGATGTGTTGCAAAACCCTCATGTGCAAAGGCTGACAGGCAGGTCTGTGTCCACGTGTGCACCAAGGATCTGCCAAACATCAGCTTTTGAGCTTTGGCTGCAAAACAGCCAGGGCTGGTTCTCTTGTCACCTGATTCAACTGGGAGCTAGAGAGGGTTGGAAAGCCAGGATCAATAGGCACTTGGCAATTAATGTGCTTTAATAACAGCCTAAGGGCTGGTATTTCCAAGCTGCCTGGGGATCTGCACATCCAGCTGTCTATTTCAACATCCCAGCCACCCCAGCTTTGGCCTTTGTGCAGGTGAAGGAGCTGCAGAAAAATGTTACCCTTCAAGAGAGCATCAACCAGTAAAGCTGTCACACATCCTCTGAGAGCTCAGTCAGGGATTTTCAGCCTCCCTGTGAGGAGGGGCAGCACAGTCACAGCTGGAGAATTTCACCCTGCAGCACCCTGTGAGGCTCCTGCTCAGTTGTTGGTGAAAGCCTCAATAGGAAACCATGGATCCCATCACAGGGGAGAAACCCTGGCAGGAGGATGATTCACCATCACATCTTTTTGGAGCAGCATGTCCCTGCACAGTGCCATCTGCTCTGTTCCTCAGCCCCAGGCAGGAGACGAGGAGAGTCCATGCTCCCTGCCCGTGCTGGTGGGGCTGGAGGCACCCATGGGACCCGTGGGACCTGCTGCCCCATGTTCCCTGCCTGCAGGCTGTGTGCTGCCACCAGTTCTCCCATGCCTCAGCCCTATCCTGCTGTTCAGTGGTGCTGCTCTCCTGTCTCCTCTCTCCCCTGAAAAACCATGGGCAGAGTGAGAGCCCGGCCAGCGCCTCTGAGCTCTTTGTTCTGCGCGGAAGAGCTGCTTGCTCAAGCAGGGACCTATATCTCATCAGCCTCAGATGCTGTCTCCTTGCCTGGTAATGTAAGGGGCTCGTTTGAATTAATTAGCAGGAAGGCTGCAGGGTTCTGTGGTCGGTGGCAGCAGGAATACCTCTCTGAGGTCACAGCAGTGCCTGGGGCTCCTTGGTCCGGGACACGCTTTGCTGATGGGAGGGTGAAGCCCCCAGTTAACAAAGGGCAGCCAAATCCCGGCCGTGCAGGGCAGGACAGATGTGGAGGGAGAACAGCAAGGTGTAGGTCCCTGTCACTGCCAGGGCTGGGGGGGTCCCTGCCTGTCTCCAGCACAGAGCAGCTGCTGGCAGTGGGTTCAGGCAGGGGTTTGGGGGATTTATTCAAGAGTCAAGGCTGGAGCAATGCTTTGAGTCATCAGTGCTGCCTTGCACATCCCATACGTGATACTGTGGCCTTAATTAAACTGAAGCAGAGCCTTAATTAAACACAAGTCAGAGACAGCCTACACAGGAAACAGGCAGCTGGCTCCCCGCCATGTGAGGTGGGCATTGGTGTATCCCCCAGAAAGGTATCACCCTGTGGGGGTGAAGGAAGACAGGATGGGCAAGAGGGGACAAGGCTGCCCCTGACCCATGGGCATCACTGGGGAGAGCAGGCAGATTTGGGATGGGGAGAAAAGGGGTGCTGGATCCCCTCAGGATGTCTGATCCCTTCAGAGGAGCCAGTTTCTCTCAGAGCACCGGCAGCCAGGGGTGCTGTTTCCCCTCGGGGGTGTCTGTTCCCCTCTCTGGAGCTGAGTCACCTCAGAGGAACAAGTCCCACTCAGGGCACGGGCAGCCGGGGTGCCGGTTCCCTTCAGGGATGCCCGACACCCTCCGAGGTGCCGGCTCTCTTCAAGGCACAGGCAGCCGGGGTGCTGATGCCCTCCGGGATGCTGCTACCCTTTGCAGATAGGACTGCGGGTTCCCTCCAGGGGTGCCTGATCCCCACGGGGATGCCTGTTCCCTTTGCGACATGGGAGTGCCGGTTCCTCTCGGAGGAGCTGGTTCCCAGTTCCCCTCAGAGCACCGGCAGCCGGGGTGTCCGATCCCCTCAGGGATGCTGGTTCCCCTTGTGGCATGGCAGCCTAGGTTCCCCTCGGCGGTTCCCGGTTCTCCCGCAGGGCGCGGGCAGCCGCGGTACCGCTTCCCCCGAGGTGCCGCTTCCTCGGTTCCCCGGAGCCGGGGCGGCCCCCAGGGGCGGGCCGGGGCGGAGCTGCCGCACCGTGCCCGCCCCTCGCAGCCGACAAGGGATGAGGTAATCGGGGAAGCGGCTGAAATTGAAGCCCGGCGGCGGCGGAGGCAGCGGCGGTGCAGCCCGGGCCGGGGCAGCCCCCGCCGGGCGCGCCGCGCCATGACGGAGCGGTGCAGCCTGTGGAGCGCCCTGTCCGCGGCCGCCTGCTGCTTCTACCGCGGCTCCTTCATGCAGGTGCAGGTGAGCAGCGGCGGCGGTGGGACCGCACCGGCTGCCCTGCGCTCGGCGCGGGGCTCCCGTGGTGCCGCCGGGCAGCCGCACGCGTGGGGAAGGCGGCGGGGGCGGTGGGAAGGGAAGCGTACGGGGGACCCCCGGCCACGCAAGTCGCCGGGGGCTGTTTTGAACCTCGGGTGCAGCGCTGGAGAGCGGGGGAGCCTCCCCGGGGAGCCCTGCGGTACCCCCGCTCACACGAAGCTGGTGCGGGCAGCGCGCCGGCCGCGCTCAATGAGGCGGCAGCGAGCGCGGGGTGAGCCGAGCACAGGGTCGGGGGGCAGAGCTGGGTCCCCCTGCAGCCAGGGACACGCAGCCAAAGCCACCACATCTCCCCAGACCAGCGCTTTGACAGGCAGAAAAGTCTGCAGGGAGCCCTCACCTGCAGCAGACCTCATGAAGGGAAGCATTTAGCGTCCCCAAAAGGCGGCATGTGCCCGGAGCATCACTGAGCATGGGAGGGAGATCGAGCCCAGATGAACACGCAGCTTCTTGGCCCGGGTCTCCATCTCTGTGCTGCACTGCACAGATCTGAGTGGTGGGAGAAAGCTGGGATCCATCTGTCACCTGTCCTGTGGTGGTTCCAGCGCTGCCACTGTCTGGGCACGAGCCTAGGTGTCCTATTTTTGGACTCTGGCATTCACACAAGAGGGACATGGTGCTAAGAATTGTTTCCCTCATTTACTGAGTTTGTGAGCAAAGGTGTTTAGGACTGCAGGAACCAAGCAGTCTCTGGTCTGAAGCATGAGCTGTAGTATACTGCAAGTTAGAAGGGAGCCGGCAGCCAAGGAAGCTGGCAGTCTTATTCAGTGCTCCTGCTGAGCGAGGTAGGTGCTGAGCTTTAGAGATTATTCTGGCTAAGACAGAGCCCAGAAGCAGCATTTCAAGTCTTGTCATGATTGCGGCTGATCTCAGCGCAAAGCCGGGGATTTTGATTGCTGGTGGGAGTGAAGAGGGAAAAGCAGCAGAGCTTTTTCCAGTTGTCCAAAGGCCACTGAGCAACACAGGGACATGCCCTTGGGCTGCACATTGCAGGGGGTGAGCGGGTGCTTTCAGCCAGCTGCTGCCAGAACAAGGGAGGGACAGGTGAGCATCTGGCTCTCTTTGTGGGGATGAGAGAAGAGATGAAGGGCACTCCATCCCAACCCCAGAAAGAGTTAAAAGTGAAGCCCTAAGTGCTCACCTGGCTCTGCCAGATCTTTCACCATCTATTTGTGTCCAAGCGTGCCCAGCAAACACACACTGAAGTCCCCATGAATGACTGGAGCACTTCCAGCTGACAGCCGCATCCCTGCTCACCGCCAATGGCGGTGCACCCAGCCTGGGAAGCACTGACATCATTTCTGGCCAATAGCAGCTCCGAAAAGGGATGCAGCAGCAGCCGCTGCCGCCGTCTTGGAGTGAGATAAGTAATATATAGATGGATGGAAATATGTGTATACACACACACACCATCACTGCATTGGAGACTTGCTCCCCTGGGGTAGCAGTAGCAGCATATGCCACCACCCTGCCACACAGCCTGGGGTGTTTGTCCCACCTTAGAGCACCCAGATGTTCCTGGCCATCAACTCCAGCTGCACCCCACCCCTGCCAGTAAGATAGAATTGCTCCAGAGCTCCACAAAGGAGCACGGGCAAAGGGAGAGGACACCATGAGGGTAGCTGAGACTAGTCCTAAGAAGGGCTTTGAACTCTGAAAAATATCTTGAGCCAAGATCTGCCTTCAGTGGTGACTAATGGAGATGTGACATAACCAAGAGATGCCTTCATCTTGGGGTGGGCAGATAGGCTGATGCCTTCTCAGAGGCCATTTAGGTTCCTAGACTCATTGCAAGAGAGGACAGAGGAACAAGTGATTTCTTTTCCATATGGATATCAAGATCAGCAGGATAGACTGGCTCACAGCGGGACATGCAGACTGAGAGCAAGCCCATAACAACCTGGGGATTGTTTGTGATGGGATTTTTCTCATGGTCGTGCAGGGTGGAGTAACCATTTCTGGGTGGTGCCTGGACTGGTAAGTGCAGCAGTCCTGCATCAGGCAGAATGATTCTTGGGTTTGCCATGATGCTCAACAAGGATGTTTGCTCCAAAATATATCACTGAAGTAGCCCATTGCCAGGTGTGGAGGTAGCAGAGAAGACCCCCTCATACAAGTCTGTGGCTTTCCCCAGACACCTGTTCCCAATGGCTTGTTACTCCATTTCCTCACAATTCTGCTTCCCAGGCCCCAGAGCCAGAACAGGGATGGAGAACTCCAGAAGGGGTTGGGATTTCCCTAGAGAGGGTCCCAGCACAGGGTAGGCAGCATGAGCAAGAAGGAGAACAGATGTGCTTGGTGCCTTGAGGTTAGTCAGATGTTATCAGCAGGGTGGGGTATGAGTACACCTTGCTCTCCAAGCTGACTTCATCCTCATGCAACTCCTCCAGGTTGGGAGGAGAGAGCAGGAAAGCAGAATGGAAATCACTCCAGTTTCATAAGATTACCTCTGCAAGGATAGCAAGCCAAATGCCAGCCTTTGAAGCTCTCGTTGGAGCAGGCAGAGTGACAGCCAATTTTAAACACACCACAGGCATCAGCACCCTCCATCCCTGCAGCTCTTGCCCTCCCACTACCAGTTCCAGTCCTTGCCACTTATCTGGGAAACGCTTCATCAAGAAAGCAGCACAGAGAGTCAGGGAAGCAGGCAGGGATGGAGAGCCTCAAGAATTGCTTTCTCATGGCAGCTGCCCCATTGTATGGCTGCTCCAGAGGATTCCCCAGCCCCAGGACTGTGAAACAGCTCATTGGGGCACTCTCTCCATCTGAGCCAGCTTGGCTGCTGGTTGGGATTCCTCAAGCAAAGCTTGGCATCATCTCTGGCAGATTTTGAGCTGGTTTGTCTGGTATGGCTGGTTTGGAGAACCACGCTAATCCCCATTTCTTCCTGCTCAGCTGGAAGATGCCTTAGGGTTCTTCATGCTGGAGCCCAGCACCATGCACTCCAGCCAGATGCTAACGGGAGTCCAGGTTTTTCCCCACACCACACTAGTATGCAAGACCTCACACGAGGCTGTGCATCTTTAGACGTTCCCTTGGCACGGCCGAGAGCACCAAGCGATGCCCTTTCAGTGCGGCGCTCAGACATCCGCTCACACACTCCTGACAGCGCCCGGCTGGCCTGCGCCGCCTCGCCAGGCCGTGCCATGCCAGGCCTTGCCAGCTCCTCGGCACCTGGCCAGCTGGCAGCCTGCGAGCCGGGCTCCTCTGAGACATGCTCCCAACGGAGCAGGGGAAACTGGAGCGGTGCTGAAGGGCTCAGGAGGAAACACGGCCCTCCACGGCGCAGGGGACTTTTGTACCAAGGGCTCATGGACAGCCTGGTTCCCACACAGAAGGGTGAGCAGACAGGTGATTTTGGAAGCATGTTGGAGTAGCGTGAGACTCACAACAAGGACTGGTCTCAGTTACATCACACCAAGGAAAAGGGCTCCCCTGATCAGTCTCATGCTGCCTCCCCAGCTTCACAATCACTCCAAGCAGTGGCTGCTTGGTGGCCATGCAAATCAGGTGTGATTTCACTATCCAGGCAAGGAGCTGAAGGGACAGTACCCTCCACATAGCTGGAGGAAGTGCCTCCTGACACCCTCTGCTCACAACTGGGCTCCCTCCCCCATCTGCAAGATGCAAAACCTTCCTTGCCTCTCCCAAACCTCCTGTTCTCTCTTGCTAGCTTAGCTCATGGCTCCTGGCATGGATGCCAGCCAGCTGCTGCCCAAATCTGGGCTTGGAGACATCGGGCACTGCTCAGCTGGGCTGAATGTTTTTCTTACCCTGCACATTTGCATTGGGAGGATTTGGAGGAAAACCCAGATGTACAATGCTGAACAGAACAGGCACTAATCCCTGCTCCAGGGGTGGTGGGGGGAGAGCTGTAATCCAAACTGCTCCCAGCTCAGCTCTGATGGCTTTCACCTGCACAAACAGCAGAGGTTCCTGGGGGGTCCCTTTATGCCCCAGAGTTTGGGGGGAACCGTGTCACAGAGAGGGAGCTGTAGTCAAGGGTCTCTCACTACCCCTCGGCCAAGCCAGGTCTGCTCCGTGGCAATGGATTTGTCACCATGGAAACAGCATCTGCTCGGCCTGGGCCCCCCAGGAGGCAGCCGGACCCCTGCAGCATCCGCCAGCTACCATTTATTTTTAATCGGGCTCAGGAGCACCGTGTGGCTTTGTCTCCAGGAGGGCCCAGGGCAGCAGCAAGTGCTCAGCTCCCTGCAGCCCTTGGTCAGGGGGAGACAATCCACACATCCCTGCAGCTCCAGTCAACAGGACCCTCTCATAGGGAGAATAAACATGGTTCAATGAGCAAGTCAGAGTTCACTCCACACTGTTTTCATAGGCTGCTTCCCACCACCTTTGACTTGACAGGAGTTGGGAAGGGAGGAATAAAGGCATGTCCAGGCTGGTGAGGGCAGGCCCTAGAGAGCACAGTCCAGTGCACAGGCCCTTGGCCACCGCCTCTTCCCATCTCCCCAGGCTGGAGCAGGGTCCCTGGGACAGGGTCTTTGCCTGGTTTGGTGAATGCAGCTTCCTGGACGTATGGAACATCTCCTTTGGGGAAGGAGAGGCCTGGGGTCAGGGTCTTGCTGAGGGGTCCCAAGAACACTGCAAGAGCAGTGGCTACAGGGCAGGAGAGCAGCACAGTGCTCTACGCTTTCCCTTGCTCACACAAGCAAAGTAGAGGAGCAGAGGGAAGTGATATGGGACACAGAGGATGAGGCAGCAGGCAAAGAGGTCAGCTCCAAGGCAAGTCCCTTAGGTATTGGCATGGGGCTGCAGCCTGCTCTGGGGAACCAGCTGCCACACAAGGCCAGCCATGAATGCCAGCCTGCTCCTCTGGCAGTGCCAGAGCAGTGTCAGCAGGGCTTCAGGCCCATGCCTGTCCTGTGAGACAATACCAGAATCCTGCCCCAACAGGCACCAGGGAGCTGGGCCAGCCCTCACTGCCTCCTTACAACTGGCACTGCCATTGGAGGTGAGCCAGGCCACCCAGCCATCCTCGCTCATGGGAGCAGAGGAACAGGACACCCCAGTAACCCCATCCAGGCTTTTTAGTCCATGGCAGTGGCATACCTATCCCCCTCTCAGGACACCACACAGCTGGGATATGGAGGGAACCCAGGAGTTTTAGTTCCCGGGCCCTGCTCCATCATGCAGCTGTGTCAGTACCACAGCAGGATCACCTCAAAGCCACTGTGTCAACCAAGAAAACTGGCCTCATGTGAAGCACACAGGAACCCCAAACCTGTGCTTACATCCCCAAACATACACTGGCTCCATTATGCCAGCAGCTGCCCTCTGGGAACACTGGCCCAGCAGCAGGCAGGGAAGGAGGCAGGCAGGCTCCAGCCAGCAGACACATGGTGCCATCATCCCTTATCTCTCCAGGGGAAAGGAGCAGGCAAATTGCATCCTCCAGGCTCAGGTGCACCAGTGCTGGTGAAAGCTAATTTCTAAAAGCTAATTTCAATGCAGAAGGTTCCCTTTACATTTGTCATTACTATTTATGCTGCCATCAGGCTAAACACAGTGAGTTAACCCTTTGAAAGGGGAACTGTGGTAGATATTTAAAGGAGGAGCAGTAATTCAAGTTTCCTCCTGAAAGAGTGCTTCTCATGGTAGTTCAGCCCCAGACATATTTAAGGGGTTTTCTCCTGCCCAGCCACACTCAGCTCTTAGTTGGGATGGAGGGGCAGCACACCAGGCACAGAGTAGCCAGGCACAATCAGGACATGCCACCAGGAGACCCTCCAAGTGCTCCTGGTGACAGGACCTGGCCATCAACAGGCATGTTACCACATCCTTTGCCACAAGCAGTAATCCTCACACACAGCTGAGTTTCCTGGCCTTTGGGGACAGTTGTGCTCCTGGCAGGTGCCACAGTCCCCACGTGCAGATCCTGCCAGCCCTTCCCTCCCCAGTCCCTGCACTGCTGCACTGCCTGACACTCTCTCTTCTCCTGTACAGTTCTCCAAGGAGAAATACATCCTTGACTCATCACCAGAAAAGCTTCACAAGGAGCTGGAAGAGGAGCTGAAGCTGAGCAGCAGCGACCTGCGCAGCCATGCTTGGTACCATGGCCGCATCCCCCGGGAGGTGAGATGGGGAAGGTGGGTGGCTCTGGGCACCCTTTAGTTGGAATGCTGTGGGAGAACACTCTGAGGCCACACAGAACCAGCCTGTTCTCATGGGAAACATCTGGTCAAGGGCTTCATTAGCACTGAGCTGCCTGATTTTGCCACAGCAAATGCCCTCTTACGGCTCAGAGCTAGGGGCAAAAGGACCAACCAATGCCCCAAATAACACCCCCAGCAGAGCTTCCACTCATGCCCCGTGGTCCATCCAGCCTGGCTGTGGCTGAGCTGTGCCCTGTCCCCCCGACAGGTGTCTGAGAGCCTTGTGCAGAGGAATGGCGACTTCCTCATCCGTGACTCGCTCACCAGCCTGGGTGACTACGTGCTGACGTGCCGCTGGCGCAACGAGCCGCTGCACTTCAAGATCAACAAGGTGACAGTCAAGTCCAGTGATGGCCATACCCATGTCCAGTACCTCTTCGAGCAAGAGAGCTTTGATAATGTGCCTGCCCTTGTCCGCTTCTACGTGGGCAACCGCAAGGCCATCTCGGAGCAGAGCGGGGCCATCATCTACTGCCCCATCAACCGCACCTTCCCCCTGCGCTACCTGGAAGCCAGCTATGGGCTGGCCAACGGGAAGCATGGGGGATCCCACAGCCCCTCCACCCAGAAAGGGGGACACATCAAGAGGAGGAGCATCACCATGACAGACGGTCTGACCGCAGACAAGATCACCAGGGCTGAGGGGTGCCCAACCAGGTGAGCTTGCAGTCTCCATCCTAGCTCAGCTGAGCAGAGGATCAGCCTCCGGAATGAGGCAGGGCATGCTCAGTCACTGCTCTCTGAGCAGAGGTTGGGGATCAGGGATGGAAGAGGGAGACCAGCAGAGGCATGGGGGGAAGAACCAGTACTGAGCTGGAACTGGGGTTTTCTCCAGGCTGGCTGCCAGCCACGCTGAGCTACCACAGCAGACGCCCAGCGAGCAGACATGACTTTAGCATCGCAGGCCAGAAGCCAGAGAGTGTTTTACAATCACCCAGTCCAGGATTACCAGCATGTCAGGGCTTGTTAGAGCCATGGAGCTGAGCTTTCCCAGGCAAACATGAGAGGAGAGTCAGTCCCAGACACTAAGACAGCATTTGTTGTTTGGTTTTGAATGGCCCTTTTAGTTTCAGAGCCCTTTCCATTCAGCATTTGCAAGGAGTTACCAAGCAGAGCTGAAAGCCTGATGGGCAGGAGGAGACTGATGAGTCTGTGCTGATGGAGTCTGCACAGACCCTGGATCACAGCCTTTGCAAAACTGAGCTGTTCACATTAACCCTGGCCAGCTGGGCTTCTCCAGAGGTGGAGGAGGAGCTGGGCCAGCCCTCCTGGGGCTGTATGGCTCACTTTGTATGTCTCACTTTTGGCAGTCCCAGGCTGCCCAGAGCCCTGCAGGGAAGGCAGGGCCGCACACATATCCTCATATGCAACAGCCAAGGGCAGACCCATCTACCCCTGCCTCCAGCAGGACACAGCCTGTTAAGCCAAGCTGCTTTCTCACCACCCTGACCTTCTGAGCCCAAGGGCAGGGTCAGAATCCACCAGCAGAAAACAGGCAACCAACTGTTATGGCTGGGAAAACACTCAGACTTCCAGAAGAGTATGCATTTCCAGAAGAAGAGCCCAGATCTATCAGTCTTTCCTCATCACTCATATTTTCCCTAAACCCCTTATCACCACCACTGCTGTCCCATCCTCCTCCCACTGCTGAGGCACAGTGTTCCAAGACCAAACACATCACAGCAGCGCAGCCCTCACCCACAGCAGGGAGGGCAGTGAATTACTTGCAACTCCTTGCAATCCTCCGTGCACTGAGCATCTTTTGCAGCTCTGTTGGCACATTGTTGCTTGTTATGTAACTTCCCAAATCCCATTTCTAGGTGCTTTTCAGCTTTGGGTCAGAGCAACAGTTCACCTAACCAGCTCAACACAGTTCCCAAGTAGAAATAGAATAACACAGTGTAAGATACCACTTTCCAGCACAACCCTGGAAAACTACTGTCTGTGCCTTCTTTGCTAGATTCCTGCAGCACCCTGGAGTGGGACCAAATCCATCCCATCCCAAATACCTTGGCATGGCATACTGTTGCATTGCTCTGCTCTCCTCTGTAGGACCAGGGTCCCTGCAGGCAGGTCTGTCTCTGATTTGTGGGGGTCAGTGGGTAGTGACCCCTTCTGCTCCCAGCTGCTGCTGCTGGGACTGCCTGCTCACTGCTCCAGCTGAGCTTGTTATGGGTAGTTGTGGAAGGAGGTGATGACCCAAGGGAGGTGTTGGGGGCAGCAAACCCTCATCCCAGCCCCTCTGTGCTTGCCTGGGCCCTGCTTTAAGGGACTAACCTGTGCCCTCTGCCTCCTTCCCAGCGTGTCCCTGCCCCACCATAGAGACATCATTCGCAACTGTGCTGTCAGTGTGGACCAGATCCAAGACCTGCACTCCCCGATGTCCCCCATCTCTGAGAACCCAGCATCACCTGCCTACAGCACAGGTAGGTATTGTGCCTCCATCCCTCTGGGGCTGTGGATCAGCCTGGACTTGGCACTGCTGTGATGCAGGGACCTGAGGAGGGGGACTTCAGGGACAGAACCTCAGCCAGTCCTCGGCTGCATCGTTGTGCAGCTGTCCTGGGACCAGGTTGTTCTGTTTTGGCAGAGGGGTTTTCCCCTGAGCCCCATGTCCCTGGGCTGCTGCATCTGCAGTCCCTATGTGTGTGTGCACCCTCAGGCTTTGATAAGTGTCTCCTCTGCTCCCTACAGTCACACGGCTAAAGCCACACGCCTGCCAAGCATCTGGAATCACTCCAGCCTCTCCAGTCATAAGAAGGTCCAGCGAACCCCAATTGTGCCATGGGAACAACAGCAAACCCCTTCCAGACCCTGCCCACAGCTCCCATTCAACTCCCTGCCATGGGTACGCCCGCGCCTCCCCCTCTCCCTCCGTGAACAGCTACAGCGACCCGGACACGGGGCACTACTGCCAGCTGCACCCCACCTCACCCATCAGCAGGGACCGGCCAGCCCATGACACCAAGCAGCTACCAACAAAGAGCTACGTGGAGAGGCTAAAGGTGGAGGAAGGACAGAGAGGGACTGTGGAGAACAGCTCTGGGGAAGCAGAGGCAGGGCAGAGGCTGAAAGCAGAGCTGGACTTCATGGGCTTTGTGCCCCCCACTATGGAAACAACCTCCTCCTTCAACCCTGCTGCCTTCCAGTCCTTGCTCATCCCACTGGATAACAAACCTCTGGAGATGACTGTGCTAAAGAAAGTCAAAGAGCTGCTGGCAGAGGTGGATGTGAAAACACTGGCCAAACACATCACCAAAGTGGACTGCCTGGTACGGCCAGGGCCTGGAGGGAGGGATGGGCACTGCTGCCCTCCGACTGATCTGGGTTGGCAGGGATTAGTGCATCCCTGAACATCAGGCAGCCCCTGAGCATTGGAGCATCCCTGCTGGGCTCTCCTGTGGTATATCGGCCAGGGCAGGCAGAGGCTGGGCTGGGGCAAGAGGCTGCCCAAGGACACTTCAGCCTCTCCTCAATTAACAAAGATCTAATCAGCTTTCACCTTCCTTGCCAGGTTGCCCGGATATTGGGTGTCACAGTGGAGATGCAGCAGCTCATGGGGGTGAGCTCTGGCATGGAGCTGCTCACCCTTCCCCACGGCCACCAGCTCCGCCTGGACCTGCTGGAACGGTACGGCACAGCATGGCCAAAATGAGCCCACTGGGTTGCCCTGCACGGCCTGGTCCAGCTCCCCAGGGTGTTTCCAGCCTGGCACAGGGGAGGGGAGAGGAGGAGCCCTGTCTAAGCCCACAGAGCATCCCCTCTCCCTGTGCTGACCATGCTCTGTGTCTTGCCCCCTTGGCAGGTTTCACACCATGTCCATCATGATCGCTGTGGACATCTTGGGCTGCACAGGCAGCACGGAGGAGCGGGCAGCCCTACTCCACAAAACCATCCAGCTGGCTGCCGAGCTGAAGAGCACCATGGGGAACATGTTCAGTTTTGCAGCTGTAATGAGCGCCCTGGAAATGACACAGGTACAGGGACACTCCTTTAGTCCTCACGGCCTGGGCTCAGCCCCTTGCTCAAAATGCATCCCTCTCCCTGTGTCCTGTAGGCTCCAAGAGTCATTGGGATGGGTGAGAGGGGAAAATGCCCCGGGTAGGAGGTAAGGGGCCACATCCGCTGGGATGCAAGTAGGGAAGGGGAAGAGCCATCCCCTCCACAGAGCAGACAGCCTAGTCCCGCCAGGATCCAATTGTTTTTCCGTGGTTGGGCTTTTTGTTTTGTGCTGGGCTGTGTTCCTTGGAGGAAATGAATCTGCCCTCCGGTACAATACAAATCAGTCTCAAGGCTGTGGCAGCAGCATCTCCGGGCCACACTGCTCCCTTTGGAAGATGAAAGGAGATTAAAATTCAATTTTAAATCAAGCCCAGCTGGGAAGTCTTGCTTCCTGCTTGCACAAAGGAGGTGGAATGGCTGCCCCCTCCCTGCATCTCATCTTCAAGGCCACTGCGACGCAGGGAAGTTGCTGTCCTGGGGCACGGGCAGGGGGAGAAATGCTAAGCCCAGCCTCAGTGCCAGAGCTGTGCTGTGTCTGGCCACGAGCATTGGTGGAGGAGGCTGGTTTTTGGGAGCAGCAGGCATTGTTGTGTGCAAGGCTGGGGACTATGGCTCCAGGGTCAGGCTGTTCTCCCTGGTGCCTGGAAGTTGTGCTGCCCGCCGCACCTTCTACCTGCCCCATCTCCTTTCAGATTGCCCGGCTGGAGCAGACCTGGATGGTGCTGCGGCAGCGGCACACAGAGGGTGCAATCCTCTATGAAAAGAAGCTTAAGCCATTCCTGAAGAGCCTGAATGAAGGGAAAGGTAACAGGAGCAACTCCCCTTGTCTCAGTTGCTTTCTCCTTCCCACTTTTGTCTGGGCGTGGTGTCACTGTTTGAGAGCTCTGACCCTCTCTCAGCTAGTGCCCGACATGCTCTGGCTGCTGAACCACCCCAGCACTCGGCAGAGCCCGTCTGGCCTCGTTTGCTCCTTCCTTCCCAAGGAAGCATTTCATAACTAAATAAAACCAGCAGCTGAGCCAAACCATCGTGCTCACATGGCAGTGAGTGCCAAACCAAGGGACAGGGCAGCCAGTTGGAAAGATGAAAAGCCATGTGTCTCTAATGGCTGCTGCCCTGTGGTTTGCAGAAACCTGCTCCTCATTGCAGCCCCAGGAAATGCAGCCTGAGCATGGCCATCAGATTTCCCTTCCCAGCACAGCCAGAAACCCTGGCTGGGAGGAGCTGGTGTTGGACAAGGCAATGGCCCCAGGCACAGCGATCGAATAGACACAGCAGCTGCTGTGTCCAGCTGAGCCTTAAAGCCTCTCCTGGGAGCACGGTGGCAGGCTGGTGTCATGAGAACTCCACAGGGAGATGGGGAGGGGGACACAGGGTCATGGGGCCATGCAGGGTCCTAAGAGTGCCTTCTCCCCAGAAGGGCCGCCGCTGACCAACACCACCTTTCCCCACATCATACCCCTTGTGACTCTCCTGGAGCGGGATGAGGCTCTCACGGAAAGCCCCGAGCCCTGGGAGGCCACCGACAACGGCGTGGAAGTGGTCATGGCCCACCTGGAGGCAGCACGGATGGTGGCTCACCATGGTGGGCTCTACCACACCAATGCTGAGGTGAAGCTGCAGGGTAAGCAGTAGGGACAGCAGAGCCCTTTTCCCTCTGCCACATTCCCAGTGTGCAGCTCCAGCACCAGGATGGAGCATCCCACAGGTGCTGGGGATCCCATCCCAGGGAACTGACTGTCCCTCTTGCAGGTTTCCAGGGCAAAGCGGAGCTGCTGGAAGTCTTCAGCACCGAGTTCCAGCTGCGACTGCTCTGGGGCAGCCGTGGGGCTGAGAGCAGCCAGGCTGAGCGCTATGAGAAGTTCGACAAGGTCCTCACTGCCCTGTCCCACAAGCTGGAGCCAGCGGTGCGCTTCAGCGAGCTGTAACCCTCCCCAGGCCCTCGGAGACCCCTAACTCCCAGCCTGCATCCCACCAGTGGCTGTGGGCCAAAGGAACGGACCAGGCACTCAGCATCAGGAGGAGAAGAGATGGCCCAGAAAGGCACTGGGGCACAGGCTGGCAATTTTGAGACAAAGAGGAGGAAAAGCAGCCACCTCAAATCTACCACCCACCTCTTCAGGACACAAGCCAGGGGTCTGCACTGCTACTCTGAAGAGTGGGGACAGTGTCTGGGCAGGCCACCACCAGCCTCCACACCCAGCCCTGCTGAGGTCCATGACTACATGGTGCCGCTCACCTCACTCTTTCGTTTTGTTTTTTTCCATCTCCGTCTTGCCCACAGCTGCTGGATCCTGTCTGTAAATATATTTTCACGATTACTTCTTGATGTACAGAGTTGTGAAGGACGGTCCTTGTTGTAAATAATTAGGCTTATTCATTTTGTCATGTAAATACATGTACATATCTCATGGGTTTGGTTCTTACATACAATAAACTTTTATCCCGTTCCTCAAGGGGACCCCCTGTCCTGTGGGTGTCCTTTAAAGGAGCCCCCTGGGGGAGGAGAGCGTGGGAAGGGCTGAATGAACCATCATGCTCAACCTGGCCCAAACAGGTCCCAGACCCCATGGTTCCCCAGTGACAGCTCTTCTGAGGAGGGCTGTGTGATGTCACAGAAATACAAAATGGTTTGGGTTGGAAGGGAACTACAATGGGGTCATCTGGTCCCCAGCTCCCTGTGGACTCCACGCCCTCTCTGGACAATCTGTTCCAGTGTGTGGTCACTGCACAATAAAGAAGTTTTACCTTGTGTTCAGGTGGAACTTCCTGGGCATTGGTTTGTACCCATTGCCTCTTGTCTGCAGCACTACTGAGCAGAGCCTGATCCATCTTCTTGGCACCCCCACTTAGGTGTATATATATATATATATATATATATAAAAATATATATAAAGCTGAGCAGAGATGCAGCTTTATATATATAAATATATTAATATATATATATATATATATATTACCAGCTGTAAATGCTCTTCCTGATCCACCCCAGGATCCCACCGGCCTTGTTAGCCCTCAGGGCGCACTGCTGGCTCACAGGCAGGACCCGCAGTCCTTTCCTGCAGAGTTGCTTTCCGTGTCAGCCCCCAGCTGGGGGCCTGAACCGGTGTTCAGGGTTGCTCCTCCCCAAGTGCAGGGCCCTGCATTTGCCCTTGCTGAATTTTAGGTTGTCCTCTGCGAGAGGCTCCCGGGTCCCCAAGGCACGAGGGGACAGGGGGCACAGGGACCCTGCCCAGTGGGGGGCGGGGCTATGCGGGCCAGACCACGCCCCCTCGCTACATGGCCACGCCTCTTTCCCGGTGCATCGGTTTTCTGTCCCGCCTCCGCGCGGGGCGCGCTGGGAGTTGTAGTGCGGGCGGTGCGGGAGCCGCGGCCGCCATGGCCCCCGGAGCGGCCCCAGCCCCTGTCCGGGTCCTGCTGGTGCTGCTGGCGGCCGCCGCCCGCCCCGCCGCCGCCTGGGACCTGTGGGCGCTGCGCTGCGGCTTCTCGGCGGACTGCGAGTGCGGCTTCGGGCCCGACCTGCGCGGTCAGCGGGAGCGGCCGGCTGGGAAGGGGGTCTGGGGGGACCCTCGGGGGGCGGGGGGCGCGCAGCCGCCGAGGCCGGGAGGCAGCAGGCGAGGGGATTCCGTGAGCCAGCGCGTCTCCAGGAGAGCCTTCCCGGCGGGGTCTCTCGGCCGTGCGGCAACCGGGGATGAGAGGGCCCCGCGGGGTGGTTCCCAGGGACGGGATGAGCCATGACAACCCGCCTTCTCAAAGTCCTGGTTTCACCTCCTTTCAGGTCTGGAGTTTGACTTGGCCACGAATCTGGTGGGGCAGCCCCTGGTGAGGCAGCAGGTGATGAAGGGCGTGAGGGAGTTCCTGGAGAACCCGAATCCAGTGAAACCCCTCGTGATGTCCTTCCACGGCTCGACAGGAACAGGCAAAACCTACGTGAGCTCCATGCTCATCCGCTACCTCTTCCAGAGGGGGCTCCAGAGCCCCTATGTTCACCACTTCTCCCCCATAGTGCATTTTCCCCACGCTGAGCAGATAGAGCAGTACAAGGTAAGGGACGCCGCTCAGCAGTGCCACTTAAATGGGGGGTTTTGTCTATGTCTGTCTTGATCCTCAGTACATATGCATTCAAGCTGTTTCTCGAAGTGAAGTAGGAATAAAAGCTCTTTGTTTTACCCTCCCAGACAAACATAGCTGAGTGAGTAGCTCCATACACTGGCTGAAGGATCCACTAGTAAATGCAATATACTCAGTTATTACTTTTGTCCTGTCCACAGCAGTCCTTGCCCTGATCATATTCTCATTCTTAAATATTTACACAGCTCTTTGAAGGCACAAACAAAAGTGCTTGGCTTAGATGAAAGGCACTAAAATTTCCCCATTGCTTTCCAAATAGCCTGATGGCTATAAAAACCTGCATATCACTAGACTTGTAATCCCTGCTCGGAGAGCATACAGCTCCCTAACAGCAGCTCCAGACTCTCCATGGTGCCATTCTGTCTCTTAGAGCTCAGAAAAGAGAGAAATCAAAATGCCAGATTCTCAGCAGAATGGGGATTCAGCACACCTGGACCTTTAGTATCTGGGTGTTTGGAGAAGTTATTTGTTGCATTGTGTCCTTAGAGGAAATGCTTTTGGAAAAGTAAATCCCTTCCTGGCTGAAGTGCTTCAGATAGGAGTTACACGTGCCCCCAGGCAATGTGAGTGGTTTTGTGTGGGCTGGGAAGTACCTTCAGCCATGATAAAGAGCTGTTCTGGGTCAGTGCAGGCACATGTTTCTGCATCAGAACTGGAGCTGGCAAGAAGCTGAGAACTGTGTAGATACAACAGGGAATGAGAAGAACGTGGGGAGCTGTAGGAGTCTGAATCTCCAGTGTGCTGCTTCCTCCTTTAAGTCTGTAATAAAAGACCTACCACGGGCTAAAAAAGCTGGTAAACAGCCACTGTGTGAAACCCAGAATAAAGGGGCCTCCCCAGCACTGGGTTTTTGAGCTCCAAGTGTGTGGTGCTGTGCAGGGACATGCTGCTCTCAGCACCTTTGGCTCTGCTTGAGCTCCTGACTCAGCCTTCACTCTGGGGCGCTTGAGCCTTCCTCGCCATCTCACTGCCTTACAACTTGGTGGGTGTTTTTCCTAGGAAAGCCTGAAGCGCTGGATCCAAGGGAACTTGACAAACTGTGGACGGTCAGCGTTTCTCTTCGATGAGATGGACAAGATGCATCCAGGCCTGATTGATGTCATCATCCCATTCCTGGGACCCTCATGGGTTGTGTACGGGACCAACTACCGCAAAGCCATCTTCATCTTCATCAGGTGAGAGAGGCCTCTCCATGGGGCCTTCCAGCTCACTGCTGCTCATTTGGGCAGAGGTCGCACCTACTTCAGGGCACACACTTCTTTTGCCTTTCCTTCTCCAAGACTTGAGCCTCTACAAATGCCAAGAGATGCTATCTCACTGTGAACAGACGGATCTGGAGAGTGTGAAAAAGCCTCCTCTGCATGTTATTTGGCTGCCTCTTCAGGAGTTATTTTGGGCCAGGCAACTGGGAGCTTCTGGCTTGCACTCTGCAGGCTGGTGGGTGTCAGGTGCCACCTGAGACACCATTTTCCTGGCTACACACTGGATAAGCCTCTCATTCTTGTGCAGCAATGCAGGAGGAGAGCAGATCAACAACGTGACATTGGCTCTGTGGCGTGCCCGCAAGGACCGGGAGGAGATCAGCTTGCAGGACCTGGAGCCAGCCATCTCCAAGGCTGTGTTTGAAAACCCTCAGAGTGAGTCCATGGAGCTGAGCTCCTCCTGTAGCCCCACAGCCCAGCACAGACAGCCAGGCCTGTTCTAGGAAGCCACCCACACCACTTGCCACCTGCCAGGCAGCCAGAAAGGGACAAGGGGGTTTTGAGGGATTGGAACTGTGATCCCCTTGAGGTTTCCTGGCGAAGGGAACCATCTTCTGAGCCAGCAGACCTGTTGCCATAGTTAGCAAAGTTCTTCGGAGACAAGGTATATTTGCAACTGGGCCTGGCAGACAGCACAGCACACTTGCCAGAACAGCACCGAGCTGTATCAATCCCTACTGCCTGCCTGGATCTCTGTGCTCTGACCTTAGCACAGGGAGCAGAGCTTAAATTCTGACTAGACAAGCTAAATCACCCCATTCCTGGAGAACAAGTCTGGTTGGGGGGGAGGTGACAACTGATGGGTTCAGCCCTCTCCTTATACAAAACCAGCAAGATCTCTCTTCAGCAGAGTATTTTGGCTTCACACACAGCTCTTTGAATTGCAGGGACTGCAGAGACTCTGAATTTAAAACCTTCTCTTCTTTTCCTTGTGCAGGTGGCTTCTGGAAATCTGGGATCATTAATGAACATCTCATTGATTTTGTTGTGCCTTTCCTCCCACTGAAGCACCACCACGTAAAGCAGTGTGTCGTCAGTGAGCTTGTCCAGCAAGGCCTCGAGGTACGCCCAGGTGTCGTCCAGGAAGTGGCTGACAGCATCCCCTACTTCCCAGAAGAAGAGAAATTATTCTCATCAACAGGCTGCAAAACAGTGGCCTCTCGCATCAGTTTTTTCTTCTAGTCACTGGCAAGGGCCTCTCTCAGATCCACATGGAGCTAGAAAGCACTCAGGGCTGGTGGGATGAGCAGTGGGAATGGTGTGTCACTCTCCACAGCATAAGTGCTCTCCTGCTGAACTCTCTGCAGCCCCAAGGAGTCAACTGCAGGATGCAGCTGCAGGACCAGGTGCAAATTATGTGATTTAAAGCACTTTACTAATTCACTATTGGCCAGGTAAGGGTGGATCCACCACCTGAGACATCTGTGATGACATGGGGAAGATGCTGAGAGGGTCTACAGTGTCAGGGAGGTTCTCACCCTGTCAACAGCACCTTCCTGCAGCTCTCCCCTCTTCTGGCAGCTGTTGATACCCAATACATTAAGATTCTGAGCCTACAGAATAATACTTCTTTACAGCATTTTAACAGTTTTTTTAAAACCTTTTTAAGCTTAGCTGTGCCTCAGCTCCTTGGCACAATGTGAGTACTGGTGCTGACTCCTGTGAACACCTCAACACGGCAACAAAGTTTTCAAGGAAGTTTTAGAGCCACCCACATTCCAGTTTCTTTTCACTGTGAATAGGTGCTGGTAGGGACCAGCTTCAACTCCAAGTGAGGGGGACAATGTGAGAGAGGGCAGCACCTGGTCTGCCATGAGCCAGGCTCCCCTACAACCCCTTCATCCATCTCCCCTAAAGGCCAAAGGATTTCCCTGTAGCAAACCAGGAAAACAACAACAAAAGACTTCTTGCTTGTTTTAGCAGACATGAAGAATCTCATCCTACCTCCAGGGGATCCCACAGTGCTGCTAACGGTTTTGAAAATTCCTTTCATTCAGTGATGGTTTCTACAGCAGAGTTGGTGCTATGAGCTCTGGAGCTCCTTGTACATCTGTCTGCTGGTCAGACCTTGCAGGCTTTGGCTGGGCCAGCACCCGTTCAGCTTCTGAGGATGTCACAATGGGGGACCTGGGGACAAGTCAGGGAAGATTAATGCTCCAGGCTGCCAAGCATGGGATGCACAGTCTGACTTTTGCCCAGATTTTAATAGCCTCTGTGCTGTTATGGAATAAGAGGTCAGAGGAACCAGAGTAATTCACTAGCCAGGAACAACCTGCTTAAGGGATGGGTGTAGGGAAACTTTGCAAAGCTTCCAAAGCTCTGCTTGTATGGAAATGAGCTGCCAGTGCTTGGGACCATTCCAGCTCCAGGCCCTGAGCTTTGGGGATTTTAGACACCACCCAAAGGCTGCACAGGAGCTGGCCCAAAGACAAATGTAAAAATTCTGCCTCTTCCAAAAATATGATGCATTTCTAATTTTAAAATAAATCTTTAAATAATTAAACAGTTGAGGTCTTTACATGGATTCCTGACTGCAGGTAGTGTGGAAGGACCTGGAAGATGAGCAATTTCACAGTGATGTGCTGCTGGGCTGGGGAACTGTCACAGTGACCTGGAAGAAAACTCTGCCCTGCTGGCAGGGTGAGGACCCACCTGAAGGGCTGAAGGATGGTTTGGGGAAGGTGAGGAGCGATGTGTTTCCCCATCCAGCTGTATCCCAAGGGTCAGCATATGAGTGGAGATGAAACGGGCACAAACACACAAAACACGAGACCCAGTCCTGGGTATTCACTGGTCCTGCAAGTCCCTCGGGGATCCTCTGCAGAGCCTCTCTCTGCTCGAGGGGGTTCCCAGGCTGCGGCCTCCAGTAACTGCCCGTTAACGCGCTTCGCCGTCCTCACCACGACCACGTCTAGGACCAGCCGGCCTGCAGGGCATTATCGCAGCGGCGACACCGCCCCCGACACCGCGACACAGCCCCCGACACCGCCCCGCCACTGCCTCCGACACCGCCCCGCCACTGCCTCCGACACCGCCCCGCCACTGCCTCCGACACCGCCCCGCCACTGCCTCCGACACCGCCCCGCCACTGCCTCCGACACCGCCCCGCCGCCCGCTAGAAAGATGGCGGCTCTGCCCGTAACCAAGATGGCGGCGGGGGCGAGGCGATGCGGGCGTGACGTCGAGCAGCGCGTGGGCGTGACGTCACGCGGGCAAGGAGGGCGATGCTGGCGGCGGAGGTGGCGGGGCGCGCGCGAGCGCTCGTGGGGCGGGCGGGGCCGCGCGCCATGGTGAGGGCGGGGGGGGAGCGGGGGCAGCGAGGCTGTGAGGGGAGCGCTGGGAGCCGGACTGTGAGGGGAACGGGGGAATCGGGGGAACGGGACTGTGAGGAGAACAGGGTGGCTCAGGACTGGGAGGCGAAAAGAGGGAGCGGGGCTGTGAGGGCAGTGCCGGGGAAGATCAGATCATGGGCGAGCACCGGCGCGATCAGAGCTGTGAGGGAGGCACCGAGGGAAGACGGACTGAGGGGAATGCTGTGGAGATTGAGGCTGTGAGGACCCAGCCAGCTGTGGGAAACCGGAGGGAGCGGGTCTGAGACATGCTGAGGGAGCGGATCAGGCCCGTGCAAAGACCAGGGGCCTCATGGTGGCCTGACAGTGCCCTGTTGACACCCGTCACACAGGTGGCTGGCCTGGGCAACTATGGGCTGTGGGGCACACGGCACAGTGTGGGCATGGAGGTGCTGGACCGGCTGGCCCGGCAGCTGGCTGTGGCTGAGGGCTGGCGAGTGGACAAGCGGTGCTGTGCTGATGTGGCCCTGGCCACAGCCCATGGCCGGGAGCTGGTGCTGCTCAAGCCGCGGAGGTTCATGAACCTCAATGGGCTCAGCGTCGCCAGTGCTGGTGAGCAGTTGGATCAGCCCCAAAGCTTCTGTTGCCACCAGCCCCCTATGACAGCCCTGCTGTTTCCCTGCCCTCCACAGCTCCCTACAACCCCACCCTGCAGAGTCAGGGCCTGGTGAGTCTGTCTCCCCCTCATTTTTTGGGCTGTATTTCTGCTTTCAAAGCTGAGATCTACAGTCTTGGCCCTGAAGATATTTACCTGGTTCACGACGACCTGGACAAGGCCCTGGGCAAGGTGGCAATCAAGCTGGGAGGCAGCGCAAGGTAGGGGTAGCCCCAGCTCTCTGATTGTGTGAGCTCGTTTGAGGCTTTAACATGCCCATACAGGCTCATGGGCTGTTCTTGGCCCCATCCCACCAGCCTTGTAATGTTTCAGCTCTTGTCCTGGGCTTGATCCATTTTAGAGGCAACAGCTGGCTGTTTGGGCAGCCTCCCAGTTCCTGCCCTGGCAGGGAGGGCAGGGAGCCTCCTGGAAGCGGCTATGGGCTGGATTCAGCCCATTGACAGCACCACATGGGCTTTTTATAGCACTCTGCCTCCACTGTGCCTGCCTAGTGCCAGCTTCTGGGGCAGGCTGCAGATATTTAACCTAGGAAAGCTTCCACTGCAGGATGGGGCAGGTACAGTGCTGGGCCCCAGTGCTCAGTCACACATGCACCAGCTGCGACAAGAGCTGACAGACACAGAATGTGCTGTCCTGCCCCTGCTTCCCTCAAACTCCCAGCCAACAGCTCTGAGCCCCCCGGGCTGGATGTTCCTGCAGAACTAGGACATGGGGACTGCAGTCCTTGGCTGGGACCACATTCCCACATTCCTGCAGCAGGAGACCCCAGGGCTATACAGAGGAGGGGGTGTCTCTTACAGACTAACTGTGGCTTTTCTTTCTTTCCCAAGGGGACACAACGGAGTCCAGTCCTGCATCAGTGCTTTGCACTCTAGTGTGAGTGGGACTCAGTGGAACGGGATCAATCCTGTGCCCCCCTTAATGCATGGCTTGTTTCCTCCACTCCCATTTTTCTGATTTCCCTCAGAAAAGCCCCTGCTCCCTTTCCCCTCCTTTTCTTCCTCCCCTTCTTCCCGGAGGGCTGTTGTCTGTTTGGCCGCCATGGAGGACATGGAAACAATTAACTTGAGTGGCTTCTGCCAGGTCTGGCAGGAGCCTGGGATCTCGGCACAGCACAGCAAAAGCCTCTTCCAAAATTATGTTTCTTGGAGCAAGCACTCAAAACCACCTGGAAAACATGAGGAGCTGCTCTCTTGCTGCCCTGCCCCACTCTCAGCACTGTCACCTTGCCTAACTCTGTCTGAATGCTTGAGGGGAAGCTCCCCCAGCTCTTTTCCTTCCTCCCCAGGAGATGACCCGGCTCAGGATCGGCATCGGGCGGCCAGAGGGTGATGTGACAGTGTCCAACTATGTCCTGTCTCCGTTCACCGCTGGGGAGCGGGAGAAGCTGGAGCAGATCCTGGTCCAGGCAGTGACCTGCCTGCTGGAGCACATCCAGAGCCGAGTGCCTACAGAGCCAGGGGACAGGGGCTGACACAAACCCCTGGGGACCCTTGTGGGATGGACAAGGGTGCTGCAGGTGCTCTGGAGTGACCGTGGTGCGGAGCAGAGCTGGCCCAGATGGGCAGCCTGGCTGGGCGCTGGGGCAGCCTCCTTCCCTACACCAGTCCAGGCAGTTCATGTCCCACTTGAGTCCCTGCAGAGGCTCCATACCTCAGTTTGGCACAGAAATTAAATAAAACCTCATCCTGACTCTGACCTGCTCCTGCCTCTCTTCCATGCGCCACCTGCTTGGGTTGTCCTCGGCACTGCAGCTCAAATTCATGTTCCCATCCCTGTTCAACCAGCACGGTCTGGAGGGAGGCTTCTAGTGAGAAATGGGGAGCAATAAGAGCTACTTCTGTAGAGTCCAAAGGCACTTCAGCTTTGTTGAGAAACTGACAAGCACAAAGAGCCTGGAATCTCATAGCGTGCTGCTCCCACTGAGCTACAGCAAGTTTTAGGGCTGGCCTCACAGTTTTTGAGTTCAGTGGTTTTGGCCAGTACTGCGGAGTTTCCAACAGCTGCAGGAGTTCTGGCTTCCCACAGACCCGTTGCAGGTCTCATGGTGGAGAGGGCAGACTGAGGCAGTGTGTCCTCACCACTGCTGTGTCCCAGAGTCCTGGGCTGTGCCAGCATGTTGTGCCCAGCTCTGTATCCCACAAATGAGACACCCAGCAAAGGCAGCTCCTCGCTTGCATCCCAGCAGGCACTAGAACAAGCACTGGGACACGTGCTGGCTGACATATACCACAGTGTTGCTGCTGCTGCTTTCATCCTCTGCTCCAGCTGGCACCAGACTTTCTGCTCCATTCCCAGTTCCCAAGCTCCTCCTGGAGCACTGAGGCTGCCTGGGACCAGGGGAAAAGCTGGGAAGCAAAAGTGTCCCCAGCCTACCATCCCTTCCTCACATATTATACTGTCTGGGACTCTGCACTTGCAGAACAGGCACTTGGCCATCTCCTCCTCCCTGTTCTCCAGTACATCCAGTAGATCCAAGCTTCAGGTCCTGTGTGATCTGGAGCGTCAGAAGGTCCCTGCTGTAGCTGTTCAACCCACCCCAAATGATGCTTTCTTGAATCATTTGGTAGTTTCAGACATCTCACTGTGGGTGTCTGCTACCAAGGCCACCACCTGCTGCTCCATCACCTCCATTCCCAGGGGAGTGCTGAGCCCTGTGAAGATGCCACCCATCTTTCCCACCCAGACCCCAAGAGTGAGCTTTAATCTTCCTCCCCACCCCACCTCTCTCCTTCCCTCTCTTTCCCCCTTATGGATTTCATCCTCAAAGTTCCCAGCTGGGGAAACTGCCAGTCCCTCGCCCCTGCAACACCAAGGTGACCCCAGTGGGGTAATGCCCTGGGAACCTGGGCCAATGCCAGCACCCAGCACATCAGATCAGACAGTCTGCTTTAATCCTCCCTGGGCTTCCACCCAGGCATGGCATGAGGGACAAGCCCGGTCAGTGGCAGGAGGCTACCACGGGTGTCAGCCCAAAGTCCACTCCCCAAAGTCCAGGCTGGTGGGAGACAGCAGAGTTGGCATTGTTTGAGACTGTCCTGGAGATCTGTCCTCAGCAGAGATGGAGCACAGTGCTCCTCTGGTCTCTCCACTTGGCAGGGAAAGGCTTTCCTGAGGCAAATCCTGCCTTGGGTTGATTTGTCACATGCAGATTCAAAGAATCCTGTGGGGCTTGGTCCAGGGCAGCTGCATCTTTGAGTGGGAGTGGGAAGTATAAGGCCCTTGCCCACGGTGCTCCCAGCTGAATCACAATCCCTCATCCCTAGGAGATGTGGACACAGACGTTAGTGGTCACGGCAGGAGCAGCCCCGATGTGTTCACGCCTGCAGCCGAGGCAGTGGGAGGGCTGTTTTCCAGCCTCCCCCAGTCTGGCAGCTCCCAGGGCAGTTCTGCTGCCAGGACAAGCAACCTCAGGCAGGGAAAGTCTGACCCAGCATTAACTGTGTCTATGCTGCTGTGGCACTGAGCCAGTGTGGGTCGTCTGCCTGCCTGGCAGATGCACAGTCCCAAGGAGACCAAATTTTGATGGGAGCAAGCAGTGCTGGGATGAAACATTCCCCTGGGAGATGCCCCAGCTCTTTCCATTTCCATCTGCTTTGCAGCAGGCAAAGGAGCATTCTCCCTTCCTCACCTGAGGGGCCGGGAAGCAGCATGGACTCAGGGAGATGGAGGGCCCTGTCCCCATGTCCCCTCCAGTCCAGTGCAGCCCCACACAGGACATCTGTGCCCCCACCCCTTTCCCCACTTGGAAGAGACATCTGGTCTCTGTTTCCCATTGCTTTGAGTCTGATGGGGAGAGCTGCTGTCCCATGACAAAAACAAGCTAGGCATGTGGAACACATCTGAACATGGCACTTGCAGGGAGACGCTCCCAAGCTGCTCTGTCCCCTGTGCCCTGCTCTCACCATCAGAGCTCGTCACGGGCCGTGGAGCGGAGGTGGCCAGCACTGCCCCGTGAGTCCCTCAGAGTCTTCTGCGAGCCAACCCAGTCAGTCTTCTTGGCATCATCATCCCAGATAGTGGAAGTCTCAGTGTCACTCAGCCAGTTGCTGTCCCCAGCATAGTGCGTGGGATAAACCAGGAGGGGGTGAGCCGAAAATACCAGCAAGTCCCGTGGGGAAAAGTGCCGCTTGTAATCCTCACTGGGGAAAGTGGAGCAGACCCAAGAGGAGAAACTGGCTTACAGAGCATGGCACAGAGGAGAAAAAGCACTGGGAAAACCAGATCAACCACCCGGGGAAGGCTCCATGCAGGGATAGGGGATAGGGATGTGGGGTATCAGGCATGGAGCTGGGGAAGGCTGAGAAGGAACTGTGGAGGGATTACAGAGAGGACAGGACCTGTCGCTCCCAACCAGCTAGGGCTGGCTCTAGGCACAGAGTGGGTCTCTGGCACAGCATCCAGCTGGCCCTGAGACAGGGCTGTCTGGTGCTGTTACGCCTGCAAGCAGGGGGCTTCCAGCTGCTCCTGGTGCACATCCAGAGCCCTAATCTGTCCCTCTGTCCACCTCCAGCCTACCTTTTGCATGCCTGATTCCTGTGTTTCTCCATTCTGTTCACTGGGTTTCCCAATCCCTTCTCTCCCAGGACACCCACCCACTGGTGCTCACTCACCCCCTAAATTGCCTCCCCATCCCCAGACAAAGCCTTACTGCTGACCCCCACCCCAGAGAGGGGCATGAAAGTGCTCCAATATGGGGCTGAGACCGCTTACCAGGGGCAGGGGACCACACAGCCCCCCAGCACCAAGGTACAGGGGGTTGCTCCCTGCCCCTTGCCATGGGGCCAAGACCCTGTGCAGGGCCCACATCAAGCCCCAGCTCCATTCCTGTTCCCCCACCCCATGCTGGCAGAGGGCCATTTTCCAGCAGCCAGTGGCCAGGCAGCAGCCGACTGAGAATGAGCTCATGCTACAGATGTTTTCCTCCAGCATGAGTAATGCCTGCAAGGGGGGGAACTGGGTGAGGTGGTGACTGCAGAGAAGAAACACATTGTCCCACACTGGCATGGCCAGGTCAGCACCCTCCTGCACAACCTGCTCCTTACTTGGGGTGCTTGTCATACATGATGGGCAGATACTCGTCCACCGGCAGCATTTTGGAGAGGGGTTTGGTGGCCAGCAGCTTCTGTGCCCCATGGTGGGAGATGGCGTAGGCCAGAGTCCAGTACGAGTACCCAGCCACCACCAGATTCCGCACGCCTTTCACAGGTGCCTCATCCTCATCATTCACCTGTTTCCTCCCCAGGTAGCTGTGGGGTAGACAGGGAACCATGAGAGCCATGAGAGCCAGCCTTGGGAACCCCCATCCCACATCCCCCTGGCCCCAGTACCTACATGAGGTCCCAGTCCTGCTGTGCCCGCTCCAGCTCCTCCATCAGCCGCTGCAGCAGTGCTGGGAAGGCAGCCTCGAAGCGCACATCGTCCTCGAAGACCACTGACCGCTCCAACCTCCGGGACACAATCTGGGGGAGGGGACAGGGGTGCAAGCCTATCCCAGCACCACTCTGGGCCATACTGGGGCTACTGACCGTGCAGGACACCTCCCCAGGTCCTCCAGATGTCTGTGATGCTCACAGAGTCCCTGCCCACTGCTGGTGGCCCTTAGGGACCCCATGACCACTGTGGCCCCATACCTCCTTCCAGATATTGTAGTGGCTGAGGAAGCAGCCAACCTCGCCCTTGGTGAGTGTGCGGCCGGAGAAGGGATCGTAGTACCCAGGTAGCAGGTCCACACCCAGCACCTTGATGTCACTACTATTGAGGGTGCTGCAAGGCAAGGGGCTGCATCAGCAAGGTGTCCAGCCAGACACTCCCTGTCCCCTCCCCAAGGTGACACCATGGGACTGGCTGAGTGGTCCCCCCACGGTCACCTGCCATCCACAGCATCCACCACCCGTGGAACGATCTCCAGCTCCTGCAGGGATGCCAACATTCGCTGCCGCCGGTCTGGCCTCCGCACCAGGTTGATTAGGAAGATCTGGGAAGAGGAGAGCCCCAACAATGGGGCACATTGTCATGGGGGACACACAGCCTGCCTGGCTACTGCAGGATGGGGACAGGGGCCTGGATGGATGCAACCAGAGGAATGGACAGGGGGACACGAGCAGCTACACTGGGCACTTACTTCATCAAAGCCCATTTTTGTGAGTGGCCTGGGCAGGAGAGAAATGTGCCTGGAGCGCTGCATGGGGGGACCATCCACTGTGGAGAGAGGAGACACTCTTCAGTGGGGCCCAGATTCCCCTGACTGGGCCTGAGAGCCCTGTCAGGACCTGGAGGCCTCCAGGACCTCTCCACCCATGGCCACTCACCCATGGCCTCCAGTGTGAGATGCACAAAGTTGGCACGATCATCCTCCAGTGTCTGGTGGGCCTTCACAGGAACATTGATGTAACCAAAGTGGTGCTGGTTGCACACATGGACCTCCGCACCTGCCAGGTGACAAAGGTGAGCAGCACAGCCCACCAAGCCCCTGCACCCCCCAAAAGCCCCCATCACCCTCACCAGCCTCCTGGCAGGAGTAGGCAAAGACAATGATGTCATCGAAGGCCCAGGTGTAGTTGGGATGGGGTGGGTAGAAAGCCAATTGCAAGGTCTCCTCCTTCCGCAGGTCAATCAGGAAGGTGGCATAGACCATGGGGACACGGAAGCAGCCCACCCGCTGCCGGTTCTTGGTGGGGAAGTAGTCAGCTGTCCGGCGATAATATCCCTGCAGCACATCAGCACAACACCTCCATGGCACAGAGCTCCTCCACCATGGGCGTGTCTCGTTCTCCAGGGCTTTCTGGGCACTTACCTGGGGTGTGATGCCACACCAGAAGTTGGAATAGAAGGTCTGCGAGTCCAGCATGGGGGCCACCACTGACTTGTTCTGTGCCATGAGAAACTTGAGGGTCTGGTTGTTGGTCAGGACACTGTCAGTGTCCACGAACTGCAGAGACAGCACAGGTTCTGGAGACATGGAGAAGCCCACCTCAGCCTGCATCCCACCAGTGCCCCAAGCCCCTTACCAGGATGTAGTCTGCCTGCTGCTCCCGGGCGTAGGTGAGAGCTTCCTGCTTCAACTTCATCACATTCTCATAGCGTTTGTCACTCCAGTGCTTGGGACCAAGCTCATCGGGGTAGGAGCTGGGCAGGGGGAGGCAGGGGGTAACCTCACTTGCTGGGAATGCACAAACTGTGCAGGCTGTTCATGCTGGCAGGCTGAGTCAGCCCCATTTGCTTTGCTCCTCCTGGTCCCCAGCCAGGGAGAGTTGATGTTGCTCCAGGAGCCCCTCACAGCCCACACCTGCCGCCACCCAGCCCTCAGCCAGCCTCACCTGGGCTCCTCTTGCACCTTCCAGGTCACCGAGTGATAGTCCTTCCCCACCGCCCCCAGCCACTCCTGCAGCATTGCTGTCGTGTTGTCCGAGTTGTGGTCTGTTGCACACCTGGGATGAGGGGACATCAGCCTCTGGGGGTCCTCCTCAAGGGATAACCAGGACCTCACCCTGCACTAGAAATGCTCACGGGGCCAGAAGACTGAGCAGTGACAGACTTGCTTGGGAACATAACATGCAATTTGAAGGAACCAAGGCTGCCCAGGCAGGAGGGGGAACACCAACTGGTAATTTCTTCCCTGGTGCCACCGCCAGCCAGGCTGTTCCACAGCTCTCACCCCTCATTCCTGCAGCCCAGTCACAACCCTGGACATGTTCTGCTCACCCTAGCCTTGTGACAGCCCACCATGAGCATTGCAGCACAGCCGCTTTGTTCCCCTGCCCTTGCACCCCACAGTACCCCTGTGCCTCCCACTGTTCTGTAGTGAGAGGAAAGGACTCAACAGGCAGCAAAAAAATTGCCCTTCCTGAACATTCCCTTTGCTGGGCACCATCACCATTCCCAACTCTCCCACCCGTCCTCCCAACAATGTTCACAGAGAGCCCAGCACAGACATAGCTGACCCCACCTTGCACTGGGGGTTCCTGCATCCCCAAGTTCCTACATCCCTTAGCACCCTCGACCTGTCAGAGAGCCCCGGAACATCCCCCAGGCACTGGTGTCATGGGGATCTGACAGATTCAGGGGACAAGGCAGGATCTGTGCCCCCCCCCAGCTCCACGGGCTGCTCTTGAAACACCCTGCAGGGTCCTACGGCCGGGGGCTCCCGGGGGTAAAGGTGAGGACCCCCCTTCCCCTGCCGGCAGCTGATCCCCGCCCCAGCCCTGCCAGGATCCCCCCGCCAGCCCCCGCCTCGGCTCCTCCGCAAAAGCAGCTGCAGAAAAGTTTCCAACAAGTTCAGGCGAGAGGCGACAGTGGCGCAATGAGGAGACAGGAGATTCCTCTTACAGCCAACCCCCAGCACGGTAAAGGGGGCTTGGGAGAGTCTTTGGGAAAGGGGGGCTGAGGGTGAGCCCTGCAGGGAGGGAGAAGGCAGCGTCTGTCCCTGATGATGCAGAATCCCCTTGTGCCCGGGGGTCCCCTCACTCATCAGCCCCACAGCTTCCTCAGGGGCAAAGTGGGGGTCCTGCCCCTTCGCTGGGGGGCAGCCCGAGCCCCTCCGCGTTCCCTGCTGGATCCTACACACGGGGCAGAGCCACTCACATTTTGGGGCTGGGGGCGTTGCTATCAGCGGGCTCCTTGCTCCTCCCGAATGTCCCTGCCCCTTAAGGATCCCCATTCCCCCACAGGCCCCCATTCCTTCGAATATGTTTTGTCCACCCAGGCTCCTGTTATTCCAAGATCACCCAGAGCCCCCAGTTCCCCCACTCTCTCTAGTTCCCCCCCGGATTGTCCCTGCTATCCTCGGCTCTCCATTCCCCAGTCTCCCTTTCTCCCCAGGGCCCTCCTTCTCCCCATCCCCATTCCCCCGGGGCTCCCCGTTATCCCCGCGGTCCCTGTGGCTCCAGCATCCCGGTTCCCCCCGAGATGCCCATTTCCCCACATCCCTCTCCTCCCCTGGGATCTGTGCTACTCTCCGCACCGCGGGGTGCCCGCTCCCCCCGGGGTCCCGGCTCCCCCGGGGGTCCCGCTCCCTCACCACAGGGCGATGCTGCCCGCGGGATAGTCCAAGCGCTCCAGGGCTCCCAGGCAGTGCGGCAGCGAGTGCTGCGCGTTCCGGGCCAGGAGGGCGAGTACCAGGCGCGGTGGGGCTGTGCCTGACCGCGCTGCGGTGCCGGTGCCGGTGCCGGTGCCGGTGCCGGTGCCCAGCAGCAGGAGGAGGGCGCAGAGCGGCCCCGCGGTGCCCATGGCGGAGGCGGCGGGCGGGGAAGGGGCGGGCTGGGACCCGCCGCGCTCAGCGCACCCCCCGCCCCCGCCCCCGGCCCGGCCCCGCCGCCGCCACAAGCCCCGGGGGCCAGCTTGGGTCGGGTTTCCTTAAATAGAGTCGATATCGGTGCATAGCCCTGCACAGCCCGCGGCTGGGGGGCGAGAGACCGGGGGGCACCCCGAGGATGTTCCAGGGCATCCCCATCTGCCCCTGGCCAGCACACGGCTGGGTCTCCACGGAGCCTGCACGGCGTGGTTGGGTGGGCAATGGGATGGGGGGGCAGCTCGTGGTTTGGGGGAATATGGCCAAGGGCGCTGGCTGCGGGGGCGTCATCGCCAAGGGGGCTCATGGACAGGGGGATCATAGCCAGAGAGGTTTGTGGCTGAGGGGGGCTTGTATGGCGAGTGGTGGCTGAGTGGGATCACGGCCATTGTCCTCACCAAGGCAGCCCACCCCACTGAGCCGTGTCCCACCCAGGCTGCCCTCCGTGGCTGAGCATCACAGGCCCACAGCCGTGTCTGTGACGTGTCCGAGCCGCGGGCAGGGGCAGGCCCGGGGCCCGTGGGACGTTTGACCAAGCCTTCTGGTTTTCCACCCAATCCATAAATACAGCCGTCAGCTCCCAGAGCAGGCGCAGGCCTGGCGGTGGTCACGTCCTGCAGAGCAGAGCAGTAACCCCCTGCTCCCCACCCGTAATGCCGGACACCTCTCCCTGTGGCGGCACCAGAGCCCTGGTGAGGGTCGGGTGGGTGCCACACATGGCCAAACCTGTGCCCACCCGCATCAGGGTGAGGGGTGCCCCAGGCGGCTGCGGTCGCTGGCTCCCGGTGTCCCCCCGGGAGGGCTCCATCAGGGTGCAGCAGAGGGGTCGGGAAGTGAACGATCCAGGAACACCTGAAAGAAGCAACAGAGAGCGCGGGGGACTCACAGGAGCCGGCAGTGACTGCAAGGAGAGAAAAACACTGTTTACAGCCCCGACAAATATTTCGGGAAGGGCTCGGCGCCAGCGCAGCCCAGAATTCCCAGCCGTGGAGGACTGCGGGAGGGGCCAGGCGCCCAAGAGCCCAGCACAGCCGGACCCACCCGTGTCCGTGTCGGGACTCCACCCATGTGCATCTCCCCGGGAAGGCTGAACGAGGGGCAGCCCCTCTCCCCTCGCCGGAGCCCGCGAGCACGGCCCCGCAGCGCAGGAGGGGATGCGGGCGGAGCAAGCGCCGCAGGGTGCGGGGATGCCCGGAGCCCACGGCCCCCCCGTCCCTCGGGGACACCCCCGCCGGCACCGCCCCCGCACCGCGGCCCCGCGCTCGGCCGCTGCTGCCACCTCCCGGCGCCGCCGCACCGCCCGTACCGGCTCTCGGTCCGAACTGCTTCTGATCCCCACGTCCCCACAACCCTCTCTCCCTGTCTCACTTCATCCCTGCATCCCCTCATCCCTATATCCCTAATCCCCCCAGACCCTCACCCCTCCATTCTTTCATCCCTGCTCTTTTTCATGCCTGCATCCCTTTTCTTCTTCATCCTGATAACCCCTCATCCCTCCATCCCTGCTTTGTCTCTCAGGGTCACAGCTGCCCTTGCCCTGGCACCCCACACAGTTCAGCCACCCAGGCACGGCCATGGCCCCACTGCCCTGGTACTGCCCTCGCCAGCACTCCCTGGCCGTGGGTTCCAGAGCAGAGGAAGAGAGGCAGAGACTGCCCTTCCCACAGCCCCATCACCCCCAAAACAGGCACAGGAAAGGGGGGGGCTGCTACTGCGACATAGGGAAACTGAGGCACGGGCCAGGGAAATGTGCTGCACACAGGCTGGGACTGGTAGAGAGGCAGAGCATCCAGTGCCTGTCCTCCCAAGCTCAGCTGGGGTCAGAATTATCCCTGCTTTTGCAATCCACCTTCCCCCCACATCCTGGCTGCTGCCGGGCTCACAGTGGACCCTCAGAGCCCACAGAGAGCCAAGTGGCACCTTACAAGCAGTTTTGGGCATGCAATGGTAAAACAACCCTGGGTGAGCTCAGGGAGGAGGGGCGCATGGAGATACCTGTCAGGGCACCTGCTGTGCTGTCCTCAAGGTGACAACTCACCCAGCTCCGTGCTGTGGCTCAGCATGTCCATCTGCACCATGCTGCTAACACAGGGCTGTGACACCTCCTGTGCCCAAGAGGCAGGACTGGAAGGCAGGTGGCAGGTCCCCACATGGCCCAGGGTGTCCCCATGGGGCTCAGGACATCTTCACGTCTCTCTGCACTCATGGTGGTACCTGCAATTCAGAGCCAGCATCAGGCCTGCAAGCATCCTGCCTGGAAAACCACCTTCCCATCCCCAGGGCTCCCAGCGGAAACGTTTACCAGGAGTATGTTTTCTTTTTTCTTACAGGAAAAAGTTGCTTTTGGACCCAGGGATGAGGATTTTGGTTACCTCCCAGCCCTCTCCACCCCTTCCTTGAAATCTTCTAAGATTTTCAGCAAAGCCTTTGAAAAGCTCCAGTTTCTTTAAACGTCCTATTTTCTGCTTTAAAAGGCTCAGCCTTGGTTGCAAAAGGCAAGTAAATAAAGATATGTGTGTGTGTATATATATCTGTACCTATAAATTCAGAGATTCTGTGTGTGTACATGGCTGAGGCCAGTACAAGTCCCTCAGTCAACAAAAACATTTTATTCATCTTTTTTCACAAGAAAAAACATTCTGGGGACCCAAATAGCTACCCAAAGTCCATGGTACTCCCAAGAGTCCCCATTCCCACACCGTGTCTCACTGCCCAAGTGATGGTTTCCCCTCCAGCCTTCTCCAGACCTCCCCTGATTTATCCAGCCTCAAAACATCAGTTTCCTGCTGGGGAAACTGAGGCACGGAGCCCTCCCCCCCTGCTTCTCAGCCCCCCCAGCAAGTGCCTGTCCAGGGGGAACTCTGGAACCAAGGGAGTGCCTGTGAATCCACCATACCCTCTGCTATGCAAGCCCCTCATCCTGCACCATCCCAGCTGTTCCAGATGTTTTCAGCACCTCCCAGCTGTTGGGTAGCTCAGGAGGCCAGCGTTCCCCTCTCAGCTGGGTTTTCCTTCCAGGTTTCTGCTAAACCCATCACATCCATGGGCACTGCTCCGCTTTCCTCCTTGCAGGCTGCTTCTGCAGCGAGCAAAACTACACATCTTCCCACACAGAAAAATACTGGGGAATTTACGCCATCTTGGAGGGATTTTGACCATCCTGGGAGGGATTTTGGCCACCCTGGGGGATTTTGGCCCACCCAAGAGATGTTGTGCCAGAGGAGCTGGAGGCTGATGGGAGCAGCACTCTCATCCTGGCTGTGGGGAAAGGGAGATTTGTGCCACTGTAAATGGGGCAGTGACACATTGCCAGCGTCCCCCAAACCTCCACCCACTGGGAGACCAACTGGGGTCTTCCTGGTAGGCTGTGAAATTCTGGGAGTGTGAAGGTTTCCTGGGGGTCCTTCTTCATGTCCTGCTGGGAGCAGGAAGCCAGGGCCATGTTCCACTCCACCTGCAAGGCACTGCCACCCTTGGAGCCACATTCAAGCCCTGCAGTGGCCAAATCCTGACCCTCCTGGGTGGCACAGCTGGTTCAGCCTCAGAATGGTCCCTTTTCTCCCCAGTCTGGACCACACCTTTTGGCATCAGGGCCAGCAGCGCCCTGGCTTGTCAAACGGGACCCCTAGCACCTGACAGGGGGCAGAGGGACACCTCCTGCAGCAAGGGGAAACTGAGGCAGGAAAACAACGCTAGGCTGTCAGTGGGCACGCAGAGGCTGCACACCGTGGGGCTTCACTCCAGAGACTGCAGGGAGCTGCCCTCTGTCCCCCGCAGTGCCACCTCTCAGAGGGACAGCGACAGAGGGGTACCCGATGGACCAGGTCCCTCCTGCGATGACGGGTGCACTCCCGTCCCCTCCATCCCCTCCCTCCTCTCCCCGCAGTGGGGCTGACGGTCGGTCCCGTCCCAACCCGGGGCAGCTGTGACCGAAAACAAAGCTGTCCCCTTCGGCACAATACCCTTCTGTCCCCCCCCAGCTGCTGACCGCTGGGGTGGGCAGCGGCCGGGCTGGAGGCGTCGAGGGGCCGTGCCAGGCCCCCGCTGGCAGGGGACAATGTTGGCAGTGATGGAGAGTAGGTATTTCAAAAGGTTTTGTTTTCGGGTTGACCCGCCGAGCCGGCGTGACCCCGCAGCCCCCCACCCAGCCCTGCTCCTCCGTCCCAATAGAAACCGGCCACATTCCTGACCTCGAGAGGGGGGGGGAGTTTCAAACCTCCCCGGGAAGGAGACAATGGGGGTGTCAGGGCAGTGATTTAAGAGGGGGGGCTCTTTCCATCACAAAGGCGAGACAAAGGCGCTCGACGCTGGGAAAGGGGCTTCGGCGGCGGCTCAAGAGAGGGGCCGTGGTATTGTGCCTGGCCAGCCGCCCTCGGCAGCAGGGCTGCCAGGGCCCACCGGGTCCCGCTGTGTCCCATTGGATCCCACCGGGTGCCATCGGGTGCCAGCAGGTGCCACCGGGTCCCATTTGGTCCCACCTGCCTGTTCAGCCCGGTCCGAACCGCAGCCCCTCCCGCCGCCACCCTGGACACCACAGTCTGGTGGCTTCGTGGATGTCACCATGACCCATGGTGGGAGGAAGAGTCTCCATGCCCACGTGGGATGGCTGGGGCACCCCTGCTCCCCACATTCCCCGGTCCAGGGCGCTGGCCAGGGACCAGCCCATGCTCAGGGCTCAGACTGGGACCAGGCCCCCCACGGGCAGCTGTCCCTGACCCGGGGGACGCTCAGACCCAGAGCCCTGTGCTCCCCTCCCCGTCAGCCCTCCCGGGTGTCCGGGGCTCCATTCTCCTCTGCGGTGGCCGCTCCCGGTTCCGAGGGCCGGCGAGGGATGAGCAGCTCCTCTGTGAGGAGCTCAAAGGGGCTTTGTGCACCCCGGGGCTGCCGGCACCCAGCACCACCGGCCACGGCCGGCACGGGCACCCCGCGGTGCCCACCCTGCCCGCGCCTCGCAGCCTGCGCCCCCCACAAACCCCCCTATTTGCAGCTGCCCCCTGTCCGACCCTCCTCCTCCATCCCCGTGGGTCTCAGCCCCTAAACCGTGGCATAACCGCCCCACAAAAAAAAAAAAAAAAAAAAAAAAAAAAAAAAAAAAAAAAAGAAAAGAAAAAAAGCAAGCCAGGAAACTGTTTAAGGAGACAACTTACAGTGTCCTCTGCTGCCGAGCTGAGCCCGTGTCTCCAGCCAGTGTCCCAGTGGCGACGGGGTCGGAGCCTGCACGGAGAGGGGAGTTTTTTAACAGGAGAAATGTTTTTCTCCCGGTGCTGGACGGCTGATCCGAAGGAAAAGCTGGAAACAAGTTCATTGGTTTTGCTCTCGTTCCCTGTCCTTGCCCTAATTTTTTTTCCTGGCAGCTGGTGGGAGGAAGGGAGCTGGCGAGGTGATGCTTTTTGGGGAAGTGGGGAACTGCTGGTGAAAGAGGCATTCACCGCAGCGGGAGCCTGGGAAAGGCGGGGGGCTGCCGGGAGGGCAGGAGCCGGATCCCCGAGCAGCGTGCCGAGGCTCGGGGCTGGGGCAGGAGCCGGATCCCCGAGCAGCGTGCCGAGGCTCGGGGCTGGGGCAGGAGCCGGGTCCCCGAGCAGCGTGCCGAGGCTCGGGGCTGGGGCAGGAGCCGGATCCCCGAGCAGCGTGCCGAGGCTCGGGGCTGTGCCCAGCCTGACCATCGTGCCGAGGCTCGTGGTCGTGCTGAGGCTCAGGGCCGAGCAGCGCCCGGCGGCAGGTGGAGGGGCGCCGGCGGGATACACCAGAAAGCCAATGACATCATGTTGTGGGTTTGTTGTTTTTTTTTTTTTTTTTTCCAGGATGAAATTCGCAGACAACTTCCCCGACCGCCCGCGAGCGCTGGGGCTCCGCGGTGAGGAGCAGGACGGGTCTCCCCAGGACACACAGGCGCCCATCGAGAGAGTGCAGGGCTTTATTTTTTTTTCCTCTTTTGGGTTAGAAGAGCTAGGATTTATTTTTTAACTCGCTGGTAAGACGCGAGGGGCTCCCCAGCGCACAGAGAGCGGCGGCGGAGCGGAGCTGCCCGGCACAGCCGGCGCCAGCGCCCCGCCGGGGACCCCCCATCCCCCGGCGGGGCAGGATCCGTCCCCGGCCGCCCAACCTGGGATGCCTCCTTTCGCCTCTTCCCTCTTAATTTTGTTTAGAAACTTGTCAGGTTGGTAGATAAAGGAGGTGGAAAGATCAATCCCGGCTTTTCATCAGTGTGGGAAAAAGTATTTCACTAATCCATATTTATTGGTGTAAGGAACCGGGGGGGTGCGGGGGGAGGGCAAGAGACCCTAATGGTCAGAGCAAAGGACAGAAGGGACAGTTTAAGGCTGCCCTTTTCCGAGAGGTCACATGTCACCAAAATCTTTCGGTTGTCTCGGGATTGGTTACATTCTGTTCTCTTTTTTTCTATTGAGGTTGCCAAGCAACTGGCTAAGACCAGCCAAGATATTTTCTTTATTACAAGTGGAGCAGAAAGCAGCAAGGAGGAGAGAGATAAAAAAAAAAAAAGAGGAAAAAAAAAAAAAAAAGGGGGGAGAGAAGAGAAGAAGTTTAGACAATTAACATTTATAGGATCACATAACTTCATTAACTCGGCTGAGATTTAGGAATGAGATAAAAAAAAAAAAAAAAGAAAAAAGGTGGTAGTGGGGGGTGTTAGGAATTAAAACAAGTTAAAAGGCCGGCAGGTCTGGGGCTAAAACAATGCCAGAACACCCGGAGCAGCGACAGGGGCTTCCCTCTGATGGTTCTCACTTCCCAAAGAGTGGCCAGTCCCAGGCAATGGCTGCAACCCAGCTCAGGGGCCTTCAGCTGCTGCTGCTCTTTTTTCTTTTTATTAAATGCTGGCTTTCTTTTGGTTTTCACACTCGTAGGAAGTGGGTTTATTGCTACTAGCGCTGGCAGGGATGTGTTGGGATGCAGAGGAGCCCTTCTGAGGGAGGTGCATGGCTGTGGCAGGAGCTGGGGATCCCCCTGGCCCTGGCCCATGGGGAAGGGGCTGTGAGGATGTGGCTGTCCCCAAGCCCTGGGACACCTTCACGCCTCTTCAGGGTGGGCAAAACCTCCCAGAGAGGGAATGAGACTGTGGGAGAGCAATCTCCAGTCGCAGATCCCTGCCTTGTTGGTCCCTGCTCAGGGTTTGGGCCTGACAGTCTCTGAAACTCCCTGGGCTCCAGAAGAGAGGCCTAAGGCAGGGGACACTGCTGAGGGCTGGGGACAGACACTGGGCTCACCCTGCAGCTCCATGGGGCTGGGCTGCCCCAAGCATCCCTGGGGCCGCGGGAGTTTCTGTCCCAGCACTCACCAGTCCCTCTCCCCGCGTGCCCAGTCCCTGTGCGAGGACACGAGGGAAGGCGAGAACAAGCGGGGACCTTCACGGTGAACCCTTCCAGGCTCCTGTCCAGTACTGCCCAGGGCCCCCCGGGACACCCAGGGTGGTGGCAGGCAGCGGTGGAGAAGGCGCCAGTCACCTCCATGCTCTTCCCTTTGACTGCGGGGACCTTCCGCAGGCTGGAGCTGGGGGTCCCCGGGCGGGGAGAGGCAGGCGATGTCCCCGCTCCTCCGGCCACAGCCCGCAGCTGCCGGCCTGGCACCTCGGTAATATTCATTAGGGGAAAACAATGAGCATTATTTATCCCCAGCACTTTCCCTGCCGCTGGGGGGCCGAGTTGGGGTGCAGGTGACCCCGTACCCCACGGCGTACCCGGGCAGTGTCACTCCCGCGGCGGCAGAACGGAGGGGGTCTCCAAGGGGGCCCGAGTGGGTGGGAGAGGACCCCAGACCCAGCTCTGCCCGGCGGCTCGGGGGGGATCCCCACAACCCCGAGTGGGGCCAAGCGCGGCCGTCCCCGGGGCAGAGCGCACCCCGCGCCCCGGGCCCGGCGGTGCGGCGGCTGCGGGCCGGGCCGGAGCCGGCCTTTGGGAGCTGTGTCTTTAAGAGATGGCTGGCTCCAGGTTGCAGCTGCTGTTTCTGTGCTATAGAGACAGTGGAGATTCATTACTCCTAAAACACAATGGGCATTTATCACCCCGTGGTGTTATTCAAATCCAGTACCAATTGAAGGTCATCCCCATTCTTTTCTCGCCGGCTCTGCAACACATTTATTGTTGTGCCGTTCAACTAAAAGCCCTGCCCGGCCCCGGCGCAGCCCGCAGAACCCCGGTGTGCGCATCCCTCCCGGGCGGATTTGGGACCCTCCCGGGTGGATACGGCGTGGAGGAAGCGGGGCAGAGCCGCGGCGGCTCGGCCGGGCTCGGGGCCGGCAGCAGGTGCCGCGGGAGCCCCGCCGCTGTGCCCCGCCGAGCCGCGGGGGCCGCCCGCTCCGCCCCCGCGGGACGCACTTTCCGCGCCCCGTGGAAACTCGGAGCCCCGTGGGCCGCCGGGGCCGGGGGCGGCTCGGGCAGCCGCGGGTCCGCCGCTCGCCCGCAGCCCCCCGCCTTCTCTCGGGGCGACCTGCCCGGCCCCGCCGCGGAGCGGCCACGGCCACCGGCACCGGCATCGGCGGGGGAAGCGCCGGCAGCGGCCCGGGATTTTCCCCGGCTGGAGAGGGGGGATTTGTTCCCAACTTCGTGGGCGCCGGTCGGTGAGGAGGGGCTGGGGAAGAAGCCTGGATTTTTCATCTTTTTCCTTTATTTTTTTTTATTATTATTATTAATATTTCCCCCTCAGCGGTTATTTATAAATTTCGGAGATTTGTTCAAAGTGCACGAATTTTGAGGTCGATCCGCTTGGAATTGGTGGATTCTCCAAGGCAGGAGCGCCGCGGCTGCAGCGCGGGGCCGAGGTCTGTGCCCGCAGCATCACCCCCGCGGAGCCCCGCGGCTGCCGGAGGCACCGAGCCCCGCCACGGCCGCCAGCCCCGGCGCACCGAGCCCCCGCTCCACCGGGGCTGCTCCGGCAGGGATGGATCGTCGGTTTTCGTTTCTATCTTTTTTCTTGTTCTTTTCTTTTTTGTTTCTTTTTTTCTTTCCTTTTTTTTTTTTTTTTTTAATTTTTTTTTTTATGTTGGGGATTTTTTCTTTTTTTATTCTATTTGATTTATTTTTTTTATAGGACTGCTTTTTAATTTTTTTCTTTTTTTCTTTTTCTTTTTCTTTTTTCTTTTTTTTTTTTTTTTTTTTAGGGGTAAGAAATGAGTGGATAAAATTAAACTCCTGCGGTGCCATTAAATGGAACCCGGGATGCGAAACGCCGCGGCTGCGCTCGAAACTTGTCGGGGCTGGAGCAGCGGCTCGGCGGGGCCGGGAAGCGGGAGCGGGGGGCGGCGGGAGCCGGCTCAGGGCCCGTGTGTCCTTCTTTTCCAGGCTCCAGCCGGATTCCCCCTGGAAGATCCCGCGAGCCTGGGATGGGAATCTCCGCTCCTGATTGTCCAAACGCAATTCTTGTGCGATGGAGCCGTACGAACCAAGAATTGTGTCTGGACATCTGTAGCAGAGGTTTCACCTCCTCCGGCGGGGCTCCAGGACGGTTCTCGGGGCACAGGACAGAGGACGGACCTTCCCCGGGCCCGGGGCATGGCAGGTAACCGCTCCCGGCTGCGTCCCGGGGGTCGGGGCCAGGATTTTAGGGAAACTAAGGAAACACCAGCGGCGGCTCCGCTCTGCTCGGCGCGGCCGAGGGTGCTCGGTCTTAATGCGTCAAACACCGGCCAGGTCATCACCGGGACGGCCAGCCCCGAGCGGGCAGGCACCGGGCACGCACCGGGCAGGGACGGCGGGGCCGAGCCTCGGGCACCGGAGCTTTGCCGGGAACCGTGGGGCCGCAACCGGGCGCGGCGGGCGGGCACTTCGGCCCTGCGGCTCCATCCCGGTTTATCCTTCTTATGTTTATTTATTTATCTATTTTAACATTGCGGCTTAATTTCATTTATCATATTCCGGCGTGCTCCCGTCCCCATGCACCGGGACACTCTTGCCGCAGCCCCGGCTGGCCCCGGGCACACGGAGGCCGCTCCGACTGCTCCGGGTCTCCTCGGGCCGAGAACCGGCCCCACCGCTCGGGCACCGGGCGGGTTTGGCGGAGAGCGGTTCCGGGCTGCGGGCACGGCCCTCACCGCGCTCGGGGAGCCCCTCGGAGCGGAGCAGCCCCGGCGGAACGGCGGCCGGAGGAAGGCTCCTTCTAACAGAGAGGCTTTATGAATCCACCAGCCAAACGGCTCGGCCGGGGCTGCCAAGGAAACCCAGGAGGAGGAGGGAAGCATTACAAGATCCGAGCAGAATTTCACCAAGAGCCTATCTAGGACAAAGCTGGAAGGGGAGAAATGCTTTAAAAGGCTTTTATTTCAGAAACTTTTTGTTACTGTTGTTGTTACAGGATTTTACTGTACCCCTCTTCTCCACCCCGCCCCGGCTTCCTTAATCTTCCCATTTCTAGCTTTTTTTAGCAGTGATTGACAGCTTTTACTACAGCAGGAGCTAAGCCACCTGGGTCTACCTGCACTATCGAGGGGAATAACAGCTCCTGGGGAAGGAACCCATCTTATCTGAGCAAACAGCTGGGGGGATGAGAACAGACAAGCTGAGCCTAAGGCACAGAGGCAGGGTAGAGGAAGGGCAGGCAGCAGTGCTGAAGATGAACCTGCTTTTTCCCATTGTGTTTCAGTCCATTTCAAGCCGCATGCCGCACAGGTTCCTTGTTTTTCGGCCAGCTCCTACCATCACCTGGAATCCCCCTCCACTGTCCCGGCCCAGCTAAGCTAAGGGCCAGGAACTTGGGACAGAGAAGAGCCTTTGGCCCGTCTGTGTCATTTACAAATGGCCTGAGCCGGACTCAAGTTGCAGTGGCTGGATTTGGAAAAGGCTGAATATTCATTTGTCACCAGCAGCGGGTTGAAGTTGGGGTTCTTCAGATGCAGAAGCATTGCAGGCTGTGGGTGCTTTCAGTTACGCAGGTTGTGGAGGGGTAGACGTGAGAGGAGTCAGTGGAGAAGTCAGCTGAGGGAATCTCCGCATCAGACAGAGGAATTCCTTGGTCAGGCACAGCACTCCGGTGTTGGGCCAGGCTGCCTGAGCAGGGCTGGTGCACTGGCTGATCCCCACCTCCTCAGCAGCTCCTGAAGATTGAGGGCTCTTAGAGCAGGACATGGTGCAGATCAGCTCTGAGAGGCACCGACTGAGCACCAGCGAGCCCTCTGCTCCACGCCAGCCGCGGCTCAGGCAGGAGCTGCTGCCGGGGACCTCTGCATGCTGCTGGAGCCGTGCCGAAACAGGTGAGCAGGGCGGGGGGAGCGCAGGAGGACAGTCCTGGTCAGGCACTCCTGGAAGCTCATGCAGCATGTTTCAGACCTGTTGGTGCCAATGCTATCCTCTCTGAGCCCATCCCTCTGCTTTCACCGTAGCCTCCTGGCTGGCAGGGGTCTGTTTGTCTATCCAAGGAAACCTCTGGAAAGCCAACACCACCCGTGCCCTAGCAGAACCACACACAACCACAGTGCTCACAGGACTTCCTCAGGGTACACAGCAAGAAGCCTTTTCCTCCCACTGACACAAAGGGTTAAAAGCCACTGGCTTTCTCAGGTCTTGGCACTTTAACTGTGCATCTCCAGCCCCAGCCCTTTTCCAGCCAGGCTGCAGCTCCCACCTGCACAGAATGCAGTGCAGCCTGATCAATTCTGTCTATCATGGTGACAGAAAGATCATTTGCTGCCCTGATCACTCTGTGCTGTCTCAGGCCGGGTGAGGGTTTGTTTTCCCTCCATCCAAATCATTATAAATTGACAATATTCATGGGCCAGTACTTCAACTCGCCTCATCTCTGGTATGAAAGCATGAGGGATCAGAAATACAAAACCAAAAAAGCCCATTTCTCTCCTGCTTCCCATAAATAAATATCATGACAAGTTGAAAGTCACTTCTGAGGGCTCTGGAGCTGTCACATTTGCTACCCCATGGAAAAGCTAGTCAAGCCACCTTTTGTTTCCTTACACTTTCCCACCCTTCCCATGGCTGGTGTGGAGACTGTACCAATGTTAAGCATTGTGTTAAATGAATCCTGGTTCCCAGCACCAGAACACCTCACTGCATGTTAAGACATGTTATCCTATTCAGGGTTCAGCACCCCTCTTCCTCCTGTGAGAAAAAAACAAAGTCCCACATGCTGAGGTGCTCTCTGCTTGTTAGGGTACCTGGAAGTGCAGTCAGGAGAGGTGAAATGAGGACCAAAGACGATGCTGTTGTGGTGGACAGAAGGCCGCAGGCTGGCGGGGCTTTATTTGGATGTCTAGAACAAGTGAACGCAGTGGGAAGATGCAGAGACTGGACACAGGCAGTTCAAGAGAGGTTTGGGTGGGTTAAGGTTTTTGTTTGGTTTTTTTTTTCCCAGGGATTTGGATTTACATCCTCTTGTTTTTTCAGGAGTTCACCCGCCGTGCAATGTTGAGATGAAAAGCACATTATCCTGGTCCTGGAGTTTATAATCCAGCTCACCCTGCAGGCCAAGAAAAAAAATGAAAAATTGTTTAGATGTCATTTCCAAATACAAGCTGCAAAGAGAAAACAGCTCATAAAAAGATGGTGAGTATTAGGGAGAGCAGAAGGGGACAGACTGATGTTTTCTTCATAACAGGAGCAAAGGTGAGAGATCAGCCACAGTGCTGATGCTCATCACCCCACATCGCTTTCTGGACCAGGGTTTTGACAGAATAGGTGGTTGCCTGAGGCAGGGAAATGGTGAGGGACTGTTTGTTGTCTGAGCACAACAGTGGGATAAGAAAGGAAGACATTTATCAGGTGCCTGTTTGAGTTGAAATCTCCCTGTGGCCTTTTACCTGCCAGGCACCACCTGACTTCAGGGAAGGTCCCAGGTGCCCTCTACACTGTCACCCCACATGTGGGGGGAGCAGCCAGCAGCCAGAGGTGCAAAACCCAGTGCCACAGACCAGGGAAAAAGGGTGATCTCTCTTCAGACCCTGTCTGGCTGATGAGACTCAGCAGGTTAGAGAGAGGCTCCAGGCTTTTGAACAGCCACAGTACAGGAGATAGATTCCAGCCTGCCCCTTCCCCCTCAAATATGAGATGCTTCGCTTGGGGCAAGAATCAGAAATAGCTTCTGTGAGAGCAACCACAGAACAGAGAGAGCAATATTTTCAACAAAGAAAGTCAAACTGAAGGAGTACAGACCATTAGTTCCCAGTCTGCCTCGTTGATGAGCACCAAAATTCCTGGCCTCCTGCAGAATAGAGAGAAATAATTAGGATACAGGCCTACTAAAAAGCTCCACAAATAGTTAAGAACAAGGGATGTCACAGCACAGATCACAAGCTGACTGCCTATAAAGCCAAAAAAGGGATCCTAGCATGGAGGTGGAAACAGGTACAGTCTGTGCCCTTTCTAGATCAAATAAAGGGGACGCAGGAGCAATCCCAAAGCTCATTTGAATGAAAAGGCACCATTCCTGAGGATGCTCCAGGATGACTGCATTTCCGTACGATGCAGAAAAGCCAGGTAATTAAAACCCACGCACGACAGTCGAGCGCAGAGAGCTCAGTGTGAAGGTAGGGAAAGCCATTCCGGTGCCCCTACCAGAAGCACTAAACACCTGGGATCCACTCCAAGCCCCTGATTCTGAGCAAAGGGATTCCCCCTCTTTGATCTTCAGTGTCCTGCAATTGTCTCTCCTGTTACCAGGGGACCTGGCACATGCTTCAGCTCACAAAGATCCGTGACGAATGTTAAACACCCCCAGCGCCACCCCGCAGTCAGGGATGGCTTGCACAGCTCACTCTGCTCCATTTCTCTTGCCTTCCTTTTTTTTTTTCCTACCCCCTCCTCCACGAGACTGGCCCCATTTTGATAATAAAAATACATTTCCCAGAAGAAGTATTTGTTGGCATTTCTCAGAATGACTGCTTCAGTCCCAGTGATGTCAGCAGGGAACAGACAGACCTGCTAAAACTCCTGGAATTGAGGATACAGGTGCTACGCTGTTCCAAGTGATAATGAAGAGCAAGTATAAATGGCCCTGCTTCATGTTTAAGGTTTAAAGATTTGGGGTGAGGGCTGCAAATGATGCTCTCTGTGGACAGTGCAAGGTGTGGGTGGGATACCTCCCACTATCACTTAAGCAATTCCTGTGTTTTCATGGTCATTGACTTACTCAATAGGAAATCTGCCCCAGAGGAAAAATCCCCCAAACTGTGGGGATCAACAGAGAAACACAAGGAGCATTGCTAACAGCTGTACTCACACAGATTCCCCTTGTATAAATAACTCTGGTCGCTCTTTCAACAGATTCTGTTTGATCCACTTGAGCAGGTTTCTGATATCCCCTGGAAGAAAGAAGGACAGGGTTTACAAACTAGCTGATGGCTCTTGGTGATGCCAGAGCAAGGTGATTGTTTATCCACGAAAGAGCAGATGAGGAACATGCAGGATGGATGGGGATAGCTGCAAAGAAACTCACAGTCCTGTCCCTATGGTTTGGCAGAAGAGATTTCCCACAGAAAACTCATCCCACAAAGAATGAATGCAGCTCCTGCTGAAGCACCAATCTGGCAGCAGATTCCTGATGTTCAGGTCTCTGACACATCCCATATCCTGTACATTATCTTGTCACCCAACAAATTATGTCTAATTCTCTATTGTGTTTAATTAGATTTAAAAAGTCCAAACAAGCAAGCCTAAGAACCTGAACGGAGCAAAGACAGACACTTTTGACTAAAACCAGCACAAGCTCTTGGAGACATAGGGAGCTCTGGGGCCCAAACCTGTCCATGGCCATGCACTAAACAGACAGGAGGTCCCTGGCCCATAGTTGCATTTTGGACACCTACAGCATCCCTCAGCATCACACCTGCTGCTCTGGAGTGTTCCCCATGCTGTGCCTGCTCCCTCCTTCTACACTTCATGCTTAGAGCTTCTTTATTAAAGCTCAGCCTTTATCTTTCCATTTCAGTAGGTGACAGAAAGGATTTGTCTTCATGTAAAAGGAGGAGGAGACACTGCTGGCGGGTTTTTATAGTATCAATTTTACTTTGTGAGGCAAAAACAATTTCTTTAGTGATAGCATCAGTTAATTTCCTATTGGAGAGGTGAGAAGAGACAGAGGGGGGGAACAATCCGTTACAGGGTTTAGAGAAGCTGACAAATTGCAAAGTGGAGTTCTCCTGCATTTGCCTCTATATTTCACTGTTCCACAAACCACTTCATCATCCCGAATCCACAATCAGTTATTCTCCCGGGGCTCCTTTAAACAGCCCTTTGAAAGCCCCAAAAGAGTTTTGTTTGTTTTCAAGAAGCGAGGAAGCTTTCTGAAGGCACAAATCCACCAGTGAGGGCTTTAGCCCCGCTCCAGGAGGAGCAGGGATGGCAGGATGGGTTTCTTATGTGAGGTAAGCTCACTGCAGTCATGAGGAATCTTTCCACACATGCTTCTCTGAGTTAAATTCACTCTGTGTACCATTCCCCATGTGCTTGCTCATGACCAGCAGTAATATATGCATTTGTAGTGGCTTGACTCAGCCCAGGCCTTACCCCAGGATTTTATGGGATCATGGATGTTACCCAGAGCCAAACTGGGGTTATTCCAAATAATGTCACACTCACTGCTTCTGTCACACCCAGGATGAACAGCCCTGGTGTGGACAGGTGCACATCAACTAGGCAATGGGGATATGTCCATTTGCAGCAGATGGGGGCCTCTTCTCCTGGGGAAAGGGGGAGGGGATGCTCTGAGATTCCCTCTGTTCCCCCTGCTTTCCTAGTGCATTGGTGCCTCCAAACCAGCACTGACCCCAAAACCCCAATCTCACCACAGGGCTGCCCAGAGCACAACAGGTATTGCTACCTCTAAGCACTGGATCACTACTCTGGGCAAAAGGAGCTGCTTTGTGCCTCAAAACTGCCTGGTGAGCTGGATCACCTGCCTGGGGCCAACCCACAACTGCCTTGTAATGATAAGTAGTTATAAGAACAAAATAGGCCATTTTCTGTCTCCCTCCTAGCAACATGCACCGGTGACAGGGAGCACCACTAAGAAGGTGTGTGTATTTACATACATATACACACATACATACATACATATGTGTGTATATGTATGTACACACACACACACACACCACAGCGGTCGGTCAGCCATCAGAACAAGAGTTAACTACATTCACCTTCCCCTGAAAAATGCTGCTGCAACGTCAAGCCCTCAGGATCTCACACCCAAATGGCTCCCGCTCTCCATCACCAAGAAATGAAAGCTGTAAAGGAAGGAAGATGGAGAGGAGCCTTCAGGAGAGGGAGGGGGGTGTGAAGGGGACACCAGCCCCACTGCAGCATCACCCGCGAGCTGTTTCATATTTATGCACTTGCAGCAGGGCGCACAACAATGAGCTGTGCCATATACCATTCTCCTTGCATGGAATAAGCAGCCCTTTCCTCTGGGACCTTTCAGGAGAGATCATTTAAACAGAAATGCGCTGCACTAGCTGGATAAAAGGCAGCCACCTAGAAGCAGCCTGGACGGAGGAGCGAGAGGACTGATTTATTTGAGGCTGAGCTCCAAGACTCCCTCGTCCCATCTCCTTCCATAACAAATGTTATTTTCAGTCCCACCTGAGCCAACATGCATTTATTTCTATCCAGAAGTCACGTACACATATACTGAAGAATTTAAATAGTAGGAAAATAATGCAGACATCCCTATGCACGCCTAGAGCTTGCCCATTACAAAAGGTACAAAAATTAAGACCCTTTCTCCACAGCCAACTTTAAGACAATACTTTCATCTGCTTTATCAGCACTGAATTTTTTCACCCACCTTCATTTCTCCGTGTCCTATACACCAGTATTACTAGAAGAAATCAATTATAAAGGATGACAGATGACCACAGCCACACCAAAACAATCTCCCACAAGAAAGATATTGAAAAGAACAAGATTACTTCCACTGCAAGTGGTCTGTGGAGAAGCCATCTTGCAGCTCAGTGCCTCAAACAGCAGTCTTGATCAGCAGCTCAGGACTCTGTTCTTATGATGGAAATAATAAGAGGTAAATTATGGCACAACTGCTTATCTCTTACAGTTGACAAACGTAGTGTTCCTAAGACATTTTCTTTCTGATACTATGCTATGGGTCTAACAGGTTTCCAGCTCCCTGGGCCAAGGATTTTTCTATGCAAACAGCAGGTTCTCTAGAGATGACACATAAAGAAGGAAAAAATCTCAGCCTGGTCAGGCACCACATCTGCTGACAAGTTAAACCATCGTTACAATGCAGTGATTTCACACTTGTGTTGGTTTGGAGCTGGCTCCCATCACAGAACAGAGGCATCTGCTTTGGCAGGAGCACAGCTGTACTACAGGTGCTGTGATTTTCCTGTAAAACCTGCTGTGCATTTTGGCTCCGGAGGGAGGTGCAGGTGAGAGCTGAGACAATACAGCATTTTGCTCCAGCATCATCAACTTGAACCCAGCTCATCCCAGTAATGACGTATTTTTATCACTGCTGCATGGTCATACTGAAATCTTTTTGGTAGCCTACCCCATTTCACTCACAGAAAACAAATATCACACCAAAAATGCACTCTTAATTCTCATTAACTGTCCCCACCATTGGCAGCATCAGAGGAGAAGCAAGACTGAACCAGCCAAGGAAGTGGAAATACTCTCAAACTGCAAAGGAGGGACTGAAGCACATGGTAAGAAATCCCTGTCTTATTTCTACACAAAGGCAGCTTCTGCTGCCTGTGCTAACAGCACATCAACCCTCTCCAAATTCTTAGGAAAAATAATCTAAAATTAATCAATAAAAAGAAAAACTGACAAACATTTGAGAAAACTGTTTAGTTCAAGTGCACAGATGAGAGCTGAAGCCCACAATATATGCAGAAAACAGATCACCCAGCAAAACACAGCGCTCAGGAAAATGAGATGTGTGCTTGCAGTGACACAAAGTCATTGCCTTGTCACGCAAGAGGACAGGATGCAGGAACTGCAGTGAGTGCACACAAAACCCAATAGCCTCGGCTCCTGTTCAGCCCAGCTGCATCACAAACACTCCTGGTTGTGGCAGACAGAACTGCACAGTCTGCTCTGTCCTCCTGCAAATCCTCCAAGGCCTGACCTGCATTGCCCCAACTGCTCCTTCATGAAGAATCTGCTGAGCTTCCTCTGCAACTGGAATGCATCTAATAGTGCCTTTTAGCAGTGCCTGGGTTCATCTGCACCCTCAAAAGCAGGGCTGAAATCCATAGATCTTTCCTAGCTCAATAAAACCTCCTGGGCCTGACAGATCCATCAGTGACAACTCAGAAAAGAGGGCACTCACTGAGTGCAGAGAGAAACCAGGTGCCTCGAGTAAGAAACACCAAGCTGGGTGTTGTAGTAGAAGGATCTCACAATGAACTCATAAAGGTGCAGAAACATGGAAGGATTTTGTGCAACCCTGATAGCAGCTGACATGGACACACAGCCCTTGGCTCCCAGGGAGCTGCACAGGTAGCTCCTAGACGCACATGCAAGGACCAGACATCTCTGTGTCCCCTGCCTTAAAACCCACATACAAACTTGCACACAACCTCAAAGGGCACCCAGAAGGTGTAATTACACCCATTTTCTTGCCCTGGTTGCAGATCTGGGAGATTATTTCAGTGAAATAGGGGAACCTTATAAAGGCTGAACCATGGAAAATTCCCTTCTGGTCTGCAGTAAATAAGATATATGTGGCACTGGTCACTAAGGGGTCAGTGCTGCAGGAGCACAGCGCTTTCCCGGGCCGCCTTGTGGACACCTCCCTGTGGGGTACCATTTCTTTGACCCAGAATAAGATCATTTATCATACTGACCATGGCTGAGCTCCAATTTGCTGAGGTCACTAACTCTGGACGAGCGCTGCTCCACCCACATTCTCAGCCACAGGCCTGTAACCATGACAAAGCCCCTTCCCTGCCGCTCCTCTGCCATTATTTCCCCTGCCTGCATGGAAATGTATGGAAAAACAATTTGTATGTCCCTTTCCCTGCGTAAGCAGCTTGTTTCTAAAACAGACAAACCAGTTCCCAATACCTGCTGCTCTTCCAGGTGCATGATTGCTCTTTGCTTTGGGATCCGAGCAGACCCTCCAGGAATCTGCTCTGGAAAGGGAGCTCAAAACCAGATCTAAGGGATCCTTCCAACTCCTCCAGCCTCCCATCTGATATGCAAATCACTCTCTGAAGCAGACCATGGTGTGCCATAAACTGCAGAAGAAGACCTGGAATGGCTGATATAAATGGAGTCACAGGCAAATGGATTTGGTATTACGCAGAGTGAGCAGCCAGGCAAATTTTGCAGCAAGAGCAAAATCCATTTTCTCTGACAAGTGCACAAGCCAATCCTGCCACACACTGGAATGGGCAGTGATTTAAGTACTAGGGAAGAAATTAGGGGGTAACTACAGCCAGGCATAAGAGAACTGCAATTGTTGCTCTCATCTCTTCTTGTCTGCTACAAATGAACACCAAGGTCTTGGCTTCTGTAATTTTTAATTGCTTTAAGACATCTTTTTCTCGCTTCTCATCTAGAAGAGAAATGCTCCTCTTAATTCTCCTGTGTCCACAAAATGGGAAAGGATCACAGAGGTCTTTCACAGCCTTCCTTTCAGCAGTGAGGACTCAGATCCCAGCTATCACCCAGCAATTCTCAGCCCTGAGGTTTTAATCACAATGCTTATGAACTGGAGAGGAGATGCTTGGGATCTTCCACTCCCCACAGATCGCTGGTAGAGAAATACAAGTTCAAGGGATCTCCAATCCCAGTGCTAGCCAGCAGCAAGCCTCCAGATCCATCAGCTCCCATGACAAAAAAAGCAGCTTCGAGCTGATTCTCAGGGTAAACCTAATCCCTACTCATTTCCAAAGTCAGAGCATCTAATCCCATAACACCCAACGCTATTGTCACTTCAGGCTCCCCAATAAATGCCAGTGCACCAAACTGTCTCTTTTAATTAGGATCACAGATCACTAGTGTTGGCCCAGGGTTCAAAATTGTCAAAGGAAGGAGCTGAGAGAGCCTCAAAGACTATTGCCCCAGCAGTGAAGTACCAGCCTGGGGACTGCAGACATTAAAAAAACCATCTCCTTAACAGGTCCTGTGATTTTATCCCTCTGTCAGTGCAGAATTATTCTCAAAAAAAGACCATCCTGAGCCTTGTCTGCTCTGATTTTAAGAGGCTTGAGCACTGTAGTCCTGCTACCAAACCCCAAGGAGACTGTGCCATGGTCTAATAGTTTTTGCAGTCAGGAATCTTCTACTAAAGCACTAAACTCCCATTTCTTCATTCCTCCCTATCAATCTATGCTAGATGATATTGCATCACACTGGCTATAATCTGTCCTTTCCAATGATAAAGGAGATATCCCACCTCATCACTTTTCCATTCATTTATCCTGTTTAACCTTGAATGTTACTGGTTAATTTTTTTTTAAGCTCTCAGCAAGACAATTCAGAGAATGCATTACTAACCACCAGTGTAAAGCTTTGCCAAAACCCAGCAAAATGAAATTTCCCCTCTCTCCTATTTTCCTGGTTTCTGAGTTTTGGGTGTGTGCACAGGGACTGAGGGCTAAAAAGGAAAATCTTATTGCTATTAAAGAGACTACACAGAGCTGATGTGCAACCCCAGACCATGGAGGAAGGTGGCTGCTCCTGCCAGAGTGGAGAGGGATTCCCTGGCAGCCTGGCACTGCTCTGCACGCAGCCACTGGCCGAGGGAATTCCCTGGGCTGGGCTCTCCCTGGCACTGCCAGCTGGATCAGAAAATGCCTTGAAGTCAAATCCTTGCCCCCCTCCCAGCTTGGCTGGTGGCTGTGTCCCCTCTGGCTGCTGGATGAGTCAGTGTCTCAGCTCAGCTCAGGAAAGTGCCATGATTTTATTCCTCTAAATACAGAAATTGCCTCTCACTTTTGGGCTCAGATCTGCTTTGCTATTATTAGACTTCCATACAGGGCCAAGCACCATTAAACCGATTCCTGCCCACCCAACCCAGCCACCCCCACAGATACTCCAAGCCCCTCAGTCTTACTTGAAAGGGAAAAAGAAAGGGCCAGTGAGATGATCAGGGTGGAGGAGAGGGGGGGGGTAAGATTTACAAGTGAATGGAGGTAAGAATGGAGCAGTTTGTGGGATAAAGGGGCTGCGGAGGGAGCTTTACAGATGTGCAGAGGGACGGCGGCTCATTGTTTAATTAAGCAGAAAGTGGCTCTTTTGAAAAGCAATTTTGCACAGGAGCTCTGAGCTCAGCAAACAACTCCTGCGAGTGAGGGCAGGAGGAGAAAGGAACAGCTGGCCCGGAGCCGTGTGAACCGCATGCTAAGCGGTTTAAAGGGCCCGGATCCTCCTCCCCAGCCCTGCTCCGCTGCCACCCTCTGAACAGCGCTGTCAGCACAGCAAATCCCACCAAGAGAAAAGAGGGAGCGGAGGGGGGTGGGACAGAGGGGTTATCCTGCTAGGTGTCCGCACTGCAATACAGCGGCTGGGAAGGAGGGTGTAACAGCCAGGCTTTGTTATCCCAGGGATTTGGTCACACACAAGAGCTGGTTTCCCAGTGCCTGGGAAGCTCCTTCCACAATGAGTTGGGATGAGCTGATCCGGTAAAGCGGCTCCACGGCCTCCCAGGAGGGTGATGGGACTGCTCCTGTCAGGACAGGCGTTTATTTCCCTGTTTCCTCTAAAGGGAGCCGTGGCCCCGCTGGGACGGGGACCTGGAGCCGAGCCCCACGCCAGGAATTGCTCGATCGTGACGTGGCAGCGCCGCGGCATCTCTGATCGCGACAGCTCTGATGCTGCAAACACTGCTCACCCTGACTGCCTGAGCTCTCACCCTGCATAACCCACTGAGCCCCCTTCCCTTGTCACCAAATCTATCATTTCCTGCCTAAAAGAGATGCACGAGTGGGATGCACGAGAAGGGGAATAACCCAAGTCCTTTGAGAGCTGCAAGTACCACACACTGTGGTTAAAAAGATTTGACTGCATGAAGTTCCATGGATCTATAGGGGTTTTTTTTACCATTCTTCCAAAAACCCTCTACATTAGCAAATATAATTTTATTCTTTCTTTGGAGCAAGTTTCAAAATGTTAGGAATAATAAACAGAGCAATGAAAGCATGCCAGAATATTAATGACTCAACTACGATGTACTACCCAGCACTAGGCACTTACCAAGAGCCAACGCCAACCGCTACTCTGGATTTTACAGGCTCTTTTGGCCCAGCACCCCAGTAAACACTGAACACATGCCATGCTGTATTTTGTAAGCCACCCTGCCTGTAACATAGGTCTGATCTTTCAAGATCCCCAGGCTCTTTTCCGAGCAGATGAATGCTCCCAAGTCCCCAGCAGTCCTCCACGCTGTGCAGAACAAGGCCCCTGGAAAGCAAAGCTCTTGAGGAGCACACTATGCTCTTCTCTACAGGGATTCAATATGAGCAGCATTTGGCAGATTATTTTAATTTTCCCTCTTAAAAAAAGTCTGATTGGCAGTGGGCTTTTTTCCCCTAGAGTTTTGGTAAAGGGAAACCACAAACAATTACCAAAACACACTGATCAATAATTTAACCTTCCAGACTTGTAAACTGCCGTAATACAATGTGAATTCTTGATTAGTCCAGAAGGTCCCAGAGAGCACCAGTGAAACTGGTCACTGCTGCCCCAAAAACACAAGTCCCACCACTGAAGCCTCAGGAGAAGCTGGAATTCAAAGGTCAGTGACAGCAGCTGAGCAGCCTGCAGCACAAGTGCCAGAGACTTTACACACAACCCCAACCTCTGGGTACAACATCCAGAAGACAGCCCAGCAGAGAGGTTTTGTAAACACTCTTCATCAGATGATGCTGCTGAGCCAAACCTAAAACGACTACAAGGGTTAAACAATGCCAGTGACTTCCTACCCTTCCAACAGCATCCATGCAACTCACATGGCCAAGACAAATCCACCACTGTGAGTCCCAGTGAGATGGAGGAAGGAGCTCCAGCATCACTTGCAGAGCAGTCATACAATGATCTATTTGATTACTGAAGCACTTGGTTAAATTACTGTGGCTTGTTTCAGGAGGAGGCTGCCAAATACATTTTCAGTTTTTAATCTAGGGTTTCTCTCTTTTATGCTCCATTGTCTCTAATAGCCTCTTAGATGCTTGAAAATAAAGTTGATTTCCCTGCCAATTTAATCCTCTCTCCATGTGACAAATATCGTTATTCCCCCAGCTGCTTTCTTCCACACACAGTGTTTTTATGCAGAAGAAGCCAACAGAGCACGATGCCTTTAGATCCTCTAACAGCATTATCAGTGAGATCATCAGAAAAGCCAGAAATTTGGGACAAGATTCTTGTTTAACATGAGGTCTTCTTTCTGCAACAGCTCTACAAGATTACACAGTCCTGCAGAAAATGTGGCATATGTGCTGCCTATGCACATACACCCTATCTTTCTAAATTCCCACTTTGGCAGCAACTTCAAAATGCAAGCTGGGACAGCTCCACTTGGAAATAAAGAACAGCTATTTAACTGACATCAGGATACAAAATGCCCCTCGGATAATAAAAATAGGTCCTGCCACGTGGTTGTGCCCCTCGTGGCTTGCTCTTGTCCCATTTGCAGCTTCCTTCCTCCTGCCTTTCCCAATCCCTCCAGGAGTCCATCTCCAGGCATCAGAGAAGGACAGAGAATCAAATCTTCTTGAGCAAGTTAACTGGATCTGGAACCCACCTACTTTCCATCTAGTGCTTGTTATCAGGAAAAAGGAAATGACCACATAAAGAGTTTTCTCAAGCAACATTATCATTTAGAGAACACTGATTGTCCCTGCAAACCATGGAGCACAGCTTGGTTTTTATGTTCATGTAAATATTTGTGGGTATTTCTTCATATAATTTTCCACCTCCCTTCACTTCTGGTATATTATAAAAATGCCTAAACAATTAAAATAAAGGTGGGCCAAATAACCCAGAGAGAAGCAACTGTTCTGCAAAAAGGAGGACAAAGACAAAAATAACCTAGAAAAAGGGAAGAGTAGGTAAGAGAGGCCAAAATGGCCAAAAATAAACTTGGCAGCTAATGAAATCACTTAAAATGGGGTTAGAAGTGCAGGTCTTCAAGTAGTGTTCATACTACAGGTTTTTCCCTGGAGAATTCAGTGATGGACATTCAGGGTAAGGTAAGCAACAGGATGTGCTGAGTAGAACTGAGCTGTTTAATTTCTCTAATCATTGCAATTCTAGAAGCACAAGGGCAGCAGGGACCTGGCTATGTATATCTTAATCTACCCAGAGAAGGGAGAGTTAAAATTTCTTAGTGTGAACAAGGGAAATACACAGCATTAGGAACAATATAAATTTGCAAGAAAATTACTCATATTTTCTGATATGATTCCATTGATTCCTCAGCACTACAATGTAATTGTCTTCTGGAAGTATCATGAGGGGTGTTTCAGTAATCCTTTACTGTCAGACACTTGGGCCACCTCTGCCTGCCCCACCCCTGGGTTGGGCTATAAATGTCACTACAGCAGCTGCCTCACAGCTCAGTTTATGTTCCTGAGATGCTGCAATCCACAACCAGCCCCAAAATGAAACATCCATGGCAGCCAAGGCACAAGACAGCAGCAAACCAGGGGCGTTGACAAGCGGCTACACTGTCAATTCTGCCACTCCTGTCACAGGGATAGCAGTGTCTGGAAAACAAGGCAGAGGGAAAAGCTGGGAGCAATAATGTTAGCTGAATCTGGAATGAATCACTGGAGATCATGAGTTTGAACCCTGAGGCTGAGACAAACCTTCAGGGAGAGATTTACCCCTTAGGATAAACGTAGATCCTACTAAGGCTCCAGAAGTCTTCCCAGCAGCTTCAAGTGGAAATGATCAGGCCACATACAACTGCACCACTGACAGCCATCAGGATGGAAGAATCCCTCTTTGGTATTAATACCCTCCCCTCCCCTGACAGAAATAAACATCTCCTGTAATAACCCCTTTTTCTTCAGCATCTGATCATGGTTTGAACACCACCAAAACAGTGGGTGTTACTGGGTATTTTAAATTTACAGAGCACTGAAGAAAATTATGCTCTAGCCCCCGAGTTTATAAACCAACTAAATTAATGTTTGAGTGTTTTAGCATTTCTTTGCTACCTTTTGTTTAAGGATCTTAAGTGCCTCAACAGCACTGGAATTTAATGCTGAATTCTCTTGTGATACATGAAAGTATCAGTAGCAACAGGGGAAAGTTAAGCAACATGACTAAACTCACAAAGCAAATCAGCATCAGGTCATGTTTCTGGAGCCTTAGTCCCTGTCTTTAACCACAAGATAACACAATATTGCAGTATTCCTATTATATTTGAATTACACATTCTTATGTCCAAGCATCAAAAGCACTTCTACCAATCTCTAATTACTTCCAGGCACAGCAAAAGGATTTCAGGCCGGGAGGTTCCCAGCACATAGATTATGATATCAGCCATTTGTGAGATATTGGTTGCTAACATTCCCTCATGGCTTTGTGTTATTTTGGTTTATAATCCCACTCCAATAGCAAAAAGCAGTGCTATCTAGCTGGAAAAATTCAGAACATACCTGTGGCAAAATTACACTACAACGGAAGTATGTGAGTTAGTGCAGCATTGCTCAGTATTGATATTCCAAATTGCAAACCAGGAATTATGACTGCTTGTCCCTGGAACACTAAAATCCTGGTTTTTTATTGCAGGAAAGGCCATGGGCAGGATGTCCAGCACCATATTTGAGCATTACATTTACTGTTCTCAACTGCAGAGTTCATATTAAAATTATTACATTTACTTGAGAGGTCAAATGAGTAGATAAACAACATTTATGTTTCATTGCTACACATTCCCCCACATATCTATACACCACATAAACACACACACACATATATATATGTGCCTCTTGGAAACCTCAGAATAGGCAGGAAAAAACAAAGGAGAGAGGATGTTATTGGTAGTTTCATGTAGCAAGAAAGACAAACGTAGACTTGATGGAAACATCCAGAGGCAGCAAGAGGGAGGCAAAAGTCTTAAGGAAGGACTTGATTCACAAGTGCTTAGAGGTCAGGAAAGACCTTAGACTTTGAGAACTAGTCCCTGTTTGCCAAGCTGCCTGATCCATGGTATGTCTGAAAGAGCTTTTAAAATACTTTGATCCTTGCTGGCAACTAGAAGTGCTGTACAAACCAGCTTTGTTTCATTTGTTGTTACTCTGTCAAGTTATCCAACAGGTTCTGATACTCACAAGGCTCTGGTTGACAGGGCAAAGTCACCTGATGCTTTTTGACACCATCGAATAAGAGTTCTGCACCACCTCTGAAATAAAAACAATGAACCACTGAGATTTTGCTTTATTGTTAAAAGAAGGCAGTACAAAAGAGGTGATTTACATAGATGCCACAACAGAGAAAACAAATGACACAGACTATATTTAGCACAGGATTCCCTTTGTCTTTTTTTTCCTGTCACAAACCAAAAGTCCACAGGGGAAGCTGCCAGCTCCCTTTGCCAAGACAGAGAGGAGGCTCTGCTGTGGGCCAGAACCCCACGGTGCCAGGCATCATCCCAGCGGAACGGGAGGATGGTTCCCATCTCCGTGTGCTCCCAAACCGCTGTGCAGCGCTGCCTTCCCTCTCCAGCCACCGGCACAGCTTCCACTCAAACAGCTCTACAGCCACCACGCTGCTCATCCCTAACACCTGCTGGCCAGAAATCTCAAAAATTGAGCATCCTTCTGGAATAAATATTCCCTCCGTTTCCACATGTGAACACACAGAAAGGGGAAATGACACACTCCAAGTTGCAGAGCAAGTCAGAGCCAGCAGCCCCAAAGTCCTGGCAACCCTCTCTTGATCTACAGACTACAAAGTGTCCCAGAGAGAGACTTCACTGGGAGCAGCAAGTGATGAGGGTGACAAGGTAAAATATAAATAAATAAATACACAATCTTCTTCTACTGAACAACCTGATGTTCATCCCTCTTCTGACACTTTGAATACATTAGGGAATACCCTCAGATAACAACTGATGGCCTCAGCAAGCACAGATCAGTGTGAGCAGGATATGCAGAGGCTGGCAGATAAAGGAGCTGGTCCTCACACTGGAAAAGAATGGGATTTGAAATGGGTCCAGGTACCTAACCTTAGGCTCCTCAAAAGAGTAATTTGTTTTTGTAACTACAGCTTAGAAGCCTCAGCAAGCTCCTCACCTCTACTCCTGCTCTGGAGAAAGTACAGTTGTGAAAATCCTGAGCTTTACTAACATCAGTCATTTTCAATGATGTTGTGAGGCCTCAGACCAAACTCAGTCTTAAATTATAAAATTTATCATGTGAGTAGGGACATGGATAATAAACACAAAAGCTACTTGAAGTTGCAGGACACAGAAGCAGAGAGTGCGAGCTTTTGGCTCTAAACTGAACTCTATGCTGGCCAAAGTTTTAACAACTAGAAAACTTAAAAAACTTAATTCACTTAATATTAAACTGAAGTATAAAAATGACCAACCCATTTTAAAGGGCATATAATTGTGGCAAAATGTTCTTCCAACTTAAATGCAGATTATTTTGGAAAATTTTTTCTATGAAGCTACTTTCTGTGAACTTATTGGTGCCTCTCCTCCCTTGGAAACCAACATAATAAAGAGAAATATTTAAAACAAGCAATCCCTACCTAAGTAACAACAAAGATACTTCCAGATGTTATTAAGTTCCTTTAAATTCAATATCTAAAAATGCCACAGTAGGTTTTCTTGGCTCTGCAATGGCAGAGCACAACAGTACCCTTGTTATGCCTTCGACAGCATTGCTTATATGCAGCAACTCTCCTAAAGAGCACTCTGTTGGTGTTCTTCCACCAGCTCACAACAAATAGTTATCTAAAAATTGAAGCAGCGATTATTAACGTGAGCCGAGATTCATGCGAGGGAACAAGTCATAACAATTATATGAAAAACATTTTTTCATGTAATGAAAACAAGGTCACGCTTTGTTACAGCGGGAAATGTAGATTGCAAGATAAGGTCCTTCTGTAAGGCGCGAGCTGTGGGGAACTCAGCTGTGGTTCCTACATAGAGAGCTCATTTATGCATTTCCAAGGGAAGCAAAAATGCATCTCACTCTTCTGGGAAAATTAGGAGAGTTGCTGCAGCTGGAAGCGGGAAAGATAGAGGAAAGGATTCTTAAGGAGAAGGGTATTTAAAGGGTTATGGTATTTCTGTGTTCGTGAAAGGGTGGGAAAAAGCGAATAAATAGCAGCCTTTTAGCTTCTGCTAAAAGGAGGCTTTAACGAAATAACACAAGTATTTCCACAAATATGCACAGCTTCCACTGCAAATGCTTTAAGATCCCAGGGCCAGAGCATGAGCAGTGCTGATACTACAGCAGCAAAGGCCTGGAAACTGAAACGGTACAGAGTGAGAACCTGGCAGCTTTACAGACCTGACAGGGCTCAAACACAAAGCACAGTGAGGGCACGTGTCCACACACAAACACACACACAGACAGTGCTCAGAAAAGAAAAGAAAAAAAAAAAAAACCAAACCGAGAAACGAGAGGGAGGTTTTCACAAATATTTTTAATAATTAAAATTTTTAAAAAATCGAACAACTCAAAAAGGTTGAAAGGTGAAAGAAAAAGAAAGGCCTGGCACAGGACGATCACAGAGAGACGGGAGCGAGGCCCAGGGACAGACGGGCAGATGGCCCTGCCCCACACTGAGTACACCCTCCGGCGGTGTCCGGCCCCTCCCGCCGATGCCTGGTTCCCCGGTTCCCCGGTTCCCCGGCGACGGCCGCTCCCGCTACCGCGGCCCGCAGCCCCGTGACAGCGACGGAGCCCGGGCCCAGACGCGCCCGTACCGGCCCTCCAGGCCACACGCAGCCACCGCCCCGCCGCAACGCCGCGGCCGCCTCACCGAGAGACCGGCCCATCGCGGCCCATCCCTGCCCGGCCCTCCGCCCGGCCCCGGCCCCGCCGCCGCCGCCGCCCGCGCTCACCCGAACTCCACCTGCAGCGACACGGGCGCCGCCATCTTGGCGGCGGCGGGCGGGAGGGGCGGGCACGCGCGGCCACGCCGGAAGTGCCGCGCAGACTTCCGGTCCCGCCGTGCTGCGCCGGGGAGGGTGGGCCGGCCCTGTCCCTGTCCCTGTCCCTGTCCCTGTCCCTGTCCCTGTCCCTGTCCCTGTCCCTGTCCCTCTCCCTCTCCCTCTCCCTCTCCCTGTCCCTCTCCCTGCCCCTCCTGCCCCGGGCCCCTCCTGCCCATCCTCCCCGCTCCTGTTCCTCTCCCGGAGAAGCTCCCGCAGTGCCGGGGCGCGGCGCGCAGCGCGGCCCGGGCCCCCAGGTGGTGTTATTTTAAAATACCGATTTCTGCACCAAGTTCAAGCTTCGCCGTGCAGGGAACTCCCTTCACGTGCTCAGAACCACTCACAGGGCCCAGTGCGCTCAGAGCACTTGGGCTGCGCAAAAGCAGGAGCTGCGAACGAGTTTCCCAGCGGGGGTTTCCCAGCAGCAAAACTGCTACAACACAAGAAGTTCCACCTCAACATGAGGACGGTCTTTCCATTGAGGGTGGCAGAGCGCTGGAACAGGTCCCCAGGGAGGGCGTGGAGTCTCCTTTTCTGGAGACATTCCAACCCCACCTGGACACGTTCCTGTGTCACCTGCTCCAGGTGACCCTGCCTTGGCAGAGGGGTCAGACTGAATGATATCCAGAGGTCCCTCCCAACCCTACAGTTCCGTGATTCTGTGATGCCAGCTTGCTGCCTCGCAGCTTGTCGGGATGGTGGGGGACCAGAAACAGCTGGGTGATGCTAAGGACAGCTCCTGTCAGCACCAGGAAGATGCAGTTCTACATCGGGGGTGGCTGTTCAGCATCTCCTCCTGCTCGGGCAGCCCCTGCCAGCCAGCACATCCCCACGGCGCCAGGCACCCCCAGCACAGCGTTAAACAACGCGGCTCACATCTGTCGCCTGTTTGTTTTCCCCTCTTGTCCCCAGAGAAGGCCCGTGTACACAGGCAGAACGCAGCCATGGCGGTGACAGCTGGGCTGTGCTTCTCCCCCACAACATGGAGCTGCACTGGTAGAAAAACTGCAGCCCCTTAGCCCTCCCTCCACTCAGCGGAGGGTTTGGGTTTAAAAAATACATGTACATGTGCACACATGCACATAGAAATGTAATAGCTATGCATATACATGATGCATTATGTGTAAGGGGCATAAATTTACACAGACAGATTGCTCTTCGTTTATGCTAACGGGGGTCAGAGTATGCCTAACCCCGGGAGCAGAAGGTGGTGGTGTTTGTAATGGCCTTTTGTTCTCTGAGGAGATCATTCTCTGGGCTGGGCCCCAGGAAAGGCTGGTCCCTCCAGCAGATGAATGCTGCTGTCGCTGCCGGGGTTACATGATGGCAGAGCCGTGAAGCTGTTGACCGTGGTCTTCATCCAAAAATTCCATGTGGATTTTATATATCTCTAAATCCTAAGGCTTTTGAGTATCTTGAAGATACAGCCCAGGATGGAATTGTATGAAAAAGCGGCTGAGGAAAGAAGCCTTCGACAAAAATCTTTACTTCAGAAATGAGTGAAACGTTCTGTGTTCAAAGGATCTGGTAATTCCAGATCTGTGTTTGTAGTTATGGTTTTATATGAGCTATTCTTCTTGCTCCCAGAAATCATTTATGAGGCCAAATAAAAGCAGAACTAGCTCCTAAAAGAATCTTGATTCCTGACTTACACAACAAAATGGTACAGATTTAGTGTTAGTACCTCCCTGGAAAAACAAAAATAAATTACAAGAAAGGGCACAGTAATCATAAGTACCAGTTTGGCTCATTGAAACATTCAAAGCTGGTTACTGTTAACAATTTTCCTGGACAAAGAGTGACCACATGAGGATTAAGGGGACGTTTTTATGGACATTTTGTGCTTGGGAGAGGAATGAGTCCTGTCTCTGTGCTGCACAGTGAAATCAGAGCACCACAAATTCTCTGGGATATGTTTGGGATGGGAAAACTATGCACGCAATCTCCTCAAGAAAACATAGCTGGAGTGCTGTAAACATGGATGGTGGTGGATAACCAGGTACATAAAACCCGAGTTGCTGTGGTGCTCTCTCGGGTTACTGGGGCAGGAGGCTCCGGCTGCTCCCGCTCCCCTCCCACAAAGCCAACTGCAAAGGGAACAGGTTGGAAATTGAGCCTGGCAATGAAGAGAGGTTAATTTCTTTTGTCTCATTCCCATCTTCTGTCTTTTTTCCTGCCATTTGCACACCTTCTTTCTCTCCTTGAGTGCAGAAGGAACATGCCTCCATTTCCCCACTGAGGGTTTATACTGGAGGAAACGTTTAAGTCGCCATCACATCCTAGAGGGAAGCGTAATTTATAAATACAGCAGGGCCTAGCACTACGAGGAAACATTTTATCAGAGAGCCCCGAACTGACGATTCAATTATTTTTCAATAAAACATCAGGGGAATGCGCAAACAGCTGCTCGCATCCTTCCACACAGCAAGTCAAACTTCAAGGGGAACAATAGCTGGCGAAAGGGGAGCCATCGTGGAGGCGGTGACAATGGGTTTCCTTACTCGGGGCTTTGTTTGATTTCCCCGTCTCAGTTTTGAACTCCCTCCGCCGGAGAAAGGCGAGGGGGTAGGACGGGGAGAGAGGGAAGCAGGCAGAGGGGAAGGAGGGTCAGTGGGAGTTAAAGCCTTTTGCAGCCTTTCTCTCCCATTCATGTGGTAATTGGGTGTCAAGCAGAGATCAGTAAGATGGAGCCCGGCCTCTGTGCCCGGGTTAAACTGCAGCAGAAAGAAAGCGGGAGCTGAACCGATGGAGGCCTGAATGTCATTAGGGCGGGAGGAAGCGCCTCTCCCCCGGGAGCCCTTCTGCCGGGGTGCTGGGCTGGGGGGGCCGCTTCCCATTCAGGGCATCCCTGAAAGCGGCCAGACAAAGCGGGAGGGCGTCCGAACAATGCCGCACCCCCGGCTCTGCCTTCAATAGGGAGCTCTAAACAGGCGTTTAACCTTCAGAATAGCTGAAAGTGATACTCAAAGCTGAGGGGGTGGCTCGCCCGCCGCTGTTAGCCTCTTCCTGCGGCCGAGCCGGCGGCCACTTGGATGGCCGGGGGCAGGAGGAAGGCTCTCACTGCCCTCGCTTCCTCAGGCCCCTTGGCACAGCGCTGCGGGTGTGCCGGGCCCCGTGCAGGTCGTGGGAGATGTCACCTCCAGGGCAGGATCAGGCCACAAATCCTGCCTGGGCTGGCAGGGTGCTGGGGGCCCTGGGAAGGCTGCTCCGCACCCTCAGGGATGGGACTAGAGGAAGGCAGGGCTGTAACAAGGAGTGGGGGGGGGATGCGGCACAGTAGGGGTCATATCCCACGTCACAAGGCTGGGATCATTTGTCAAGGGATCAGGGAAGATCTGGGCAATGACCCACATCCTGAGCAGGAATATGTCCTGGACTCGGATAGCATCACCATCGCCTGCAATTCCTGGTGTTTCCAGCCTGTACTGTGTGATCTTAACTGACCGAAGCTCTCACAGAGCCTGGCCTGCCACCATTTGTGCTTGTGTATGGACTTGTAATGAACCAGGAGAAAGGCAGTTCAAATCCAAGGTTAATTTGGAAAGTGGGATTTGCCACTGAAATGGGCCAGGCTCAAAGAAAGCAGAGCAGGATCCATCCCTGTTCCCTGAGCCTCACTCAGCTGCACAGTCCAGCCATCCTGTGCTGGCCAGGAGCTCAGCAGCAAACAGCCCTAAGGATATTCTCTTCCCTTCTGCAGCCTCTCTGCTTTGAGAAGGAAAGGTGTTTTCCCTTCCCTCTTAGACAGCATGATGAGATCTTCACAGACCATCATTTTGTGGAATCCTTGGCCACACAGTCCCTTCAAACTGGAGGGAGAAGCCACTCCTGGCCCTGCTCCTGGTTACACTGGAACCACTCAGGGGAATCAAGTATTTCCATTTCTAAAGGGTGCACCAAAGGATAGTCTCTTCTTTAGTCCAGAATATTTCCCTGTCACTGCTTAAAGGCAAAGGCAGCTCCCCAGCGTGCAGAGGAGTAGGCAGCTGTCATTGTTTGGGAAGGCTCCGGCACACCAAGAGTGCCAGGAGGAGGCTGGAGAGATGCAGCGTTAAAGATTGTTAAAGACTTTCTCTGCAGCAGAAATTAATTTCAGCCAGAAAGGTTCTGAGCAACTTGCAAAGCCCCCATCTCCATTAAGACTAAAATACACTCCAATTTTGCATAGTCAGCATGGCCTGGCTGTGCTGGACCTAGAGCAGATCTGAAAGTTGCCACATTTTTTGTCTTGATATGTTGTCACTGTGCAGGACACAGGGTCTGGGAGAAGTGTCATCTCCATGGGGAACAGTACATTTGGTGTGTAAAGCTCTTTGGCTTTGCTTAAATTAGCAGTTTGATAATAACCCTGGAAAGGATTTTAATGTTTTCTTAACCTCATGCAAACAGAATTTTAAGTGTTTTAATTAAAACAGAACAATACCTCATACTTTATGTATAGGACTTTTATCTACATGCAGCTGTTGAGCCAGACTAGTGCATTGATCAAAGGGGAGGGATGTCTCACAAGGTGTCTCTAATCATAGAGGATTCAATTAGGCTCTTCCTTAAAACTGCACAAATAAAAAGATATTTGAAAAAATCAGACTATGATTAAATACTGGCTACTTCATTCCCAATACCTCTCTGCTGGAAGTGTTGTGTCTCAGCATTGATCCCAGGCTAGCACCACACCTGCACTTGTATTTCTGGGCCAAGAGCTGCAGAGACACTTGCACATAAACTTTGTTTTTCCAGAGGAGCTGGGACTTTAGAAAGGCCCCAGGATTTCAACCCAAAGCTGACAGCCAGCGGAAAACCTCTAATTGGTGTAGCTGTGTGTTTCAGGGAATCTTGAAGCACTGCCAAGTGCGATACAACCTTCCTCAGTCAGGACAAACACAGCGCCAGTGGTGAATGGTCCCGGGCACCAGATCTCCAGAGGGGACCGTCGCTGAGCAGAGGGGCTCCTTTGAGCCTAGCTCAGAGCTGTGAACACACCTCCCTGGGGCTCCCCTCTCCCTGGGAAACCCTCTGGCACAGAGGTGTGTGTGGCACGTGCACGCCCCAGCCCCCTGGCACAGCCCTGCAGATCTCTGCTATCAATGGGCTGTGTACCACAGCCCTCCATGATGTCTGCTGAGCTCTTTCCAGTGACTCAGCACGTCCCATCTACCCAGAGCAGGAGCTCTCACCTCGGGGGGTGCTCATCCTGCTCCTCTTGCCTGCATCGTGCAGCTCCCCCTCCTCACAGACAGCCTGAAATACAGAGCTTGGGGTGAGTTCCCAGCTATGCTCCAGCCAGGGCCCAGCTCCTGACTTGTGTTGGCACCAGCAAGGGCTACATCCTCTTCCTCTCACAGGACTATAATTCCCACCCATCTCCAAAACCCAACGTTGCAAGCCAGTCTGCATTTGTATGGGCTCACTTGCAAACAAGTAACAGCCATACATCCCTAAGCTTCCGAAGCTGTTCACATCTGCGTTTAACAGGCTGTGCCCTGAATGCATAATTTGCTTTTTTTTAACCTACCCTGCTCTCAGACAGACAGAAACACAGCACTGAATTTTGCCCTCCAATCCCTCTTTCTTCAGCATAGCCATCTCCTCCAGGGAGGGAGTACAGTCCCCCTGTATCCTCCTCTACTACTCCAAACCATCCGTCTCCAGACGGCCACCCCCAGGTCTGACTTCAGGAAGGCCAAGCTTTTCCTCATTGCCTTTAGCAGAAGGCTGGGTGAGGCCCGGTGGTTCAGGTTGCTGCCCACCACCCACCTGGCACAGCTCGGAGATGTCACTGTGCCCAGGTCTCCAGCCAGGAGCCCAAGCACGGTGGTCACCAGTGCCTGGGACTGTCGCTGGCCTCACACCCAGCACCATTATCCGTATCCAAAACTTCCTCTCCACCTCAGGCACCCACCTTGCGTGGGTAACCCCCCTGCTCCAACACCCCACACTTGCAGGGCTCTGAGCACCGCGAGGGCTGTGAAAGCCCGGGGAGCGTGTCCCCCAAAGGGAGGCGTTTGCCGAGCCCAGCCTGCCCTCCTCCGGTGGCTGCGAGTGGAACAGGGCCCACAAGTGGCAGCAGAGCACCTGCAGAGCCACCACTGCTAAGGCAAAGCCACCACTGCTTGAGGGCTGAGCCCCCTGGGTGCTGCAGCACTGTGGGGGTGACATCTGTTTTCCACCGGCTGCTTTGGGACAGAGGCTTGTGAGTGTCCAGGGGACTGATAAACTAAAATTAAAGCTTCCAGCTTAGAGATGCTGGAGAGGACACCCACTTGAACATGTGCAAAAGTGAAGTTGGTATATAAAGGATGCAAATTTCCAACACTTTTCTCATGCTGTGTTTCACCAGGCAACACATTTCGCTCAGGCTCATGGAAGACATTTGTCCCTCATACCAAGATACCTCATACCAACTTCTCCTCTCACCAGGGTTGGATGCAGAAGGTCAAAAAGATGGTTCTGACAGCAAGGGAAGTGGAATGGCTACCAACAAATTTGTATGCAAGGGCAGAAATAAGCTGGGAAGTTCAGCATGGACAAACACAGAGAGAAGCAGCAGGAAGAGGAAATAAAGAACAGGAGAGGAGTGGAAGAGCCACATGTCCCAGGGTAAACAGGGAGAATTGGGCCAGAGCAAATTGGGATGACAATGCTGAGGACAGAACAAGGAAAAACTGTGTGTGGAGAGTTAGTGGAGGAAACTGGGGAGGGTCTGATCAACATGTGTTCACACAGCCATTAAATCCAGCAGCAGGGGCTCGCTCCCCTGCTCTAAGATGAGCCAAAATGCACACAGGAGGTGATGCTCTGGAGTGGCAGTTCCCAAACCAGCACAGTCCCCCACCTTCCCTCACAGAGCAGGACTGTACAAGGAAGAGGTAGGAAACACCAGCATAGACCCATACTTGTGTTTAATTGTGAGACCAGGACGGACTGGGGCACGCAGGTACATTGGTGTGGAAGCACAGCTAGAAGAGCAGACACACCCTGCCCCTCACAAAAGACAGGTGTCATTTTAAGGAGTAATCCTGCTAAAAGCATAAAAACAAATTATTAAAAAAAAAACAACCAAAAAACAACCCAACCCAGAGTTTTCTCTGGAAGAGAAATTTCTGCATCTTTTCTGAGAACTGGAATCAAACATCTCTGCTGAGGCTGTTTCATGTCAGACACAACATGGGGAATTCACATAGCACAAGTCAGGTGTTTCACACAGACATTTCAGTTCAGGCCCCTGCTCCAGTGCTGGAGACAGGGAGGGCTCTTTTGGGAAGGGATGCAGAGCACATGAAGTCAGGCTCTCACAGAGGCCACTCTCCAGAGGACGTTCTCTCCCCAGGCAAGTTACCTTCTGAATACATCTAAGCAAAGGCAAACTTGGCCCTTCTTCCCACTCTCCCATTTGCTTTCTGCAAGGAAGAAGGTCCACAAAACAATGCTGCATCCACAAAAGATGGAAGTAAAAAACCCAGAGAGGTGTCCACAGGATAGTAGGATTTGCTCATGTCCTCCACCATGGAGCAAGGCCACAAAGACATTTACAGCTGCATCCATGCTGGAAGATGAGCATCAGCCCCATCCCCAGAGATGAGCATCCCATCTCCCTGAGAGAGAAAAGGATTCTCCAAGAGAGGACAGGTCTGGGCTATCCCTCCACCTACTGCACAAACCCGGGACACATTCAAAAGTACAGACAATAAATTAAGATTAACAAAAAAAAAAAAAAAAAAAAAGCGTGTATTATATATATATATATATACACACACACATATATATATATATATATTTTTTTTAATATAATATGATGTGCGTGTGATTGTGAAAAATAGAAATGTCATCCCCAGGAGAGAGAACGACATGGCAGAAACACACCCCTGTCCCCCTCCTGAGCCAAACACTACCCTGCTCCCCTGATTCACAGCAGACACACAACACCAGCAGGGCTGAGCAGAGGGAAGGGTTGCGCCTGGCACCCACCTTCCCTGTGCCAGCTGGGTCCCTGTGCCAAGGAGGAGCTGGCTGCTTGGTAGAGGAGTGGGGAAGACCCCAGCACTGGTCCCTTCATGGCCTTCACAAGGAAGGGTTGTTTCAGGCAGGAAAAGGTAGGGAAAGACAGGAAAAGCGAAGCGGAATGGTAGGGGCACCCCACCCCTCCTCAACTGGCCAGGGCCCTGCCCCTCCCATGGCATCATGGCATGGGACCACCACCACTGTACCAAGTAGAAAATAAAGCCATAATGAGTCAATGCTTTGGTATGTGACCATCCCCCTCCCCCCAATCCCCTCTGTGCTCCCCCCAAACCCTTATCTGTAAAACCTGTCAAATAAAATTTCTAGCGTGCCTTTTATATCACTCCGTGAACCTTTCCTTCCCCAGTGCCTGCCTTGCCCCCTCTCCCCAGCAGGATTTGGGAGGTGCCTTGCTTGAGCCCCACCAGTTACAGCTTCTGGTCTCCCGACTGGATTCTGCTGAACGCTGCCTGGTCCAGTGGCAGGTAACAGCCTTGCCTGGAGTCCAGAAAATACAACCTGTCCTTCACCAGCGTGGGGTCAAAGCCCTGCTTCCGCAGCTCCATCTTCTGGAACTTGTAAGTGCCTGGAATGGGGAGAGAAGGAGAAGTAAGGACTCACTGTCCATACATACTTCCACCTATGTTGCTTCAGACCCAGCCTTGCTTCCCCATGCCTCAAAACCACCTGAGGAACTGGCCAAGGGCTCTGTGGGGCAGAGGCTCCATCCTCACCCTACAGACTCATCTCTGTAACCAGGTTTTCCCCTCCCAGGCTCCCCCAGCTCCATGTCCAGTGTGAGCGTGCATGCCATGGCTTACTTGTCTTGGAGACCTCGTGCAGGAACCGCAGGAAGACGGGACGTGCATAGAGTGGCAGGGCCTTTTTCAGCTTGCTGGAAAAGTCTTCTAGGTCACAGGAGTTCTCTGGGTCAGCGATGGCTGCCATTCCTGCCTTCCCTTCAATCCCTAAGAGGCAGAAAACAAAGAGCACTCAGACACACTGTCCCTGTAGCATCATCTCCCCTCTGCCCTGCATCAGCAAGACCCTGCCTTGTACTGAAGCACTGGCATGTCCAGCTGTGTCACTGCTGTGTCATCGCCCTGTGGCCAGGGCTGCCACTGACACCCTAAGGTCACAGTCATGGCCAGAAAGGACACAGGGTCCTTACAAACCAACCAGAATCAGACCAAAGCTTAAGAGAGTGAGGAAACCCTCTGGTTCCTGCTTAGCCACACCTCTTGTCCCTCTTCCCAGCTCACCCACAGGGAGCCTCAGTCTACCCTCTTGTCAAAGGACACATCAATCTGGACATGCAGGACATGTTCACACTAAAGTCTTGGAGGCCTGCCTGCCTCTCCTGATTGTCCACTTCCCTCTTAGCTACCTGGGACCTCCACACCATAAACCACCACGTCCGTCAGGTTGAGGATGCGGCTCAGCGTTCCCTCCACCTCCGTGGTGGAGACGTTCTCCCCTTTCCATCGGAACGTGTCCCCGGTGCGGTCTCGGAAGTACATGTAGCCATATTTGTCCATCACCAGGACATCCCCTATTGAAAAGCAATGAGTAGGCAAAAAAATGAGGTGTCAGTTAGAAGCAACCCTGGGGCATATCAGGGCAGTGCTGCTACCCTGGAAGAGTCCCCACTCCCACACAGGTGCCTTTTTCCTCCACTCCCAGCAGACAGAGGGGTCCTGCTGCCCTCACCTGTGAGATAGGCAGCATCCCCTTTAGTAAACACATCCCTGGCAATCTTCTTGTTGGTGGCTGACTGATTCAGGTAACCATCGAAGTGCTGCAGGGGATTGCTCCTGACAATGCGACCCACCAGCTGCCCTGGCTCCCCTGCAGTGAAAAGAGGGGATGAAGTGGGGAAACACCACCTCCCCATCTCCCAAGAAGAAAGGTGTCTAATGGGGTTGATGTGGTTTAACTAAGCAGAGACAAATCCAGGGATATTATTGTGAAGTATCGTGGACCACTCACACTCACACAGGGCTGAGGAGATTTTATCCCTGCAGCTGTCCTCACCTGGTTTGCAGCTGATACAGACACCATCTGGTCCCCGGATCAGCTCCATAGTGTCTTCATCCACCTTCACCAAACCAATGGGGTACACACCTGGTAGGATCCTGCTGTTGAAGCCACATGACCCAACCTAGAACAGAAAAAGCTCAGAGCGCTGGGTAGCGAGGACATTTGTCCCACCTGAACCCATGTAGCCAGTTGTCCATCAGCAGGACATCCCCTATTGGATGTCCACATTCCCAGGACATCACAGAGGTGGCACCACACAACAGCCAAAACCCCTCTGGGTGGATGGCAACCCATGCCAAAGAGCAAACAGCCCATTTGGGTTTCCAACCCTGCCCAGGCCAGCTGTCACCCTTTGGGACATGAAGGAGGATTGTGGGGCCTTACATTGCCATCAAAGTTTCCCAGGCTGCAGTTGCACTCAGTGGCCCCGTAGAACTCGGCCACCTGGGCGATGCCAAAGCGGGCCATGAACTCCCTCCAGATGGAGGCCCGCAGCCCATTGCCCACGGCCATGCGCACCCGGTGCTGCCGCTCCGTGTTCTGGTATGGCTGGTTCAGCAGGTAGCGGCAGATCTCCCCGATGTACTGCACAATCTGGGAGAAACAGAGAAGGAAGACTCACTAGGGGACCCCTCTGCCAGGCCCTGGGTTGTCTGAGGTTTCTTCAGGGCAGGAAGGAATGGCACAACACACCCAAAGTTTGCTAAAGAGTCTGCAGTAATAAAGAGAAGTTCTGCAAACTCATCCAGCCTGTCCTTCCCTGGTTAACACACCTCTCCAGCTGTGAAACCCATCCACTATCTCCTGGCTAATGCTAGAATATGAAGAGGACATACAGAGTTACCAGCCCAGGTGGGAAAGGACACAGCCCCACCACCGAAAGGTGGTTTGGAAAAACAGAACCAATCCAGGCATCCCCCACTTCCAGAGCTGGGCTCTCCCCAGCATGGCACAGACCCCCAGGCTTCACTGCCCACTTCCTGCTGCTCCCTTGCCCCACAGCCTCACCGTGCAGTTGTATTTCACGCAGTCCTCCCAAAAGTGTGAGGCCGAGAACTTCTTGCGGATGACAACCGTCATGCCCTGCAGCAGGCACTGCCCAATCCCCACGATGTTCCCTGCAGAGAGGCAGCCAGGAAAGCCCTCAGTCCCCAAACACCTCCAACCCAGCCCACCTAGGGGAAGAACTGGCAGGGCAAGGCAGAGGCCATGGCTGGCTCACAGCAGTGGGGGTTCACCCAGCCAAAGCCCCCAGGACCGCAGGCACATGGGAGGAGACACGTGGCAGTAACGTGTAGGGCAGCACTTTGCACCTAAACATCCCTGCATGTTTCAGCCAGCCAGGCAGGCACTGCTTCCCCCTCCCCTAGACTTTCCCCCCAGCAGCAATAAGCAACAGATATTCCAAAACCAGGGTAGGATAATGCCCTACCCACACACTCCCTGCTCCAAAGGTCAGCCAGATCGATTCTTGGCTTCCAGGGAAAAAGCAGAAAAAGCCTCAGTCACACACTGCAAGCAGCAGTCTCATCCTCCTCAACATGGAGATCACAGCCACTCCAGCCTTCAGCCCGAGCCCTGGGCTTGGCTGAGGGAAGAGCCAGTCCCAGGATGCCAGGCTCATGGCACATGTTACCTGCAGCATGGTAGAGCGGGAGGCAGTCGTACATCACATCATCGGACCTCATCCGAAAACCGTAAAAAACTAAGCTGGACATGCGGAAGTACCTGAGGGGAGGGTGAAAAGGCTTGTCAGGAGCAGGGTCAGGGGTGCTGTGCTATGACAGGACAGAGCTCAGCCCCATCCTCCCTGAGCCCCTGCCCACAGCCTTACCGGCAGTTAACCACAATGGCAGCCTTGGGCAGCCCCGTCGTGCCAGAGGTGTAGATGTAGAAGAGTTTATCTGGGGAGCAATGAGGAGACAGGGTCACATTCCCAATCTAGGAGCTAGGTGAACCAGGAGAGGGGGACAAGCAAAATTTAAATACTCTACTTGTGCCAGCTGAGCCAAAACTCTCATGTAACAATACCATGAACATGCTGGGATCACCCTGGGCAGATCAGGTTTGTCAGACACTTGGAGGGTATGACAGGATATTGCTCCACACAGGGCTGGTCTTCCAACACTGGAGTAAGACCCACCCCAAACACTCCTTGCCATCAGCATACCCAGCAGTCTTGACAGAGTGGTAACCAGCTGACCCTCAAAATCACCACCACAAGTCTGGCCCCAAGAGCTGACCACATACCAAGAAAGCCCTTATTAGGGGGAGCTGGCTGGTGTCGCTGGGCCATCTGCAGGAGGGGGTCCAGGTGTTTTGCACCAGGAAGCACAGATTTAGGATTTTCTTCCCCGGACCAGAAGAGATGGATGGATTTATCCAGGGAGGGCTGCACTTCCTGCATTGCTGCAAAAGTAAAGAGGGGAGCTGGAGAAAAGCAGCAGGGTGGCTACAGCACAGAGACCCCCTGTGTTCCCACAGTCTGAGGGGACACCCTGCCCCAGGTAGCAGTACTCCCATTGTGCTTGGCGGAGTCCCCAAAGGGCTCCCATCCCAGGCAGATGTTGTTCCCATGATTAACAGATGCTGGGGCCACAGCCCAGACCTCTTCAGGGACCAGAAGTTCCTGTTTTCCACCCTTCCCCATCCAAAACCTCTTTGGTGCCAAGAGGTCTGTTGACACCTTCAACCTCAGAGGTGTGGGCTGAAACACACAAGGAGCTGGATGGATGCCGCAGGTGCTGCAGGGATGTCGCAACAGCCATGGAGAGCAAAGGGAGGCTCCTCCCGTGCAGTGGGGCAGGCCCAGCCCAGCCTAGGTGTCCATGCTGGGAATGGACATGAGAGACATCATACCCTCAGGCTGGCCTGTTTGGGAGGCAGACAGCACTGCACTCCAGATCCTGCCCAGTGTCCAAAGGAACCAACAACAACAAAAAAGCCAACCCCAAATCTAATTTCTGGATAATTCCAATGTCCACCCTCTTCCAGATCTCTGTTCTGTGACGGGCAGGAAAGGAACACTGAACCCACTGACCAGGCACACCTCCCTCCAGTCCAAAGCACTCCCAAAACATCTGCCAGCCCCTCACCTTCCATCATTTCCACCCCAAACACCACAGCTTTGGAGCTGGAGATGGTGATGCAGTGCAGCAAGGCCTCCAAGCGCAGGTGGGAATTCACAAGGGCTGTCTCCACCCCGATCTTGGCCAGGCCGAGCCACAGCCCCACGTACTGATTGCGGGACTCCATGAAAAGCGCCACCACGTCACCCGAGCGGAAGCCTTGGCTGTAGAAGAAATTGGCCACCTGGTTGGAGTACTCATCCAGTTGACGGAAGGTCCAGCTCTCGCCTGTGCCTTGGAAGATCAGTGCTGTCTTCTCTGGATACTTCCTTGCGGTCTTCTGGAAGATCTTGGCAATTGTGTTCTTCTCCCTCACGTGCTTCCATACCTGCCACTTCACCCTCAACAGGACCAGCCCCGTGCTGCCAAAGGAAGAGGAGCAAGAGGGCAGCTGCTCAGTGACCCCTGCATTCCTCCAGCAAAGCCAGCACAGCACAAGGACCTTCCAAGGAGCTGCAACAGCCCAGCACTTACACCAGACCCCACTCTAGGTCAGCAGCAGCTCTCAGTGCTCCGCTGAGCAGTGTGCACGTAGGCAGAACACATCTGCAAAGATGCTCATAGCCAGGGACTGATGGAGGCCAGGGAGATGTGTTATGTGACAGGGATGTCCTCGATCAAAGGGGCATTTTTGAGCCTCAGGTGCTCTCCAAGAGCACCAAGACCACCACTCCCTCCCCCACAAATCCTTGTCAGGAGCTGGCACAGCCTGATACCAACTCAGAATAAACCCTGCACAGGGGCCTGGTGCTACACCAGCAGCTTTAGGGACAGGGTAAAGTACAAGGACAATCAATAGACTTTGAGCTCAGCTGAAATCTATCCTTCTTGGGAAGTTTGCCTGAGAGTTTGGAGTCACCCGGACATGGCAGAGGGAGCTCTCCTTCCAGCCAGGCCAGGTGCCAGCAGAAACCCAGGCTGTGCAAGGAGTCAGGGGCTGTGCTCACATATACACATACACCAAAGCAGAGCAGAGGGCCGGGGGTGGGTGGAATCCATGGCACCCATGGGCCATCCCAGACAGGACACCTACGTGATGTCCCTTGGTAATGTCTTGAGGAATATGAGGAAGAAGTCCCATCCACCAGATGCCAGGTAGAAGACGAAGAGAGCAGGGATGGCCTGGGCCCAGGACAGTTCCAGAGTGACCCTGAAGAACAGCAGCACAGCTGCAAAAGCAGCCAAACGCAGCATCATGGCCTGCGGGGAGAGAGAAACCACGGCCATCAACCCACGCACACTGGACCTGCTGATAACAATCCCATGGGTGTGGGATGCCTGAGCAGCCCCCAGTTTCCTGGATGAGGTCCCTGAGTCATCAGTCCTCCTGGCAGTGAGGATGTAACCCAGCAGCCCAGAGCTTCCAGAGGTGTAACTTTATCTGGCCTTGGAGATGGCCTCCAAATGAGCCATCAGCACGGCGCTGCTTGGTGCAAGAGCCCGGCCATTCCCACCTGGGGAGCCACATCCTGCACACCAGCCAGGGGTCTGGCCACGCCCCAGCAACATGAGATGCAGGATAAAGTCACTTCTATGGATGTGTGAGCTAAGTCATGGCAGGAGACCTTGTAGAGATGATTGGAAGCCTGCACTCTACCACAGAATCCCTCTGTTCTCAAAATCCAGAGTCTCCCAGGCCCCAAGCACGAGCTCTCCTGCATGCCTGGCTCCAGGACAGCCATCGCAGCTGTTGGAAGAGCACAGCTTCACGTGCTCCACAACACAGTTCAGACAGAATCAGGGACAGGAAACTCAGTTCTTTGAGCTCTGTTTGTGTTTGCAAACCATCATGTTGGCGGGCAGTTTCCTGGCCTGGCTAGGCTGGAGACACAGCCAGAGCAAGTCAGGGATGAGGCCAGGCTGGAGTGGGCAGAACGGGGGCTGTCGCTGCTGCCAGGAGTGCCCAAGGCCCCTGCCCCATTCCCTGGGGACAGTGACTCCGTCTCTGGTCCCTCCAAAACAACGTCTCTATCCCCAAACCAGACACACCCCACAAGTGGCTCTGAGATTCAGAGACGGTCATCTAGCAATGGCTCTTTTCAGTCAACAGCATTGGGAGGAGGAAAATGAGAGAGATGTGACCCTCACAGCTCCTAGATAAAACTGGCCCTTCCTGGCATGGACACAGGCCAAAGAGGAAGGAAACACTTGCATCATTTCCCTCTTGAAGATTGATTCCCTGCTCTGAAGCTGGAAGCCCTGCATGGACTCTTCTACTATTGGTGGGGCTGAGAGCCACACTTGTGGCTTTCCCTCTGCTCTGTGCACTCCCCCCAGATCCAAGGAGCTTCTGTGGATTTGATACCAGATTCCGGCAGGCGGGAAGCCAAGGCAGTGCCACACGGTCACTGTGTCCTGACATGAGTGGTAGCACCAGCAGCAGGCTGGGGGGCATCAGAGCACAAGACGCCACTCCCAGGTGTCCCCTGGAGACATTTTCCCACCCACAGCCCTTACCCTGAGATTCCCCCTTGTGCCAGTCTCCACCAACACCCAGCTCCCAGACCTGATGTCCCACAGCAGTGTCCCTCTGCCTTTTAGCAGGCCAGGACTCACTGTGATTTTTCCTGGGAGCCTCTCTTTGCATTTAAACAGGGCAACTTTTAGATCACCACCAAACTACAGTGCCTCAGCCGGGACCTGAGCCCTCGGCTAGAGCCTCACACCAGCCAGATGTGGGGAGGCAGCAGCGGGGGAGCCCCGCTCTGTGTGGGCAGCAAAGTGCTTCATCTCCCGCTTGAAGGCAAGGCAGGCTCAGGCAAGCCCCTGTTATCCTCCGCTCGTATCTCCACCTCACTCCGGCATCCCGGTGCCTCCTGCGGAGATAACCGGGGAGAGATTCCCTAGAGATACCCGCTGTGTCGCTGCCAGAGACCTCCAGCCCTGCGTTACAGATTCAGGTCTTGTCCAGCTGCATCAGAGAAAACGAAGCCCTGCCTGTGGCTCACAGCCCGCAGGCACCGATGCAAAGCGCGGGGATCCACCCGGGAGCACCGAGCCCGAGGAGGGCCCGGGAGCGGGTCACAGAGCGGGTGGCCGGGCTGAGAGAAGCCCCAGCGCTAATGGCACCTGGGAGGCACCTGTCCCCCACCTGCCCTGGGCAGGGACCCCCGCCTCACCCTCCCGAGGACCCCAGCGGGGAGGTGGAGCAGCGCTGTCCCAGCCCCATCACCCGATGCAGAAAGGCCGGGAGGGCCCCGCACCGGGATGCAGCCGGGCCCCGCCACCAGCCCCGGCCAGGCCCCGGAACCGCCCGGGCACAGCCGCTCTCGGCAGGGCGAGGGCCCGCGGCGCGCTCGGGGGGAGACCGGGGGACCGAGCGGTCCCGGCGCTTGCCACGCTGCCCCACGAGGAGCCCCGGTACCTCATGCGGAGACCGGCGGGGCGGAGGAACCCCGCTGCCGCCCGCAGGGCCGCGGCGCCTGATGGGGAGCCCGCAGGGCCGCCCGCGCGGAGGGAGCGCTGCGCCGCGGCGGCGGGAGCCGACGGACCGGCATGGGGACGATGGTGCCACGCTCTTACCGGACTCCGGGGCGTCCGCTGCGGCCCGGCCACCTGCACCGGGAGCGGGGCCCGCCCGATTCTGCGGCAGGGGCGGGGAGGGGCGGGCAGCGCGGGCCGCCGGGAGCTGTAGTCCCGCCCGGTGCACCGGCCCGGCCCCGCGGTGACGGACGCCGTGCCGGGGAACGGTGGCGCGGGCGGGGCGGGCGGGGCGCGGGGAAGAGGCGGTGAGGGCGGCGCGCCAAAGCGAGGGCTCTGTGGCGCAATGGATAGCGCATTGGACTTCTAGCGTGTGACGGGAGTCATTCAAAGGTTGTGGGTTCGAGTCCCACCAGAGTCGCATTTTGCCGCCGGGGCGCGGCGATCGCTCTCGGGGCTCGGCGGCTGCGGCGGGCCGGGGGCACCCGCGGCCGCCCCCGGGCGCTGCCGCCCCGCAGGGCCCTCCCGTCCTCGGGACAGCGCGGAGGGCGAGACCCGTTTTGGGAGCGGGGTCAGGGGCGGCCCGGGCAGCGGGGAAAACCCGGCCCCAGCAGGGAGCGTGCCCAGACACCCGTCCCAGCACTTCAGGAGTTACTGTTACGGGCATGGTGGAGCTGCCGCTTGCCCACAGCGAATATATCCTCTCCAAAAAAAGCACTTTCATTTTTCATTTCTGGTGTCTGCCCTCTCCACATCACCCTCTGCTTCCTCTACCGCCTTCTTTCCGCAGGCTCCTCAAGCGCTGGCTGCAGGAACAGGAGCCACAGAGACTGTCACTTGATCCGGCTGAGCAGATGCCGTTTAAAATTACACGATGTGCCATTTCTGTAGTGCTGGCACCAGCCCACTGAGCCACACGTGGCTGTGCGAAGGCGGCATCACCAACACTGACAGCCCGGACACTTCAAGGCCTCATTAAATAACCCAAAATGCAGCAAAAGCTTCTCTCACAGCCGTCATTTCCCACGTTTCCTTGGCTGCTGCTCCCAGTTCCTGGTAGCAAAATCTTTGCTGCCCTTTGGTTTATTCACCCCAAGGCTCTGACGTTTCTGGGTCATTTTAGAGGCAAATGTTTCTTTCATCTCGACCACTGCACTAGGACAACCCACACTGTGTTTTTCTGGCAGCTAAAGGATGTATTTATATGCTGTCTTTTAGTATCTGCTTGAAATAACTATGGGGGCCAAGGGAGGGTTTGGAGGAAAAACCCAAAGTCTGGCTTGCAGGGTGACAGAGAAGTCAGAAAAGGGGAGTCTGGGTTGGAGACAAAAAGGGGTGAGGTTTCACATCAGATCTCCAGCTCAGAAGGGGAGATGGGGCAAAAGGACAGGGGGAATGAACTACAAGCCCCGGTGTGGATTTTATTAAACAAGAAGGAATTCCAACAGCAAACACACATGAACAAAGAGCCCCTGGCCTCGTGGCTCTTTGCCATCACATCCAGAAACTCTGCTCCCTGGCAGTCTGGAGCACAGTTTAATTAACCTAGACAGCAATCAGCTCCCAAACACAGCACCAGCAGCCGCCGTTTCTGCACTCACTGGATTCAATCCCATAATCCCAAATGTGTCATTTTGTTGCCCTAGGAAGGGATGATTCCTACTGAACAGCCAGCAAAATTATGAGGATTTCATCATTTTTGATGGGGAGGGACTACAGGGAGACACAGCAGACTGGGATCAGCTCTCAAAACAGCCAATCCAGGAGGGAAAATATCCAGAGGTATTTCCCTGCCTGCCCCGTGGGCACACAATCACACACTGCCTGGTCTCTGAGTCAGGAAGTGAGGCACATCCAGTATGACCCAACAGGAGACTAGTTAGGCGCTAATATAAAATGGGATTTCACCACTGCACGCACCAAACCTGCCCCTGCGCTCCTCTGGAAATCACGGGTTTAGCTCCAGCCCAGGGCAGCCCCAAGATTTGAAGCCTTGATCTTCCCAGGATGGGAAGGGCGGGAGGAAGGATTTAGCTGCACAGCCCTGGAGCTGCAGAAGGCCAAGGCATCAGTTTGCTGCAATGTGCTCCCTCCCCATCCCAGCGTTGGGAGCGCCAGTACCAAAATCCTGCTGCTGGGAGACCTGGGCAGCCAGACCAGCTGGCAAAGGCACATCTGACCCTGACATCCCGCAAAAAAAATCACAAACAGCAAAAAAGGTCGAGTTTTTGTCACAGCACAGGGAGGTGCCAGTTGGCCCCTACCAACAGGTTGGTGCCAGCTCTTGGCAGGAGGAAACGCAGCCCTCGGGTCCGTGGTGGCAGAGCTACAGCCACGCTGTGCCCCCGGGCAGGGCAGGAGGATGTGGAGCGCGGCTGGGGCCGGCTGCTGGCTGCCAAAAGGGATCCCCTGGGCCCTTCCTGACATGAGCTCTCACACTGGCACGGCCGGCGGTGGGAAGATGCCGAGCTCCTCCCGCAGGGACTCCACTGGCTGCTCCCAGCGCTGCTCGTAGTAGATGTTCAGGACACAGCTGGAGTTGAGCCCGCTCCGAATCGCCCAGGGAACCAGCTCGGTGGCCAGGACCTGCAGCTTTCTGGAACAAACGATACAGGTGGTGGCAGTGTTGATATCCACGTTTTGTTAATTTCCTTCTCCAAGTCCCCATTGTAGGCTGATGCCAAGCCCATGCATCCCATGTATCTCTCTAACTTCCTGGCATTCCCTCTGCTTAACTCACAGGGGAAACTGAGGCACAGAAGATGGTGTGCCAGGAAGGCTACAGTCAACACCAACCCAAGGCCAGAACTCAGGTTCTGCAACTGCTGGGCCACCAAAACAGATGCAGTGGGGCAGGGAACAGCTGCCAGTGTGGTGAGGGTCCTGCTGGCCCTCAATACATGTCCATCCAGGGCCTGGGAATTGCTCCTGCCTGGCACAGGGGAGCTGGTGTTGACTGCAGATTAAGCATCAGGTTCTGCTTCAGTGACAAGGCAAAGTTGTCACCACTTCCTTGGGATGTGGGGACAGCAGTAGGCTCACGGAGGGATCCATGGCTGACTCCCCCCTGCAGCAGTGTCCCCTCTTTGTCCCCAGTGGACACAGGAAAGTGCCACACTGGCTGGGTGTACCCAGGGCAGAGACTGGGCACCTACCGTGTGCTGAGCCGGACTGGGCCAAACGCTGCTCCCAGGACACACATGGGCAGCCCTGTCTGGATGGCTTCGAACCACTTCACCACCACCTCACCTGGGAGGGAGCAGGGAGGTTGTGAGCAGACAGGATCAAGGGCCAGCCAGGGCTGCGAGGCTCCTCAGCACAGGCTGTACATCTGCCCTTCCCAAGGATGGCTACTTGAGAATGCTTCCTAAGCCTGGCCATGGCCTCATCCTGTGCCAGGATCAGCCTTGTCACACACCACTCACCCACCCCAGAGGGATGGCATCCCACAAGCCCTGGGAGCTTGGGGAACACGTCCCAGGCAGTCCTGCAGACCTCAGCAGTGCAGTGCCAAGGCCTGGTGCTCCGTGTGGCTCTCCCAGTCTCCCAGCACAGGACTTTTACAAAACTGCCTGGACTCGGGCAGAGCCTGCAAGAGGAGACCAGTCATGCTGGTTCCCACAGGCACCCACAAGGCTGCACTTGTGACTTGCTATTGAGTCAGACACAAAACGAGGGCAGAGGACACAGAGACGTGCAGATAAGGAGTAACCAGGAATTCCCTTCTGCCTTCACAGAGAGCTTGCAAAACATCCCTCCCTCCTTGCCACCCTCCCTGCCAGGCAGAAACCACCCATCTGCCTGTGCCCAGGGCTTGGGCAGAGCATCTCTCAGCAGGGAAAAGGTGACATCTTCATGGCCTTTCGGTCACCACAGAGCCAGTGATGTAGGACAGTGGTGATGCAAAATCCCCACACACTGACCCGGGCTGAGGATCAGGGAGTCTGGCTGGCCCAGCCTGCTCCATTTTCGGGGGGAACCAAGCACAATTGGTGGGTTTGGCAGTGCAGCTCCCTGAGCCCGCTGCTGCTCACCCAGCATGTTGGTTGGCATGCCCAGGAGGGTGTGCATCAGGTCATGGACCTCCCGGTACCGCTGGATCACATATGCCAGCTCTTCATCATCAACAAACTTGGGTGGCATCCGGGTGTCTGGAGAAACCTTCTGCAAATCCAAAGAGGTCCAACTCAACTCTGTGGCTGAACCTCACCTGTGCTCCCAGCACAGGGATCAGCCACCAGCTAGAAATCTGCACCCCATGAATCCCCACACTCACATTGTCCTCCAAGAACCGGACATACTCCCGGCCCAGTGAGCCATCCGGCAGCCCCTGCAGCCTGGCCATGTCCAGGGTGGAGAGACGGATACGAGGCCGTTCCCTGGAAGCAAAACACAGGCCAGTGAGACTCCCAGTGAAACCCACAGCAGCCAGTCCTGGAGAAAAAGAGCCCTTGGAAACCCCCACTCCTGCCTCTGCCTATCCTTGCTATTTCCCTGTGCAGATCCTAACTGCTCACTGCAGGGACAGCACTGTCTGCACTTCTGTTCTGGAGGCTGGGACACAAATTGCTTAAAGGATATACCTGAAGCCTTGGCAATAAAAGGGCTTTTATCTTGTGCACTTGTAACAGCTCTGGTGAGAAAAACACTGGTGTCCTCTGCACAGTGCTGCTGTGTAGGCTGCCAGCCAGGCACAGCCCCCAGCAGCAGCCAACACTGCAGAGCAGAGCAATTTAGTGCCCCTGCAAAGCAGCCAGAGCTTCAAATGAACAACCCCAAAGAGAAGAAGGAATTTGTTGTAAACACAGGTTTAATTTCAATCCTGCTCAGGCTTTCACCACCAGCCACATGGCAGCCACACAGAGAAAGGTCTTCTCTACAGGTTGTTGGCAAACAGGTGCCTCACAGCTTTGGAAGTAAACAAAAGCCCTTTTATTTCCATTCACAGGGTGAACTCTTCCCATGATAAAAGCCCCACAGTGGATCCAGGACCTGCTCAGCTCCTAGACTGGAGGTGCCAGGAAGATAAGCAGCACTGGCACCAGTTTCACATTGGCTGTAGATATTTCCTTGTTTATTTGTTGTCAAAGGGTCCTCAGCAGCTTGGGGGATAAAAACAAAAATACCTTTGTGCCTAATTCAGACCCCTGAAAATCCCTGCAATACCAGAGGGCAAGGAGCAGGTGGGTATGTCCCTTCCCAGTCCTCTGCTTGGGCAGTTCTTCTGGGATTCAGCCCCATCCCAGTGCTCTGGATGTTTTACCAAGTCAACTTCCTGAACCAGGATGAGGCTGGTCTGCACAAACATATGGCAAAAGGCAATTTTTCTCTAGCTGCTATGTGACACAAGCAGTGGGTGTGACACACAACAGGGAACAGGGAGAAGGCAAGCATATATACAGTGAGAGCTTGGTTAATAAGAGAAATCCCTCCTGGTCCTCAGCCTTGCTGCACTCAACAAGTCCTTGCAGACATGGAAGCAGAAGTGACGGAGTCATAAAGAAGAAAACAAGAGAACCCTCATTTCAGCTTGAGCCAGGAAAAAAAATGGAAGTCTGAGGAGGAGGCAGACCAGCAGAGACAAAGTCTCCAATGCAAGAAAATGCAGCAGCAGGCACAGGGAAGAAACCCATGGATGTAGTGTGTTCTCATCACTACTCAGCATCCACATCCATGAGTTTCTCCCCTGTGCCTGCTGCTGCATCTTGTGGTGTTGGCAGCTGCCAGTTCCAGCAGCAAAGCAGAATAGACAGGCAAGTAGTGCCTGCCCTTAGACGTGTCACAGGGCTCCTGTGAACATTAAAAATAAAGTTAGCCTGGAGGGCTAGAGCTAACAAAACACTTGTCTGCTTCCAAGCAGGGCCAAGGAACCCGCTTGGCCTCGTGTCTGCCTCCCCACCACAAACCAGGCGGTGAGGGTGGGAGGGATGGGGAGGGACGCACTGGAGGATGCGGTAACCTTCAGGGTGGTTTTTCATCTTGTCTCGCAGGTTTGGCAGGGCCAGGCAGCCCGTGGTCTCCCCAAGGACTGCCACCATGTCTGAAAAAGAGACCAGAGAATGACCCAAGAGCTATTTTCGCAACACCCAGCTATCCTTGGTTGGCAGGTGAGGAAATAGGGCAATGAACCCATTGACCAGGAGCAGGCTGGAAGCCTGTGGCAAAGTGGGGACTCCATAAACCACAGATCTTCAGCTTCAGGACTCCTCTGCCCTGATGTCACCCACATGACCCTTCCTGGGAGTGGGATGGAGGAGCAGGCATGAGGCCCGGGGGACTCTGGAGAAATAGACCGGTCTGGGTGGCATCACAAGGGGTCACACTGGGGTGTGTTTGGGTTTCCTCACTCCCTGTCTTTCATAGCCTCCTGCGCCGGCTCAGTTCTCATCCCTGGGCTTGCCCCAGACTCTCCCACGAAGCTCCGAGGATGCAGGGAGCGGGGTTTTCTGGCGCTCCCCTCGCCGGCCTTACCGTGTCTGTAGGGGTCACAGAGCGCCATGACCGCGGAGCCGGCGGCCAGCAGCGCCTTCTGCAGCGGGCTGGTGGGGATGTGCCCGGGGTACAGCTGGTGCCACCCTCCCATCTCCTCCTCCTCCTCCTCCCCGCCGCGTCCATCCCGGCCCCGCGGCTCGCTGTGGCTCGGCCGGGCTCTGCCTGCGGGGAGCAGCGGGTAAGGGACCGGCCCGGCTGAGGGGCTGGTCCGGACGCTGCAGGGGCTGCGGAGGGAGGCACTTGCCTGGGGAAGCGGGACCCCCCCGGTGCAGCGGGACCCCCGCCCGCGCCGCCCGCAGCAGCAGCTGCCGCATCCCCGGTGCCGGCCCCGCCGCTGCCCCGGAAGCGCCCGGCGCGGGGCGGGGCGGGGTGGCCATGGCGGCGGCCGGGCTGCCCGGGCTGGCCGGGCTGGCCGGGCTCTTCGCCGTGTACAAGCCGGCGGGGGTGGCGTGGAGCCGTGTCCGGGAGGCGGTGGAGACGCGGCTGCTGCGCGGTGAGCGCGGGCGGCGGGACCCCCTAACCAGTCCCATCCCCAGGGGCTACCGGTGGGGGCCATCCCATCCCCATCCCATCCCATCCCATCCCATCCCATCCCATCCCATCCCATCCCATCCCATCCCATCCCATCCCATCCCATCCCATCCCATCCCATCCCATCCCATCCCATCCCCATCCCGTCTCCATCCCATCCCCATCCCGTCCCCATCCCATCCCATCCCATCCCCATCCCATCCCCATCCCATCCCATCTCCATCCCATCCCCATCCCATCCCCATCCCGTCTCCATCCCATCCCCATCCCATCCCATCCCATCCCATCCCATCCCATCCCATCCCATCCCATCCCATCCCATCCCATCCCATCCCATCCCATCCCATCCCATCCCCATCCCATCCCATCCCATCCCATCCCCATCCCATCCCATCCCATCCCATCCCATCCCCATCCCATCCCCATCCCGTCCCCATCCCCATCCCCATCCCCATCTCCTCCCCATCCCCTCCTCATCCCGTCCCATCCCCGGGGTTCTCCGGTCCCCCCTGACCCCTCCGCCCCGTTTCTCTTCCAGAGCTGAACGCCGCACCGGGCCGCCCCCCGCGGCAGCGAATCCGCTTCCTGCCGGCCCCGGCCCCGGGCGGCGGCGGGGCCCTGGAGCTGGTGGCTGCCAGGGTGCCCGTGCTGGCCGACCACCCCCTCGGTAAGGGCGCGGCGGGGCTTGGGCCGGGAGAAACCGGGGACCGGTGGGAGCCCCGGGCAGGCGCTGCGGACCGGCTCCATCACTGTCTCCGTTGCAGTCTTAGGCCCGCGGTTCAGGAAGCTGAAGATCGGAGCAGGTCACCGGCTGGATGTGAAAGCCTCGGGAGTCTTCGGTGGGTCTGGTCCCGGAGCAGCCGCGTGTTCTGCTGTCTGCAAAGTGATGGGTTTCCATGCAGAAAGGGAGATAGGTGGATGCATGACCATTGCTCTGCAGCAGCCCCTGGATCTCACAGCCCCACTGGGAGTTTAAAGTACTAAAACACAGAAGAAATGTCCCAGCAAGCCACTGGCAAAGCTGGATGGGAGAGACCCGGGCACACGGAGTTTTGCTGGGGGATGTTAATTCCCATGTCTGCTCCACCACCTGAACTGGCTTTGCTGTGGCTGGCACTGCTGAACATTTGCCCTGGGTGCCCAGGTGGAGAGTTCTGGGAAAATCCCAGAGCTCTGGTTACAGCCCTATGGTTTTCAAGCCAGACAATAATCTGGGGGTCTGATTGCACTGCTCAGACATGACTCCTGAGGAGATACAGCCCAGTCCAGGGGGCAAGGGTGGTGTGCGTGTTCAGTGCTGTGTAAATGCACATCAGTGACTTTTTGTGAGGCTGAATAACAAGTCCCCCATTTTCTGTTTCAGTGCTTGGTATCGGCCATGGGAACAAGCTTCTCACTGATCTCTATAACTGCCACCTGACCAAGGTAGGTGCTGGCCCTGAGCAGGCCATGGAGCCCCAGAGTGCCATCGCACTCTGATCCTGCCCCAGTGCCCCAGACCAGCCTTGTGATGCTGATTTTGCACTTAAGTCTCAAACCTACCAATGCTTCTGTGAGCTTTTCAGAGTTCAGGGTTTCATCCTTCACATGAGCATCCACCTATGGTTTTTTGAGCAGAGGATGCTGCTGTCTTTTTGTGCAAAACTCTCATAGCCTGCACTTGTAGCAGTTGCATTCAATACTGCTACTCAATTGCTTGGAGCATTTTTTTTGATAATTTGCACTCTTTGTCCTTCTTCCAGGTTTATACTGTTGGTGGGCTTTTTGGTAAAGCCACTGATGACTTCTCAGATACAGGGAATTTAGTAGAGAAGACAACATTTGGTAAGAAACTGATGTGGTTTGTTTTTTTTTTTTTAAACAGAACACCAAACAGCAGATTAACTGCAAAGCATTTAATTAGGTAAATTGCACAATGACAAAAGCCACATCTTGAATGTCTTCTAGTCCTTGTTGATGTCGTAGTTCTCGTGTTCTAAGTCTAACCACAATATATACAAAGCCAGTGTGAATGCTGGTCACAGTGGCTGCTACTGGGTTGGTCAGGACCCAGATCTCCCTGTGAATCACACTTGGAGATAGTAGTTAGGAGATTTTATTAAATGAAAACATACAATAAGAAAACTGGAGCATCAACATTTTGGAATCAGTTAAGCAAAATAACTTTTCCCTTTGCAGTCCAGCTCTGTAGAGCCAGGGGAAGTGACCTTGCAAAGGCCACCCCTCAGCTCTCATCAGCCCCTTTTGATGTGCCTGCTTGAGGGACGGCAATACCTCAGTGGCACTTCTCAGCCTTTCCAGTTTCTGGATGGATAATTGAGACTTTGTTTCTGCCTTAATATTTGCAGATCATATCACAAGGGAGAAGCTGGAGAGGATTCTTGCTGTCATTCAAGGGACAAATCAAAAGGCCCTGCTGATGTGCGTATCCACCGGGGAAATGAGCTGATCTGATCCCAGTAGCATTTGCTGGTCTTCAAAACAAATGAGAGGATTTTGTTTCCAATAATCAAAGTCTTTAGAGATTGGAGTGCTACCAAGGGGCAGAGAGGAGTTACACTGAGTGCTCTGTGCTTTGCTGAGAGGTTGCAGTTAAGTCTTCCTTGTATCCCAAAATCTCCAGTCTGCTGGTTTAGGACCAATCTGCTATATTAGGACTGACAAAAATAACTTGTAGACATGACTAAGTACCTCCCTCCCAAACTGTGCTACACTACTGACAGTACATACACTACTAAAATATATGCAAAAACTCCCTGGATAGTTTTAAGAATAAAAATTGCATCTCTGTTTTATTTGGGATGGACACATATTTTGAATCTCTTTGGAGAGAAGTTCTAAATGTCTCTGCTGCTCTTTTTTTTTTTTTCCCCTAGGTATTCTAACATTGATATGAAAACACAAGAGGCATATGAGCTGGCTGTCAAAGGGTTGATTCGCCCCATGGGAAAAAGCCCCCCAATAATCACAGCAGTCCGATGCATCCAGTTTGCACTTCCAGAATTCCAGCTAGGTAGGACTGGCACAGAATGTACTGGGGAGCTCTGAGTATATATTATGGCAAATAAGTTGGTAAACTTCATTTTCTTACTCATTATTTACTGCAAAATGAGTTGATGGGAATTTCTTCTTGACTTGTAATTTCTCTGGTAAATCCAGCTGGCTCATAACTTTCTCCTTGACAGTTCACATCTAAACCCAAGGCTGGAAAATTTGCATCATGAATACCTATGCAGGAAATTCTTCTTAGCTCAATGTTTCAGTGTAATGCATTTCAGTGCTGGGTTTTGGGTTTTTTTAAAGTGTGGTCTGTTTTCCTGTAGCCAGTACCCCTTCCCTCACAAATTGTCTTATTAAAAAAGGTGCCTTTTTATCTCCTTTAAAATACCTATATTTCTACATTACTCTTCTATATCTATAGGTTTGTTTTCTAAAGTATTCACTTTGGAAGGGTGTGGAACACCCTGCAGTATTCCAGAAAAATCATACCATGCTCTTAGTGTCTTCTGCCAAACCAGTTCTTTCAGCATAACTGCGAGTGATGTCTGGATTTACAGTGTCAGAGCTTGTGTCAAAGCTTTGCTTCTGAAAGAATGTCTCTGTCCTCCTAGAAATCCATTGCTTGCACGAGACTCAGCAGTACCTCCGGAAGCTGGTTCATGAGATCGGTCTGGAGCTGAAATCATCTGCTGTGTGCACACAAGTGCGGAGAATACGCGACGGGGTTTTCACGGTGGACGACGCTCTCCCGAGAACCCAGTGGAACCTGCAGAGCATCCAGGAGGCAATTCGGAACTGCCAGCTCAAAGTGGAAACAGAGCTGGAGAAAACCCTGGGACACGGGGAGAACAGTCCTGTTCATCAGCTGGGTGGGGACATGGCTGAGCATGCTCGGCAGGAGCGTCCGTGAGCAATCCCTGCAGCACAATACGGCAGCGACGTGCCAGCAACGTGATGGACAGCAGAAGGGAAGAGGTTAATTGCAGTTCACTTCCACCCTTTCCCGGAGATGACTTTTATCAGAGGCCTTATTTTCTTCAGTGACAGGCTGTATCATTTTTTTTAAAGCATCACAAACAGTTCATTAACAGGAAGTTGCTGTGCCAAAATTCCCGTTGATTTTGAGAACATTAGGTTGCTAAGGGATATAAAAACCCATTCCTGAATTGTTTAGCAGCAGGAAGTAGTGTCTTAGAAAGCTGTATTCCCTTGACTGCACAGATTTGTTCTTTGCAACTGGCAGCATAACTTATCTGCTGTATGGATTTTATTTTCCCTGTGTTCTCCTGGAATGTTTTCTTTCCATTAGCCCTGCTCTCAGACACATGAGAGCTCAAAATTGGGCTCAGTGAGGGGTGTTGAGGAGAAAGCACAACTTACCCAAAGCAATGCAAGGAAATGGTTTTATCCAGAGTAGGCATATGATGAAAAGTGGTTTATAATGGGGACTAATGCACAGGATACACAAAAAATAAAACTGAAAATGACCTAACTGGGAAGAGGTTGGTTCTCTCAGTACTCATCTTTGTACATTGACCCATAAAAAACCCAGCAAGTGCTACTTTATTTTATCCATTTTTTCCTGAAGAGCCAAGGGTGTTCAGTGGTCTCTGGTATCCTCATCTGCAGCAGCTCCTTGCAGATAGCAGGTCTTGCCCATTGCTGAAACTATAAACTCTGTGATACCATTTGGTCTCTGTCAGCTCATTATAGCTGGGTCTGACTTTGCAGAAACACTTTCTAAATTTAAGGTGAAAATCTGGATTTACACTTACCATTATTGCACTCAGTGATTTTCCAGTTATATATATATATATATATATATATACTTAGTGAGTTTGGAGATTTATTTATGGAAAGCAGATTTGTTCTGTTCCTCTCCTAGACTTGGACAAAGACCAGCATATTTCATCCTCCAGGTGACAGCCATAAAGGTAAAGAGTAACTCTGGGAGAGGCAGTCACAGGGGCCATGATGAAGTACCTCAGTGGCAGCGTGCAGTCCTGTCCCGAAGCATCCCTGGAGTCCTTAACTTAGTCCCTGGAATTTTTTAGTTCCAGCTTCCTCTGGGCTGCACAGAGCAGCCACAACAGCCCTGGAATGTGGAACGCAGCTGCCACCACCTGGCAAAGCCATCGTGCTAGCAGCAGGGATTCCCTTGGGTTGTTCTCATCCTCCATGGACAAGGGACTTGGATCAGGGGACCTTCCCTGGACACCTGCCCAGTGCTACCTGAAGTGTAAACCCAGCCCTGCAGCCGCAAGCAGGACACTTGCACAGCTACAGCTGCCAAGTTTGAACCCCAGTGCTCCTACATAGTGGGGAAGAAAACATGGACTTCTCACTCCTTGAACAACGTTCAGTAACTTTCGTAATGGACTATACTTCATCCTGTCAGCTCATATCTCACACAAACTGAAGAATTTCCATATATACTTCCTATTGCAAAAACAATTTCCAGTTGCGTGTGTCACTGACAGAGGAACATTTTGGTTGGAACACTCCAGGCTGAACCAGTCCTTCTACACAGGAAATACCGGCCAAAACAGTAACTTTAGCAACAAAGTTTGCATTTCCCAGTTCTTGCCACCTTGTGACTTTTTTTTCCTCCCCTTAAAACTATTCCAAAACATGAGTGTTCCACACTTGGCAGAGGGGTATGTGGTGGAGACGGGTGTGAAAATCCCCCTGAGAGTCCACTCTGGTCAGGCCACAGGAAATATCCTGCACAGCTGCACAGCAACAGAGACTTACTTGGATGAATCATGGAATATACAGGCTCTTTCTGACCCCCTGCTTGAGACCATTCCCCAGAGTTTTGGAGGCAAAACAAGACACTTATTAGTGATGTTTCAGTGCCACGTTCAGAGCCAGGAGTGCAAAACTAATTATCTGTTCTCAGCAGCAGCCATGTGCTTGGTTTCTGGCTCCAAATCACAACGAAGACAGATTAATTTGATTCAAATTTGGAAGTAACAAGCAGACTGCAGCATGGGCCTAAGTGGAGACTAGAAGGTCTTTGAAATTAAAAATGGGCAGAAGGACACCAAGCCTGAGTAAAAAAGGAACAATAGATCTGCAGTCAGCAGAGCACTTCATCACTTCCAACTGCCCAAAGCAGCCAAATTTAGTCTGTACAGTCACCCTCAGCCCTAACACTGACACTGTGCTCCCAACATCTTCCACTGTCCAGGACAGTGCTCACTCCCACCATGACTCTGCACTTAGAGCAAAGAAAAATGATTCTGCACCTGTACATTCCTAGAGATGACATTTTAATTACTCAGGTTATAGATGTCTCGATGTAGTTCTAGAATTTCTTCCCAAGTTCATGCAATGTTTTATAGGCTCTTAAAGTAAATTACTGACATGTGAAAGCTACTTTATTCAGAGTGGACAGTTAACACAACTTTATATTTTACCATTTACTACAGAAATGATACAAAACCTCCAGATACCAGAGCAGGTATGTACAAAAATACAAAACACCCAGACTTCTCAGGATTTGTTAATAAAACAAAATAAAACCCGCAAAGCACCACAATTTCTGCCTTCTTCCTTCCCGTCATAGGGTTTTCCTTTCAAAGCAGCTATTACATTGCACATTTGTATGTCCTCACTTCCTCTATCCATTTGTAATCAAACAGCCCCTGGATACTGCAGGGAATCAAAGGCTCCATGGAACATCAACCTGAACTACAACCTTTCAAAAACAAAAATAAAAATCCTGTTGATCAGTAGTACATGAAATGATCTAAAATCCTACATCCCTTTTCCAAGATTCCTTTTCCACCTTCTGTTTCTTCTAAACCAGGACGACACCAACATGTAATGGCCCAGTGACAGTCACTTTTGGAAGGCATGGCAGTCTCCAGGTTCAGGACTAGTCACTGAGCTCCAGGTCATACTCAGGATAGAGCTGTTTTGTAGTGACCCCTCGGATAACAGCTATAAAGGAAATAAAGAAACAGCATTACCTTCATTAAACAAAGATCAGATGAGTCAGAAATGTGGTGTTTCCCTCCCCTAATTATCCCATAGCACATCTCGTAGCCAGGAATAGTTTTGCAGCTGTGCCTCCTGCTTGCCCAAACACTTTTTTTTAAAGTGAAGAATCTGCAACACAATCTTTGCCTCCATGGTATCAACTTCTTTCTGTGTCTGTATGAAAACAGTGACTAAAAAAGTCTTGAACAGCTTTCCCTTCCTTACCTAGCTTGCCCAGGAGCATCTGCCCAGCATCTTTGATTTCATTGTACTCATGGAGAAGTGAGATGTGCTTGTCTAGTTCCTCCAGGCTGTAGCCCCTGTAAAATAAGATCAGAAATGTCACAAATGACACAGAGGGACTGAGGGTTCCTGCTGCTGTGGGAGATACTCAAGCCTGGCACCTCAGAATCCACAAAAATGCAGCAAAGTGCAGTTGCTGCAAAGCATAAGCATGAAAGCTCTGAATAAGCTCCAGAGAGCCAATTCACCCAAGTTCTCAGAATCAAGTAGAATCAAGAGCAGGGGCAGTGAATTCCATTGACATGTATCTCTAACTTGTTTATAGGGAAAAAATTAAGAATCATTTAGGATGGAAAAGACCTCCAAGATCATTAAGTCTAACCTTTGGCCAAGCACCACCATTTTAACTAAACCAGAGTACTGAGTGCCATATCCAGTCATCTCTTGAACACCTCCAGGGACCATGACTCCATCCTCTCCCTGGCCAGCCCATTCCAATGTTTCATCACCCTTTCAGCAAAGAAATTCCTCCTGATGTCCAACCTGAAGTTCCCCTGGCACAGTCTGTGGCCATCTCCTCTTGTCCTGTAGCTAGGGTTTGTTTATCCTTGAGGATAAATGATAAAGGGTTCTAGAACAGCCTTTGTTGTTCTACCATTTCCATCCTATGCACTACACTTACCTTGGAAAATATCAATCCTTCACAACAAATAACAAATGGCTAAAATTATCTGTTCCCAGTAAACACATAATTACCTCAGGAACACCCAGGCTAAAGCAAAAATCCTCTTATGCAAGCTCCTAGTAAAACTTGTTTTGCTTTACCACATGAAGTGGAAAGATTGTCTCTAACAAGTCCCATCACTTAAAACAACTCTGCAACCAACACTGCACCATGCCAACAATGGCATCACAGAAGGTCAGCTCTCAGCTCCAATTCCTGGATCACATTTTGTTTTAAAAACAAAAATAATTAAGACATCACAGTGAACACTGAGCTTGCCAAGGACATACTCGGACAATAATTGTGCAATTTCCTGGTCTAGAGCAAGGTCTTTGCGTTTCAGCTCTTCGATTTCACACCGCAGGGCTTCTTCACTGGCTCCATTAGGCTGGAAAGACTTTGGAGATGGGATCTGTAGAACACAGAAGACATGTAGCAGGAACTCTGCTTCAGATAAGATGCTGGAGCACTCATGGGAAAATAGTGTGTGTGTCACTGGATAAAACGAGAAAATAGAAAAGGAAAAAAGAATATCCCCAGGGCAGGGAGGAAGGGTTCAAATAAAATATGGATCAGTGTACATAATATTAGCCTGCACCATATCATATCCGACAGCACTTTAAAGAGTTACACTGCAAAGTGAAAACAAATAATTAAAAATCATAATGTGCCTTTTACGAGAAACTCCCAGCGAAAACTGCGGTGCCGGCACTAACCCGGGGAAACAGAACCTTCACCCTCAAGTCAAAACATGGCCCGCCGGGCCTGGCTGAGCCCCCGCGAACGTGTGAGCGGCTCCCGGGGCAGCCCCGCGCAGAACTCACCGGTGCCCTGAATCCGGCCGTGCCGCTCCGCCGGCCGCCGGCCGAGACCCTGGCAAAGCAGAGGGTGCCGCGTCAGGGGCCGGTACCGCCGCCTCGGCGGGGACACGGCCCGGGAGGGGATGGGCAGAGGGAACAGGCTCCTACCTCCCGGGCAGGGCCCGCGGCGGCAGGTGGCGGGGCGGGCTGCGGCCCGCGCTCGGCGGCACCCGCTCGGCCAGGGCTGAGGGCTCCGCGCTGAGGGCTCGGGACCCCCGCCACACCGGAGAGCCGCGGTCACCCCGACACAGAGAACGCCGGGAGTTGTAGTCTGCCGCTGAGGGGTGCGGCGGGAGTTGTAGTCCTGCTGCCGACGGACATGCCGGGAGTCGTAGTCCTCTGCCGGGCCCGAGCGTGTGAGGCTGCAGGTGACATTGGGTGTGGCATGACACAATTGTCCCCCAATGGCCGCAGCCGAGGTAGTTACACTTCATGCTTCAGAGACACCTCAGCACCGCGGCTCAGCTGGGACAGGGACTCAGGGGGTCTCGGGGTCTCTCACACAGAATCACTGAATCAATCTGGTTCAAAAAGACCTCTAGTATGAAAACACTCTGAGTCCAACCTGCGATCGAACACCACCATGTCAACCAGACCACGGCCCTGGGTGTCACATCCAGTCTTTATCCTCCGCAATATTGCTTCCGCAAAGTGAGCACTGCCCACGTCCCAGCTTGTCCCCGTGTCCCGCCGGGCCACCGCAGCTCCCTCCGGGGCCGACACCCCGAATCCCAGAGGCTCGGACGGCGCTGGAGCCCCGTCCCGCCGCGCTCGGGCCCGGCAAGCACAGGGAGCCGTGTCCTGTGTGTGCCGTGTCGCACAGCCGGGGCTGCCCGAGCCTCAGGTGCTGCCGCGCTCGGAAGGTCAAAGGATTTGGGATCACACACAGCGACCCCGCCGCCTGCGCTGCCCGCGGGATCAGCGCTCGGACACCACAGGGCAGAACGCCAGGCGGGTGTGCGGGAAGCGCCCGGCAAAGGCGAGGGAAGCCGGGCTGACCCCTCCCGGCATTTGCTCTGGGCTGTCGGGTCACTACAGCAGCGGGACGGCGCCGGGTGTCACGCGGGGACCGGCGTGTCGCGGGGCCGGGCTGTCCCGCTGTGTCACCCCGGGGTGTCCCGGGGCAGGGGTGTCCCGGCGGAGCCGGGCTGTCCCGCTGTGTCACCCCGGGGTGTCCCGGGGCGGAGCGGGGCCGGCCGGGGGTGGAGCCGCCACCGCCTGCGCCGCTCCTGGCGGGCTGACGTGGCCCGGGCGCGGGGCGGACATGGCGGACGGCAGCAGGCAGAGCCGGTTGGCCGCGGCCAAGAAGAAGGTGAGGAGCCGGGGCTCCGGGCAGGACGGGACACGACACGACGGAGCTGGGGGCGGCTGCGTACCGCGAGCCCCGCGCGGGCCGGACCCCGGGCCGGGCCGAGCGCGGCCTCTCCCGAGGGGCGCGGGCCGGGCCGCCGCCGCCCCCTCGCTCCGGGCCCGGCCGCGGTGGGGCCCCGGGAGCCTGCGGGTGTCCGGGGCTGCGGCCCGGCCTTCTCGGCGGGCGGCCGGGGCGAGGCCGGGCCTGGGTGGCTGCGGTGCTGTGAGGGTTACCCGGGTTGGTGTGCGGGTGTCGTGTCTCCCCCCCCATCCTTCCCCCATCCCTCCCGTTTTTTCTCCCCCTGTTTTTTCTCTGTATTTTTTCCCTCGGGGCGGCCCGGCTGCCTGCGTCCCGGCGGGATGCGCTTCTGTGTCAAAGTCACGGGAACGGGAAAGTGTCCTGGAGCAGTTCAGGCTTCCATTTTGAAATCCTACCAATAATGGGATCCTCTTTCGTCCTTCTCCATCCCTCGCTGCCCTGCCGTGCCCTGCCCGGGGTGTGCGGGCCGGGGGTGCCGTTGTTTGCATAAACAACTGCCGGGACCGGCCGCTCTGGGGCTCGGGCGTGCAGGAATTGCACAGAAATGCCGGCAGACCTGGCGGGATTCGAGTTACATCTTATCAGACCGGCACTTCCTGGGCGAAGTGGATGCGATTAAAAATCATTTGTAGATTGTTTCTCCCCTTAGTTCTTAGTTTTTGCAGTGTCTAGCGTGGGGATTGCAATTGTCCTTCATAAAATGTTTCGTGGAGTGGAATATTTCACTATCAGGCTGTGCTTTTTAACTTTGCATGCAGGATTAATTGTCCTTTATTAATTTTGCCTTATTGCTCTTACTTATAAACTTAAAAGTGCCTGAAACCAGTGTTTTCAATCTCCTTTTAGTTGCACTATGGAGTATCAAATAATTTCCCAGGAACAGCATTGGCTGTAAACAAAAGTTGAATGTTTACAACTCTTAGCATAAACCTATCCTTTGGTCTTACTTTAGCCTTCTCTGGGCTTATTTTGATTCATGTTTTCCCCCCAGATGGATGAATTAATGGAAAAGCATTTCTCTTGTCCTTACACTTATATTTTTACTAGTGAAGTTAGGTTTTGAGGGTTTTTTGGGGTTGTAGAAAGCATATTCTCTTTGGAGAATTCTTCAGATTGTTCTTCTCTTCACAGTTGAAGGAATATCAGCAGAAGAACAGCCCTGGAGCAACTGCAGGAACTAAGAAAAAACGCAAAACTAAGGAAGGCAGCAGACCTGCGACTCCCACCACTGATGACCAGCAGCCTCCAGAGAATGTGAGTGTCTCAAATCATTTGCCACCTCCCTCTTCTTTGGTTTTCTGGACAATCTGACCGGAGCTGGAAGTGGTTGTGCTGGGGTAAGAGCTGAGTGATGTAGGTGCTGTATGAAGTGTGCTACAGTAGTTGGCAGCTGCCTGTTCTGGAAGGTGCAGCTGGCGTCAGAGTCTGTCTGATGGTGCCCTGGGTGTGCCCAGAGCTGCTGGGCTGAGGGCATGTGGATCTCACGAGCTGGACGAGGCTGGTTCCTTGGCTGCCTTGGATTGACATTTTCTCTCTGTCCTTCTCTGAGCCGTTTCTCTTTCCCGTTTTCTTTCGCCTCCTGTAGATTCAGAACATTCTGAAGGTGCTGGTGTCAGACCTTAACCGCTCCAATGGGGTAGCCATACCCTCATTGGACAAGAGGAAGGTGAGGCAGTGCTTGTGTCCCTCGCAGCGACTCGCTCTCCCTCCTGCATGCTTCGGGTTCTCTTCACACTGAGCTCCATCTCCGGGATGGAGCTTTGTCCTCACACATCCATTGTCAGTTGCTTCAGTTTTGTTGCTGTTTTCATTAACGTGGAGCCCTTTGTTACCATTGCTTGTTAAGTGCTTGTTTTCCTTCTGGTTTGTGTCAAAGTTAACATGTCAAAAAGTGAGCCTTGTTAAAAAGTGTTTCTTGAGACAGTTGAGCTTGGAGGAAAACAGGAATTTGGGGTGAGGCAGTAAACTCATTTAACAGCTGAGGAAAACTGCACTAGGTAGAGGTAGTGTTTCTTTATAATGTATTTCTCCTGCTCTGAGTGTCATGGCTTTGTTTCCTGGAGCTTGGTTTCTGAAGGGCATGTTTCTGCTCATCTCCAGGCAAACAGCTGCACTGGCTGGTTATTCCAGCCACTCCTTTTATGACAGGAGATGAAGCTGGCACAGGTGATGTACAGTCTGGCAAGGACCAGGGGTGTAAATATGCTTAGGCAGGAAGTCAGAGACTTCAAAGCCAGGCATGTACAGGCTTTAGCGTCTTCACATTCCCAAGATCCTGAAGAGGAAAGGGTAGGAAGTATGCCAAGAAGCAAGAGAAAAGTGTTCAGGAGCATACATGAGCAAACAGCCTTTTAAAAATATTTCTTTTCAGACAGTCAGTTTATTTAAAATAAGGCCCAAACTGTGATAGGAACTCAGAGAAGTTAAATTTTGTAGCCCAGAATGTTCTTCCAGTTTTGTTGTACCAAAGCTCTGCTTTTCATTTCACTTGCATCATTTTGGTAGCTTATTTCCCTACCATTGTTTCAATGGAGTTGTCATAAAGTAGCTCATTGTTATATTTACTGCATGTCTATGGGTCTCCAGCAATAAATATAACTACAGTAATCACATGGGGTACCTGACAGATGAAGTGAAACCTGCAAGGTAGAATGTTGTGAATTACCTTTGTATCCTTTTTTCCTTTTTTTTTCTTTTGTGTAATAATACGTCTGATGCACAAAGTTCCACCAGCTGGACTGTGTTGTGTAGATTCTGTACCAGTAGAACTCAAGTGATGTGAAGAGACACTGCCAGCTTTGGGGTGCTGGGTATGCCTCAAAAAAGTTGTGTTGTGACTGAAACATCACTGCTGTTCTGGGGACAGTTTTCAGTTAATACTTGTAAGCTCAGAATAACTTAAATTTTGGAGAAAGAGACTTGTTTCCCATTGGAGGGTGAGATGAAGGTAGGTGGTCCAGTGCTGTTGCTGAGGTGACACTTAGCCTTGCAGTGAAGGCCTACCTATGTCTACAGCTTTAGTCATGTTTTGCAAAGGGAGAATTTATTGCTCTATTCATTCTTGTTTTCTCTTTTTTTTTTTTTCCTCTTTTCCTCAGAGATAGTTTGATCTGATTGGCTATTAAGGAATTTTTTGATTGTTCTGCCTGGGGTTTTAGGAATTATTTGAAAACAAATCTTTAACTACAATATGCAATGAAAGAACAATTTCTCATTCCAGTTGCTGTCTTGTAAAAATCCTGAGTCAGGAAAATGCTGTTTAGAAATTTGATGCTAATAGGGCAGAAAAGCTGATCATTGGCAGCTGAGCTGCTGCTGCCATTGGTGTCTCATGTGAGGCAGAGCCCTCCCTTCTCTCACTTCAGCTTTCTTGGCTCTGAAACAGAGGAAAAACAGCAAAGTAGAAGCCTTTGTGTGAAAGCAAATGGATCCTACTACATGCTAAGCTGAACAGAATTACTGACTTCTTATTCTACATTATTGGAATGTCACAATGCATAATTTCTGTAGAAGTGTTTTGCTTCTAATGCCTTCTGTTTTCAACAAATTCGATTGTTCAAATAGTTTTGGAGTTTTTGACAGTTTATTGCAAAACTGCTCCTTTTGAAGAAAGAAGGAAGGAGTTCTTGAAGTTAAGGAACATTACTGGTTTCTGCATCTTGGAAGTATTAGCAGAAAAAATGTTCTGATCAGAAGAAATGATCATTTTGAGATGCACTGGGGAATTAATTCCTCCTGTACCTCTGATGTTTATATTGATGAGTGTGTGATTGATAAAGGTGAAGAAATCTTTAGATGGAAGAAGTGAGGGAGTTTCTGACCTTCCTAATAAGCACCTAACATATATTGCTCCTTCAGAGCATCAGTACCTGTCCTGCTAAAAAGAAATTCAGAAAATTCTTGTTTTCCCTTTGTAGTCTTCCAACTTACTCACTTCATTAAATCTGTCTCCCCTGTTGCTGTTTTAACCTTGCTGCTGGATTAGAGAGTGAAGTGCTGAGCAGGTAAACAGGGAATGCCGAGAGAGAGAGAGATTTCTTGGTTCCTATGAAGTGCTAAGAAGGAACTAACTGAAGTAAAAGGGAGCTTTTCCAGGTGGAATTGCAGAGAGCTGCAGTATATTGGTGGGGCTGAATGCTGAAAGATTATCTCATTTGTTTTGTTGTGTTTTTAAGTGATGACTTACCAGAGCTGGATGATGAAATCAATCAAATTGCTATAAAACACAAGAGCAGTGCTGGACCTTTATGGCTCTAGTGCTGGGCAAGGAGATTAAATGGTCCAGTGCAGTGTGGCTTCGTAGAGGGGGCTGCAGATGCCATCCATCCTCCCACAGAGGCTGGATGGGAACTTGCTGTCCAGAAATAGTTTTTTGGCGCTTCTCTTTTCTATTTAGATCCTTCTAGTCATGGGATCCATGGCTACAGCAGGGCCACATGCACCTGCTCCCAGCCACCCTCCCTCTGGCCTGTTCATAAATGTCCTGTTTCCAAACTGGTGGGTCATGGCATGCCACAAATTTCACTGAGTTTTAGACAGAGCACTTGAGTCTGACTAACCCAATTTTCAAGTAGTTACTCCCCTGTTCTTTTCCATCTTCATTTGCATACCATGATCTGTGTTTTCCCCAGGAACACCTTGAAGGTGGTACTTTTCAAAGTAGAGCGATATTTGGCTTTGCCCTTACTTGATTTTTGGTGAATCTTTTGCAGTGAATCCTCATGTGTGAATTTAGAGTTTGGGTGACGTTATTGCCCTGTGTTAAAACAAGGGAGTTGGATTGTGGGACACTGGTTCTTTATGAAAGGACACACTCTGGGACAGTGTTTGTCTGTGGCTGATGCAGCCACCTCTTTGCTCTGGGGAGAACACAGGTTCCCTTCCACATGTTTCTTAATGACTGTTCACATCTGTCTGGTGTTCACAGGCAGGCCACAAGGTGATGTGTTGGTGTGTGTGTTTGTTCATTTTGCATGAAGGCTGTAATCCTGTGCTGTGTTTTGTGACAGGCATACTTTGACAGTGATGTTGCCACTCGTAGTGCTGAACAGCTTGCTCCTGATGTCCCTGTGCTATCTAACAGCAACAGCCTCCCTAGTTGTGGTTCTGTTCTGCCTGCTCCTGAGAGCATGCAGCTGACACAGGTTTGTGACTTATCATCAATACTGCCATTGAACAACTGAATATTGGTTAGTGATGCCACATTAGTGTGGAGAAAGATGACCTTCATAAATATGACATGACTAGTTCAGATTTTCTCCTGTTAAAAATACTACATTCTCCACTCTCCATGCAGTCATCATCTGTCTGTGAGAGCAGAAGGAGTACTAGCATGCCTGCGGCTTCCGAAGCTGTTTTCCTTCCCATTCTCTCCTGTTTCATTACCAGAAAGTACCCTTAATAAGACAGGTCTCCAGTCCAATCAGTCTGTATTTCCTTTTACTAATTGAATATTCAGTTGTAGTTTTTTTCCAGTGAAGTGTTGATTATCCTGGTAAAAAGGAACAGCAGACATAAAGCCTGATACACCTGAATTTCTCTATTCCAGGAAACCCAGACTTACACCACTCAGAAATTATGTGTAAGCCAGGGCTGAGTTGGTGGTTTTAAGTTCATCTTCCTTTGGGAAACAGTAATTACAGGAGCTGTGGAACTTGAGCTCAGGTGTAATCAAGTCTTAGTGACACATTCATAAGTGTGACTCCCATCTTTTACAGGCTTGTAAGTTTTTTATGTTTTAATCCACAGATGAATGAAACTGAAGATCATAAAAATGCTTTGGATGAGAACAGGTGAGTGTCTCTGTTGGCTTTGCAACAGGATCCCAACAATTAAGGTTTTATTCCTGTCCCAATGCTGTGCTGATTTGGGCAGCACTCTGGAAGAGGTTTTCATTGCCAGGTCTTTGTTCCCAGGTCTTTCTCGTCAACAGAGGGTCTCCGTCAGTTGTCTGAACAACTCAATGGCCTGGTTTCCCAGGTATGCCTTTTCATCCATTTGTCCCATTAATTCTCTAGGTGTTTGATGTGGAACTTTAGGCAGACAGTTCAAGGAAACACTCTTCAATCTCAGAGACGTCTGCAGGCATCCTACTAACCAATGTGATAATTAAACATTGAGGCGCAAAAAATCCTGGTTTAGGAATGTAAGATTTCAGCAGTAGGAAGAAAAAGCAGAGTGGGATGAATGAATTGTACATATTCATAGAAAGATGTACTCTTGATTTACTGGAAAAGAATATGAAGTCAGTCTGAATAATTCACATCAGCCTGTCACAGGGGCAGCCAGCGTCTATCCTGAGCCAGAAAAGTGTTTTCTGTGCCTGTGTGTGGTCGTTTGAAGTGACAGGTGCTATAAGGAGTGTTACTGTTATAATGGGATCTTACCTAATAGTGATTTGCCTTGGTGACTAAAACTGACTTACTTGATTTACTTCTAGTCTACATCATATGTGAATGGAGAAAGTGCTGTTTCTTCCACAAATATTAAGGAAATGGAAGTAAGTTTTTCTCAGTCTGTCATGTTTTTTATTTTTCTTATTTGCTGCCATTGATCACTTGTTTGGATTCTGTGCTTACACAAGTGTTAGGGAGGCCTAACTGAATGCACAGGTCACATACATCACTGTGTAGTGTCACCTGGGGCTGTAATTGGGTAGCTGTGAGCACAGCAGTCAGAGGCAGTTATTGGAGATGTTCCCAGTTTGGGGACTGGGGATAATCTGGCTTCCATGCAACTGCAGTTCTTATTTCTGACTCACTTTTATGTCAAAATGAGGCCTCAGCAGAAACGGATAAAATAGGTTGACATCCCAGCAGCTTTTGTTCAAACCCCAGATTTTGTTTTGTTTGGAGAATCTGATTATATCAAATAATGATAATGATTTATTTTTCTGTCCTTTTTAATTATTGCTTTTTTTCCTTCCCTCCTCCTCTTCTGCTCCTTCCTTTTTCTCCTATATGCATGTGCCCGTCAGACACGTTACCAGGAGCTGGCAGTAGCCCTGGATTCCAGCAATCTAACTAACAAACAGCTCGTTACAAAGATAGAGGAATTGGTAAGAAACAATCCAACCAACCAGTTTGACATTGTCTTTGCTGCTCCTCCACGCTCTCTGGGTGTCTGCAAGGTTACGGGTTCCCCCACAGTGCTACAAGGCAGGCTGCTTACACAGCACTTTGTATGGAACAAAATGGGCTGGATGGAAAACCTGTGAGAGGATCAAAGCCTAAGGCTTCTTGTGAGTGTGATGGCTCATCTGAGGAAGCAGAAACAGAGTTTTGTTGTTTCCATTTAAGTGTGCTCTGTTGATCTCCTCACACTGTCCCTAGATGATAAGTATCCTCATAAAACAGCTATTTCTGGTCCTGCTCTGAATCTTTGAAATACAGAATTCTGGTGCTGGCAGCAGTGTGAAAACCTGTTACTGCAGGTGGTGATGCTGTTCTAAATATATCAGCAGAGTGGGAGCAATAGGTCCAAGAGAGCCTGGGGCTGTTTTCTGATCATATCCTTAGCTTCTCTTGGCACAATGAATGAACTGCTTTGTCCTGTGGCCTGCATGGATTCCTGCTGCTGCTTTTCAGCCTTCAGCCTTAACACTGCAAAAAATGCAGCTAAGTGGATCTGTTCCAGGCTGAAAAGAGTCTTTCTTGTGTGAATACTTTCCCCCATTTTGTTCCTCTCTAAAACTACACTTTTCCCAAAGTTTAGCATTTCCCAGTCTACCCCATCACCCCTCTTTTTGTTTCATTTTTGGTTTTGGATTATTTTTCTTCTGTTCTTTTTGTGTTCTAGTTGGGCTGCAGAGGTAGAGTATATTGCCCACCCAGGATTCTCATTGCTTGCCAGCTTTTCTATTTGTCTGGAGCTCTGTATGGCCTTTGCTGCATTTGTGCTCTTGCCTTTGCTTTTCCTGGTTATGTTGTGTGCTGGCATTGCTAAAATCAAAACCTCATCACCTTTCCCTCTGCAGTCATGTTTCAAAATGCACTGAGGTAGTAGTGGTAATAAAGAAACACCTTGGCCAATATTCATCATTTGGGAATAGGAAAAAATACTAATTATGTAGTTACTTAAGAGGCATCTGTGAGAAAACTGCCAGGGAGACAACAGCAGCAAAGGGCAAACAGGGTTTGGTGGCAGCCTGGGCAGCCTTTGTCCCCTTCACACCTACAGCTGCACTTTGTGCAGTCACAGATCTCCAGTACTTCACCCATAAGACTGAAATTGTCTGGGACAGAATTATTTCCTTGCATCTGGCTTCAGCTGCGTCTCATTCCACCTTGGTGGGAGCCTGCCAATGTACGTGCGGCACTGCATGACTTGGCCAGTTGTTAACTGGGATAGAGGTCTAAGGAATCACTTCAAGGAAAGGACTTTTGCTTTGGGATTTAGGTATTTATCTTTTATTGAAAACATTTTTGCTGATTTTCGTAACACACCAGTTTGACTATGATTAAGTGCAGAGATGTGGGAAATTGCAAGTTTAAACTGAAGTTGCTGGATGCTCAGATAGGAACAATACAGGGGTTTCAGCAGAGGTATTGGAGGAGACCTGTAATAATGAACTGGACAATGAAAAACATATCACATGTATTAGTGAAGGGAGCCCCAAATCTCTTACTTTTAATAGCTAAGATGAACTTCCTAGTCTTCTACAGAAATGGAAATTCTCCTTGCATTAACTGGGCATATATTCTACTTCATTGAAGTGAAAATGTGTTTCAGAAGTATAAGAATATTTTCTCTTAATATTAGCACATCAATTTTCTTCCACAGAAACAGCAGAACCAAGAAGCAGTCAATCAGCTGGAGAAGGTAAAGTGTGTCCTATTTTTGGATAGATACAGAAATAGGTATCTGTTTCTCTGAGTACTAGAAAACACAATGGATTGTGGCACAAGTGTGCATGATCTTGTCTTGTGTTAGATTCAGGTTTTTTTGTAGCATAAGATTTAATATATTGACTTCACAAGTTGGGCCTGATAAGCAGCAGTCTTATTTTGTCCAAAGCTAATATTTATATGCTCAAGTTGCAGGAGTGCAGTGGGGGCAGGGGGTTACAGTTTAGGTCCTTGCCATTCCAACACTGCCACATGCATGCTGCAATGATTGTACTGTGCTGTTGCTGCTGGTCTGGGATGGAAAAATGATTAGTAGTACAAATAATGGAAGATTAAGTGTATCTTTAAAAATACTGGCAACATTTAAATGCTAAAATAGTACAAATTAATTCCTGTTTTTATAGTTTGATGTAAAAGAAGGGTTAATTATCTGCATATTTTTGCTGACCCAGCATTATTTGTTTCTACAGGAAAAGAAGGAGTTTGAACAGAAATTTTCTAAAGAGCAAGCAGCACTGAGGGAACAGTTACAGGTAAGGCAGAGCCTCCCTTACAGTAATATACCTGACTTCTGCTGTTTTGTGGATTATTGAGCACACATAGTCCTTATCCTGTAAGGCAGAAGTCCATTCCTTCAGCAAAACTGCAAGTGTCAGCCAGACTGTAATTAACTGCAAGAACACTTTACTGAATTGTCCTTTTGTGATAACAGTGATGTTGCAGTGTCAAGTAAAGTTTTGTGCTGAGCTGATTTTCCTTTCCCTAAGGTTCATATCCAGACTATTGGAATTCTTGTTTCTGAGAAGTCTGAGTTGCAGACAGCCCTTGGCCATACTCAGCAAGCTGCACGGCAGAAATCAGGTATGTGACTATCTCTGCAGCTCAAGCTGGTGGTTGAACTGTGGATAGCAAATCACAAGCACAGCAGTTGCTGGCAGCCAGCTCACAGCACTCCCTGACCCCTCCATGAGCAGCCTTTGGCACTGGTGCTGTCATTGTAGCTGTCCCCAAGTGGGAGCATGTTGGTCTCATGGCAGTTGAGGTTCTTCGGTGCATCACTAAAGCCTTGTCAGCTCTGTTGGGCCTGGTGACTACCCCAGATCATTCCTTTCTAATTCTTTTAAAACTTGATTTCCCTTTCCTGCCCTGCCTCCCACACAGCTGTCATGTTAATCTAGGTTTTAGCCAGGCCTTTTATTCTGAGCTACACTTGAGCAATTTATTCTGATAGGAAAAAGAAAACCCCAAACAACATAATGTGTATTGTTCTGTAAAGGAAGTTTCATCATCTCCCTCTAAAAGTGATGCTGGTAGTTAGAGAGAGCTGTGCTCCCAGGGCTGTTAGTGAATCACCTGTAAAGCCAGGAGTGGAGCCAGCTCTGCTGATTTACAAAGTTCTGTGCTGCCTCAAGAGCTTGTTGACAAAGTAGAAAGTGCTGTTCAGCCAGTTCCAAAATGCTCTTTGTGGTCTAGCCCCAACTGACTGTGCTCTGACTTGTCCAGGAGAAGCTGAAAGCCTTGCTGCCCGTTTACATTCCTCTCGCCAGCGAGTCTCAGAGCTGGAGCGCACTTTGTCCTCCATCTCCATGCAGCAAAAGCAGTCAGAGAAGGTAAGAGTCACCTCTGTTTATGCTTAACCAGCAGCTCTGCCTTTGGCTGTTTGCTTATTACTACACTGCTGCAAAGTCTGCAGTCCCTGCTTGGAGAAGAGGTAGAAATTAACCTTGTTAATTGTTAATTAACCTTTTAAAGCCCTGTATTCCCCATCATCAAGGCAAACTTCATTCAAGTTTCTGTGACTAATCATATGGTCCAGTTGGTGTCTTCAGATCTGGCCCCTCATTCATTAGTCTGGCAGCTCCACACAAGAGAGACACCTTGTCCCAGAAATCTCCATCAAACACACACTCTAGTAATGTCTTTAATCCAGAAGTTTGCAGAAATATTTGTAGCATCACATTTGAAAAGACTGAGCAGACTTCTTCCTGGAAAATTCAGGAGGTTCTAAGCAAACCTGTCCTGAGCTTTTGCTGAAGTTATGACCTTTTCTGTTTTAGCTGATCTGTTAAAGGTGAAATAAAGTATTTTTTTAATACGTTATTTTTTGGATGAAGTCTATAGATTAATCAATAATTTCCTTTTTCTCCAGCATAATAAAGAGTTAGTGAAGGAGCGAGACAACCTGAAACTGGAACTGTACAAACGAAGGTAAGTCCTTTCTACTCATTATTGCAGAAGAGTCACAAAACAACAGGCAAAGACCACAGGTGGTGACTTGGGAGGCTGGATATTAAGTTAAAAAAAAAAAAAAAAAAGTAGTCACTAGATGTGATGTTTCTGTGCTTCTAGTTGGCTGGAAGCACTAGTTTGTAGATTTATGATCTGGAAATCAGCAGACCCAGAGCCACTTTAATTTTTTCTTTGTTCTAGCAAAAGTAGTGAGGAAATAAAACAGCAGAATTCAGAGCTGTCAGAGAAAGTTCACTCCCTGGTGTCCCAGAACTCAGCTATGAAGTTGGATGTGGAAGATTTGCAGAAGAAATTGGAAATGGCTGAACTGATGATTCAACAGGTGAGGGCAGAGGACACTGATGACACTGCCATACTTCCTTCTGAGAGAGGGGGCAAAACTTAACTCTTGGCTTTAAAGGAAGGCATGAAATCTCATCAAGAAATCCTTCTAGAAATAAGCTTTCTGTAAGGCCTCAGGGGAACAGAAAGTTTGTACTCTAAGGTGTTGGAGCTGTAAATTAACTGCAAAGCACTCACTGATTGAAAAGCAATGTGACATTAGTCTGCTAAAACTGTTGTACTATGAGAGAGGGTGAAATGTGGAAATACAGTAACTTTTCTGATTGTAACTGTTCAGGATTTTGGTTATTTAGTTGTGCAGTCTCACTGAATAACCAGCTGAGTAGGGTGGTGTTTATTCCCACCAGAGGAACATGGTCAATTGGACAGTGGCAGCTTCAAGTCAGCTGGGGAAAGAATGCATGGAGCCAGCTGTTAGCAGGTCAGAGAGCAAGCCTGGTGTGACCCTGAGCCTGGAGGGAAGAAAATACTCTTTTTTTTTAATTCCTAGACTGTGTCTTAAGTTACCCTTGAAATTAAGCCAACTGCTTCTCTTCTGGGAAAAGTGCTGTGCCTCAGATGAACCAGCCTTGCTGCTCAGTCAACTGACATGCTCCAGACACTGGCTTTAAATTCCTGACATGTCTGACAACTTTTAAGGTCACAGGCTTTTATACCATCTGATACGGCTGTATAATGCAGACTCTGGAAAGGCACAAAATTTCTGTGCCAAAGTTTGATTGAATCCTATTTTCTTAATTAAAAAAACCAGTAAATTTAAAATTGGTAGGGAGGAGCTGCCCATTCAGCCATTTTTACAGGACTAAAATCTCAGCTTTTTGTTTTTAATCCCCCTATTTTTTTTTCACACTGGACTTCACTATGAGTTGGAGCATTTTAAAGAACTATAGATCACGTGGCAGGTTACTCTCAGGGAAAAGGCTGTGCAGGCAATGAATATTAACATTTTGCCTTAACTTTCTGATTTTTTAACAGTTCTCGAGCCAGGGAGGGAGTCTGGATGCAAACCAGCAGCTGCAGATGGCTCTGGAGGAGAGGGCAAGCCTGGAAACCCAGGTAGCTCAGGTAAGAGGTTGTATGAAATATGATCCAAATCTTTGATGTCTTTAAGGAAACTTGTGGGGCAGAAAAATGTAGTCTGAGCTTCGTACTAACACTGATTTCTTCAAGTTTTATCCCTTAAACCAAATTTATTTAGCCAATATGATGTTGTTTGATTTTGTTTTGAACAGCTCTCAGAGTCACTTCACCAGCTGCAGGCAGAAAGAGATCAGTATGTGGAGAAACTGAAGGAGGAGGGGAGCGCTTGGCAACAGCGGGTGCAGCAGCTCTCTGAGCAGGTAACCCTGGGGGCAGCATCCCAGCTCTGGACAAACACAGGCAGCAAGAAATACCTCATCAATGTTGTTGTAATTTTCATTTGTGTGGCCTTGCAGGTCCACACAATGGCAGAGGAGAAGGAGAAACACATGGCCAGAATTCAGGAGCTGGAAGACAATGTTACAGAGCTGTTAAGCACATCAGGTAGGGCTTCTAAAGTGGGGCTTCCCACTGCAGAGTGGAGCTGGATAACTGTCCTGCTGTACAGATGCTTCTGCACAGGAGGTGCAAGTTGGTCTGATGCTGGGAAGGCAGATGAAGACCAGGTGACCCCAAGAACCCCTTTATCCTGGGAAACAGCAACTGAAGTCCTGGTATGAATGGACCAGCAGCCTGGTTGTGTCTATAGTATTGGCCTGACTGTACTGTTAGTCTTTCTGGCCCAGATGTTTGGGAAGGCAGGAGGCTCCTGCTAGGGTTGTGAGGAAGTCAGTAGCAGACAGCAGCAAGCAATGCTTGGGTTTGGGGTAGGTTTGTTCTTTTTTCCTCTCAGTGCTGTGCACTGAGGGTTGGATACTGCAGCTGGTGATCCCTTCTGGGTCACAGAGCCCCATGGGCTGGGGTGTGCTTTGTGTATCCAGCAGGAATGTGTCTCACCCAGCCATTTTCCCTGTGACTGAGCCCCTTCTGATTGCATTTCCACAGCAGTGAAGCCCATGGATATTGAGCCTCCCTCACTGCCAGGGCCCACAGCAGCTGAGCTCAGTCTGCAGGAGGAGATCCAGCGGCTGCAGCAGGAGAAGGAGGAGCTGCATGGGCAGTACCAGGCCCAGGTCCGTGACAACGAGCAGCTGAGCCACCTCAACAGGGAGCAGGAGGAGCGGCTGCTGGAGCTGGAAAAGGCTGTGCAGCGCTACAGTGAGGAGGCTGTGGACAGACAGCAGATCCTGGAGGACATGCAGAGTGACAAGGCCACAATCAGTAGGGCACTGAGCCAGAACCGGGATCTGAAGGAGCAGCTGGCTGAGCTGCAGAATGGGTTTGTCAAACTGGTAGGTCTCTTCCATGCATCTTTTCCCTTTGCTTTCCTCACTGGTGCAATCCTTTTGTAGTGCAGATGTGAAAAACTGGCAGCAGCATTATCCCTCTCTTACCCTCTGAGTTTGTGGCTGCTCCATCCTTTGATACATAGTGTATATGAACCAGTATCTTTGTCCAGAACTGTTTTCTTTTCCTTCTCATCCCCTAGCAGTCAGTCTGTTTCTGTCCCCGGGTATTCCTCTTGCCCTTTCACCTGAAGATACCCATTTCCTGTTCCCTTGTATTTGCCTATGAGGAAGTTCTCAATAGCATTCTCTCCTGCTGCTGTCATTCTTACCCATCCTGGAACTGAGTCCTTACTCTTGCTTTGCTTCTTCCAATGTAACACCTTCCTCTCTGGGGCCCTAGCAGACTGACACATGGTCTAGCTGTTTGGTTTTTTTCTTTAGTCCTTTTTGAACTCCTTGGTTTTGAATGTCTGTGGCTCTCTTTGGGATATTCATACCACCCATCTGCTTTGGAGCTGACAGGCTGCTTTATGTGCCAGGCCTCTTCTTGGCACTGTCCCAGCACTGATTCCCCTGGCTCTTTCCTTGCTCTTCTCCCATCTTGTGAACCTTTCTGTAAGGTATTTACTGTCCTAAACAGTCAATTTATGGCCTTCAGTTACAGTCCAGAAAAACACAAGGGATGGCACCCTGTTGTACTGGGAACTAACATAGTTTATTGAGAGCCTGTTTCATGGTGGCTGGGGCAGTTTCCTTACACAGTTGTGTTTGTCTTGCAGACAAATGAAAACATGGAGGTTACAAGTGCCCTACAGTCAGAGCAACACGTGAAGAAAGAGCTGGCCAAGAAGCTTGGGCAGCTGCAGGAGGACCTGGCAGAGCTCAAAGAGACGGTGAGGACCAGCAGTGGGATGGCAGGGCTGGATTGTGCAAATTGCTGGCAACTTCCCAGACACTGATGGAAGGATGGAAATGGGTATTGTAAAGATCTGGCTGGAAGCCTTCCCCTATCATCTGCTGCCTGATGTGGGGTACCAGCATGTGGAGGCAGATGGTGGCTGTCTGCCTGGTTGGTGGCTTTGGGACAATGTTGACAGTTTGGATCATGTCACACAGATCAGCTTTTCTGGCAGAAAGGGTTTGATGTGGTGGTTTGATCTTGTTCTCTCAGCTGGAGCTGAAGACACAGGAGGCCCGTGGCCTGCAGGAGCAGCGGGACCAGTGCTACAGCCACCTGCAGCAGTACACCCTGGCCTTCCAGCAGCTCGCTGCCGAGAAGGATGAGCTGCACAAGCAGTTCCTGCTTCAGACACAGCTCATGGATCGCCTGCAGCATGAGGAGGTCCAGGGGAAGGTGACAGTGGAAATGCACCTGAAAGAGCTGCAGCAGACGAAGGTAACAGTAAAAAGGGACAAGTGGAAAGATGGGAGGTAATCAGTGAGAGATTTGGCCAGTCCCTTCCACCTGGGCTGTTCTGTGGGGCTGTGATTACACCCTGTGCTCTACAGACAAGTGGTACCTGTCTGGAGCTAAAAGCACTGCTTGTTGTTTGTGTGTGTGGTGCTACTGTCTGAAGATGGAGTGACTGTTTGCAGTCCGGCTTGTGCAGATTTTTGTGATCTTCTGCTTATCTCTTGCAGGAAAGCCTAGAAGCTGTAGCCAAGGAAAACAAAGAGCTGCAGGCCCAGATCAGTCAGCTGGCAGCAGAAATGGATGGCAGGATTTTGCACCAACTGGAAGGTGAGTGGCTACATCAAGGAGAAGGCAGAGCTGGGTTCTCTGCAGCATTGCCTCCTTGTTCACCTTCCTTCTTTTACAGAAGGCGATGAAGCAATGACTGAAGAAATCCAAAAACCTTCTCTTGTGATCCCAGAGAAGTTTGAAAGCCATGAAGAAATGGTGAGTCGTAAAGGGTAGAAAAGCCTTTGGTTTTAGTTCTTAACAAGTATCTGGAAAAGGAAAGCAGTTAAATTGAAGAGAGGTTTATCAGCTGTTATCCTATCAGTTGAGTGCAATCATGAGGGAAGTGCAACAGTTCCTCATGCATAGCAGCAAAGCCAAGACTTCTGCAGCATTCTTGCAAGACAGGTTGAAAATCTGGCATTGGTTTCCTTATGATGACAACTCAGCTGGCAGAGCAGCTCTTTAATGGGGCTTTGATGATGATGTTCTCTTGTTTGGAAGGCAACTTGGAAATGGTGTCAAATATCTACAAGATTTATCAGCAAGTACAGTCATAATACTGCAGTCAAACAGTTCTCAAGGGACCCAGGTTTTAACCTGCACTAATTGGGAATGAGAAGAGGCAGTAGCTGCTACCTGGCTTAGTTCCAGGGCAGTCACAGTTATTTGGTTTCACACTCATAAATAAAATGGGGTGAACTGTTACTCTGTCCTGAGATGCACCACAGATCCTGCTGAACACAGGGGAAGCACTAATGTCCATACCCTGAAATTCTTCTTAGGTCACTTTTGTGACCTCTGCCATGTCCCAAGTGGAGCAGGAACGAGAAGATCTGAGGAAGCAGCTGGCTGCTCAGAAGCAGCAATGCAGAACCCTCCTGCAGCAAATCACAGCTCTTAGGCAGGAGCAGCAACATCACGTCACGCTGGATACAGGTAAAGTCTCAGCAAGTTTGGGGACAGTGTGACCATGAGGTGCTGGGCCAGCTGGCCATGGCTGCTCTGAGACAGACCTTTGGGTCTGTGAGTGCATCCTGCCCCAGGAGAAACTGTAAATTGCACACATCCCTTCCAGGCTCCATTATGGATACTGTTCCAGTGGAGGTTCATGAGGCTTTGAAAACTGCCATGGACAAGCTACAGGTAAGCAAAGCATCTCATGTTGTTTCAGCCCTATTACACTTTCTCAGCCAGACTAGGATCCAGTGTCAGACAAACACAACACAACACAACAGATTGTAGTGGAATAAGCAGCAGATATTCCATAAAAAGATGCTCCATCCTAAAAAGCTTGCTCACTGCTTGGTTGTAAAGGAGCAGGATTTGTTCCTCAGGCTCAGACCAGTGTCATGGGGGTGATATCTTTAGCATGGATGTTATCTGTGTGTGAGAGCCCAGGTGACTGACCCCACTTTGTGTGTACAGCTGCGTTTCACAGAGCTGATGCGTGAGAAGGCAGATCTGAAGGAGCGTCTGGAGGAGCTGGAGCACCGCTGCATCCAGCTGTCTGGAGAGACTGACACCATTGGTATGTCTAGGCAGCACCAGCACAGACTAGAGCTCGCTTAGTGCCTTATTTATGTGGGGAGTAGAAGGTCCCCAAACAGCTTTAAGAGCTGGAGCCCTCAAACTATGAAGTCTTCTATGTCTCCTACTGCTGCCTAACTGGGCTACGTCTCCACTCCAGGGCTGGATTTCCTGGGTCCTCATGCCTCATACCTCACTATAGGGTTCATACCCCAATCTTGCAGATACTCCTGAGGCTTCTCTTGTGTTCCAGGGGAGTACATTGCACTGTACCAGAGTCAAAGGGCTATCCTCAAACAGCGGCACCAGGAGAAAGAAGAGTATATCAGCAGGTTGGCCCAGGACAAGGAAGAGATGAAGGCAAGGACTCTTTTCTGTGGTACTACTCCAAGCAGGGTGGGCCTGGGGCAGTGCAAACCTTTGTTCATTTGCTAATTCGGCGACAGGAGTAGGACTGCAAACCACAGTGGTGTTCGTGTGCATGTTTCATGGGCTTTCCTTTACTTTGGTACAGATGAAACTACTGGAACTGCAGGACTTAGTGATGCGCCTGGTGAGGGAAAGAAATGAATGGTACAGCAAGTATGTAGCAGCTGCTCAGAACCCAGAGTTGTTGGCGAGCCAGACTGAAGGTGTGCTTCCAGCAGAAAGGCGCATTGAGCTGAATGCCACTGATGGAGCAGGTGAGCTGCAGCCAGGACAAGCTCTGTGCAGGGGAACAGCCCCTGCTCTCAGCCTTGTATGTGGATGGGAGGAGTTACCTGCCTGCCTTGTCTGTGCTCCTTGCAGGGTTACGAGAGGTGAATCTGTCAGATGAAGCAGAGCAAGAGGCTGCTGTTCATCAATCCGGTTTCCCCCCTGCTGACAGCAAAGCTGCTCAGCCAAACCAAGAGGACCCCACAGCAAAGCAAATAATGCAGCTTCTCAGAGAAATCCAGAACCCTCAGGAGAGGCTGGGCTCCCTGCTGGAAAACCCGTGCATTCCCTTCTTCTACCGTGCTGATGAGAACGATGAGGTCAAAATCATGGTAGTTTAAGTGGTGCTATGTCTTACTGACAGCAGCTTTCTGTGGGCCTGAAAGGACTTGATGGACTTGTACCTGCCCATACCTCTGCTCAGTGCCCTTGGTGAGAACAGGTTCCTAAAGACATCAGTAAAGAGAGATTGTATCAAATGGAATTCAAGCATCAGACCTCATCTTCTCTTTCTCTTTGTTCTGTTACTTGCTGTGCTTGGAGTACAGGCAGACTCTTAACTCATCCTGGGAGACAGCTGGTGCTGCCACATCACCTAGGCTAGGCCCAGACTGGGGGCAAATGGAGTCCATGACTTGGCAAAATGACTTAATCCCTTGTCCCAGACTCTGCTACCACAGGAGCTTCACATGGTTCTGATCCATCACTCATGCCTGTCAGCCCAGTTCTTCCAGGGCTCCCAAAGTAACTAACTGTTCTGGTAATGGACTCTTTGGACTCTCAGCAGCTTGGGTTTGTTTTCATACTACGTATCCTGAACTCCCCCTTCCTGCTGTAGCCCTGCCTCTTGCACCTGTATTTCAGAACAGGACCCCTGCAAGCGGCTCCTGGGCAGCACAGCCTGTTCTCATTGCCAGGGGAAGGGACCGATGGGAACATTGAGGAGTCTTTTGGTTACTTGACAAAGCTTTATGTGATTCTTGGGAGTGGGGTGGAAATGTAACTGCACTTTGAAGGATGATGTGTTTCACTTGTATGTGTCTGAAGGTTTTATTTATTTTAAGAAATGGGAGAAATAAGTAAAAGGAAACCACTTAATAAACATGCTTCATTTTGAATTTCTGGGCTTTAGGGGTTCTAGTTCTCCATCCCTGAACTTTCCTCTTCTCCCATTTTGGTAAGTATTGCAGGAGATGAGTGGAAACTAAGAGCCCATGGTCCATGTTTAAGGTCCTGGGACATGCAGCAACAAGTGTGGTAGTACCTGGCCCTGCCTTGAAGCCATAGCCCTGATACTAAGGAGGAAACAGAACATGGAGGGAGAAGAGAGCTCCCTGAAGCAGAAGCAAAACAAATCTGGGTGTGGAAGTTTATGCCATGTGAACTGCATGTGGATATCCTGCAAGTGAATCTGCCTTCAGGCAAGAACTCCCTGTTCTTAGGATGGGTGTTGTCAACAGTGGAGTTTTGAGGGAAACCACAGGGGAGATTAAAGGGACCTGATCATTGGAGCTGTGTAATCCAACACAGGAATTTGTGCTGCTGCCTGAAACAGCATCAGCTGCCACCCTGTCACCTGCTGAGATGCAAGCAGAGAAACACACATTTGTGTCTGTTCAACATGAGAGATGGTTCATTTCTTCATGTCCAAGTTGGTGAAACTTTACAGCAGCATAGCCAAGAGCTTCTCTTCTACTGCCAAAGGCAGATCATGTGTGGGCTGTTTTTTTTAAATGGTTCATATCTTGGTATTTCCAAATACAAATGAAAAAAGGGACACACAGCACAATCAGTGCTTTCCTGTGAGCCCCCAGGGGAAGCTGGATTTGAACTTTCATTCAAATGGCAGGAGTTGTGCGAGTTCTTCAGCCCAAGTGATTTGACTCCCCAGAGCATGGGGTCTGTACATTCTTTATCTGTGTAAAATGATGTATATTACTTCAGGAGAAACTAAGCCTGTTCAGTGTTAAGAGCTGCTCAGGCTATTTATAAATCTGTATCATAACTAATAGAAGAAGGGCTGTGATTCAAGACAGTATTATTGTAAAAGGAATAAATACTGGGTGTTTACTCTCAACTGTGAAGGAGACAAGTCCAGTGAAGAAGGTCTGTGGTCTGTTGCAGAGGTGACTTAACCCTGCTACAAATTTGCTTTCTGAATAAACTTATTCAGAGGGATACTGACTAGAGGTATTTCTTCTGCACAGACCACCTTGAAATTTGGCCAGAAAAAGAGAAGAATGAATGAATTATTGAAAGCACCTGCCCTGACAGTGAAGCCATTTCCACTGAGCTTTCATGAATGTTTTCTGTACAGACTGCTGACAAGCCTGAGAGGTGGTTCTTGGCTAGCATTTTATATCCAGACCCCAGCTTCAGCTTCATTTTTGACCCTGACCCCTTTCAGGAGTGATTCCTGGACCTTACCTTTACTCAATGTCCATTTGCAGTGCTCCACAAGAACTACAGGCAAAAATCCCCTTTAAGAAGCAATTTGTGTGCTAACTCCCACCTTCTGTATGCCCCCATCTCTGAAGCACCTCCACACAATTCCTTCTGCACAGGGATTTACCTTTCTGCACCTGACAAGCTGTTTCATTCTACTGCAATTCCTAGCCACTCAGGGCTGATGCAGATCTGCTTCACCTTCCCTATCAGTGACAACTTCTGATTGCATGTACAGCTTGTTCACTATGGAATGAAAACATCAGGTTATAATCAAACACAGCTTGAAAGCCACCCAGAGAAAAAGCGAGAGAAAGAGAGATGGTTTTATTCTAGTCATGGAGACCTTCGTTATACAGAAATGAGAGTTTATTTCATCCAATAAACAAGAGTGACAGGTAGATCACAAACTGCATCACAGCTACTACCAGCACTGAGACAGTTCACCCACAAGTCTGGGGTAATACAATAACCCAACTGCACACAGCAGAGAATTTAACAATCAGCTCAAAAACTCAACATTGGGATTTGGTTAACTTTTGGATGTGTGTGTATATATATATGTATATAGATATTCTTTTCCTACTTAAGTATTTCCTAAAATTCACATGGAAGCACAAATGGCTTTTAACACCTGGACATATATAGATTTTTCATCTTATATATATATTTATAGATATTTATAACAGTAAAGATATGTTTCTCATTACTACAATATACTTGTTTAACTCCTTTAAGCAGCTGGGAAGAAAAAAAAGAAAAAAAAAACCCAAACAAAAAAACCCCAAAAACAGTTTCACTACAATCACATCTGATATGTGTGTGTCACAAGTTACAAACAAAACAAGCCATGTGTGAGATTCGAGTCAGACCATTCCAGGACAGAACAGCTAAGAGGCAGGCAAAGAGTCTCAGAGGGAGCAGGCCTACATGTCAAATGGTGGTTTTGGGCTCTCCGGGCGGGCGGGACTGGCCTTACCCGGCCGGCTGGAGGTTAGAGACAAGAAAAACAAAGAAAAAGGGAAGGAGAAGGGGGAAAAGTAGTAAAACAATAGTTAAAATACAGAAAGGAACTGGCATCAGAACAATAGAGGATCCACAACAGAAATTAAGAATAATAGCACTGAAATGAGAGAAACTGCAACAGGAATCAGGCCTGGAGGACAGCCTGCAACAAAGGTGGTTCATTTAGCTCTGGTAGAGACATGACATCTGAGATGTACAGGGTTGATAATTTTTTTAATTCTCAAGTAGGTTTTTTTTTTGTTTTTTTGGTTTTTTTTAAATACATGTAGCATGAAAAGTAAAAACCAAACCTTAAGATGAGTTGTGATCAACAACGGTTACAAGTTTCCCCAAACACGTACCATCCACATGCAAGAAAAGGCTACGGAAGAAGTCACCACAGTACCCCAAAAACACTGAAAGATGTGCTTAGTTCATAGCAGAAATATTTTCAACAAAACACCACACAGCAAACTCCCTGAAACATTTGGCTGTCCGTTTGCAAGGGGGGAGCAGCGTGTCTATTCCCCTCGCCCTGCTGGGTTCAGGAAAGTCAGCCAAAAATGGTGATGCAAGACAACTGCTGGCAGGAGCCAGTGTGTCCCCAGTAGGAATGCCCGGCTCCAGGAGCCAAGTGTGAGCAGGTCTGTGAGCTCCCTGCACGCTGAGGTGTGTGCGCTATCTCAGACTTCACTCTGACAGGACTGGGCTGATCCATTGATTCCCCCCCCTTTGCTGATCTCCTGCCTCACTTTAATATGAAGTTGATTGCACTGTTCCCAACATGAAATTTTTGCACCTTAGAGAGTCAAGCTAATACACAGGACATTTAATCTGTTCCTAACAGGTGTCATGTGTTTTGACAGCATATTTTTGCTAAGCCACGTTTTTGTCTTAAACTACAAGGAAAGAAAACAGCTACAGCTCAGTCCTGGGTGCTACAGCTAACTTTTGCAGGCAGGACACTTGTCCAGGCTAGACTAGGCAGATGGAATTACTGGACGGACAGCCACCACTTGGACCTAAGGACGTCCCTGTGGCTGATCTCTCCAAGGAGCCTGTGTACTTCAGGGATCCATGCCACTGAATGAAGGCTACTCTATGCTCACAAAGCAATACAGGACGCACGAGCGAAGACGAAGAGCTCAATCACTAGGCTAGAGTTTTACGACACACCGGGGAAGGGTGGTGGGAGGCAGGGATGTGGGATGGATGAGAGGAGTGACTGTGGCTGTGGAAGGGAGGGTGGAATGGGGAAGCCACCAGCACGGCACTCGTCGCCAGCTGTCTACAGCCTCAAGTTATAAATCTAAGAGGGACGGTTCAGCCGGTCGGATTATGGTAGGTCGAGTAGGTGAGGCGGGGCCCCTTCTGCTGTGAAAAAGCAGGAAACAAAAACAAGAGAACACACACTGTGGTTAGCACAGCAATTGCAGTCACAACCACACATGCTTCTCCACTTTGCGTGAGCCAGCAAAAGAATCCAACCTGAGGCACAAACCCTCAGAGAGTGCAGCTCCACAAAGGAGACTCAAAGACTTCTACTCAGCCTCACACTGGCCTTTCTGCACAGATCATCACTAGAACAATACCCTGGACTGCCAGTTTTGCTTCCCTCTGAAATTTGGAAGTGCAGAGATTTACTGCCAGTAAGTGCTGTGGCTCTGGGCTGAGTGGAGAAGCATGGACAACAGTGAGCTCCTGTATCAAGCACATGACAGTCACACAGCATGGATGGGGTCCTCTGAGACGCGCTGCTGCCAGAGGTTCTTGGCTGGTTTGGAGGAGCACCTTCTTCCCCTGCCCTCAAAGCTACTGCAAGCCTGAGATTCCCTATTCTGACATGAAGCTGATTTGGATGCCAGGGGCAAGCTTACAGCTTTCAATTTTCCAGTTTCTGCAGAGCAAATGCAGCTTCTACTTCAATAAAATGAACTTTGGCTACTCCTACTCCATCTGTTCCAACTCTTTTGCTGATACTTTAGCTACATAAATGGGCAGCAACTTAAGTGTTTGTCCTCTGCATGAATTAAGTGTTTTAGAATCTCCTTCCTGTAAGGGACTGGGGGGAAAAAAAAGCTGCGACAAAAAACATACAAAACAACACCCTTGACATGGCTCTCAGCTCATTACCTTAAATATCACTTCAGTCCTAGACTACAGGCTGTAAGAAGGCTATAAATAAAAATGTGTTCTGTAAGACTGAGTCCAATCTGTGTTTTTCCTTTAAAGCATGCCCCTGCAGTGTCTGCAACCTCAACTGCATTTTGCTGGTGTTTCCTTAAGATATATAAATTGTCCAGTACCAAGCCAGAGTAGTTTTAATGTCCAAACTGCCTGAAATGCAAAGAGCAAAGCCAACAGCATGTAGACCAAATGGAAGGTAAGCCGTTGCACTGATCATACAGAACCAGCTGTCACAAAATTAATGCCTCAATAACTACACTGACAAGATTTAGATTACAGAGAATCAACTCACTGCTAGAAATGAAGGCCCTCTCCTGACACAGGGGCTGAGAGGAGTGGGGGGAGAGGGGCAGAGGAGGATATTTGTACCGGTAGTCTAGAATCACACTGGAACTAGAGGAGTTACACTCCTATAAACTGGATCAAGTTGTCTCATTTAGCAAATAAACCAGAACAACTCTCCAGTCCTGTTTATTAAACCTCAGCAGAACTTACTGCTCCAGATCTATTAAGCCTCAGAGCTTCATGACATGTGGGATCTGTGCATTATCTCTAAGGGTGCTCATGGTGTAAATGCCACACCAACCCTTTTCAACTGTTATTGGAACAGCAACAGCACATGAAATAAAACCTTAGAGAACTTCAGCTCAACATTTAGTGAGATGCTGTTGCATCATCATGTTAGAAGGCATTTTTTTATAAGGTTGACAGACTGTTTGCATTTCAGGAGTTTGCACAGGGTGTGCTAAAAGCCTCTGAGGGTTCACATGAAAAGGGTGCTTGAAGTCACCAGAGTATGTAAAGTGTTCTGGCAGGAGTGGCCACTTGACCCTAGCAGGATAAATAGGGCTGAAAGGAGCACAAGTAACTCACAGGTAAATGGACTGCTTTTTTGTGATGTACTATGATTTTTGCAGACTTATTTCTCTCGGCATTCAAAGCATTTTAGGGTGTGGGGCTGTCACTTTCTAAACTTGTAGGCTGTTTCTGTTGAGGTTTTGGAGATGCTTACAGAATCTGCCTGGTAAGGTTAGAAAAGTCTGAAAACTTTCCCAGCACTAAAAGGGACAGAGATGTCTCTCAGGCAACATTTACCCCCAAAATGCTATTTCAGTCTGACTACATTGCTAGTCAAGCCTTTTTATATCACTGAAAAGTCACTTTTCTCTATCAGGAAAAGGAACAAAGTTTTGCTCAGAGGGAAGCCTGTGGATGTCCCCAGTACATGAGAAGGAAGACCTGAGCCCTGGCAGCAGCCCAGGGAGATGAGCTACAGTGACTGTCACATTCTTTGAAGTCAGTCTTTCAGGCCATACCCAAAGAGAACACTGAGCTAATCCTATCTAAGAACCACTGGGCTCATAGGGAGTTCCATTTATAAAGCTCTAACAGAGGTGGGAAAATATTATGTTTATTCTCTTGGACTGCATAACGTTTTGGGTGTAATTTTTTGGATCATTTGGGGTTCTTTTTTTGTTTGTTTGGGGTTTTCAGGTGTTTTTTTGTTTTTGTTCATTTGTTTTGGTTTTTTGAACATTTTTATTTCCTTGGTGCTCTTTATGCCAGATTAAAAACAGAATGCCCCATAACAGCGAGTCCCAGAATGGGGTACAGACAACAGCAAGGCTCCTTCCCAAGGTTGTTCACTCAGGATGCATGTTTCCAGGGCTGTCAGGGATGTCTGCAGTAGGCAGAATATTGGAGGAAACTGCTGATTACTCCAACACCTCTGCAGTGTGTCATCAATGAGGAGGGTTGACGATGACATCCTCGAAGATGTCAATCATGAGCAATCACTGCAATGTGGCACCTCTCAGCTCTCTAACTGCAGTTCTGTGCAGCAGTAACAGACACCATCTACTGCAAGATGGGCTGGGACTCCCCTGCCCCAGAAGAGGGGCTTGAACTTCTGCTACTCCTATTAAAGTGAAATTTCAGCATGTTCTCCTCGCCCCCAGATCTCTCTGCCACAACCAGCAGCAAGGGAATCTGCAGGAGTGCTGCTGCTCCACTCCTCTGTCATGAAACATCCACAGAGGAAGAGAGAAGGGGTCCAAAAAACCCACACCTGCCCTGTTTTGCTCTATGTACCTCTTTATCAATAAGGGCTGGAGCTCCCAAGAAAAGGACTCGGGAGAATTTGCTAATGTCCATCTTCACACCCCCACTGATGCTAACAGGATGAGCAGTACACAGCACAAACCCACACCCTGCTACATCACTGAAACACTACAATACTGCAAAATGCAGGGAAAGAGAGGACAGGGAAATGGGCTGGAGCTCAGGGCAGAGTGTTTGAGGGACACAGATCACTACACCCTTTCTCCTGCAGGGGCAAGCAGGCAGAGGAGAGAAGGCAGTTCGAATGGAAGTAGGAGAGTAACCTAGAAGGTAAAGGGTCAAGGAAAGAACAAAGGGAGTTCACATCTATCTGATGATGGGACACAAGGGTAATAGGGAACATTCAATGTCAGAGTTACCCTGCACTCAGACATGGAAGTCCTGATATTAATGACCCAAACTCCTCTTGACTTCCATGAGCACTAGGGATACAGTGAGGATGGGAGCACTTCTCCAGCCAGACATTAGAGTATAAGAAGAGGAGTCTGAACTATCAGCTCCCCAAGTCTCTGTCTTGATCCTAACAGAGCTGACAGACCAAATCAAAGCAGAGTTTATTCAGCTGATCTTACAGTTAGTGTGGATACAAGCCAAATAAAAGACACAGTTTAGACCTTGTTGTCAGAGCTCATTCCCCCATCCCACCCTCTCTGTTTAGAAGCAGAGAAAGGGTCCTCCAGACCTTAAATCAGGTACTGAAGCTTTCCCAGCTCCTGCAGCTCAAGCAGCTGCTCTGTCTCTGATCAGCCGGTTTTTCTGTTCAAGACTCCTCCCTTTATGAGATCCTGGCAGAGGTGGTTCATCAGACAAGGGACTCTGTTACTAACACAAGAACTGGGCAGCAGAGGAGAGCTGCAGAGCAGTGCTGGAGGATGGGGACACAGTGACTCATGCATTGCAGCGAGAGTGCAAAACCTACCGTGGCTGCCAGTCCTCAGGGGTCACTGATAGTGATTCTGAAAGACAACACGAAATCAACATGGCAGTTCAGACAGTTCAAGGCAGAGGCCACACAGACTGTCAGGAAGGTGGAACAGATACACATGCGCTTGCACAGCCACAGTCACACATCCCCCTTCAAACATAGCATGAGTAGGGGGACTGCAAACACACAGAAAACACTCATAGCCTCATCTTTACACACATCCAGACCCTGTTATGCACAGGGGTGCATCAAAACCCATCCATCTGTCCACACACCTACTGGCTGTTGCTCACTCACCCAAATTCCTCACAAATCCAGGCTGACATTCACATCAGTGTCATACCCAGGTTTCAGCACCCACCAGCTGGGCACAGGTAGTTGGGCTTGTCTCTCACCGAGGAGTCCTATTTTCTGACCATATAAAATGTTTAAGAAAGAGCTCAGGAAAGAGGAGATAAGATGCAGTCCTGAGCACTACCCCAAAAGGCACAAAGCAGGTGGAGGTTTTTCTGAAGTTCATAAATCATGAAAACAGCTAGTCCAACCTCCTGAATAATTCAGGTCATACAGCTGTGTCACCTTATCATAGAATGGCTTGGGTTGGAAGGGACCGTAAAGATCATCTAGTTCCAACCCCCAGCCATGGGCATGGACATAGGCTATTGAATCACAAAGGAGATAATTTGTCTCTTGAAACTGTGTGTCCAGGAACCCTTTGGGAGTTCCAGTGATGTGTCCCCATTGTACTGGCCAGCACAGCAGCCAGTGAGAACCATCCGTGCCAGGAGGTAACCCCAAATCCATGCCCTTGTGATACCAAACAATGGAGAAACCACTAATGCCTTCAACACATTTTTCCAGTGGTTGAGTCATTCTCACGGAAACTTCCTTAATTCTCCTTCAAGCTCTTCCATCTACAGTTTCTATCAAACTATTTTAAAGTAAAGAGTCTAAATACCTGGGGGAATACCTTCATAGATTTCTTTCCCAGGTCAAATCCTAAATGCAGTCCATTTCACACTGATAGAATCTTGGATGGTTTATAACTTTCAGCTCCCAAAATGATTTATTTGTCTGTATGGACTTCCACATTCCACAGGAAAGTGAGTAAATGCTAAGCACAGAAGCAGGATGGTAGGTCTTTGTTTTAAGTGTCCTTAATTATATGCAGGAAAATCTTTCTGTGCAAAAAAATGTAACATGTGGTGATTATATGTGACACTTATGTTTATGAAAAGGGAGCAGCGTGACACTTGTCTAAGTTCATCATTCATAAAATCAGATGCTCAAACCAGAGGCATAAAACTACCAAACTTCTACACAGACATCAGTGAGCACACAAAATACCACCCAGCCACCACCACATATTTGTATTCACTCCACACCACCAGCTCCTCCATCAAAGCCCCCTCGTGCCGAACACAAGAGCTTTGTTCCTCTCCCCCACGCACACTACACAGCCCGGTTAGCAAGGGAAAGATGGGTATTAAAAAAGCAACAATGGAGATGGCATTCGTTCACCCATGGCAGAAGGACCCGAGTCCAAGTGCTAGCAGGGAACATTCTTATTCTATATACAGGAGAGGAAGAGAAAGAGTCCCTTGTCATTGGAAATTCTCCATTCATCAGTGAACTCAAATGACAAGCTGGTATCAGGATCCGGAGGAGTCTATGAACAACTGGAAGAATCAGAGAGGGGGATCAGAGAATGAGCATCACACTTCACAGCTTCTGGAATTACATTCTCAACTCCAGATCAGGGCAAGTCAGTAGCATGCAATCCAACCTACCATCTCTCCTAAACCAAGGGGTTGCTCAGTCAAACGTGAAACTCTTTCCTCCTCTGCTCCAGTGGTGTTTTCCCTACCTTTCCCTAAGCCCTTCTCCTCATGCAAAAGGCAGAAAAGCCATTAAGATAGGCTATGACAGATTTCTTCAAAAAAAGGCCAATTCATTTCAGCCCATTTGGGGAATCCTATCATGATGGCCAGGTATATAGAATATTTTTCATGAGTGAAGAAATGAAACTGAGTGAAAGGAGGAAGATGGAGACAGAAAGAAGCGTAAGTATACTGAAAACAAAACCACAAAGTAACAATATATGGAAAGGCAGGGTCACAAGAAGCAGGAGCCAAAATACACAGTAGAAGCATGCTGACATCCATAGGTGACTCCACAGTCTCCAGGGCAACACTGAGGTATGTGAGGACAAGTTACTGTGGGAGCTGCATCAAGGTGCATAGGAAGGACAGGGGCAAAGGCACCAAGAAAGTAAAACCATTTACATACACCAAAGTCCAGAAACTGATCTATACAGCTGTCTGGACTCATCCACCTCTGGGCTGTCTGTGGCCTGGCTGAGAACACTTCTCTCCAAACAGGCAGCGCCAAAGATGAGCTGGGCACTATCACAGGAGGAATGCTGAACCCACTCTGCCATACACCATCCCCCAGCCATTGACAGGCTTGGTGGTTCCACAGAAAATAGCAATGTTTCAGACCTGTGCCACCAGCACCCACTGGAGAGGTGTTTTCCACAAGGGAAGCATTCCCTCTGGCATGTCACTGGGGAGCTTCTGGTTATGTTTGCTCTTAACACTGCAATTACCTCCTCTTCCTCAAGGGAAACTAAGTACCCAACATAAAAGCATTCCTGGTTCCAGACTGCTTCCCAAGTCTTGTTCAGGAACACGTATTCAGCTGAACAGGGGATAATCCCTTATTACTATGTTGAAGTGTGTCTGAAGTGACTGAACAGGAAAAGAAATGAGTTTCCTAATGGGAAAGCAAAGCTGTGTGATTTGAACCCTCTAGACTGGAAAATGCTGAAGTTGATTACACAAACAATAAAACTGCCTAAGAATTCATTTCCCTGCCAGTGATCCTGTGATACTCTCCTAGTCAAAAAGCAACTGAACAACTTTGAAGGTCTTCCAACTCACCTTGAAGAACTCTGGGCCAAGAGGAAAGGGGAAACTTCAGTCTCTGGGGAGCCCTACACAGAGGGGAATCTCACCCCAGTCCTGTGATTTATCTGGTGACTACAGGCATTGGTACAATTGCTGTAAACCTTGGGTACAAGGTGTTCTCCCACATTCTTTATAGTGGCTTGAAGAGAGAAACAGCTGCCCCTCTGTTTCTGAGAGCTGCCTTGGCATTGCCTCATCCATAAAATGAAATCTCAGAGGACAATAATGCTCCTGCCTCTGGATCCAATTCAAATATCAAAAGGCTGTACCCACACCATGCCCTCCATTATCCTCCTATGGCCCAGGCAGGCCAAGTGCTGCCAAGGCTCCAACCCAAAACCAGAACATACTCCACCTGTGTCGAGCAGTGTTTCAGGACTTACCTGGGAACACCAGGAGGAGCACGATTAGGCCGAGAAGGAACCTGAGGTGGGGGCCCGAAGGGATCAGGAGAGGCACCTGGCCTGGAGGGCACAGGGGGGGCGGACCCACCAGCAGGAGGTGGCCCAGGAGCTGGTCCACGAGATCCAGGTCTGGCTGGGGGCACTGCAGGAGCTCTCCTCTGCGGCGTGGGGCTGGATGTGGGGGATCTGCCAAACAAACAAAGGCATTCAACTGCAGCAACAGCTCTGGGATCCCTCTGCCACCACAGGCTGCCTTCTGTGTTTCTCTCTTTAGCTTCACATCACTTTACACACCACCCTTTGGCTTTCAAGGGCCGCACCAGGCCCCAGGTTGCCTTCAAAACTACGCCAGCCCCATCCAACCCAAGAGTTTAGAACGTCTCAACAATCTCTGTAAATATGTCCTAGGAGCCTGCCAGCAGAAATACCCAGGGCTCTTCATCCACAGGAAGAAGAGAAGGACTCCCTGTCTCAGTGGGAGGCCCCAGCAAGGCACTGAAGAGGCATCAGGCAGGTCTGCGGGGCTCTCCCCCTGAGCCTCTGGTACCTGCGTCCGGACGGTACGCTCTGCACCTGCAGCCAAGAGTCGTCCACCGGTGGGGGCATGGGGGTGCTGATGGTGCTGGTGTTGATGTCCCCGATGATGTTGAGGGCCTCTTTCAGAGCATGGTACATGCGCAGCATTTCGTCGCGTCGCTGGGCCTGCTCCGCCGACTCCTCCATCAGTGTGTTTTGGTCACCACAGGAGTACAGGTTTGCCAGCAGCTCTGAATGGATGAAGTCCTTGGTCTGTAAGTGAGCAGAGAGAGGGAATCAATTTTCACCACCTTTCCCCAAAGCGCTCTGTTCTGTCCCCACCTCTTCCTTCCACGCTGCCTTCCATTTTTCTTCATTCTTTTCCTCCCTCCCTATTTTTCCCCTTTCTGCCACTCCCGCATCCATTGACCACAGTGTGATAAGTACATTGTTTATCATGAGGTGCATGATTGTCTTCGGCATGAGGTCTCTGATGGTTTTGTTGACAATTGCCATGTAGGAATCCACCAGGTTCCTGATCGTTTCCACTTGTCTCTCCAGCTGAGGATCCATGGAGTGCATGAAACTGTCTCCTCCATTCTCCTCTGCTTCACTGGCCTGCAGAAAAAAGGAGAGATTGGCTCTTCAAATGTAACACAAAATTGGCTTTTCATGAGAGCTAAGAGAAGAGTAGAAGGGAACAGGCAGGAAGCGCATGCAATAAATAAAACTTATTTAAACTTACATTTTGAGCTGTGATTGTCAATGCACAAAGTTTATAGAGACTTCTCCAGCTCAGATGTGAGAAATTTTAGCAATAAAGCTGCTCTCTTAGTAGAAAGTTATTAAGAAAAGGTGAAAGGCAACAGGGACTCCTGACCCATGTTCAGAGGTTATGGTTCCAGTGCATACTCAAAGCTGTATCATTATTTTTTAATGTTTACAGCTTCCTGAAAGGTTCTTCATTTGATCTGGGTTTTCCATGACCAGAGTCAGTTAAAACCAAGAATCATTCACCATAAATTAAGTCTCATAGGCTCTCTGCCATGCTGCATCTTTGTCCTCATTATACAAATGAGAAAACAGATACAGAGAAGTGAAATGACTGCTCCTCTCAGGCTGACCATAAGTAGATGGAATCAACTAGAAAACTTTGCTATCACTTCAACTGCAACTCCTGCATCGTAAGTTATAATTATCTTTTCTTTCACACCAAGCAGATGAATTTCTTCTTGTTTGCCTGAAGTACATTGTTTATTCTGTAAGGTAAAACCTGGACTGTGCTGTTTGACAGCAAGCAATCTCCAAGGCTCCTCCATTTGGCATCAATTTCAAAGCTCTGAAGCATGAAAGAACTGCTGCCTTCCTCAATGCTTATTTAAAAAAAACCAAAACAAACCTGTGACGGTACATTGAAACATCTTTGTTTTAAACAGACCTAGTCTGAACAATTTGCCATGTAGGAAATGGCTTCTCTTTTGTTTTGGGGAACAAAATATATGAGAAAGGGCAAATTCTTTTGTTCATTTGAGCTTTTGCTGAGAAGATCTTACATAATGTAGGAATGCAAGGTCTCAGTGTGAAACAAAGTAAAGGAAGTGGATGTTAAACAGGACAACTTAAAAAAAGTGGGGGTAAAAAAAAAACCCCAAAAATAAGCTTGCACCAAGATTCAGAAGTCATACAAAAAGGGAGGAATAAAAAGAAAAAAGGAAAACTCAAACCAAGAACAGAAACAGACAGCAGGAATCCAACAGAGGGTACAAAGAGGGAGAAGAAGCAAATGCCTCTCAGGAAATTGTGACAAAAGGAGAAAAAAAATGAGAGAGAGCTCTCTGGTGAGAGCCCCAGGAGGCAACACAGGCAGAGGGGGTCAGACTTACTTTGTCCTTGTCCTGGCAGGCCAGTTTGAGCATACGTGGAAAAAATTAAAACAAAAAGGGACAAAAAATAAAAAATGACTTTTAGTTGGTCTCAGAATTTGGAGAAGGTCCCATAACAGCATTGACAAGCAAAAGACCAATCCCACTAAAAATACATCAGTACCTAGAAGAGGAACAAGTGAACTGTTTAGCTAAACTGAAAAGTAGGATGCTCTGCAAAGGAAACCGTATTGTTAACAACAAAGGACAACTTACTTACCTGGCAAGGGCCACTGCCATTCCTTACAGTGTTTTTGAGACAGGGATCAGGGTTCCCATATCAAACCTCTCCACTTGCACAGCAACTGGTGGCCCATGGCCACTGTGGGTAAGAGGCCCAGTTTGGCTCAAAGCTAATTTGAAGTCATGTCACTGTTAAAGCCCAGTCCCTCTCTTTTTAAAATCTCTTATCAGTTTGTTAGGAAATGCTTTAAGGCAAAGTCAGCAATATTCAATTGTAACAGGACAGATGAATGTAAGAAATCTATTAGAAGCAACAAACACAAACAGAAAAGCAATTATCACTTTTCTAATGAGAAAACTATTTATAGCAGCTTCCTCTCACAAAGGAACAGGAAAAGCTTTGAATGGAAACAAATACCACAATTGTCTAGAAGATACTTTGAAAGCAGAAAATAATGCTGACAATAAGTGCTGTGGGACAAGAAGGGAAGAGATAAGAATTCTTGCTAAAAGAGCATATTAGAGCAAAGAAAAATGTATATTATTTATATTTGCATACCAAGCAAAAGAATAATTCAGAAACCGTCCCTCCCTAATTAGTTGGAGGAAGGAAAGGGAAAACAACTGCTAAGTCAGGAAGTTCCTAATAAGGCTGTACAGAGTTACCAAAAAGGAATGGTGCTTTTGCTCAGTGGATACCATACCAGTTAGTAGTCATGGTAGTTAAATGTCACCCTCATATTGTGAATTTAATGTCCACAAAACAGGACTGCTAGAGGGATTTATCAAGGCAGTCTTTTCCTACTTTGGCTTCTCTTTGAAGCTGTCAGTTACTTTTTCTCAAGCTTCCCTAATGGAAGCACCAGGACATAACAAAAATTTTTTTAATTATGAAAGATTCTCACCTCTGGAAAGACACAAAACCTTCACAGACTTATTTTTATCACAAGAAGATGGAGTTATCCTTCTCAAGACACCTGCTGTGTTCCTCCCTATCCCATTATTACAACTGTCACTTACCCCAACACGCTCTGGGTAGACCCCTGCACGAAGGAAGGAAGCCTTCCAGCTATCCACCTCCTCCTGGGTCTCACAGGCCAGCTCCAGCTGCCGGTAGTCCTTGTAAACATTCCTAAAAGGAAGACACATATTTTATTATTCTCTCTTGCAACTGTATTTGATGAAGATATCAATGGCTAGGGAATCCTCCTGTCATTTTAAGACAGAGGCATTTGATCCCTTGCTAGGAACCTCATGATGACCCTGCAAAAGGAACTTTTATTTCTTTTTAATAAAGTTTGATTGCTCTCAAATCAGTTGTATGTTTCAACAAGGCCTGAAAAAGATCCACTTTTTAATTCTGCTTGCTGCTAGACTCCTCCAGCCATCCCAGGTGCTATGGGTTTCTCTAGTCACCAACCAAGAACATTGTGATTATAAATATATATCCCAGCCACAGGCAGACTGAGGTAACCACACCAAAAGGGTGAAGGGTTAAGTTCACACCACAAGCCATGCACTGGCAAACAAAAGGAAAATTATACATATCTGTAAGATCAGAAGGAATGAAGTTAAGTCCTCCCATCTCCTTCAAAAGTGGCTGTCCTGAAAGGACACTCACATCTTTCCTGGACAGCTATCCTAACACACTCATCCCTACTCTGTTACATAAATGCTGTCCTTAGCTCCAGCAGCTTGGTGTGCTGAGATGGGAGCATACCTCTGTTCAGTGTTGAAGAGAGCAAAGATGTGCTTGCTGGACATGAACCCCTTCTCCACATCTCGCAGCTTCAGGTTATCCACTGGTAACATGTACTTCTTCTCCTTCTCCTGGAAAAGGCAATGAGGAACAAGTAACTCCCTGCTCCAGAGGTGCTTCTGCTCTGCCAGCATGGAGCATCAGCAACAGGGCCCCACATCAAGAGAAAGGCATTCTCAGACCCAGGTCCTCTGTTTCCTTGAGTCTGTGTGAAAAGGGGAAATCTGGAAAAAAGAGTTTGTCCTTCTTTTGTGATGTGGCCCAACAGCTCTGTCCCATTAACTTCTCCAGGACCAGGCACCAACACAGCAATGTCCAACTTCCCCTGATTGTGCTCAGCACTGTGGTCCCACTCCTCTTAGCAAAGGGGTCAGTCCAGGTTCAGGAAAACCCAGGTATGTAACAGAGAAGCTGGTTTGATACAGAAGTTATGTGTCAATAAACCCTGATGTTATATATTATGCTAAATATATGTATTTTTTATATATATCTCTCAAATTTACCTATTCAGAAAACCTGACTTGCTGATTTTGTTACTTCATCCTATCACTGTCCTAGTGCTAACATGCTATTAGTTACTGTGAACACTTCACTTTCATAAAAAACAAAAACATAAAGACTTGACTTTAACTTTCACATTTGCATTCAGAAACTGTCAGAAATTATAACCCCTGCTTAATCTCAAATCTGTATCTACAGCAAATTAACAGAATTGAATTTGGTTTAAGGCCCTCATTCAGAGCATCCTGCTCCAGCTGGGAATTATACCCCAGCATAACAAGAGAGGGAGCCCTCACACTGGTCTCCAAAAGGCAGAATGCAGATATCCAAGAGTAAACCAAAACCAGAGCATACTCCTACGTGCAAAGCAAGCACGTGTGACCATCCCCTTGTGAGATCTTGTGTGTTTGTAGACCTCTCCTGGCTTCGAACAACATGATCACTCTTGGGGAAAACAGTATGGAAAACAAGGATGGTCAGTGAGGAGAGATGCTGAAGAGCTGAACAGGAAGGAAGGGCAGGGCAGAGGAGCAGGTACAAGTGACAAAGCTGCTGAGCTCGAATACCCAGACAATGCCAACTCCAGCCTAACATCCTCTTAAGCATCAGCTAAATTGACTTGAGTTTGCTAAGGATACCAGCACCTCACAGGTCTGAGATACCCCAAAGATCAAACTGTACCTGTCATTACAAATCATATGCAATGAGAGTATCCCAAAAAACCGCACCTAGAAAACAGAAGAGATCACTTGGGCTGTTGCCATACTCTCTCTCAAAGATGCCAGGTGAGGAAAACAGGAGAATTCTTCCAAACAAATTTCCCTGGACTTTCTAATACTGCTGATCACTTTTAATTAGATACGGGCAGGAGTTTTTCTAATGGGTATCTGTCAGCCACATGCTGGTCTCAAAGCTACACAGACTACTTCAGATTCTGTGAGCCACAAACAACTTGCAGCTTTCTATTACTCTGAATTATTATTATGCTGACTGAGGCTGAACTAGTGACCTAGAAGAGAACAATACCAACTGCTAGTCCCTGGCTGAGTCAGAACATCCCCTCTGCAGCCTCACTTAACTGGAGCTCCCTGCATTCACTCCACCATCCCTAGCCAGTGGGCTAGTAAAAAAACCACCAACCATCTCCATCCCACCCCACCCCCAAAAAAAACCCCACCCAAAAACCCCACCAAAAATAAAAAACAACAACAAAATTTAAAAAACCAAAAGAAACAAAAATACCCCAAACCAACAAAAAACCCCACCCAACAAATACAAAAAAACTACCAATGTTAAAGATGTCTGAGAAAAACCTTCTGCATTAGACCCACATAATTCCATACAAGTTCTGCAATGGTGTCATTCTTAAGAAAGAAATGTCAAAAAGTAAGGGAATTCCATGTCCCTGATATGGAAACAACATGCTCTTTGCCAGAGTTTCAACTTTCACCCTTTCCAAGCTCTCACATAAATGCTGCCATGTGATCAGGACAGCACTATCTCCACATGCTGATCTTGCCACAGACCACAGGGAAGACAAAATATCTGTCTGCCAGGACAACTTATCAGTCCTTGAGGTGGAGGTAGCAAGAGCAATCAAGTGGATGACGTGGGCACAAGACAAGAAGCCCCCAAGCCAGGCAAGCTGCAATGAGCCCCTGCTGCTCCCCATCTCCTCACACCTCCCCCTTCCCAGTCCCCCACTTCAGCCTTTCCAGCCTCTCAGTTTTCAACCCAGCCTGTTTTATATCAACAATCTGACTTCATTTCCTGAATGTAGAGACAGGAAAGTGGGGAATGAGCTGCCAAGGGCTGAGCCTCTCAAAACTTTGGCTGAGTGCTCTGCCCATATGTTAGCAATCTGGCAGGGTGTGCTATGGCTGAGCAGCATCCTGGCCAAGAGGGGAAAAGGGCTTCTCTCTCTCTAGCTTTCCAGTCTTGGAGTTGAGAAAGAAGAGCCAGCACACATTGAAATGGAGAAGTAGTTCATGAAATCCTATATTCAAAGTCCTCAGTTTGATCCCAAGAGGCTTATGTTGCTCATATTGCCCTTCATCAATAAGGAGAAGAAAAAAAAAAAAAAATCAGGCAAAACTCTCCCTCAGCAGTGAAGTACGTGTTATATAAAATGTGCTCGTTGGCTGTGAGTTAATCTGTAGAGCCATGAGGCCAAGGGGAGGTGCAGCCCCCAGACTGTTTAAAACAGAACATGGTGCTCAGCACTGGCTTGGGAATATTGTAGACACAGGGTCTACACCCCTCATCAGGGCTGCTGCTCCCCACAGGAGTCTCAGCCTGCATGGAAACCTGCAGAAAGAGATGACTGCAAGCTCCTTGCAGAGGCAGGATAAGTGCCAGAGGATTACTCCCCCGCCCCCGGCACAGTGCAGAATACAGCCATATGGCTCTGTACTTTGCATCTACCAGGGAAAGAAAATACACATGGCCAGGAAGCCGACCAGGATCCATGAGCCATTCCAGTTGTGGAGTGGAAAGCACAACAACTGCAGGAAAAAAAGTGATTCTGCATTTGCAGCCTGATATTCCAAATCTCTTTTATTGCTACTACACATTTCCTTATGGTGGCCAAATCCTAGAGGTCGGTTTTGGCCAGATGTAGCAATAACTGGCACTATCACCTGAATTATTTGTTGCTAATCTATAGGTAATAACCTACAAGAAGTTCACATTATTCAGCAGGCAGCAAGCCAACCTGATTCCAAGCACTCCCTCCATTCACCTGGATTGCCTCAGCAGCAAAGTAAATTTTCCTGCTCTTGGATACATGCAAAATGAAGCTAACAGATGCATGTGTGGGCTCCCTAAGGTTGGAAATTGGCACTCACAGCACAAGAAAGTAATTGGCAGAATTATTAGGTCTCAGTTTGCATTTGGAGCATAAATAAACTAATTAAAGGTTTCCCTGTAGCTGTTATGACAAACACCTTCTGCACAGAGACAAGGGTCTGTGGATATGGGAGAAGACATTGCCACTGTTTTAATTGGGGGCTGTGTGAAATTAGAAGAAATTCATCTTGCTTAAACCTCTTGATCTCCTTTCTCTCCTGTAAGATGTAAAGAATTACAGGTAAACAAACCTACCCCAGAGATGCCTGGAGTTTCAGTAAAATTGTTTCTGTTAAACGCATGCAAGGCACTTTGGGAACTCCAGTAATAAAACTCTACTGCAATGGAGAAACATTAACATCATAATTTATAATAAACACACTGCATGAATACATGCACACTAAAAGATTATTAGGAAAAGCCTCTGAAAAACAGTTTGGAATATTTGAAAGAAGTGAGCTAAGCTTTTCAAGCTGAACCGACCACTCCACTCCCCCAAACAAAATGTTACCAACTGCTTTCTGCTTCTTGTGTTAGCAAGCAGAAGAGCTGAATTTCTGATACGTGATTCCTCCAGGAAGCCCTGGTCATCCCACTACATACACACATCTTGAGACCATGTTTCCCAGACACAGCCCACCTGCATCACTTTTACCCTCAGAACATAATTTATAGGAATGAGTCCTCCCCCACACTGCAGAGCAGCTGTAATGGCTTGTTTACATCAGAAAGCTGCCTTGGTTTAACTTAACACATCCTAAGATTTTAAGCTGATTTAGTTCAAAAGCTCTGTAGACACTAGACCTGGACTCATGTGATTAATCACAACCATTACTGTTGGCTTAGTAAGCACAGCAATGGTAATTAACTCACCTGCACAAAAGTAAAGATTTTTATTCACATCAGCTGAAATAACACACAGACCTAAACCTGCAGCCAAGTGCAATCCCAGGAAGCCATCAAGGGGTTTATGAGGAAGCACAGGCAGAAACCTGAATTGCTTGAGAGAGATTACAGTGTCCAAAACTCGACTGTCATGACCCCTCTAAGGTCACAGTCATGCCCTCCAGCCTTCACAAAGGAAACCAGGCACTTCTCCCTGTCCTTGTGCCAGGGCAGGGATGAACCATCCCAGAGTGTCTGACTTGCTTTGGTAAGTGTTTCACACCCCCGAGTGAGGGTGGGTTACATCTCCCCAGTGCATGGTCAGTGCCAAGATGGGAGTTCCAAGTGTTCATATTTTTGGTCACAAATCTTAACCATCCACACCAGGAGAAGGAATCCTAGAAGGGAGACACGTGAATAAAGTCTTCTTTATCCCTGCAGTACAGGGAGAAAGAGCAAATCGTGTGGGCAGGGACTAACATCTGGAATCACTACATGAGAGCCAGGCGTCACAGAAAGCGACAGCATTCCTCAAGTTTCCATGCAGGGTAGGGGAACCTTCCTTTCCCCCGCGCAACCCCATCCGTCAGCCACTCACTTCCTGCCAAACTCTGCCTTCCCAGCAGCCAGCAAGCTCCTCCCTCGAGTCTAGTTAGTCTTCCACTGCCACGTCAAGTGAGGCAGAAGGACAGAAGGGAAGCAAGAAGGGAGGGAGCAAAAACCAGAAGAGGGAGGGAGGCTCAACAATGCCAGGGCATAGTGAGAAAGAAGGGATGTGGATTGCTCCTGCAGCAGCCAGAGGTGAGCTGCAAGGGCAACTGGCCAAGGTTGCCTTCTGCAGCCCTGTCAAAGGACCTTCTGGAGGGCTTGGGAAGGCTGGTTCTGTTTGAGCTTTGCTCTGGACCCGCTGATCTTCAGGACGAGATGAGGGTGCATGGGGCCTGAGGATCCTCCCACACAGCTCCATGGGGAAGAAAAGGAGTTGAATGAAGCAACAAGTTCTGCACACCTGGGTGACAGCCAAGACTTCACAGCATTTCCTCCTCAAACTGCAATAATCGATTTTTATTTTTTTTTTTTCTCTTTCTAAAAAGGTGCAGCATATCCCAGGTGGAATCCAGGTACCAGCCTGACACCAGCATTGGAAGAGGAAGGCGCTTGGAAACTTGCTCCAAATTGGAAACATGCAGGGAGCAACATTTCTTCTCCCCCAGCTGCCAGAGGAGGATGTTTTTCCAATCAGGACTTGGACTTTCGTTCACCCCATCTCTGCCCTGCACAACCCCATCCCAAAAGCAGGGAGGGGAAAGGACTAATGAGCTGCTGATTGCCGGAGAGCAGATCGCAGAGGCTCCACTCCGTCTGCCCAGTGTTCAGACTACCTGTTCAGGACTACGAGATTGTACAGTAGTCTGCACATTGGTTAGGCTGTGCTGGGATACACCACACACTGCCAGTGCTGCACGGGGACGGCAACACCTGCACGGCAGAGGGACATGCTTGGAGAGGGTGGGCTCTGGGGATGGCTGCATGCAGAGGTCACTCATCCCTCAGCCTGGGGGGTCTAACCTTTTGGAGCCATGCCTGATCATCACTTTTACCTGCCTGTTCACCAGCCTACTCACAACCCTCTTATTTCTCCTTTGTCTCTCATTCCATTCTTATTTCTTTCAGTTTCATGTGCTTGTCCTAAAGTAGCTGTGTTCAGGATGGCTTGTGTTTCACGCTAAGCTTTGCCATAAAATGCAGAAATAAACACACAGGCCTGTCAAGAGTCACAACTGCGGTGTGTTGTGCTACATGAGAAGGCAGGTTCAAGTACTGAAAGGTGACTGGAGAAAGGGATTTCATAGTGTAAAGAATTTTGGTCATAATACAAAGAAAAACCCACAAGGTATTCAAAGTTGGAGGTTTGGATGCTCTGGATGTTGTGTTTGCTTTGATGTTTGTCTGCCAGAGAAAGAAAAGAAACTGAGTGAAAGCATAAATGAGGACTGATTAAAACTGAGTAAGGTTATGAGAAAACATACACTTGTGAAAAAAAATAAGTGCATGAATGAAAAGGCTCCACAGAGAATGTAAAGAAAATGAACATGTTCCAGAGAGCACCTGAGAGCAGCACGAAAGGAGGAGAGGAACCACCTCAGAGCAGACCTGCTCGTATGTTCTTTAAAACAAGCTGGATGCAACAACTTGACTGCAGCCAACTCATCACAGCAAGCTTCTAATGACTGGGAGCATCTGAGTAAAGAAAAAGGATTTCTACCAGCTGATCTGAGCCTCAAGGACATGGACTGGGGAGTGGGAAGGGGGGCTAGAGAAGAGGGAAGCGCATGTATGCAGTGGGGGGGACAATCTCTATTGATCCATGAGTTTATTTGTAAACTAGAGTTGGGTAAGAGACACTAACAGGTACAGAATATGCAGCTATCTAGTGACTGTCAATAAGGTCACATCTTCTCCAGGGCAAGAATACGTTTCAAGCAAAAGAGAAGGCATGAAGACGGAGAAGAAGCTCAACAAACAACTGATGCATCAGGAATCAACACAATCTGTAAGGAATACGAAACACCCACATGCACCTAAAGTACCTAAAACTCTGCAGTCATCCCTCTTTGTACACATAGAGGTCTCAAATGCAGTGACATTGCATGCAACGTGAATACCTTCACACAAGCAAATAAGGACATTTATCTAATGTAGGCACCCATTCACACGAGACCCAAACTTCTAATACATGATTTACCTGAGTAAGGACAAAAGGTTCCATCTGTATTGCACATTCACACAAATTCCCAAAGGAAGCAGTAGACATATCCATCCACCCAGCTGTGCAAACACTCCAGCACACAGTGGCACACAGGCACTCCAGCAGGAACAGTCACCCTGCAGAGCAGGGAGTGAGCTTTAATGGCAGGAACCACAGAGCACAGTGCTCATCATTCCATCCTGCCTACAAGGTCCCTGTCACCAGCAGCTCTCTCCAAGCTCACAGACCCTCTTCTAGCAGGCAGGAAAGCCCTGCAGAGTCACAGGCACTGTGCATTGCATAAGGGATCTGGGCAGAAGGAGTATTCAAATAAAATTCTTGTATCATGTCCACTGTGGCGCTTGCTGAGCAGCCAGCATGATCTGCTGCTGTGCTGCTGCTCCACTGGGATGCTATGGCCTCCCTGAGCAAGGAAACCTCACTCTGTACTGGCAGCAGCCTGAGCAGGCTCCTCCCCATCTCTCCTCCTCACTGCTGGCCTGCAGCATGATCCCACAGGGTTCAGGAGATGCAGGTACCTCAGGAGGGTCGCCAGGTCCTGGGAGGCCAAGCTTTCTGTGGGGCCACTCTCCATGGGGCCAGTGTTTGACTCATTGAAAGGAGACAGGAAGAAAAACAGAGAGCCCAGGAGCACACACACATGCTCTTGGCAGCAAGGCAGAGTGGGAAGCCAACTTTCCACCCCCGCTTGGCCCACTCTTTCCTTCCCCTCCCATTCCCCAGCACACTCCTTCAGGCCCCTCCAGAGCATCAACAGCCATATATCCCTGCTAACATGTAATGCTGGGCCCTTTAAGACATTTTAAGCTTCAGTTCCTTTCTTCAGAGGCAGAGAAAAAACAAGCCAGTGCTGCGGAAAGACTGGTATTTCACTAATGGGGTCCAGATGTCTTCATTCTGCAGACACTGGGTCCTGGCTTGTGGGACAGGGCAGGGAGAGGCAGTGTCCCCAATCCTCCTGGCCCCAGAGGTGCAGGACTAGCCTTCGCCCCTATCCCACCACACACCACCTCACCCTGCTCCTTCCCCCATCAGCACCCACAGTTTTGCTAGCAGCACTTTCATCCACAAAAGGCAGATTCAGCTTTCTCCTTGTTCCTCTGGAAAGCAGCCAGAGCACAGGGGAACTAGGACAAGAGAGCCCACAGAAGTGCAGGGTGGGGCAGATACAGCCTCCCCCTCTTCCTTCCAGAGTTGAAGCAAAGATCATGGTGTACAAACTTTAAAAACACATGAGATTGTTTCAGGAGCTGAAGAGGACAGGAGTTCTCCTGAAGTGATGAAGAAGGAGAGCTCTTTAACAGACATGTAAAAATCCCCTGTCTGACAGGGGGCCATGCACTGTGAGCAGCTCTTGGGCATTGAGTCAGCTCCACGCAGGACTGAGGTTTGGGATGGGAATCCCCACGCTCAAGGCTCTCCCAGCTGCCCATCAAATGCACCAACTTTTAGCCTGGCTCAGTATTTGAGTCCAGGCGGACGTTGCTTCCTTTCTCCCTCACAACAGCCAGTGATCAACGAGTCGAACTTGGGGAGGAAGCAAATAAAACACATACTTCCCTTTCCCCCCTGCTCCCACTCAGCTGAAAACAAAGGCTCCTTTCTCAGAGGCAGCTCAGACCTCATCAGTGCCGGTTCTCTCTGTTTAAGGGACAGGGGCTGGCAGGGAACTGTTTTCATTAGGCAGCTCTGCAGAAGGGAAATGGTGCAGACCTCCAGTTGCTATCAACCCCCAAGGCTGCCCTCCCTCAGGAGGGGAGGGAGGTCCAATCCCCATCCCAGGCAACTGGAATCTATCAACAGTTTATACATCCCCACTGCAGACCGCCCTCCCTCCCACTCCCTGGGGGAAGAACAGGGAATTCTGATCATCTCTGTAATACAGATGTAGCAGCTGGCTTTGATTAAACTACTTGATGTTTATAACCACTCGACCTGCATATGAAGCCCAGAGGAGAGGGAAGCCTCCCCAAGCAACTCTGAACACAAAGGGCAGGGGTCTTATAGCAGAGAGACACTGATTTAACAAAAGCCACTTCAATGCCTCGTTCTTTAATTAGGAAATTGCTGCCTGCTCATCCATAGCAGCACAGCAGCCATCTCCATACAGAAAGCAGCATTTAGAGGCTGATTCATCACTGTGTTTGTCGTCATCTCTACCTGCCGAGAAGGAAACAGGCCCACTGATATCAACTAGACAAGAAGCCAGGCCTGGCTGCAGCTCCCAGGCACAATACTGAGTGCCTCAGAACACCTGAGGGACACAAATCACAATAAAAGGCAGAGAAATTTCTTCATTTGCAATCAGAAACCCTGATGAACTCAGAGCTTATGACTGCATCATACCAGACATCCTTCATCTTTCAGCACATTGAGGGGACTAAACCTTTCAATCACGTTCTTACCAGAACCATCCAGCTATTCTTTTTCTTTTCAAAGTAATCAAAAAGGACAATTATCTACCTTTGTCTTGCATAGGAAGCAAGACACTGTTGACAGTGATTTCAGCTGGAACGATTCCGTCTGCTTATAACAATTCCCACTGAAGCAGAAACACATCACAGCACGTTGCCAGAATTGCTAATATTCAAGATTATCAAGCAACTCTACAGAGCAGGTCCATGTTCCTATCAGCGATATTCCACACATCACTGTACTTTTGATCAGCAGAACTCTGACCATTTACAACTCAAATAATTTTAAATATAACACATTAACTGCATGTTCAATATAATCAGTAAAAAGACATTGCTACTTTGCATGTTTAACAGCAGAACCTGGGAGAGTTTAAGTCATTTACTCAAAATCTGAAGGAGCAGCACGCACTTGAGCTAGAGCTTCAGGTCCACAGCTTCTGTTATTTTGCTCTGAGAGAGCTTTTTTCTTGTAACCAGGAGATGCATGAAATCACTGCCACGTGCCTTCAGAAAACTCACTGCTGCCCCACAAATGTCTAAAAGTCCAAATCTTGGAACTAACCCATCACACCCTTGATGATCACAGCTGCCACAGCAAAACGAATAAAGGTCAGATTCATTCCAAGTGCCTGTCAACTTTCCACTGAGCCAGAACTTCAAGCATAAATATTACTCCTTGTGCGTCAAACAAGCCACATTCACATCAATTCAGAAATGCTCAGCACTACTGAGGCCATGGGGAGCCTGGCCCAAGGATAGTTTCAGCTTGTCACAAGCTGCAGACAGCACTCAGAAGACACATCTGTAATACCCAGTGATCTGAAGTGCTTGTCCTCATCAGCAGCCTAAGACTCAAGTGGCAGAGTCAAGCTACTCACCTCATCATCCTTGTACCAGGAGAGGTTCTCTGCTGTCAGGACAAACCAATACTCCTTGGAGCCACCCTTCATGATCCCAATGTTGTTGATGGTGAGCCAGCCTTTCCGGATCACCTGAGGGGGTAGAAGCAGTGAGCATTAACAAGGACAATCATTCCTGGCCTTAGGTGACAGAGGAAGGATCCAAGGGTATCCCTACATGCAGAGCAGTATGGAAAGACAAGGAACATGGTGCTCTCTGCTGCTGCCAGAAGAGCCCCCCATTCAACTGGCCAGTGAAGGTCCTTGCCCCAAAAGGGCCAGGAACAGCATAAAAAGAATCAGGAAGGAACCTGGCAGTGCTGTGCATTATACCCTCTGCCAAGAGGAAAGAGATACACAAAGAACTACATCAGGAGTGCCTTGGACACTGGCACAACCTACAAGCACCAAATCACAGCAAAACACCCAGAAAATGCCATGCCTAGAGAAAACCAGGACAGCAGCACACCCTTCAGCACACTGCAGGTGTGGAATGCTTCACTCAGCTCATGGTAGGGGGAACTAGTTCAGGACATGGCCAAACACCCCAGAAAGAATTTAGTTTAGTGAAGGAAGTCACTAAGGATAACAGAACAAAATGGTGCATCTGGAATTAGTACCCTGGACTTTAGCATATCCAGGTATTTGGGCAGTCATATTAATCTAGGGCAAGACAAGTTCCTAGAAGTTTAGTCTGTAAAGAAGCCAGGCTATTACTCTCCAGGGGACTCCTATTCACCAAGAGCTAGTTTCAAACCTCACACTTGCCATAATCAAATGCAGGTATGCATCAGCCTAAAGGCATTAGCTTTTACTATTACTGCACTGTTCACACTCAGAAACATCTGCGTGCATTATTTGTATCTTGCTGTATAGATATGCTTGCTGAAAACTTCCTGGCATCGAAAAATCACGAGACTGCACTGTGTATTAGCAGGTTGCATTGTGTGGCCTGCCTAGTTACCTGCCCTGGAGGTACAGGATCATTTAATTGGCAATTTACTCTGTAAAGGCAAATTTAGGAGCCTCGGATCTTCATCTCCTGCCTTCTATGCTCGAGCTAGTCCTACTCCCCGTGTGGACAGGAGGGGGCAGTGGAACAGAACTACACGTCCTTGGATTGCTGCTTTTTATCTCCACCCACTTGAAAAGATGTACCCGCAGTTCTGAATTCTTCCTCAACATACTACCTTTCCACCTCGTTTCTGCTTCATCTGCCAGCTGCCCTCCTCTCCCCATTCGGCAGCAGAGGGAATAATGTGTTTATGCCCTGGTTTTGCCTTCCCAGATGCAACATTAATGTTCATTAGCACACCCTGCTGAGTGGCCTTCTACTCACCAGGATCTCATCCTGCAAAGGGGAACCATAGCAACAGCAGCAGAGCAGAGAGCAGGAGAGGAGCAAAGAGAGGAGAGATTATTACCAGGAAAGCTGGAGCAGGAGAAGAGAGGCTCAAAAATAAAATAAAGTAAATTGGAGGCTGGTACCAAATCTTTTACCCCAGCTGTTAACACAAGCAATCCCCATCCCAAAATAAATCTGCTAACAGGAAAGCAAAAGCACTTTACAGGTAGATCCAGAGTCTGCCCTTTGCACTCTTCTACGCTCAGCTCTACTGTAAGGGACTGCAGAGGATGGGATTCCCTACTGCTGCTCCAAAATGGCTGGCTGGCCAGTCCAACCTGCTGAGAACACCTGCCTGCCAAAAATCTGAAATGCTCTGCAATGTCATGTCCAGGGAGAGGTGGCCAAACATTCTGTTATGAAGAGAATGGATGCCAGGAGTGAATGTCTTTTAAGAAAACTAAGCAAAAGCATTTGCTTCTATTCTCCATGAAGCTGGTTGTAAGGCTTTGTTTCCAAGATCTTCTAGCCCAGATAGCCTTGCCATGTCCCCAGCAAATTTGGGACAAAGTATCTTTTTAATTCTGCCTACACTCCTTACAGTTCCTGGAGGATTAAGGGAAGCCCTTTGCTCCACTGCTGTCTTCTCCCATGGGTGTGTTCTTCTACATACACACTACAACCAAGGCTACCATCACGCTCCATCTCCCTGTACAGAGATTTATATACTTCCAGTGAAATTTTTCAGAAAAAAAGTCCATGAATTATTTTGAAATCTCTGTTCAAAAAGTAGATACCACTCATGGGAAAGACAACTAGAAAGGACAATTCTGTAACAGTTCAGACCTAGAGTTCTGTACCTCTCACCTTGGCATGAGAGTTGACACAATTAGTGAAGAGGCTGAACAAACAGGAATTGAGAGAACATTAATTCATAGGGATTTCTACCAGAAAAGCAAGACCAGATCTTGATTATCAAGATGCCATTGCCCTCCATTGCTGCTAGATGATCAGTTCTTCCTGACTGTGGGGAGCCTAAACCACTATCCTCCAGTTATAAACAGTCTGATGAGTTAAAAGACAAAAAAGGCAACACAACAAAACAACTTGGAGCAGTGCTGCATCCAGCCCAGCACTTGTCCACCTGGTAGCTTCCAGGTAGCAAACACATCCTCCTTGCAGCAGTGAAGGAGATGGAACTTGGCCTACCTGGTTACCAGCTGCCTTCTTCTTGCTCATCTGGCTGCTTCTCTGCTGAGCACTGAAAACAACAGCAGAGACATTGAAAACTTCTAAGGCTCTTCTTGATCACCTGAATCCTCCTTCCTTTGGATAGATGCTACAGTGAGTTGAGGCCCCCCACCACCAGCTTCCAAGCCTTAATAACCCCATCTTTTGCCATCTTCTCTCTCAGCCTGGACTGCTCATCTTTTCACTCCCACATGAACCTCATTTGGGTCACTAACCTCTCATAGCTGCTGGATTTTTTTGTTCTGACACAAACCTAATACTCTAACACCCTGTTCCATGCATCTCTATTCTCACCCCAGCCTTGCAGTCCAGAGCCAGTGAAAAAACAAGCAATACTGAGAGCATTCTTGGGATGACAGCATCTGCACCAGGGCCTCTGCATCCCATTTACTGGAGTAGCTATAGGACAGAGCTACAGGAAACACACGTGGACAAGAGGAGGTGGGTGCTTACTTGGCAAAACCAATGAAATCCTCATGGTTTGTGTTCATGTAAGCCAGCTCAATGTCTATTAGAAGCATAACCTGCCAAAGAGAGGCACAGAGCAAGAGGTTAGTGACTGACACTGCCAACAGAGGCACACAGAGGTGAGATGGACATTGTTCATCTGATCCTCTCTGCAGCCAGACACCCCTTGGCTCAGGCCCGACTGAGACATCTTCAAAAGGTGTCCCCCAGCCAACTTCCCCTGACACACACTCCTGATCCCCACCTGATCCTTGGTCCTGCCTTCTCTCTCACGGATGTGGGTGGTGACGATCCTCTCCATCTCCTCACGCAGATGAGGGTACTGGCTGAGCTGCAGGAGAAAGGAAACACGTGCACATGGGAAAGGGAGGTAAAAAGGGGGCTGCAGCCCCCCACATGTACACATGCATACATACACCTTGCTACCAGATATTCTCAAGGGAAGTTCTAGAAAGCTGGACTTGCAGACAGATTTTTCCAAGTTCCTGGAGGTCTGTTGGGGGCAAAGTTAATTTCTGCTTGTTCTGGGCTTTAGAGAAAAGCCATTTTCAGTCTTGCAGCAACCTTTCTGCCTCACCAGAGCCCTGCTCCAAACTCACCACATTCTTCCTGTCATGAAGACTGCCAGGTTCCTTGCTTTTGGCAAAACCTAGATATAAGTGCATTGCTTCGTGCTTGCTGAGTTTTTCCCATTAAAGTGAGTAGTTTCTCTAGATGTTCTGCAGCTCACTGTAGTAGGCTAAGCAGGTGAATGGCCTTTTCTTACAACCTGTTAAGTCCTCTAGGAAGTGAAGTGGATTTCAGTCCCTGTTTGCTGAGGGACTAAGCAAAAGCATCTGTCTCTCTCCAACATCTGCGAGCAGAGACAGAGGATCTGACCAGCTTAAGGGTTCATGTCTCCAAGAAACGCCATGCTCTGGGCATCCAGCTGTTTCTACCTGTTCTCCACTGTGCTGGGGCAGGATTACATGGCTGAGACTTATGTTCACATTGCATCTACAGCATATTTTTTGACACATTACTGAGGAGTGAAAACTTTCGTGCTCACACTGAAAAGTAGGACTCTGGTAGCTGTGATTCAAGAGAATATTATCTACAGAGATATTATTTGAGTCACACTTCTAGAATCAGCAACTTTAAAGTCCTCTGGGTTTCACACAGCACCTGCCTTCTTGCCCAGAGTCATAAACCTCTCATGATTCCTACTACAGCAGCTGTTGCATCTCAGGTCAAGCCCAGCAGAGTCAAATGAAATTAATCTTCTATATTCAGAATCCAGCCCTTTCTTCCCTTCTTCATCTATTCCCTGTGAAACTATTTTCCCTGGTTTTTTTTTTCAATATTACCTCAAATTTGACTATTATGATAAACAGTATTTCCCAATATCAGCTTTTTATACCTGCTCAAGCAGGGGTATAATAAGAAAATCTCATTTGCCCAAGACATGTTCAGCGTATGTTTTGTTCATTCAGTTTATAAAAGCTTCTTCTTAAACTGGTTTGCCCTTTTGTTTTGTATATATAATTATAACATGATACAAGAAACAGTCTCAAAATGTGCAGCATCACTTCTGGAAGCCAGATCCCACACTAACCACCACCAATATTCCTAACATCTGCCAATAGTTTCAAACCCTTTGAGCCCACTCACAGTCAAGCAACTTGCAATAGCCTAGAACTGGAATTTGGACAAGATTTGACACTATTTTTAAATGTGTGGCTTGTTTTTGAAGGCCACAGACGCAGGAAAAAAAGTGGAATTAGTGCTCTTCGGTACCACCTTGTCTTGAAAGCAAAAACTGGGTGTTCTCCATGATCTTTTGGTTCAGGCAGCTGGTTGCTTCAGAGACAGACAGGGAAAGCTTCCTGTTTCCTTTGGGGGGTTGGCAAAGGATAGATGGGCAAGTTATGTCAAACAGAAAAACAGGAAGTTGGAAAACCTTTAAGCAAGTCTCAGTTTCTTTGCTTCAAATTAAAAAAAAAACAAACAACAAACAAAACCACATGAAACCTCCCCCCACCATCCCAGTCCCAACCAGTTCAAATGCACACAAAGTGCAAAACAAGTAGTGGTTTATTCAGAACCCAGCTCACCCAGCAACATCCATGTGCAAAAATAAATTGGCAGCATTGGTCCCCATGCAGGAGCTTCTGACCCCAAGCATGCACAGGAGCAGCAAGGGTGGGCAAGGAAAGAGGATAAACAAGCCACAGGATGTCACACCACCAAGGAACATGCAACAGGCTATAGAGGGGCAAGGAGTTATCACCAGCGGGACAAACAGCACCCAGAAATGCCATGACTCTGAAAGACAGGAGAGCAGGCGACCCTTCGAGGGGTAAAGTCTGTCAGCCTGGGATTGTGTCCCAGCTCAGTGGGGTTTCAATCCTGTTTTAGCATCATTTTCCTGTTTCATCAAAATACAAGCTTACAGCCCTCTTTGAAAACAAATTTGTCCCAATGCTCCTTAGCTCCCCTCTTTGCAGATTCTACGAGTCCTTGCCAGCACACCAGAGATCAATCTTCAGCTGAAGGGCTGCTGACTTGCAAGACTTTCCTGCACTTGTGAGACACTGCAGTGCAGTCTGGTACAGAAGGCTCCTGCTTTTGGAAAAACACTAGCTAGAACATTATCCTCCTAAATGTAAGGGAGCATGCTTATACCAGCTTTCTGTTGCTTTTGGAGCTATTCTCTAATAGCAAGAAGCTCAGAATCAGGCCAGTCACATGACAGCTGTTAATGGCAGTCTTCTCCAGCCCTCAGCTTTGTCTAATAGTCAAGAAATAGTCAACTTTTCATACAGGAAAACTGTACTGTGAACACAGATGGGTTTGTCACCTTCTGTGTTCTTTGATAGTCTCATAATATTCAATCTATACAGCTTTAACAACTGTACATACAATGATTTCTTCACCATCTGGGGTGAAATGAAATAATTGTGAGAGAACATAAACAATAACACACAACAGTTCAGGACAGCAACAAACCAAGGCTACAGGACTGTTAAGCTAATTTAAGAGGTGTTAGCCCAAGCAGCCTTCCTTTCCAGAAGCCTTGAAGGACTTCTGGTGAATTTAAAGGTTTTTGTCATCTTTTCAGATGCAGCATCAGTCCACAACACAGCAGGCTGGGTATTACCTTACAATTAGCATCAGTCCTAAAGTAGCCTTTTCCAGATGCTTCCCCTAATAGCACATGCTCTTGTCCATGTCAAGCAGTTAGAACTATAACATGCAAAATAAATATTGCAAATTAACTAATGTCCCTGTGCTGTTACTACCTTATGCCATCAGAACCCATCTCAGTCCAGCTGCAATCCTTAAGTGGCCTTTTCTTTCTTTCTACTCTTTCAGAGGGAGGTACAGGCAAGATTAACCTTCTTACTACATGCAGATATTTGACTTCAAACATTACTTAAGTCTTCCTCTTTTCTTCCAGTACTATTGCTGTGTGTTTTCATTCAGGCAGTTATTTTACATCTAACATCTGCCTCCCTGGCCTCTCTGGCTTTAACCATAGCCATTAGTCTCCTACAGTGTCACTATCACCTTCCTTACAGGATTACCCAGGCTGCATCACCTTGGAATATCCTCACAGGGTCATCCATCACATTATGGATTAAAAATCCACAGAGCAAGTGGGTATCCAGCCACTCTAATGACATAGTCCAATAGAGAAACTAAAATTCAACACCCTTAGGGTTTTTATCATCATCCTTCTCTCTTCCCACCCAGATCGGACATCAGCAGCTGGATACAGAACATATTGCAAGCAATCACACCCATCAAAATAAAAAAAAAATCCACATTAGAAATAGGCTGGGAAGGAGTTACTCTGCCTCACACATCAGGCCCCACAATATGGCAACAGCAGGACTCCTCAAGAAGTACACTGGGCAGAGCTTGGGACATGTCAAAGATGTGTCCTTACAGAGGTGGCAATGAGCTCTGCATTCCTAAGTGAGCCAGACCTTATTCACTAATCTTTTGCCCTCATTTTGAACTTACATCAATTCTTGTCTTCCCTTCCTTCCCAATTTAGGGCTCACCAAAATGCTGGTGAGTCTGGCTGCAACCCTGGAAAAAAGAAACTGTAATTTCCAAGTCCTAAAATAGCCCATGAAACAGTGCTTTCCAACTCGGTTTCCACTTCTGTTGTGCCACATGTTTCTGGCCCCTCGCTGGCAAGTTTAACACCAATTGCCACATCTGCTTTTTTTTTAAAGGAGGCATGTGGTGCCCTCTCCTGGAGGGAACCAGTCCAGGAATCAAAGCCACTCCTGCCCCAGCCTTCAAGAAGTATTTGACACCTTCCCTGTCACTCTCCACCTGCTGCTGCCCTCAGGTTTTACCTCCTGTGGTTCACAGCAAGCAAGGAAAAGCATCACACTACTTCCCCCTGAGCATAGTCCATGGAGTGAGAAATCAGCAGGAGAATGATGCAGAGGGTGTAATGCCTGGAAAAGCTTTTCTTTTTCTTTTTTTCTTTTTCCCTTCTGGAACTCTGGATGTCTCTTGCAGAACATCTTGCACCTCAAACTTTTAATCAAGTGCTGTTTGCTAGATGCTACTGCTCAATTTACACTGCAGACCACTCATGCTGTGGGGATGGGAGGTCTTTTTCTGGCTTTTTATCTTTTTCTAAAGCACCTGGATTTAAGGGGTTCCCAGAAATAATAACTAGGAAGTTCCAAATGTGCAGGCAATGGCACAGCAAACTGTCCCTACAAAGGGTTTGATCCACACTGAGCCAGACAGAGGAAAAGGTTATGCCGGAGTAACCCACTGGGCCTCAGCTCACTGCTCAGCTAAAGAGCCCATCAGTTGTCACCCACTCCCCTTGGCCTGCCTTTAAACTGCTCCTGTACCTGCAGGTTGCTGCTCTCCTCTAGATGCATTGTTATATCAATTTTCTCTCTCTAGATTTGCTGGAGTTCCTGGTGCGTGAGCATGTGTGGAGATAGAGCATGGAAGTGTGTGGGAAGGGGATGGGCATTGACCTTTCTTCAATTTTTTTGTTTCTTTACCTTTTCGCTACACTTTCTGATGGTGGATGTGAGCTCACTCACTACCATATCCACACACTTCAGACTTGGCTCCTTCAACTTCTGCACCTGCTTTTTCACTATGGCTTCAAAAGCGAGGTCAGGCGTGAAGAGACCCGTTCTGCATGGCAGGGGAAGGGTGGGAGGAAGCAACGAGGAAGAAGAAAGCAAAGCAGAGAAAGAGCAGGAAGAAGGAAGAAAGAAGGAAGGAAGAGGGAGAAGAGAGAAAACACAAGGCAAAATGAGAAGTGAGATTTTGGTTCATTCCATTAGTTTACTGAACCAGGTGAGCATTGCTATGGGGCCTGTGCACTGCCAAGTATCAGGAGAGTCTACAGGCAAATGGAAGTGTCAAAGGGGGAATGAGGTAGGAGCAGCTGGGCCAGTGAAATGGTGAGCTGTCAAGAGCAAGATGAATGAATGAAGCCCCCAGGGATCAAGGGATCACTTCCTGAAGGAAAGCTTCTTTGGATTTCAAGACAAAACTTTTTGTCAGTGAGCCACTGCCGCCTTTCCAAGAGGTTCACCATTTCTCTTTATCTCATTTCCCTTTCCTTCCCACCATAGTTATCTCCCTTTCCAAGTTTTCCTTATTCCAGCTGCAGGAAGCCTGAACAGAAGCCAGGCTAAGACCTGCAGAGGTCTGTCACTTGCCTTTTGTTTTGGCAGAGCTGAACTGATATCTCTCAGTTTCAGGGATTTGGACAAACCACTCCACTTACAGAACATATTACATCTCACCCGCCTTCCCTGCAACATCAACTTCCTCAGTAAGAATAGATGTACCCAGTATTTAGGAAAATGCAAATATGCTACAGCACATCCACAACTACACAAAGCATCCATTATACCTGCAGCATCAGACCCAACATAGGCCTGCTGTGATTTATAAGGAATTATTAATTTCCACTGATATTTGTGGTCTGTGTTCTCAATGGCTCTACTCAAGAATAACAAAGTTCACAGAAACTAAAATTACTAAAATATAGCCAAGATCAATCAAATTCAAGATTGCTGCACCCAGAAAAAGTTTTTCAGCACTTCTTTTAACACTTCAGAGCTTCTACTGGATGCTCTTTGTTACACAATCGGAGTGGTCTTACCATGGGCCATTACTATTTTACCAGTGCTTTCAGGGAATAACATCCCCTTGGCATGGGAAGGGGATATTGCTTTTCTGAAGCTGCAGTTTATAACCACACCTGGGGTGCCTGCAGCTAACAGCAAATCCTGGGATGGCTATAAATAACCACCACTTCATGTAAATCAGGTATTACTTCTTCATCTCATCTTTCACATCTCTGTGGATAACACCTGCAAGTCCCCAAGCAACACCAGTATTAAAACACTCTTCAACACATATTAGGGGATGTACAAGCACTCCTTCTTTTAAGCAGCAAAGAGCTGCAGTATGTTACAGGATTTGGATTCACCCAAGGGTCTCTCTCCAGGTGCCAACAATGCCCCTTTTGAGCCAAGCAAGAGCATTTCCAGAGTTCAATTCGCATCCTCTGACCCAGCAGAGGCTTCCTACGAATCCAGTTGCCCAGTTAAGCTCAAGTTATGCTGCTTCCCCCAGGAGACTTAAGGGAAGTCTGATTTTTTTTTTAAATTAGTCCCTTACAATACCTGAGTATCACCTGAATGATGGTATTTTGTTTCTTCATATACAAAATTGTAACCATGGCTACTAGAGCGCGCACACAGAGCAACTAGAACTGAAGTCAACCACGAACACTTTAGCAGTAAGATCCAAGCTGAAACAGAATCCTTTATTCCTGAATCTGTGATGTTTCCCCTTCATCCATGTGGTCCCTTCTCCTCCCCTACTTCCCACCCTGTTGTACCCACTGCCTAATCACTTGAGAACTGCTGCCTTCAGAACAGAGGGTTTATTCTAAAATTGTCATTAAAAAGAGGAATGAAAAAGAAACAATGAAGTAAGAAATAGGAAGTGAAGGAAAGGATGCAATGAGGAAAAGAAAAATCAATGTGCAGTTTTGAATAGCAACTGATGAATGGAGAAAAAAATCAAAAGAAGCTTCAGAGGGCACAAAAAAGGAGGGCCCTTCTGATCCAGTTAGCAGGTGACTCTGGATACTTGGCAGCCCGAGGGCCTGTGCTTACCTGTCAACAGGCTCTAATGGCAATTTTCTGGGTGCTTCCCACAGTCACACACCCCAAGAGAGGACAGCAGGACAGAAAAAGGAAGCTCCTCCAGCACTCTAGAAACCTGAGCAACCTCTCACTGTGTCCACTTTGCTCTCCCAGTCTGTCCTGGGTGGCAAAGCATGTGTCTGCACACCTGAGCCCTCCTGCAGAGGCTCTCGGCTCTAAGGACCAGGCACTTGTGCAAGGGATGGCAAGTGTCACCACTTGGGCACCACCCTTACTGAGAGGGGGTCAGACTCTGTGGAAACCTCCTGCATGCCCATTTACCTGCACCTGAATAGCCAGTGGCGATTCCAGTCTCCAGTGCCCACCTAATCCTAACTGAGGTGCCTTTTCACCAGCACCCAGCCCTGCCTGAAGCAGCAAGTCATGGCTGAGAAGAATGGCACAAGTCATCTTATCTTGCTCTCTTTCAACCCCAACCTCAAAAACAAAAGCTGCCACATCCAAAGAGCAGAATCAAGGCAGGTTCCCACCTCTGACCCCAAAAAATACCAGTATGGATCCCAAAGGACAAAGCCTGATGCCCTCTCTCTTGAGAGAGAGCACAGACAGACCCCAGAGGCTGATAAACATTTCTAACTTGCTTCTTCTCAGCCATGTGCTGCTATTCCAGATCAGGATATGGACCAAACCAGCCAGAAATCAAGCCAAACACCACAGGAATGTTTCCTTGAGATACAGCCCACAACTATAAGTGCTGTAGCTCTAAATTTCAGCCACATACATCCCCCCAGGGCAACTCTGGGATTAATCCTCTCACTTCTACAAGAACAGAGGGCACTTGACAGACAGCCAGTCTCTGGCTTGGAAAATAAAGTCAGATAATAAATTTAAAGAAAAATACAGCCATAGAAAAATACCCTTGGTTTTCAAAAGAACCAGGAGTCATGCTAGAGACAAGGCCAGGACATCTCCAGCATGCCCAGGTCTAAAAGATTCAGGGAGTAGGGCCATAGCACAAATCCCACAGTGCTTCCTTTCTGTTTGGCTTGTTGGCTGGATCGCTCCAGGCTGGCTCTGCTCAGGTCTAGTCATGCTGAGGAGGTGGTGAAAACACCAAGTGTGGCTGCAGGCAAGTCCCTGCCCAGGTCACAATGCTGCGCCGCAGCCAGCGAGCAGGTGGAAGGTGCCAACTCCATGCTGCCTCTGGTTACCTTCTTGGTGCACTGTCTAACAGTATTGATTAACTCCGAAATGACCATGTCCACGCATTTCAGGCACGGTTCTTTAATCTTCTTCACCTGCTTTTTCACAATGGTCTCAAAGGCCATGTCAGGTGTGAAGAGACCGGTTCTAAACACCCAGGGTGGGGACAAGACAAGGCAGGAAGGGGAGAAGGGGCAAGGAGAATGTCACAGCGTTACACACACATCTTGGAGCAGGCACCGCCATCACCAAAACCCGGGACATTTGGGCTGGGAAGTGTCACATCCCCTGGACAAGCCCTGACTGAAGTGCATGAAAAATGAGGGATGCTTGGCACTTGCAAGAAAGAAGCTGCTGAGGGAAAAATGGATCTTAGCTGGACAGAATAGCCAGGTCACCATTTCACCTCAGCCTAGGGGTGGGCTTACCCTCCATAGTGTATCTGACCTCAGAGTTGTGCAGGAGATGAGACCTGCTCTGGAAGATTTTATTAATGGTTAGGACATTGACACATCTGATACTGATACCCTTTATCAGCTGGTGACTGACCAAGAGAAAGGTATGAAAATAAATCTAGGTCAGTGTTTGTTCACATCCCTGTGTGCAGAAGGGCTCTGACAGGCACCTTCCCAAGAGCAGCACAACTCAGGGCTGAATTTTCTGACAACTTGCTGTCACACTGAAGGGAACACAAACCTGTTTGCTAACCATGTGGGGCCAGTGGGACCCTGGTGATGGGCACACCAGTGCTCCCTCAGATCTGTAGGGGAGATGGGGCTCTGTACCAACTTGTTGTGAACAACTAACTGCTGGTTAATGTGAAAATCAATGTTTTAGTTTTAACTAAACAAAGGAGTAGCATGGGGTTGCATCCCTCTTCCTACCCTCTCATATGTAAAGGCCCAAGAAGGATGAAAAAGATGTCAAGTCACCCAGGCTTTTACCTTTTTAGGCTTCTGTGACTCATAGGAAAAGGAAGCAAACTCACTTGAATGACTGTCCCTATTCCTAGATTCAAGCCAGAGGTTATCCCTCCCTTTGGCTGACCTACCGTACCTCTGAAGTCTTCAACTCCATTTGGAAGGTCTAGAAGTATTTAACAAGGCTTTTCAGCCAGAGCTCTGCCTGGTGTGTGATACATGCCTGATACCATGGATGTTCTTGATGGCGTAGCTGATCTCCCGCCGCAGCTCCTTCTCATCAAACTCCATCTGCACCAGGAGAAAATCCCATCAGAAACCTCCTGACCCTGATTTACACAGCAGGACACAGCAGCAGACTTTGCAGAGAAGAGGTCCCATGCCAGCACTCCCATGTGACACATGAGATCTTAGCTCGAGTGTTGGATGTAGAGTCCAGCCACAAAACTGCTGTGGCCAAAGCAGGACATCCTGGACACACATGAACAGCTAAGGGCCTCCATTTACAGATGCCTCAGCTGCTCTTAAGGCGCTTCTTTGAGATAAAGCACTAGGACTGAAGTGTTAGATGGCTTTCTAAAGCACACTGGTTTGCCTCACAACAGTTAGCATGAGATCTTGGTAGCTGCTACCACAAATGGTATCCACCACAAATGGATAAAACATTTTGTGTGAATTGTAAATCTAACGCAAGGAAGGCTGTTTATTTCACTAGAAAGGCCTCATCTTATTCAAATGTGGAAAAAAGGAAGCAGAATGCAAAAAATACTGAAGCAGAAAGATCTGGCTCTCAAGTTTGTTCCAACTGGCATTAAAAAAAAGATTTTCAGTACCCCATCCTGATCAGGTTAGTGTACTTCACCATCCAAGAAAACTGTCTTTCAATAAGAATCCTCTTCCAGTGTTAAGAGGGGAGTAGAGTTTCTCCACTGTTCCCACCTTTAGGCCATTGATAAAGGACAGACAGAAGTAATCCCAGGTACACCTACAATTCTTTTTCCTGCTCCTTAGGTATCCATGAGTCCAACTTTAGATCTAGTCTGATGCTCAGGATCAAGGAAGTACGAGTTTCAGCACCATTCCTTCTATATGAAACTCAGTCATAGTAGCATTGACATAATATATCTGCAAGGGCATTCAGTCATTGATTTAACATTGGTTGTGTTAAAGTGATTTTTCACACTCAATTTAGCATTTAGGAACTGAGCCCAAAAAACATTGTCATTTAGCTCAGAGAAAGTTAAATTCTGTCACAAGAACAGAGACAGAGGGAAAAGTCAGCACTATGGGAAGGTCCCAATAAAGCAGACTAACAAGTGGGAAAGGGTGATAAAAGGGAAAACCATGAAACAAAGTAGCTGAAGAGAAAGTCTGCTGATGATGACCATAAGAGGAGTAAGGAGACCGACAGTCAGACTGTAGTCTGACAGAAGTAGTAACATGAAACAGGAAACAGTAAGTGTATCTCAGCAGCAAGGAGAAGCAGTACCTTCACCAGCTCGAAGGGGAAACGCTCATGGAATATGCGGTTGATCCGAGCTCCTCCTGACAGCTCATAGGTGTCAATTTGGTCTCCAGAGCCTTCAATGCGTTTCTCAAAGTCCACAGCAAACTGCTGGACCATCCTGAAAGAAAACCAAGAGCATGAAGTAGAACTCATTGCTGAGCAGTCCTTTCCAGGGAGGGACACTGAGGCCACTTACTGAAGCAGAGCTTTGGTCTTGCGAGCAGGGTCATCAGGGCGAAAGTTCTTGTATTCCTCCACCTCCTTCTCAATGGAGAGGAGCTGGCTCTGCAGCTTGTTCCGCAGCCCTGGCAGAGTGTCACGGATGTGGTTGGTCAATTGCTGCACAAGAAGAAGGTTTAAGATGACAATAAGCCTCTAGGTAGTTACTGGGAAGAGTTTGCTGTCTCCACACTACAAAAGAGATGAAAGCTCCTCTCTGTGTTCAGTTCTTCTGCATGGCCCTAACAAAATGTCTATCCCAGGACAAATACTAATTAGCTGAAGGTATTTCACCTCCTCAGCTCCTGCCTATTGCCTCCCTCTACTCTTGACCTTCATTTCACTTTCTTGTCTGGTGCAAAACTCCCCTCCACACAAACCTCCTGACTCAAACCCAAGAATAAACTTCACATACAAGTATTAGCATTTGCTGTTTACATGAGGGTAAAGGCTATTCTGCCTTCAGATTAGTACATCAATGTGGTGGCAAAGCCCTTTTCTCAAAAAAAAAGGGTGAAAAGGCAAGGTGGAAGGAATCAAAACTACTCATGAAGCACTAATAAGAGGGTTTCCAAAAAGCACAGCTGTGGGAAACTCCAGGTTAAAGATGAATATTTGAATAATGACAAATAGGAAAGAGACTCTCTTCACTTCATAGAGTATTTCAAAGGAACAGAGAGGGAAGCAAAAGTAAATTGCTACTGTATGAAAAATAGAGATAAGACAGCCTCACTAGATGGGAAATGACTATCAGTATCACATAAAAACTGCTAGGTACAGAAATCACTAGAATTTAGAAGACATCTTTTAACTTAGCCAGAAAGACCTTGCATCCTGATAGAGTATATATCACAAACCAATTATTGAATTTGAAAGTGAAAGGATAAATCAGTGCTCTGCCTTTGATGTGCAAGCTCCATTATAGGCCTCAGTGTGCTTCACAGTGACACCATGGGCAGCAGTCCTTGACTGTGGACAGTACCTGGTTCAGTACTTTCTGCAGGAAGGGGGTTCCCATGCGATCAGCCATGTGTCTGTAAGCTGGGTGGGAGAGAAAAAACTTTCTCTCTGCAGCCAGAGCTGCCTGAATGTCCTTCTTGCCATCTATGTCCTTCTGACTTCTGTTGACCACACCAATGTAACCTGTGAGAGTTACACAGAGAGTTAGAAATCAGATGGCTACAAGGATGTAAATAGAACTCAGACTTGAGAAGGAGGTTGCTCAGCGAGGAGCATTACAAAAGGGGAACTCCAGTTAACAGGGGCAATTGGAAGAGTTTAAAATTTCCTTGAATGGCCTAGGCTCTGATATTTTGGTAAGCAGGACAAAAATGAGTATGGATCAGAGAATTATCTTATTTATTACTGTTCCCCTAACACAAAGCTCACTCCAGTCTCATTTATTTCATACTCTCCTTTTATGAGTCCTTAGCACAGGTACTTTTGCCATGGCCACAGCAAGTACCATAGCCCAGAATTATTTAATCTCTTTACTTTGGCAGTGAGGGGAGTGTTTTAGACATCTTTCACAGCTTGCCTTAATGAAAGAAGGAAAGTAAAAATAAGAGTGTAAGGCTGTGTTTTTGCAAGGACTACATATAAAGGTATAAATACCGAAAAAGTTCCTGTTAACAGCATGACTGAAACCTGTTTTCCAACTTTTCTCACTTCTAGGCTGGAACAGAGATGGTTTAACCAGAAGTTTTAAGAGATATTACAGGAAGGGGATCCACTGGAGGAAGAGGATGAGGCCAGGACACCTCACACAGGGAAAACAGAGGAAGGAGATCATGGACAAAGCATGAGGAAACATACCCCTGCGGAGGGGAAGCAATTTGTTTTCTAATACATCCCGTGCATCAGTTCCTTCATCCATAAGATCCAGCTTGGTGATGACCCCAATGGTGCGTTGGCCTATGGAAATAAAAACACAAACACACTTGATCAGCAAATGACTCTTGTATTATTTTCCTCTGTTCACAGAGCTTACAGATTGCCCAACTTAGCTACCCGAGAGCTCTTAAAGTCACACATTACAGCTTCCATCATGTACAAGAGGCTAGAAGAGCAAAACAGACAAAAATCAAGATCAGTTCTCAGTTGTAACCTGCCGAATGCAGAAGCTATGCCACAGCAGAAAAGGATTTTAGTTCATATTTTCCTAGTTCTTTCTAGGCCAAATGCAAACGATTAAAAGAAAGGAAATTCTTCATCTCCTCAGAAATGTGGCTTAGACAAATTAAGAAAGAGGAGTAACAAAATTTCTACTACAGCAACTGTTAACACTCACTAATACCTCTCAGAAGAATGTTTGTTGGTGAAGATACATCCCAAGGCAACAGACATGAGCCACAGCTACTGGTCTAATCACAGCCAAAGGAAAATCAGGCAACTGCCCAGTAATGCCAGGATAAATTAGGAGACATTTACCTTGAGGATCCACCTCCTTTGCGATCTTCAGGGCATCAGAATTGGCCAAATCAGAGTTGGCTGGGGATACTGCCAAGATGAGGCAGTTCTCTTTGGTCACAAACTGCATGAGCATGTCTCGGATCTGGAACTCGATGTCAGGGGGCTGATCCCCTACAGGGACTTTTGTCATACCCGGCAGATCCACCAAGGTCAGGTTCAGGACTAAACACAGGACACAGGAGTTAGCACAAGTGATTTTTAAGTTAGGAATGTTCTGGTCTTGGTCTTTAAGTACCATCTGTAGTTAAAGTGACTTCAATATGTCACAGGGATGAGAGATGCACACACAAAAGCACACAAAGCTTTCTATTCCCTTCTTGTTACGGCTCAGTAAGAGCTAGTTGCAGTTGTTTCTACTGTGATTGTCAATAGTTTCATCACCCTTCCTTTAAATCACTTGTTTTCACACTGATCAGGAAAATGGTGCCCTCAAAGTCATTCCACATAGGCTACAATGAATGGGAAGGGAGGACAGTACTTTGTTTTCAGTTCATAATGGACTGGAGAGCCTTCTAGAAGAGTTGGTCCCTCTGCATTAGCACTCACCATGGGGAGAGTAGACTCGGAGATTGATGGGCACAGGGGAAATCCCTTTGTTGGAGCCAGTAACACGATCTGTTTCTGCCTCAATCTCCAAACGGACCTCCTCAAAATCGGTGAATTTCTTTCCTTTGCAGTGTAGGAACTCGCCATATTCTATTTAAACAGAAGCAGAGTCAGAAAGAGCCACTGAAATTAGAGAAACACTCAAAAGTGTGACAAAAGCATCACATCCTGATGTCACAACACAACAAAATGCAACTGGAGATATAGAGTCTGGGAAAGGCCTTTCCCAACAGAGTTTGCAGGTTGGAACAGAAGTTACGGCAGTCACATTTACGTGGTCAACATCTGAGATAATTCAGTTGAACCCAGCATCTCCACCCCCTTAGTTCACTACATTTTCATCAGGGTCATCTGGTTTTGAGGTGTTACCCACTCATTAGAGTCACAGCTGCATAGTTATGATGTATTTGCATGGGGCCCTGACTAATAAATTAAAACAAAAAAAACCACATTAAGAAGCATTTTGCTTCCGAACACTTAATGCATCAGATGTTAAACGGGCAAAAAGGCTGCAGTTCATTTTTCCTCAGGAAAATTCTTATTTATTTTCTCCAGTGATCAAATAAGACTTTCCTGACTAAGACAGCAATCCAGCTGGACACACAGGGAAAGGGAGCTCACATACCTGTGCTGGCATTTACCAGCTGCAGGACCAGTGGGCGCCTGGTTACAATGCCAGATCCACGTGGCAGAAAGTCCCTGAAATGAAACAGGAAGTTTTGGATGAGTGATTGTTTCCTTCCCTTTTCACAGCTTTTCTGCTTCTATAAGTGTAAATGGATTCTAAGAGGGAGTCCCAGCTATGAGCACAAAAAGTTTAAGGCACTAAACACAAAGTGCCTCTCCTTGAGAAGGGCAAGAACTTGTTCTGAAGTAATTTATACTCACAGCAGAGTCCCTCTAATCATGTCTGTGACAGTAGTTTCTCCAGCTGAAGTTCCAAGTTAACTAACAAACCCATTTAATACAGCTGTCTGTACTTTGGAAAAAAATAATCTTTCAGAAAGAAAAGAGAAGTTGACATAGAGCCAAAGAACTAGCATGCCTCCTTTTGGCAAAAACAATTACACAAATTCACTCACACCCTGCACTTGGGGCTTGAGAAGACACCACACTGCCCCAGTGCGCAAACACCATGTGATACAACTGAGAAAATAACCAGCAGCAAAAGGCTTGTCTCCACACAGGATCTCTCCTGGCTATAACTACTCAAGATACCAGTATTGCCAAGACAAAAGCAGCAGTTTCTTTCTGTATTTACAAGAATCCTAAATTTTTGTGTACTTCAAGTAATTTCAAGGGAAAGCAGCCTTACACTAACATTCTCCAAATGCTGACTTAGCAGCCACAGCCCACCAGTTCTCCTTTGCTTTTCCTTTTTTTCCAATCCAAAGCTAGGCGTGCTCACTGCATCTGCTGATGACCTAGCTGGTTTGTGGCTTGGTTTTCTAGTACTTGGCTATTCATCTTCAAGAGCCACTGAGCAGTTCTGAAAATATAATCAATTGCTTTCTCACCTACTGGGAGAAAATTCACTTCAAAATATGTTTCCTACAGCATGAACATAGTTTTCTCTGTTAAAAGAAGGGTTCTGGCAGACAATCCTCCTTCCCTTCATAGCTGTGGCAAGGAATAATTTTGTTGATTCAAGAGTAACTATTGACTCCACTGAATGAGAAATCCAGGGCTCTCCACTTTGAGGTCTTCCTCTTACTCCTGCATTAACTTAAGATTGGCAAAATCCATGAAGATGAAAAATGAGTTTCTGTTCCAACACACCAGACAAGGCCTTGAGCAGCTCTGTCTCAGCTCCTGGTTTGGCCACTCATTTCCTGTGTAACCCCTATGGAAGTTATTCTGCTTCTCTGTATTTCCATTTTCTCAGCAATAAAAGTAATTCCCCATCTGTGGGAATGTTAGAATAACCTGGTAATATCAAAAACTGGAGACTACGTTTAAGTGAAATGAGTGTATGGAGGCACTATACATCCTCTAACACCTCAAATATCACCTGTTAATTACTAAGTCAGGGGAAATGGAGCCTCAGGTACAAATCTACCAGTTAAAATTAGACTGAATTCTCATTATTTTAGACTTTCCAGAAGTATAAACACTTAACTGGGGAATGCCTTTCATTTGATTTTCACATAATACAGCTCTAGCTTTTCCATTCCAGTGGGATTAACCCTGGAATCTTTGAGACACTGCATCATTCTAACAGTTTTCTGCTGTCTCAGCTCCATTCCTATAGATGTCTGCGGCCAGTATGTGGAGAAGTTCTATCTTTGTATCAGTTGTTAGCATAACCAATCCATTTGAGCTCCACTGAATTATTTTGAACTTGTACCTGAGAAAAAGGAATCCTATCACTACAGATTCCCTTTCCAGCACACATAGACAGTCCCCTAGTTACTGATTTCCAACTTGCAGTATCAAATCTTGCTTTACTGTAGAAAAAGGACCACTTGCATTTATACACATGAAATCAATAGGAAGCAAGCTGCACTATGTTTTCCTGAATCTTTCTGCTTTGGTTAAAATCCCGATTTCTCTGCTGTCCTTATCATAGCTACTAAGAAAAAAAAAATTCAAGACAAAGACAGAAGACCTATGACACTGGGTTCCAGCATTATTTCAAAAAGATCCAATTTATTTGTTAACTCAAGTAGCTCCCAGGCTATTCCAAGGAAAAACCACCAAGTCCTCTAGATGACAAGACAACAAATCCACAAGTCAAATTTTGTCACCTAAACCAATAATCTTTAGCACTGCTCTAGTTCTGAGTGAAAATACACAATGAAAATCTGATCTCTAATATCAGAAAATTAATGCATGTTCTTACCCACAAACTATTAGGAGGTACATGCAGTTCAACTCTCAAATCTTCTCTACACTTGACTCCTATCAGAAGTTACAGCCAAAAAGCTTTATTAAAAAAACTCCTACAACTGATGCAATATCATCTCATTGTATCCATGTTATTTCCTATTCTTCATTTACTTTCTCTCTACAGTCTTGTAAAAACCCCTTCCTCCTCCTGCTCCAGCTAAGCCTTTCAAATCACAGAAACTAAAAAGTAGGGATTAGTAAATTTTGCAGGGAGCTGGTTAAGTGCCAAGGAGCAAGAGGAATGGAGAGTCCTGCCTGCCCCTCATGCAAGGGGCACAAACTGCTGCTGCAAATAAATTAGAGCCACAGAGCACGTGTGGCACAGACAACATACCCAGGACAGTCTGAGTTCACTTCAGAGCCTGAAGGAAGAGCTACACACACAGCTATTGCTCCAGGAAGAGCAGCTCAAAGTGATAACGCCAAGCTGGAATCAGGAACACACCACACCAGTAAAAACCACCACATGCCAGGTGACCTAGGCAGGCAAATGCAGAGAGGTTGAACTGGCTTATTCGTTTCCAGCAGGGGAGATGTCAAAGAGCAAGGCTGAAGGAGGAAAAGGAAAGATGGAATAAGTCTGAAGAGATAAAATGTTATAAAGGCTTTGAGTGCTGAGACAAGACAGGCTCTAGCATGACACCAGAGCCTCATTACATACATCACTATACATGACTGTGCCTGAATTATATTACTCAGGTTGAGGCCACCAATCCCCTGTTTTTCCCCTTTCACTTTTTATCGTAAGAATTGGAAAGTCTTTTTTCTGTTGCTTTGTTTGTAGGACACAGAAGTGCACGACAACATTTGATTTCCTGTGCTTTAAAGCAGGAATACAACACTGTGCCACTCCTCCAGGCTAGGCTTCATCTAGAAAATACACGAAATAGCAGCTAAAACAGAGCTGTATTCAGGGAATATAAATACTTAATTTGCTTGTAGCTTTCTTAGCTATTGACTCAAAATTCTGAATCAAGATATTGAAGTATTAGTTCTAGCAATGCAATTACAAGGTTTTAGCAAGGTTGAAAAACTAGGCTCAGATAACTACATTTCTCAAAACATTGCTTATTTCTATATATTTCACACTTATTTTTTATTAACAACAGGCAGAGAGAGAATATTAAGGAAGGCAAATTCTTGGTCTGACCAGAGATAAATCTCTTCTAAACCAAGGCAACAAAAAGAACCAAGGATGCAAATCTTGATGGGTCTCAGGCTGAAAGAGTTCAGGCAGGGAAGTGTCCTGAACAGACATTTATTGTTGTATCTTGCATTGCTCATTTCTGAAGTGCTTATATATGTTCTTGACTAGCTACCTTGAAGCAAGCACAATCACAGCATCCCTTCCAGTCTTATTACTATTTTCATATGCAGAGCTGCATGAGAGTGCAGATTTGGGCTGAAAGCTGCATTCGTAATGTAGTAAAAAAAAAACCTGAAGGGAAGGGAACCAATCTAGTAGTTACTGTAGAGCAAAACTGAAACAAAACGCAAACACCGTGAAAACACATTAAAGCAATCTTGATGTCATGCAACAATACATTTATAATCAGGGCACTGGGAATTGGGGTTTCCTTAATTGTTTTGTTGGTTTGCTTGTTTGAAGTTTTTAACTAAAGCCAGACACTATATACAAAAAGCCTTCCTGCATTAGGTAACTTAGAATCCCATGAAACAAAAAGGTTATTAGTGGCTATTAGTGACCAAAAAACCCACTTCTGCTTTACAAACAAGTTTTAGAATTCATTTAATGACTTGCACAGTATAGAGGATAAAAAGTTAAAAGTTTTGTCAACCAAAGACACTTTGCCCAGACTATTCATAAAACAAAGGAGATTGACAAACTGCTTGTACAAATCAACATAAAATGGAAAGGAACCAAAGACGGATGCAATCAAAAAAGTAGGATATATACCCATATGGAAATCTTGGGATTACTTGAAGAGGCACACCCTGAAACTTTCAGTCATGTTTCTTGTGTTTATTCACCGTTGCAATACTGAAGAAAATGTGACTGTCCATTAAAAGATACTTAGATGAGCTAGCTACCTGCAGTAGGGGCACATTTGTGTCCACACACACACAGTTTCCTCAGACCAAAGAATACTTGTTTACTCCTTTGGTCAAACACCTGATCTGATGATTTCCTATTAAATGAGATATGGAGATCTCTGGAGGAGGAACAAGTCTTTGAACATCTCAGTGACTGTTAGGGGCATGTTGTGCCTGGTCCACCAGCTTTGCTGGAATAAATACTCTCAATCCTCATAAGTGCAAGACCAGTGATTGCATGAGCCAGTCTGTCCCTTCATGCTTTGCCAGAAGTGCCAGCTCACTGCTTTAGGTTTGTGCTCTAAGGCTTAGAGATTCCTGTAACATTTACAGTGCTGTTTCATTCCAGCAATGTGGTATTTGCAAACCTCTCTTTGACCCTGTAGCTATGATATCAGAAGTGATAACCACAACTTCCTAACAGGGAAGGGCAAGAATGGCATCCCCACACATCAGCTCAGGCTGCAACTGCTTCTCCATAGATTCTCTTCCACTGCAAATATGTGCATCATTTATTCCCTCTTTCCACCAAATTCAAGTTTTGCACCCTCTCCATTCACTGGCAACCTGTATTTCTGAAAGAACTTTGAGTCAAAGCTTTTCCATGCATGATTATTGTCTTCACTGAAGTTGCAACAGAACTATTCAGCAGCCAAAACCAGAATAAAGCCCACGGTACCATCTCTTGTTCTACATGGAAGACAGACCAAATGCTTGCTTTCCCTGTCTCCAGAGAAGCTGGAAGGCTCGGACAGCTGTTTGTAGAGGGCTCTGCAATACAAATCTAGGCCTAGTCTAGTCAAATCAACACAGCATTGTCGCAGTCAATAGTTTGCTAGACTTTTGAGATTCTTGAATTAGAATGCATTAGAGAACATAAAGCCTCAATTAAAGAGCCAGAACAGCAGTTTATGAAGACATAAAAGTAGTTGCAAAGAACAGAAGGGAACACCAGCATCTGATCATTTAATTTCAATTTGATTTCTTATTAAACATCTACAGACAAATAGGATATTAAGGGATGTGATTAATCCCCAGCTTGGATTATATTAGTTTCAGAAAATTAAAATTCACACAGCCTCCATAATTTCACACGGCTGTTTGTATTTTAATTCCAGTATTTGTAGCTTCCTGTGTTCTGATGGTGCCTGGGGACAGCAATTCAATCAGGAATGCACTGCACAAAGCACTATGCCAATACACCACAAGAAATACAGTTCTGTCCCTATGGATTTTACTGTCTGGCTACACAGTTCAGACCTGCTCCTGCTTAAGCTTCAAACCATTTTCATCTGTCAAGGCTTATAATTGATCATTCATCATTCTCACACATCCAGATCAAGAGTTCCTCCCTAGCTCATGATGGCACGGTGCTTTACAAGAACCCCAAGCCAATCTAGGGGTATTGGTATCTTTGACATATAATTCTTCTGGTCACTGTGCCCATCAGCAACATTCATATCTTCATATTGGCTGCATTCCCTGGACAGCTTATGCATTTCTCTGAACAGCCCTTCATCTCACAGCACTTGTATTTTCAAACATGTTACTTCAGCACATGAAAAGGAATTCTTAACACACGGGCTGACACTAATGGGGCATATTAACCACACACTAAAAGTAGTTATCATTAATCATATTGATTCCTAAAACAAAAGTAGCTACAAAAGTAGCTCACAAGCTCAGTAGAAGCTTTGTAATTCTTGGTCACTAACTCCTGGTGCTCCCTCAAAACACACATCACACAGTTCTACCACAAGGAAGAAACATGCAGGACTGCCCTTGAAGCACCTTCCTGGTCTGATCCTTCAAGCAACATACAAATACATGCGTAAGCAATTCCAAAACTTTGGTGTGGGGCAAGAACAAGCACATATTTGTTCTTTCCCTTGTCACCCAGCAGGTTGCCAAGAGGGCAGATTCAGAGTTTCCTGCTAACTTGGTTGGTTCTGTGAGCTCTTCTCTTGCCTGAACCAAAGCACTTCTCAACTAAAAAAAATGCTAGACAGGCAAGAGGAACAACAGGCATTAAAACCAGGTGCATTATGAACAAAAACATCCATCAACCTGCTATTTTGTTTTCATCTGCCCTAAGCTTTCATATTCCTTTCATACTGCATCACGAGCTTGGACATCAGTTATACAGACTCATAATCATACAGTAAGTCTTGTTCCTAGTTAAGCCATGCTTTTTTTCCATTAAACACCTTTAGATAACTTTAAGCCAGAGAATTTGTGTTATTTATCAGCCAATCTCCACAGCACAAGTATGCCTAGTCCTGCCCCACCAGTGAACAAGAGCAATTCCATAAACACTCAGCATAATGTAACTTCTTAGGATGCAATTGGTACTGGCTACACAATGAATACATATAGATATAAAGATCTATTGTAAGTACACCATTTTCCAGTATACTGGCAATATTATTGTGCACAATGATTCATTATTCAAGAAAACAATTGTGAAAAATAAAGACAGGCAATAGTTCTTGAGTGTCATCATAATATACATGTTAGAAGAAACAAAAAAATTAAAGAGAAGGCTTCCCACTGCCTTGTACCTTGAGTTCCTATTTACAATAGTGCAGAGGGAGGTTAACTCTATTGTGCTGGATTGGAACACTTACAATTGCTTTGTTAAATAGTTCTGACCCTCAAACAACCTCTCCAACACCTGGCCACTTCTCCCCAGTACAGCTCCCAAAGTCAGTAAGCAAAAGGACCGAGCAGCCTCTCAAGGGTGGGCATTTGTTGTGCTTAAGGTGAGTTCCCAGAGACCGTCCTAGAAAATTTAGAGGTGCTGCCCAAGCAGGGAAAAACACAAGTGCCAGTATAAGCTGAACACATTTATAACATAATACTGGATAATTTGCAAACACAAGTTAGAGAGGGTAGAGAATAAAGCAGAAAGTAACTTCTGAAGTTGGCACCTTCTCCCAGTCTGACTCAAGCTGCTCTATTCCTTTGTGCAGAATTGCACCTGATAGCAGCACAGGGGCCAGCAAGTGAGGGATGTTCTGCCCAAGGTTTCGTGAAGACTGAGGCGCTGAGGTCTTCAAGCATGAAAGAACAGCAACTATGCTAGTTCAATGTAGTAAGTAAGTGTAGCAATAGTAGTATTACATGTTTACACCACATCCTGCTCCAGAACTGACATGATTCTTACCACAAGAATGCCCTTTGCTGTGTTTCCTGCACCTCTTTCACCACTGACAAGGATATGCCATGTTCTGGAGCTGTCCTGTATCTTTTCCCCACTCTGTGCTCTCACTTCATTAAAAGTAAGAAAAATACAGTGTATTTATAGAGTTAACATACAAACTCAATAAAGCCACATCAGAAACTTACATGTATTGCAAAACTCAACATTTCAAAAACCACAATGACCCCACACCACAGGCTCTGCTGAGAAGACAAGAAATCTTTCAGGAGACTGCCCCCTCCCAGAGAATCCACCTCCATAGAAAGCTGCATGCCTGGCTGTTTGAAAGCCTACACAGTGAGTTTGGCAAATCAAATCCAGTTCCTCGTAGACAGGCATAATGGTGAGGTTTGTTTCACTGACATTTGGGGTAAATGATGTGCCATGGAGGGATAGAAGTAGAATTTCAAGCTTCCATCTCAGTCATTTTATCATCAGCTTGTCTCCTCACCCAGGGACACAACACAATTACTGGCCATTGATGCACATATACAGAGGTGACAGTGTCCAGTACTGTTGTCTGGGTAATTTTTTGGTAATGCCCAGATCTTACAGGACAGGAAAAAGAATTTTGTTAGTGGAAGGCATTGTCATATTCATGTGCTCTCATGCCTCTGGGAGCACCCACATACCTTGAACATCAGAAGTGTTAATCAAAAACATGGTTCTCCCACTTAGAACTGTGTTTGTTGAGCCAAGTGTGGGCTGAGGGGGCTCAGACAATGAGAGGGAACACCCTGGGGGAATGTTCTCTCCCATCACCGGTATTTCAAGGTCAGTGGCCATGTTCAGACTTCTGCCTGCAGCACCTTCTGTAGCACTGCTAAAGCCAGAAGCAAGGCACACAGCAACTTTTAAATGAATGCTCGCTTGGAAACAGCTCTCTCCCCCACCCCTCCCCAAACACACTAAATTCTGATTTTCTGGCTTATCTCTCACTGCACAGACTGGTTCCCAGGAGCTATCCATAGCAATTGGTGCCTCTCTCATCCACTCTTTCCAAATCTCCTTTCCCTGCATCTCAGCCCCTCTCCTGTACACAGAGGACATGTACATGCAGGTTCCTGGAAGCAGTAGGATAAGCTAAGTTTTGCTATTGTTTATTTTAATTTGAATCCTTTGGGCTGATTTTTCTGTTTCACACTCCACTAGCTTCAGGATACATCAAAATCTGGAAGACAGCTGTGTGCATCATGCCAAGTCATGGCTGTGCTGGAGTCACTGCGCACCAGTTAATCAGAAGCACAACTACAGAGCCTTCATGGCTGCCCTGCTTCCACAGGGCAAGAGACTTCCAAGGAAGTCACAGGCATTCTTACACTTCCAGTCAATGGCCTGGGGGCCTGCCAGCATGCAGACTAAACTGGCATAGCCAAGAGTCTGCCCCAGGCATTTCTGCTGCTGTACGTCTACAGTAATTCCAAAGGAGCCAGCACACCCAAGCTTTATGCTTGGTAGAACTTACAGCAGGATCTGGCCTGACTTTCAAGGTCTGTATATTTATTTTTAGATGACCTGAAAGTAAAACAGAGATATTGCTGCATTCTTCTGATGCACGCCTGCAAATCCATAACCAGGATTATCCCATCCAATTGACTTACTGGATATATTACAAAGCATAAAGCAAGAACTTCTGCTAGAAGCTGCCCTTCATCCCTCAGTTTACATAACATGGAATATAGCAAGTCCCTATATACAGTAAATGGAGACAGAAGCTGAGCAAACAGAATTTCTCCCCATTAGAGAGTTACACAGCTCCTGTCCTACATTTGTAGGAAACAAGGGAGTACCTTGGGAAAAGGTTCAAACACACATTACCCTTACTGTCAATTTTCCATGGTCTGACTTCTTTCTATCTAGAAATCCAACATCTCCCTCTCAGTCACTGCTGGAGACTTTGTAGACACCACAAATAGTTTTCAGTTGCCTAAAAGGTGTGGTGAGGTACAAGCACAGCTCATTCCCTCAGCCATCCCAACTGAGGAGTCTGGGTGCAGCTGCCCTCACTGTAACGCAGCCTTCCTTTGGGGCTATGAGTAACCAAGTTTAAACTGTTTTTAGGTGCCATAGAGGGCTGTGACCCTGGGCATCCCACAATGGGAGCCGATTGGAGCCACGTGCTTCTCTCCCTAATTGTGATCACTGGCTGATAGATAATCCCTTCATGGGCTGCTGCTCTACAATTGCTGTGCAGCAACCAATCCAATTTGTGAGCCAGAACCAGGCCCAGGGGGATAATTCCCCTCCTACTCCCCTAAAACATGGTGAAATCTACTGTTTCCATAGAAACAAATCAGTTTGATGTCCACACAGTTCCTGCATCCCTCACGGGTGGGCATCAGCCCCAAGCTGCTGAGGTTTTAAGCAAGTGTCTACAGTTACAGGTCAAGAGTTTGGTGGAGAAACAAGAGGAGCTCCCAGCATACAAACCCGACCATCTCATCCAAAATGTCATTTGCTTCAGTTCATCTCTGCTGTGAGAAAATTTATCAGGAATATTGTTCCCCTCCTCCATTTTGAGGGTTGAGTTATTTGCCAGCTCCCTCCCTGCTATCTTCTGCAGATGGGTTAGTCCAGAATGCGTGAGGACGTAGAACACGGATGGGAAATCAAAACAGAATACTCCAGCACCTCACGTGCACTTGTGAGCCAATTTACTCTGTGCTTCTGCAGGTAAAAAACTGTAAAGGCATTTTCTTGTTTGGAGCTCTGCATTTTACTGTTGAGAATTATTTAGAGAGTGGTACAGCCTACAGTGCACTGCCTGATCTCAAAAAGTCACTGCCCGTTATAGCAAATGCCGCATTGACTCCAGGCTGCGGAGCTGGGGAAGCAGAGGCTGGAGAGAACAGAAGATTGCAGCACTGCTGCTGTGCAGCTTCCTCTAGCATCTTCTGAGTAATAGAAAATGAAGTCCTGGATTTTGTTTGATGCCTTGGGATATTCACAGTAAAGAATAATACAGCACTGATTCTGCATGACAATATCAAGAACTCAAAGAGAATAAGCAGCCTGGTGTATCCTGAATGGATGTGGCAGTAAGGATTACACATTTGTGGAAAATGCAGTTTTGATTTCAAGAATTACAATCCCAGGAGAAAGGAAACAAGGCTGGTTTTACTCATGTGGAAAAAAAAAAAACAACCTAACACCAGAAATATCGCACTGCATGATGTATTCTCCACCCCAGAAACTGTAAACCAGACCTTTATGTCTGTCTTGCTTAATTTTCACCATCATAGCACAAAAGCAAGTTTTCCTTTTGCTACTTCAAAAGCATACATACCCTGGCAAAAATCTCCCTGTAATTGCAGAACCTCCCTATAATTTCCAGACAGTCCCCAAGAAGACAATACCAGGTAGCAGCAACACCCCAGAGCATCAAATTAGTTCAGTCCCTATGACAGTAGTGAAGAAGCAGGTCTTTTGAAGGCCAGAAAGGTAAACCCATGACCCAGCATCTTTGCCTCTTTTTCAAGCCGCACTGATTTGTCATAACACTGCAGCAACACTGCTCTGATTTGGCACAAACAAATCTACCAACAACCCCTGGCTCTGCTGTAACAGAAGGCTGCAGCCTTGAAAAACATGACCTGTTCAGCACCTGCAACTTGAGCTGTGAGAAAACAAAAGGACAAGCTGTACACTAAAACTCTGGGACAGGAATGGCTGATGGGAAAGCACAGCCACAATAACACCCTAGGATTAATGGATGCTAAGACTGACGAGCAGCAGGCTGACCTTGCTATTTCCCACCACCAGTGTCTTAATCTCTGGAGCCAGGCTGCAGCTGAGTCCAGACTAAAGGCTACCCAGCAGTAGAGGCTCTCCTGTGTTCAGAGACACCATTGTGCTGTGCCACAGTAACTAATATTCACACTACTCATTACATGGAGGCTCTGGATAAAAAAGGGGGTTATCCCCCTTTTTTTGTCCTTCTCTCCTCCAGAGAAGGAAACCAGGTACAATGGCAAATTCAAAGATACCAAATACTTGTGCTTAGTATAACCTTAGATTTCTTGTCAAAATTCCACCTCTGGAGTCCTGGTATTTGCTGCAAGACCCATCAGAAGAACAAATGTAGCTGGAGGCACATTTCATCACTGCAGCATGACACTTCCTCCACTCCCAGACAGCACTGTGTGCTAGAAAAGGAGACAGGCTGCCCAGAGCCTAAATTCCTTAAAGGGTACAGACAACTGAAAGAGTTCATTGGGAAAGGCAAAGTCACTTTGATGAGACACAAACCCAAACAGAAGCTGCATGAGGAAGGATGGTACCTCAACAATCCATGATGTGCTGTTAGTTGCCACACATTGGTGGTGAGTTTATAAAGCTGAATACATGTACCCCAATAGCTTATCTCAGGTCAGTGGTAAGAGGCAGAGTGTGCTGTGGATGGGGAGGAAGGCTGCTTCCCTTCCAACAGGCCAGGCAGGAAGGACAGAATTCCACAAGGTAACAGAGTTATGCTGCACTCAGGCATCCTGACCAAACTGCCCACAGTGCACAGCTGTCCTGCAGAGGGAATTTAGGATGCAAATTTACATCTCTGCTCTGCCTGGAGAAGTATGCAGGATCAGTGCCAGGCTCTTTGCTACGCACTGCACCTCTGCAGCTCCAGATATTATTAGGATCAATCCAGGCTGGGAACACAGTGCAGAGGCACTGCCTCTTAAAGCCCTTGAAGAAGACCCAGCAGACAGATGGCAAACACCACTAGTGCAAAGTCAGAAGCATTAAACTCTACTTAAGAAACCACACAAGACGTCTCCATTTCACGCTATTCCAGAACAAAAATTGGATCAATAGTCCCAAAACAGTTGAGCTTCTGACCTCCTGTCTGGTTCCAATGTGCCAGTGGAACAGCACTTCTCATGTCACAAAGCACGCTTTGCTCTAGTCAAATCTGGGCAGTGACCATGGGAGGTGACAAAAAGGCTGGGCTTAAATTCAACAACAAAAAAGGAAAATCAAAACAGGTGTTGCCTTATTTAGTGAGTATTCTGCTATCAGCGACTTGGACTGACCACAGTCTTACAGCCTTCTATCACTTTCCTTATTTTCCACAAGTTAAGGGTTTAACTAAATTTCTCTCCCTTGTATCTCCACTCCACCAATGCACTGATTTCTAAGACATCTGCTTTTGCCCCTCCAGGTGTCCAATGCAAGTTCAACTTTGTCCAAGCAGAAGTTGGCAAAATATCAAGTGCCAATGCAGTAACTCACTTATTCTTTTGCAGTAAACATTCTTGAAATATCATTCCTTCAATAGTTTATACAGATTCATTCAGGAAATGGATTTCTTTCTCTAAAATGAGTTTGGGTTGCGTGGTAGTTTGCAGGCCTGAGATAACAAACACATCTTGTACAAATAGGCATAAGCAGACTAATTCTTAGGGGAACATGAACAAATCAAAGTAGCACAGCCCAGAGGGAAGAAGTTTATTGCTGGGATCTCTGCTGAGAGCTGAATGATGTAGAAGAGGTGACCTGAGTTTCAGGGCTGGAGCTGCAGCATCAGCTCTGCAGTGTGACACATGTCGTGCACCAATCCCTGAGGGTATTCTGCATTTTGGAACGTACCAACCTCCTCCTTACCCAAAGCTTTAACCCCACTGCAACAGATCTCCTCTCAAGGCTACCACCATGCTCAGGCAATTCCCAGCTATTCATAGAGGAGCTTCTATTAAAAGTAAAAGCACAATCAGCTTAAGAAACAGCCAGAGATTATACAAGAGATCACAGCAGCCAGAAAGAGAGAAAACCTAACATGTATTAGAATCAAGGGGTCCCATCATGACCCAGAGTAGTGTAAGCTCAGAGAAAATCATAAACAAGTCAGCGAAGCTAAGTATCAACATAAAACCTGTGAAGGTTAGAGCTTTGTTGTTTATTGGTTTAATTCTGAACTAACAGGTCACCAGATATATTCCCCTGCTGACAGGGAATTGTTCCTGTGCTGGAAGGCAGGAAGCAAATGGACAGTCATTATAAGCCCCATTTTTAGAGGTTTGTAACAACTTGCATGAGGAAGAGCTCTTGGGACTGGAACAGTCTGTTAATTTGTCAGTGCCCTGAGACAGATCCTATGTAAACTACTCTGCCTTTACACATGTAAGAGTGGCAGGAAGACAAAGAGGAGGAACTGAACAAAGACTCCAAGATTTTTGCCTTTAGGTACCTCTTTCCCTGTTCTAAGAAATTCAGCATCGCCTCCCCCATCCCTGGATTTCCATTCTCAATTTTAAAAAAAAGGGAAACACTGTAGTTTCTCCTAGAGCTCTCCAGGGTAAGTTAGCTGTGCTGTGAAAACATTTGCAGATGTTGAGAACTGACTGCTCAGCATCTCTGTAGACTTCTGCCTATTGATACGAGAAAGGGTCTGAATGCAGCTGAAAAACTACTCTGAAATACAGCTGCAATTTATGATCAGCTTTTATCCAGCATTACAGCAGCACTGCCTGGCTTTGCGGCCAAAATCCACAGCAGTATCAGTTTAACACTGGCTGTGTCCTCTCTTAGGCATCACATACACTGCACTGGCCACTCTTGCAGCAAGACTGTTTCCCACCCCCAAAATGACAGTCTGAGCAGTCAGACAAGAGCCCAGCACTTCCCATGTCTGTTATGGTTGTATTAACTCTTCACCCTTCCACACAGCTGCAACAATGCAGCCTAAAGCCATAAGAAACAGGAAAGGGAGAGTTAAAGGAGACTGTTGAGGCAATACATTATTAAAATAGTATTTTCAGCCCCAGAGACTCCAGTTCAATTCCCATTTCCGTCACAAGTGAGGTACTGGGTTCATTCCAAACCTCATTTATTGTTCATTGCGACTGCAACACAAGTATTTTAGCAGAGCTTATAGTTTTGAGACTAAGCCCTGATTTTTAGGAAGGGAAGAGATGACAGTGCAGGTCTTAAAAGTTTTGGGATTCTTTTTACTTGTCTCCAGAAGCATTTAGGGAAACAGCATATTTTCAAGAAAAAAAATACCCTCAAACCTCCATGTCAGAAATTGCTATTTTCAATACAAAAGCTACACTGCTTTTCTATTCGTTCAATTTCTGTGGCCAGGGCTCTAAGAAAAGCCACACAAGTCACAAGACTTGCAGAAAAATGGCAGAAGCTGGCAAGTTTGCTTCCAGTCAGCAAGACACAGCTTGAGGAGCTTGCATAACGTCTGCTTCCAAGAAGCTCCCAAAAGCATGTTATGCTGAATTGCAAGAAGCTACTAACCAGGGACCATCTCACTTCCATTTGGTCATAGCTGGGTCTGCCAAAACTTGCCATGTCAGATGCTCTGGAGAAAACAGAGACACTGTTAGATTTCAGACTCAGGGCTCATTATTCCTGTACTGTGTCTTGAAGGAAAGCAAAGCAGTTATCTACTACAGTCAGCATCAGGCTCAGAGCTGTGACAAACCTGAAGGTCACAAAAGAAGCAAACACCAGCAACTTAATTGTCCTGTCTGCACACCTATATAAAACAGCTTAAGAAAACTGTGGAGCCACTTTATATTCAGTTGTTATTAAAATATTCACTAATGGACTTTGAAAATACAGCTGGACCTAAGTACAAAGTATCCATGAGTCCCATATCTAACATTAAACTGTGCCCTCATTTGCCCATCACAGTGTTTTGATGCAGTCTTGCTTGCTCATCAGTAAATACTGAAATGTTCTAAGCCCTCTCTTTGTGGTTAACCCAGTATCTATAGTAGTTCTGAGCAACACATCCAGTTTGCTTTACTATACTCAAGTATCAAGTGACATCAAGTCACCACAAAATAGGCATGATGTGTGCTTCAGATGGATCACAGATAAATATAAATTAAGAGAAAAAACTTTTTGCTGTTTATCAGAACCATTCCTGCTTGCAGGCTGACCACCTCCAAACCTGACCAGAACATCCAAGTGCTGAAAGTCCCTAGGTACAAAACCTGGGCTCAGTCCTCTGTAGGGCTGTGCTACCCATCCTTGCCCTGAAAGATCATGTTCGAAAATTCAAGTGCTACCAGGCCATCTAGGGCAGCCTCTCATCTCCCAGTGCTTTCTGGGACTCACCCTCACTCATCAAATCCTGCACCTGATCTATGCCAGCAGCCAAAGGTTGGCAAATCTGCCAGCACCAGACCCAACCTCTGCAGAGCAGACCTAAGTAACCGGCAAGATACTGAGCAAACCAATCTGCATGAAAAACTAAAGTTCTTGGCACAAGACTTTTAGAGAGAAGCAGGCCTTTGCAAGGGCTCAGATAGACACTGCAGTGCATCTTTACAGAGTTTTCATTTATTGTTAAGAAAAACAGTTTATCACTTTATGCTTAACCTTTTCCAGTGTTATTTCAAGTGTCCATTAATGAAATACACCCACATGTCATGGGAGACACCAACAGCCTCTCCTTTAAGGATGGAGAAAAAGGTATAAAAATTAATCACGAAGAATTTAGCTTCAGAGCAAAGAATAGAATTCTACCTCATGGCTGAACTTGCCCATTTACCTATAATAAGAGGCAATATTCCTTAACCATGAGATTCCACTCTCTATCAGAATGGATAAAACCAAAACCAGGTCAGAAGCCAGGAAGAGAAAATTTCAAATAGAATGAGAAACTGTCCCACTAGTAAGCTATTTTCCCACCATGCATGACTAGACTTCTGGGTTTGGGTTGGTTTTTTTTTCTTTTTTTTTTTGACTAGATTTAATTTCATCTCTCCTCCCAACTAACAGTACTCTGACTCATATGGTCACAGATCTGTGAGTCCAAGAAGGAAAAAAGTATTACACCAAAAGTTTTTGCAGTGGTTTTTTTTTTTTAGTGGCATATCAAGGAAGTAGGTATACCCTGCATATTATCAGTAAATCTCCTTTGACAGACGCCACCTCAGAACCAATTTTACCAATTGAGCACTTAGGCTGAACACCATATGCTTCTAGATGACTGCCTGCCACCCCTTCACTAACTCTTCTGGTTTTACTACTCATGTACTGCCTGAAACAAAAAACTAATACTGGCTCACATGGGTGGAGCACACACGGGTTTGCTCTTGTCCAATAAATTCACTGCTCAAGGCATCATAATAAGTTTCACCCCAGTAGCTAGAATACAGCAAGAACTGTTTTCTTGATTAACTTATGCTAAGTTGTAAGCTGCTTCCATTACTCCTCAAAAAACCTTATTCATAATTCTTACTCATGCTTGTACAGACTCAAACCTGAAGTACAAAGCAGGGACATTCAGGAATTCACCAGATCAGGAAGGGGATTAACTTCCTGCCTTAGAATAACATTTTTCAGAAGCTGCCTCAGATAGGAGGTGTTGCAGACAGACTCCCACTCTTTCTATTTAAGTGTAGCAGAGTTCTGCCTGCTCCGAGCATCTGGAAAAGTCAGGGTCAAGGACTTGGCTTGGTATTCCCAGATAGGTATTGAATGGCTCCTGAAAACAATCAGTACTCTTTAAAAACAGTAGGTCATCTTTGCTTTACCTGGTTTTATTTCGGTTTTTTGACTGCACACTAAGTTTTAAGAAACAGGAGCAGCTGACAGTTTAGCTTTTGGGAACTTCTGACTCTTTTCCCCACTGGTTCTGTTCCCTCTACAACCTTGTATAACTGCATCCTGTTTCCTGAGGAAACACAAAAAAAATCCACATTTACTTATCTCAAAATATAGTAAGGACTAATCAAAAAAACCTCAAGTTCTAAGACTCTCAACTTGAGGATTACCATGCTAAGAAGGAAGAGTCCACACAAGGAAATGCAGCATCCCTGATCTGTCAGCTATCAGGTGACAAATTCCAGCAATGACAAGGCAACATGTCATTTTCACACACCAGTAGGTCCAAACATCAACCTGCACAACACTGAGCACCAGTTTCCCTACAGTGCAGCTGGTTTCCATTCCCTAGGTAAATTCTGATATGATCTGAAACATGCCATGAAGATCCCTTCTTCTAGAGAATATAAGGCTAGTGGGCAGTTACCAGAACCACGAGATGATCACTAAAGAGTGAAGCTGAAAGATACAGCTAACAAGATCTGCAGAGAACATGTTACTGCTGCAGGAAGCAGAAAAAATATTAGACTTGAACTTATTTGAGCCAACCCTGATAGGACTAAAACAAGTTGACAACAAACATTGGCAGACACTGATGCTGCATCTATGAATAGTGAGATTCATGGGTTTTTCCCTCACAGCCATCCATGTTATGTTATGTTATAACTTAATTATGTGTCTTCTTCTAGCATTCCTCCTCCCACAGCTGTTTGCCCAGAGCTCTACAGATTTCTCTTAGGTGAAATTATTTTATCTTGGGGTCTGCTGCCACACATTACTCATTTCCCCCCAATGATCCATATTTTCTTCCTTCCACAATTAATCCAAGATGAAAACAGGTATTTTCTTCACTGGAGACCAAAGACTGGCTGCCATTTGAAGGATTTATCTGACCATAATTTATTTCTCTAAGCAGCAGAATCCTACCCCTAGCTCTTGCACCATCCACTGCAACCCTAAATAAGTCAGTTCATAAGCAGTGCCTGTGTTTTTAAGCTGCAAATACACAACAGGATCTGACCGGCTCACAGATGTATTTATCATACAAGAGTTAAAGGGCCATGATTTGCAATTAATCATCTCTCTGCCAGCACACATCTCAAATCAGAACCCTCAAAAATTTAGAAGCACACTTAAAAACCTCTTTTGTGGCCAAAGCACATGTCGTGCATGTATCTTCTTGTTTAAACTTAAATCTGCTTCTGAAGTACTGCAGTGATGCTTGGCATTGCCCAGTACAACAGACATCCCCAATCTACACGTAATGTAGCTATGACTTGTACAAGATTTGAACACTCAGTCCTCAACACTCAAGCTCATAAAGCACATAATGCAGCAGAAGCCTGGGCAACTTAAAAGTAAAAACTTCATCAACAAAACTGTTTTCCTGCAGGAACAGGCCATCTTGATCTCTTCATGTATCCCTTTAGGATCCTTCATTTCTACCTATTTGCTAAATACTGCTGATGGTCTCTGAAGGTATTTTGCTGGGGAAGCTTTCCTTAACAAAGTGAAGCGTGTATTATCAAGGAAGGCATCATATCTCAGGGGTGTATTTATCACTAAATGGCTGTGGAAGGTAGTAAGTTGCTCCTCAAAGTTATACCTGAAGCCAAACTAAACCCTGCGGCTTCAGGATCTAGCTTTGCATCACCAGTATGGGAAACAGGCAAAGAGAAATTTGCTGCCAGGCCCATGCCTGATTTTGTCACAGCAATTACTGCAGCTATGCCTAATGAGTATTCAGCCTTTCCACTGCCACAGGCATTGCAGTGCTGCATTTTCCCTGCTCTTTTACCCATGTGGAAATTTCAGTGTGTTAAGAAAGGCAAGGTTAGCCCAACATGGTTTAGTCCCACACCTATCTCCTGATTCCTTCCGGGCAACACACAAACATCACGGAATCCAGCATATACCATCACAGCCTGGTGACAGACTGCTAAGAATCCATATTTTGGGTGCACAGCTTCCAAGAGAAGATGCCTGTGGGGTACCAGATTCCAGCTCAGGTCTGGGGTCAAATAAACACTGATTCACTTCCCACAACTTTGGAACTGCTTAGGTCCCTTGATCATAAACAAGATGGTTTCATCTCCATTCAAGTCCTTCCACCCACTGTTCCCAGCCCTTAGTCACTGCCTCCTCAGCAGCCCCCTGAAACCATCTGTTCTGGAGAAGTCAGAGGTGCCTTGTTTCCCCCATGAAGAGCAATGCAGCTGTCCCAGCAGGGCTGAGCAGCACCCTGCCTTGGATTAGACAACAACACCACAAGGCACAGACATTCTGGCAACTAGCTGAACACAGCCCAGTGCTTTCAATTTTCCTGTTTGTAAAGCACAGATAACAGTAATACTCCCAGAAATCAAAAGATCTGTGTAACAGTGCTCTGAGATCATAGGATTTAATGAAAACATATTCGTTATTTTCACATGGTAAAGTAAGAGTGAACATGGATGATTATACAAACAGCCTTGTGGGCTGTCTCGTACAACCTCCTCAGTCATTTGGGCTCTCAAGTCAAATTAGCACTTACCACATGCTTTGTTCTTTTTATCAGACTAATTTTGCTGGTACAGATGCCTGCTCCAAGACATATTTATTTAGAATAGGAGGCAGTAGGGAAGTAACAACACCTTAAGAACGGACTAAATGATCCCTGAGGTCCCTTCCAACCTGAGTTATCCTACAAGCTTATAGCCACACCAACAGGAAATGCCTGGAGCTCACCCGATTAACCTTCCTTCCAGTTCTGGGGCCCAGGATAAACCAGTCTGTGGATAGATGTGTCACCTGTCTGGCTTCTACATGGCTTCTTGTTTCTCCAGATTTTATCACCACCAGCCGGTATCCAAGTCACCATGCTGAGACTCCAGCAGCAAAAGCACACATAGCAGCCACACTGACATCTGGTATTATAAATACAAGCTCTACACTGTTGGATAATCTGTTAACAGCAGAGTAAGTGTCACTGAAAATGCAATTAGCAGCAACTAGTAAGCCATCGAATTCAGGAGGAAAAAAAAAAATGTTTGTTTGGTAAGACATGTAAGTAAACACTGACTGCAGGCAGTATCATTCCTCCCTGCTTGTAGGTTTCCACTGAGTGTGGGACTCAGTGCTACTGCAAGATGCCTTCATCAGCCTTGGACTGAAGCCCTGCATAGCCACAACACAGGTCTGGCAAGGGGCAAGTGTGCTGTCCTGTTAGGGAAACGTGACTTGATGACAATTTGAAAGGAGCCCTGCAGGTCCTGAGCAGGGAAATCAGCACTGGCAGGGCCTCCAGCCCCTCTCCTGAAGTGTCTGCATCATGCACATCAGCATTTGTTCTTGCACAGATTTCCATCCACTCAGAGAGAAAGCCATCAGCACTCACATTCACAGCGAGCAGCTGCTGAGCAATAGCTGCACCACCATCCTGGTATCAAGCTGGAGCAGTGACATATGCCATGTCCACACTACAGCAATAATTGTATTTGTACACAGTAGGTCTACACACAATTTCTTCTTATGACTGCTCAGACAAGAAAACAGCCCTTATCACAATCACACTGAAGAGCCATGCTTATTCTGGGTACTATTTCCATAGCTCTTTATCATGGTTTCCAATACCCACACAGCAAGAAAAGAGACTAGACGTTACAGCAGGGCCTCAACACTATTTTAACAGGATCGGGATTTGCAGCATATACACATACATTCTGTGGTAAGAGGTCTCAAGTTACCAAGTCTAAACTAGCCAGCATTCAGGGGTATCAAATGGAGAAAGACCTCTTCACACTGACATTTTCCATTTCCCCTCCAATTATTTCCTCTAAATGCTTTTCTACAGACAGCTCTCAGCTCACGCTCAGGGGACCCTTAATTATTTCATTTTCTAAAAGCCACAGCACTGTAACTTGCTGCTAGAGGGACAGCTGATAGGACACAGTGAGGTCGTAAGTTCTCCTGTGACAGGAGTCATCAGAAAGAGACAGAAAATAATTGAATTCGTATCTTTTCCACCAAGCAGACAAAATCCCCAGCTCTAAATTGGTACTAGTGGAGATGCACCAAGGATCCCCTCGGTCTAAAGGAGAGGAGAAGTGTACCCCAATACACTGACTGTCCTTCCTTCAACAAATCCTCCACTGGCCCAGCAGCCCTACATTATCTACGACACCACTGCAGCACTGCCTGCACAGATCCTCTAAAAAGGATTTAAGAGGTTTGACTGCCAGTACCTAGAAAGCATGAAAACAGCAGAGCCAACAGGTGAACCTGTTTTGCTCAAAAATGTCAGAAGATCCATTTCCCCCTTCTTAGAAAGCTACAGCCCAACAAGTTTTCCACTTGGGTGGTGGGAATTTTTATTTTTTTTTCTGTGACTATGGACAAACAAGTGGATCTTGGACTATGACCTGAGGCTCAGTAAATGTGTTTCTGCAATGTCCTGCTGGCATGATCCCAGCATCTCTGGGGGATACATTGACTGGACCTTTGGAAGTTGGCTAGAAAAGATGCCAAACTCTTTACATTTTATATTCTTATTTTTTCAAAACTCTTTGATCTATGGCAGAAAATAAAAATATTTATTTTGACCATGCTTTCCTTGTACCAGATACAACCCCTGTGCTTTCCTCCTACTATACCAGCACACCCTACACTCACTGCTCAAAGATACCCTTGCATAGGTCCAGAATTTGAGGCTACTTGCAGCTGAACAAGCAGTTAATCCACACCACAGACCCTTCTGACAGTGGCAAAGCTCTATAAGCCATCCAACAGCAAACAGCTTAAAAGAAAAAGTGGGGGTGGGGGAACGAGATCCAATAGATGTTGTCACAAATGCAGTTTGCTGAAAGAGAAAAACCCACGCAAGCATCTGACCAGGTATCAGCAGTCATTGCTTTCAAGGCAAGTCACCAGAAACCTGCATGTCCCTCATAGCATAAAAAACCCCCACCTTGATAACTAAAACCCGTATATAACTTAATACAATTAATTAACAAGGCCAGGAAAAAGGTGAGGAACACCCCCCCCGCCCCCCCCAGGTGTTGTGTGTCTGCACTGGAGCAGATACCCAAGCAGCACGATCTGCAATTTACTCAAGTTGCAGATGATGAATGCGAAGGTCACATGAAGGGAAGGCATCAGTATATTGCCTATCACAAAATGGTAGCACCCGGGGATTTGAGCATATAGGAGAGCTGTAACCCCGTCCTTCCTATAGCCTCCCCGCGGCTCCTGACATGGCATCCGCTATGGAGGACAGCGAGCCTGGGCTGGGGGAGGGGGACATAGCAGATTAAACTTAAACACCCTCCGCATCACCCCCCCCCGCAGGGACAACATCCATCTCTGAGCCCCGCACCGAGCAAGGGATGGATGGGGCCGGCCCCCACAGCCACTTCAGCCCCCTCCGTTATGTAACTGCCAGGACAAGGGGGGGGGCTCCCACCGACCGCCAAGGTGCGGCAGTGGCGGGGACCCCGCTGCGGAATGCCCCCAGGCGGGGAGCCCTCCCTTCCTCACTCTCCCTCCCGCGCCTCCCCGTACCCCTGCACCGCAGCGCCCGGGCGTCCTGCAGCGCTGCCCGCGCACCACACACGCGCCGAGCCGAGGAGCTGCGAGCGGAGCGCTGTCCCCGCACCGCGCTCCGAGTGCCCGCACCGCGCTGCCCGTGCGGCGGCTCTGCCCGCGCTGTCCCTGCTCCCCTGCCCGCACCGTGCTGCCCGTGCGGAGCCTCTGCCCGCGCTGCTCCCGCACCGCGCTGCCCGTGCGGAGCCTCTGCCCGTGCGGAGCCTCTGCCCGCGCTGCTCCCGCACCGCGCTGCCCACAGACCCCGCGGCGCTCTCCCCGCACCGCGCTGGCCATGCGGCAGCTCTGCCCGCGCCCCCGGGGACGCCCCCCGCTCACCTCCCGACGAAATTCTCCAACACGGAGCTCTTGCCGGCGCTCTGCCCCCCCACCACGGCGATCTGCGGCAGGTCGAGGTTGGCGTTCTGCCCGATGGCGGCGAAGGCGTCCTGCAGCCGGTTGACCAGCGGGATGAGATCCTCCATCCCGCGGTTCCCCATGGTTGCGGCGCGGCTCCTCGCACAAGCGAGCTCGCACTAACCCTTCCCGCAGCCCTTCCCGGCTCTGGGGCCGGTGGGCAGCGGCTCCAGCCCGCGCCCCTCGCCCCGCTCGACGCCGCCCGGGCTCCGCTCGCCTCAGCCCGCCCGCCGCGCCTGTGGAGCGCCCCGTGCTGCCGCCAGGGGGCGTTAAAGATACCGGCGCGGCGCTGCATCCTGGGAGATGTAGTCCGGCGGCTGTGAGGGGCCGCGATCGGGATGGCGCGGCGCGGTACTGGTGTCTGTGCCTAGAGATCTGGAAACGGAGCTTGCTCCCCAAAACCAGAGCGGTTCAGGCTGCCCCGAGGCTGCGTGGGGCCGTGTGTGTGCGGCAGGTTGACACACCTGTGTAACCCCGCCGGTGTGTGTGTGCAGCCCGGTAAGCCCGTAGGCACTCACGGCGTACCTGTCCGTGAGCCCGTACCACCAACACAGTGCCACGACCCCTGTGGCATTCGCTGCCTCCAGATGCCAGCGAACAGGTAAGATTTGATGGAAGGATCCACGTGGCTTGGTTACTACACCTGCACTATTAAATCCTCACAGCCACACCGTTCAGTCGGTGCACCACGGTTTGCTCACAGTACTTGGGAATGGGCTGGCACCTCTATGGGAGGCCTTTGTGTGAAGACAGCACTTGTAAAATCACCAGAATACAAGAAACGTGAAATTATTAAACTGGAGCTCTGCAAAAACGCTGCCGCTCTCTGAGCATCTGTTCTAGCAGGAGGTGTCCCTAACCATGTCAGAGGCTAGAATAAGATGGTTTTTAAGGTCCCTTCCAACCCATTCTATGATTCTGCTGCTTCATTCAAACACACATAAAAATGCATCAATTTCTGTTTATAGCTGTAAGTATTTCCAGGCTTGTTTTAGAGAAATGCAAACAGGTGCTTCATTTTATGCAACCAGATTTTGTTTTTAAAATGACTTGTCTGAAATGAAGAGGGAACAGCTTGGTTTTAGGTTTTTAAAAGGGATGGGTTTTTAATAAGATTATAACATGAGGCCATATTTGATTTCAAAGTATAGCAATGAAAACAAGTGTTCAAAAAAGCATCTGATGGCTAGCAATGACTCAGAAGGATGGAGAATGTTGCATTTCAAACACCTCTCAGTTCGTGCTACCCAAGACTCCTATTCACAGCTCAGAGAGAGATGGGGGTGGAGGGGGAAATGAAATTAAAAAACTGCAACAGATTTTGAGCTGTCTGTTTTGTTTTAAACAGCAGCTTTTTAGTTATAATAATTATAATGAATATTTCACAGATGTCCATCAAATTTAATCCATGCAAAAATACCTACCTGGGTATACACAGAAACTGAGGCAACCATGGTGAGGGATGAATTTGCCCCGTACTCTAACACATCACTACTGTGCAGGTAAGAACACTGAAGGAGGGAAAAGGAGCTGCTCCATCTGTAAGGGTAACACCATTGTAGGGCATGTGTGGGCAGTTTTGGGGGCTGTCAATGCTATTTTTTCCTGTCAGCAAATTACCCAGTAAATCTCAAGAAATAAGCTTAAGAAATTCAGTACAGACTGTGGACAAAAGCCTTTGAGCATCCCTGAAGCCATTCTGATAATTTATGTTGAAGGATTATGAAAAAAAACTGCTGTAGATATCTGCTCCTCGTAAGAGGTCACCACAAAAAGAACAGTGAAGGGTATCAAAGACTCAAATAATGATGTCACCTTCCTCCCTGGATCAGAGCTGAAGCTCAGGGAACTTTAGACCATGAGGATCTTTGAAGCTTTATTTGAGGAACCATAAGAAGAAAACTGTCCTTTTCCCAGAGTTTGCTGTAACTTGAAGTTCACCAACTGCAATACAGAGAAAGATTGCCCAGTCACATCCCTTCATTCACCTCTCACAATTTACCAGCTGTATTAAAAACTCTCAGTGGCCATGACCAGCCTCACCTGGGGTTTCTCTCCACATCTGTGGACCTGGGAGCTTTAATTAAACTCAGTTCAGGGCCATCAGTCCCTGATGAATTATGGAGATGTTTGTCTCAGGTTCAGTTGCAGCCTATGGAGTTTTTGGGTCTGCAAAGTCAGAGGCTGACTCCTTAGCTTTGTCCCCATGTACTATGAGTAGGTATTTTATTCTGGATTAGTCAGCTCTAGAAATAATCATTCAGCTTATACCATTCTTTTGGAAAAGTTAAAATGAAACTGATCTATTTGCTTTGAGAAATATTTGTGAAGGGCTATTGAAAATACAGTATGTCAATAGCTGATGTTGAATACTGAGGGGAAAAGTAGGGTTTATGTTGCCAGTTAAGGAGCTCATACAGTACAAAGGCTCACACATGACTTCTGTGTAGGTGTTCTTTCCTAGGTTATCAAATTTTATTTTCCTGTGAAATTCATAGTTAGTTCTTGGGAAATGTGGTCCTCTGGGGGATATATGGGAAGTTTTGGCTTAACTGAAGTCTTAAAGGGCAAAACTGGACAGGAGTGATGAGGGAGCTAATAGGGTACTCTCCAGGTACACGAGAAAGGAATAAAAGCAGTGATGGAAGTGGTAAAACATGCAGAAATATTGGCAAACTTTACACGGTCAATATTAGCATAAAACTGAGAGATGCACAGAATCTGCTCCAGCTTCTTTTCCTGCAGAGATATTTGTAAGCAAATGAGCTCCAGTGTCTCTCTGCAGCGTCACCCTAAACCACTCATTTACAGTGTGAAGTCTGAACGCTTCTGCAGCAGCTGCAACCGCTCAGCCCAGAGAGGCTGAGCTCGAGCATCCCAGACAGCGAGGCTTGGATTTTCTGAAGCTTTACAAACCTGCACCTCCCGCTGATGGAAAAAGCGAACTGCAGGCACTCAGATTCGCTCCTAGAGCCTTCCATTTTCTCTCCTGCCGCAAACTGAGTTGCAAGGATGTTGTCGGCAAACGTACCTTTTGATTCTGTAATACCTCCTACCTGTGACTTACACAGCAGCATGTAGCAGACAGAGCAGGAAAAACAAAAGGAATTTCACAAACTGGAATAAATAAGAAAAATTTATTTCCTTCTATCTTAGAAAAACTGAAGATGTGAGCAAAGAAAAATAAGGGGGATGAAACATTTCCTCCTCTCCCCTCCACCCCTTGCTATAAATATTTCTGAATGTACTTTAACATGAATCCCTAAAAATGCATGTGGCCAAGCATATGTGTGTTACTATGTATGGCTATCAACATAACGACAGTTGTGTATGCTGATTTTGTCACCTCATGCAAATAGGACTCCCAGTTTAGTTAGCATAATTAGAAATAGACGTTTGAGAGCTGGATTCTGTCCTTCACTCCTTGCCCTTGCAAAAATAACACATCTAGTCCTCAGAGGGAAAAAAGAGGCAAAAAATGTGGAATGCAATTAGCTTATGAGTCTCTAAGTTACTTGCAAACTGTTTCTGCTGACTCCAGGTAGTGTGACTGTTTAGAATATTTCACGTGTGGGTCTTGAAGTAGACAATTCTGGCATTTTGGGTTCCTAAAAATTGTTATAAACACAGGTGAGAATTTAAATTGAGTGTTTAAAGTTCCAAAAAGAAACAGGCCTAGGATTGTCATTGTCCATACTAATACCACATGATACAGCTGATCAATAGTTAAAATTATTAACTAAAATAAGCCTCTTAAATTGCCATAACTATATAAAGCTGCCTATAGAGATAGAAATTGCTTAAGTATCTATTTTATAGGTACTTAAGTGCTACTATAGTAGCAATGGTACCATAGTAACATCATTGATCTCTTGCAGTATCAGTTGCTCAGAAAATAAAAGTTGTTTTCTAATGCTCCTGTTAACTGAAAAACCTATTTGAAAGAAAAGCAGCCTTTAATTTTTGAGTTTTCAAATATAAAGCTTTCTTTTGTAGAACAATGTCATGAAATGCTTCTTCATCTTCTGTACTTAAACTGAATTGGTGTGAAAATTCCTTAAAAAGAGGTAAAAGAAGTTAAATCTAGTGTATAGGACACTAGGACAGTATTATTGTTTGTATGATTCCCCAGAAGCCAGAGTATACATAAAAAAAAAAATAAGCTGAATGTTATACTCCATTAAGAATGGGATCTGCAAATGGATGTGAGTTTATATTAATATTTTAAGAGCAACAGAGCTGAGTTCTCTGTGCTTTTTGCATCCAGTGAGATGTCACAAAATAGCTCCTGGTATATATTTTACTTTGTGAGACTGAAAGTTAGTAACAGGAGCTGATTGAACATGTGGTAAAATGCATCTAAAAACTGTATCTTTACCTACTGTGGGCCTGTCCTGCCCATCAAGAAATACCAGGAATAGGTTTCTAGAACTGTATTACAAAGGATGAGGGAAAACATGCTTTAATGCACAGATCAGTTTGGTTTGAAATGTTGTGTGAATCCAGTCATCCTCCAAATAAACCAGTCATGGAAGATATTGTAATTCCAGTATCTAATATCAGCTGTTAAGAGCATGTCTGGTGAAACATGACCCATTCTTTCAATACACCGGCCCCTAAACTGTGAGAAGAAAGTACTTTAAAGCTCCATATGCTTTTTCTCCAAGAAGTTTCTGAGGCTTAAATACATTATGGTGAGAACTAGTTATATCCTGGTGAAATGGATGAGTAATAACACCATCCTTGCAGATTGCAGAGGAAATTGTGGGCACTGCAGTATGTTGGTGCTGTCATAGGCACTGAGAAAACTTGGGTTCTCAAAAGTGATGTGGCTTCACCAAGGGTTGCATACCAAGTCTTTTTCAAAGCCAAAATTAAAACATAAAAGTGCACAGTGCAGTCATATGCTGGAAATTAGAAATCTCTGGTTATCTGCATGCCTGATCCAGTCCCTGGAAAAAATTCCTATAGCCCAGCAAAAACTTGGCTGTATAATACAATCCAGCTCCTGAATAAAAACCATTCATATGCTGTCCTCTTATCTGCCAACACATTTTATAACCCTAATCTAATCATACAGAGGTGAAGTGCAGGTTGCCTTATAGTCATGATCCAACAACTCCACTGACTATAGTCTCTGCATTGCAGGATACTTTCTGGGTCATTCTCTTACCTTGAACTTCTAAATCCTATTCTGTTTCATTCACTCCCAATGCCAATGAGGCACTCCCAAGCCTAGGGGATGCATGGGCTGGTTTTGAGTGATGATGCTGTAGTCTGCATTGTGGCTCTTCTTAAGGTTCTGGTGTATTCTCCCATTATGAGCTGCATTTGCCACTGCACACTGAATAGTGAGTTGTTTAATTATTGAGATGTTCCTTACAGGAAAAACAACTGTCAGTGGATGGAGGTCAAGGTCTTCATACCAGTGGTCACTGGGCACTTGACAGCACCTTTGGGCTGTCAGCCTGACACACTGTTTTGTTGCTTGTAGGGAAAGAAAGGATACTAACCCAATTTTCTCTAGTTCTCTTATCTCTCTGTATGAGTTTCAGACTAAATGGTGTGATTACCTGAATCTGGAGCTTTCTCTTCTGTATTCAATTAAACCCTCTCTGGTATGTGTGATGTTCACATTTGGACATAAAGGCATGTCTGAAATCAGTCCTTGGGTTGTAGGTTGGTGGAGTAGCACGTCTTTCTTTACTTCCTATAGCCCTAGTCCTGTCTTGTGTTGTGCAGGCACAAGACTAAATCCATGTCCAGATTTGTTCAAGGCAGTAGACCTATGGACTATTTATAAGCTCAAAAATGTTGTTTATTAAATGATTTCTATGTAGGACATCAGAAAGAAAAGCCCAGTCTATGAGGGGAGCCTCTAGATTATGTCAGAACATAAAATCTAACAGTGAAGAAAGTTACTTGCATGTTTCATTAGTATGGTGGTTTGTAGATTTCCAAATGTACCATACAAATACTTACAAGAGCTTTAGTTGTAGAATTAAGAACAGAGGACATCAATTTCAGATTTACAGTTATCTATACAACCTGAATTCTGCCTTCCCATGGTCTGGCTAATTTATGCCCTGGGATCATAAGACTGATTAACCCTTGTACCCACTGCTGCAAACCAGCCAGGCCAGTGGCTGCTCTAACAGCACGATTACAGGAGCAGAGGATGAACTATGCAAAATGATTTTTAAAAGACTCCATGCGTGGTTTTTGCTCCATGTGTGTGTTCCCTAGGATGACATTTAAGTTTTCATGCTTAACAGGAAAGCATTTTCTCTGTGTGCAGACAGCCATAAAGGATTCTGGACATGAATAGAGCCCATCATTGATTAACGTGAATGGTCATCTCCAAATTGATTATTGTAAAATCAGGATGGTATAAAAAGGCCCAAAGGAAAAATCAACATATGTTGCTGCACTGAAAATTATTAATGATAACTGTATATCACCAATAACAGTCTGTGTTCAGCTTACAATGCTTTCAGGTAAAAATCAGTTCCAAGGACTTTAATGAATCAAGTAGTCTTTATTGGCATGAATAAAAAGACTATACAGTAAATTATTTCAGGATGGATTCTCTGGAATAGCAAGGAGCACAAATGCATCTTTATCCTTGTGAGGTCTATCATAAGAAGAAATCATAGTCACATTATATTTTCATAGAGAGCCTGTGTGTACTGAAAGCACTTAAAATTAATTTTGCTGTGGAAAACAGGCCCTGCAGGAAAGGTTTTGCTGCAAACCCACCCCCTGCCAAAAAACAAAAACAAACAAAAAAAAAGGGGGGGGGGAAACACGGACCTGCTAGAGAAGTCACCTCAGTCTACAGCATATAACAATATTGCAGAAGTCCCTGTTTTCTTCCAGGTTCTCATGATAAGCTTGCCAAGATGTGACCACAGCAAATGGCCAGAGACTGTTTTGGGTTTTTTCCATCTTCTCGGTGAGATGGTTCCCAAAGATTCCCCTGGACTATTTAAAAAAAAAAAAAAAAACAAACAAAAAAAACACAAAGAGCAGAAAGCCCACGCTGTTGGATGCCATCTGCTCCTCCTGTGCAGCAGTTTATTCCATTCCCTGCCCAGCCCTGGGCAGATGGTGTCCATTCCCTCCCAGCCCTCTCGAGGGACAGGGGACCTCAATGCCGCCTCTGCGCGGGGAATGAGCGATGGAGGTGCTGCAGGCTGGGGCGACCTGAGAGGAGGCTCCGGGGGTGATCCCCAGCCCCGCGGGGGCGGCCGTGTCCTGCAGCCCTGCCCAAGGAGCTGCCTCCCGCCTGGGTTGGGCCGGGGAGCGGGGCCGGGCAGGTGCTTGCTGGCCCCGGCGGGAAGATGGAGGCGGCGGGCGGGGAGCGGTGATCGCCGCGGGCTGCGCCGTGAGTGGCGGCGGGGCGAGGAGGCGAAGGGACGGGAAGCGGCTGCGGGTCCCGGCGCGGCCCCGCCGCGGGGAGCGGGACGGGCTGCGGGAGCCGCGGGCAGGGGAGGGTGGGAGCGGGTTTTGGGAGGTGGGGTTTGGAAACCTCCTCCACAGGCTGCCGCTTGCGATGACCCCGGGGGGAAGGAGGAGGCGGCAGGGGGGGATCGGCTCAGTGAATGAATGGGCGGCAGCGGCGGCGGCTCCTCTGCTCAATGGCTGCTGGGCTGATACGCGCCAGCCCCGCAGCCGGTGCCTCCCTCGCCCTCCCGTATTTTGTCTCAGGCTCGCCTCGCTCGGGGCTCCCCAGACATGTTCAACCAGCAGCAGTTCCAGCAGCAGCTGCTGCAGCTCCAGCACCTCCTCCAGCAGCAGCAGCAGCACCATCACCACCCTCCGGCGCAGCAGGGAGGCCGGTAAGCGCCACTACGCGAGGCCGGGGATCCGCGGCCTGTCCCGGGGGACCGCTCTCCTCCGCCTCCCTGCACTCCGTCCCTCCTCGCCGCGGCGGGGCTGCTCTCCCCTGGTGGGGAAGGCGACAAAGGGAGGCGGGCAGGGGTTGGGGGGCGCAGGCCTCGATCGGGGCAGAGCCTGGAGGCACCGAGGGGGCCGGGGGTGTGCGACGGAGGGCGGCGGCCCGTGTGGTGTCTTGCCGTGTTCCCTCTGCGCTCCGGGGATCCCTGTCCGCCGTCCGGAGCTGGTGTCCCCGAGAGCCCGTGGGTGACCCGGGCAGCCCGTATAGGAGCCGGGGGTGGATGCTCCGAGCCGAGCGTCGCCCCTCAGGGCGGGCAGGGCAGCCGGGGCTCAGGGAAAACGCCTTCTCCTGCAGAAACAGCACTCAGCAGAGCCACCCTCAGCAAACACGAGCACTTTATTGTTTTATTGTTGAACTTAAACTGTCTATTTATTTTCTTTCTCTTTCTGGGTCTGCTGGTCTGGGTGTGATGATTTAACTTATTTCTGCAGTGGCACCAGCGCTTAGGCTGTGGCTGAGCACGGTGGGGCAGGGAGGGAATGAAGAAAATTGTGTTTTGTTTGTGAAAGGAGGAAGGATATTTGCCCGAAAATAACCACGGTTTTCCTAAAAAATGCAAGATGTAAAACAACTTGGATAGGAGCAGTTGTCCCCGATGAGCTGAGATTTGTAGAACCAGCACAAATTCTCTGAAATTATGCATTTATTTTCAGTTACTATTATCTTTAAAACCTTATTATTTGCAAATTCAAAGCAATGGCGTGCAAATTTAGGAAGAAAGTTAATTTGTTATTTAAGGAATTATTGTGTTACTTTATCCTTATAAGGCATTTTTCTCTGAGGTAAGCGTGGGAATTTTTCTGTTTTACTAGAAATATGAACCTGCAAATCTTTTTACCATTTTTATATGTTTTATGCTATAAAAAAAAAGCTGCACTTAAAATGCCAGTAAGGGGCTGACTGCTAGATAGCATGGCTGCATTTTACACCTTTAAAAGTATGATTTTTGTGGTATAAATATCTCAGCTCAGAGACTGGAACAATCTAGAGCAGCAAATGTGAAGATGAGCTGCTGTGAATTCTGTTAAAGGGGTTGGGTTTTTTTGTCAGGGTGGATATTTCGATCCGTGTTTGTACCTCTCTTCAGCTCTGACAGATTTAGCTGTGTCAGCAGCGTGCATAGAGGTGGGCCTGACCTTGCAATCGCCTGAAGAAGTGCCTGCCAGTTTCCTCAGACTTTTCTCTCATGTCTGCTCCACCCTCCTTAGAACTGGAGAGGTCTCTGCTGCTTCTTCCTCCTCGTGTTTTAAATATGAAGGCCGTGGTTTATTTTTCCATCTGGTTCTTGCAGTTAGGGGGCACCATTGACAGTTCTGACCTGTCTGGCTCCGTGTGGGAGGTGTTGATTTTGGGAAAATGAGCTCTAAGCTACTGCGAAAACTCCCTGGTTTTTAGAACTTTTTTGTTGTCGTGTTAAATGTAGCTGCTGATCTAGATCACTCATTTCTCCTGATGGGTGCTGCATAATTCTGTAGAACCGCAGTCAGCTCCTGGGCTTTTTTTATGCTGCTTGGGAGGCTCTATGTGGGCTTGGTGCTAAGGAGTTGTCTCTGACCTCAAATTCTTTGATAGACAATCTGTCAGCTTTGGAAATTCCAGGAGAGTGGGGGAAAGAGAATATAGTGCCAGTGCATGGTGTCTTTTCATACATGTATATCAACCTTTCAGCTATTTGCTCCTGTTCTATGCTTGCTAGGCTCCTGGATGGAAGGGTACAGTTTTTATTGGGTTCTCATGATTGATGCCTTCTTTTCCAGGGGTTTGCCGCCACCGCAGCAGCAACAGATGCTGAGCTTACGGGCAACAAATCAGCCATCGCTGCTCAATGCCAATCCTATGCTTCAGCGGGCCTTACTCATGCAGCAGATGCAAGGTACTGTCGTTATGGGAAACGCTTACTTACTGGAGTTATTTAATCATCCTCTTGGACTGAAACCATACCATGGCTATTTCCTGCTGAACCAGTGCAGTTCTTGTACTTGGCAGTTCCGTTTGTTGTCTTCTTTCTTTTCTTTTTTTTTTTTTCCTCTTCTCTTTAAATTAGTCCGTAGTTCTCAGAACCGAGGTTCTTCAGTTGTTGAAAATCACATGTGCCCAACTGTTCACAACTGGGAATAGTTCTAGGAGATATCAGGTTAGATACTAAATACATGCCTTCCCTTTTAGGCTTGATGGAGCAAGTATTTTTTTCATCAATAGATGTAGATAAAATACTGAGATTTTGATTATTTGGCTGTCTTTCTTGGTAACAAGGTTAGGGCCATTTATTTAATTATCTGTTACATACACAGTAACCTTATTTGCAGTAGATACTTGTCTTTGTCCAAATTTAGTGTAGTGCAAACAAATACTGAGATAGAAGAAGGTTTGTGTGTCAATTGTATTGTGAAATTTTGATTCCCTGAAATTACTGTAATTTCTATGCTGGTTAATATCTCTGTCTTTCCATTATTGTGCTTCCACAAGGGGATATTCCTTTTCTTTTTGTGTTTTCAAAACAAATTTATGAAGCTGCCTTAATAATAGCATTACTAATGTAAAGATAGTAAGAATAAAGGTGTGTTTTTATTTTTTGCTCATGTCTTAACCTGACAGTTCTTTTCAACACAGCAAATCAGTACCTGGGACAGTTTTCAAGTGCCTAATCTAGATTAATGCCTGCAATTTCTACCTTGCCTGTGAATCATGCCCAGATGTGAAGACAAAAGATTTATTCTGCATGTCGTTAACTCTCCTTTTGTTCTCTCTTGCCCATTTAACGAGAGGGCTCTCTAGTGACTCCAGTGGCTCTCCACAGATTTCTCTCAGGTTGAAGGGAAAGTGACAGTGAGAAAGGACAAGCCATGCTCTGAAGATTGATGTACACATATCATTGTCAGGAAAAATTGTGACTCCAGCCTTCATTCAGCCATGCTCCTTCTAGATATGTTTGCAGTCAGCTGACGTTTTTCCCTGAATCTTTAATTGAGAAGTTGTATTTAAATAGTGTGCCAAGGACCTGGGGCTAATTAGATAGAGCAGGATAAGATATGTTAATGAATACTTTACATGCACTTTGTCTTAGTGTTGCTTCTCTTCACCTCTCCACGAAATTGTGACCCCTCTCAATAACCTATCTCAGGTAGCCACAGGTAACATGGAATATGGTTGCCAATGTCCAGTGTAGTCCTTTCTAGTGATATGAATTTTTTGGTCATTCAGGTTTGGGTTACATGTTTGAATATCTGATGCTGTGCCATTTCTCTCCCTGGGAAGCATCAGCATAAATTATTCATTGGCTGTGTGTGGCTTCAGCAGTGGGAATAGGAAAAGATAAATACTTCAAATTGAAACAGATGTGTAGTTCTTTAAAGGTACCAAACCAAGACCAGAAGATAATTTCTTGTGTTAGATTTATTTTTTTTAATATAGCTATGCCCTTTTACAGTAAGGGATTATATATGGGAAGTAATAATAGACCAGATTGCTTTTGAAGACAAACACAGAGAGTACTTCCTATTGTGTTGCAGATTTTTAACAGTAGCTTCGTTTTTCAGATGTTTGCTTCCAAACTTTGCTGCCCTGTTTTGACAGCAGCTAAAAGGCTAGAGTATGCACTAATTCAAGTGAGAGAGACAAAATGGCAATTTAAGTCCAGGTTCCCTACATGATGGATGGTTTCTGAGGGTATAGCTGAGGCATCTGGGCCCCTCCATTCTGTCACTGCTGAAATGGGGGTGACAAGGACTGTCTTCAGAAGAAATTTTTGAGACTTGATTAATAGTCTTTGGATGCTGAACTGTTCAGAAGGCAGAGCATTATAATTGGAAATGGCAGAGTCTCAAGTGTCAGAGTTGAGGTTGACATGTTGAGCTTGCATGACAATCAGGTGGCAAAGAGGACTGTGGGATTTATTTTTTTTAAAAGTTAGGTGTCGTTTTAAATGAAATGCTGTTACTGGCTTGTGTTAAAGAGCTCCATGCTATGGTGTGGGCAGTCAGCTGCACAAATGTGGGGTGAATTTTCCTTTTTTTACAGAGAGTTTTCATAAAACGAGACCTTGTTTGTCGTAAACATGAGCACTAATTTGTCAGATCAAATAATTGCCCTAATGATCTTTGCCTGGAGTGACAATTATAATTAAATAGCTTGATCCATAGTAATGGTTGCTATCATGTAAAATCATTCTGTGTGCTGAAGAGGGTAAAGCACAGAGCACCAATACAGTACCCAGTAAAAGACTGGGTCATATGTAGAGGAGCCCTTCCCTTCTACCTGCTGCTTGTTCAGGTGGAAGATTTTCTCTCTGCACAGCGCAGGGTGGTGAAACGCTGTGTTTGCATTTATAGGAAACCTGCGTGGATTTAACATGACAGCGCCAGCACTGCAGCAGTTCTTCCCTCAGGCTACAAGACATTCCCTCCTGGGACCACCACCTGTTGGGGTCTCCTTAAAGCCAACTCGGCTGGGCTTCCCCAGCCTCCCATTCCAGCGGCAGAACCGGACCTTTCGTAAGGTGGGATTGTGGTTTCCAAGTGCTGGGGGGCTTTGTGCTCCTTTTACACTTGCAGCTGTTGACAGTATAGTAGGTGGAGAACAAAGGAAAAGGGAGAGAGCCTTACAAAGAAAATAATGTTTTACGCCATGCTGCTGACATGGAAATGCAGAAATCATTCCATCCCAAAGGCTTTTGTGGTCCATATTTACATTTATGATGCAAAGGTTTCTTGTCACTACTTGCCCAAGAGAGAGAATTCCCCATGATAGAGCTGTTTAAACCTAAGATATAAAAGGAGCCTTTAGAAGTATCAGCTTAAAAGTAATTACAATGGAAGAAATCCTTGCTAAGTGCTTTGCTGTTCCAAAGCAGTTTGTTGTTCTCAAACAACTTGCTCCTACTATGGACACTCTGCTTCTTTGGGCTGTTCTCCCACTTTTTAAGATCAAAATCGTATTTGTCCCAGTGGATTTTGTAAAATCTACAATTCTTGTTTTGTAAAAACCTTTCTCACTTTCCATCATTAAGAACTCTTTTGTATCCTGGAAATGTTTCTTGGGTTGACTGCTACTTGCTTCCTCTTAGATTAGTTTTGGCATATTTCATCCCATTCTGTCAAAAAGATGTAGTGGATTAGGAAAACTCACACTCTTGGACTGTCCTTCAGAGTCAAAAGAAGGGGGATTATTTTGGACTATCCTTTTCCCTGCCCATGCACCTCTTGCCAGAGTTCCTCTAATATGATCCTACCCTCTGCAAGCAGCTGGATTTCCTACAGCTGCTGCTAAAAGCACTGGGGACATGTCCTGGCTGCCTGTGAAACTGAAATGCTTTGCTCTCTTTGACCATGTAATCTTGCCTTAGGCAGGGCAGTCCATTGTAAGCCATCTATTCCTTTCCATTATCACATGCTGGAATTCCTGTTCCTGTCCCACAGTAAAACTCTGGTGTTCTAGGTAGTGTGTGTTAAGGACTAAGAGCTGGCAGTGACTCTCTCTGCCCATTGCAGGACTTCCAGAGGGTTCCTGACAGGAAGCGGGAACTAGATCCTGGTTCTTCATCTCAGACACAAGGTGATGAGAAAATGGAGATTCCAGAGGGAATGCAAGCAGGGTCAGAGCAGAACAATTCCTCACCATCCACAGGTAAGAGGGGGCCTGTAGTGAAACAACTGCTTGCAAATATGTTAAACTTCTCTTGACTGGTCCTGCAGCAAAAATTGGAGGTGACTTTAGGCTTAACCAGATATGTTTCTCTCTAATTGTAAATACTTAAAACTGCATGTGCTGGCCCTCTGCTGTGTGCTTCATGTACTACTTTAACCTGAATATTTTTGATTTTTTTATGAGCCTGCTCCATTTCTCTTGCATGGAAGCCTCTCAGAAGTCCCTTTGACACTGAGCTCTGTTTAAGATGGGGGGGGGGGGGGGAAACTGGTCTGAAATTAAAGATTCCACACTGCCTTACCCATGCTGAAGTCAACATCTCATGCAGCCAAACACATCAAGCAGAACCAGTTACAATCAGTATGCTAAGGAAAAGATGAGTTGAAAGTCCTGGTGCCCCAGTTGTCAAAACAGAAACTGCTGGCACTGAATATCTTAATGTCAGATACAGTACAGATGTGGGAATGTCATTTCTGACTGGAGAGTGCGTGATTTAAAACTGCAGGCTTTGATGAGGTTGTGACCAGGGAATATGCAGTGGTGAAGATTGTCTTACTAACTGGTTGCTGTCAGGTAGATGTGCCTTTTTGGCTTATATTAATGTTCCCATGATCATGGCTCTTGTCACTTAGGTACAGGACTGAGAGCCACTTAGTAGATATGAACATAGATTTCTTTTTTTTGACCAACACCTCATATAGTGACATTGCAATAAAACTCAAATATTTGAGGTCAATATCTAACCTTGCCAGAGCAGCTCATAAATTTAGAATAAGCAAGTATTTAGTATTATTTGCTCTAACAGAGCCTCATTGGCATTTGCTATTCCGATGTGGAATATGCTTAAGGTGGCACGGTCTCTTTTGCTAAGGAAATCTTCTGTGTTTCTGCAGAGCCAAGAACTCCAACAGAGTCTGTGTTGAACACTGAGCCTGCAGCAAAAAGACTGAAGAGGTATTTATTGAATGGGGTATTAAGATAGTTACTGAGTTTAAAATTATGGTCTAATTTTTTTTCTGATAATTAGGGCTGTATACTCCATTGGCCTGATGTCTAGTATGTAAGAGGTATTTCAGATGCTTGTGAACAGTTCAGAAAATCTGAACGTGGTGTTTGCTGAGATACTGGGTGTTGTGGGGTCTCTGCTAGGGGATCCAATTATGAGAATGAAAAATGAGAGATGCAGCTCATGTAAATGTGCAACAAAGCTGAGTTTGCTCGTGTATTCTCCTGCCAGGATCCTTGTAAGAAGCATAGAGGTTCTATTCTATTCTGGTGTATTTGTCTAAGTTTCTTCCCTAAATGTCAAAAAAGTGAAATGAACAGAAAGGGAAAGCCTTGGAATATGTTAGGTTACAGTAGGTGTAGGAGAAGGTAGTTTATTTTGAGAAATGGTAAAGGGAATCAATGCTCCCTAGTATCCAAGCCTGTATCCATGAGTGTTGAGTTCTGTATCTCTTCTGCAAAGGTTGCCAGTATCTCTGTCTGCTGGGTAAAAATAGACAAAGGCAATCCTATTATCCCCCAGGGATGCACGGCAGGCTGGCCTTGGCAGGCCCATCCCGGCTCTCCCGGCCTCCCGAGGGTGCGGCAGGGACAGGCAGGGCTGCATTGCCATCTAGTGGGAAGGCACCTCGCAGAGTTCCCGGTGCCATCTGCACCGGGCTGCTCCTCTCCCAGAACTGTCACCCTTGGCTGGTGTGGAGGGAGAAGAGGAGGGAGTGAATACAGATTTCTGTAGGCACTGACTTGAGAATTCTCCAGCATATGTTAACGACGATGAGTCAGGACTCCTGGGTCCTCTTACCTTCCCTGTTAGGCATTCACCGCCTGCTTTTGGACAAGTTTCCTCACTTTGCTTTTCCCATCTGTAGATTACAGATTAATGGATAGCTTTAGGGAGAATATTCCAGGATTACATGATCAAGGTAATATCTGAACATCAAAGTAAAACATTAAAGAGTGATAAATACTGTGTGCTTAGGGACCGTTGTGAGTTATGGACTCTGATTAGCAAGAAAGTGAATAAATTCAATTAAAGCTAGGTCTAATACATTTGAGTGTATGCTTTGTTAATCTGTTTGCCAAAGCTAATTTAATTTTAATTACATTAATATTTAGCAGGTTATTAATCAAAGTCCTATTACATGCACTGAAAAGAAGAATCAAGTTTGAGGAATGACAGCTCTCACTGCAGCAAGCCAGCTATTAGGAAAATTCTTTCCTAAGCTGCAGTTGGGGACTGCCAGATTTGATGCATATATTATGGCTGGTATTTACCTAGAATAGATTATTCCTTAGCTTTTTTTGAAGTGTTTCTAGTATCTTCCAATGAACAGATGATGGATCTGTAAAAAAAATCGTTTACTGTTCTCATACTGCCCTTCACAGATGACAAGGGCATTCCCCCATCTATGTCATAAACTTGTGTTTCATGCTTCATTGTTCCATTTCCCTTTAGCTAGGAATACCAGCCTCCTTCTTCATTTCAGGTTTTTCCCACTTCTGCCTTTGCTCCTATGTACCATCTGTACACCTGGAACAACATCCTCATTCCAGTGCAGAAAGCACTCATCATCTTCAAATCCTCCTTGAACACCCACTTCTAGCATGGCATGACAAGTATCCATAGAATACCGTTTCTTCTTTAAATCATGCTCGTGGTGGCTTTTGCTCCCTTAGATCGCTCCTTAGGTTTGCAGTTCAGGCTGCAAATCCTCTCCCTGAGTGCTGGCACCATCTGTGTGTGGTACCGTTAGCGTGGAGCCTGCTGGTAGCACCTGACAAATAATGGTAATGCCAGTCACTCCTGTTTAATTCGTGTTTGCAGTGCCCAAACCCTGCTGCATATTTATAGCCGTGTAACCCAGTTCCATTATCACTTATCAATCTGATAAATTATGCGGTGTGTGTGTGTTCGGATAACGGGATGCGGTACCTGCGCTATCAGCTGTCCTGCTTGTGCAGAAGGTGCTGCTCCCTCTTGGCAGAAGGACACCAGCAGGTGGGAATTTGAGCCGCCCTCAGAGCAGACAGTCAAGTTATGGTGGAAAGTTGGTCCTGACAGAAAAACAAGGGATAGAGAAAATGACTGCAGAGAACACTTTGTGCCCTCTGGAAGTCAGACATTTATTCTCAATAGTCCCCTCAGAAGCACTTTTCTCCTTAGCAGAGAAAATAATAGCAATAGCAAATAAAACAAAGCAAGGCCCTTTTGATTTGCATCTTGTCAAGTTTCACTTCCCCCACAAGCAGAGCTGTAGGGACTCTAAAATGAAACATGACTAGTATGAATAGAACAGGCAGCTGTGGTGAAATCCCTGTAAAGGCACCATGGAGAACTCCTTCAGTTCTGATAGGTCTCTTCTCTCATGCATAGAGCAGCCACGAGCACTGTCCAAGTATTCCAATTTCCCTACAGGTCACCAGTCACGACAGGGGAGAGCTCTCAGAGCTCTTATTAAGAATATTTCTTGTATGAACTTAATTCCCTTCAGGCTTCTTGCAGGAGAAGTCAGCTAACCAAAAAACCAGTTGTAGCCTTCTTGTCCAAATTATTTGGCTGCCATTTCTGAATCCATTCTAGAACACCCACTCTACATTATTTTTATTTATTTCTGCCAAATTATTGCCTGAAATACCACTTCCAGTAGCTTATTGATTTGGGGTTTAGTGGAGAGTGTGGTAGGTTAGACCCCAGCCTGTGCCTTGGTGTGCCTTTTGAAATGCTTGTCTGTAACATGGCAATTAAAATACTTTTCTTGATATCCTTGAAGTGTGACTGGGGAACCTGCGTTAGAGGATGCCACAGACAGCAAGAAAGCAGGAGCCTCGTGCACCCATGTCCAAGCTGATGGTGAGTTGCTGAACCCTGTGATTTGAACTTTCAGGGCACTCTGTGCTCAAAATGCACCTGTAGGTCGTGTGGGTCTACAGAAATATTCTTCTCCCAGTTGTATAGAATAGGGAAAGGAAGATAAAATCTAGGAGCCAAATCCAAACTTTGTACCCTACTATCTATTACCTGGCAAAGGCAAATGATTTGATGTTTCCATCTTTACTAAGGATAAGGAGAAAGGTTTGTGAAGTGGCTTATGGCCAACAGTGCTGTGAGGAAAGCTCCCTGACTTCACTCACCTGCTGCTTTGTTTTTCCTGTCATTGCTGTTTTGATTTAAAGCTGCTAAAAGGACTCTCCCTTCTTAGGTACAGACAATGCAAAGGAGTACACAGCTGATGATCTCTCCAGAGAGAGGAAATTCTCTGAGGAACCGAAGGCTCCTGAGGTGAGCAGACACCGCTTCATGCAGGGGTGGTGCAGAACATACAACCTCCCCCTCCATCCTGGAGAAGCCCGTTGCCACTGGGAACCAGCTGGCACCCACGTCTGGAGCTCTGTCTCCTGCTGTAAGCTGTTGTCCCTGGCAATAAGGCATAATATGTCTGCAATTAGTGCGCAGTCTGCTCTGACTTGCTGCTTTGGTACCTCTGCTGGCCTGTTCCTTACCTACTGCTGCCTATGGATGGGGCATTCATTAAGATTTTTGTATTCAGCTGGAAAGATGGAAAGCTGAATTGAAAGAGTTACTTAAAACTCCATATGTGGAAGGCCATAGCTAAATACATCTTTCATATTGTTAAAGGGCAAGTGTAAAAAGATTCAGGTGGTGTTAAAAGATGCAACCTGAGAGTCTTTTGCATTAAATACATGGCCCCCATGCTGGATGTTACATCAGGGCTTTAGGCTGTGTGAAGCTGTGAGCAAAGATTTAACCTCAGGTGTGAATCAGACTTGACAGGCTTCCATAATTGGAAGACATTTATTGATGTGATCAAATGTATCATTCTGGCCTTGTCTGAGTTCCTCACTCCATCATCAGGTGTTGTGCTGAGTAGGCTTTAGTTTTGCTGTGGAGAAACATGAGCTGATTGTGTCCCTTAGCAACAATTGTTTGTGGCTCCATTCCCCAGAGACTGGATCATACAGTGGCTGCAGAGGATGCAGAAACAACCATCTGTGCTAGTAGGACTGGTGCTATGACACAGGGATTGCTGATTTAGCAGCTTTGGGAGGAGTGTGTATGAGAGTCCTTCTGATCAGCCTCCTGTGGGTTCAAGCTCAAGTGCATTTTCCTAAAGGGTAAAGAGCTTAGGTGACATACAAAAAGGAGGTGTAATTTTTAGAGTCTTCTACTGAGGGATTGAACTTAATGTTGACTCCGTCTTTTGGCAGGTGTTGAGCTCTGGAGGTTCATTGAAAGTGACTATTCAGCAGAGCAGTGAGAGCAGAGCTATCAGTACAACAGCTCTGAAACCAGGGCACTGGGCCTGTGACGTGGGCACAGCTGATCCCAACCCGGAATCAGTCCTTAAATTCTACTGCTACATTTGCAAGACTAATTGCTGCAGTCAGCAGGTAAAAATGCACAGGTCTGACAGGGATCCAAGTGGTCAAGAGATGGGAATTAGATGGATGACTGTGAAGGGGACTTGTTAGCAAGGGCTCATACTTTAGGAACAAGGAACATAAGAAATGATGACAAGTATGCAGATAAAATAAACCTCTCCTGAGAGCTGGCAAACAACCTGCTAGAGGGAGAATGTGGGTGGATCCACAGGCAGCCATGCTCTTAAGCTTTTATATTTCATTGTTAAACAGCAGTCAAAAGAAAGGAAAGCATAGCTCATAGCTATTATTTTCTATGTTTTGGATACATTTAAAAGGATTTTTCTCCTAACTTCTTTTTCAGAATTTCCAATCCCACATGGCTGGAATTCAGCACCAGCAGCGACTTGGGGAGATTCAGCACATGAGCAATGTTTGTTTTGTTTCACTACTGCCCATGGTGAAACAGCAGAAGGTGCTAGCAGGAAAAGATGGGTAAGTGTTAGTCTGCAGTAGAAAATTCGATCTGAATGTGGCCCTACATGGGTTTTAAAATTCTTCACTGCACCAGGGTGCCTCTCAGTTTTAGGTAAGGTACAAACCCCTCTGGTTTCAAGGGCCTTAATCTCACTTAGGCAACTTTTTATCTTGCTGAAGGATACCAGAGCTGACTTTGACCTGTGTAGTTTTCAATACAGTAGATTAAGTAGGAGACCTGTTTTATCTGGTGCATTTCTGTCAGCACAAGCGAAAGCAACTTATAAGTGGGTGAGAAGGAGAGAAGATAAATCCAAGCCTGTAAAGATAGGAATTGTGAAGAAAACAATGCCAGGGACAGATTGCTAACTGCAGTATTCCATGGAGAATGCAAAGGTGTGACTTACAGCTCTATCTGTTGTCACTTCAGAGAGACCCAGCAGCGGTGGTGTAACACATGCCAGGTGCATTTCACAGGGGACCTCATCAAACATCGCAGGACCCAGGAACACAAGGTAACAGCCATAGTGTGGACTTCATTTTACACTGACCTTTATTGTGGGGGTTAAATGGAAGTGTGTAGCATCTCCTGCTCCCCAGGCAGCAAAGGAAAAGTGACTGGAGGGATGCACATAAAGTTCCTCTAGTAATTCCTTCCCTAAGGACACTGCAGTGCTACCTCCTGCCTCTGGCATTGTTGGAGCTTCCAGTTGTCATAACATGTCAGTATGGCCTGAGGCACCTCTAGTATGTAATTGACTTTTCTTAAGAAATATGATTTATCATACTCACCTAATTCATTGAATGGAGGAATTGGTGGACAACTTCTTTAAGCTAAACTTCAGGCAGGCCAGCATATTTATTGACTTTTAGGGAAGAAGTGCCAGAACACCTATTTTAAGACTCACTTATTTTTGTGCTGCATGTTTTTCATCTTTTTGGTGGATAGAAGTTAGAGAGTCCTTTCTGCTGAAAAGACTATTTTCTTTGTGGTCTCCCAGGATGTGGGGCTGGCTTTGTTTCAAGATTCATCTGCATTCATCCAAAGCAGTGCCTCTTGTGACTTACAGAATTTTCCCTCTTTCCTTAGTTGGCCAAACGCTCGCTTCGTCCTTTCTGCACTGTCTGCAGCCGGCACTTCAAGACCCCTCGCAAGTTTGTGGAGCATATGAAGTCCCCCGAGCACAAACAGAAAGCCAAAGAGGTGATACTGCCTGGGGTGGAGAGCTGTGCAGGTCTGGAAGCAGCTACACTGTAGAGTAGGATAACTTTCTCCTTCCCTGACTACTGCAGGACTGCAAGGAAGATGTGCAGTTCTTCCAACCCTGTTTTAATTTTCATTTTTTGCTGAACTTCAGATGTTAGCACTGAAAGTTAATTGAAAAAGGGAGAAGGTGTTGAATGTGTCCAGAAGTAAGAGAGCTTTATGCCCCTCTTGTAGTCCCTACTACTCATCATATACAGTCTGTCCTGAGTCTGGGCTCTACCTTGGGTAAATGGCAAGTGCAAAGTTGATCTGATCTTTCTTTTCTGTACGTTACAGGTTAGACTAGGAGAGAAGGAGTTGGGGAGCCCAGAAGATTCAGAGGAGTTGATCACTGTGGATGCTGTTGGCTGTTTCGAAGATGATGACGAGGAAGAGGAGGAGGACGAGGGAGGAGCTGGTGAGGAGGAAGACCGAGATGTAGTGCTGATGGAAAATGAGGATTCTGCTGCCAAGCAGGTATGCTGTGCGAGATAAGAAGGAATTACCTATCTGAGAATCTGCTGTGGGATCCTATGACTTAGTTGGTCTTGGCTGGTTGAGCTCAGGCTTTCAAGAGTCTGCTCAACCTTGCATAGCAGTAGGGTGGAACTCTAGGGTTCTTCCAGAACACAGGGTGATGCAGATGAGAATCGGGTAGTATGTGTGAGATACATGAAGGTGTTTCTGCTGTGCTGTACAGCTTCTGCTGTCTTCAGACATTAACCTCATTGAGGAGCACAAAGCAGTATTTTGACATAGTCTCCTTTAACAGCCCAGCAGTAGCTGTGTCTGATAGCAAAAGTGTAGAGGTTTATCTTGACAAATACGTTACCAAGAAGGAGGTACATGGCTAAGCTACTTCAGGCTTGGAGTGGAAGGGGGGATTTTAACCCTTGTAATGAAGTGGTCTGCTGATACTGGGGTTTACATGTGCCCCTAAGCAGAGGCTGTGCAACTCTGTCTCTAGTATGTGAATCCTGTTTTGCTCCCAAGCTTACCAGAAAAATGCAAGAGCCTGGCAATTGCCATAGCTGCAGTAGGCACTAATGTTCTTCTGGTTTTCAGGCTGGGCTGAAGGAAGTGTCTTTGGAGGATTACGAAGGAAGTGAGAAGTATTGTCCAGACACAGCCTATGGTAAGCAAGCAGAGTTAAGCACAAAGGGCCACAGAGCCTTCTCTGGCCACATGCTGTATCTGTAGGGGAGGATGGTCTGTACCTACTGTTATAATGACTTTTTGGGCCACGGTGCTCCAGCATCTGCATTGGACTGATGCATGTCACTGCTGCTGGGAGAAGAACCTCTCCTGGGAACAGGATGTTTCTTTATTACTGTGTGATAAAACATAAGGATGTGATTGATGTTTGTCAACTGCCTTTTGCTTTGAAGACGGATGAGAGCCAGATAAGGTAGGACATAGAATGAGCAGGGCAGGAATACTGAAGAAAGTAGGTAGCAAATGAGGGATGCTCTGGAAAGATGGAGTCGGAAAGCATATTGATTGGAATGCTTTCCAACAGAAATGCAGCTTGCAGAGAGATACTGAGCATCATTGACAGTATCAAACTCTCTGCTAGACCCAAACTGTGCATGTTTCCTCCGCTTCAGAACCCCCACGCTGTACCAAGCAGTTCCTCAGCCGTGCTGCTGGCCTGGTGGGCAGTGGTGCCTCCAGATGGCTGTGTCTGGTCCCCACCCTGTAAGCAACTGACTTCAGACCCTTAAAGGCCACTCGTGTTTGAGGAGGGCAGCTCTGCAGAGGCTGTTTTGTGCCCAAGGAGAGCTCTGTTTACACGAATCTTCCATATCGCTGTAACCTTCCACTATCGTGTGGCAGATGGAATAATGATTCATGCTGTGAATGTTCTCTGCGTGTTCCTCTTGCGCGCCTGCTGTCTTCTGCTTGGTTTGATCCCATTACATTAGATCACATGTTCTCTGTAGTTTTCCATTGTATTCTCTTTTCCCCCCCTTAATGCTCTGTGTAGTTTCTTTGCTCTGGCAGCCAGATTTCTCTCTGAATATCAACCACAGCCATTCCATGGTAAGACGAGATATTCAGCAAGTCATCTTGCAAATCCCTGATTAACAGAAGCAAAGCTTTCCACCTCTACTTTTTTACCCCCATCCCCCTTCTCTTTTAACATGCTTTCATTATTTGAGTTCCATTCAATGTGATCTGTGATTTCCCTTCCCCTCCCGTTTCGCAGGCCTGGATTTTCTGGTCCCCGTCGCAGGTTACCTCTGCAGGCTGTGTCACAAATTCTACCATAGCGACTCCGCTGCCCGGCTCGCACACTGCAAGTCCCTGATGCATTTTGAGAACTTTCAGGTTAGACCCTTTGGCGATTGCATGGCCTGGCATTTGTTACCCCTGTGCGTGTCTCTCTAGTGAATCCACCACGTTAGCTGTCTTGTCTCCAGCTCATTTCCATCATCCTTGGTGTCCATTATGCCATAGCTTTCTCCTGGTGTGCTCTGTCTTTGTCTCCCTTGGCCCTTGTAGATCTAAAACCAGTTAAGTCCTGCTTCCCAGCTACTGCTGCTATCATCTTTTTGCCTGTTTCTGGCTGGGAATCTTCCTCAGAGTGTCTGCTCTGTTTGCTGAACCTGTGGAGTCTGTCATTTAGTCTAGGCCTCTTCCCTGTTAGATTACAGGTTGGTCAAGGTGGGATTGAGCAGGAGAGAGAGGCTGTTCCTCATAAAGAAAGCTGGTGCATATGCATCTCCAGGTGTGATACTTCAAGAACAGCTCCTTTAGCCAAAAGTGTGGGTGTGATTCATCCAGGAAGAGGCCTGGTAAAATCAGATACCTTAGAAATCTGAAAATTTAACATTACAGACTCTTTATGTGATAGAATCTACAAGCTGGTGAGAGTCCATTTGTCCCCAGGGTCAGCCTGCAAGAGGAAGTTTGTCTGTCTGCCTGTCTGCTACCCTTTCCTAGAAACTCCTTAGCACAAAGCTCTGCAAACTGATGCTGTTCCTTTGCTTTTCTGGTTCCACCTAAAGAAGCCATATTGCCCCTTGCTGCTTTCCTATCTAAAGCTTTTCCTACTGGGCTGGCCTGGAATCTGCCTCTATTGTTCTGTCCTTGTTGACTTGGCAGGGGGTGAGGGGCCTGGATTAGCGCTTGTGGAGAGTACGCAGGGCTTGCACTGTTTCTGCCCTGTCCTGTGACCTCCTGTATGGGAGAGCACTGTTCCCGGTCCTTGGCAAGGAGGGAGGCTCCCATATCGACTTTGTCCTCTGCCTGCACCCACAGTCTCCTCCCAAAAACTGTTGTGCTTCCCTACTACCTTTTAAAATAGTGTTTAAAAAAAACCCAAACACACATGCACAAACACACACCCCTAACCCCAAAAAATTCATGGGGTTTTTTTTCTAGTCTTCAGACAGAAGAAACTATTCCTAGTCAGCCATCACTGCCTCCAGGAAGGGGTGGAGTGCTTTAGAATTCTGCCAGCACTCAGAGCAGTGGATTTGGAATGGGAGGAGACCACAGTTGTTCCTTCATGGTTGCTCATCCTCTCCCACTCCTGAAGCTAGTAATTTCAGGAGTGAAGGAATTTGCCTTGCTGTTTTCCTGGCTTGTTTTAGATCAGCATAGAGTGAAACTGTAGCAGCAGTCACTTATGTCACTCTTTTGGCTCATTTAGAGCTGAAATCAGATGCTGTTCAAATGCATGCCAGAGTGACCCGGGGAGTTCATGAGAAGAGTCCAGACCTACTTATCTGCAGGCAGATAACTATTATTCTTGGCTGCCTGGGTGCCTTGGGGTTGTCGCAGTCTGAGTTAAATCACTGCCAGTTGCTGGGATATTATCAGCAGAGTAGCTCAGCAGAGGGTTTCAAAGCAGTGAATTGTGTTGAGACAACAGCATCATTCTGGACACCAATTTGCATGCCTGCACCTGCTTAGGTTTGGGTACAGTATTACTTGACTGATCCAATTCCAGAGTGAGATGATATTGTTCATATCCCACAGGTTGAGGACAGAGGAAGATCAAGTCTGCAGCAATAAATTGAATTACAATGTAAAGCTGCCTGTCAGATGTGCTGCAATTCCACATTGCAGACTGGTGAAAGCCCTTGTGCTCGAAATTGTTTCTTTAAATTGTCAGGTGTAATGCTAGTGCCAGGTCAAGGAACCCTTCAGCAGGCAGCTGAAAGGGAGTTGATTATGAAGGGAACTGCTGTGGGAAAAGAGGGAACTTCAGCTTGTTCCTTTAGGTCATGCTCTGTCTGGGCATTGAAGACTGGGTTATGTCTAACACTGCTATATGTTAGCTAGCTACAGTGAGTTGTTTTCCTGAAATCCAGTCTAGAACATGCGTAGTAGCTGTTTTAATCTCTTTACAGACCTCTACTGGTTCATCATGATAGTGAGTGCAAATGAGTCATTTTATTGATGATATGCTTACCTTTACTCTGTGGAAAACCTCAGTGACTTGTAATGAGATATAACTGATATCACAGCCTTCCTGTCAACAGTTCCACTGACCGTGCAGATTGTATCAACAGAGTGAAGAAATACTAAGCTTTCAGCTTAAGCCTTGCTTTGGCTGATAAACATTAAATCACACTAGTAGCTGAGGGCTGTGCAGAGCCTCACATGCCCAGGGTACATGTCCTGGCAGTAGCTGAAGCAGGAGCTGTCACTTGTACTGTTACATCTACAGAGTCCTGAGTCTGACTGAGATTAACAGTTGCCAGATCATGATTTCTGTCTCAGGAGCCAGAGGTCTGCCATGCACTTGCTCAGCATTAAGTAATGCAAGAGGGACTTCAGTTTTTAATATCACTTTTCCTCACAGGAGCTGACCCTTCTCTGTTGAGAGCCTCAGCAGCCAGGCCAGGAGCTGCTGAGATCACTTGTGCCCCTGCCACTCACCACTGTTTTTGTACAGGTGTTCCTGGACCAGCTGCTGCTTTGCTGCAGTGACAGGAGCTGAGCTGGGCTTCTCTCTCACGTTGGTTTGTTTGTATTTGCAGAGATACAAGGCAGCAAGGCACCGTGCCACAACTGCCTATCCCGAAGCTCCTTTGCATTCCCAGGGCTCCAGCTCCCAATTGCTGGATGATCCAAAACAGCCTCTTGCTACAACAGCACATACCAGCAAGAAGATGAATGATGATGGTGGGATAGATAAGGAGGGCACGGAGCTGTCAGCCCTGCAAGAACAAACTTCAAGGTCTCTGGAGGGTAAGGGTGAGCTGGCCACCTCTAGGCCAGAGGGCAAGAGCCTGGCCAGTGTGACTGATGATGTGTGTGGTATCATGGTTGTAGAAGAAGAAAGTCTACAGGAAGAGAACAAGTCCACTGCCAGTAGTGCCGACTGCCTGTTCTCTGAGGAGAGCCACACCGTAGGGGAGTCACTGGGACGTGAGGAAGAGGCCAACACAGCCAGGCAGAGGGCAGACACAGACGACCACCAGGATCCAGGGAGTGGAGGAGGCTTAGGACAGGAGGCAGCAGATGCAGGCCAGGAGGCAGCAGCAGAGCCTTCCTCCCTCGCCAAAGGTGAGACAGCCGGTCTCACCTCTGCTGGGTGCAGACGCTCTTCCAGGCGCAAACCCAGATAGAGTGGCCTTAAAGGAGAGCCCTTTACATATGATATTTGCTGGAAATGTTTATTTTCTGAGTCTTTTAATAGAGCAAAACCTTCAACTTTACTGCTGTTTTTATTTTAAGAATAAATAAGCCTGGCTTTAGCGTGTCTAATACAGGATAGTGTTGCTTATTACTTGTACAGTTGGGATACAGCAGTTATGTGGAAAGACTAAGGCTTGAACCTGAAAGAAGATGGTAATGGGATTTCCACAGGGGACAAACTTCACGGAGTGATGGATGCAGACATAAGAATTCTTTGTAGTTCCTCTCATTTCCTTTCCGGAGACAATGTTTATCTCTTGGGAGACTCTGCTGAATTCTGCTTCTCAGAACACTTTCCTTTCTAAGACACACACTGTTGGACAAGCAGTCTTGGACAAGTCCTAAGCTAGGCAAGAACATGCACCTTGGTCCTTTGTTAATACTACAAGGCTTAATCCAATCTGTTCTCATAGTGGAGACTCTCAGGAACAAATTTTGTTTCAAATTGATTTTAATAAAACAGATTTCTTTTAAATAACCTCTTTAACTTTCAAAAAAACTCCTTTAACTCTACATAAGCAGAACAGTAATTGTTGCTTCCAAAGTGCTGGCTGTAGGACATACTGACAAGACCACAAGGTACAGACCAAACGTCTTGTGCCTTGTCAGAATGTACAAGGAGGGCTCTGCTCTCTATTGCTAATGCTGTGATGGGGGCTAACCAGGCTGCTCTGCCCCTTTCTACACCTCTGTCCTTAATGGCAGCTGAAGGAGTGGTGCAGCTCCCAGTTACAGTGGTCAGAAAGATCACACCAGTAGCTTGTCTTATCTGCTTGGAATGGAGTGGAAGTGTCCAATGATCTGGAACCACGTGCCAATATTTGTACATCACAATTAATGTGACTAAGGGAGAAGCTGTGGCTTCAAGGCAGCAGCTGGCCTAGGCCCTCCCTCTCCAGGGCTGTCATCAGTTAGACTTAAGGACAAGCCTGAAGTCAGGACAGCCCCTGCCAACTGTGCTTTCTGAGGGAAAGGGGGTTGAGCCATAATACTCCTTGCTTGGATTTAAGGAAAAGAGAGCAGAAATAATTTGTCCACTTTGTCAAGAGGGCCTGCCTGCAAACTACCTGCATGGCCTCAGGTTTCCTACAACCAGCTTTAACCAAGTGTGAGTGCCAGGCTTATGTTGGGGAGCAGAAAGAACCAGCTCTCCTATACCCACCCTTGTGCTTCTGCACCCGTCTCACAGCTAAATGAAAACAGAACATGAATGGCAGGATACAAACACAGAAAGGAACAAGTAACAGACACGAGGCACCTCTGCTATTCCAAGTTTTACATTAAATTGGTGACCAGTAACTGTCCCCTTAGCAACAGCAGCTGAGGGTGTGTGGTCAGACTCTAGGCAGGAGGCTGAGATCCCTGCACATCAGCTCCACTGTTCAGCTGCTTGTTCTGCTGCTGGAACTCCAGACGGGTCTGGCGGCTGCACTCCAGCAGTTCCTTCAAGCAGCCGTGTAGGTGATCATTCTTCTCCTCCAGGTGATCCAAGCAGGAGTTGATCTGGTCCAGCATAGAGTTTATTGCTGCATATTCTAAAAGCAAGGGAAATGAGAGGCTGAACAATGTAAATAAATTGTCACTGCAGTCAAAGGAGGCCACGAGAACTCTGGCGAAACATGCCCACAGCATTTTGGCTGTGCCTTATTTACCCCTGGGTGGGTGAAGTGCAACTGAATCCTGCATGTGGTCTGTTCCCTGATCAAATTAGGCCAATGGGAAGCTGTAACACTGGTAACAAGATCTAAGGCAAGGTACCTGGGCAGTGCAAACCCTTTGTGAACACATCTGAGAGCCTCAGATCTCACACACAAACAGCCAACCACAGACTGAGTGCTGACTGCAACGTTACCAGATAAATCCCAAAGACAAGGCAGCCTTTTTAGCTTCCTTTGGAATCATCTTTCCTGATAGTACAGGCATTTTGTCAGCATGTTGCAATGTTTATTTTCTGTGAATTATTTGGATAAGGCTTCCAAGCTGGGATGTGCTTCACTCAGGCCTGGCTGGAGTCAGGCTGCTGTAACAGTGCAGCTGTCATGGCTGTGGCAGGAGGAGGGGATGAACCCAAAGGTGCTGGTAGTGGCACCACTATTTCCACAGGAAGGTAAGTGTTGGGCACCTAGTTCAGACACAGGATTTTCATGCTCTGTTAAGGCTTTGGGTACTTCAGATTAAACCTAGATTCACTCCAGATGATCCTGGCAGCTGGTTCTGTAGGTACAGTTTCTTACCCACAGCATTGTATCAAGTGCAGCGGTTTGTTTCAGCACAACAGCATTTCACAGTGGTGTGTGTTAGCACTGCTATTCAGCTGAAGAGTGCTGTGCTCCTGCAACACTTGTTTTTGGATTGCTTCAAGCAACACCCACACAATCCTGAAGAATAACAAAAACCCAAACTTAAAAGACAAGATAAACTGCTGAGTTTACTCAGGACACCTGGAAGACTGCAGGGGATCCCAGATGGAGCCAGTCCCATGTTCCTTTCTGAAACTGCACAGCTGAGTGAGTGCAGGGAGGCAGAGGTGGAGCTGAGTGTGACCTGTGGGCTGATGTTTGTGAGGATCATGGGTTGCAGGACAGGGAAGGATGCCTGTGTGGGTGGGACAAGCTCACACCTCGCGGGCAGGGGCTGGCTTTTCTCCACCCAGCTCCTCTGAGCCCAGGGTGATACTCAGTGCCTGGAATGCTGGGCTGTGCTGAAAGACATGGAGAGAGGAAGGAGGATGTGGATGTGTTCTGGGCACCCTAGGAGGGTCAGGCTGTGCTGTCCCCCAGACCAGCTCTGCCTCTTTGCCAGGGTGTCCTGGTGCCCCAGCACACAAGGTCCAGGCAGCTTTAAAAGAACTGTGAATATTTAAACATTGATGTCATCTGCATTATTAATAGCTAAGAAGTTTCATTATAAAAAAATAATTACCCTCCTTTTCTTATAACCACTTTGGAGCCGTTCAGAGTGCTGCAGCCTTTAATTCTTTGGAGAATTGTGTAATATTGCATTTGAGCTCATTAATAAAAGTTTGGCCTTGCAGGTATACACAGAGGTGGCATTATGAGCAAGAGCACTGATGATGTTCTTACATTTAAAAATCAATCCCACAAACACATGCTTTCCAAAAAGGTGGCAGTTATCAGCATTTTTAAAACTATCAGCATTTTTCAAGATCTGTGAGTTACAGCTTTTCAATTTGATGCACCATATTCCAGTGAAATGGTGAGCAGATCTCAAGCAGACATGGTAACTACTTCTGGCAAGGACCATTCATCAGCTTGGCAAGAAGTCTGCAATTACAGCAGAAGCTTATTCTCAGTGCCTAAAACTCAAATGAAGGTTATATAATTTGTGCAGCTTTGGGAAGTGAAAAGAAAATTAACCATTTAAAATTAAATTAACCATTTAAAAATAAGCTGTAAAAACAAGCTGTAAAAACCTTTTATTTTATTGTTTTCTGTTAGTTGCATGGTGGATTTCTATGGAAATAACTACGTCTCTATTGGAAACACTGAAAAGGAGTATGGCAATTGCATTAACTCCCCTATATTCTTGCAAGAATAGTTGACAAAAATCAAGTTTCCTACTTGAGATGAAGGAAGAGATCCACAGCTCCACTAGACCAGGAAATAGCTGCAGCCCTTTATGACCAGTTACTGCACACAAAGCAAATTAATTACAAGCTGAACAACCCAATTAGGACATAAATCCAATTCAGTGACTTTTTCCATCACATCCAACATGTCTTTTAGCTCTTCAAAAAATAGGAAATGCAAATCACTGTGATGATGCAAAGCAGTGAATGCACTTGGGGTATTTCAGGGCAGAAATGATTGTCCTGTCACTGCAGCTAGATCCCAGACACAACTCCTAAAATCACCTGTGTGGGTCACATCTAGGAAACAGTATGTTTTGGGAAACAGTAGAACCCAACTCCACCATTTTCAACAGAAGGGTAGAAAAGTGCTTATGCTGAAAGAATTCTAGTTTTAAGAGTGACCTCTACGTCCACGTAACTACTCTCCTGCCATCTCATTTTTTCCATGGGCTGGTTCTAACCAGACAGGGCAGTATCAGAAACTTCATACCCAGGCACTGCAGAATTTGTGGAATTTGCCAAGCTACCTGCATTAAATTCCCTTTTTCCATGCATGACTACTTCTCCCAGATCCGCCCATGTGATCTGCCCCGTGATTTCGAAACCTGAACATCCTCTTTCCTGACATCCGCACCCCATACACCAGCAAAGCCACAAAATAATTTTTTCACAAGAAAAAAACATCCACCCCAGGGCAACACGTCGGTGCCTCATGGCTGGGTGGCAATTAAACCCTGCAGCCCCTCGGCCACGCTACCGTATAGCGGGTGCATCGCTGGCGTTGGGCACCGCTCCCGGCAGAACATCTGGGCACACCTGGCCACACCTGCGCACACCTGCGCTCTGCCACCCGCAGAGCAGGGGACCAGGCCAGGCCATCCTGCACCACGGGATCCCCTCCAAGATCGCAGCCCCGTTCTACCCCCACGCACCTTCCTCCTCGAAGGTGTCGTCGCCGTCGCCGTCGTCGTCGCCGTCGTGGCCGGTGCCGCCGCCCAGCACGTGCGGGTCTCCGTTGGGCCCCGACATCCCGCCGCTCCCGCCCGCGCCTCGGCGCCGCCCGCACTGCGCGCCCGTGTGCGCGCGGGCCTCCAGCCAATGGGAGAGCAGAGTGCCTTGCGCGTCACGCAGGCCGGCGCTGCGGTGAACTCTGTGGTTAGCGCGGAGACCGCGGAGCACAAGCGCGCGGGCGGGCACGACGAGCAGCGCTCGGCAGGGGCGGCCCCTGGGGTCAGCGCCACTTTCCCCGTTCCTCGGGGATTTTTCCCAAACGCGTGCCCAGCGCTAGGCTGCGTCCTTGTCCTTCACAAGTGTCCTCAGGTCCTCCAGACTCCCCCGGTTAGGGGCCGCCATCAGCACTGAGCGCTTCATTCCCACCATAAGTGATGCTCCGTATGGATAAATCTGCATCCTGTCCGTGCGGGCCATTCCGTCTCAGCGGGGGCTTTGCTGCTGAACTCCCAGCTCCAGCCTTGTCACCAGCTCTGCTTCGTCCACTAAGCGGCTTGAACCAGCCCCAGGTCACCTTCGCATTCCTCTTCCCTAAAGCAACAAGTACGATTCACTTTGCCCTTCCCTGTCTTTGGCCTAGTATCAGCCGCACCTCAGTCACCTTGAGGAGATCTCATCGCTGTGTGGTGTTTTCATCCCCAGGAGAGAAGTCACTGCGATGAAAATAACCCACAATTAGAGCATTGATTCAAGCAGTGCTCCTGAGATCAAGGACTCCATTATTAAGTGGGTATTTGGGACAACGACTAAAGAAAAGATCACGTCTTCTTTTAACATTGCAGCCACCTCTCCCTTCTGTGGGTAATAACTGCACTGCAGGGTCACCCCAGTGCACACAGCACAGGATTGAGTCCAGATAGTTCTGGAATATCCCCAGGTGAGGAAGACTCCACACCTTCTCTCGGCAACCTGTTCAGGGCTCGGTCACTGCACAGGGAAGAAGCTTTTCCTCATGTTCAGGTGAAACTTTCTGTGCGTCAGTTCCTGCCCATTCCCCTTGTTCTACGGCTCGGCACCACGGCCTGGTGCATTCTCCGCCCCCTCTCTGCAGGCACTGACAGACATCGATGAAGTCCCCTCTCAGCTGCATTTTCTCGAGACTGAACTGGCTCAGCTCCCTCACCCTTTCAACTGATTATTTTATTCCCACTTTAGACTCTGGTGTGTTCTCAGATTTGATAATTACAGGTCAGCGGGCCGGTCCCTTGTTGTGTGTCCCGTGCGGGGCTCTGCCCTCAGCGGAGAGCGGGGCTGGCATGCCCGAACGCCGAGCCGGGGCCGTGCCGGGGCGGTGCCGCCGTGCCCGGGGCGGAGCGGCCGCTCTCCACCCGCCCTCAGCCGAAGATGGCGGGTGCCGGCCGAGCCTGGCGGGTAGGATCGCTGCTTTTGCCGCCGGCCTGGCGGCTGCGGGCCCCGGGACGAGCCTTCGGCGCTGCGGCGGGACGGGGAGGCAGCAGCGGCGGCGGCCGGCTGGTGCTGGGCGCTGCATTCGCGCTGGGCGGCAGCGCCGGGCTGTGCCTGGCGGCGCGGCAGCGCCTGCGGGAGCACTCAGCCGCTGAGGTAACGCCGGGGGCGGCCCCCCCTCATCCCCGCCCTGCCCTCCCCGAGGCCTGCGGGGACGCCGCTGCGACAGCAGCGAGCCCCCGGGACTGCGGTTCCCCGAGGACCGAGAGGCTCCTTCTGCTCCGGTTTGAGCGAGGGAAGAGCTTAAAACGCTCCGGGAGGCCCCTGGCAGAGCATTCCTTGAGGAGCTGTAAGGAAAGGCTGTCAGTGAGGGCTTCCTGGGGGTTTGGAGCCTTTTCTGTTGTTGCTTTTTCGCAGCACCCGCGCAGGGTTGTGTAACCCAGTAGATTGTAAACAAGAAACAAAACGGGGTGGCTGCGTTTTTCCTTTAATGTGTGAGGAATGATTAGCACGGCCTGACAGGCTGCTTGAGGTGTAGCAGCTTTGCGAAACATCCCGTAACTGATGTCCCGGTGGCCCTGGGCTCTCCCTGCATTGTCCCAGTTGTACCCACGTTGGTTAATCCCAGGAATGTGAACTTGGACAGACACAAATGCAAACTCTGCTCTCCCCACCTTGTGGCCCCAACAGAGGCTGTTGTGGGGGAAGGATTGGCCTGTAAAGGCTTTGTGTTTGAATACTCCTGCAAATGGTGTTTTTCTATGGAATTCAGTTTTACAGAATAGAAACTATAAAGGGGTAAAATGTCTGGATTTAACTTATTTTTTTTTTCCTAGCTGTGAGTAGGAGTTTTCAGCACATTAAATAGATGTTTAGAGAAGCAGGTTATTGGTCCCAGTGAATGATGAATATTTAAATATTTTATGCCATTTAAAGAAAGCATATAATAGCCAAGATATGCTCATGATAAGATGTTGACACTGAATGTCGGTGACTATGACTTCATGACAGAAATAAGGATGGAAGGCAGTGTTTATGTTTTTAGCAGAACACAAATCTTCTGTTCTCTTTCTTTCCCAGCTGCCTGCAGGGAGCCTGCAGCTCACTCTCTACCAGTATAAAACATGTCCTTTCTGCAGCAAAGTCCGAGCTTTTCTTGATTATCATGGACTGCCCTATGAGATTGTGGAAGTGAACCCAATCATGAGGAAAGAGATCAAATTCTCTTCCTACAGAAAGGTGCCCATCCTGCTAGCCAATGCTGGGAGCCCGCTGGTAAGTCTCCATGACCTGAAGCCTTAGCATGCAGGGAGAAAGGCTTTGAAGAATTTCCTTTTCAATTTAACCAGCTTCTTTTAAAAGGTTGTTTTAATCCTGTTTTTCAGCAATTGAACGACTCCTCAGTGATAATCAGTGCAATAAAGACCTATCTTATTTCCAGGTAAGAAAACAGGGTGATGAGAGAAGAGTTGAATTTGGAGGGCCCAGGTTAAGTAAAGATTTAGAAGACTCTGAATGTGCCAGTAAGTCTCTTGCTGACCTCAGGCTCTGAAGCTCTGGGTGACCTGAGCCTGGCTGTGATAATATGGGTGGTGCTTATATATGTTGTGATGTGTGTGATGTAAAGCAAAGCTTGTACCTTTCAGAAGTACTTTCTCATCTGTGAGATTCTGTTTGCACAAAACCTACTTCAACATGAACTAGTGTTAGTCTTGGAACTGAGCTTACAATTAGCCAGTTATAACATGTAGAATGAAATGGCATTGTTGTGCCTGTGGCCTGTCCTTTAGGTCTACTTGAGAATGGCAGGAAGTTTTATGCCTGCAGAAATTTCTTTTCTGTCACATACAGAGGTATGTGCACTAATAATAGTTATTTGCAAGCAGCTGTTCTAGTCTCTTTTTCTTCCAAATGGAATCTGGAACATTGTGCACTTACTTTTAGAATAATACATTTTATAGTGTGAATCTTTCAATTTGTCCTTTGCTCTTGCTCATTTATAGCAGCCAGATCAGTGCTAACTGTATTTCTTTTCACAGGAGGAATAGCTTAGAAGAAATTGTGTCCTTTTATCCACCTATTAAAACGGTGACTGACCAAGGCAAGGAGGTGCTTGAGTATGAGAATAAATACTGGCTCATGCTGGATGAGAAGGAGACAAAGAGAGTCTATCCTGTCAAAGAAGTGAGAGTGTAAGTGCTCTTCAGTTTCTGGGCTCTCCAAGTAGGGTCACAGCCCCCTTTATGTGTACTCAGGGCTGATGTAAAATCCCACTGGGGCTGACAAGTCTTGTCACACCCCTGTTAGTGTTTCAAGCCTCATTAGCTGGTTTGCTGTGTTTGTTGGATAATTCAAAACAAAGCTGTTTATCAGCTTAGTTACCACCACCATGGTCACACAGGCCTTCAGCTGCCTACGGTTTCCTTCTTGGCCTTTCCTTTTTGCCACAGAGGAATCTATTGAGGGAGAGTTTCCCTTCCTGCTTTATTTCTTCTGTTGGGTGAAGAACCTAATGCTCTGTTTTAGTCTTAAATTCAGTTTGAGACTAAAGATAATGATGTTCAGTACATTTTAGGGATGTCACCAGAGTACCTGGGTAGGACTGTTTGACCTTGGAAGGATCTCTGGCTAAGGCAACTGTGATCCTGCCTTCTGTAGCCCTTCTATCTGTACCTGTACTGAAAACTTTCTTTTGACTGCTCGCAGGGAAGAAATGAAGTGGAGAAAATGGGCAGATGATTGGCTTGTTCACCTCATCTCCCCCAATGTTTACCGCACCCCCAAAGAAGCCTTGGCATCTTTTGATTACATTGTCCGTGAGGGGAAGTTTGGCACCTTGGAAGGTCTCTTTGCCAAATACGTGGGGGCTGTTGCCATGTTCTTTGTTAGCAAGAGGCTGAAGAAAAGGTTGGTATCACTAAGCACTAAGTACACAAGAGGAGGAAAGCACTAAGTACACAAGAGGAGAAATAGTTCCTCCTTAGCTGTGAACCCCAGCTGTCAAAGGGCAGAACCTCAGAGTTTTAAAGTGAACCATTTAATCCTGTATGAGTAACAACTGTACCTCTTTACTGGAGGTACTGAACCCCTCTACTCATCCACTATTTAATTATTGACTGCCCCTTCCCTCTGAAATTCTGCCCTTACTTGCAAACCAAAACCAGCCCATAAGGTGAGAGGTGATAGAAGGGTAAAGGAAGAAACAAGCTTGTGTCTTCAAACTGATTATTTTCTTTATCCAGACATCAGCTTCGAGATGATGTCCGAGAAGATTTGTATGAAGCAGTTAATGAGTGGGTAAAAGCTGTTGGCAAAAATCGACTGTTCATGGGCGGGAAACAGCCAAACCTCGCTGACCTGGTAAGGGCTTCATCCCTGTGGTTATTGTCAGGTGAATTGCAAATTATCCTGCTGCTCATCTGTGTGAAATGGTTAATACAGCTACAGGAAGAGAAGTTGAGCTAGATGAGATACATGTCCTTTGTGCAGTAATACAGTTCCCATATGGTGGAGACTTCCCCATAACTGTCCCATAACTGCACATAGATTTTGACCCTTCCTTACTGTTTCCTCATGGAAAAACATGCATATTCTTAATTATCTTTCTGCCGTTCACTCTTCCTTGCTAATCAGAAGGATGGATCGGATGGCAGGACAGGGAAAGAAGTGTACTAGCTTGATTATTGAGACACTTGTTGTACCCTAAGCTGTTCTCCACTGCTTTTTCAGTGTTCTGTCCTCTCTGCTCTGCACAGGCAGTGTACGGGGTACTCCGGGTCATGGAAGGGCTGGAAGCCTTTGATGACATGATGGCTCACACCAATATTCAACCTTGGTACCAGCGCATGGAAGAAGTCATTCAAAAAACTGGAGTTGCAATCTGATGCCAGCTGCAGCTGCCTCCTGAAGTACTTGCATGGTGAAAACTTCAGAAGAAATGGCTTTTATTTTTAGAGTTGACTGGTCACACCTAATGGACTGATGTGGGCACAGAGACCACCCCGTTCAGAATATCAAGTTGCTGTGAGATAAGGGTCCAGCTAGGTGTTTGTAGAAGGATGGGGACAGGTAAAAGAAAGGGATCTAGGATGCTGCTGGAAAGGAGATGCTCTGAACTGAAGACTGAAGCAAAAAGGCTTCTTTGAGACAAGAGACATCCTCGGAGCAGGTTACTGTAAAAGCAAGATGCTCTTGGCTGGTGTTATGGCTCTGTCAGATGGGGTAGGCCTGACCAGCTTTTGCCTCAGGCTGTCTTCGGCTACTCATCCATGTCACCTGAAGTGTTTTCCTGACTGAGACACTGGATACTGGTTTTTAAATGACAATATTTCCTGCAATAGATCTTGTAAACCTAGTGCTAAGGGAACTGGAGGAATCTGCAGTGCTGGAGAAGGCACTCTTCCTCTGACAGCAGCAAGGCTGCGCTCAGCAGGGCATCTGCTTTCATTCTTCCATGTAAACGGTTCTCTTCAGGACTTGATTCTGTACGGTCTGCAAGGATAAAGGCTGGCTTTATTCTGTCCCCTTTGTGAGATCTGAGTCCCTACCTTACCCTTTACACCCAAAAAACTTGGCCTACACTGAAATCACAAATGCAGAGCAGTTATTGGAAAGGCTTGTCGTGCATGAGATCTCTCTGGAATATCCCTGAAGATCAGTTTGTTCTTGTTTTAGGAAGAGGATTAAGAGCCATCTGCATGGCCAGGGGATCTCTAGATGTTTCTGTCATGCAAGAGTAACAAAGGATTTGCTGATGTGGCAATCAGATTAGGAGCTGTACCTGCAGCTAAGTCTTCTGAACTGTGCTGGGTAGAATCATAGAATGGTTTGGATTGGAAGGGACCCTAAGAACCATCTTGTTCCAACCCCTGCCATGGGCAGGGACACCTTCCATTAGACCAGGTTGCTCCAAGGTTCAACCTGACGTTGAACACTTCTAGGGATGGGGCAGCCACAGGTTTTCTGGGCAAGCTGTGCCAGTGTCTCCCCATCCTCACAGGGAAGAATTTTTTTTGTAGCATCCCATGTAACCCTGCTTTCTGTCAGTGGGAAGCCACTGCCCCTTGTCAAAGTCCCTTTCTAGCTTCAGAAACAGTATGTCATAGCAGGAGAATGCAGGTTCAAATGTGAGTGATCCTCTGCACAGCCCAAGGCTTCAGTATCCTTAATTACCACCCTGATCAAGTTCGGTTTCCCTGGAAGAACAGGCAGGTTTCAGGGAATCTGATTTGTGATATTTCAGGTGCAGCTGAAATTGGTCTGTAATACAACTGCTTGCCCAGTGTGTGTTCAGAGGGAGTACCTTTATTGGTTATAACAATGGTGGTGATAGAGGTTTGTTTTTTTTTCTGAATGGAGGACTAATTCCAAATTAATTTATGATCTGACATTGAAGGGAGAAAGCAAATGTTTACAGTACAAATGGCTGTGGCTGCTCTGACTTGTATTTAAACTGTTCTGAACTGAAACTTGCGTTCCACAGTACCAACAGGCAATGTTCTTTTAAAGAATTATATTGAGTCTGCATAAACAGGAGGTTGAAGAAACTCTTTATGATAAAAGCAGGAGATTGAAGGAGGTTGATGATAATTTCAGCATCCACCTCAACCTGAGAGGGAGGAAGAGATTTTCATGTTAAATGAGGATCTGAGGCACCAAGGGCTCAGTGACTCCACTTCTTGCTGTGCTACATGAATCAGTCCTCTCAAGATGAATATCCATAACACTAACATGCCAGTAATATTACATTAAATAAAGATTGTTTCAGGATTTTGTATCACTTTTAGAATCTTAGAATGTTAAGGGATTGGAATAGACCTTCAAGATCATCTACTCCCACCCTCCCCTGCCATGGGCAGGTTCTCAAGGAATTATTCAATCTGGCTTTTGAGTGCTGCCAGGGTTGGGGCATCCAAAACCTCCCCAGGCAACTTTTGCCAGTGTCTCACCACCTTCACAGGGAAGATTTTCTCCCTAATATATAACCTAAATTTCCCCTCTTTCAATTTTCACCTAGTCCTATCACTATAGTTCCTGATGAAGAGTCACTCTCTGGCTTTTCTGTAGCCCCCTTCAGATCCTGGAAGGTGCTCTGAGGTTTCCACACGACCTTTCTCTTTTCGAGGATGAAGAGCCCCAGCTCTTTCAACCTGTCTTCATAGGGAAGGTGCTTCAGTCCCCTTATCAACTTCGTGGTCTTCTCCAACATTTCCATGTCCTTGTGTTGGGGACTGGTTAACAATTTACAGTAAAAGTGGCTGTGTACACAATTCTGGTCACCTTTAAGACAGTAAAACTCATCTCAAAGGCAACACCAAGAGAATTGATTTAATAATCCAGTTATTTCATGCTCTTTCCAGACCTCCCCATTTCTGTACGGACGGGCACCCGCTCCTCGGGCGCCGCGCTGGAGGTTGCGCGGCCGGCGGCTGCCGGGGGCCGCTCGCGCCGGCCGCATGGAGCCGCGGACGGTTACCGGGGGCGGTTACCGCCGCTCAGGGCCATTCGAATCGCCCAATGGTGGAGCCGCGGGCGGCGCGGCGGCGGCGGCGGCCCTGTGGCCGCACCTCCTGCCCGTGGTGCGGGAATCAACCCCAAAACTCGGGCCACGGGCGCCCCTGCACCTGCCGCCGCGCTGATGGAGAAATGAAATGGCTCCGAACTCCGCGCGCGCCCACCTGGTGAGGGCGCCGGGCCCGGGCAGGGCAGCGCGGGGGGGGGGGGGGGCGGCTCGGGCTCGCCCTGTGGCGTGTCCCTTCACCGTGTGGGCGTCCCCTCGCCCTGCTGGGTGTTTCCTCAGCATTTGTGCGTCCCCTCGCCCTGCTGGGTATCCGAACCCCGGGAATTGTTCCTTCCTCCCTGCCGCTCGGGCTCCTTCCTGCGGGAGGCCAGCGGGAGCCATCGCGCTCGGGTAACGGCGCGGGGCGGGCGGGCGTTGGGAGTCGCCGGGCCCTGCTGGGTGAAGGCCTGTCCTGCCCTCAGAGCTGCGAGCGGCTCACGGTCCCCGGACCGCATCTCTGCCACCCTGAGGTGACCACAGATTCCTTGAAAAACCTCCAGAGATTGCAGGAGGAATTGGAACTTAGGAGTGAGCCTTGTTGCTAAGGGAGGCGCGGTGACAGCGTTTGATTGTCACTCGTGGTGATTCAAGAGCTCTATCAGTGCTGGGACCGGGGAGAGCTTAGCCCTTCCTTGGAAAAAAGATGATTAAAACACCCAGCAGTGTTTGGAGTTGTTCATAGCTGGAAACTGGGGAATCCTGTTCCTTCAGAAAGCTGTGTCTTCTTCCTGAATTAATGGAAGTACTGCTGTGTTCCTTAAAAATTGCAGGTAGAATTTGAAAGTTTGTGAGGGAATAGTGCCATCATGTAATTGTACAAAACATTTCCACTGTTTAAAACAATCACCATTGTCAGTATGTTAGGAATTGTAGTCTTTGTCCTTCCCTCATCCGGTGCTTTACAGGGGAAGCTAGGACTCACCAACTTTTGTTGTTTGGATTCATGCACTTGATGTGTTTGAGCCTTGGTATTCCCTTAAATCAAAAGGAAGAGGATGTTCAGAAAATGACCCCTTTTCCTCTTCATAATTTTATTTTTTCTGTATCAGGTGTATCTCTTCTGTCAATGAAGAAGCTGCACCCAAGAACGTGTTCAGAAAACTCAAAGGCTTGAAAGTATCTGTAAGTAACTTTACCTAAGCTGACAATACCCTTTCTGCCAGAATCAAATTAGTCCTGCTGGTGGCTTTGTGTAAGATTTGCAATTGCATCATTCTTTTACATCAATTGAGGCATCAAGCTCCAAGATGATGACTTTGACCTTGTGTCTCTAGGCTTTTCTGTGTTGTTTTCAGGTTATGGTTGTGTGTTTCTGTGGAGATTAAAGAAATGCTGTGGTGCAATGGCTTTTAAGGATTTATGCTTAGAAAAGACACTCAAAGTTAGGCACATATGAAGTGTGGAACATAGAGGTTCAGGGTTCTAGGATGGAGTGGTCTGATGATTTCCTGATGTTTTTTCTTAACTGTTAAATTAATTCTTCTCTCTGCTTCAAATTTCTCTTTGTAATCAGATTTTGTTGATTATGGGAACCTTTGATTTGCTCACTTGCTCAAAGACTCTCAACTTCAATGATTCTTACAGACATCTGCTATCAATCCAGCTATGTTTGATCTTCAATAACCAGGTTAAAAGCATAAAATACTGGAAGCAGTGGAATTGTTTGTGTTAATCCTGGCTTTACAGAAGAACAGTGAGCAGAGTGGCAGATGCTACTAATAAAAAGCTCAAATGTTAATCAAGGCTGGCCACTGTTCCTCTCTGAACACTGAAGGAAATGTTTTTGTTTCCAGTTTCCTTATTCACAGGTTTCCCTTCATTGTATTTCCCTTTCCCATTTGTGGGAGAAGAGCCATGAAGAACCATTCTTCATCTCCCCCTTTGCACGTCCATGTGGATGAAAACACCCCTGTCCATGTCCATATTAAAAAGGGGCAGAAAACCACACCTGCAAAATGCCAGGTAGGATTGTGTACCTGGTTCGTTGTAAGGGCTACAAAGAGAAGGTGAATGGCCCTAGAAGCATCAAAAAATCTTCCAGGTCTGTTCTGCTGTTGTGTTAGAGCTGTGAGACTTCATTTCATATTCAGTGGTGAATTTGCAGTGACACATTTGCTATGTTGATTTGTTGAAAGATGATTTTGATATGATACAGGATTGTTCTTCAAGTTGACTTAAGAAATGTTGTTTCCAATGTGATACCATTTGGAGGATTTTTTTCCCTTTTATTTCTTGGATCTGTGTCCTGATAATGTTTTCTATTTGGCTTCCTATCTGTTTTTGGAGGAAGACTTTGAGGAGAGGTAATACTTAGGCATTTCAAGTAGCATCTTGATTGTATTAAAATAAATGTGCTTAGAAAAAGAATTTGGATTCAGACCATCTTCTGGCATTAAGGACATTCTCTGTACCCTGAGCTCTGCAGCAGAGGATCTCTTCCTGGCCTTACCCACAGGAGCCACAAGGCAAAACTGGAACTGAGGTTCTAGCTATTCCATACCCTCTTCTGTTGCTGGATATTTATGGAAAGTTGCTCTAAAAAGTTGATGGAAGTTGCTATCTCATCTTCCTGTTAGAAGTCTTCTATTAATTCTGTTTGCTGCTAATGGCAAATTTCATAATGGGATAGAATAACAGTGAAAATAATGCATCCTATTAATGCCAGTAGGGAATGTTTACAGCATCTGATTTTTCTCTAAGTTTAGAATTGTGCAAAAACACTTTAACTATCCTTCAGTTAGAGCAGCTCAAGTTCAATACAAATAAATGTGGATCTTCTAGTTGACTGCAGAGTGGGGAAAACACTACCAGGGCTTTCCAAAATCAATCACGGTGTCAAATGGTATAGCTGCTTTTTTGTGAGGTGAATCTGGGGTGGAAAAGGGATCTCCCAGCCATCTGTCAGGTCCTACATCCAGCCATCCTGTCTGCCGAGAGTGCAATAACCTTTCCTTCTGTCTGATGTCAGCTTCCTTTGGTGGCTGCTACCTCATCTCATCTGATGCATCCTGTGAAACACTACTGATGGTTCTGTATAAATGATCTTTTGTTTGGTTTTGCAGCACTAAAAAATTACAAATGGTTCTTCAAGGGTCTGTAATTTATTTTATTTTCTCTTTCTTTAGCAAAAGCAGAAACAGAAATCAAAAGGGGATGGTGTGCGAGCTGTGCGGGTGAAAACTAAGGCCCCTTGGATACCCCCAGGCAAAACAAGTACCCGTGATACCATCTTGAAATGGGAGGTACAGCTGGTTATGCTCTTTCAAACAAACTTTGAGGTTTAGCCAAGGTTGAAGAGAGCAGTTGTGTAGTGAGAGAGGTAGGCAGATCTGAAAGAAGGCTACTGTCACCTACCATCTATTTGAAGTGTCTTCTATAAATCTTTTTCACTTTTTCATACAGAAAAAGTGAGAATTTATAAACAGCCTGTGGCCACGCCTTTCTGTCTCTAGAAGAGATTCACATTCATTTCTTTATTGTGATTTTAGTAGTGCCCTTCAAGATCTCATCTGGAATTTCAGCGAGGGACTGCTGGTCTCATTCTCTTCCAAAGCATGCAGCATTTGTGTAGCATTGTGTCGTATTTCCTTTCTCATGAGTTGATAGTTTTGCCTGTTGTATTCCCGGCACTCCCTAGGTGAGGATTTGAGCTTTCATTAGTTTCTCTTGTTTTTCGTTGTACTCTTCTGCATTCTTGACCTTTCCCAGATGGAAATGGAAGAACTGTTTGTAAATGTTTTTTCCTTTGCTAGCCTTGCTGCAGTGATGTGACCCAGTCTCTGTTTTCTGGCAATATTAGCTTTAGAATGGTATTTATAATGTTATACTAAAAATATTATGCTCTTTATTCTCTGGTAGGAATCAGCTGAACGCCGTGAAGCTACATCTAATCCTGAATCTGAAAGGATGCAGTCAGTACTGCGCCTCAGTGACCTCTCCACGGATGACGATGATCCCGCTTGCTGCAAAATTAACAAATATGAAAAGAAGCTAGATAGCCTGATGAATATGGTGGGAACACTGAAGCAAGAGGTGAGGAGACAGTGGAAAGACCTGTTGACTGGAGCTTATAGCTGATCCTTTTACAAAAGGAGGCTGGAGGCAGGTCTTGGTGCGATGGAAAGCTACCCAGGCTGTTGGTAGCATGCTTGAAAATCAATCTGAATTGTTTAGAATAGCTGAACTGTCCTGCTGAGAAATTCACTTAGCCACACTATGAAATATTTCAAAATATTAATTTAATAAGGTATTGCTGTGCTTTAGTTTCCAAATAATCTCTCCCGCCCAAGCCCAAAATCTGAAAACTGATGACTCCAGAAAGTGAAAAATACAATGCATTGATGTTTTATTGTAAAAAAATCCCCATATTCAATAAGACTGTTTCTTCTGATTCGGTTTCAAAAGTGTGCTACCCAATGGTGTTGTGTCTTCCAGATAAATAGGCTCTTATGTACCTGACACCACTTAAAAAATATGTGGGGGATGTTCCCAGGTCTCATGAGATGCATCATGGTGGGGGTAAACTGCATTTTTAACATTAACACTCAGAGCAAATCTTGTATTATTATTTTACTCAAAACTACATGGATTTCAAATCAGTAAATAAGAATAGGATTTGAGTCAAGTAGATTCTTACATCAAGCATTTTCCATTTTATTCATGCTACAAAATGTAATGGAATTACTTGAATGGTTATAAAACAAAAATCAACTTTAGAATCACAGAATGAACTGGATTGGAAAGACCTTCGAGATCACCAAGTCCAACCTATGACCTTAACACCTCCTCAGCAACCAAACCACGGCACTGAGTGCCACATCCAGTCTTTTTATAAACACGTCCAGGGATGGTGACTCCACCATCTCCCTGGGCAGGTGATTCCAGTGCCAAATCACTCTTTCAGTGAATAATTTTTTCCTGATGTCTAACCTAAACTTCCCCTGGAGTAGCTTAAGCCTGTGTTCTCTCCTGTCACTGGTTTCCTGGGAGAAGAGACTGACTCCCATCTGACTACACACTTTCAGGGAGTTGTAGTGAGTGATAAGGTCTCCCCTGAACCTCCTTTTTTCCAGGCTAAACAACCCCGGCTCCCTCAGTTGTTCTTCACAGGGTTTGTGTTCCAGGCCCCTCACCAGCATTGTTGCCCTCCTCTGGAAATGCTCAAGTGTCTCAACGTCCTTCCCAAACTGAGGGCCCAGAACTGGACACAGCACTTGAGGTGTGGCCTCACCAGTGCTGAATACAGGGGAAGAATGAGCTCCCTGCTCCTGCTGGCCACACTATTCCTGATACAGGCCAGGGGCCATTTGCCTTCTTGGCCACCAGGGCACACAGCTGGCTCATGTTCAGTGGACCAGTACCCCAAGGTCCCTTTCTGCCTGGCCACTGTCCAGCCACACTGTCCCCAGCTTGTAGCACTGCAGGGGGTTGTTGTGGCCAAAGCGCAGGACTTGGCACATGGACTTGTTTAAGGTTGGAAAAGACCTCCAGGATATCGAATCCAACTTTTGATCCATCACCACCTTATTAAATAAACCAGAGCACTGAGTGCCGTGTCAAGTTCCTTGAACACCTCCAGGGATGGTGATTCCACCACCTCCTTGGGCAGCCCTTTCCAATAGCTGACAACCCCTTCTGTGAAGAAATTCCTCCTGATGTCCAACCTGAACATCCCCTGACACAGCTTGAGGCCATTTCCTCATGTCCTGTCACTTGTCACCTGGGAGGATATACTTAATTTTTTTTTATACTTTCAATAAGTTGATTGACCCTGAATGATTCACTGATTTGGGATATGGTTCTGTGTATCACTTCCAAGGCCCCTGGTTTAAGTTTCATTCCAATATCTTCAGGTTAAGATGCAGCAAATGGATGAACAGGAACAACTGACAAAGCGTCTCCTGGAAGAGCAGAAGGAAGAACTGAATGAGGTCACACAAGAGCTGGTAGAAACAGAGAATGAGAACACGCGGCTCCGGCGCAACATCGAACGCATAAAGGAGGAGAAGGACCTAACTATGTAAGAAATCTTCACTTCTCACTGTTCCTGCACTAGTGGTATCCACAGGCACCTCGCACCTTTATTGCTGACATGATTTGAGGTTGTAGCTGCTGCTGAAGAACTGATGCACTTGGAGTTTTTGTCACCTTTTAGAAGGGAGACTCAAGATTGCAGTAGCTGCATGATTTATGGAATGGAAAAAAAAACCTACTTTGAGAGGAACCTGAGAGCAGTTGGCTTGTGTGGAGGGTCAGACTAGCTCTGTAATTAGTATTTTGAAGATTAAGGGATTCTGCTTTGAATTTTGATGATATTGATCGACGAATAAATGAATAAACATGGAGCTGAAAACTAGAGGAGAATTTTTGACCTTTGTAAAAATTATACAGAGGCAGGAGTGACAGCCCCTGAGGGGACTGAATCATGGACTTTTTTCTTAGTGATTGTGAAGGTCTGCAAGTCTGACATTTTTGCATCTGCTTTGTATCTAAAGAATTAGTGAAGGTCGTGTCTCCAGGGGGACATTAATGTTTTAGGAGAATTAGATTTATTTTTTTCCCTTAAGATCACTTGGAAGTTAATACTTTGTATTCCTTTTTCAGAAAACTCTGTGAATGCTTCTGAGATTACAAGTGATGGCTAGAAACATTGAGCTGCATGTCTTGGTGTGCTTTTCTGGTTTTTATTTGGCCATTTGGAGTCTTATTTCTGGTGTGACATAAGTGCCCAGGAAAAGCACAGCATTGTGTGCAGTTTTGATATAAGCCTTATTTGTCCCCTCTAAATTTCATATCTGTGATCTCAGCAAGCTCCTGGTTTCTGCTTGCTGCCTTATCTCAAACCAGCTTCCACACTGAAAGAAGGTAAATCTTAAGCAGTTTTTGTTTAGAGCTTTTATTCTCTGATTTGGGCTTTTTACTAATTTTAACCCAATCAACTCTACATCAATAGTGGCTGGTATAGCTCCAAAGCTTCTTGTTTCTCTAATTGGCTGAATTCTCCTTGCAGGCTGCAGAAGGAGTGCTTGCAGCAGGAGAAGGAGTGTTTGGTGACCAAACTGAATGAAGCAGAAAGGGATGGAGCAGCAGCTGCCAGACAGATCCACGCCCTGAAAAATACCATCGGGAGACTTAATGTTGTACGTGTCCCTTTTTGTTCTTGCCTTTACTACATTTTCCTGTTATATGGCTGTCTTAAAAAAGTAATGTTATAGTTGCTAAGCCAGCAAAGCCTAAGGAAAAGTGGGGGGATTCAACATCCTTAAGGTGTTTGCTGATTTAGTTTTAAAGTGGGGCATTTGCATCCAGTTATTTTCAGTTCACACAAGTGAACAATTATTTCCTTTTGTTTGTTTTGTTGGTTTGGTTGTTTGAGTTGTTGTGTTTTGTTTTTCTCATTTCTTTGTTTATTTGTTTCTTTGGCTTTTGCTTAATGTTTTTCCTTCAGGAGAAACACGTGAGCAGCACAGATATAAATGCTCTAACAAGACAAAAAGAGCTTCTGCTCCAGAAATTGAGCACCTTTGAAGAAACCAACCGGACACTTCGAGAACTTCTTGCAGAGCAGCAGTCCAGGGAGGTGAGAACTGCTGTGTATGGAACCTGGCTGATTACAGGAGGCTGTGTTGTCTCGTGGGCTGGAAGAGAATTTTGAGTTTGAAATCTTTCAATTCTTTTCCTCAGTCCTGCAGTAGACCCTGTCAACCCATAAATGTTGGATAGTTTTTATTTGTGTTTTTTTCTTTATCTCTGCCTAATTCATAGAGTATGACTGGCTTTTCTGCTCTGAGGATGGTAGAGCCTCTAAGTCTTTGGCTGTGTTAAAAGGTTCAGGTACTGCTGTGTTGCCAGCTGTCTCCTCTGGATGCAGCTATATCTGCTGATCCTGCTGGTCTCAACCCTGTTGCTGCACTTGGGTTGCCTGCCGTCTGAGGACTTTATATGGCCTCAGAATATTCAGAACTTTGATTTCGTAGGCTCTGAGGGCAACAACAGAGAAATTAGAAACAATTCTGTGCTACATGTACAGAACAATTCGCTATTGCTTGTATGAGCAATAGAAAAATGAAATTTCTCTTCTTTCTCTAGTTTATATTCTATTTCACCAAAAGTAAGCTGATGGTAACAGTTACCTCATCCACCAGTGAGGCTGGATAGTAGGTCTGAATTCTTCCACATGACTTTCCCTGAGTAGTGGGAGAGTCCAGAATGATCTTACATTGCCATCATGCTTTTTATTTTAATCTTTGACTGGGAAGTGGAAAAGCTTTCTGAGATGGATAATGATATTTGAAATGTTTTAGCAAATGTGATGTTTCCAGATATCTTCTAAGAATTTCTGCTGCAACTGGGAGGAAATAATTGATTTTCCAAGTTCCATTTTAAGAACCTGTATAAAACTTACTTTTTAGTTAACGATTTTTCTCATGCATTTATTTTGTAGAAAGATTCCCAGAAGGTACTGGATCGGCAAGCAGCACTGCTGAAAAGGCTGGCTGAGTCAGATGCAGAGAACATGGTAAGTAAACCACAATCTCTCTTTCCTTTAATGATACTGCAGAGAGATCTAAAATGACAAGCCTTCTTTGTCTGATATTCCACTGTCAAATCTTACAGTAGTGCCTTTTATTTCAGTAAAAAAATTATTTTAGTTTTTGAGGTAATCAGAGCCACTACATTGCTCCTCTGGTTAACAACCTGCATTTCAAAGTGGGTAGATTTTCGTTGCCTTTGAAATACGGGGTCTTAGAATGGGGATAACTCTGTGTATTGGGCTCTGTCACTGAATGAGTTACCTTGTGCCAGTTTTTGTTCATTTCCTTCTCTGTTAACTGAGACAAGAGGTCTTGCCTTGCCAGATGTTATAAAGCATGCTGTGAGATATAGGTAAATGCCCTTTTTAGTCTGTGGAGTATATATGGTCCTGACTGGGTATCCTGTGTCCTGTTGTACAAATATATGTGTATCCCTTTTGCTTCCTGCTTGAGTAGAATGAAGCCTGTTTTTCTGGGGAATGGAGGATGCTGTAGTGGATAACAGATTGTGCCACAGATCAGGTGGTCTTGACAGGGAGGCAGTTAGATCTCTTGCCTTCCACCTGCCGTCCTAAATGTGTTTTTTACTGAACATCTGCGTGCTGTTTGTTTTTCCAGCAACTTCAGATCAAGCTTCAGGGAAAAGAAAAGGAAGTGGAAAGCCTCACAGTTCAAATAGTGGCAGAAAAGGTAATTTTGTTTTTCTGTTTTTCCCTCTCTTCCTTACTTTCCAGTTCTGTAAAACCACAGGCAGTCCAAAAGATGAGGTTGTTTGCAGACCACTATTTTGAGATCAGATAACTGTCTTGCTTATAAAACTAGGCAGATACCAACTCCCACATCATTGTGGGTTCCGTATTCTGCTAATGAGACCTCTCACAAGGATAGATTGGTAGAATTCTCTTTGCTTGGGCACTGAATTAACATTCTGTTTAATGTCCTGTTGGCTCCCAATGGCAAATTCTAATATGCTCCTTAGTTTAAGAGGTAAAGTGGGAATGCAGTGAAGAGGTCAGATAAGAAGAATGTTTTGCCCTAGAACATAACTTTCAGGCCAGTCATTCACATGTGTTGTAAGATAAATGACTGCTCATTAGGTCCCTTTTTGCTGGACTAGAAGGGCTGTGAGGGTATCTGGAGGTGGTGGTGGCTGGAGATCATTCAGTGAAGAAATCTGAGATTCCTCCTGCATATTATAAAGTGTTCCTTTTATTAGCTTGTTGAGTAAAAACATGTTTGTCTTGTTCCTGCTTATCTAGGAACAGGCAAAGAAAGCATTTGAACTCTCCAGAGCTATGGAATCTATGAAAGCCCATTTACAAACCCAGCTGCGGAGCAAAGAACTTGAGAATGGTCGTCTGGCTGCACAGGTGCAGGTATGTCTGGACTGCTCCCTGGGGATTGTCTCTTCCTTTGCTCCCATGGACTGAAATCACTCACAAGGGGAGTAACACAAGCTTCTTACAAAGTCTGGTTGACTGAAATATTGGCTGGTGATGTTTGTGCCATTAACACACAGCATGATTTTCAAATTAAGTAAGAAAAGAGAAATCACATTTCACATTTGAGGCATGAAGCAAAATCTTAGCCTTAAGGTCTGTGTGCATTAATTAGATTTTCTTTTTCCTAAGTTAGTTACTCTGTAATTATTGAAAAGATTGCCTTGGTTTAGTCAAGCATCAAGACAAACTGAAACTATTTAATTTGCATTTTTGGAAAAATGCTGTGCCAGTTTGATCACCCTCGTTCATCTGTTCTATGGTATTAATGAGGAGGAGAAAGTTCCCCTGGTTTATTTTGATTAGAGTTTTATATTTAGCATATGTTGGGCTGATGTTTCAAGGAACATAAATGTGTTAATAGTTTAGAGGAGCTTTAATCTGTTCTAGTAAGAGCTGCATAAAGCAACATTATTATACGTTGCTTCAATAGATACATTTTATCAATAAAAATAATTTTCTCAGGTTGATGAAAAGACAGTTAAAACAGTATTCATTTTGGTCAGGAGAAAAATCACTATTTTAGGAAGCAGCTTATGAAAGAGGAAAGGAAGACTCTTGGAAGAAAAGGAAGATGTCATGCTGCCATCTCTTTGAGCATTTAGACAGGACTGTGTAGGTGAAACCTGACTGCAAATACCTCTAGGCTGAACACTGAGGATTTGTGCCTGGTTCTCATCACCATTTCTAGGAAATTAGTTGCTGCTTTGGGTTTGCAGGTGTAATATGGGCATTAATCCATATGGTGGGTTTTGTTCCCCTGCAGAGTCTGGAGATGAGTGAAGCTAAGCTTACAGAACAGCTGGAACTTGCCCTGGAGCAGCTGAAAGACACGAAGGTCAAGGGGGATGATGATAAAGATGCCCTGAAGAAAGCGATCCGTGCACAGAAAGAGCGGGCAGAGCGGAATGAGGAGTATGTGCAGAAACTGACTGCCCAGCTAGCAGAAAAGGTACCTGCTGAAACAGGAGAGGCCTAGTTTGAGGTCATGCTTTTAAATTGTTGACTTCTGGTAGCAGCCCTGGGGAGAGTCTCTTCTTTCTACGGATGAAATTTATTTCTGTCTTGATGCTATGGCCCATTTATGCCAAGTTTAGACCAAATCCAGTTTGCTGTCACTGTATTCACTGTATGTCCTAAGTTAAGGGCATCTCTTTGTATTGTCTGTATATCTCACACCAGTGATTATTTTGTCTTCTTCCTTACTTTTTTCCTCTTGTATTTCCCTCGTCTGACAGGACAGCTGCCTTGCTGAGGTCCGGGCCAATCTCGACTCCTGGAGGGATCGCTGCAACAAAGCACTGAAGGAGAAGGATGACCTTGAACTGGAAGTTGTTACACTGAACAGGTTAGAGTAAAATCAGTGCAGAGAAAGAAGTATGAGCGGGGATGAGTTCAAAGTTCAAGGATAATTTAATTGAATAATAGCATTGAAATGAATGTTTTAATTTGGCTTGTAAATAACTAAGCTAAACCAGCACTGCCTTAAGGGCTAGAACAGAATTGGAAGAGGTGGAGACATGTGACTTTTGCTGCTGACTTGCCACAGCAAAGACAGACTCTTTTAAGGGTCAGGGTTTGGTGACCCTTAAAACTGTTCTTTTGCCATTTTGTAATTCTTTGAATTAAGATTTTTTTTTGTTTGTTTGTTTTGAGATCTTTTTGAATAACTGGAATAGAAGGTATTAAAAGACATAACTAGTATAGTTGATGCTAGTTTTGTTGTGAAGGTAAATAAATGTGTTGGTATCACTGCAGTACAGTTGTTGCTGCAGGGAAAACTATATAGGTATGAGTTGAGAGAGGCATATCCTTATCCTGTGCATCTTTGAGACAATTAATTTGAGCTCCAGGGGGACAACTGCAGTTTATTTCCAGGAGATATAAAAAGATTGAAGTAGTCAAACAGTGTAACAGAGAGGTGTGCATACATGATTGGAGAAGGAAGATGAAAGGATAGGGAAAAGCCATGTTTCTGAAGCTAGTTTTCAGAGGTTAGGAGCCTTATTCTTTCTTGTCACTTAAGAACTCATTTTCTTTCTGTGTGGCAGCCGTGTTGCAGACTTGCTGGAACAACTGGCAAAGGTCCAGGAAAAGGCACGGGAAGAAAACAGCACTTTGATGTCTAAAGTGCACCAAATGAATGGAGACAACAATTCTTTAAAGAAAGAAAATGAAAGACTAAAGGTTAGTGACTCTAAGGGTCTGAAGAACAAATGCTAGGAGGAAAAGAAGGGGTAATTACAGCAACTTGCTTGGCTACTGAGGACATGAGTCAAATTGCATGAATTGCTCCTATACAGTTTCAAACTAGATCATATAACCTGACTGTAATAGGGCAAATGTGTTAGGAGGCAACAGAGGAAGTGTACATACTGGGAGAACCGTGTTTCTTCCATGTTTTGGCTAGGAGTATCTCCAACTACTGTTTCATTTAGCTAAGATCTCAAATCTTGTCCTTACACCTTTGCTGCTGACAAGACAACAAACAGCTGTTGTAGCTCATACAGAGAGAATGGTAATCTCCAGAACAAAAAAGATGACTGCTGTATTTCTCCTATTGTTCTTTACCATGAGTGATCTTGTGGGTGACCTACATCTTTTTTTCCATCCCAAACCTCTGTGCTCTGCTGATGCAAATTTGGCAGTCTGCTGAAGTCTGGAGAGTTTTGGCAACTTGCATGGACAAAACTATTTTCTTAGTCTAGACAACATTAGACAGCTCACATGGCAGGTACTTCCAAGCACTCAATGGAAAATGTTTTCTTTTTTTCAGTCTGCTCTGAACTCAATGGAGGACAAGCTGAACCAAGCACAGATGGAATTGCAGCATCTCCAGAACTCTGTCAGGAGCTATGAGGCGTTGATTGAAAACTACACGGCACAGGTGAGTCTTAGAGCCTTCAGCACAAAGGTGTTTTCTCCTCCCACTGTGGCTTATTCTGTAATGCCTTAGCTGTTGCCAACTGGAGCAGTTTCAATTACTCCAAGGCGTTGCACACATAGTGTTGAAAACTATATATAACAGATAAAGTCTGGGGTCTTTTTTTAATGTCCAGGCACAGAAGGCCCGAAATGAAGCAGATGAGCTGGCAGCAAGACTGGAGCAGTGTGAAAAAGAGAACGAGACAGTAAAGGATGATATGAACAAGGAGCTTGAAGAGGTAATTATCCCTCTAAAGATACATTGTAGACATTCATGGATGTTCGTGTTCTGAATCTAGTGAAAAACAGCTGTAAATAGGAAATAAAAGGCTTGACTCTGCCTTTTGCATCCGTTTTTTCTCAGGACTTGTTCAATAAGTTTTGCAGAATGAACATTTAGCAGCTTTTTTTTGACTATATGGCATTCTTGAGAGGTATATAATTTATTTAGTGTGTCCTTTGCTGCAGCAATAGTGATTTAGAAGAGTGGATTAGGTAGGTCACACCATTATCTGATGTGGAATAGCTGAACACAAAAGCAAAGCTTGTACTTCCAGTAAAATTGAAGCCCACAATTCAAAATACTCATTCTTACGCCATACATATGGAATGCCAGATCCTAAGTGGAAGCTTTTTGGAGTAGGAAAAGACCTTAGGCTTTGAACTCCAGCACTGGCTAAATATCCACACAAGTGTCATCATTGTGACATCATGGTTGTGGACTAACAAAGCTTGGTTGAAGTTGAGAAATTTTTTTAGTCTTGATCTTATGAACATTTGAAAGTTCTCACATTCTTTTCTTTGATTACAGACTCGTGACCAGCTGCAGGCTCAGCTTGCTGAACTGGAAAAGCTGCCTGAGATCCTAAAGTACACTGAGGCACAGCTGGCACAATGCCATCAACAGCTCATGTGTTATGAGAAGAAGAACACGGATCTGTGTACCATGATTGCAGAACTCCGTCAGCTGGTAAGGGACTGGCAGAAGGTACCCATACCAGGGCGCACCTCACCTGTGAAATCAACATGAATTTCTAATCACAGCAAGGTTCAAACTTCGTCTCTGTTCTCGTCTCTTATTGAAAAGATTAAACGTGCACTGCAAAATAAAGGTGTGTGCCATGTCTTTGTGCAAGAAGTTAGCGGCTTTGCTGGTAGCATTCCTTAATATTTGAAAGGTTTCTCATCCCTTGGTGCAGAATCTTTCTGGGACTTGTTAGCAGCCGTGGCAGTACTTGCTACTGTGACAGCCCTCGCTTCTGTTACCTCCATCCTCTTGTCAGCTTTCCGTCCTTTAGTTTTCTGCTGATGGTGCTAGCCCAACCATTTTATCACTCTGATTTCAGGTTGTTTTCCCAGTTTCTGGTTTTTGTTCCCAGAAAGACTGTACAGGTGTTGCAGGACAGTTTCAGACAGGGATGACATCTACAGCTGTGCCTCAAGACAACACATGATCTCTGTCTGACCACTTCAGTCTGCTTGGTTTGGTATTATAAACCTCCCTGATGTTTCAGGCTCTGATGCTGTTGTGGGCTGCTGGCATGTTTGTGGCTGCTGTTTTTGTGTGTGTGCTTGGATTGTAGGTGCTGCTCTACATGTAGGAATTCATGGGCCTGGCTTTTCTTTTGCAGTACAGATGAGTTTTCCCATACCTTCCCAGACTGTAACTGGAAGTATCAGCAAAATGGATGTTTAGTTCTTTACTATCCACTGTTCCCTTTCTGAAGCTCTCTAGAAGTTATGAACAGAACATATTTCCTTCTGAGAGCTGCATATGTTTTAGGTGGTTGGACACGAGTGTGTAGTGACTACACTGTAAAGTAATTAATTCCTGTAATTTTTAGATTGACCTCCAGGGGGACAAAATGGAGATGACAAGAGAAAGATATCAATCTGCCCAAGAGGAGAAAAAGCAACTCACCTTGAAGGTGGAGGAGCTAGAAAGGTTAGAAACACTAGGCTCTCTTGCTTTTTTAACCTTCCATTTCCATTGTTCTTACAGGGGATTGAAACAGCTTCAGTCTTGTTCCAGTTCCCCACATGCCTCCAGGATTCTGTGCATTTGCTTATCCCACAAGGTTCTCTAACCAGTAGCTGTCCACTAAGTTACATGCTTTTGCAGCAGCACCTGTTGTGAATGTTGTTAGACAGGATGATGGCTTAGACAGTAGAGAAACTAGCTCCTTGTCCAATTTAGCCTGGCAATTCTGAGGTTACTAGATATTACAGTATTTTTACCTATGTTTATAAATTTATTTTAGTGACAGTGTCTAAGAAAGTGCAGGTATATGGGTACTCTGTAGGTCCTTCAATCTTTGAAATTTTGATTTGAGGACTGGAGAACTGTTTCTTGAAGCTCTCACCTTTCAAGGGGGAATAGAATCTGTTACCAGAGAGTCAGGACCTGACAAAAGGCAGAGTGAAACACACTCCATTTAAAATGAATAGGTTTCCTTCCCTTATTGTCTTAAACTAGAAAACTAGAGTCCACGAGTGCCCAGAACATAGAATTCCTTCAGGTCATAGCAAAACGTGAGGAGTCGATCCACCAGTGTCAGCTGCGGCTGGAGGAGAAGAGCCGTGAGTGCAGCTCCCTGGCACGTCAGCTGGAGATGGCCATTGAGGATGCCAAAAGACAAGTGAGTAATTTCTCATGTTTGTGAATTCACCCAAAGCTACCCAGGCTGTGAAAGGAGAACAGCGAGAATGCTGAATTCAAACCCATTAAAATCATCATGTTCAGTGAAATACAGGTAATGTGCTGGTGCTGTTTGTCAGCACTGTCGAAGAACTGAACTCGGTTTGCGACAGAGAAAAAGCACAGGACTGAGCTGCTGCTTATGTATGAGAATGTGTCAGTTAAACTTCAAAGGGCTTTTGTGGGCAATGGGTAGAGAAACTATATTCTTCCATAGATATCCTTTTAACAAAGTTGTTGTTTTGTGTAGGTGGAACAAGCTCGAGAACGAGCAGTCTCCAGAGAGAGGGCAGCCCAGTCCAAGATGTTGGATTTGGAGACCCAGCTGAGCAGGAATAAAACAGAGTTGAACCAGTTGCATCGGAGCAAAGAGGATGTGAGTGGCTTGTGGGGGATATTCTTGCTGTACTGGTGGTGCCCTAGCAACAAATGGAATCCATAAATAATCCTGTGGATGTGCTGCTGAAGTCATGCAGAGCTGTGCCTGAATGTGATGTGCTGTTGAGTGTGTCCATGTATGTGTGACACAGGACATGTCTGCTGTGTCCAATTCAAGAGTGTGTAGTAAGTGATAGGCAAGTGAGAGTACAATGATGTGAGTGAACTTGGTATAAAGTTATGTGTGTATAAGAAAAGAATCAGACTTTCCTTGTGTTAAAAGGAGATTTGCACCAGATATCATGGACAGGTTTCAACTTCATTTCACCTATATCAGAGAGAATGCAACTTCTCTTCTAGAGGAAAGGATTTCTTTCTAGAAGAAAGACTGGGAATCTTTTGTCATGTCCTTTTAACCTTGCTTTAGTTTTACTTGGAATTGTTGGCTGATGGATCAGGTCAAGTTGCTTTTCAGGAAAGGGTGTGTTTTAATTCCCCAAAACTACAGGCTAATATATTTCAAAATCCCAACTGATTAGCCACGTTGTCTCCTGCTTTTATCAGCGTGTTGCTGAATGGAGTTGGGAATGAGCAGAAATTATAAATATCACAGCACCATCTATGGTAATGTCATCTGCTGTGCTAATTCTGGCTCTCCTCAGCACTTTGGGGGAAGAGTTTAACATGAACAGGATGAATGTTGCTGCCTCTCAGCCTGTTTTGTGCTCCCCTGTGCAGGCAGAGCGCCGATACGAAAGCCGCCTCCAGGACCTGCGGGATCGGCTGGAGCAGTCGGAGAGCACCAACCGCAGCATGCAGAACTACGTCCAGTTCCTCAAGTCTTCCTACGACAACGTTTTTAGGGAAAGTGCTTTTCTGGGCTCCCCCAGCCACGCTCGCTCTCTCCTCTGAGGGCAATGCTCTCCTTGCACCTTTTTTAAGTACACAGAAGGAGCTTTGTTTCAAAAGCCGTATTGATATAGAAAACTGGATGGCATTTCAGCGTCACTGTTAGGAGATTTTATTTTCTCATTCTGCAATAAAAAAAATGATGTTGGAATGTGATCAAAATGTGAGGTATCAGCAATACTGGTTTGGTGCTGGAGGTTAGTCTTACACCATAATCTGAGCCCGAAAACCAGGTGGTTTTGTGTATAATGGAAAAGATTTTCCTCCTGTTAGGTCATGATGGTTTCAGCTCTTAAAACCTGTCAGAAGTTTCTTGAGTGTGTTAATTTTTGTAAGAGCTCTTTTCGTGCTTCACTTTTCACTTGGTTTCTCTGTTGGGGAGATCATGTGGGGGTTTTTTGCTTGTGGGATTTTTTAAAATAATTTTTTCATACTGTTGGTGTGATGCTGAAAATAACTGAGGTAGGTGCCTGGGTTCTACACTCAGAAGAGATAATCTCCTGCATAACCACAGAGTTTGTAACAATTTTATACCAGAAATTATGAGTTTGGTTTAGTTTTTTATACTTGATTCTTATATACTCCCTGATCCTTACCTTTGTGAGTGTGATGCTAATGTTGCTTTACTCCTCTTACCCTGGTTTTCTGATCCTGAGTATACCCACCCAGAACTGACCCAAAACAATCTAAATTTGAAGGAAATCAGTGTCACTTCATTTGGGATCTTGGTGCAAATGCCATGTGAGTTCTGGGTGTGCGTGAAATCCTGACTTTGTCTTAAGCCAACTAAGGAGCAGCTGCAGATCTACAACTTCATCAAATTCCCCTGCACCTTCTGGAAAATCAGGTCTTTTGTGTGTCAAGTCTCTAAAAGTCCATGTGCTCTCTGGTGTCCTATTGTTTCCACTAAATGGTTCTGAGGAGGACAAAAATAAGCCTTGTTTTTATTTTTCTTGCATTTGTATCCTATTTATGTGCTATGTGATGTGGTCATTGCCTGTATTTGTCATAAAAGTCTTCTAATCAGTTTTCAAAAGATCTGTAATTGCGCATTTAACACTTTAAAAATCCCAGAAGTGCGGGGGGAGAAACCAATAAAGTACATTTTAATGGGTTATGGTGGGGATTTCCTCTTCAGGTGCTGTGTGTTTGTCTCTGAGTTTGGAAAAGCAAAAACACCCCAGGGCTGTTGGTACAGGCAACTGAATTAAAACTATTTCTGTGGTTCACGGATGGAGCCTTCCCTCTGCTTCTGCGACCGGGACTAAGCAGCGCAAGCCGGCTCCAGCCCTCCCTCAGCGAGAATACACAGAATAAGTGGGAAATGGGTGAAGCTGCGGAGAATACACAGAATAAGTGGGAAATGGGTGAAGCTGCGGCTGTTTCCCGGCCCATCCTCACCGCGCCGCTGCCGGGGGCGGGACTCGAACCCGCGGCACCGGGCCGGGCCCCGCCTGTCCGCCAGGGGGCGGCCGCCGCCCCGCCCACCCGACATGAGGCGGATGCGGCCATTGCGGGCCGGAAGGGGCGGGATGGGGCCGGTCCGGCCGTGGGGCTCCCTACGGGCCGCCAAGGAGCTTTGAACCGGGACACGGGATCGCCATGGAGTCGTGGCAGCTCCGCTTCGACACTCTCGAGGCCCTGCGGCTCTCCAGCAAGGGCCAGTTGAGCTACTGCAGCCGCTGGCAGGAGGATGAGGTGAGGGCTCGCCCCGGGAGTCGGCTATGCCCGCTGGGAAACACCGCCCGCTCATCTCGGTGATTCCCGGGGCTTGAAATACCCCCAGACCGGGTCCAGGCTCGGGAGAGTGGGGTCAGGGATCAGGGCTGGCCCGAGGGGCTTCAAATGTCCTTCAAAAGTAGGGGAGTCCGGGAAAAGTACTGGAAAGATAGCAGAAAAAATGGTTAAATGGGATAGCGAGCTACGATGATTATCATCAGCAGCTACTGACTGTGCCGATGTGCTCATGGGGTGTTAAAGTTTTATTGGATGTTAAAGCTGTGCCGCATTCACGGAGAATGTTTTCTTTTAAGGCTGCCTTGGAAGGATGTGTGGCTCCCGTTGAGCTTTCCCCTTATTGCGGCTGGGTGCTGGACAGCCTTAGTGGGCAATTATCCCAAAAAATCACACCTTCCGGGACGCCAACGCCCAAACAATCCACTCCACTCCCAAAACGGGCGTCTGAGGAGAAGATCCCTCCTGGCAGCCACCGGAGCTCTTCACCACCTTCATCTACAGAGCCCAGTGAGACCAAGGTAGCTCTCTGATTATAATTCACGTGTTTATGGAGCAGCTGTGAAGAAAAAAAAAAAAGTCCTAACTTGCTGCTGTAAATTGTCAGATTAAGGCTGGTTTGTGCTCTGTTAATTTATGGGGAAAGCATCCTTAGTTTTAATTTTTTTGTAGCATGAGCAGGTGATGATAAAAGTAGTATAAACAAGATTTTCACAGAAAAGTGTTTCACAGCAGACCCAAAGCAAACTCCATTTTTCACCATAACTCAGGGAAACTAGTAGGGAAACTAATTAGTTGGAGTTGTGTTGTGTTATGGATTAGCAGCACAGGATTCATCCATTTGGAGGGATAAGGTCACAGAGGAGGGTCAGGGTTGCAAAAGTCCATGAGGTTCTCTGGAGTCTTTAAGTGACTTACATGTGTTCTGACTATTTTACAAGGCAGAAGAGTTGGAAGCTGGGCAATGAGCAATTGAGTTTTGGAAGTAATTAAGTTGATGAAGCCATTTCATGATTTCCCTCTGGAAAGGGAAATGTCCGCTGTTTTGTTCAATGATGACTTCACCACATGACAGTGATACTGAACAGCAAAGTTTTGTGTCATCCTGCCTTTAGTGAGACTTAAAAAATATATTGTGAGGAAAAGATACTAGTGAAGCAGCAAGATGAGATAAACTTCATAGGAGAGTCTCAGGACTCCTCCTGAAGAATGATTCAAAGTATAAACCTGTCTTCCCTGACTGTTCAGAGGACATGAGGGGTTGTCTGGGCTTTCTAGGTGTCAGTTGGCCTTTGTCAAAGTCCTTGAGACTCTTGGTATGTTTGCTCCCAGTTTTAGTGATTGGAAACGTAATTATCCCAGTGTTGGAGGATACTCAATATAGTGAGGTTGCACTGCTGGGGTACATAACTGCTCTTGAAATGTGTATTTGTTGATTCCTTTGTCTTTTTCTTCAAAAATAATAATTTAGGAGACTTGCTTTATCTGTTTTCCTCTCTTGAGTTGCTGATCCTTTGCTTAGTTGCTGATTTTTTGCTGACTATGCAGGAAAATGATCATCTTTGTCTCCTGGAAATAAATCAAGAAGTTGTTCCAGCAGCTCTGTCATCTAAAGTTGCAAAAGTCGAAGGCTGCATTCGAATGTATGAAGAGATACACAGGCTGAAAGCAAAGGTAAGAAAAAATGAGTGTGGGGATGTCTGTGAATCCCAGGAGAGCTTCACAGTCAGAGGTAACAGTGCAAGGACAGCAAGTTATAAATGTTGGGCAGTTTGATTTGTGTTTTCTTGTGTCCAGATTGTTCAGTGATTACCTTTGGTGCCCTCTGTAATGCAGGAGAGGCTGAGACAACGGCAGGAGGAGCAGGAGCAGATGGTGAGGGCAGCCTATGCTCAGGCCAGTGAGCAGCTGAAGCGCTTTGATGAACTGAGGGAGCTAAAGCGGCATCAGGAATTCCAAGAGTTGCAAGAAGTAATGGAGAAGAGGTGAGATTACCTCTGGTACCATTAGAATTTTATAGCATTTAATCAAAGTGAGGATTAATTCTTGTTTCTGACAATTCTGTGCTAGTCACTTGTGGTTGGAACTCACCGGCTGCTTGTCTTACATTAATTCTCCTGTTAGAGTTTGGCTGCCAGAGTAGATGTCTAGCTATTGTTGAGGTATCAGTGGTTAGAAAAAGACAATAATTGTGATAGCTAAAGTTTCTTTAGCTTGTTTTAAGATTAACTTACTGTGTGTTGGTTTGTGTTTTGTCTCCTGAATGTCTTGAATAGTTTTTCTGTCTTTATGTGTATTGTAGCTCAAAGGAGGCTCAGGGGCAGCAAGAGAAGTTGAAGGAAGAGCATCGACATAGAGCAAAGGTCTGAGACTCTTAAGAATTGTCTTTCATAGAAGACTATGACTGCTGGGTGGGACTGGAAAGACCAATTGATTTATTTGTATTTCCATGACACCCTGGAGTGAGGATGGATTTTCTGGTGCTATCTTGGGCACCTGCTGCCATGTGGAAATGCAGTAAAGACACTTGTGTCGTAGGAACAGAAAGGCCTTGTAAGGCTGCAGTCATCAGACCAGGAAGGAACTGTACAACTGGAGTTATTGAAGTATTTTATGACTCTTGTGTCTTTGTCACTCCAGATATTGAACCTAAAATTGCGTGAGGCAGAGCAGCAGAGGCAACGGCAGGAAGAGCTGGAACGTTTGCGCAAGGAAGAAGGCCAGGAGAGACTGCGTCGCCTTTATTCCATCCAGGAGGAACTGCTGCAGCTGAACCAGCAGATTGATCCCAACTACAGGCACAAAGACTTGCCCAGAATCGATCTGTCTGCATACAGCAATCGTGGCAATCAGATCTGTGGACTGGTGTCAGGCCTCATTCGCACCACAAGCGAGGTGCAGGCTCTGGAGTTGTTACCTTTGGCTGTCATTCCTTCATAAAGCTCCTGCAGTTTTCTTCAAAGGCAGCTTGTCATGAGGCCCTTAAATAAGATGTCACAGCAATGATTTTAGAGATTCATCCTATAAAGCACCCAATTTCAAAGGGGAATTCTTTCCTCTGGCACTTCAGCTGTTGTCTTGAAAATGGCTTATCAAAATGCATGAGAACTTCTACAGGAGAAAGATTCAAATTAAATTGCAGTAAACTCTTGGTGCTGTAAAGTTCCTTCTGTGACAGTGGACTGGTTCATTAATTGTTAAATACTGAACAGCTTATGATTCTCCTTTGCTCATAAGCTTTTCTGCAGTAGTTGGCTTTCCTTGACATTTTTTCCCTTCGGGGTGCGATACAAATCTTGAAAGATAAAACACTAATAAGGCTAATCCTGTGTTCCAGCTTGTCACTGCTGGCTTTCAGCAACTTTCAGCTGGCTTGTCACAGATGCTTTCAGCAAAGCAAGGCTGTGCCCTGGAGTTCACTTGCACCTGTCCAAGTGTATTCATTTTTGTTGTTCAAGATCTTATGAGGTTTAGTCATGGACTTAGATTATTTACAAATATTATGATAATGTACAAATAAATGAGATGGGGATAAAATAAGTAGTTAGCTCCCAGATTATCTGAAAGCAAATGTTTCAAAGGCTCTTTGCTCTTGCTGTTGGCCCTCTGACGCTGGAAACAAAGGTTAATGCTGTGTTACCTCTCATGTTTCTTTTCAGAAAGGGTTCCCAACTCAAGCAGATGTGGCCAGCACTGAACGAGCCTTGCAGGAGATGCGAGGGTTGATATCCAGCATGCAGCAGGAAATCACTGCAGCTCTAGAAGAAAAAAAGAGAAAAGATGAAGAGGAAAAGAAACAAAAGCAGAAAGAGTTAGAGCAAAAAGAGCAGATGAAGAATCAGACTCCTGCCCCTGCACAGCAATTGGGGGGAAAGCAGCAAAAGGAAGGTTGGTTAAACTTTTTTTAAAATCTTTTTTATTCCTTTGCCTTTCATTTTTTTTTTAGAATGAGTTTTCTCACTAGAGGTTTAGATCTTTCTTAGTTATCATCTTTTTTGTTTTTTTTAATAACAGGACTTCAAGTTAAAACAGAAGAAAGTATCATGCAATGGTACCAGCAGCTTCAGGATGCTGCTGAGCAATGTGTTGCTGCTTTCAGTGAAATTGGAAACTGCAAAGGCAACACTGAGGTATGAACAAATTATTAATACTGTTGAGAAGAGATTATCTTAATTTCTAGGGTAAATAGGATAGCACTCATTTAAAAAAAAAAATAAATTAAAACTCGATTGTAGCAGCCTGTGTTGCTACTCTGCTCATCCAAACTATTATAGATATATGCTTGTTTGGAAAGGAGTTTGAAGTTGCTTGTTTGTTCTCCAGGTGAAGAAGATAAAAACAAACTTGCAGAAAGCAGCTACAATCCCTGTGAGCCAGATCTCCAGCATATCAGGTCAGGAAAACCCAAGAGCTCAATCCCACTGAAACTCCTTTTGCTTTAAAGATTTTATCAGGGCACAAGCATATCAAGTGTTCCTGTAATTATCCCTACAGTAGAAGGCTGACCTGCACACAACCTATCTGTGCAGTAGGGTTTGCTTGTGTTTTGAAGGTCTCTTACTTCCCTCAGAGGCATCTTCACCTTAGGACTAAGTTTGGTTAATCAAAGATGCCCTTTGGAGTGTGGGTCTGGTGTTGGTGAGCTTGATGTGGTGTGGGGTAAGACTTGTCTGCTGTTCCCTTATCTTCTGTCTCCATACATCCATCCCTTATGTATTTGCAGGCTCTAAGCTGAGAGAGGTGTTTGACAAGATCAATAACCTGCTGTCTGGGAAGCCTGTTCAGACTGAAGGGCAAACTGTGTCAGTGACTCAGCATCCACAGGGGCTGGAGTTTGTTTATTACAAACTTGCAGAGAAGTTTGTGGTAAGGAAGTCTCTTCTTTGGGGTGGCACAGGTAGCCAGTGCTCTAGGAGATGCTTTTGGACACTCTTCAGCTATGAAGAACAAAGTAATTGGATGTTCAATTTGCCTGTCTTAATACAGTGAAAAAACCTAATTTCTCGTTCCCTTCCAGTCCTTTTTTTATTTATTCTAGGAGGAAAACTCCTTAAATTTCAGGCTTATATCATATGTATTTTGAACTAGGTAGTTACAGTGTTTGTGGAAAACAGTGTGATAGTTAATTTATGGTGTATCACAAAACTGTATATAGGCTCAAACCTTATCTTGGCAGAATTTGGGGGACAAAAAATCCCAACACTAAGGCTCAAGTGGCAAACTTCAGTCCCTGCTTTGTTGTTAGCACCTCTCAAGAAACGAAGTTGTTTTTTGAAGTTGGCAGTATTTTTCTCTTGTCTTTATTTGCAAAATTTGGACTGTTTGAAACGTTTATCCCTGCAGGAACAAATGCATGCAAAAATCAGCCCATGGAGTAAAACTATGACTGATTTGTAAACATTTGAAAATTATTGTTTGGGTTGAGAATATCTTTGCAGCCTGCACTTTGAGCCTGTGTTTTCTAATCCCACTTTTCTATGCTGAGATAGATTTTATTGTCATCCTCTGTGGGAGCTGAGGATATGCGGCTTCATCAGCTTTTCTATCCTTGGCTTCATAGCCATGGAAACATTCAGATCCTTTAGTAAAGGCTAACTACAAAAATGAGGACTTTTTTTTTTTATTTTTTTTTTTCCTGAGAAATAACTTCAAGGAATGATGGCTGACTTTCCTTTTCCACCCTCCAGAAACATGGGGAAGGAGAAGTATCTTTTCACCATGATTCAGCTTTCCCAATTGCTGTGGTGCTCTCAGGAATCTGGGAATTACATCCTCGAGTCGGAGACATCTTTTTAGCTCATCTGCACAAAAAGTGCCCATATTCTGTGCCATTTTACCCAGCTCGGAAAGAAGGGACTTCTATGGAGGAGTATCAGAGGTAAATTTATTACTGAGCTATTTCTGCATGAATTCTGCAAGGGTGGAGACTATTCTGAGTGAGCTTCACTTTCCTCTATCCCTGAGCACAAAGGCATTGGCTGTGCAGGTTCACTCACAAGTCTGTGGAAATCATCTTGTTCCAACCCCCCTGCCATGGCAGGGACACCTTCCTCTAGACCAGGTTGCTCAGAGCCCCATCCAACCTGTCCTTGAACATCTTCTTGCATGGGGCAGCCACAGTTTCTCTGTGACCTGTTCCAGTGCCTCACCAAGTGGTGATCCAGAGGGTAATGATCAGCCTTTGCAGGAATTCTTGCACGTTTTTGAAGAATCCCTATTCTCAGCAGAGTTGACTTCAAGTAAGCTAAGAGCTGCAGGGACTTGAGTGAATGTGTTTTGCTGTACTAAAACTAGAATGTTTTCTCATACTAAGGATTCTTGGATATGAAGTTCATGATTCTAAAGTGGAAGAACAAGATCATTTTCTTAAAAGGATGTCTGGAATGATTCGTCTCTATGCTGCCATCATTCAGCTCCGGTGGCCTTATGGAAACAAACAAGGGGTACGTGTGTGCCATTATGCTTAGAACCTTGTTACTGTCCCAGAAGTCAATTAAATGTATTGAAAGCTTGTTTTGTAGTTGAGGTGTGCTGAATTTAAACTAGTTCAGGATATATTTGAAGGAAAATAGTCATAACCACGATGAACAAAGCAATGCCAAGGAATTCATGATGGGGACTTTTACTTCCTTTACATTTTCACAATGATCAAGTTTTATGTCAAGTGTTATAAAGACAAGAGTCAATCAGAAGGTTGTCTGTTTTGATAATTGTGTTTTACATGTCATAAAGCAAGTGCTGAGTAAATTCTTTGTTGCTTTGTAGGCACATCCTCACGGTCTGAGCTATGGGTGGCGCTGGCTTGCACAGATGTTGAATCTGGAGCCTCTGGCAGATGTGACAGCTATGCTGCTTTTGGACTTCCTGGAAGTAAGTGGTGTGGATAACTGTTAGTAGTTAAATGTCACTAGTTTAGATGCCTTTTGGGTTCTGAAGGGATTGGTATGGGGAGATTCACAGCAGGTTTTTTAAACTTGTTCTTATTCCTTCAAAAAGGAACGTGAATATTTCCACGTTATTGCAAACACAGCTTTGGAGTTGAATGATTTCGAAACTGAAGTTTTTATAAACACAAATGCTACTGTTGTATTTGATTCTGTTTTTAGGCTTCTGGTATTTTAAAAATAGTTGTATAGTCTTATGTAAGGTCTGTTCTAAGTACTCGGCACTTCGCACAGTGCAAGGAGGTCCTGTGGCTGTTCCAGCCAAATTAGTTCATAAAACAGGATAGATTTTTCAGGCTGAAAAGATCAGAGCCTGATGGATATTAATCCTGTATCCTCAGATGTAGGCCTGTGCTAAATAAGAGCCATAGTTAAAGGCTGAAGTCAGGGGACACAAACACTGTCAAACAAGCACCTTCTCTGCTCTTCAAATGCTTCTAAAGAACTGAGAAAGTACACATGAGAGAGTGGGAAGTGAAATACCCCATGGGTGAATTCTGTTAGGGTGGTGAAGTCAGAGAAGCATTTGTCCTGTAAACTGTGGAGAAATCTGATGAATCACTGCACACAGCAGTAATCACAGTGGGGAAATGACCACAGAGTGCCCCAGCAAATGGTGTTAGAGAAGAGAACTATTTTTGGAAGGAGACTGGGGTGAAATGAAGGATAGCAAGATTCGTGTCAGTGGCTACCACAGTCAACAGGAAAAAAAGTGACTGTGGTAGTAGCAGTAACAGCATTTAGAAGATTTGCTTGTTTTAGTGTAGGTGTATTTCTTTAAATGTTTGAATAAAGCATTAAGTCGATGGCATGAACAGGTTCATTGCGGCTGTCATGCAAGTCTGAAACCTAATTCTATAATCTGCACTTTGTGCTTTTCTATATCACAGGTGTGTGGCAATGCTCTGATGAAGCAGTATGGGATTCAGTTCTGGAAAACAATGTTCTTTATCCAGAAATCCTATATCCCAAGGTATGATATCTGGGGTTAGGAATCTTGGTGTTTGCTCTGAAATGACTCATCCATGTTTTCCAATCTCTGCCATCCACCCCCACACCCACTTGTGAATCAAACCCAACTTTCTAAATAGATTTTGAAACGTGCTGTTGTTTCTGCAGAATTGAAGCTGTGACCAGTTCTGGCCAGATGGGCTGTTTGTCACGTTTGAAGAATTTTGTGCAGGTAAAGCAGTTTTGGGGTTTATTTTTTTGTTCATTTAATTTTCAGGTGTTTTGGTTTGGGTTTTGTTTTCTCCCATCACTGAATATAGGCATCATTTGAATAATGATGCTGGCACTGCTTGCTTCACACCTTATAATTCAGACCTGTCTCTGTGCTCTAACCCATATTTTGTAACTTTTCAATTACTGAATTATCTGAATAATAGTTATGATGTCAAACACCTGGCTGCTTTCTTAACCCTCATCTAATTTTTATCAATGAAAATGTATTTTGGTTATAAAGGAACATGAGTGAGAGGAGACATACAGGATGAGGAGAATTCTGCTGAGTCATTTCTGTCACAGCTATTTCTTATCAGTGGTTGCTTGTTTTTAGCACTTGTCCTGATTAAATGTATGGGGAAGTGACACTTTAAACTGCTCTCTGTAATGTTTGCTTAGCATTGCATTCTGCATATTTTTTTAATAAAGCTTGCAAAACTGTAAAATATTTGATTGTTTAAATTGTTCTGTGAATGTTGACTTAGATTATGATATTAAAATATGACAGCTTTGAAGTTGTACTTTCATAATTAATTCTGGTACATTTTCTTAGCAATGCTTTGAATGTATAGTGAGAGCTATCAGAATTTCTGAGAAGAGATGCTGAATTGAAATACACGTTTATTTAATATAATCTTTCTTATTTGTCTTTCTCTTTAATAGAAATGTCTAAAAGCAGAGGAAATTCCGCTACCCAAAGGCATTCTGACACCTTCCTTTTGGAGAACATAAATCAGTCTGTATTTCCTTTCCCTTTAATGTTTAATTCAAGAAGATTTATTTGTTAGAAGCTAATCTTTGCATTATATCTTTATGAGTTTTTGTATAATAAATTACTGAAACTTCAAGACTTTTCCTTCATATGTTTGATCATGTGGAAGATGCTTTAAATCCATTGTCCTGATGGCGCCAGAGGCCCTTGGACTGAAAAATTGCACAGTACTGTTCAGCTCATGGAAGTAAAAATACCTCACAGCTTTATGAACTCTTAACAGCATAATCAATCTCAAACTTACTGCTAGAACTTTATTTTTGTAATTCATACATCTTTTATAATTGAGCTGTAATTATGCTGATGGACGTGTTTGTCTCAACATCATCTAAAATCTGTGGTGAGGCTGGTAAAGGTTGAGCAGTGCTGACACTTGTCTCCCTTGGATGTAACTTCACTCCAGAAGGCAGGACTGGGTTGAAAGGAGGTAGACTCATTCCTCCAAAAGGTTTGTGGGAGAAAGAATACAATAAAAATACTATGTTGTTTTTTTCTGTTGGAGAGGGACAGTCAAGAAAATCCACAGCTCCTTGATGAATACAGGAGATGGGAAATCTGTTGGATTTGCAGTGGGCTGTCCTTGAACTCTTTTGGTGACCTCTAAAATGAGAAAATTTACTTCTGGGTAATACAAGGTAGTTAATTATTCTGTCACTATACTGTTGTAAGTTGAAAATGTTGTTTTTACCAGACTGGGGTTTGTTTTCCCTAGGGGTGCCAGGGTTTAAAGCTGTAAAACATGGAGTTGAGGTCATATGAGAATGTGAAATTGATTCTCTATATAGTTCTTGAGATTTCTGAGAAAAGGTTGTAACGTGCTTTGGAATTCAGGACTGTAAAACCCTTAACATTGTCTTTAAAATGTCTAGTACCTAAGTTAAATTTGCATTTGGTTTATGTATTTTGTAAACTGACTCTGGAACACTTTTGACTACTGTTACTTTGTGATTGTTCTGGGAAATTGGAAATACTCTCCTGGTGTCCTTTTTGCCAGATAACTCTGAAGCAATGCAACTTTTATTAGTATACTTGAAAATGTACTGAGTGGACATGTTTTAATTATATATTGCATATCCATAATTATGGTGGAGATTCACTTTGCCAAGACAGTAATTCGTCCTGTCTGTTAGAAACAATTGTCTGCCTGTGCCAAACCCAAGGAAGAATTTGATGATGTACTTGTGAAATACAATACTTATTTTTTTGCTGACGCCTACTTGGGGTTTCTAACATTTGTGGGGTAAATAAAAGTATATATTTTTATAAAAAAACCCAAGATATCCTTTTCTGCTTCAGTAAGAGCATCCACATATTTACTATTTTAAAAATACTACTAAGATTTTCTAAATTATGTGTGTGATTGATGAGAATCAATATTTATTTTTAGATGTAGCTTGAGGTTGTATCTGCTGCTTGAGCTGAGTGTTTGACTTTTTTTTGTCGTTTTAGCAGGTTTGGATGTTAGCCAGTTGGTGTTGTGAAGATGCAGTGCAAATAAGGTCATATGCATATATCCCTGGTAGTTTTACGTGTGTTGATATCAAATATGACCAAGGAGAGCACTGCAGATGTGGAAATACTGTGCCTTCAGGATGAGATGCATCAAAGTTGATGTGAGTCAGACTCCTGCTTGGAGACAGAAGTTGCAGGCAGTCCCAGGGATGCAATGTCACCATAAGTGCCTGTGCTTCCAATTAAGTACTTCACTCAAAGTGTTATTAATTCACACAGCCTTCAAACCCACTCACCACTTTGAGCCAATAACATTCCTGCTGCCTTCCAGCCCTCCAATCTCTAATTATTTAATTTTTTTTAGAGTAGAATGTGTCTATTTTAAACATTGATTTAATGCTAAAGGCTCATTTTCCTTTGAATTTATGCATCAGCTTTTCAGAAATAGCTTTCCCTTGACAGGCTCTTGCTGCCTTTTGATGCTGTGTCCTTGCCAGGCTTCTGGGTGACACTGCATGGTGCTTCAGGCAGCCACTCTTACCTATACAGCTGAATATAAAATTTATATATATATATATGTGTGTGTGTGTGGGCGGTGTGTATTATACATATATATAAATACATATCAGTATAATACAAAACTAACAGAGCTGCTGCTTTGACAGTGGCTGGATGCTGCACAGGGGACCTGTCCCCACCACTGAGCCACAGAACCTCGACTCACTGAGAACCAAACTGACCCTGACGCTGGAGAAGGGGGCAGAGACCCCCTCTGCCGCCCCTCTGCACGGACATTTTAACCGATTTCCCCTCTAATCTTGTGATTTTGTGGTGCCCGAGGCCGGTCCCTACAGGGCACAAATGCCCTCTGCTCCCTCCTCCTCCGCTCGGCTCTTTCCGGAAGCGCTCGGTTCCTTCCGAAACCCCTCGTTCCGTTCCGGACCCTCTCCCAGGCTATTTTCGCACACCTCGGTCTCTCCGGAGCTGCTCGCTTCTTTCCGGACTCACTCGGCTCTCTCCGGTGCCCATCGTTCACCGGCGGACATCGGGTGGGCGTGGCCTCTCCCGATTCTTTCCGAAGTCCTTCGGCTCTTTCCGCCGACCGGGCAGGGCAGCTCTGCGGCGCTGACGTCACCTCCGGCTGGGTTATAAAAGGGCGGGCGCGGGCGGCGCGCGCGGTCCGTGGCGGAGGGCGCGGAGCCGGCGGGAGGTCCCTGCGCACCCACAGACCCGGTGAGGGGATGGGGCGAAGGGTGGGCGGAGGGCGCCGCGCGGCCTTCACCGCGTCCCGCTCGGGCTCACCCAGCCCCGTACGCACAGCCGGGCACAGGTGTGGGGGTGAGCCGGGGGAAGCTGAGGCCGGCCCTGCCTCCGCGGACGTCCCGGCCGCCGCTCGTTCTCGCCCTCTCCGTATCCGCCGAGCGGTTCTTTATCGTGGTGCGCCGCAGAGCCGGGCCCGGGGTCTCCCCGCGGCCCTCGGGCGAGCGGATCGGAGCGAAGGGCGGGGGCGCGGCGCGGGTGAAGGAAGGGCGGGCAGGGAGCGGCCGTAGTCGCCCTGGGCAGCGCGACCCGCGGCTGGAATCCCATTCAGCGCCCCGGGGAGGGACAAACAGGCGGAAAATAACATCCCCGGCGGGTAACAGCCCCTGCCCTGACCGCCCGTCCCTTCAGGGGTGCCACCCAGCATTTCCCGGGGAGAATTCCCGGGGGATGGAGCCCCCTGCGCTCCGCGGCGCCGGGAACCATCGCACAGCAATGGCTCCCGCGGCTGCCCAGCCCTGTCCAAGGTCAGGAGATGCGGCGAGGAGGAGGAAGGAGCGATGGAGGGGCCGGGGCAGCGGGGAGAGCCCGCTCCGCAGGGCCCGGGGGTCTCCGGGCAGGGATGGACACGGGGGTGGCTCAGCAGAGCTGACAAGCAGGGAGGCATTTCAACGGAATCTCCCGACCTCTGTTCCTTTCTTATATGTGTTACTTTGTATGTAGGGCAAGGTCTACTGCTTCCTTTGTAAAAGAATCAGGATTTGTCCCTGCACTGGTTGGTTGGGTTTTTTTGTTGCTGTTTTTGGGTTTATTTTGTAATTTAAAATAAATCCAAGTCAAGTGTTTCTCAATTTGTTAACCACATACACCTTACCTGGCTACAACAATATAAATCTGCATTGCTGGGTCATAAATATGTGCCAATAGGGCAACCATTTTCCCTGATATTGGAGGAAAACCAAGCAATTATCATTGTATATTTTTTCAGCAGGTTCATATTGGCTGTTCAGGATTTTTTTGTAGCTGCTTTATCATATACCAGGTTCGTGTTCCAGTCAAAAATGTACGTGACTTTTGAGCAGTCTTTCATACATATTTAAATAGGTTTTGAAGAGCAGTTGTCTGGAGATGGCGAATGAACATATCAGGGAAAAAAAAAAAAAAGAAAAACCAACCCAAAAAAAGCCAGCTCAGCCTGATATGGTTCTGTATCTTTCTGGAAAACAAATAATCCATTTTCTTTTGGCATTTTTGTTTTCAGCAAAGTGCCAGAAGATTCCAATGACTGTGTTCACTGAAAGGCCTTAGTCAGGGATTCAGATTTGTTCAAAAGAAATTTTAAATCCCACTGTGGGATTTTCATGCATTTATATACAAGTAGCAGAGAGTTCTTCCTTGAAATCTTAATTTGTCCTTATTTATGGATTGTGCAGAGAAGATAATGGACAGAAGGTTGGAAATGGGTTGCTTTCTGCTGCATTGTGTGCAGGATCTGTAACTGTAATAATGGAATTGTTAAGCTGTAGCAAATACTTGATCCAGGATAACAGGTTACATTGTTCAATAGAAGTCGTTTATTTCAGTTCTTGTTGAAATAAAAAACCGCACTATCCATACTGGTCAGACTGAAATCAAAATTTTATTTAAAGAAAGGGATTTAGCTGTAATGCTTATGTGAGATCTATAGTTCAGGAAGTTAAACATGATTCTGGTTGATTTTTTCATAACAAAGGTAGCAAGAATAACAAAAATGGTGGTTACATTTACGCATTTTAAGCATTTTTTGCACATTTTTCTCCTGCACAGCTGTAGGATAAGAGAGGCCTTAATGCTCTTGGAGGAGAATTAAGGAGGAGGGTGGTACCTCTTGGTGAGAAATTTGTATTTCTCAACTATGACATTTACATCTAACCTTAATAATTTAACACAAATAACTTGGTATCTTCACTGCCTTTTTTTGGTCCATTTAATGTATTTATGGGGTTGTAACTGTTTTTGTCATAAATACATTGCTTTTTGGAGACAATTGATCACTTCCCTTTTATCGGAGGAAATAATACGAATTCCTCCCTTTTCTCCTCTACTTGTTAGTGTAGTGTGGGAGTTTGTTTTTTCCATTTGTCCCTGGAGTGAGTGTAGGCAGCAGAAGAATGGGGTGGAGCAGACTGCAGATGCCGTGGATGGAGACAGACTGTGCGAGCATGGCCCGGGCTGTGCTCCCAGGGCTGCCCATGGGTCCAGCAGAGGGGGAATGTGCCGGCTCCCTGCTGCAGCTGACACAGGTGAAGCTGTGCAAATGTCACAGAGACCTCCGCAGCTCCAGCAGGCACAAAGGCACACACACACTGCTGCAGTTTTCCATGGAGGGATTGCAGCATGTCCGTGGGGTTGGGGAAGGCAAGGACATTTTCAGCTGAAAATTCAGTGGATTGGACTCACTTAACAGCTACGTCTCCAAAAATACCTTCTGTCACAAGTGCTACTTGTCCATTTTTTGTTGGAGCAGTTGAAAATCAACATTTTTATAGATACTTACTTTCCAAACCTTCTGATTGAATTTGTGTCCTCAAATTAAGCCGTCACGCTTGATTATGCTGAAGCAAGAACTGTCATTTGCCAAGTCCAGATAACTTGCTTTACTTTCTGTTTTGACCTTCAGATTATGGTAGTTTTTTGGTTTGTTTTGAACTGTCTGGAAAGGTTAGTAGTACTGAATTAACTAATTGTCCTGTTGATATTGTAACCTTTTTGCATGAGGGGGGTCTGTCATTTTCAATAGCTTGGGTAACACTAACACCAAGTTGTTTTATGTGACAAGAAAGCAAAAGGAAAGTGATTAACAGATACTGTGACAGAAAAATTTCGGCCATATCCTTATGCTGATCATTAGTTGAATGTTATCTTGATTTCCCCCTCCCTTTTAGACTCTACATTCTTCCATCATGTTGTCATCGTTTCGTAAAGTCAAAGTCCAGGTATTTTTCCGTAATGCATGAAGTGCCCTTGCCACACTTGCCTGCCTTTATTGCAGTGACCTGTTTGTAACAAAAGCCACTCGTTTGTATTTATTCTATACAGCAGGTGCTTTATTTGCACTTAGTGTGAGTCTGATCTGTCTTTCCTTTAATACTTTGAGTTGCTTAATTTCTGTCTGTGATGCATGATGTGTGAACATTTTATAGGAGATTATAGTTCAATATAATCAGGTTTTGATACTGATTAATTTTCCAAGAGGTTTTTATTTTAAAATGTACTTGAGCAGAATCTTTTTCTTTATAGCATCTGCAAATCAACCATGAGGAGATTTACAGTGTAGAACATTGTGCATTCTAAGTTGGTTTTGGTTCCTATTCATCCACTTGCACAAATTTATAATCCTTGAGTTGTTGTGGTGTAACTGTTTGCACACAGTGATGCTTCTGTTTCAGTGGTGGTAAAATAAACAGGATGTATGGATCAGACTTCAGCTGGGGAACACAAGCAACTGGATTTTATTTGGAAATAGTAGTGATGTAAATGTTTATACTGCAATTAAAATTATAATGGAAAGATAACAAAATAGGGATGAAAAACACTGGGGTTAATTATATAATCTTGCATTACCTGTAAACTCTGCATTTCTGCAATGCAGTCAAGGTAATTTGCTTTCTCAGGAGTCTCAGCAGAGTGCAGTCCTTGCCAGCCCTGGATACTTTAATCAAAGGTCTGTGATGTTGAAGCAAAAGCAAATCCAAAAAAGCCCCCTTCTATGTAAAAACACCAAATTCAAATAAACAATTCAACTACTCTTATTTAAATAATGGAATTGAGATTTTAAGATTAAATGGCTAAAAATGAACAGGTCTTTATGTGTCTACATATTTCAAAAGTGCATAGTTGAGGCTGTGCTCAAACCTTCTTGTCAGCCTAAATCACCAGCTTTGCAACCACTTTGGTTTAAATAATTTACATTTATTTTTTCTTCTAATGTGACAATTTCTGTGTCCCTGTGTTACCTGCTTTTGGGGCTGGTTTGGATTTTACCTGTGCTGTGGTTAGTCTGTAGGAGTCTACAGCATCAAACAGCAACTTCAGCACATCTTGGGAGTTTTTTGGTGTTTGTTGTTTTTTTGGTGTTTTTTTGGGTTTTTTTTGTACTGCAGTGCTTGACTGATTTTTCTGGCTTGGAATTTGTGGAGGTTTGGGATTGTTAGTGACCTTCCTTAATAGCATATTTGGACATAGTGTTCTGCTGCATGTAGTCTAACCTTAAAATGTCTTTATTTTGTACAGTTAAATTCAACAAACCAAAAAGCCAGGCATTAATTTTGTCCCAATAGTGTTTTAGATTTCTAGAATAGGATATGGCATTCTTTAACTCTTTCTCTGTAACACAACATGCTCAAGCTCCCTTTGCAGTACATGTTTTCAGAAGGATTCTTTTTGATTTTCCAGCAGTACAAGAACTTATGGACTTCCCTAAAGCAGGCAGTCATGGTGGTTTGTTTCTTCCCTGGTGTTTTGAGGGAGCTGTGAATGGGAGAAATGAAATCTGGGGAAAATGTGTGTGTTTTTTTTTTTTTTTCCTCCATCCTTTTGAAGGTTATTTTCACATCCACTTTCTGCCTAAAGAAGAAAGATCAGCAATCTGTTCCCCTTCCCCAGGAGGGAGTAGCTGCTATCAGTTAAATCTTCTTTAGACAAGATTGATGATGTGTGGTGTTGATGAATATAAAAAAAAATGCATTGAGCTGTTCATGTGTGCATACTTGGGAAGCAGGAACGTTTTGGTAGGGAAAATGTTTCTGTTGCAGGCTACTGCTGAGGTGATGTATGCTGAATATATGTAACACATCAGGACTTGTCTTAAGGAAAATTATTTTACTACTTCTGAAGATCTTTATATACTGATATATGATAGTTTTCCAGGCAAAGGAATTTAATTTTTTTAAGCTTCATGTAATTGATATTAAAAATACACTAAAATCTTCTGCCTAGCACTGAATGTATTTCACATTTGTGCTTTTAAATCCCTGAAAACATGTTTTGGTAAGGGAAATGCTGACAGCTCTGCTGTGTGGCACCACTGTAATTCCTGTTGAACCCACCTCAATTCCGCTGTTCCCGAACTTGAATGGTGTTGCTGACATCATCATTGTTGCACTGCAGTGTCTGTAAATACCTGCAGCTGTATATTTTAGTGTGCTGTTATGTATAATTTTTATTGACTGGGGAAGGCATAGATGGAAGGATGAGAGGAATGAGTTTGTTTTGTTGTTTCAGGTTTTTTCCCTTAATTTAACTACTACTTTTTGTCGGCTGGGTTTTTTTCCATTTTGAGTAACATCACCAAAACAGTCCAGTGTGAAGAAGCACTTCTGATTTTTTGAGTTAAGACATAAGCTGATCTAATGTCAGTCTTACAGCATGAAAGGAGGAATGAAATGTCACCTGGACAGCCCAGACCCACTGTCTGGGGCCTGGAAAGTTCCCTCAGCCCCATCCTTATCGCCCTGCGCCGGCTGTGCCGGGTGGGGCTGGAGGGATGACACCGGTTATCTGGGGACAGCCTGGCACAGTCACATCCCAGTGCTTTTCACCTTCAAAACACAAAGCACTTGGTGGAATTCGTGCAAGAAGTGCAGAGGTGTATCCTAGGTGTCTTCAAACGCTGTAGTTGAACTGGGAAGTTCTGGGAACGTCTTGGAGGAGTGCTTGGTATTCCAGGGAGTGCTGCTGTTGGAGGTGATACATGGGAGGAGGGAGGGAGACTGCATTGTTCTGCAGCATCCATGACTTTTGAGTTCTGAGCTCCCTGGTGGCTCTGGCAGCACAGACACTGCTGACGTCGGCTGGGGCTGCAGGAAGAACAGTCCATTATTGCTACACTAAAGCACTTCTTTTACAATTGACTCTCTCCACTGTAGTTACAAAAAGAGCCTTTCTTTTAACCAATTCCAGCAAAAAGAGGAGCCAGATTGCCTGGCTTGTGTGGTGAGAGGCAAACCAGCTCCCAGGGTAAATTACAGAAGGTCTCCCATTTGGCTTTCAATATTGTAACAATATTTGAAATGATAATTTAAATAATTTAAATATTTCCCTAGATTAATAATGTAAATAAATAATTTAAAATGTTTTCAAATCACTTTGTGGAGGTTATTTTTAATATGGAAATGCAAATTGAGTTTTATTATACAGTGAATGAGTGCACAGTGTTCCAGAGACTGACCAGGATTTAATTTTCTCCCAGCACTGCCCAAAACCAGAATCAGCAGAGGGGCTCCAGCCATGCAATACATTAGACCAGCTGCCACTGTGTTATTCCAGAACACAATACAGTTCAAAAGAAGTGTTGTTGGGATTCAAACACAGCATGACAGGGCAGGAAAGGAAGTTTTTAGCAATAGTTTCCTTTCCTGGAGGAAAAAGGCTGTTTGAAAGACTGCTGGAAAAAACAGCTGCTTTCTCAGGGAAACGTATCTGTGCTTGAGCTCGAGTTATGTTCAGGGGTTTGAGCTTTTAATACTCAGATACACTAATCAAGTGGAGATTTTGGTAGCACTGCCAGGCAAAACCTGGGCTTCGTTTATGTAACACAGTCTGCACACACCGGGGTGGTTTTTTTCCTTGCCCTCTTTTGACAGTAATGAGTGGAAGAAAAAGCAAAGCTGAATTTGTTTCCTTCCTGCAAGTGCCGCAGTGCAGTTGGGGCTCAGAGTTCATGGGAGCATGGAGTGCTGCTGGCACGGCTGTCCTCTGGAGGGTGGGGACCTTGGAAGGGTAGCTCAGGAATGTGTGGATTCGTCCCCATATGTTCCTTTCTATCAGATTGTCCTTTTACAAGTGCTTGGAAACATGGCCCTTGTAGATCACTTTCCAACCTGTGGAGTTTTCCATACAATTATTCAAGATACACGTCTAATTAAAGCATACAGCTAACTAATGACTAAATAACAATTTAATATTTAATGATGTATTTTAATTGATTGCCTATGTCTTTTAGTCTGCAGTTCTAGTCTGGGTTTCTTCCCTGTCTGATAGGATTGAGGAGAAGTACCTTTAGCTTGGAGATTGCAGAATTGATGGTAGAAAAGCATTAAGTGAGTGACTCCTGTAAACACTTGTACATGAAGACATTAATTGCAAAATTGTTCAGGCACAGAGTGTTTGTTGCAGCAACCTCTTGATATGCAGTTAGTTGTTAAATAAGAGGTTAAATATTCAAACTTCAATGATAATATTAGTTCCACTTTTAAAATTTGTATTTTGGTTCTATTCTAGTGCCCAGATATTTGAATGAAAATCAAATTGCTTTTTGAAAGATTAGGAACTGAAAATGAAGGTTGTTGCAATTTTAATAAAAAAAGAGAAAAAGCAGATCAGTAATTAGGTCTTTGCTGCCTGGGGTAACAATATTAGGTTTAAGTACATAAGGCAATATGGAAGGATTTTCAGTCAGAGCAAGATCATTGGTTAAGCAAAATGTGCCTTGACTTAGTTGTCTAAGGCCAGATCTGTGAAGCCTCTTACTGGCTTTTGAAAGGTTATACAGAGAGTGGCAGGATGGGTTTGTAACTTTTTTTAATTGAGTGAACAAAGAGATGCATCAGACAGAGATGTGGGTCTATATATGTATGTAAGTGTATATGGATACATGTGGGCCACTTAAGTGTTGCTTAAAGAAGGGTAATATTCTTTAGTTTAGCATTGAATATTTTAAATACAATATTTCAAGGTATTGTATGTTGTACAAGAAATATTTTTTGTCTGTATCTACACATATTTGTGCACAAACCCACATTTTTAGCTGTTGTATTGGACACTTGCATGCTACAGTTTGAGATGACACAGACTTTATATGACTGCAGCCATATTTGACCAAACCAAATAGGTGTTAAATGTCTTTGTAATTTTTCATTTATCACTTTCTGCTAGAAGTCTGATTTTATTTATATTTAAGATACTTATATTTTATACACGTACCTGCACACAGAGAAAAGACTGTAAGTAAACCAAATGTGATTTTGTAAAGTCATCTTTTTTTCTGCATGGATCTCTTCCTGATCTATCAGTGTTTTATAAGACAAACATAATGGGATTTTATTTCTGCTTTCAGAAAATGGACCCAAGTGGTGTAAAAGTGTTGGAGACAGCAGAAGATATCCAAGAGAGGCGTCAGCAAGTTTTGGACCGTTACCACAGGTTCAAGGAACTCTCTTCTCTAAGGCGTCAAAAACTTGAAGATTCCTATCGATTCCAGTTTTTCCAGCGTGATGCAGATGAGCTTGAGAAATGGATCCAAGAGAAACTGCAGATTGCATCTGATGAAAATTACAAAGATCCAAGCAATTTGCAGGCAAGTCCTCTTGCCACTTTATATTTCCTGTACTATTAATTTTAAGGCGTTACAGGTCAGCTGGGATAGAACAAACACAGAAATGAAACTTGATCTGAGAGTGAAGAAAGATGGATGCAAATACCCATGACCTTGCAAAGTGCTCTTCAAAAGCCTGGCTTTTTTGCTGATGTAGTTGGAATATTTCTAATAATGGATTAGATGCTACATCAGTATAGAAAAAGTTTCTCAGTGTAACACAGTGTAAAACCAACTTTATTTAATCCTAGAATTTGTTGGATGCCTTAACTCTGTGAATAAATGTGAATTATCACTTATTGTTTCCACAAAAAAAAAAAAAATACAAAAGATAATTTGTAGAAAATAAGCTTGTATGGATATAACTAGCTGACATGTTCTCAAGGGTTTGAACACTGTCATGTGCAAGAGCAAACACAAGAAAGAAATAACTAAAACTGGGATGTTTGAATCCACCGGTGGTTCCACCACATGATACAACTGATTTCAGCTGTGTAGTTTTATTATTTGTTTGTCAGTCCTGAATATGCATAAAACAGACTTAAAATCTTGCTGCTGGGGAATGTGGAGGAGTCCCTGCACCAAATCTCAGTTGCATTCTTTGATGTTTTCCTTTCAGGGGAAGCTGCAGAAGCACCAAGCCTTTGAAGCTGAGGTGCAGGCCAATTCAGGAGCTATCATTAAACTGGATGAGACTGGAAATCAGATGATTAATGAAAGCCATTTTGCATCTGAAACCATAAGAGTGAGTTTTGAAGCTTTTTTCCCTCCCCCACTCTTACAGGCCTTTCCTTAAGCACTTCTTTCAGATTACACAGGTAACTCTACATTCAAAACCTTTCTTAAAAATTATACAGGTATTTGATTAGTGAAATCACAAGAAAATTTGTATTTGTAAAGCTCAGTAGTGGTTTTCTCTTTCATGAGCACCTAGCTCATACCTTCTTTTGGATCTGGTTCTGAGGAGAACTGTTTCAAGATGAGATGTTTTTGTAGTGATTAGCAAACTTAATTGATAAGTTCAGCATTTCATTCTAACTTGCCTTTACTGGTTCAGTCCTTCACGCCGTACCGGACTGCCCAGCGCCCGATAGTCACGGCCACCCAAGTGGGGTCCCACATACGAGTAGGTGAAGCTTGTGGCTCTGCAGTGCAACTTGTTTTTGCAATGTCTCCTTCCTTCCTTGGTTGACAGTTTGCATCATCCCTCTGGGCAGTGCTCAGAGCTCTTTCCTCCCTTGAAACCTCTTGAACTGAACTTTCTGAGTGGATTAAGTGGTATCCACCCATGTTCAAAAGCTTCTCTTGAATTACTTTCAGGATTCAGGTCTCGATGAGCAAAGTTACAGACAATGGGTGGAGCAGTTACTTTCCTGTTTTGCAAGTTGTGTGCATGTGTGGGAGTGTGGTTTTAATTTTTGCTGTCTATAAAGTTCATAGTGGCTCCCAATAGTTTTGAAAGGCCAAGTGCAGCCAGAGAAACTCAGTATTAAAACTAATAATTGCTCCTAGTATGTCCATAACATGTCACTTCACAATGTTAGTTAAATATATTAACTGTTTAGTGTTAAGAGAAGTTGTTAAAATACAGTGAAATGGCATAAGTTTGACCTGAAACAAATGTATTGTCTTAAGAAAGAATAAATTCCCAAAGGAATATGCAATTCATTTATTGGCAGCTGACTTTCATATAGAAGACCAAACATTTGAAGGGGAGAGCAGCATATTTTTGGTATGACTTCATATTAACATAGAATTTAAAACAAATTTTATCTCATGATGTTTAGCTCATAGTTATGTAAAGATAACTATTTGAGAGCTTTATTAATTAGTAATAACTGTCTAAATAATTCAGAAATTTCTTATTTTGTGTTACAACACTTTACATAAATTGAAAAGTATTTACTGGAGATATAATCATAAGGTTTGTCCCTCACCCTTTGTCTAAAGTAAGATTTAGGATATACAACTTCAGAAAAGTAAATAAATCTACTGTTAAGGACAGGAAGGGAATAAATCTCATCTTCTTTGACAGGAGATTTTAATAACAACATCCTTTTGTTTCAGACTCGACTGCAGGAGCTGCACCGACTATGGGAATTACTGATGGAAAAGATGAGAGAGAAGGGAGTCAAATTATTGCAGGCACAGAAGTTGGTGCAATATTTAAGGGAATGTGAAGATGTCTTGGACTGGATCAATGATAAGGTGTATAATTACCTCCCTTTATTGTGTCCTTGATGGGAAATTTGATGTGTTTGTCTGGAAAATTTCTGTCAGCATAGAGTTGCTGGAGGTCAAGTAGTCTCAGAAAGCTTGTAAAGGGACCTGTACATTTTATTTAGTTATTCACATTGCATCAGCAGTAAGTATGCAAGCTAGTGCTGTTCTTCTGCAGCCACAATAAAAGTTCTTAGTCTAAGAGGAAGCCTGTGTGTTGGAGAGTACTTTTAGCACAATTAATCCATTCTTTGCTTTGAAAAGTCAAAATTCAGGTTTTCTCTAAGGGAAATCTTCAAGATGTAAAAGCAAATATTTTTTTAATAAATACTCTAAACTATTTGTTTCAGAAAGGAGCCAGCCCAAGCAGCAAGCAGTGTGTAGATAGTTACTAAATGATTGGAATATCCTTAGATATGCATTGTAAGGACACAAACTGCAGGAGGACTGTTGGCTCTTGATTCATTAAACTCGAAAGGAAGCAGACCACAAACCGCAGTATCAAAAGGAAAAAAAGTCACAAAATAATCACACTGATTTCCTTAAATAATGGTTTGCTGTTTCATATCACTGTGGGTTCAAGCTGAAAACACTGTATAACTGTTACTGAATACAGCACTGCACTTCTTGTGCAGAAATCTTGCATCAGAAGCCTACAGCAAATGCCCATAAACAGTGTAAAAAGGCACAAATTCTAGTCCCTCTGTGTGCTAAGAATTTGTACTTGAAAAATTAATATGACCAAGGAAGATGAAAAAATAATCCTCACTGATCTTGCATATTTTCTGCAATAATGGGTAGGTGTTGGGGCAGGGAATGGAGTTTAATGAAGAAAGTTTGTAGTTTCTGACCTTAAACACTGTGATTGTCTTTGACCTATTGAAAATTAGGACAGTTTGCTTCCTAATTTTTAATCGTGATTTCCCATAGGATATACTGAAATTAACTTTTTTTTTCCAATGTGCTAGGAAGCAATAGTGACATCAGAAGAACTTGGACAGGACTTAGAGCATGTTGAAGTTTTGCAAAAGAAGTTTGAAGAGTTCCAGACAGACCTTGCAGCTCATGAGGAAAGAGTAAATGAAGTGAACCAGTTTGCTGGCAAACTTATCCAGGTAAGCATTTATGCGTGTTGAAAATCTCTCTTGGCAAATCAGTTACTGCAGCAAACATTTGTCTTTACCCTCCCCTCTTTCCCCCCTGGTTTGGGGCAGATCTTTAAGCTTTGCATCACATGGGTGCTTGGCTATCTTCACCTTAAATGGTTGCCATTTGATTCACTTTTACTTGTTCTGAACAGCCTGAATAACTGCCCCATCTGGGAATGTTTCTGAGAATGTGGAGAGTAGTGATTAGTAAGAGAAACTTCATATTGGGGTGCAAATTTATTTCCCTTGGACAAGGGGGTTTGATATCTCTTCTGGTTTGATATCTGGGGCCTGATCAAGGATGGAGGCAGGACAGGAAGTGTTTCATTCCAGGGAAAAAGAAGTTACTGTCTGTAGTGCTCTTCCCATGGACTAATTAGCATATAGGGAAAACACTACAAGAGTATTGAATGTTTGTATAGTGAAATTTCAGGGAAACTATTGAATTGGGTGATCACCTGGAAAGGACAGAAATTATAAATTGATCTCTTGAAGACCAGCAGCGTTTTGTCAATGGATGTAAAACCAAAGAACATATGAAAACAGTGTTTTTCCTTTGCTTGGCAGGAAACACACCCTGAAGAGGAACTGATAAAGTCCAAACAAGATGAAGTAAATGCAAGCTGGCAGCGTCTTAAGGGACTTGCCCTTCAGAGGCAAGGAAAGCTCTTTGGGGCAGCTGAAGTTCAGCGTTTCAACAGGTACGAACTTGGCTGGATCTGCTGAATGATGTAACCCTTGTGTGGGTGTTTAATGATGCATTCAGCTGCACACAGTAGTATGAGAAGAGCTACTGTCTCCTATGGCTTTGCTCTGCTCTTCTGCATGACTTGCTGAATGAAAACCTCGTTGTTCTACAATTGCTTTAGAATGGTCATTCTGATGGAGCTTTTCAGAACTTGTCAGTTTTATTCATTCCTGCTAATGGCAGTTTTGCTTTCCTTTCCTCTGAGGGCTTTTTTCCCCCAGTTCTGTCCTAGATGACCCTAAAAGGGTGTGCTTTTTTTTATTGTATGTCAGCCCAATTGTTCTGGAGGATTTTAGCAATGTCTTTCTATTCTCCATTTTACAGCATTTTGAGATTTGCTGTAATTAAGTTGGAGAAGGGTCCAGAGTGGAAATGGATCCGCTCTACGAGAATGCTCAGTGGTGCTGTAATTCCTGGTTTGCATCTGGTGACAGTGGTCTGTTAATATGCTTCAAAGTTTCTTGAAATGCAAAGAAAGTCTTATTTATTTGTTTTCTAAAGGATGTTTGTAGTTGGCTGCAGTATTTATATATATATATATATAAAAATATATATATAATATATATACTGGGTTTGTATGCCAGTACGTCTGGCACACATATGAGAGTGCATCCTGCTTCCTCCCTTTTTCCTCATAGGACAAATTGCTTTCAATTTGTGCTTTGTTTTGAAGGGATGTGGATGAAACAATCAGCTGGATTAAGGAGAAAGGGCAGTTGATGGCCTCGGATGATTTTGGCAGAGATTTAGCCAGTGTGCAGGCATTACTGCGCAAGCACGAAGGCCTGGAAAGAGACCTGGCAGCTCTGGAAGATAAGGTACCCCCATGAGATGTATTTTACCTACAGTTTAAACAAGGTAACTGGCTTGTAAAAGAATGGAAGCTCACTCACAGTTTGTGCCTGGGTTTAGGTGAAGGCCCTGTGTGCAGAAGCTGACCGTTTGCAGCAGTCTCACCCAATAAATGCTTCCCAAATTCAAGTGAAACGGGAGGAGCTCATTGCCAACTGGGAACAGATCCGGACGCTGGCGGCGGAGAGGCACGCCCGCCTCAACGACTCCTACAGGTGGGTCACTGCAGCAGGACAGTGCTCACATTTGACAGAGCACAGAACAAAGAGGTGCTGTTTCCAAAATGTTGGGATGATTCTGAAGTTTTCAGAGCATTCTCTTCCACCAAATTCTATTTTACACTAACTTATTGTAGTAAAATAAATATTTATATGATTGAAAAATTATTGCTGCTTTTTGTCATTCTCTGGGTGTGGATCAACTATGAAACTAGACACAGTGATGTTTTAGGACATTTGCTATTTTCTCCATCTGAGTTGAGATGTGCCTTTTGAAGTACATTATCTATGTTTCAATTTTGCTGGGAAAAAAAAGGGTTTTTTAATACTTTTATTACAAATCTGTTCACTAGTCTTTAAGAGTCTCTATGAAGACTGAAGTATATTGTTTGATATATTGTCCCAGACCAAATGAATTCTCTGTTTCTGTGGTAGGTTTTTTTTTGCTGTGGAATTTGTCTTCATCCAGTCTTGTGTCTGTACTAACCTGGTCTCTTAAACATAACCTGTTGAATCACTGTTGAGAAGCCATGCTAAAACAAACTAATCCTGATATGGTGGTTAGTTTACATCCTTTCTGGTTTTGTTTTTCTGCCCTTTGTTCCTTCCCACGATGTGGAATTTTTGGCAGTGGAGACCCACACCAATAATCTTTTCCTTTACTGTCCCTGCTGTAGTCTCTTCAGAGCAATTAACAGCAAATGTTAAAAGGAAACAGAAACTGATCACTTTTGCTGATAAGTATTAAACATATGCCAAAGGAAACAACTAAAGGCATTCTGGAAGGAATGTGAGGATTTGTTTGCTTGTTTTAAGGCTAAGGCATGTGCAGTTGAAATTTTCTGTCAGTTCTCTCCTCCCCACACTGTTATGGTTGTGACAGAAGCAGCCCTGTGGATTATCTTGAGAACTATATTTTGATTTCTGTTGTTCTCAGTGTGCTGTTACGAATATTAATTTTACTTACATTTTGCATATTACTTGTATTGTATCTTTGAGACATTGATTTAGAACCCAACATTTTCATAACTTATAAAGAATTATTTTTGATTGAAAGCATATTTAGTTATTTAATATTCTGACCACATTTTTGTATTGTTTTATTTGTATCTGAGGAATAGCTTTTATGCTTGTAACCCTTGCTTTGGGGAAAGGGGAGAGAAACTCTGCAAATTAATTATTCCAAATAATTTTTTCCTTTGCTTACCTAAGGCTGCAGCGCTTTCTCGCGGACTTCAGAGACCTCACCAGCTGGGTGACTGAGATGAAGGCTCTCATAAATGCTGATGAACTTGCCAATGATGTGGCTGGGGCAGAAGCCCTTCTAGACAGACATCAGGAACATAAGGTAGAGTGGTTACGCAGCCAAATCCAGTCAGCAGCCCTCTGATTTGTATGTCTAACACAGTCTCTGAGTCAGTGTTGTAGCACTGGAATGCTTTGATTATGCAACTAACACGGTACTGATTTAATATTTTTAAATTGTTTCTAGATGGTAGATATATACTAATTACTAAGTATTTAAGAATGCATAGGATACTATTTTATAAAAAATAGGCCTGATAACAGCCATTTGGATTAATGACTGTTTTAGTTCTCCATCAAGAGGAATTCCTATAATTAAGCAGAAAGATAAAGCTCAAATAAACTTATAGTTTCGTTTTAATGGAGGAATTTATACCTACCTTATGTGTATTGTAAGGTAATTCTGACACTGTGCTAAGCTACATTTTGGTAACAGCTTTTTAAACATCTCCTTCCATAGGGAGAAATTGATGCTCATGAAGACAGCTTCAAATCTGCTGATGAGTCAGGCCAGGCTTTGCTCTCTGCTGGGCACTATGCTTCTGATGAAGTTAAAGAAAAGGTAAGTTGTGAGCAAGAGCCCCTAGAGGAATTCTAGCTCTTTCTTCTGTCCCTTAATTTAAAAGCATGATCACATCAAGAACTGGAGATTTCATTGTTTAGACAGGAGGTCATTTTCAGTTCAGTGCTAACCACTTTTTTAGAGTCACAATTTGATTTTACATTGAGATGGAAGTGAACTAGAGTGTTAAGTAAAATTATAACATATTCCTTTTCCCAATGGATTAGTTGACCATCCTCTCAGATGAAAGGTCTGCCTTGCTGGAGCTGTGGGAACTCCGCAGACAGCAGTATGAGCAGTGCATGGACCTGCAGCTTTTCTACAGAGACACTGAACAAGTTGACAACTGGATGAGCAAACAAGAAGTGAGTGCACATCTTTGAATTCTCCAGATATGGTGGACTTTAATTTCTGGGTAGTCTTCTGTAAGCTTAAGCAATTGGTATTGCCTGCTGGCAGTGCCATAAACACCTACGAGTGAGTGGGTGCTGTGCAGAGTAATTTATCTGACTGCCTTAAATGGTGCAATGGCTGTTTCCATCTAACGATGGAACTATGAGCTGTGTGGGGGCTTGATGTGGCTTTTGTGTGTGTTAACTCTTGTAAAATGCTGGTTGAATAGGAAGCTAAAGAGAATTATTGGCTCTTGGAAGCATAAAGCAAACACCATGCCAGTATGCCATCTTTACCTTTCAGGAATAACATATGGCAGGAAATATCCCTGGCTGTGCTTGAGCTCACTTAGAGCAGCTGAGGATGGAAACATAAAAATGTGTTTGTGTCCTTACTTCAGGCATTTCTGCTGAATGAAGACCTTGGTGATTCTCTGGACAGTGTGGAGGCTCTTCTAAAGAAGCATGAAGACTTTGAGAAATCCCTAAGTGCCCAAGAGGAGAAAATCACAGTAAGACATTGACATTACATCGTTATTAAATGGACAAGAAGTGAAACAAGGGTGTTTATTCACTGGGGAGGAGGCACTGCGGGAGGGTGGTAAAGGATGGGGTTTGCTTTGCAGAATGATCTTCTGTTATGTGGGATGTATTAGCTCTAAATAATAGGTATTGTCTCTAAAATGGAAAATACTGGAAAAGGTGTGGGATTTCCATCCCACAGCTGGACAACCTGGTGCTTCCTTATCATATCAGCACCCAGGTGAATGAATATTTATCAAAAACTTGCACTCTTCCACATGGAGAGGATGACGATACAGAGAGGAAGGGGCCTAAGGATAGATGTGTTAATGGCTTTCTGCCAGTTTTACTGTGATAAACTTTGGGGAATTGATATACTAAGCAAATTTGCATAAGCAATTTCTATTACACCACATAAATGGAAACTTGTTTTACCTCTAGGCATTAGATGAGTTTGCTACTAAGTTGATTCAGAATAACCACTATGCCATGGACGATGTTGCTACACGCAGAGATGCTGTAAGTACCCAAAATACATTTGGACTGTAGACTTTAAATCTTGTTCTGCTTTATTATTTTACTTGGTTTGACTTCAATATAGGATATGTCAGTGGAGTTGTCCCAAGAGGGGTACAGTGGTGGTTCTTGAGAATTTAAAAACCTTTTGCTTTTTGTTTTTTTCAGCTGCTGAGCCGCCGAAATGCCCTTCATGAAAGAGCCATGCGCCGCCGCACTCAGCTGGCAGATTCTTTCCATCTGCAGCAGTTTTTCCGGGATTCTGATGAGCTTAAGAGCTGGGTTAATGAAAAGATGAAAACTGCAACTGATGAGGCCTACAAGGTGAACACAAAGATGAATGGTGGAATGCTTTTAAGCATTGTGTCAGTCTAATGACACAAAGCAACATCAGCCAAAATGTTGCTGATAGTCAGTGATACTAATGGCAACAGGAGGAATTGTGTAATTTCTTCCTGACCCCAAGAGGCATTTTCCCATTGTGCAGTAATCGTGCCTATGCAATAGCTTAAGAATTCTGATTTAAGGCTTATTTTTGGCACCATATCCTCTGGTTACACCGTGGCATGTCTATGAATGCAGTCCAGTTTCAAAAATTCTTCAGAGACCTTTGGGTACTGATTTTGTATTGAAATGCTCTATTTCTTCCTTCATCTGTAGGATCCCTCCAATTTGCAAGGTAAAGTTCAGAAACACCAGGCTTTTGAAGCAGAGCTGTCTGCTAACCAGAGTCGTATTGATGCCCTGGAGAAAGCTGGCCAGAAGCTGATTGATGTCAAGCACTACGCGTCCGATGAGGTGGCAGCTCGCATGAATGAAGTCATCAGCTTGTGGAAGAAACTTCTGGAGGCCACTGAGCTCAAAGGTATGACTTGCTCAGAGGAATATGGGCAAATTTCTAGAGAGTTTAGCTGGGAGGAGAGAGAAAATGAGTTAACTACAGTTTCTGAAGTAACTGACTTGGCTTACCTTGTCCTGTTCTACTCTTGCCTGTCTCTCTCAGGTATAAAACTGCGAGAAGCCAATCAACAGCAGCAGTTTAATCGCAATGTGGAGGACATTGAGCTCTGGCTGTATGAAGTAGAAGGACACTTGGCATCTGATGATTATGGGAAAGATCTTACTAATGTCCAGAATCTTCAGAAGAAGCACGCGCTGCTAGAGGCAGATGTTGCTGCCCATCAGGTAAGGGAAATAATTTTTATTCCTGCCTTTTCAAATCTGCTCACTCAAAAGATGGTATTTTCAGAGATGCTCAGTTAGAGACCTTAGCTGGTCTGTTTTTTTATCATTTCTTTAGCTTTGGGTTTTACAGTTTGCTTATCAAAAATAATTGTGAATTGAAATATAACTTTTATATCTCTAAGATAATACCTTTATAACTTTAATAGAAATTAACTTCTCAGTCACTGCAGCAGCCTCACAGAAATTCTGACCTAATGCTGTTGCTGGATCAATTTTAGGATCGGATAGATGGCATTACCATCCAGGCACGCCAGTTCCAGGAGGCTGGGCACTTTGATGCTGACAACATCAAGAAGAAGCAAGAAGCTTTAGTGGCTCGTTATGAAGCTCTGAAAGACCCCATGGTAGCTCGCAAGCAGAAACTCGCAGATTCTCTTCGCTTGCAGCAGCTTTTCCGTGACATTGAGGATGAAGAGACCTGGATTAGGGAAAAAGAACCTATTGCAGCTTCAACCAATAGAGGTTTGTCCATCCTGGTATCTCTAGGATTTAGATGTCAGACTTGCTCTGTTATAAATTGTATCCTTATAGAACATTCCCTGAAAAATTCAGAGCTGTTAGGTGTAATTAACCTTGCCCAGAGTTACCTATTTGACATTGCTCTGGGTCTCTGATATGTTGCTTTTGTGATTCCACTGGTAACGTAGTTCTCATACTGTTCTGTCTTCATTGTTAGAGTTCTCCCTGTGCAAGTTTGTGTAGTGCTGGCTGCAGCTGCCTTAAAATTTTTGTTTCATCTAGTGACTCTGATTTAAGTGACTAATTATTTTGTATCTTTCAGGCAAGGACTTAATTGGTGTCCAGAATCTGCTAAAGAAGCACCAGGCTTTGCAGGCAGAAATTGCAGGCCATGAGCCTCGCATTAAAGCAGTCACACAGAAGGGAAATGCTATGGTGGAAGAAGGTATGTCTCAACATTTTTTAACTCTGGCCCAGTCTTTTGTCCTCTGGCCTAACAGAGTTATGAATTATTGCCTGATTTTATCCTGATAATAGGCAGGTACCTGCTAGCAGGATGAACTTCTGGTCATCCTTTCACTTGAAAATAAAAATAGGTTCCTAGATGGGAACCTGTCATAATTTTGACAAATCTGTCTACTCTTGATGAACGCTTATTTAGCAATTTTGTGCCTTAGTCATTATAATTAAATCTGTTAAAGGATTCTATCAGAGGTACATAACCATGATGTGTGAGAGAATTCTCTACAAAGACAGTAATTCTTGCTTTTAAATAAATAGGCATCTTTATTTCTGACTGTGTGTTTTTAACATGAAAATACAAAAAAAAAAATTTAAAAAATCCTGCAGGTCTGAAATAATATTTGTCTGCTGCCAGAACTCTGGAAAGAGATGACCTGTTCTGTTTCATCATTGAGAAATCTTATGATGTGTCTCATTTTATTCCTTATGGTTAAGATATGCTAGTACAGCTTGATTGACAGGTTCAGTGTTTTCCAGTCTGAGGCAAAAGGAGCAGCTGAGTTATGGTTTTTATAGTTTTAGTGTAAATAGTCTTTAAATTGGTCTAATTTCTGTGACTTCAAAGAATTAAAAGGAATCTTTTAATGTCTGTTGGTTTTGTCTGCTGAAGTCCTTCAGTTCCCTCTGCTTCTGTTCCATAGGGCACTTTGCAGCTGAGGATGTGAAAATCAAACTGAACGAGCTAAACCAGAAGTGGGACTCTCTGAAAGCCAAAGCATCTCAGCGTCGACAGGACCTGGAGGATTCCCTGCAGGCTCAGCAGTACTTTGCTGACGCTAATGAGGCTGAATCCTGGATGAGGGAAAAGGAGCCCATTGTAGGCAGTACAGACTATGGGAAAGATGAAGATTCTGCTGAGGTATTTGAGATTCTTGTTTAAATCAATTTTGCATAAGTACAGTGCGGATTTGTCCAGTGGTAAAAAGAGCTGTGATAATTTCAGGGTTAACAAAGAGGGCAGATTCTTGCATCAAGCAAGATTTTGGCTCCTAGTCAAAAGATGACCTATTTTCCTGTGTCTTAGTTGCTGTTGCATATGAAATTCTGCTGCTTAGTATATTAAACCAACTGTGAGGAAGGTTTACCTCTGTATTCACTTTTACAGGGTTTTGGTTTTTTAAGTATAATGAAAATAATATCAGCAAAATCCTCATAGGATGAGCATTTCAGTATGAGTCTGGTTTTCAGGAGTTCATTAGTCTGGAAGTAATTGTTTTTGTCTGCATTTGTTTTATTGATACCATTCTGCAGTCAAACACCAGGTCCCAGGCAGTGCTGACTGACATTTTATCCACATGAGGTGCAGTTTAAAGGCACATTTTAAACTTACATATCACTTTGGAAATAGTTATTTCAGAACAAAAGAATGTAGCTGAGATAAGGTAGAGGCAAAGCACCAGAAGCGTTAGGACCGCTATCTACCCTGTGAATAAATAGAAGTGATTATTCCCATGAGAGTCACAAGGCTGGCAGCTCTGAAAAACCCACATTCCCTTTGTATGGAGTCAAAGTATATATTTTAAGCAGAGGCATATTTGTAAAATGGCAAGGTGTGCATGTTGTTACTATTCGTCCACTTTCAGGCTCTTCTGAAGAAACATGAAGCTTTGATGTCTGATCTCTCCGCTTATGGCAGCAGCATCCAGGCACTGAGGGAACAGGCCCAGTCATGCAGGGTAAGGAAAGGTGCTAATCATGTACCTAAAATTCATGGGTCAGCAAAAGGTAAAAACAAAGCTCAATAACAGTTGAGCCTATAATTGGTTTTGAGAGGTTATTGCAGACTGTTGCTTGATTTTCTCAGAAAACTTAGCAGTGTGTTTTTATAATCATAAGACAGCTGTATTGTTTTGAAATAAAACAATTTAATGTGGTGGTTTTCAGGGTTTGAGCCCAGACATCACCTAAACTGACTCTACAGTAGCCTTAACTAAGGCTGAAGTCTGTTCTAGTACAACAGCATTTATTATAATACACATGGAACAGCTCATTTTTTCTTCTCTTTTTTTCAGCAACAAGTTGCTCCCACAGATGATGAAACTGGAAAAGAACTTGTTCTGGCACTCTATGATTACCAGGAGAAGAGTCCCCGGGAGGTGACAATGAAGAAGGGAGACATTCTCACCTTACTCAACAGCACCAACAAGGTGGGTTCTGGCCTCCTGCTTTTCTGCCCTGCTTGGCTCCCTCAGTGCCATGTGTTTTGTTTGGTTTTGGCACATTTAGCCCATGTCCCCATTCAGTACTTCAGCTGAATCTCCACACTTCATTTCCATCACTCCTCTACAGCTGCCAACTTTTCCAAGACAGGGCATGTGTCTGAGAACTTTAATTCCCTGATGTGGAGGAATTTTTAGCCAAATACAAGGGGAGACAGAGGAGTAAGATTTCTATCTTCAAAGGACAGTTTGAAATTCTCCATAACAAGAGCAAACTGTTGACAGCATCACTGTTTTCCTTGTGTTAATAGAAGTCTCTGATTTGCAGCATTCAGTCCCAGCATTCTTTATGCTTGATGATGGCTTCACAGTGGTTGCTTTGTGGTTTTTTTTGATTCCAGGACTGGTGGAAGGTGGAAGTCAATGACCGTCAGGGATTTGTACCAGCTGCCTATGTGAAAAAACTGGATCCTGCCCAGTCTGCATCCCGAGAGAACCTCCTGGAGGAGCAGGGCAGCATAGCACTGCGACAGGAGCAAATCGACAACCAGTAAGATCTAACTGATGAGATATGACACTGCCAGCATTAGCTGGCTTGCTCTTTGCCTCACAGATTGCCACCAGCTTAGGTTAATGCTTCTTACACTAGGGAGTAATTAATTGGAGCAAAACAAGGGGCTCCTTTGCCAGAGGCACCAGATTCAGTTGTTTTATTCCTACTCTAGATTTTCTCGTTGCTTTTCCCATTTTTAACTGTTAAACTCATGACACTAGACCTCAACTTACTGTCTGACTTGACTATTTTATGTGTTCCTTTTGTTGTTGTACCTAACTACTTAAACTTGTTTGTGAGTTATATATGTACTAAGCAACTCTTGCATATGTAGTCATCACTTCTTAATGTGTGATCTGTTTTGAAAAGCTTTCTTAAATTTGATTCCATTAAGTACAGTGCTCTCCCTATACAGGGCTGCCTCTGGAGATGCCCTCCTTATGTGTTGGGGCTACTTTGTTGCTAGCTCATCACTATTTTTTCTGAAATGTGGCCAATATTTGTTGCCATTATAGGAGCTAAAATGTGTCCCCCCTTCTTTTTTTTCAATTTTTATCATCTTTTTTAAGAGAGCAACATATCGTTGCAAACAGAAAACTGCAAGGCCACTTGGTAATGACCTTCTTGAAGCACATGGTGGCTGGAGATTAATTCAAGCAAGGGCTGTGGGTGATAGCTGTAAGTGCTGGCTCATCTTATCAAGCCACTTGAAAGCTGAAGCTGAAAGTTTTCTGTATATTCCTATCTGTTTGCACAGCTATGCTGTTGTTCTGTGTGAGAATTTCCTTACACTCAGTTGTGTTGAGTCATCAGTTTTTGCAGTGCCATGCAATAGTTACTAGCCTTAGCTCTAGAATTAAAAAATTAAAATTAAATCACTCAAAAAAACCCCACCAACCCATAACAAAAAACCTTTATACCAGCACCAAGAAAAAATGCTGGAAAATTGTGGCATACTGGTCAGGATTTTAATGATATCATTCTCTCCATGGGTTTGCATATGGCTTTTAGTAACTAGAACAGGGTGCCTTATTTTAGAGCTAAGGAGAGGGGACCACCTTTTAGTTTCCAATCCTATGGCACAATAGTGAGGAAATGAGGAGACCTTATAGAGAGAGCTTAACTGTACTGCTGAGGTTTCCTGACATGAACTGTACTCCTGGTCTGATTTGCTTTGTTTGCTTCTGAACAACACCTAATTTTCTCCATTTAAATGTGAACTCTTACCCATCTCCTACCACAGACCAGCCACGGATGGAGCTGCTGCTTTCATTATTTTTGTTAATCTGACTAATTTTTCGCATGCATTTGCTGTGCTCCCTGTCTGTGCAGGACTCTCATTACTAAGGAGGTCGGCAGTGTATCTCTGCGTATGAAACAGGTCGAAGAACTGTGAGTAGGATTAGCCCTTTCCTAAACCATGCTGTCTCCACACTGTCACTGTTCATCCTTCCTTTGTTTCTTTCTTTGGGAACGCTGCTCCAAAGAGACTTGAAAGAGGCCATTTCTGCAATGAGGATTAGTTTAGATGAATGTGGTGGTCTGTGTTTCCTCTGTTCCTTACAACCAGCTGCTTATCTTGCTGGGCACCTCTCTGCTGCTAAATTGGTTCATGTTTATTCCATCACAGTGGTTTTGCTTACCAAAGAGGCTTTAGGGCTATCTAGACTGCTTTCCTTATAAAGCATGTCCTGTGTTTTCTGAGGTGCTGATAGAAATATTAGTTTGTTTATATAAATATATATAAAATACATCTACCAAATATTGCATCTCATCTGAATGAGTCTGGGAAGAGTGGAGTTGTCATGGTTTATCATATAAAGTAACATTTGTGCTGAGTAGTCAAAAACTATTATTTATGTAGGGTGATTATTTCTTAATTTTAACATTAACTAAATTTTGAAACCTGTGTTCATGTCTCATGGAAAACATAATAAGTTTGCATCTTACTGGTGGAAGTTGCTGGGAAATCCAAAGCCAGAGTGTTTCTTGGCTGTTCCTGGCTTTTCATTGCCATGCAAAAATGTATTTCTTGAAAATTGAAAGTGAAACTTTTATCTAAATCTCTCAAGTGTTGCAAAGCAACTCTTAGGTTAGGTGTGTTTCTGAGTCTTGCCCCAGATCCTCTGAGTTATACAAGTATTTAATACCCAACATTGTTTGTAGAGGCAAACAGCTGCAGTTAGGACAGGCTTCAAAACAGTGTTTTCAAGTCACGGTAGAAAGTCTCAATTTAAACCTAATATGAAAGATTCTTAGTTCCTTTCTGCCCACTCTTAAACTACAGTAAACAGGAAGCCACAAGGTCTCTGCTTCTATGGAAGGAGAGCTGATTTACAGTTTGGTAAATAGACATTACAGCCCAGGATACCGAGGATTTTTATCAGGAGACTTTGTCATCTCTGAGCTGTTGGTTAGGAAAATGCTGCAGGATTGAACTCCTCAAGCTGGAAGGTTGTAACTGCTCAGAATGTGCCTTTGTGCTTTGGGGTGGGAAATTAAAACATCCCCATTTGAGGTCCCTGCAGGTACCTCAGCAGTGTCTGGTATTATTTGATTTAATAACATCAGAAGAAATATGCTTAATAGTGAGAATCTATTGCTGTTGATCACTGATATTGTTGTTGATCACGTCCAAACTGATTCAGAACATAAAAAACCCTTCTAGATGCAGCTAAAATATCTCATCTTGTAGAAGACTTAAAGTAAGAATGAGTATTAGGATCGTGTTTTTTCTGAATGCAGGTTTTTAAAAAACAGGCATTATGCATTACTAGAGAGATTTGTAATTCAGTATCAGTGACTGCAAAACCACTCTTGGCTTTTTTCAGCAGTAGCTTGGGAAAGATCTTGTAGGATTGTCTGTGTCTAGTTGATTACAAGGTGGTTTTAAGTAACTGGCTGGTGTTAAAAGGTTTATTTGCCTGTGCAGACCAATTTAAGCATTTTTAAGATTCACTTTCTGTCCTAATGTAAAGGAGGAATTATATCACTGATTTTGAGAATTCCACAGATATAAAAAGTGTACATGAAATGAGTTTCGTGGATTTTCCAGTTGAATATAGGTGTGCTATCAAAGATACACACCTTTCTTAAACATTCAGCAGATTTTACACTGGAAAATGGCTAGTGAAGATGTTTAAGTCCTAAAGCTGGAGGCTGGTGGATTTTCATAATCGGATGGCAAACTTGATGTACTCTAGGAAAATACCTCTTGACAAGTAAGGGCCTGTGGAGTCATTAGTGCCCTGCAGTGATGCTGTGGTTTAAGAGCCTACCCCAACCTAGGCTGTGATTTGGGTTTGCATTTGCCCAGTGAGGTGTTGCATGTGGGAGTTCCCATTTTGGTGTGCAATCCATGTGGAGGAGAGACACGGACAGTCTTCATTCCCAACTGCACGAATAGCTCATCCTGTAGCAGAAAAGAGCATAAGGTCAGGGATCCCCCATTTTTGGGGACCCCAGTACTTGGGAAATGCCTGTGATTGGACTCGGTTCCATCTGACTGTTCCCTGCTTTCCTTTCCTGCTTGTCCCAGGTATCACTCTCTCCTGGAGCTGGGAGAAAAGCGTAAAGGCATGTTGGAAAAAAGCTGCAAGAAGTTCATGCTTTTCCGTGAAGCCAACGAGCTCCAGCAGTGGATCAATGAGAAGGAAGCAGCACTCACCAGTGAGGAAGTGGGTGCTGATCTGGAGCAGGTGGAGGTTCTGCAGAAGAAATTTGATGATTTTCAGAAGGTATGTTGTGATGTTGCATGACTTGTATGTTAATTTTGGCCTTTCCCTTCAGGCTTTCTGGTCATGTATCCCTGACAATTCTTCATAGCTGATAAGGAAACATGGCTTTGATTTGACACAAAAGGTCCATAGAAGGTATATATGAACCTTTTATTTCATTTTGTGAGGATAGAGAATCCCACACTCAAGTGTCTTCAGTTTGATTACATTCCCCAGGTTGCTTCATGCTTCCCAGCTCCCAGAGAGCTGAAACTCTCTTTCAACACTTTGCAGTAGAGTCTGCCAAGCTTTGGAGGAATTTCACTTTGTGTAAAGCATAACCTTCAGTTAAGCTATTCCTATTGAAAGGAAAGATGCATTTGGTTTCCATCTGCAGAGTTATTTCCCTGAGATATGGGGAAAAAAAAATCTGGCAGCTGGGATTCCCTGGCACAGGCTCTCTGGGAACTCCGGGTCACTGAATTCCTGCTGTTCACACACTGGGTGCTCCTGCTGAGCCACCTTGTCCCACATGTTTTGCTGGGTGAATTTTAATGCTGAGATATTTCCCTGTTCTGTGTAGGATCTCAAAGCCAACGAGTCACGCCTGAAGGATATAAACAAGGTTGCCAAGGACTTGGAGTCAGAAGGGCTGATGGCAGATGAAGTACAAGCTGTACAGCAACAGGTGCTCTTTTTTTCTGCCTTAATCTAATTTAAGAAGCAAAAGATTTTCCTCCTTCCTTTTGTCTGTTGTCTTTGCCTGGCATTGCAAGATTCAGGCTGTTCTCTAGTGTGGCCATCTCAAGAAGACCTTTATTATATTTTTTAATAATTGTATAAAAAATAGCAACAGCATCTAGAGCTTTTTCCTTTGTTTTTTTAGCAATGGAAAGTCTTTACAATAATATTAAAAGTCATGGATAATCCATGCATTAACTTTACTTCATATAAATTTGAAATTTAGCCTTTAGCCTGCAGGAAAATGGGTGAGCAATGCTAGGGAGAAAGAGAAATAAAATAGAGCACAATTCAGAGTGGAGGAGGTTTGTGGGTTTTCTGTTTTGGTTTGGGGTTTTTTGACAGCTTTCTACATACTTGTGCTGTAAATTTATCCTGTGCCAACTAAGGTGAAGCATGTTGGGAGAAATATTTTCTGTCAGAAAATAACAAATTCTTTGTCCTGTCTCCTTTGCAGGAAGTCTATGGGATGCCCAGGGTAAGTGTTAATTTCTGAGGTGGATGGAGTGGCAATTTTAACAGGTTTGGGATGTACAAGAAGTTCACTCATAATTGGAGTTCATTTCCATGATGGAACTCACTAATGACTTTGGATGGACATTCAAATGATCCCTTTATTTCCTGAGTGTCTTGCCCCACATCACAGATGTGGGGCAAGCAGCATAACCCAAATTGATACAAATACTTGCATGGAAAGTATTTACTCTGTTAAGGATTGAACACAGAGATATTTTCAAGATTTTTTTTACTGTATTCTGATAGTTTTAGATTCTGCTTCGTATTTAAAGCTGTTTCTTCACATTTTCAAACAGGATGAAACTGATTCTAAGACAGCCTCTCCTTGGAAGGTAGGTGTCATTGCTTAGTAGCACACAACAAGAAAATAAAACAAAAAGTACAGCACATCATCTTTTTTAGACCATTTGCTTCTCCTGTGCCATAGAAATTGTCAGCAGCCTGGTTTTTACCTCTGTTCAGTTTTGAGCTTGTACTATAAGGGCAATTCCAGTTTCTGGGCAGTAGATGTTGAATAATCCCTTGTTCATTTTGCATGAGTTCTTTGCTTTCAGCTTGCTACAACAAAAATGTTTTTATTCCTCAAAGTCAAAACCATTTATGTCAATACTCCTTTAGTAAAAAATATGCTGTATTCTATTAGTCATCTCCAGCTCATTTACTACAATAGTTAGAAGAAGCCTTTCTCCATTCATTAGATGATTACAATGGAAGAGCTGTCACCTGCTAAAGCACAAAAATATCTTAAATATTCTTTAAATTATCCAACAATGTGTTTTCCCTAGCATTTCATTCCCATGTTTTATGTCTTGCATCCACACTGTTAGACTTAAAGCTGCTTGTACATTTTTTAAGTTGTGTGAATGTGGGGAAACCAGGTTAGTGTGCAATATTTTGACAGAAAATGAAGACATGTTGCCAGGAACTGGTGACTTTTGAAGTATCTTTTGCAAATTATAAACATTGAATTCTAAGAGTCTTCTAAAACTTAGCAAACTATGACTAAGATTTGGGGAGTTTTTAATTCGTGTACCGAATGTTGCCTTTTACGTTCCTCTTCTTTGTCCTCATTAAGATGTTTGCATCAGTTTACACTGATGTGACAGTGCTCACTTGTGAATTCTGACTATTCTTACTCTGCTCTGTAATACCTTAGGTATTACAACCAATTATTCATAATTGCTTCTGTAATTTACTTACATTGTCTTTCTTAGTGGTTTCTATTTAAATTTAGTAAAGACTTTCAGTCTGGTTTTGCTTTTGGATAGAGTTGACTTCATTGCTATATTTTTTATTTCTGCCTTTTCACACAGTCTGCACGTTTGATGGTACATACTGTGGCAACCTTCAACTCAATCAAGGTAATTCCACAACTTCTTCTGACCTGATTTAGAAGTTTTAAACATTTTTTACCCTCCTTTTCCATAGTCTTTGTCTTTCATTAAGCTTTATAAACTCTTCTGAATAAATTTATTGAAAGAAGCATTAGTATATACAGCATTTGCTTCTCAAGTTACATCACTGTCTTATATTCATAAAGTCATTTGGTTTTACAACTCAGGAGAAACCTTTCAAATTATTTTATTTAACTAAGCTATCTGAATTTTTGCATTCTTCTGGAATTAAGCAGAATTTAGTAACCTTCAGCTGTAGTGAAAGGCCAGTCTTGACTTTTCAAATCCCTCATCCAGGAGCTGAATGAGCGCTGGAGATCCCTGCAGCAGCTGGCAGAGGAGAGGAGCCAGTTGTTGGGCAGTGCCCACGAGGTCCAGAGATTCCACAGGTGAGGGGTTTGTTTGGTCTTAACTCAAAATCTTTGTCTATCAAGAATTCTAAAATATAGCAGGACCTATTCTAAACAAATCATATTCAACCCCCAGCTTGTTCAGTGGACAGTGGTCTTTTAATTCTCTTTTTGTCTTTCCTTCCTTCAAATCAGAGATGCTGATGAAACCAAAGAATGGATAGAGGAGAAAAATCAAGCATTAAATACAGACAACTATGGGCATGACCTGGCCAGTGTTCAGGCTCTGCAACGCAAACATGAAGGCTTTGAGAGAGACTTAGCAGCGCTGGGAGACAAGGTGAGATTCTGAGGAATAAAACCCAAAAGTTTTCTTTTTATCTATTATTTAACTATAGCAGTTCTCTCTGTCTTCATTGTGCTCATTTCCCTTCCTCTAATCCTAGGTGAATTCTCTTGGTGAAACTGCCCAGCGTCTGATCCAGTCACATCCAGAATCTGCTGAAGATCTCCAAGAAAAATGCACTGAGTTGAATCAGGCTTGGAATAGTCTGGGAAAACGTGCTGACCAGCGCAAAGAGAAGCTTGGAGATTCTCACGACCTGCAGCGTTTCCTCAGTGACTTCAGGTAATGCTGCGATTCCCTCTCTCAATTAGTTTATTATTAATGAAGTATACATGGCTTATTGTTCCACAGGAATATTCCTGTGAAGGGTTCAGAAAAGGACTGTTCTCCCTGTTGTGACTTATTTCAGTGCAGGGAGGGAAAAATTCCCTATTACTGTGTGTTTACAGGGACCTCATGTCTTGGATCAATGGGATCCGGGGCCTGGTCTCCTCAGATGAGCTTGCGAAGGATGTGACTGGAGCTGAAGCTTTATTGGAAAGGCATCAGGTATGTGAAAGTGTGTCATAAATATCAACTAATGTTTCTTTTTTCTGACATTTCCAAATTAGAGTTCCAAAAATAGATCAGTTCCAGTTCTGATTATTGAGCAGCACATCTCTGCCCCTTGCAGGAACACCGCACGGAAATAGATGCAAGAGCTGGCACTTTCCAGGCATTTGAACAGTTTGGACAACAACTTCTAGCCCATGGACACTATGCCAGCCCAGAGATCAAGGAGAAACTGGATATTCTGGACCAAGAACGGACAGACCTGGAGAAGGCCTGGGTCCAGCGCAGAATGATGCTGGACCAGTGCCTGGAACTACAGGTACTCTGCTGCAGTTTGGATAAGAAAAATAATTCCTCTTTTCATTAAAGAGTTTATCATTTCATGGTGATAACAGTGCTCTTGATCTGTCTTGCTGATGCTGTAGATCTTTTTTTTCCCAGCTGTTTCATCGGGACTGTGAACAAGCTGAAAACTGGATGGCTGCCCGGGAGGCTTTCCTAAATACAGAGGATAAAGGAGACTCCTTAGACAGTGTGGAGGCACTCATCAAGAAACATGAAGATTTTGATAAAGCAATCAATGTCCAGGTGAGGAGCATAGCTGAAGTAAGGGGAGAAGAGTTGCCTTTTTCTCATGTGAATTATTGGCAAAAGGAGTTCCTGCCATGTATGGCTTCTGAAGTTTGGTTCTGAATATTCAGCCATGTGGAATTTGCTGCAGAAGTTTGGAAGCAGCTATGCAGATCAGGATGTATTTCACTGCCTACAGACAGTGTAGACATAGTGGCAAATATTTGTGTAAATTTACTGATAAAAAATTACTTTTTCCCTTTATTTGGGGAAGAAAAGGGTATATTTCCAGTTTCTTGTAGCAGAAAGCTGCCTAGATTTATTGAGAGATCATACTGCTGGAGTTTTTGGCCCAGAAGATCCTTTTTTCCTAAATACCACAGGTGAAAAGTGTTCTCAGTTGAACTCTGCAGTACTGTAAAAGAGAGACTTCCTTCGCAGGACCCCAGTAATGTAAATTTAAAGCAGATGAAAAGGCTTGTTCTGTTCTAGGTACTGCTCATCATTTGCTTTAGGGAACTACAGTTCTAATTCATGGTTTCTGGTTTGAATAGGAAGAGAAAATTGCTGTCCTGCAGTCCTTTGCTGACCAGCTGATTGCTGCAGATCATTATGCCAAGGGAGTCATTGCCAACAGACGCAACGAGGTTCTGGACAGGTCAGTGCTGCCCTGCGAGGAGAAGGCAGATAACTGAAAATCATCTTTAGGGATGTTCTGTAGCTGTTGAAGGTGATGCCTCATGTGGCTCTTGTGTTTTGTTCATTGTATGTGTCAAATTACTGCAGGTGGCTTCGTCTGAAAGCCCAAATGATTGAGAAGAGATCAAAGCTGGGAGAGTCTCAGACCCTCCAGCAGTTCAGTCGTGATGTGGACGAAATAGAAGCCTGGATCAGTGAAAAGCTCCAGACTGCAAGTGATGAGTCCTATAAGGATCCCACAAATATCCAGGTGAATGTGGTTCTTGGCGTAAAAATCAGAATATCATTGTTAACTTTGCAAGGCCTCCTCTGGTTTGAAAATCCATGCTCAGGAATTCTTGTTCAGAGATGAAAGAATAGTGCATCATGTTGGACATGTTCTCCTTTTAACAAGGAGAAAATGGAAGTTACATTATGCATGAAAGGAGACCCAAAATAGGACTTGGTTAGTAATAATTCATGCCTCTAATTAATTATTCATGCATATAATTAATAAGATATGTGGTATCTGCAGCAGAAAGTTTCCTAAAGAAACCCAAGTGGCCGTTGTGTCTCTTTCCCAGCATCTAGACAATAAAATAAGGAAATGGAATTCTTGGGTCTCAACTCTTTTACATTATAAAATGTGAAATCTAATTTATTTTTCAGTATTAAGGAATAAAGTTACCTCTTATGTTTTAATTTGGGTTCATGAAGTAGTATGAATGCACTGAACTACTTCTCTCAATCTGTTTTATAGCTTTCCAAACTGCTGGTAAGTAGTTTGGACTAGCCCTGGTATGTGAATTTATTTTCTCTGTATAAGCTTCTGTGTAAGCCCAAGCTCTAGTTGCTACTCCATCCATCAGTTCATGCAATCTCTTTGTTTTCTGTTAGTTCTTGACCTCCATCCAGGTACAGCTGTTGATCCTCATCCTATGGGTGTGGCTTTTTTGTTAATTCCTATTCAGCATCATTTATTTATGTATTTGTTTTGCAGGTATTCTGCATGATCTGTTTAATTTATGATGTTGTTTAGGCTTTTTTAGGATCTAGCCCATAGGAAAATGGGGTTCTATCCCCCTTTTTCAGGAATTTGGTTGTTTGATCATCACTTGTGGTGATTTAACACAGGGCATAATGCCAAATCCATGAGCTTTTGTTTGTAGAAACAAATGCTGAAGATGGAGGATTTAGTAAATGATAGATCTTGATTGGCTTAGTTCTTGCATAGAAGGGAATAAAACAGAACACTCCAGAAAAAGAGATGTACCAGATGGAAAGCTGACAGCACTTATAAGAATCCAAGAAGTGGAGTAAAATGAGGATATGTGGAGGGAGAAGATAGCTTCCTCTTTCTTTGTTCTAACGAGTAAGAAATGAAAGAATCATTTGTCACTTCAGAGTGTGGTACATTAAATTGCTATCTTTTTAGTTGGAAATAAAAATTATATTAAACTAGAAAGGCTTGTCTGCAATTTGTTGTCATGGTAATTATATGGAGGGACACAATTGGCAGCTTATAAATTGAATTTGCTAAGTTGGTGGATCTAGCTTTGAAGAATATGCTTTTATAATCTCAGGATTTGGGATTTACAGTTCCCAAAATGAAGCAGTTCATGCAGAATTTCTCATACCAGTGCTATAGTATTTTTTCTTTTTTATTTTTGATCTAACATTTCCTTTCATTCCATTCTCTAGGACACTCTCTACCCATGTCCAGTGTCACTAGCATTTCCAGTTCATACTTGCAAATTCTGTCTTGTCACTTTTGTGCTGTTGTCATATTCCTGGTGGGTGGATGGATTGTGGATACATGAGAGCTGCACACTCCTTCCCACACCAAGGCTCCTGTTGTTCTCATGGTGCTCTCAACTTGGCAGAGAAAAATTCTTACCAAATAATTCAGTTACATTTTTATAGAAGTTTTTGGCTGTTAATTCAGTATTTTTCTCTCTCTCTCTCTCTCTATATATATATATATATAATGGGGCTGTGTATGACTAATATCACAACTGTGCAGAAAACAGATAAGCTGGAGCAGTGGTTTCTTTTCACTACCTATAGATTAGGAAGGGAAGTAGGAATTTATGCAATTACTGTAGGAGTAGAAAGGATGATCTACTCTACTCAGGATATATGTAGTTGGTGCTTTTCAAAGGGGTGCGTTGAAAACTAGGAACACTTACTGCAGTAACAGCTCAGCTCAGTGCAGGGAACTTTGCATTGGCACCTCTGAAATGCAGGACATGCTGTCAGAGTTGTGTGTATCAGCTCACACACAGTTTTGCAGGTCAAAACGTGGTAGTTACCCAGGTAATGAGAGTAACCACTGCAGCAAGCAGTAAATACCCTGCCCAGAGAGATCTTCTTTAGCTCAGCCTGCGCAAAAAGCTGGTGACAACCCAGCCCATGAGAACAATGGAGGAGCCCTTTGGGCAGTGCCTGATGGTGTTGGGTTTGTCCTTGCAGAGCAAACACCAGAAGCACCAGGCCTTTGAAGCTGAGCTCCACGCCAACGCCGACCGCATCCGCGGCGTCATCGACATGGGCAACTCCCTCATCGAGAGGGGCGCGTGTGCTGGCAGTGAGGACGCCGTCAAGGTGGGCACTTCAAGTCTTGCTTGGCTTTGCTTTGAGTAGTGTTTTGGTAACTGAGGCAGGACAGTGTCCATCTAGAACAAATCTTACTTTATAGAAGCTTTTGTATTTCAACTACACAGTGTAGATCAGGCAAATCATTCTGCTTCGGTCTCATGGAGGATAAATTTTCTGATCTTCTGATTGAGGCAGCATGAAATAGTGACTCTAACTTGCATGTCTGGAATCAACAGCCAAACTTCCACCATGTTCTGGCATTTTCATGTTTCATTTGTGACATTTACTCTTTTTCCCACTTTCTGACAGGCACGTCTGGCTGCCCTGGCTGACCAGTGGCAATTCCTGGTACAGAAATCAGCAGAAAAGAGTCAGAAACTGAAAGAAGCTAATAAGCAACAGAATTTCAATACTGGAATCAAGGACTTTGACTTTTGGCTTTCAGAGGTAATAAGCTTGGAATTAATTACTTGCAAAGCAGTTTCTTTTCAGTTTTTATTACTTTTGCTGATGTTAGATTTTGTGGAGCACTGTTTACTTTTGACCAAGTTGAGGTTTATTTAAACAAAAAAAAACAACTTTATTACTAGTAAAATTCTCGTGTATGTGTTCTTGTTATTAGTTATAAACAGTAAGGTGAGAAGAAGCAAATTTGCATGGAACCTTTTAGGTATTAAATAGTTGACAAGGTAAAGGTTTAGTAGAAAATTGAGAAGTAGTTTGCATGGTCTTAAACCATTATAGGTTCAAGGAGTTTGTGAAACACAATTTGTTGTTCATTCCGTGTTTCCTTCTCCATCCCCAGGTGGAAGCTTTGTTGGCATCTGAGGACTATGGGAAAGACTTGGCATCTGTTAACAACCTCCTGAAAAAACACCAGTTACTGGAAGCTGATATATCTGCTCATGAGGTATTGCTTTCCCTTTTAGTTTTGGAAGATAAATCATAGTCATAAGCAAATTCTATAGGTACAGGTCCTGATACCTGCTGCAGTCACAGACTTGTCAAAATGCGGTTTTAACAAAACCTGTGACTGCGAGTCAGATTCTGATTTTCATCCTGACATACTGAGCACAGAAACAAGCTCTGAGCAATCCCTGCTCTCTCCCCACTGTGTCCAGGACCGCCTGAAGGACCTGAACAGTCAGGCTGACAGTCTGATGACCAGCAGTGCCTTTGACACGTCCCAAGTGAAGGACAAGCGCGAGACCATCAATGGGCGCTTCCAGCGCATCAAGGGCATGGCCAGCGCCCGCCGCGCCAAGCTCAACGAGAGCCACCGCCTGCACCAGTTCTTCCGTGACATGGACGACGAGGAGTCCTGGATCAAGTGGGTATTTGGGAACTTCTGGGCTTCCCAACGACACTCATATCCTTTAGTGTGGCTTTAGAGCTGCCTTTCAACATCTATGTGTGTCTATAGGAGATCACCTTTGCTGTCATTCCAGAAAAACTGTTTTGGGTGTGGTTTCATATCTGCAGTTTTCTTTGGTTAAATCCCTGTAACCAAAAAAACATTGGTTAGATACAAACATTTCACTCTAGCCTTTTTGGGAAAGCTCCTACCAAAAATTCAAACCTTTTTCGGTTTCAAGTATTTTCTTGATTCTATCCAGTTCTTGTAATGAATCAAATTGTCTTTCCACATTGGTGTTAGTACTTCAGGAGGAGGGAAAGATGTGAGGCTGATAGAAATCATTCCAATTAGAACACTTCTTCGTCATGCTTTTAAAACAAAAATTGGACAGCTTAACAAAAGACATCTATATTTTTAAAAATAAAATAGTACAGAGGAATTCTGTCCTTCAAAGATAAATGAAATCACCTTCTTCCCCTCACACAGGAATGTGCTGCCAAGAGCCACTTGCTGTTTGCTAATAACTCCTGTACACAACTTTTTACATCCAAGCTCTTTGTGCAATAGCACAGCAGTTGTGTTTCTGAAGGGTCTTTTGTTTTCTTTGTCAGATTGGACTTTTAGAAGTAATTTTCTTATTTTATCTTTCTCTCTTCTCTGTTGAATCTAGGGAGAAAAAACTGTTGGTTAGCTCAGAGGACTACGGCAGAGACCTGACTGGTGTGCAGAATCTGAGGAAGAAACACAAGCGCTTAGAAGCAGAATTAGCTGCTCATGAACCTGCTATCCAGGTGAATGCCCCTCCCCATGACAGATTTCTCTATAAGCAGCATCTTTCTTGATTGTGGAAGACATGAAAGCAGGCAGTATTTTTGCTGGACCCCAAACAATGCACATGAGAAAGGCAGGTGGTGTTCCAATAACTGTTTCTCTGCAGGGTGTTTTGGACACGGGTAAGAAGCTTTCAGATGACAACACAATTGGAAAGGAGGAGATACAGCAGAGACTGGCTCAGTTTGTGGATCACTGGAAGGAGTTAAAGCAGTTGGCATCTGCTAGGTATGAATTTCTGTAAAATTCAGTATTAATTCAAAGTTACATGGACTCATAATGATCAGACATGCAGAATTTCAGGGTTATTAGGTATATGATGCAACAGCATCTATCAATGATCAGACTCTACAAGACTACTCACAATGTTCCTCAGTAGAAGCATGAGCCTCTTTTTGAGGTGTATGTTGTGTTTAGCCTTTTCTTGCACCATTGGGAACCACAGCCTTGCAGTCAGCTGGCTTTAATCTACTACCAGGAGATTTTTCCTGATGAGAAATTGTTGCGAGAGAATTTGTTTCATTTCTTTGGCAGTTGCAGGCTTCGTAGTCCAAGGAATTTGTAGAACACCAGCCATGGCTGCTGCTGGAGGAGTGAAGTGTGAATGATAGGCTTCAGGCTCTGCACGTTGTTTTTACATCTTACATCTCAATATGTCTCAAAGCAACACTGACTAGTTTTACTTTCCCCACACAGAGGTCAGCGTCTCGAGGAGTCTCTGGAGTATCAGCAGTTTGTAGCAAACGTTGAGGAAGAAGAGGCCTGGATCAATGAGAAAATGACACTTGTAGCCAGTGAGGATTACGGGGACACACTTGCAGCTATCCAGGTATAGAGGAAGTTGCCAGCACTTTATTGTTTCAGTGTTGCTGGTTAGAGCATAACAAACCTTTTCTTTAATTGTCTTTACATTTTGGAGGATACTGTTGGTTCCTTTTGAAGGCCTACACTGTAAAAAAATGGAAATTCACTTTATAAAAGCATTCCAATAATGTTATTTCCTGTAGAAATTACTTGCAGTTTGATGTAGTTTTGCATCTCTTGACCTCTGATTGGAAGTCAGTCTCAGTTTCTTTTCGTCCTCAGAAAACCAGTAAATTGTGCTAACCAGCTAAGATGAATTTTTGACAGAGAAAGTTTATGCTATCTCATTTATAAAATGAAATACTTTTTAATAAATGGTGAGGAACTATTTTTAAAAGCCTGTGTCTTGTATTTGCAGGGCTTGCTGAAGAAGCACGAGGCATTTGAGACTGATTTTACTGTCCACAAGGACAGAGTGAACGATGTCTGTGCTAATGGAGAGGATCTCATTAAAAAGGTGAGCATGAAGTAGTAAAGAGAAACCTTCAAAGGCTCCCCAGGACATCTTTGTGTTACAGTAGACTTGCTCCTCTCTGTCATATCTTTGAAAAGAGCTTTTTTTTTTTTTTGCGGCTGAATAAGCTGCTGGTGTTTTGCTTTCAAAGCTGTTTCTGAGACAGTATCTTTCAGCTGAAGCCCTTGCTCTGTCACCAACGTTTTGAATGCCTCAGATGACTTTAACATCATGCAGGATGTCTAATTTTTTTTTCTTCCCTGTCACATAGAACAATCACCACGAGGCGAACATCACTGCCAAGATGAAGGGGCTCAGAGGCAAGGTGTCAGATCTGGAGAAAGCAGCAGCTCAGAGGAAAGCCAAATTGGATGAGAACTCAGCCTTCCTCCAGTTCAACTGGAAAGCAGATGTGGTCGAGTCATGGATAGGTATGTTCTGTACTGAAGTACAGTATTTGGTCACAAATAATCCTTAAACTCCTTCATTTCCAAAGGTCTTCAGTAGCTCCTCAAGTGTTGTTGTAACAAACAGACCTAAGCCCAGAGTAATCAGCAGTGCTGTCCCTGCTTTATGTTTTTGTAGTAACCTGATGTGGAGCAGGGGGAATGTTTGAGATGGAGAAATGACATTTTGCAACATTTATTTCATTTTCCAGGGGAGAAGGAAAACAGTCTGAAGACAGATGATTATGGACGTGACCTTTCTTCAGTGCAAACTTTGCTCACCAAACAGGTCAGTGCTGATGCCTCCCTGTGAGGGAGGGGACCAGCTGAACTCTTGTGAACACACAAGAATCTGTGTTTGAAATATATGCAGGGTATTGGAAAGGCTAAAGAAAAATACAATCTAAAATACCTTTTGTTCTTTTAATGCTTCAGGAAACGTTTGATGCTGGACTTCAGGCTTTCCAGCAAGAGGGAATTGCAAACATCACTGCTCTGAAAGACCAGCTGCTTGCAGCCAAGCACATCCAGTCCAAGGCCATTGAGGCCCGGCACGCTTCTTTGATGAAACGCTGGAATCAGCTACTGGCTAATTCTGCTACCAGGAAAAAGAAACTCTTGGAGGCTCAGGAGCACTTCAGAAAGGTAAGTGGCCAACCATGGGGCTAAAAAATTCTAATTGTGCACTTGATACAAAATACACACTTGCAACTTCTGTAGCTTGTTCATGCTTTTGCAGCTAATGATTTTGGAGATCCTGGAGAATTAACAAGAATTTCTGAGATGCTTGCAAGGCAAACTATTGTATATTAATTCCTGATGAGCTCATACAGAATATTCCCATTACTGAACAACTGGATTTTTTCCTCTTTTCAAGGTTGAGGATCTGTTCCTGACTTTCGCAAAGAAGGCCTCTGCCTTCAACAGTTGGTTTGAGAATGCTGAAGAGGACCTGACAGATCCTGTGCGCTGCAACTCACTGGAGGAAATCAAAGCCCTGAGAGAAGCTCATGATGCTTTCCGTTCCTCCCTGAGTTCTGCCCAAGCTGATTTCAACCAGCTGGCAGAGCTTGATCGCCAGATCAAGAGCTTCCGTGTGGCCTCCAACCCCTACACTTGGTTCACTATGGAAGCTCTTGAAGAAACCTGGAGGAATCTGCAGAAAATTATCAAGGCAAGTCATTGATGAAAAGATTCTCTTCATAGTTTATGACCTTTCAGTTATCCCTGGAAGTTGTTCTCTGAGATAATGGGTACAAGAGTTTGTCACCATAATACAGTCAAAATATCTCAAATTTCGTGAGCCAAGAAAAATTGCCATTAACTATAAACTTGTGATGTTGTCTGTTGTTCTCATGGTGTCTCACTTCCTAACTTTAACAGAAGTTTAACTTCTCTGCTGTGCGTGAAACAACTGCTGGTTCAATTCCAGTTCTCAGGGCTTCAGTTCTGAGTTACCACCTGAGATGCTTTTCTCTAGATAGCCAGGACACCAAGCACTCAATTTTGTTTTGAGGCTCAGTACTGTGCTGGGATTCATCTTTTAGTTCATGCTTTCTGTTAAAGGATGAGACCAATCCCTTTATTTCTCTGAAATTACTGTTGCTCATTTCTCAGGAACGTGAACTGGAGCTGCAGAAGGAACAGCGAAGGCAGGAAGAAAATGACAAACTGCGTCAGGAATTTGCTCAGCATGCCAATGCCTTCCATCAGTGGATTCAGGAGACCAGGTATAGTTTGTCTTTCCAGGACCTGCCCTTACAGAATCCCTTAGGTAGTATTTGCGTGCATCCTCCATCTCTTTGGACTGTCAAAGCTGTAAATGTCTCCTACTGAAAAACAGCTCATCAGATCTTGTCCATTCCCTGCATCTGGGATTTGGGGGAGCCCTCATTAGCTACAGGGGAAAGGAAAGCCCTGAAACACCAGTCTTAGAAAATGTTTCTATTTCTGAATTCATTTTTCTGCAGTAATTCCAGTTATCCAGGACTTCATTTTTCTCCAGTTATTCCTGAACTAGGCTGCAGCACAGCTGGGGAGGTGGAGCACAAATAGCTCCAAGCAGATTCTGAAGTGCCAGTGGCGTTTCTGTTAATGCCCCTTCTGTATTGTGTATTGGGAATCTTACTGGAGTTCAAATAGAGAAAGACGATATGAAAAGAGCTTAAAACTTTTATCATTTCCCTGGGCTACTGTCTAATAATAACCTTCTCTGAGGAGAGGGAGTAAAGATTTAACAATTGTGTTAGAAATAGAAAGTCTCAAGGTTGAGCATTGGAGGTGCCTGCACTCAGTGCTGTCAGCAGCTCTGATAGGTTCTGGTTGGGGTCAGAGGAGGTGAGTTCTGTTCCATGTAACCCTGTGATTCTCTGTCTGTGTATTTAAAAATAGTTCTGTATGTGTCTTCATGAAATAATGAAATATAAATATGATTTTTAACTTTTTGATGTTTGCTTCCCACCCAAATCTCTATCCCTCTCTTACTGTCTTGTCTCTGTCCTGCTGCCTGATGTTTGGATCTTCACATTCTACAGGACTTACCTGCTAGATGGGTTAGTATTAAATTTTATATCTTTCAAATTTTGGTGACGTGTTCTGCTCTGTGTGTTTTCTCCTGTCATTATGTCGCTTGTGAAAAGCTGTGCTCAAACTCCTCTTATTTGAAAAAGCAACCTTTTGCTGAGGTGCACAGACACAGGAAACAAGATCTAGGAGTAGTTAACTATAAACCAGTAGAAACAACAATTTCCTAGTCAAAAGCAGAATTACAGCAGGCAGCAACTGGCACACCATGGAATTCCTGACTTTTCCTCTTGCTTTCTCTGAGGGCTTGCACAGGAAAAGATCCTTAATTTGAGAAGATACGTGAGAGTATAGCTGCTTTCCAAAGGCAGGCTATTCTGACATTTCTAGTTTTTCAGCTGAAGAGACTTTCTTAGTGAAATAAAACATTTGACCATAACTATTCTGAGAACAGCGAAATCTCCAAAGTATTGACTGGTTTTGATAAGGAGAACATTTTTCTGAAATTATGTATCTTAAAACATTAAACCTTTAAAATCTTAAAGTTTGCAAATATGAACTGCCCATTTTTAATCTGCTGCAAATCATGGTCCGCACAGATTTTAGCCTTGATAAGAGAAAACCAACCTTCCAATGTGAATCCAAGAAGCTGTTGGAGTTTGCCAGCAGTTTTAAGCCCACTGTGTCCACAGTAATGGTTCCTGATGAGGATGTGTGTTGGCCATTTGTCTGGAAGTGGAAAAGAAATAATAAGATCTTTAAATGTTTTCAGACTACCAAAGCCTCTGCAAATGGGTCTGTCCAGCTAAATTCCTTCAGCAGGACAAGTGGTAGCACAGTGGAAGCTTTGTGATAAGATGTGATGTCAAATGCCAGCAATCTCTGGGCCAGGGCAGAGGCTGTGTGTGAGCCTGTGCACCGGGCTGGAGGAGGCCAGGGCCTTGCTCCTAAAGTGAAAGCTTTTTGTAATAAAAGAGTGGAATCTTTACAGATAATCCTGCTGCTTATTCGCTCTGTAATGATCAGTTTCTTGTGTTCTGCCAGATAAAAATAGTTTGCCATGGTTTTGTTGTACAGTTTAATGGAACCAAGCAAATTTTCCTGGAATGGATGCTGAATTCCCTGCTCCTTTGTCAAGCAGTGTTGTAGATTAGTTCTGGTATCCAAGAACGAGCGAAGAGAAAGGAGCCATTCACTGAAAGATGCAGGGTCAGAGTTAGAGATCCTCATGCCAGGCTCTTTTGTTGAATCAATTACCAGAGGGCTGCTGATATGCCAGGCAGAATTTGTCCCTAATTCTCTGTGAATAGATTAAAAAAAGTGGATTTAGATTCAAGAGGCACTGGCTGTGCTTAGCCTGGCTTGGCAAGAGGGAAGAGCTTCAGGGAAGTGTCAGAAGAGCTGCCATGCACACTCCTTGCTTTGCAGCTTGTGTGTGCCCAGCACTGCCTGGGAGGGATGTTCTTCAGGGAAGGGAGTAAGTACAGTTTGGAGTTTAGGAAGAAAAATGCTTTTGAATAATCTGTAGATGAGCTACCTGCCAAACTTCAGTTTGTCTCTTAGAGAGACTCACTTTTTTGTGACTTACATGAGAATAATAACGGTTTGTTTTTGTGTATGTGCAACCAGCATTTAAATAATTTTCTCTCATTAAGTACTTGCTTGTTTGCTGCAAGGCAGTGCTGGCTTGGAGTGTGGCTCCACTGCAGTTGGCCATGTTTTGGTGTGTTCTTTCCTCTGTTCTTTCTTTCTTCCTTTTTGGAATTTACTTGGTTTCTTTCCTTTGACTAGCATAGCATATCGTCGTGTCATTCGTGTCTATCAGTATGAAGTTGGGGATGATCTATCTGGAAGGTTTTTTCCTCTTATTTTCTTACCTCACTTTGATTTTCAAACGCACTCGTTAATTCCAAGGCTCGCTTTCCTTCCAACTAACTTTCACGGCTTAGAGATGCTTGGAGGTTTGTTTCCCTGTTGGTTCTTTCCACGGTTGGTTCCCAGCTCCCTGCTCAAGGCTCTGGGCGTGCGCTTCATCTCTAGGCGGGCATTGAGTTTGAGCCTAAACCCTGTGGTGAGAAACACCCAGATGTTTGGTGTATTTTCATTGCTACAGAGTGATTCAGCACTTGAAATCCCCATTCTCAAGAAGCTCAAAAGCACGTGGGAAGACAGAGTCCAGTGGGGATGAAAAAACCTGGTTTTAGTGACTGAAATACCAGAGATTCAGGTTTTAGGAACTTGAATACCCCAGAGTCAGAGGACACCCCACCTGCACAGCACCCAGACTCACTGTCCATGTGTGGGTCATCCAGTGCGAGCTCTCACCGTACATGTTGGAAGGACAGAGATTCCCAAACACGGCTGCTTAGATATTGCTTGGGATCTTGGGGTGGGGGAAAAGCAGCATCCAGAGACTGTCCATAGCTAGTCTGTATGAAGGAGATCTTGGAGCCCCTGGCCACTGTGGGGACCTGCATGTAAAGCTCAGGGTGGAAATCACTGGGCAGAGTGGCTGAACCTCAGCAGCTCTGGGTGCAGCATGGAGAGGTGGGGTGGGAAAGGCACCTTTCCACCAGGCACTGCTGAGCAGCAGAGGTCTGTAGCTCTCTGCAAGGATTATGCCACATTAAGATTACTTTTCAACCAAACCAGTAGTTCTCACCATCTTTTTTTTACCCTCATTTTACCCTTTGTAACACACCTTTGTAGAGCTCCTGTACCTGACTGCAAATACAGCCCATCCCCAGTGACTCACCTGCAGTTGGTGTGTGTGGTGTGTGCTGGGCACGGGGCAGGGGGGTGGGACTGCACTAAATTCTAATTCCATGAGGTCCAGTAAAGCGGGTGCTTTGAGTCTGGCATGAAGTGTGGCTGCTGATCACGTTGCCTTTCAAATGGGGCTAGAAATTAACTATATACAGAAATAAGAATCAGACAAAATGTACGGTGTCAGTCTGAAATAGGATGAGTCAGAATAAACAAAACACAAAACTAGTGTTTAAATATCTCAAAGGATTTTTCATTTCAAGGAAGGACTGTTAATTTCAAGCCCCACGTGCCATTTTTTTATGAGATAAGTGCCTTCTCTCATTGTTTTTCTGTGTTTAGGTCATGTATGGTGGAAGAATCGGGAACGCTGGAGTCACAGCTGGAAGCTACTAAAGTAAGTGATGTGCACCCATGTCTAAAACATATTTTCCAGCTGGCTTGGGAACACAGGGTGGGAGGGGAAATGCATGCAATTGTGTGGGAAAATCTTAATTGATTTTAGACATTTGGAATACTGAAGAGACCTCTGGGATTATCTGTTTACATATCTGATGTCTACTTACAACACAGGCCATTAAACAACACTGATGTCGTTTTCCATTTTTTTTTTCCTTTTTCCTAAAGGGGCTGCTGGGGTAGGGCAGAGAGGATACAGTGTTTTCAGCACATTTCCTAGTAAGAGGTTTTTTAGTCTCCAGAAGTGGTTTGCAAACCCTGGTTGATAGTGAGCATGAAGAAGAACATTGCTTTGAATCTTACTTCACAAATCCTAGTATATGGACATAAAATCCTAGGAGAAAAAGAAGAGTATATCCCTTCCTCCCCTGCCAGCCTCTGGTTTGGTGGGGTTTTTTGTTGTTGTTTTTTGGGTGGTATTGTTTTTGGTTTTTGGTGCTCCATGATTTCTCTCCTCTTTGCTCCCTTTTCACAGCGCAAGCACCAAGAGATCCGAGCTATGAGGAGCCAGCTGAAGAAGATTGAGGACCTTGGAGCAGCCATGGAAGAGGCACTTATCTTGGACAACAAATACACAGAACACAGCACTGTGGGGCTGGCACAGCAGTGGGACCAGCTGGACCAGCTGGGAATGAGGATGCAGCACAACCTGGAACAGCAGATCCAAGCTCGGTACTGCCTGGCCCGTGTGTGGTTTGAAGTGTCTGACTGGGGGTGGGGGGAAAGACAGGAGCCACAGCTGCCCATGCCTGCAGCCAGGTCTGTGCTAAGGAGTCTCCTGTGCTCAGACCAATGGATGCAGTGAGCTTGTACATCCCCACCACCTCCCAGTTCCCTTCTGAGAGATGAAGTGAGCAGTTCTGGAGTAGCTCCTGTTGGCCATGAGCAAGGGCAGGATCTTAGTGGAACAGTTTTATTCTGTGGAATAAGTGTGTACAAGTGTTCCCACATGGAATGGTTGTTTGCTCCTTTGTCCTCACTGTGTGGTGCAACTGCTGGGCTCGGAGTAATACAGCTCAGGAACTGCTCATCAGCTTTGCTGCTTCCCTTTCAGGAACACCACTGGAGTCACTGAGGAGGCCCTGAAGGAGTTCAGCATGATGTTCAAGTGAGTTGCAAGGAACACATGCCAGAGGAAGGCTTGGGAGATATTTCTGGCACATGGATCCTGTTTGTAGGATCCGTTCTTGGCTCCTTTGTTGTCTGCCCCACTTTGTGCTGAGCTGCTCCATTATCTGCAATAGCCCCCAACCCCTGCTGCTGGCAGTGCCAATGCATTCCAGCTGGGAATACACATAGGGGTTTTTTGGTGGGAGAGGGTTGCTTTTTAAGCAAAGTTAAGAATTTGTGCATATTTTTCATGTATGCTAGATTAAACTATTTATTGATACAATCTCATTTGTCCAGAATAGGGCCTCAATCTAGTTTTCAGCCCACTTTACAGCTTTCAGGATTCAGTATGGGTTCTGGTTTTATGTTTTTAGGCACTTTGACAAGGACAAATCTGGACGACTTAATCACCAGGAGTTTAAGTCTTGCTTGCGCTCTCTCGGCTACGATCTGCCCATGGTTGAGGAAGGAGAGCCAGACCCTGAGTTTGAGTCTATTCTTGACACTGTAGATCCCAACAGGTATGTGAGTTGGACCTTTCTGTACTGCAAAACACATGGAGGTACTGGCTGGGGAGTTAGATGGAACGTCCTTCAAAGGCTGAGAGCTGTGGTTGTTTTCACAATGACTCATGTGAAAGCCTTTGGGAAGGTAAGACTGATGCTTGTAAAGAAGAAATTCACTTTCAATAAATGATCTGGTGTGAGTTTCCTGCGTTAAAACTTCCAGTCCTTCCAGAACAGTTCCAGCCCCTCTCTGGAGGGTCTGGCAATGCTGTGCTCTGGTGCTCACACTGTGTTTTGCTGGCAGGGATGGACACGTCTCACTGCAGGAGTACATGGCCTTCATGATCAGCCGGGAAACGGAGAATGTGAAATCCAGCGAGGAGATCGAGAGCGCTTTCCGTGCCCTCAGCTCCGAGGGGAAGCCCTACGTGACCAAGGAGGAGCTCTACCAGGTAAGTGCTGGTTGTCGACGCCCAGGGAGGAACACACAAAACTTTTGTTCATAGATAAAGCCCAGCACTGATGGCTTAGAGGGTCATGTCACTGGGCCTCAGTCAGTTCTGACCCTGCCAGGAAATCCCCTGCAGTAAACACAGAAATTGCCATGACAGTCCTGCTCAGTTGCTTTCTTGGCTCTACAGAGGAAGAGGAAAAGCTTTACGTACCAATGAACAGCTCAGGTTGAATAAAACAAGAGCTACTCAAAGGCCTGGAAAGGAGGACACTGTCCTCAGAACTTCCCTTCCATGTTTTGGGAAACTAGATGGGGGATGTTTCTCCAGACAGCAATTCAAAGGAAAAGCTTGAGCCTAAGTTTAGACAGTATGAACATCTCCTCCCTCTCACTGCCCTGCCAAGACAGCAAGTTTTTCCTGTCTGAATACCACCAGCTGGCAGGAAAATAAAGAGTTTGCAGTGCTTCCTTGTCCCAGTTACCTGTTCTGTCTTCTGTTCAGTGGGAAGACTCTGGTCAGGCATTCCAACCCTTAACCAAGGAGTGTCAACAGCCAGAGCATTTCCATGCTGGGCGTAGTTGTGCTGCTCTGGTTTCTGCCCCGGGGAATGGGAGAGCTGCCTGTCAATGCCCCCTGGCAGCCCCAGAGCCCTCTCACCCCCAAGCTGTGTCTCTTTCAGAACCTGACCCGGGAACAGGCCGATTATTGCATCTCTCACATGAAACCCTACATGGATGGCAAGGGAAGGGAACTGCCTTCTGCCTACGACTACATAGAATTTACACGTTCACTCTTTGTGAATTGATCTGGAACACTAGTACCAAAAGATGCAAAGGACATGCTCACGTTTGCTGACTGTAGCTCTGCATGTGTCTCTCTCTCTTTGTGCTCTACAATAATCAATGTTACTTTATGATGTAACCTTAAAGTGCTTAGCTTAAAACTCTTAGGGAAAAGAAACATGTTGCAGTGTGCTTCAATAAAAGTTACTGGTCGAACCACATCATCTTGTGTTTAATGGTTAAATGCAAATTTAACTGTTAGGTGGAGGCAACTCCAGCTGTTGGTTACCTGTATTTTCCAGGCCAACACTGGAACAGGTGAGGGGGAAACTGTTCCTGGAGTCAGGGCAGTTAAAAGCTTCACACAGCTGTTGTGCTGCTTCCTCAGTCCATGAGCTCACTTGCCAGCTGCTCCAGGTGACTTGTTTCCCTTGGTCCCTGCTTGGTGAAGTCAGAGCTCAGCTGCCAGACTTTGACTGTCCCAGAAGCATCCCCTGCTGCCAGGAGCCGTGTGTGCTTGGTGTTGAATTCCAGACAATACACAGGGCAGTTGTTCATGGACTGCTTCAGGGACACTGTGGGCTTCTGCATGCTCCTCGCCAGGTCAAACAGGTGCACCTCTCCTGCAGACACGGACACGCATTGCAGCTTCATGGCAACAGACATCCTATCTAAAAGCAGGTGAGTATCTGCTTTGTCTGGCACTGAGAGTTATTTTTAACCTGTTTCCCCTGCTGATGGGTGTCTAGGCTGTGACAGACAGCTGACATTACTGCAGGCAGCATGGATTTGTTCTGCTGTCAGAAACCTGAAACTAGCTTGCCAAATTCTGTGAAATCTCCATTCTTTAACTCAAAACTGTTTGGGCAATTTTCTAAGGAAAAAGTTTTCATTTTAAACCGTTAGTTCTGGAAGTAGATGTCAAAAACAAGCTGGAAATAGATTTAGCCACAGTGATCTTGCTGTGCTGTATTCCTGTGAATGACTGTGGCAACAGATTTAAAAGTACCATCAGAAGTGAGAAATAACTTTGCTTGTTCACCTTGCTAAAGTTAGAAATTACTTCTTTGTATAATTACAGTACAAACAATGGCACTGCTCTGTGCTTGTGGAATCTGCTAATCAGTACAATCAACTTGACTAATTAATACCCAGCACACTCTTAATTTTATGCTTAAGAGGAGACACCTGCATTTACTTGCCTTCCCCAGATGCAGCTGCAAAGACCAGTGGTCGAACTGGAGACCAGCATACACAGAACAGGTATTTCTTTGATAACTGTAGAGCAAACAGGGGCTGTGTCTGCAACATGGAGTGCAAGTGAATTTGTCCATCGGTCCCACAGCTCAGAAAGAGGTTCCTGGGGGAGGGAGGAAGCAAGAAACAGCTCTTATTGTTTTACTGCTAACGATAAAGAACAAAAATCAGTCAAGGAGCATGACCTTGGACAATATTCCTGCTTTGTAAAGGTCTGTGTTTCCTAAAGCAGCAATTGCCAGGCTGTGCTGCGGGCTGTAGAGATGCAGCTTTGTTACTGCCCTCAATTAAGCTTAATGAGGGCTTGTACTGACCACTGATGGGTTGTGGGCCAGGGCTGCCTGAGAACTGCTGATCTAGAGCTGAGTATTGTTCGAGCTGGGTTTGTCTCATGCAAATTAAATGCAAACCTGGGCTGTCAGCATGTTTCACAGAAACAGGGCTTGGGGCCTCCACGGATGGTGGGTGAATTGCTGGCAGAGATGGGAGCTTCTCATTTAAATTATGGCAGCTACTGAGGTCAGAAAAATCTTCAGTAAGATATTTAGTGATCTGCCTAAGTGAAGGGCTTTCTCATATCCTTGGCTTTAAACTGAGTTTTAATTGTAACAGCCAGGATGATCTAAGGGATGGTGCTTCTGTGCCCACATGCCTCATAGTCCAGTAGGCAGCTTCACCAGAGCCAGTGCACGTTGTTTCTCCTACAACGGGACATTCCTAATGCCAGTTGGCCCTTTTTTTGGAACTTGTACACACTCCCAGGGGCTATTTGAAAAATCTGTTTTTAGAGCCAGGCAGTGATAGTGTCCCACATGCAGCACTTGCCTGTGGAAGGGTGAGCAGCTCACGGAGTACACGGGCCCAGCATGAGGGGAGAAGGCGAGTTCTGCTGGTGCCCTGAGGGGAACGGAGCCAGCCGGCCGCGGGAGAGCCGCCGGAGTCTGGGCCATGGTGGAGCACCTCAGGGAATACCCACCTTCCACACCCACAACAAACACACTGGGATCCAAGTGTGAGAAGGACAGCGAGGTCACCCCCACGGCTGCCTCTCCCCAGGCCACCTGGGGAAAGAGACAGAGCTGGTGTGAGCTGGGGCTCCAGAGAGAGGCACAGGCAGACAGAGCCTGCTGGGGACCCAGCGGGCTGTTCACAGCACAGCTTGTGACAGCTCTGTATCTGTGGCACTGAATCCTTCCTACAACGGGGTTCACATGAGTTAACATTACAAGTTCTCCATCCCAGCAACTTCTCTTTAGAGCATGGCAAAACCTCAGCTGTTGTCAGACTTCCAAGAATGATTTCCATGTGGCAAAGGAGCTGTGGCTCAAGGGTGTGTGTGTTCAGAAGGGGCTTTTCCTGGCCTTTCTTGGAGCTCCGGAGTTCAGAGTGTTTTTGTGGAAAGGGCACTCTCTGAGCTGCTGAACTCACCTTCTTTAGCCGAGTGCTGCGAGGGATCTGCTGAGCCACGATGGCAAATCCTTCAGCCAAGGCCAGCCACCCATCCCGCTCCTCCCTCCACACGAGGATCTTCCCATCTGTCGCCACACTCAAGAGCCGGACGTGGTTTCTGTGCTTGGTGTCAGGTAACCAGTTAACCTGTTCCAAATGCCAGGAGCTCAGGACAACGGGGACTGTCACAACGACCCAGCCCATGCAGCCTGCAGTGACTGGGTCTACCCAGACACAGGAGCAGAGCCAGGCACCAGCCTGATACCAAACAAGCTTCTGCTGGGAGCTGGTGCAGACACAGATGCAACAAGAGAAACACATCCAGTGTTTAGGGCTGCATCTCCATTGCAGTTTGTATGATTCACCTGCTCTCAGTTTTGGGATGGGCATTTATGGCACTTTCACCCAGCTCCAAACAACCATATTTTCCTGAGGAGCATATGAGAAAAATACGCAGAATATCCAGAGTCACAAGGCCCCAGAAGGGCAAAATCCTTAGGAAGCCAGGCTGCATGACATGCTCATAAAAGCCCTTAAAGCAGGTGGCTTTCAGCTTCCAAGGATCAGTTTCCCATTTGTGTTTTTAAACCACTCCAAATATCATTGGCTGCATCTCCTGTAATAAATGATTATAGTTTGGGAATAGGTCTCCATTTATCCTGGACAGTGAGAAGTCATTTTTTACAGGCTAAGTGCCTGTTCAGGAGCTAGATTTGGGGGGAAATAGCCAACCAAAAAAGAATATTAACTGCTGACATGTCTGTGAACTGCTTAGCTGTGGATGGGGACCAAAGGGATGACAGACAGAGCAGTGGCAGCTCTCACCTGCCCCAGCCCTGCCTGCTGTCAGTGTTCTCTGTTACCTGATAGACTGGGTCAGTGTGGGTGTCCTCTGTCATCCCTGTCCTCCAGATCACAGGGTCTTCTGTCCTGCTGGTGTCCCATACTACCAGCTCCCCACTGAATAGGCCACCTGAAAAGACAAATATAAAACATCTAAGGTCTGACAGCTCAAAAGAAATGCACAAATGGAGCAATGGTGGAAACAGACCCACCAGCTTCAAAGGCTGGGCAGTTCTGTGCAGAGCACAGCCAGTTCTGGTGTAAGAGAATATTGCTCTGCTGAAATAAGTTTATTCCCTTACAGCCAGGGCTGGATTTCCTTCTGTCACCTCCCTCTGAGAAGGGGATATAAAGGCAGGTGTCGCTGAAGAGGCAGCAAGTCCCAGTTCAGATGCAACAGTGCACTTATTTGTGTTGGTGGGTGTTAGTTCCTCAGTTTGAGGAGCTGCAACACTGTTCCTTTACAGGAAATCTGAGGCTGAACTCAAAGAGAGAAACCAAAGGATCCAGGCTGCAGGAAAAAAGGGTATGTTTCAAGTATATCTGAGGTAAGAACAACGCACCAGCTATCAGTGATGGCTGGGAGGGATGGAAAGCCAGGCACATGACAGAACTGGGAACATCCACCACCAGGTCAGGGTGCTGTGAATTCAACCCTCTTCTGTCCAGATTCCAGGTACAAACATATGATTTTTCTGTGCTCCAGTCCCCATCATCCAACCTGAAAAACAAAAAGCTACATCTTGCTTTGTGTGTTCCAGAGGATTCCAATCCAGCAGAGCTCTGAGATTCCCCACTGGTCACCTCTGTTGCTTTGTGTCCTGCCATGAAGGATTCACGAGGGGATGGAACTTCTCTGTGGGCTGGTTTATACAAGATGTCACAGGGCACATGTCTGTGCTTACAACAAAGTGGCAGCCAGTAAATTTTGGGTACAATTTCCCTATTCCAAAACCTACTCACCATTCAAATAATGGGAACAATCAAAAGGGTGCATATGGAAAGTTTATGGAAGGAATTCTGCTGAGGGTACCCACAGACACAGAAACCACATCCTCATCTGCAGACAGGTGTAGACTGGGAGAGCAGAAGGAGCAACTAACATACAGGTTTGCCCTGTTTTACTCTTCCCTATACACTCTCTCACAGACACCCTTTTTGCTGGGGCTTTTAATCAAAGGAAAGAGGAGCATTAAAAAAAAATAGGCCTAGCAGTAGGGCCAAGAAAGAGGGGGCTGCTAATGATATTAATGGATTAGATAAATGATTTGTGAAACCCTTATTTCAGAAATCCTTAAACATGTGTTGTTACATGTCCATGGCACCAGGCACATGTGTGAACAGGTGCCAGGTTCATCCAGGGTGCTCAGAGACCACATTAAACATCACGATCTCAGTGAAGATAAAGTGCATTCTCCCAAACCTCACTTACAGATATTTGCAAGTGCATCTGCTCTTTAAATTTTTCAAACAGAATCTACCTAGAAACAAATCAGTAAGATCATGTATCCATTTTCAGGGTGGGCAGAAGGTAAAAGAAATAAAAGATGTAATTCCGTACTTGGCTGAGATTTTGTTACTTTGAAGATTAATTATTTAACTTGCATAAGGAATGGATATAGACATAGATATAGATATAGATATATAGATATAGATATGTCAGCCTATTACTGCAGAGAAAGTAAACATATGTAGACCTCAGGCCAGCCTGAGACATCACATCAGCCTCAGCTGCACTCCCAAATCCATCTGGATACTCACCGGCCATAGGAACATGCAATGACAGATCCTGTGGCATTCCATGAAACACTGGTGACCTGCAGGTTTTGATCCTGAGCCTCTGGGTATGACAATGTATGCAAACACAACACCTGGAAGAGGTCAAATCCAAGCACTGAGACAACAATCTCTGAACAGAGAGCAATGAGGTTTGTGCCCACCCCTGATGTGATTGTGTGGTTACAGTGTGAGTTTTCCTCAGTTCAAGAATTTATGTGAAAAGGTTGTTGAATCCCTGTTGGGAAACAAACCCACAACACAGCTGTCACTCAAACACAACCTCTCAGAGAGTGCACAGCTCTGGAAGGCTGTGCCTAAGAATTTACAGCAGCTGCCAGGTGTGAGTTTGGCACTTGCTGAGCTCCACAAGTAACAGTTTGAAAATGCCAGTCCCAACATGTACTGTCTGATACAAATTGCTTCCATTCCTGAGCACCATGCACTAAATAAACATAATATAAGCAGGCAGAGCTGCCAACTCACTGACTGCAACTGTTCCTAGATTCCTGCTAGGCTGGAGTGCTCTGAAGAGGCTGAAGAAAAGCCTACACCAACTGCAGGCTTCCTCCTCTCGCTGCTGCTACAGCTCAGTTACCAGCAGGAAGAGCAGTTTTACCAAGCAAGCAGAAAGCTGAAAAAAAGCCTCAAGGCAACCCAACTGGTAATGTTTAATTATTAGAATTATTATTGGAATTATTTATTATTAGAATATTATATTATTGGCAAGAACAATCACAGCAATAAGGACTAGAACTGACAACTTAGAGTAACTGGAACCACTTCTGCTTGGACAATGACCTGAAGTCTGTCACTTACTGTTTCATCCTGATCTGTCCAGTTCACTTCAAAGCCATCAAAGGCATGACTTTTCCAGTTTTTATTTAGCTCTTTGATAACAGTATCCTCCACTCTCTGAAGGAATGACAGAAGCCTGGTGTAATCTATTTGGACTTCTTGCTGGAAGTCTTGGAAAGCATCTTTGCTCTGTTCTGTCTGCACCGCAGCATCTCGGGCTGTATGAGATTGTGCTGCAGCTTCTGCTGTTGAAATTTTCACAGTCTGGCAAGTTTTCTATTAAAAGAAGACAGGCAGTCTATAATCCAAGCAGAAAAACAAGTGTTGCACAACGCATTCAAAGCACTTTCCCCTTCCTGCTGTCTCACGGAGACATTCCAGCTCCTCTGCACAGCTCTGGTTCATGGTTAAACACAGGGTACCTCTGTACCTGCCCAGCTCCTGGTGATGCGTTTGTGACCTTCCCAAAATCTGACCGGAGACAGAGATGCCCGAATGCCAGTCAGATTCATGCAGTGCTCTAAAGCATGGAATGGGAAGGACGGGAGAAGGCAAGGAGGTAGCGAGCTCCAGAGTAACGCAGAGCGAGCAGCACACACGGCGACAGCGCAGCATTAGCAGCTCTCAAACTGCGGGGCGGCAGCCGCTCGGGCGGTTCTTTGCCAATTCGCACACAAGGGCTCAATCAGCAAAAGGCTGACGGGACAGAGCCGGGACAGACACAGGCCCGGCCGCCCCGGCCCCCGCACGGTGCCAACAGCGACCTGAGCAGGAGCTCTCGGGCCCGGCCCCGCTGGAGCCGCGGGACCTGCGGGGGGTCACGGACGAACAGGATGGGGACAAGTCGGGGCACGATCCCAGAAGGTCCGGGGAAGGCGCAGGCCTGACAGCCGCCCCCTGCCCGGCCCGCTGGTACAAGAGCGCGGAGCGGGGCGGCTCCGGGGGTCTCTCACCGCCTCGCAGCGCGCGCTCCGGGCGCTCCTCCACAGCGACTGCACGTCGGCACCGGGTGCCGTCCTGTCCGCGAACATGCCGGGGCCGGGGAGGGCCCGGCGGTGCCGGGGGGATCGGGGGTCGCTCCCGGCGGTCGCGGCCCGTGACGCTCCCACGGCCCGCGCCTCCGGTTCCCATGGAAACGGGCGCGCGGTGACGCCACCCGAGCGACGAGCCCGCCGGGCCGCGAGCGGTAAACTGAGGCGGGCGCGGCCATGTTGGGGAAGGGCGTGGAGCGGCGGTGCTGGGCGGGCGGTGGCTCTGTGCGGGAGAGGGGTGCGGCCTATCCCGGCACCTTGGCTGGAGCAATGGGGCCGGCGGAGGCTTCTTGTTCCCCTTCGGGCGCTCCCGCCGTAGCTGCGCTGGGGCCCGGCTGGTCCCGCCGCGCCGCCGGGGGCACGAGTGGCAGCGCGGGCGAAGGGCGCGGGGCTCCAGGAGTTAAGATGGCGGCGGGGAGGGGGCGACAAAGCGGAGCGCGGGGGAGCGGCGGGGCTGGGCCGCCCTGTGAGGGAAGCTCTAGTTGGCTATGACCGTGTGTTTGCCCAGAAATGGGGCCGGCTCAATGTACACCTAATGCCCGGGGTGTGCTCTGCCTCGTTGCTTTGCTCTCTAGTGATTTTGAGGGGGGAATTACCGTGCGGCCGGGCTGGCTGCACGCCCGCGGGGCGGCTCTCCGGGAGCCGCCCCGGTACCGGGGGGACAGCCCCTGCACCTGGATAACCTGCGCTGTTCCTGTCCGCAGGGACACTGAATGTAGCTTCTGTAAGTGATTATTCCTAACAGGTATGACTCTGCTTGGAGATTTTTTCTAACTAACTCAGTGGAACAAGTTGATGATGAATGCACAGGCTAAATTTAGTGCTGGCATAAGCAGGCACAGATGCACCAACTTCAGTGGAGTTATTCCGGCTGTTGCTGGGAAGGAGTCTGGCCTTTGTGTAGACGTCAAGCTTGCAGGAGAGAGCAGGAGCTCAGCAGAGTGGTCGTAGTGCTTTCACCTCTTGAGCACTTGCAAGTTCATTTATATCACAGCTGAGTGCAAGGGTTCTTCTGAGGAATTTAAAGTACTACACAATTAATAGTGAAGTAAGAATCCCTAAATGCCTGGTAAAGAACTCATAGCCATTTTACAGACAGTGAAACTGGAGCAGAAAGAGGTTCAGTAGCACCTCCCTCAAAAGCAAAAAGTCTCAATGGAACTAAATCCTCTGGAATTTCAAATCCTGGCTGGGTTCCTGCTGTGATTTCTCCCCTGGCTGGTGTGGCCCATCACAATACCCCATAGAGGAGCCAAGAACATAAAAACATAAACACTCTTGAGCTGGACTGATGGCCCTTTTAGCCCTGTCATCTCTCTCTGATTAGCACAGGAGTTAATCTGAATTTCCAAAGTTCAAGCTTGGCATCTCCAGCAGCAGCTGGTTCATGTGGAAGCACAAGCAGTGGCAGTCAGAGACTGCCTGGATGTAACTGAGCAATTTCCCAATCCACTTCTCCTGCAGGCAGGCTCCTTGCTCTGGGCCAGTGCATGGGGCAGCTTTTCATGTGTTGAAAAACTGATACTAAATATTTGAACCCAATAGCACAGTGGTTTTCTTAAGAAGGTCTTAATATTTAAGATTTATCCTCTATAAATAGATCATCTTCAGTCATCATTAAATTATCTTTAATTGGTATGATTACAACTGCCAAGCATATTACTCTTTAGTAGAGGAGTAAATATAATGAGTATGAATTAATATACAGGCTGCATCATCATAAAAATGCTAAGCACAAACTGCAATTTAAAAAACTTAAATCTGCAATTTAAAAACTTTTTGTCAGGGGGAACTTAAGGAGAAAAGTTTGTGGGGTTTTGAGATGGCAAAGAGATAAGAAAACTGGAATTTAAGTATGTGAAACAGACTGAAATAAATCAATTTTTTTAGCAAGTAGTATGCAAAGTTGCTGCAAATGTTGAACATGTTCCCTGTATTGTGGTGCATGTCTGGGCTTCTTCTTCCCTGAGGATGAGAAAGGAGCCAACAGCTCCAGACAAGGACTGTTCTAAGTAACTGCACTTTGATCCTTTATTCCAGTTTCTCTGATTTGCTGGGGTTTCAATATATCAAAGGTATTTCAATAAATCTTACGTTGTTTTTAAGTTTTTTTGTTTGTTTGTTTGTTTTTCCTAGCCTGGCAGTATCAGATATATGGATGTTTTTGTCTTATCATCAGAAATAAGACAATTGGCAATGAGTGGGGGAGGGCTGTTATTTGCCTGAGGCTACCCAGTCTCTCTAAAGTGGCTGCTTTTACAGAGCTCATCTGTGCTTTTGCCTCCCTGTTTCAGGAGAGAAAGTGTAGGAAGCTTTCACTTTCACATAATGGAGTAAATCAGCATCAGAAAACAAGAGAAGATTGAGGTGAAGAGAAAACAAAAACAAAAGCGAGGAAGAAAGCATCAGAAAAAAGAGTGAGCTGTAACAAGAAGCTGCACGCCAGCGTGTGATCGCTGTGACCTGGGCGAAAGAAATGCTCGAAGCTGCATCTCAGTAAAAATTCCCCCACTAGTGGGTGCAGTCGCTGCCCTCGATTTGCGATAAATGCAGCTATTCAGTTCCGTTGAGGCTCCAGAGAGGCGAAACAGCAGATTGTACCCGAAAATGGAGAGACATAACTGAGCCTTCTCCTTTTACACCTTCCCATCCATTCCTTTCACCCCAAAAAAATGCATGTAAAGAAGAATAAAACAGCATGCACCAATCAATCCGGCCATGAGAAAGAGTTCTTGGGCTTAGTCTGGCAGGGAGTGGCTTGTCAGGGGATCGAAGGTATTGCCTTTGGCGATTGATGACTGTTCAGAGAAACAGAACTTTACAGATATTCTCGTTTATTCAAAGCAAACCACAGCCAACAAACAAAACTCTTCAACAGCAAGGGTTTGTTTCAAAGAATTGTCACTGCAGAACCTACTTGTTTCTCCAGCTTCTACAACCAGCAAGACCTAATTCTGTTCCCTAATTGTTCCAGTCCTACGTGTGCACTGCTGAACAGCCCGAGGTGACAGATGTGGTCTGGCTGAGGCCAGGGCACTGAACTCTTTATTGCCTTTTCATTAACCAAAGGATGTAATCTGGAGTTTGAAGTGGCTTTATGATGACATTTTGTGCTTGTTATTTGAGTACGGACAATATCTGATCAGTTACGTGTTTCTTTTTTGTTAGAAATTAATTATTTTAAAATTCACCAAAACTTGAGGGAAGTGAGGTCCCCACAACTGTCAGTGTTGAGCCCATGCCCATGTATCCCACCAGGTGCTCAATAGCTTGATGAGGGTTCAGGTCCTCATGTGGACTCTGTGTGTTACCCCAAGCTGTGTGAATCCCCCACCTATTTCTTTTCCATTGCCATCTGTAATGGACTCATGCATTTTCTCTAATTTGTGACCTCCATTTCCCTGTCCCCCCTCTCAAATGTCCCTGCAAATGTTGTGCCCTTTTTGCTTTGAAAACCTATTTTTCTATCTTAGCAGAAGATGTCAGCTTGCTTCTGAAGTCCTGTTACACCAAAAGACATGGTACATTATCAAAATAATCCATCTCCATTAAAATAATGATCTACTATGCTTTGCAGAATTAACTGAGGGTTTGTTATAAATATGGGTGCAGTTTCTTGCCCTGTACAGGTATTGTTCATCCCCTATTCATTCCTTCATGATTAATAATAAGACAAAGATTTTAGTCAAGTGTAACCAGACCAGGAAGGAGCAGGGGGGAAGCTCTGTGGCAGGTGGCAGCAAGTTACCGCCACAGGGGCACAAAGGCACTGCCGGCAGGGTTGGAATGGCAAGCAGAGCTGGCACGGGGCCGAGTGCCATGGATTGTCCAAAGAGGCATCTGTGTAAGGCTCAGGATCCTGAATCCTGGCTGCCATGGTGGTCTGAACTCAGTGGCAGCTGGGAGTCTCTGCCTTGAGCAGGGGATTGCTGCTGTCAACAAGGTGACTGGCAGTGTCTCTCTCCTTTTGGTCTCAGCAGCCTCTAGTTCCTGCTGAGTTCGTAGCAGCACGTCCAGCATCTCATCTCAGAAATAAAACTACAATCTGCTGTGCCACTCCTCAAACGTACCTGACACTTTGCAGTGCTGACAGCATGAAAGAAAACAGAGATCCATTAAATTAATCCCATATTCAGTAACCATGCATGACTAAAAATTAGTTATCTGTTCTGTATATCACTTCATCAACTCATATTGTGTCTGTAGTATCTCAAACAGTTGTTGGAATTTTAACTGCTATGTTCAAAGGCAGTGGCTATATTAGAAACCAATGTGGACAGATATTAATCCTCTAAACAGAACTGTGTCTCCTTAGCAAAAGTGTGGTTTCAAAAAATGACATTTAGAAATAAATTGTTACATTCTACTTGGTACCATCAGATTTGTGCTTGTGTAAAGCAAGCAAGCAGAATTCGCAGGATAGTTCTGGGTCACTCCTCAGAAATGTCTGTATTTATTTAATTTCAAGCATGCCACTTTAATTTCTAAAACATTTATATGAACACTGAATGTTCAATAAATACATCTCAGTTTTACTGGGGTATGGATATAGAATTTAAGAGTGGAGAAAAAAATTATGTTCCTACCATGTTAGCTAATGCAGCAGAAAAGACACATTTGCAAGGACTCCTTTTACTGATATAAATTTATCTCCATTTAGAAAGTTTGCATATTGCCAGGTTAGCTAGACCAGCAAAAGCACTTACTGTGAAAGCCACTTCTTAAATGGCAAATATCTCATTTGATTTTTTTTCATCCCAGGTGTAACAGAGATTACAAAGAACCCTGGAACGTACTATACAAGCACAGAGAGATAACTTTACAAACTTATGCACTGCAGAAAGATTATCACCTTCTCAAAAGCACATGGAAGATGAAGGGAAGCAGAGTATCTTGTATAGACAAATTGGATATGTCAGTGTGAGTGTTCTAACTGCTCACAGAAAATGCCAAGTGATTTGTAATGATCACTTTCTTTTTATCGCCTCCCTTTATCTTGTAGCAGAGTGACAGTCTGGTACTGAGAAATAACAGAATGAAACACACCCATACAGCCCGTTTCTGTAACTTCTTTCTTCAGTATATACATAGGGTTCCCAACACGAGTACTGATCCCAGTCCAGCTTGAAAAAAAAAAAGAAAGGGAAAACATGACAAAACAAGACTTAAGCAGCATGAATGTGGCTCTCTCTGGAGAAGTGTAAAAGACAATTGCACCAATTACATGCTGGTTTTGGAACTCCATGTAGCCTAAGCCTATTGAAATATATATTTGTGAGCGGGAGTGGAGGGGAACGAGGATGCTCTGGAATGAGGCCTGGAGCTGGAATGCTGTCGTAAAGGCAGCAGTAGGAGGGCAAGCTATAAACTGGCTGCAATCCTCAAATTTAAAAAAAGGTCCGGAAACATTTAAATGCCAAATTATGTGACACCTTTCATTCCTGTTTTTTCTTTTGTTCTTAGTTTTCCATTTAATTGGCTGAAACTTTTCCTATTTATGCCACCAACTGTGTAAGCTGGGCTGACTAAAGGCATTTTTATTTTTCTTTACTCTAGCCTGACAAACTGCTTATGCAACAGCTTACACCTTTAATAACACCAATAAAACTGCATCAGAACTTAAAACCCCTCCAGATTTCTTAGCATCAAGGCCTGAGAGAACTTGCTGCAGTGCTGGCATGTGACAGGAGGCAATTTATAAGGAATTAACTCTGACAGTCACTTTATACAGCTGATTTTCAAAGATCTAGGCACTAAAGATGTGTTAATGAGGGTACTGAGGCTTCATAATTAATTATATTAGCATCTCTTTGTTACTCTCTACAACAGTAGTGGCTGGTTGACATTTCAATGGGAGTCTGGTGGTATTCTTTGTGATTATTATCCAGGAGTACAGTTTTACCTTAACTCCCAGAGGGAAACGTTGCATGTAAATGCTGCTGTGAATTGCAGGGGCCTTTGGAGCTCAGTAAAAGCCCTTGAAGGAGACCCCGCTGGAAACTGAATGGATGTCAGTAAAATTTCTCTAGTCTGGAGTCTCTCTTCAGATATGGACTCTCCTCCCCCTTCCTCTCCCTCCCCCCTTCCTTCCAGTGAGCTGGTCCTTCTCACAAGGCTTAAGAACAGCAAAATCCAGCCCTTGCTGAATGTCGAGTTCCAGACCCCTAAAGGAAGGAATACTGACCCGAACGAAGCAGTGAACAAAATAAACCTGAAAATAAAGAATATTTTCATAGGCTGGAATTTTCAGTGCAATAAAACCAGAGCTGCCAGAAGGAGTCCCAGAAGTGGTGAGTCAGATAATAGATGTACGGCTGTGGTGGGAGGGAAATGGTCTCTACTTTGTTTTACACCACTCCACCCCCCCCTTTACAAAGGCAGATGAAATTATTTTCCAGTCGTACTGCTGCAAAAACAAACATGGAGTTTAAAGGTTATTTCCTTTCTGTGTTTCTGAGAGACATTAGTTTTGACTCCAAAGGGGAAAGGAAGCTGTTTTGTCAATGACCTCAATTTCTACTCTGAAAGTTTTTACAGTATCACCTGAGGTGGCAGAGCTGCTCTTTTGTTTACTGATATATTCCACTTGTTTGTGTTAATTTTAAAAAAGTTACAAAAACAAACTGCTGTTTTTTCACACCAGTTGTATTTAGAACCTTGTCATGGTTGGGCTCAGTTCAGGGCACCGTTTGACAAACACCTCTGCTAAGTGAAACTCGTGCAATGCGTTCCTCACTCTTTCATTCCCGTCTTCATGGGACTCTCTTACATTGTTCCTGCATCTGCACCAGGGAACCAGATCAGAGTACTAGCCTGAGTTTAAAAAAAAGGGGTTGTGGGGACTATTTCTAATTGAAATCAGATTCAGATTCAATTTAACACACACACACAAAAAAAAATCACTGGCACAATGCAGGAACAGTGTAAAGGGGAAGAGGGGAGGAATGCGTGGTGGGGAATGCGTAAATAGGAACTTTTACCAAAAAACAGTTTGTCAAACTATGTCCTGAAAGACTTCACATTCTTCCAAGCCAGAGCCACTCTGTTGTTTGTGCAGGTAGAAACTCAAATGCAGGGATTACAGTTGCAGGACTCTCAGAGCTATTGTAATACCAAAAAATAATAACTTCCTACAGACTGACACAATTAACCAAATTCCACTCACAGATCATTGTTGGCAACTTGTGCAGGATTTTATGTAGCTGAAGTTGGAGACCAGTTCTATTCCTGAGTTCCATCTCTGGCTCTAATGAGCAATAACTCCGAATAACTCTGGCATTCAGTTGACCTACCAATAAAAGAATTACTTTCCTCACAGAGCATTTTACATTTAACCAGATTTTTGAAATGAGCTTTGACATTCTCAGATGAAAAGAATAATGTGCACAATGTACTATTATAGCAAAAACTGTGTATGACAGATTCCTACATGTTTTCCTGTCTTTTGTCTCACCTTTCCTGTCACCATACTCCTACACAGGACTCAATACACACTGTAAATTTTTGAGTAATGCCAACTTCAGACTAATGAATTGTAATTAATGTACCCATTCTTTGCTGAGCAATGTTGTGTATGTTTATTTTTATCTGATACTTTTTGGATAGAGACAGAGGTTACTCCCCCTGAGAGTTCAAATATCAATAGTGGTCTAACCAGGGAAGTTTTTAATGATTCCCACAAAAACTGCTGCCACTTGGTAACAAGACAATGGATGAAATATGCACAGTGTAAAATTTTTGCCTCTAGTGCTATTCCCAAGGGACCAAATCTAGAAGTGATAGTCAACTTTGCCTAGGATTCAGCAAGTTTTCCTGCTGTAGGACTGAGGAGAAGATAAATAAGAGTTTTAAGAATTGGCCAGAGTTAAAATCCTGGAAAGCAAACATTCATAAATTGACTGTAGAAATTTTGTTTCTCTTTGTTTCACTATGAGTGGTGAAGATGGAGAGGATGTTCTGTGTATCTCCTAGCAGAAGCACAAGGTACAGTTTTATCTAGTCCTCAACATGTCTGAAAAGCTTATGCATTTTGTTCAAAAGTGTCTAAGGTTTTGTTGTCTTTCAATTTAATATTTTAAAGAGTAATTTGACTGCCTCTTTGCGTCTAGTATCTGGGAACAAGCACAGGCGTTATGTGACCATACATCTCTTCATGGATTACAAGCAGGTGCTCTGGTAAGTTAAAGATGTTGGTGTAGAATAAAATAAAAGTCAGGTTTAGCAATAATTTCATAATGGAAATTTCATAAAAAATAAAAATAACAACTAATACAAATAGGATCACTGGATTTATTCAGTGACATATTGTTAGTCACTGCCTGTTGTCTGTGTTACTGAACTGCTGTCCTGCTTCAAGGCAATTACCAGCCCTGAAATATTTTCATCTGAAGGTTTAAACTGCAACAACTTTGAGGACATGTGGAAGATTCTTCTGTCATTATCTCACCCTTCAGTTCTAACATGAATGCTTGACTGGGAAGGTCTGTGACTAGTGGAGATGAATAAACAGTTGGAGCTGGTATTTGACTGGTTAATGTGTGTGCCAAACTGTGTGTGTAGTGCCGAGGAGGCTCAGCAGTTCCTGGGGGCTGTCAGACTGATCACACACAGCAAACCAGCCCTGTGTCTCTGCCTGTGGCTCCCAGCAAGCCCTGATGTGCCAGTCAGGCTTTGCTATCAGGTACAAGCTTGTGTATTCTTGAAATGTGCCTTCAACTCACAGGTGTACTCAGTAACTTGAAAGCTTTCATATACTCTAAAAATTTATCTTGCACTTTAAGGTGGAATCTTTGTTCTCACTATAGAGCCCAAGCCTGCAAGTTCTTTGTGGAAAACCAGGCTCTCAGCATAGATGCACAATTGTTAAGAAGTTGGTTGCATTTCAGCAATGGTAAAATGATCCTTGATTTATATTTTGCTACTATAATTTACAATTCTTTGGGATGGAAGGCTGTGAAACCATGAGTTGCTATTAATTACACTGACTTACTTGCATGATCATATATATATATATATATATATATGCCCATTTTGCCTTGCAGAAATACTTAGGGGAAGATGTATTCTTTTTTTCACACATCACTGCATTATATTAGAGAGGATTTTAGCACATTTTCTGATTTCATCTGCCAGATTGGGGGTTCAAGTTTAAAACTTACAGCTGACTTGACATTCCAGAAAAAATAAGCATGATTACCAGTTATGTCTCTGTCTTGTAGTAACATATCTAACTAAGGAAAGAAACACTTGAGATCTGAACTTTAAATTCAAGGAGCAGATATGAGATTTCCTTTACAAAGAAAGAAAATTGACTGTTTAGTCAATTCTTGAAGAAAATGTGCAGTTATAACTGTACATTTAAACCCTCAGCAGTTATTCAAGGACTAAAACTGCTTTAGAGGTTAGTTACAGGTCATGAAAACATTAGAAAGATTTGAAGAGAGATAACTGAATATTAATCAATAAACATTTTTTGGGGGTTCTTTTGTTACTGTCTCAGGGATATTAAACTAATTTAATATTTACACATTGTATTATTTAAAATATTTATATATAATCAATATACCCTTTTATGTTGATAATAGTTTTATGGTAGTCAAAACAGATATTGGATTTTTAAAATTATTTTTAAAGTACAGCAGTTAAAATTCATGATTACTTAGTTTTAGATACATCAGTGTATCAGCATAATTGTGTACATCAGGAATACCTGGTAATTTATAGACTAAACAAGAGGTTCTAGTAGGGAACTGACAGGTGCCACTTCTACCTGCTTGAAACTAGTTTTCGAACTTGCCATCTTTATTTCAAATTGTAGACTTTCAAAGACTAATCTAGAGAAAGACAATATAGTAAATTACAGGTGAGAAAAGAGGAAAAAAACCCAAGCAGATACAACTACATAATCAAGACACCCAAATGAAACAGAAGGAAGAAAACCAAGCTCCACACATGAATTTACCTTGTCTGAAATGGAAGATTATCCATATTAATCAATCTTGGGAGATGCAGACAGAATAAGGAAAGAGTCGTCTCACTATGATGGGCTTCAGAAGGGCCTTGAGACATCCCTCTCCTTGGGAAGGATTTCATAATCTTGCAGTCATAAAGTTGTGGTGCTTTACTCACCTTTTATGCCCAGCGGTTACAATTGCTGTAGGTGAAACCAGAGTAAGGGATGGAAGCTCCTCTCTCCTGCTGCTTGCACAGGGAAGCACAATACAAACCTTGCTCATGTGGCAGCCCTTGTGGGTGGCAGTGGAAGCGAGGACATAGCTGGTGGGAAGTGACAGCTGGGAATACAAAAGGAAAAACAATGGGGATTTGGAAGCAACAGGTGGAAGCAGGATTCAGAAAAGTATAGCCAAGATTTCTGAAGAGGCAGGACTAATCCAGGCCTCATTGAGTAGGTCCACTAGAAGAGCAACATGAAGAGGCAAAACAGGAATTGAGCAGGAAGGCTGTGCTAATGTTGTATGATTGGGGAAGCAAATACAGACAGCAAATTCCTACTCCATCAAAACCGTACTTGTTTCTTAACCTGATCTGTATCCTGACACTCAGCTGTGAATGATGTGCTGCTGCTTTTGTTAGAAGAGAGTGACTCGGCTATTCCTTTAAGAGCAAACACGGGCGAGTTGTAGCTGTGGAGCTGCACTGAGCTCTTCCATGACAGGTGGACAGGAAAGGGACAAAAAGGGTTATTTAAAGTCTGCCTGCTCTCAGTGCAGTGGCAGGTGTGCTGGCAGGCAGCTCTGTGACCTTCTGGAGTCGAGCTCCCCAGTAACTGAGCTGGATGTGACTGACAGGGCTCTGTGCCCTCAACACAGCATGTCCCAAGTTATTTATATGGGTTGTTTAGTCTCGAGGAGCCTCAGGGGGCACCTCATTGCTCTCCACAACCACCTGAAACGAGGTGAGGGCCGGTCTCTTCTGCCTTGCCTGCAGTGAGAGGACAAGAGGAATTTGCCTTAAGCTGAGAGATTCTGGTAAGATACTTGAGAGAGATTTTTCCCTGCTAAGGTGGCCATGCATTGGAATGGGTGGAGCCACCATCCCTGGAGGTGTTCAAGAGGTGTCTGGATCTGGCATTGGTTGATGTGCTTTGATGGTTTGGGGGCTTACAGTGGCAGTACTGGGTGAGCATTGGACATGATATTCTTAAAGGTCTCTTCCAACCTTGATTATTCCATAATTGCTTTGTGCCATGTCCCAGGTAAGGTGGGTAGCACAGGGAGACGAGGACGCCACATCCCCAGACCACTGCAGGCTAGAAACGCGACCTCATGCCCGGCAGGGAAGCGCTGAGCCTAGTCCCAGGGGAACGCCTCAGGCAGCGGCACCGCAGCCTTCTGAGAACCGTTTGGGTAGCGGGGGTCCCGAAATCCATCCCTGCCCCGCGATGTCACCCGGTCGGGGGACATGACGGGCCCCATCCCGGCCGCACCGAGGGGTCGCTGTCCCCACGGGCCGTGAGGGGACGGGGCGGTCGGGGACGGGACTCACGGGGCCTCGCGCGCGCCGCCATAGCGAGGCCGCGCGGGCACGTGCAGCCCGCGCATGCGCGGCCCCTTCTCCAACACACCCCACGCGCGCCCCCGCCCTCCCGCGCGCGCCGTCCTCTGTGTCTCCGCGCCGCGGCCACGCCCCGCTAGCGCTCCCCGACCAATGAGCGCCCGGCTTGGGGCGTTCAGGGGGCGCGGCCTCTGCGCGGCTGCGCACGCGGGGCCTTCCCGGCGTGTGTGTGTGTGCGGAGCGCAGTGCGCCTGCGCATCGCACCGCCCGCGGCACAGCGCGCCCGGGGCGGGGGGCTCGGTGCGCACGCGCGGTGCGGCCGTCGTGGCCCGGCCGGGCGGGGGGGGCCGCGCATGCGCGCCGCGTGCCCGCCCCTCGCCAGCAGCAGAGGAGGAGGCGGCGGTGGCGGCTCTGGGCGAGGGAGCGCGAGGGGAGTGAGAGGCGCCGTTGCCGCCCCGGTATCCGGCAGGACCGCGCGGAGGAGGCGGGAGCGCCGCGGCGGCGGAAGGACCTGAGTGGCGGCGGCAGCGGCAGCAGCAGCAGCAGTAGCAGCAGCAGGAGCAGGAGGAGTCAGTGCCTGGCCCCCCCCCCCGCGCAGCCCCATTGCAGCCCCCCCCTCCCTCCCGCCCTCCGCGCTCCGCAGCCACCAACATGTCGGCGCCGGCGGCCAAAGTCAGTAAGAAGGAGCTGAACTCCAACCACGATGGGGCCGACGAGACCTCAGGTGAGGCCGCGCCGGGGGCGGGACGGGAATGGCGGCAGCCGGCGCGGCCTCCGCCTCGCGCCGACCGCCATTTTCCCCCGCCGCACGGGCCGCGGCCGCGCCGGGGGCGGGCGGAGCGCGGGCCGGGCCGGGCGGATGTGCAGGCCCGGCGGCGGCGGGAGGAGGCCATGTTAGCGCCCTTTTGTCTGCGCTGCCGGCCCGGCTTCCCTCCCCGCGGGGCCGGGCGGGGGGCGCTGCGGCTCGGCGGAGCAGCGGGACCCCCCCGCCGCCCCTCCCGGAGCAGCATCCGCGGAGCCTCATTGTGCTCCGCCGCCGCCGCCATGATGCGCCGCCGCCTCCCGCGCCGGCCGCGGCCGCGTGGTGCTGCCGGGCCGCGCGGGGATGGAGCGGCGGAGACACGCGGTGCTGGGGCCGCCCGCGCCGGCCCCACGTGCGATCTCGGCTTTTAAAGGTCGGGGTTGGCCCCGGCCGCAGCGCCTTCCCCACGTGCGTCCCCCGCGCTCGCGAAGGGAGAGGCAGAGCTGTCCCCCAGCGCGGCCGGGCCGTGCGGGACTCGCACCGGGCGCTGCTTCGCTCCAGCCGCTTCCCGCTGCCGCTCATTCATCTCCCGCGCGGTGGGTAAACAGCGCTCCGTAACCCAGGCCTCGGCCAGACTTGGTCCAGGGGAAGTGCCCATTAGAAAATATCTGCCAAACGGCGGCTTTCGCGTCTCTTTCATTTATATCTGTCCTTTCGGACGTTCTTTAAGGTTTTTGGAAGGTGGCATGTGCCTAGATAGGCTATTTCTATTGATATTCCAGTACTCTGTAAATTACTTTATGTTTCTTCAAATGTGTTGGCTGTAGCAAATGTGGCTTATTACTTATTAATTAAATTATTATTGACTTATAATTTAAGTTGGCTTGTAGAACAGTGTAGTGGGATGTGAGCTGCGGTTTCCAGGGGTAAACTCGCTTCAAGGGCTGTTTTCTCAAACTTTGCTGCACTTCAGCTGCAGCACACCCTGTAAAACTGGTGTTTTGAGGCCTTTTAAGTTTTGTGACATTTAATAGAAAAACGTGGGAACTTCTACAGTAGATCACTAAATAAAGAGAATACCCAGGTGTTTTGTCAGGCTTGTGAATGAAGGGATATTGACACGTTTTCATTTGTTTTTCAGAAAAAGAGCAACAGGAAGCAATTGAACACATTGATGAAGTACAGAATGAAATAGACAGGTAAACATTATCTAACTTTTAAAATCTTTTAGTAGAAACTGACAAAAGTGAAAGTGTTTAGTAAAGTGAACACGTAGTAGTACTCATTGTCTTTGATCTCTGCCAAGATATACCTGTGTTCTGACTTGATTAGAGACATTAAAATAACAAAAGTGTCCTGGTTTCTTGGTTAACTGTCTATAATTAAAGAGGTAGAACTTGAGTTTAAAATTTTAAATTAATTGTGGTATTTTTGATAATAGAAATGTATTTCGCGCTGACTTCTCAAGTTAATGTGTAAGCTATTTGGCTAAAGTATTTCTCTGTTAGCAAGCAGAACCAAACACTTGGCTGAAAAACCAGCTTTTATTATACATTTTTATTATAATATTCATGTGCTTGTGCAGTAACACACAGAAAATGTCTCTGAGATGTTAATTTTGTATGCCAAAGCTCTTGGGGCTGTGGGTTCTGTGTCAGCCCCTCCCTGCATGTTCTCTCCATGCCCAGTGCCCTACAAGGATTGCAGGTGACTGTTGGAACTGTGAACATGTGAAGCTGTTGCAGTATCAGGGCTTTGCCTTTTACAATAACAGTTCACTTTAAGTCTTCAGATTTTACTTGGACAGAGTGCAGAATTGCTTTGCTGTAGCTGCCTAAAAGTTACAGGGAGCAGGTGATAGGGCTGTGTTACTCATCTGCAGGTTTTATGCAGACAAAATGTTCAAGAGGTAAAACACTGCTTTGCTTTGCATAAAGGTCCACCTCTGCAATGTTCAAGGTGTTCAGAGGGTTCCATTCAAACCAGTGAGATTGCTTCTGGCAGAGTGGTTTTTTAACAGTTCTTACAGCTCTGAGCTTCTGGGGTTTTTGGGACACTTCATCTGCAGAATATGGCAGACTTATCAAACTCTTTCAGCTTTTAGTTAACTGCTCTGATGTGTGCTTAAATCCCAGTTCTCTCCATGTGGTTAACATGGCTCTTTCTATTACAGACTGAATGAACAAGCCAGTGAGGAAATTTTGAAAGTAGAACAGAAATACAACAAACTCCGCCAACCATTCTTCCAGAAGAGGTCAGAATTGATCGCCAAAATCCCGAATTTCTGGGTAACAACATTTGTCAACCACCCACAAGGTACATTCCTAACAGCCCTTTTTTTTCCCCTGTAAATTTAGTGTTTGCTTGCTTGTTATGTGAGTGTCTTAAAGATCTGAGGGTCTTGTTGAGTTGTTACTAAGCATATAAAACACTTCCTTCCCGTCCTAGATTGCATTTTTAAAGCTTTTTCTTTCTTGCACTTGTTGACCAAAGGAACATCTTTTTTACTAATCATAAATCTTCTTTCTGCATTTTAAATTGCGAGTTTCCTACTTTTTTCAGTTCATGGGAAACTCAAAGTGTAAAAAAACAACAAAAAAATTATTCTAGATTGCTTGAGTGTTTTCTACCTGGAAGTGGGCTCCTTGGGACTCTTGACAATAAACTTCCTAGAAAATAAGTTTGTAGACTGCTTAGATTGGGCAAACTACATGCATGAAAATCTGTTTCAGAGGGAAGGGTGTGTATGTGTGGGTAGGCTGTTGGCTGGTAACTTGAAAAGAAAAAGCCATGAGAAGTTGGCTTGGACAGAAGTGTTCGTTTTTAGATCTCCCTGGCTATCAGTTTCCTGTGTTTTGCTTGCCTGTTTCATGGCTTTGTTAATGTGGGATTCCTCCTTCTCTCTCAGTATCTGCACTCCTGGGAGAAGAAGATGAGGAAGCACTTCATTATTTGACCAGAGTTGAGGTGACAGAATTTGAAGACATCAAATCAGGTTACAGAATAGATTTTGTAAGTACTTTAAATGATTCAGTTACTTGTGATTTTATTGTCTTTTTTTTTTTTTTTTTTAGTGTAATTGCATGTTGGGTTGTAGTTTATAACTGAAATCTCTGCAGTTACCTGTTTAGTACCAGATTTGACTTGATATGTGTTTCTATTCTTTGGGTTCTAACTCTTTGCTTTCCACTCTGCAGTATTTTGATGAGAATCCCTACTTTGAAAATAAAGTTCTCTCCAAAGAGTTTCACCTCAATGAAAGTGGAGACCCATCTTCAAAATCGACTGAGATCAAATGGAAATCTGGAAAGGTATGTATTGCATCGGGGAGAGCCCAAGTGTGACTAAGTGAAAACATTACCAAGTGCATTAGCTTGTCTCTTCCTTAGCCAGGATATAGACTACTCTGTGTTGTTTACTTAAAATAACTATTAAATGAAGAATTCCAAGAACAACAGGTTTAAGGGGATCAGATAGCAGTGTGTGATCTTGTTTTATATTTTCCACTATTTCCTCAACTTCCTTTCCAGATGCCACATCTTTTGTAGAATCTGCATCCACAATAATCTGGGCATATCTGTGACCCAGGCAGTGTTCAAACATCATTAATTTACTGCAGTTCATTTCTGTAGAAGTACTTAAGTGTTATCGTGAAGATTTTGAACTGAGTTTTTAAATGTAGAGCTGAGGCTTGCAGTTAAATTGCCACTTGTTTTGTCACTCTCAGACCAAGGAGAAAATTTAATGTTTTTCGTATTGAGTACTAGAACTTTTGTACCAGAAATTGAATTCCTGTACAGACCAGTCGAGTGATCTTTACAATGCACCACAAAATCTGTGTGAATTCTGCTATTGTTCTTCCTTAAACAGTCTAAACCTATAAATGTTGTCATTCCGTCAGGAGAAAAAAAAAAAGAACATTAGAAGTGTGGTGTAACAATATGGTCAAAGAAATAATTTATTTAATTTCAGACTTAACAAAAAGATTGTTGCAAACTTACTACACTTCTTTTCTAGGGTAAGGTGATAGATACAGACGTTATATGTGTTCTTGTGACCATGTGTTTTAGCAGTTTGTGTGGGGTTTTTTTCACTTACTACTAAAGACTTCAGAGTGAGAAATCATAGGCAAAAAGGCCTAGATAGGTTTTTATCTCCAAACGAGTACAGAGCTTGGAGATGTGGAGACTTTCTTAAATTTGGTATATGTAGTAGTTGCTGCAATTACAACTACTCTTGAGTGTTATTTAGGCATTGTGAGGCCTTGTAAGTTCAGTGTGTCATTGAACACTTGTCATACTTGTGTTTCCCCGAGATAGGGAAATGTAAATCTAATGTGAGAGTCTGTGAGTTTTCAGTGTTCCAGTGGAGGTTGTTGAAAGAAACAAGCAGGTTTACTGTTCTCTCATGTTCATGAGAAATGCAGTATCTTCTGTCAGTTGTTTGAGTTTCAGATGTGTTTTACAGACTTACCCTGAAAGAGGGAGGGGAAGGTGACTTCTTAAGGTTGTTTAGACAAGTACATTTCCAAGTGGTGCTTATAGGGAAAAAAAATGCCATAGACAACTTTAGGGAACTTCTTAACTTTCTTTTCAGGACCTGACAAAACGTTCAAGCCAGACACAGAACAAAGCCAGTAGGAAGAGGCAGCATGAAGAGCCAGAAAGCTTCTTCACCTGGTTCACTGACCACTCTGATGCAGGAGCTGACGAACTGGGAGAAGTCATCAAGGATGACATCTGGCCAAATCCCCTACAGTACTACTTGGTAGGTAGAGCCCTGAGCCAGGCATCTGCACCCACAACAGCTCTGTGAAAGAGTGAGTTTGATCACTGTAGTTGATGTTGTAAATGTGTCTTTAAGGTTCCTGATATGGATGATGAAGAAGGGGAGGGAGAGGAGGATGATGATGATGATGAAGAGGAGGAAGGATTAGAGGATATTGATGAAGAAGGAGATGAAGATGAGGGGGAGGAAGATGAAGATGATGATGAGGGAGAGGAAGGAGAGGTGAGTAATCTTGCCATTCTTGCCATTCATGTGGTGTTTGAGAGGGATCTTGTAAGAATACCAAGCCATTGTGACAAAGGTGAACTGGTTCTTTTCTGCACCCCAGGGTGTGAGAACTGTGACTGCATTAACTTGAGCAGTTTCAGGTAGTAATAAGTATGTTTGTGTGTATGAGAGACAGTGGAAATACCTGGTTTCAGTAAATTTGTAAGGGAAGTGCTCTAGGAGAACTAGTACATTTATGTGGCAAAATTCTTACTTCATTACTGAGCATTCTAGCAATGCTTTACATATAAATGGCTTTTGTGATGCACCCAGTCATCCTTTACACTTGTTGGTTTATTTCTGCTTATGGCCAGCCTAGCTAAGACTTTGTTAGGTTCAGGAATTAGAATTCTGCTTTGGTAGTAAGTGGGATTCCAGGCTCAGCATCCAAGGTGCTGGGAACTTAGTTCAGAATGTCTTTGTTTCTCGGAACTGGGCGTGGTGTGTCTGACTTCCAGCAGCACAAAGTAAGAGCAGTGAGAGAAGGGCTGCTCTGGTTTATAACCTGGAACTTGGCATGTAAAAGGTGAAGCATTTTGAAGTTTTAAATGAGGGGGAAAAGATGACCCCTTCACTTTCCACATGTTAAAATCATGTCAGTGCTTGTAGTGACTCTTAAGTCACAGTTTCTCAAACGTCTGATGTGTTTTCCTTGGACACCCATGTAGTGGGTGAATTCTTTGTGGTCAGTAGCTGGGCACCCAGGGCAAGTGTTACCATCCTCTAGTGAGGGAAGAGATGATCATACAGCACCATCAGTAGCCCTGTAAAAAGTTCTGGTCACTGCATTTGCTATCTGAAGTTTAGTGATTAGATTTATTTAATTGTTGCTTATCTTTCAACAGGAGGATGAAGGAGAAGATGACTAATTGAACACTGATGGATTCCAAACCCCCTTTTTACCTTCTTAATTTTTCTCCAGTCCCTGGGAGCAAGTTGCTGTCTTTTTTTTCTTGTGCTCAGTCGCCTTGTTCTCTTGAGGTCTCTTTTTCTCTCCTCTACACCATGGTTCACAATTTATTTTGGGAAAATACCTTGAGCAGAATACAGTGGAAAAGAATCTACCAGTTTCTGTTTCAAGTTCATTTTTATCCCTTTCTGTCTCAAAACAAAAACTGTTTATAAATTCAACACACCATGTTCTGTGGGAAAAAAGAAAACCTTCTGCTCCCTTCACTCTGCTGGAAGCTGAAGAGTGCTAGGCCCCTGTGTAGTAGTGCATAGAATCTAGCTTTTTTCCTTCTTTCTCTGTATATTGGGCTCAGAGATTACACTGTGTCTCTATGTGAATATGGACAGTTAGCATTTACCAACATGTATCTGTCTACTTTCTCTTGTTTAAAAAAAAAGAAAAAAACAACAAAAAAATAAAAATAAAAATGGGGTTATAGAAGGTCAGCTGGGGTGGGTTTCAGATGTTTGGGTGGGTTAAGTGGGCATTTTGACAACATGGCTTCTTCTCCTTTGGCATGTTTAATTGTGATGTTTAACAAACATCCTTGCAGTTTAAGATGACACTTTTAAAATAAAATCTTCTCCTAATGATGACTTTGAGCCCTGCCACTTGATGGAGAATCAGCAGAACCTGTAGGATCTTATTTGGAATTGACATTCTCTATTGTAATTTTGTTCTTGTTTATTTTTAAATTCTTTTTTTTTTTGTTTGGTTTTTTTTTGGTGGTTTTTTTCTTTTCTTTTTTTTGGTTTTTTTTTTTTGTTTCACTGGAAAGGAAAGAAAGATGCTCAGTTTTAAACGTTAAAGTGTACAAGTTGCTTTGTTACAATAAAACTAAATGTGTACACAAAGGGACTGGTTGGTCTTCACTGAAAGAAACAGTTTTTATATCCTATTTAGAACTTGCTTGTAGTTTCTTGGCATTTTTGGGGGCATTTTGTCAGTATTTCTGTAGTGCAATGCAGCCTTGTGGTTGTGTGGACTGAACCAGTTCATGTAGTTTCCACTATTTCAGTACCTGTAAAGTGTTTCCTTTGGTAGTTCCTACTGCACACTGACTCTTGAGTTCCCTGCAGGGTCATGTGCTGTGTGTGAAGACACAGGTGTATATTCATGTTTTGCAAAAAGAAAAGTCACTTGATTTGTAGAATTTTTAGTAATTTGCCGTACTGTATCTCCAGTACATCAGTTTGCATGAAAATACCATGCAAGCTCAGAATAAAAAGACCCAAGGGGTGGTCTTAAAATATTTGGTTGGTTTTGTAAGTTTTTTCAGTTGAAAACAAATCTTAATTGCAAGCTAATTTGGGGGCTGTTTCAAAGAGCAAGATTCTTAGTAAAGTTCATGTATAAAAAGTTGCTACTTCACTGCTTTTTTTTTCCTTGGTAGCAGCATGTATATGTGCTTTAGATACACTGTACTCTCATTTTAAGAGACTGCATTTGACAAACTTGTAACAATTTCACATAAGAGGTTGTTGGAACTGGTATTCCACAAAATGTAATGGAAGTTGTTTTAACATGCTTTGCTTTTGAAATATTTAAAAAAGTGTTCTATCAGCTCATCTGAAATTCAAACAGCTCTTTGGATGTGTAGAAAAGACTGTCTTCTGGGAAGACTTGTTATATTCTCTGATTCCTTTTCCTCACAGAATTTGCTGTAGTCAAATTCAGCTTTTTTTTGATGCTTAAGAATACACTTGGCAGAACAAGATCAGTGTCTGTTTGAGACGTGCACAAATAACATGTGTGAGGGAAAACATTCTGTAAGTGTGTGGTCCAGCTTGGATTCAATCCAGTTATCAGAGACAATGCAACGTCCAGTCTCATGTGATCAATGCAAAAATAAGACAACCATGTACTTTATTCCATCTCAACAAAAGCTTCTGCTCTCATCCTGCTTTGCAGAGCCAAATACAACGTTGATCAGTAATGGTTTCTTACCATCTAGAGAGAGAAGGAACAAAACCCATGAAGTCCTATAAATTTTAGTGTTTTTTAATTTGATTCCTTTTTGTTGTAAGATTGAAAATAGCTTCCTGTTGTGGTGGAGGGTCAATGTGCTGTTACTTGCCATGATGCCTCATTACTTAATTTTTATGTAGTCGTAATTGTAGTTCCTCAAGGAAAATTATCTTTTGCTAGTCTTGAATGCTTTAGGAAAAATGTTGTGCCATTGTTGTTCCATCCCGGTTGGTTACTAGCAGAAAACTTATAAAAACTGTTTTGAAAGTAATCAAAGCTTCAGGCTCTGTAAAGTCAAATACCAGGAATAAGAAATGAGAAGTCTGGATAATTAAATGCTACTCAAGAGATTTTTCTTGTGCATTCTTTAGGATTTTACAGGGTGCCAAAATACTCTTGCTACTGTACTGATAATACTGAATTTGCTGTGAAATTTGAAGGTTTACTCCTGGCAATGGCTAAAGAGTAAACTGACATGGTAAAAGAATAAACCATATTAGTTAAGTGTTAATTTTTTTTTTTTCCTAGCATGGAAATGATTAGGGGTTAACACATTTCTTTGCAATGCTGAAGAAATACTACAGCTGGCCATTGTGTGCTCTGACTGTTCACTTAATGTCTAATTTGGCTGAATATATGTAATGGGTGTCCATTTTTTTACTGGATTTATTTTATATGTGTATAAAGAGCTTTTAAAAAGACATCCACCTTGGATAATAATGGGAGATCTGTTCTTATTAAATATCTATTATTAATTCCCCACTGCTTGAGCTCCTCACATCCAGTTAATCCCACCATGTGAAATTTGTTACAGGTGGTAGCTGACTTCAGGTTTTTTAGCCTGAATTTCCAGGGTTAGAACATAGAGTTGTCAGCAATTTAATAAAGGTGAAACTGCTGTGCTGGGGCTATATGGCCTAACCATCTCAAAGGTTATTTTTAAGCTTAACTGCTATAAAATGGAATTTTTTGTCTGTAATTTCTAGTGCCAAAGGAAACAACTACATCTGAGTGTGTAAATACAGTTAGAAAGGTTTGAGGTTTTTAAAAGAGATTATCTGTGTGCTTATTCATACTTTGTCAACATAGTTTCTGTCCCTGTAAACAAGCATTATCTGAATCAATTTCTTAGTCATTTATGATATTCATTTGAATCTGTAAGCTCTTTGTACCACACTAAACCAGGTGCATAAGGATAGTACTATGTTTATTGGATACTGTTCCTGAATTTTGAAGCCATGTTGGTTTTTTTGTTTTGGTTTGGTTTTTGTTTTTTAAAGAGAATGAAATCAATGAAATAATTTCTCTGCTGTACCTTCAAGCTATCCTTCTGTTTGAAGGAATTAAAATACATTTAACTGTTACTTGATGTTACCATTTCTAAGAGTCTTTTTCAAAAGAATCAGTTTTTTTAGTCCCAAACTCGGCACAGTCTTTCACGGGTGAGGTGGACAGGGTTTGCTTCTCCTTTATGGAGAAGAGTGAGGGGAGGTCACAAGTGACTGGTCCACGACACTTCCTGCGGGAAACAGATTTATGCTTAATGTCCTTCCTCCCTCTCCTGGATTAAAAATTGAAAATTTTAAGACTTTTTCTTGATCATCACGTTCTCCGCGTGAATGTGCTCTCTCGGGTATAATGGAGGATAGCGGCTGCCGGCTCAAGGTCGGGACGCACCTTTGGTCCCCGCTCTGCTCCAGGAATCCCCAAAGCGTTCGCAAAGTCCCCAAAGCTGGGCAGGACCTGCGCCAGGATCACCCCCGGCACCAGGGGATGGTGCCCTGCGGGCTCCTGGAAGGGCTGGAGGGGCACTTTGTGCTCCCATCTCTGCCATTTATCTGCCCACAAAACAGGGGTTTGCCGAATGGGCAGGAACTGCTGATCCCGCGTAGCTGTCTCCGCAGGATTTGAGGGACACAGATGAACCACGCCCGGGGAATGGGGCTGGGCTGCTGGGTAGCCAGGGACACGGCCTCTCGGATCAGCCGGGAGCTGAGAGCCAGCCCTTTCCCTCCGGGCTGGGGAACTCCAGCTCCCCAGCATCCTTGAACCATCCCTGCCCTTCCTCTGCCTCCCCTGGAGGGTCTGAGACCCGAAGGAAAGAGGGGGAAGCCGCTGTATGAACTGAACTCTGAGTGCATGGTGGGAAAAGGACCCCTGGAGGCACCGTTCCTGCCAGAGCCCCCCAAGTACCCCAGTGACAGCAAAACACAGCCCTGATCCTGATTGCTGGAGCTGTGGAAGCATCCCTGCTCCTCTGGAACTCGGTCTACACTTACTGATGATCTTCCCCTTTGTTGATTTTCCCCTTTCCAGTATTTCCACTGAATGAACAGTCAAATTAAAATAATTGCTTAAACACTAAACAGAGCCTGGACCATGTTCTAAATAGCATCAGGTTTCTGAAGGGTTTATATTAATCAAATGCACTTGCTTTATTAACAACAGGGGCACATTCAAAGGTTTTGTATTAGTTTAAGGCTTTATTAATTCAAGTCAGTTAAGCTAGGTCCAAATTTTTAATTTTATCATGAGTTCCTTTTATTAATTACTTAGTTATAAATTGCTTATGAAATGTTTAGTCTAGAAAAACTGTTCTAATTAAGTAAAAGGAATACACTTCTGTTTATTAGTATATTTCAAAATTCGTGTGTGGGAATACTATCACCTCCAAATGCCTTCTAATTCACAGTTGTGCACTGCTCCATGATTGAAATGCATATTAGTAGGGTAGTAACATTATGTACTACTGCTGAGGAGCGTTTTTAAACACCTGAAAACAGCAAGTATCTTTTTAATTTGTTTTGAGCACTGAGCCTGTGACACACTGTCGGTTCTGTGCGATGCTGTGGCAGTACTGCAGCAAGGTGTTTTTTAACTACGATGGCCGGGGGATGCTTTGTTCGCTCAAATATTCAGCAGAAACCACAGATCTTAACGTGTGAAGGGGGCAGTTCTGCAGGGGAAAATTTCCCCGGAGCCCAGCACTGTGACAGGCATCACCCCGTTCCAGGGATGGGATCCAGGGATGCCGTCGCAAGGAGAGCTGCATTTCGCTGGTTCCCCTACGAACAAACGCCGGTCACGAGCCCATGTGGAGAACTGAAACCGGGAACCACCCGCTGGCCCCAGCACAAAGGGCCCCGGCTGGGGCCACCCGCGGGGGTTTCTGCTCAGGGATTCCAGAGGGACGGAGCGGGGGATCTGCCACTGTGCCTCCCGTCCCCTCCCTTCGGCACGGGCCCGCAGCCTCTGTGCCACCGCGGGCACTGACCCCCCCCCAGCCTCTCTCCAGCCTCTCCTTCCCCGGCGGGCCATGTCCGGTACCTCCGCGTCCGCGGCGTCCTCTCTCCTTCCCGCGGCCTCACGGGACCTCGGCCGCGCGTTTCCCCTCGGGGCGGGCGGAGGCGGCGGCGCCACCTCAGCCGGGGGCTGGAGCGGCGGCTGCCCCGGGGCCGTGAGGGGAAGGGCGGCTCCCGCTCCTTGTCCCGCTCCCGCGGGCCGCCCGCCGGCGGCTCCCCCGGGCCGCCCCCGCGAGAGGGCGCTGGCGGCGGCCCCGGGACCGCCGAGTTTGAAAAGTGCCGGTCCGGGCGGAGCAATGGCGGCAATGGCGACCCCGCAGGTGAGCGCTGAGGGCTCGGGGGTGGCAGCGGGGCGAGCAGCGCCTTGGGGGAAGGCGGTGCCCCCGCCTTTTGGGGTTCCCTGTGCCATTTGGAGCTCCCTCCATCCACACCCCGCCAGGAAAGCACCGTACCCCGCTCTGCCCTTTGGGGGTCCTTCACGGGGAAAGCACCGCTCCGCCCTTCGGAGGTCCCTCCATCAATGCCCCCGCCGGGAAAGCACTGCGGCCCTGCTCCCTCTGGGAGTCCCTGTGCCCTTTGGGGTTCCCTCCATCCATCCCCGCCGGGACAATCCTGTGTCCCGTCCCGCCGGGAGCCCCCGCAGAGGCGGCTGTGGTGAGGGGCTTCACGCCGCTCCCCCTCCGCTCGCTTGGCCGCGCCCCAAGGCGGTGGGAGAGGGTGTGGGAAGCTGGTGGGATCCCCAGAAAATGTCCCTCTTCGCCTCAGGGAAATGGGGTTCGGGTTGGTGCCTGCTGAGGAAATCTCTCGGCGTCGAGGAGGAGGTGTGGGAGGCGAGGCGGCTGCTGGGGTTGGCGCGGGGCCGGGAGGGCAGCCAGGCTCCGTGCTGGGAAAACACTGGTGTCTGGAACAAGCTCCCCGGAGAGGGGGAGATGTCCTGCCCCATTCCCTTGAGACGAAAGTTTCAAGCCTAATCTGGGAAAGAAGGGACAGAGAGACAGACGCAAAGACCGCTAGCTGTCACCCGGGTTGGTTCTTCCCATCCCGGTGCTTCCTGGGCTCGCTGCTTCCCACCGTCAGCCTTGGAGTTAAGGCTCCAGGCAGGACCACAGTGCCTTTTCCTAAGTTAGCCGTGACTTTTTCTTGTAAGACATAAATGTGGCTGGCATGAGACTCCCCGATGTGGGTCTCATCCCCACGGCACAAAGTTGCTGTGAAAGATGGGATTTATGATGTCCTGGGAATGTTTGGGCTGCAGGGAGGATGGCAGCCTCACCACTGGCATACTAAATCAAATTGTAAGTCAGTTTCTGTGTTAGTGTTGAAAGTGTAAAGGCCAGGTCTGCTCTGGGCTTTGTGCAGGTGAACTCATTTCCAAGCTGAGCATAATTGATAGCATGGGATGGGATCTCCCTGGCTGCAATCCAAAGGATTAGGTGTAACTCATACTGCTGAAATTTTTGCAAGTTAGAAAGCAGTGTGGACACTTGGGTATGACACGAGCCTGGCAGAAGCCCTGGGTGAGCTCAGGCATCCCCACTACAAGTGCCAAAAGCAAACCAATTTCAGCTACTTTGGGTATATCTCTGCAAACTGTAAGTGCATTTCAGGATTGTGTTGGAGACTGACCTTTCCAGGGAACCCAAGAACAGCTGCAGCATGTGCTGTGTCAGTGTCCTGACACCCCACCAAAATTCCTGAGCCAGAAGGCAAAATGGCTCAACCCAAATGAAAATTTGCCTTTCCTGTGCTTCTCAAAAATGGAGTATTTTATCTTCCTGGTGCAAACAGTGTTGATGTTATAGCACTCTTTGATACTTCCTCTCCTTTGAAAGGGGAAGATGGGGAAGTGAAACATGTTCTATTCTAAATATATTTAGAAATTTAGCCTGTTGCATTAACTGATATTCAGATTAGGTTTTGGCAGAGATTGATGCGGAGGAAAATTGACCTGAGAAGTGCCAAGACTGAATCAATACCCAGAGCTTCATATTCAGCACCTTTTAGTGGTGTTACTATTGTACCACTGCTCATTCCTTTGCTCTGAGTGGATCCAGGGGGGAAATTCTTACACCCATTTGTATAGTTTGGATAGAAGATGAATATATGTGCTTTTATTAGTTATTTAAATGAGAATTGTAACCATCAAACTCCTTTTAGTAACTTGCTACAGTCTGGATAAAGAGCTTTTTGATTTTCCAACTTAGGGCTGGTAAAGGTTGCCTGTGACTCAGGAGCTCCATGATTCAAGTTCTTCCTCACAAAACTTTGGATGTCTTTCAAAGCTCTGGCTTAGTTCCTGGCTTTACTAATTGGGCGAGAACTTCCTGGAATCAGGATGTTAGTCTGAACCTTTTTGTTTTTGTTACCAATCTGAACAACTCCTATTTTGGCTATTTAGGCCAAAGCTTGGATTTAGGCCAACTTTTAAAATGGATTTTTTCCCTTTTTCTTTGTGCTATTGGACTGAAATTTTATCAAAAACTAATCAAGGATATTTGGTTGAGTCTTTGATTAAGTAATTGTTTCTGGAGGAGGCTTTGGATGCACAGCACACTCTGGAAGTGTATTAATGTACATGAGTAACACAAAGCCAGTGTGGTTTGTTGTTGGAAATGTGGTCAACCAGTGACAGAGTGTGAAAACAAGTTGGGATTCCTGAGCCCTGTCTTTAGGCACTGATAACTGTGATGTTAAGCCAGTTACTGTAGCAGTGCTTGCCCATTTCTTTTGCATTTAAGCCATGGGTGTGAGTCATTAATGTGAGGTTATGAACGCATTCATTGCTTTGGATGCCTTAAAGCTGCTCTCCTGTGGAAGAGGGAAGCACAAGCTCTTGTTTGGATGTGTTCTGGTGTTGGGTAGCACCCTTAGGGATGTTTTGCATCTCTTGTTTGAATCCAGTGTTTATTTGGGCAGTGAGATAAACCTCTGCTCTGCCCAAACTGGGTATGTCCACAGTCTGTGATGGAGCAGCTCAGTGCTGTTGCTGAGCCATGTATCAATAGAACAAGTAGTATTGGAAATTATGTAAAACAAAGCTCGGGACAAGCGTAAATGCCACTAATGCTACTCAAAATAATCAGTATTTAATGTGGCTTTCAGAGAGCAGAGATTGAGACACCAGCCTGCTTTTCAGACACAGTACATGGTCAAACTTATTCTTTTGCTTGTTCATTTGTAGAAACAGCTGTAGGGGTTGCGTTTTTCTTCTTCAGGGACAACAGCTGAGAGTTAACACATGCTGGTGGCATTCCTAAAAGCTCTAACAGATTAGCTGAGATGTGTCTTTGAGCAGTCAGCATCAAGATGTAATCAGATAAAAATCTGTATCTAAAACATCATACTGCTAAAAGTGAATGTTGGTCAGAACAAGAGCAAATATTGACTGAGATTTGATTCTTGAAGAACAAAGATGTGTGTAGACATTAAATAACGAGGGGACAAGTAAGATGAAGGTTTCTCTCCATTATGGTTTAAAATCCAATTAAGGCATGTTGAGCTCAAAGTTGCATTCTGTCCTTTGCAATTGAAATGTAGCTTTGTCTTCTTGAAAAGTTGATTAAAAGATTGACTTCAGAATTTCTGAATGAAATGAAGGTGTGGAATCTTATGAGAGTATTGCTGCAGTGTCATAAAAATGGTTGGACAGTGTGAAATCCTCTTCCTCAATGCTCTTGGGCTGCAGGGCAGCTCTCTCTTGCGGCTGGGAAATGGTATGAACTTAATGGATCCAAGCTTCCAGCAGAAACTGGAGGGTGAGAAGGAACTGCTTCGCCGGGCTATACAGAAAGAACTGAAGATTAAAGAGGGAGCAGAAAATCTGCGCAAAGCAACAACAGACAGAAAGAATCTTGTTCACATTGAGCATGTGCTGAAATCTTCCAACCGAAAACTGGAGCAGCTGCATTGGGAACTTCAGGAGCTCAATGCAAGGATTGTGATAACAGACAAAGAGGAGAGTGCAACGGGTAGGTCTTGGGTCATGATTGACTGGAACATTCTGTTAGAGTGCTTCAGTCACTAGAGATCTTGGATTGATATAGTCTTCTGTTGAGGGCTCATGAGTAGTGAGGGCCTCTTGGTATTTAGCTGATGAAATCATCTGTGGCATGAGAAGTTCAGGATGGTGCTATAAAGGTGAAAGGAGGTGTAGGGAGAAAACCAGCTGAGAGTGGTGGGCATGGGCAGTATTCAGGAATAGCTTCAGGAATCTCTTGAAGAGATTTGAATAGGGTTTCTGGGCAGTTGAACATCTAAGTATTTTATATGATGAATGAGTGTAAAATTGGAAGAGTGATTGTTAGAATGGGTTCATTGATAAATTAAGAAATATTTACAGATATGAGCTTGAGCTTAATTTGAAAGTGTTTCCCAGTCAGTTTTGTAGACAGGACCTTTTTGTACCTTATTTTATAGCCTAACTTTCCTTTGCAGGGTCACTCATCTATAACCCAGTGAAATGAAACGAGACAAGATGACTAATGGTATTGATTGTATTGTTTGTGCAGATGGATCTGTATCTCCAGATCCCTGTCTCTGGGAAAGAAACCCAGATCCCATGGCAAGGAAGGTTGAAGCTTTGAAAAAGCAGCTGCATGTTGAAATGAAAGTGAAACAAGGGGCTGAAAACATGATCCAAATGTATTCAACATCCAAGGTAAGCAGGAATAAAGAGGTATTTGGAAGCATGGATTACTGGATCAAAATTTGTATTTTAAGTCTATACACAAATCTTTCTCTGATCATTGATGTGGGAGAGAAATTAATTTGCAAAGTTTGCTTGCCTGAATCTTAGCTCTGTACTTTGAGTCTCAGCATGACAGCACATAAGGACATAAGCACATAAGAGGTACATTAGGTCACTAATGAGGAAAGAAACCTAAGAAAACATTGGTGTTGTATCTCAGTTATTTGGTGTGATGTTTTGATATCACTGAGTTGTTTAGGATAAAGCACAGCATGTGGTATCTCTTTATGTGAGAAAAATTTTCAGAGGTTTACTGGATTCATATTCATCTCATTTTTTGAGTTTGGCATAATCATATTTAAAAGTCAAAAGATAATTTAAAGCATTTCAAATCCATGCTTATTATGAATTGTAGTTCAAGAAGACCAGCAGTATAAGAGGGCTGTGATATTTTTATTTGTTCAAAATCTCTGCTTACAGAACACAGTAAGCACAGTTAACCAGGGAACAAGTCTCAGTGGCTGCAGGATTTGGTATTAACTGGGCACGTCCTTGACCTGTCCTTTCCCTCTGCAAATGGAGATCGTGATCTCAGAGTCCTTGATCCTCACTGGTGCCTCCCTTACATAACCACTTGTGTATTCCATTTCAGAGTCAGTTATGACCCTTTGTTCAGGTACCACCTCACCCTCATATGTGAGGCCATCATCATCACCCATTTTTAGTGATCGTGGTTCTCTCTCTGCATCTGATTCCTTTTGGCAGGAGAGGAAGCTGTTGGCTACAGCTCAGCAGATGCTTCAGGACAGCAAGACAAAGATTGAAATAATCCGCATGCACATTGTGAAAGTATCTCAGTCAGCAGCAGGGATGGAGGATACAGTGGATCCATCAGGTAACATGCTTTAAGTAACTGATACAGCCCACAACAGATGCACACAGAGCCCTAAAATCCACAGTACTTGGTTGATTTTCATCCTTGCCGTGTTTTACCTCCCAAATGGCCAGTGAGGATGGGGACCACCATCAGTGCTTTGGAGCTGCGGATTGAGGAGTTGAGGCATCACCTGCGCATTGAAGCTGCTGTAGCAGAGGGGGCGAAAAATGTGCTGAAGATCCTGGGGGGAAGTCGGGTGCAGGATCGCAAGTTTTTGGCTGAGGTAAGCAGACATTTCTCAGGCCTTCTTGAGAGGGTGGTTTCATACCCCCACATTAGTGATTTAGGATGAATGAGCAGGGTTAACCAAGTTACTAATTTAGGAATTTCCTGTCTCTCTGTTGAGACAGACTGGGATAATTTTCCTTACTAGGGATAGCGTTCCTTGCTTTGGTGAAATTTCTCAGGAACATCAGAGGTGATACTGGTGGGGGTTCAAGCTCTATGGGAAGATATTTTGTCTTTGTCCTGTATTAGCAAGATGTTGTCTTGCTGGGTTTTTTCTAAGCTTACTCTAGTTCATAATACCTGATCTGAGGCTCTGTGTGGAAAATTTCTGCCTGCTTTCTGTTCTTCACACTGGTAGGCTCAGGGTCGTTTGCAAGAGTCCTCTCAGAAGATTGATCTGCTGCGTTTCTCCCTGGAACGTCAGCTCAGTGAGCTTGCTCCAGATCACCCAAAAAGAGCACTCATCAAACAGGAACTAGTAAACACTTCCTCCCTGGGAGCCCGGCGTGGCATCCAGCCCACTTCAGTCATCAAACCTACAGCCCTTACAGGTAAAGGGATCCTGCATGACATGTTGTTGTGAGGAGGACAGAAAGAAATATTAATTCTATTTCTTCTCATTGTTGTTATATAGACATTGGATGTTCTAGGAGCTGGACTTCTGTCTTCTAGGTTAGGCAGAGCTTTCTGAGCATACACATTTGCAGTCTATTAATCTGGAGTCAGTTTAAACCTTGCTAACCAAGAAATCATGAATCTGAGAAATTCTGGGATCTCTTTGAGATCTGGCTAACTGGAATCACTTTATCTTTTACATAATTATATTCCTTATTCTCCTAAAATTCCTCAGGAACACTAGAAGTGAGACTGATGGGGTGTCAGGATCTATTGGAAAATGTTCCAGGACGCTCCCGGATGACAAGTTCTTCTCCCATCTGTGGCAGCCCAAGTGACTTAAGATCCCTTTCCCGGACACGAGTTGGCCTGGGCATCCATGGCCGTGGTGTTGCAGGAAAATACCGAAATGAAGAGCCATGTAGTGAGTACAGGGCTCCCTGTTGACCTGCCTGTGGCATATCAAAGCAAGAGGGCTTCTCACTGGGTCAGCCTGGTATGAGTGTTGTTACAAAAAACCCAATTTCTGCAAAACTAAGAGAGAGAATGAATTGCATTATGTCTGGTCCTCCTAGGACTCTCCTGGAAATTGCTTGGGATGTCCACCTTCAGCATGAGAGATTTGCTTTGGTAAAACTTTATAATCCATATTTCCTCCTTTGTCCAGATGAGGTCCTGGCTGTACTCAAAGTGGACAATAAAGTGGTTGGCCAAACAAACTGGGGACCAGTTAATAACCAGGCATGGGACCAGAGCTTTACCATTGAGCTGGACCGGGTAAGCTTGCCTCAGATTCAGGTGGTGTTTGTTTTTCCATTTAACCTTACCTGATTTGCTTGTTTAGCTGCCATTCCACTTAGCCCCATTTTGCTGCTGTCTCCATGTCCTTGATTTGCCAGTTAGCCCGGCCTTCCCCTGAAGGCAGAACATCTTTGCCAGAGATTCACCTTGAGCAACATCTGCTGTCCTCTCCTTATCTGAGGTTTTATTTCATATTATCAGCAAAGTGGCTCTTAGGGATTTCTAAATGAAGAGCCAAGACAGCAACCTCCAAGAGGGTCTGTAGCTAAAAAGACCTAAAACCATCAAAAGCAGGGAACAGAAGCACTAAAGAAGTTTTTTATGCATACTCTTTAGTTTACTATTTTATTTTATTTTATTTTATTTTATTTTATTTTTTATTTTATTTTTTTTTATTTTTATTTTTATTTTATTTTATTTTTTACAAATATGTGTGCCATTTCCAGAGCATGGAGCAGTATGTAATTATTCTGCCTTTGTTTTCTCCTCCACTATTCACCCATCCCACCAGTCTCGTGAGCTAGAAATTGCAATTTATTGGAGAGATTGGAGAGAACTTTGTGCAGTGAAGTTTTTACGTTTGGATGATTTCCTTGATAATGAACGTCATGGGATGTGCCTCTTGCTGGAGCCCCAAGGAATGCTTTTTGCAGAGGTATAAATGTAAGCTTTGTTTCTTTTTCAGAGAATTCTGCCCTGAAAGCAGTTGTTCAACCCAGAATACAAAGAATGGAAGGAGCAATAATCTAGAGGGGTAGAATGATTCCTGAAACCCTCTTGCATCAATAGCCCATATAAGAATAAGGAGCAACACAATATAATAGATGTGCACATGCCATAGCCTGGAGTGACTCTTCAGCTGCTCCACTGTAATTATGTGTGTGTGCTCTGTGAAATCTGTTCATTTTTATTTGCTTTCATTATGAGTCATTGGTGGCACTTTAATTAAACATATGGCTTAATGGTCAGGATTGAATCATAGAGACTGTAGAATCAGACATCCAAACTCCCTCTGGCTATGCTTATTTTATCATCTTTCTGAGGCTAATAATAGTTTGAAGTACCATCAATGTAGAGATCATCTTGATAATCCCTTAAAAGCCACAGTATTTTCTCCTTTGTGTTGTGATGAAAGTTCCTGTGGTTATCATTCCAACGTAGGATCTGGACCTCATGTACAAAAATTGGCTCCTCTCTCTGCCTTCTTGTTTTTTGTGGTTGGTTTGTGGCATTTAGTTTTGGGTTTTTTGTTTTTACTTCTGTGCCATGAGCTACTGTGTCTATTATCCTACAAATGGGTGTGCTCTTTATGCATGGCTTCAAATTAGATAAAGCTTTTGGGAGATTCAAATTGGTCTTAATTCTGGGAGTTTTCTGGATTTCAGGTAGCAGATAATTCCAATCTCTAAACCTACAACTGAAGTAGAAGCTGATTAGAGGGTGAATCTGGAATAACCAAGTCTGGGAGTGACTTGAAACTTACCAAACACATGGGAATGGAGATTTTGATGAGAAAACAGACATGTGTGAAAATTTGGGTTTACAATTTAAACGGAGAATTCTGAAAAATCCCTTTTGCTTCTCTGACAGGTGATGTTCTGTAATCCTGTCATTGAGAGGAAGCCAAAACTGCAGCGGCAGAAGCGCATTTTCCCCAAACAGAAAGGTGAGGGGCTGGAGAAGTGACTGTCCAGGGTGAGAGCAGAGGTTTGCACAAGCAGGTTCTGCTGTCCTACTCAATCTGAGAGATGTTAAAACTCTTGCTAATTACTGTGTTTGTGAAAGTTTGTTCAGTCACATGAAGTGCATGCAGCCTGGCTGCAGCACCATCTGTAATGTAGTGTTGTCATCATGCTGTTACTCAGAATTAGCATTGCTAGGAGGATTTAATTGCTAGTTATTTAACAGACTACCTAGCCCTGGGGCCTCCAGGCATAAGAAGGACATGGATCTCATGGAGCAGGGGGGACCACCAAGATGCTTCAGAGGGCTGGAGCTCCTCTGCTCTGAACACAGGCTGAGAGAATTGTGGCTGTTTAGCTCAGAGAAGGCTCTCCCAGTGCCTTAAAGAGGCTCCAAGGAAGCTGGAGAGGGACTTTGGACAAGGGTCTGGAGTGACAGGATTAAAGAGAGAATGGCTTCCCACTGACAGGGCAGGATTAGATGGGATATTGGGAAGAAATTGTTCCCTGTGAGGGTGGTGAGGCCCAGGTTGCCCAGAGAAACTGTGGCTGCACCATCCCTGGAAGTGCCCAAGGCCAGGTTGGATGGGGCTTGGAGCAACCTGGGATAGTGGAAGGTGTCCCTGCCCATGGCAGGGGGTTTGAATTATATGGTCATTAAGGTCCTTTCCAACCCAAACCATTCCATGATTCTGTAAGCTCCAGAACTCAAACTGTACTGATTTAATCAGCCATGCTGCTCCTGATGAATGGAGAATTCTCTGAAGAAAAGCCCATTCTCCTAAGGGTGAGCTACCCTTTTGGGGCAGCCCACAGGTGTTTGGTTGAAAACTAGAGTTTAACACTATGTGAGACTGAAATTTGTGTGTTGTTACCTTACTGGTGGTTTAACTCTGACTCTTCCAGGGAAGGAATTTCTCCGAGCTCCTCAAATGAACATGAATGTTGCAGCTTGGGGTCGCCTGATGATGAGTTTCCTCCCTCCTTGTAGTTCCATCAGCACTCTGAGTCCCCCACTTCATGATCCCAATCACACAGACTTTCCTTCAGTTTCTCCACAAAGTGATTCAGTGTCCAAACTGAGTAGGTAAGTGATGTTCTGAGTGTTGTGTAACGCTCTGGAATGGGTGTAGGGTGTATCTTAAAATTCTGTTGCACTTTACTGAGGTGGAGGAAGACATAAATGAGAAAAACTTATCTGTCTAAAAAAAATAAATGCACCATTTCTGTGCTCTGAAGGAAAGAAAATTTCATTCATTAAAATGTCTTCACCAGTACAGTAATTGATCTATGCAAGATCACCATGCTGTTGTGATAAAAATGCACTCTGCTTTCATGAGTAATGTAGCACTCAGGGACTCAGGGACGTAGCTGAGATTTCAAATGTGCTATAGAAGAAAATTTCCCCCCCAAATATTTTTTTTTTTAATTGAGTCAGTTATTCTCTAAAGAGATTATTCCCACTGAGGCACAAGATCTAGTAAAGAAAAAAAATGGACTCAGTGTTGCTATTAAAATCAAGAGTTGTTTAAATTCTTGACTTATTTCTACATCCCTGTGTTTCATTAATTTTATAGCATCAGAGAGCCAGTGTTAGAATGTGAGTCTAACCAACTTTTAATTAATTTAGGAAAGAATATTCTTGTTGGTACTTCACAGACTTATGGTGTGAGTCAGGGAGTCCTGTTGTCCAGTGATTTGGACTGAACTAGCACATCAGAGGTGATGCAAAGGTGTCTGCGTACAATGCTCTGCCCTAAGGCAAAATCTGCTTCAATTCTGTCTTACAAATGCAGTGACTTCCCTGTGGCTAAGCTTACATTTGCTGATGAAGCACCACCCAAGCCTCCACGCCTTTTCCTGATGGCCAACTCCAAGGAATCATCGCCATCTCCTGCAGATTCTCCGGTAACCATCTGGGCTAATTTGGAACGTTGTCTTTGCTGGTTGGTGTTCTTTCAAAGCCCAATTCTAATTTGTTTATTACTGAAGAAATTTGCTATACTTTAGGCAGGTCCCTCATTAGCTGGCTGATCTCCAGAAATTTAGAATCCAGTGAACCATTTTAGCATGGAGTCTTCAAAAAGAGTCTGACTTTCTTTTTTTTCTTTCTTTTTTTTTTTTTTTTATTTCCCCTCTTTTTTAAAAATTACAACTTGCTTTTCTTGGAGAAGCAAAGGTAGGTAGGTCAGCATTGGGAGTTCAGGGCAAGAGTATAGAACAGACTGCATAGAGAAAGCAGGGAAGGAGGGTCACCAGGCTTTCAGGAGCAAATGAGGTTCTTTGTTGTTAAAGAAACTGGGCAAAAGCTCTACTTTTTTTGATAGGAAGGAGCAGGAAAATTGTTTTGAGCAGTAAAATGACCTGTTCTACCACATTTTACTCTTTCTTATTTGGCTTTTGTGATAGAGGAAATTGTGTTCTTTGATCATTCATTGATGACTCTTGATATGAGATGCCATTTTCTAGGAGGTAAATGTTCTATCCTAGACTTTTAAAAGTGTTTCTTTTAAAAGATTTGACCCTATAAAAAATTATTTTACATGAGAATATTTTTGTGTGCTCATACATAATCTGTTTTTATGCTACTTGCCTCCAAGCAGAGGCAATGACCATCTGCAAGAACATGTCTGTGGTCATGCTGGATCCTGACAGAGGAGAAAAGGTGGATGTAGGTGTTAGGTTAGATTTGGTGATCTCAGAGAATGGCCCACTGTATTTTTCTTTCTCCTCCTAGTGCCTGAAGAGGCTACATGTTGAGGAGAAGTCTTGCAGCTCTCCTGTAACAAGATTTCCAATCCCAGCGTCTCCAAGGTAACTGGATAGCATGGGCTGTCTCAGGTCACAGATTAAAGAGTCACTGAGCTCAAATTTTTAAGCATGAAGTCTAAAATTTGGCTCAAGGTGTGCTTTGGTTTCTCAGCAGCAAATTCTTAATGCTGACTGCAGACAATACAATGAAAAATACTCTCTGAACTTTACTTTTCTAAATGTCTGCTGTGTCTTATCTGTTCATTAACCCAAATAGTGAGCCTATTGAGATTGTGGTGATTTAGTAGAAGGTAAAAGTAATTTAGCTGTCTTCAAGGATTTCCTTGTGTTTGATGTGCCGTGGTGTAGTATATTTAGATGTGTCTGTGTGCTAAGTAATACATTTCTCAACTACTTTTGGCATCCTTCACACTCTTCTATTTCTATTGATTTTCAGTACATTGTCTCTCATTATGATGGGAGGCATAAAAGAGGAAGTCGATTATAATCTGTGGCACTTATACAGACACTTTTTGTATGTAACAGGGATACACAGCAGTAAATATACCCAAGACAAGCGAAAAACCAGTTTACTAATTTTGAACAAAGACTGACTTAAAAAGCAAAAATAGCAAAATCTTCATGGACAGATACTCAGCTCTTCATTTCACTTTACTGGAGGAGTATGGAGTGTCTGTTGCCTTTTAAAAATGATCCTGGACTAAAGCATTTAGATTGTAGATTGTTTTGTTTTTTTAATTATTTTCTAGCAATTTTGTAGCCTGAGTTTCCTTGATAACACCTTGTGGCTAACATTACATTTTGTGGCATCTCTTTATTCAGCTGTTTTCTTTCAACAACATGTTGTCTGTTGTCCCAGTGTGTTTTATTTCCAGTTCCTGCTTGAGAACTTCTTCTTACACCCTTATCCTCCTAGCATTGTAGACATGTTCCTGTCTGATTACAATTGCTGCTGAGCCTGCTCAAAGGAGCATAGGTGAAATTGCATCTTATTACCCCAACGATGGGAGTGGAGAGGAGCTAATCCTGTTATTGAAAGCAACTGAGAGAATGTGCCTAGAAGAGTCAGAATTGTTGCTCCTGTTGTCAGTATAGGTGGAAGTCAGACTCTGCTGCTAATTTTCTTACAACAGGGTTAGCTTCCTCTTTCTTAAGTGGCACAAGCTTTAGTTGTCAGAATTAGGTGAGGGGTGATTGGTACAGCTGTTTGCTTTCATTTTTGGTTTACAGAGCTTCTTCCCTTGACACAAACACACAATCCTTTGTTATCTGTTCATCTCTTGAGTCCTGTCTCTTCTCTTTTTCTGCAGGAAAAGGACAGTTCAGCTCGAGGATTTTCACTGCATTGCTATGTTGGGTCGTGGCCACTTTGGGAAGGTAGTAGAGAAGTACTCTGTGGAGGAGGGCAGTGGTTGTGACAATGGGGCTCTGCCTGGGGGTCTGAATAGAAACACTGCAGTACAGGAGAGATCTGTTGCAGTGCAGATACGGAACAACAAACCTAGCCCAGCCATGCAGGCAGCTGGTAACTTGTTAACAGTCAAAATTCCTGAGGATTTGTGACTTCAAAGCCTGGAGAAAGCTGTCTTGAGAGTGCTAGATCAAAGCACACCATTACCATTCCTTTCATGATCACTAGTGGAAGAGCTCCATTCCCAAAATTGCACATAACTCCATAACTCCCTCTGTGAGAACTCTGAGATGCTCCTAAAGTACTGGGCCAGCTGTGATAGTACTGTCTGGGAGAAGGACATAACTTTCACCGACATCCTTCTGGACTGCTGCAGCACAAGGAGCAATACAGAAGTGCTCTGTTTTTTGAGTTCCTTGAGTTTGTTTTTGAGGATGACTGTCTGGAGTGGATGGAAATAGTTGGCGTCAATTTGAGTTAAAGTAATCTGATAAGGAAATATGAGATTGTTTGAAGTACAGCTTTTCTGTTGTCTTTCAGGTACTGCTGGCCCAATACAAGGCAACTGGGAAGCTGTATGCCATCAAAGCCTTGAAGAAAAAAGACATCATTAGGAGAGATGAAATTGATAGGTAAGCTTTGTTTAGAGATGGTACTATTGCCAGAGGCTACATAATCGCAGCTGTAATCAAATGTTAGTAGGTATGGTGTGTACTGGCTGTGGTACTCTTAAGGTTAAATGTGACCTTAAGACTTTGATAATTAAAATCAGAAATAAGGAAACGTAGAATGATGTCTAACTTTTGTAAGAGTGACACCTGAAGAACACTCTAAAACTCAAGGTCTGGAAGTATATAAGATAGATGTTATATTAGCCCTCAATTTTTATTTCTCTAACTTAAGATGTAAAGATTTTCTTCTTCATCCTCTCTTTCTCAAAACAGGCTTTTCTTCTGAGTCTGTTTAACACTGACATTTTCTTTCTTTGAATCCTGGCAGCTTGAACTGTGAGAAGCGAATATTTGAGGTGGTCAATTCTTCTGATCATCCATTCCTTGTGAACATGTTTGCATGTTTCCAGACCCCTCATCATGCCTGTTTTGTCATGGAATACACTCCAGGTGGGGATCTGATGATGCGCATACATGAAGATGTCTTTCCGGAGCATGTGGCACAGTGAGTTGGAATTAGTCTTGTCTCCAGGAACTATAAATTTTTAACTTGAATCTCCTATATTGCCTGGTAACTATTTTTGTCTTTTAGGTTTTATACAGCCTGTGTAGTCTTGGGGCTCCAGTTCTTGCATGAGAAGAAAATTGTTTATAGGTAATACAGCAGAGACTCAAGACAGTTCAGCAACTCGAAGGTTGTTTTTTCCTGTAGCTGTGTCTGGAGCTCAATCTCTTGCTGGGGTTTCTAATCTTTCTGCCCGTCTTTCTTTTCCCTGTCACTATCAGCATGTTCATCGTGCTCACAGTAGAGAAAGTCACCTAGAAGCTATTCATCTGGCATGTTGCAGGTGATTAATCCTCTGTGACATGTCAATACATTCTGGGGGGCACCTGTAAGTCACTGCTTTCTTTTTCACTGGGATAGTCAGGTAATTTGTCATGCTCTTGTGGGAGCTCTTTTCCAGATTAATAAGCCCCACCCAGCTCCAAGCTGCTTTGTGAGCCTTTCATTTAGGGGAAAATATCAGTTAAGAGGAATCTTCCACATAATGCACGATTAAACCAAATCGTAGACTTTACTCCATCTAGATTTTATTCTCTTTATTAACATCTACCTTCTGCCTCTCGCAAAAAAACCATATTGGGTGGCAATTCTCAGTCCTCATCCATTGTTTTCTTTCATCTCCTTTGCATGCAGGGACCTGAAACTGGATAACCTCCTTTTAGATGCTGAAGGATTTGTGAAGATCGCAGATTTTGGATTGTGTAAGGAAGGTGAGTAGCTGGAGAAGCTAAAATTGAGCCATCAGGATCAGTTTAGGATCTTGGCTTTAGTAAGTGTTTGTGTGTAATTTGTATTAATCCCCATTAAAAAAATAAAATAAAAAAATCCAAACAACAAAAAATCCGTCACTTATCTGGACATGATGAATTTGGGAAGAATACCTTGTTGTATAATCTTCAACAGACTTATGAAAGCATTTAAAATGTGCTTGTTTGCACCAGGAGGAGCCAGATTACCTCAGATCCATTCAGTAACTTGTGTTGGATTTTACCAAAGTGTCCTTTTCCTACAGGAATAGGTTTTGGAGACCGGACAAACACCTTCTGTGGCACTCCTGAATTTCTGGCCCCAGAAGTGCTGACGGATGTCTCGTACACACGGGCAGTGGACTGGTGGGGCCTGGGTGTGCTCATTTATGAGATGCTTGTTGGTGAGGTAAGGCCAGCTTCCCTCAGGGGATCTCACTAACCAGGCTTGGGGACCTGACCACTCGAGGTAAAATTTTGCTAAATGTAGCCAACTATTTATTAGTACTTCAGTTGCATTTTTCTCATTCATAGTGCTTGCCAAACACTAATTAATCCATACAACTCCCTGCTATTTTCATGCTTATTTAATAGTGAGAAATGGGTGCTATGTGGATTGAATAATAGAATGTCCCAATTGCAGTCACCATTCCCTGGAGATGATGAGGAAGAAGTCTTTGACAGCATTGTCAATGATGAAGTCCGGTATCCACGATTCCTTTCAGCTGAAGCACTTTCCATAATCCGTAAGGTAAAGGGTTGATGGGTCTCTGGGAGCCTGAGGAATTTGCATTTACTGTGTAAATGGATCCAGAGGGACTTGATGAGGATTGTTTGGCATTTGTGAGTGTAATCTGGAGTTGCCTTCATAGGCTAAGGAAATATTTAAAATTTGCACATATTTTCCCTTCCTTCTCTTTACATAAACGCAGTTCCTCTGTGTAAGGATGACTAAGCAGGCTGCTTACTGTTCCTGCTAAGTCTGGCACAGAGAAGTGTTGATTGAAGGGCAGGAATGTCAGAGCCGTTCAGTGGAGATGGCTGGATTCACTTTTTGAATGTGCCCCCATAATCACAGGTGCACAATTAAGCTGAGGTGCTCCATGCAGTTTATGGCAGGTATCTTACTGCTGTTGGCGAATTGTTTACAAGGAACTAGGTCTGAGTTATTCCTGACAGATGATGACCTTGGTGCAAAGTGAGAATGAGGAAACACTGAGGGATCAGTCCACCTCCTTTCTTTTGTTTTTCTCTCTGGAACATTACTTCTGTTCATCCTTGTTCCAATTGTTTAATTTTGACCTGATATTTCTGCAGCTGCTTCGGAAATGTCCAGAGCGTAGACTGGGAGCAGGGGAAAAAGATGCAGAAGAGATTAAAATTCAGCCCTTTTTTAAGGTAGGAACTTGGTTTATACCTTTCCCTTATTTCTTGTGTCTGTTGATGTTGAGGCTTATTTCCCTTTGTTATGAGGGAGATCTTAGTGATAGCTTCTGTTGCACCTCATTGCTCCATTCAGGAATATATGTTTCAAGTCTTGCTTGAAATGACATCCCCCAAGTCTGTTTCCTGGGATCTTCATGCTTCCAGAGCCAGTTTATTTCTGTTTGTGCTGCTTCTATGTACAAATATACTTAACTTTAGGTACATGAACAGATATTCCTTTTAAAATCTGCAGCATCAAAGATGTTGTCTAGTATGACAGTGATTGTCAGTCAGTCTATTTGATCACCTGCATTTGCAGGATACACATGAGTCTTAAGATAAATGTAAGTTAAATTGCTTTGTGTCAGGGGTATGTGTCTGTTCCAGGCAAAGGTGTTGCCATCCCTCCTCATTATTACTCATCTACCCAAAAGCTTTTAGCCTTATAACCCTTGTCTGGCTTTGCACTAGAGCAAGAAAAGAACTTGGATGTCAGCAAAAATTTCTGGGATCCACAGATCCACCTGGCTACAGCTGAGCTGTTGTTTTGTCTCTCCTAAATACAGTTGTAGCTGTAAAATACACTGCATGGAATCTCTTCTGCACTCTACCTCCTGTGCTGTTTGTTTTGGGCCTTTTTTCAGTTCTCTCTTTTTTTTTAATTAGTAGAAATAAGACATGTTGCAAATGATCCATAAGGGAGACTGCATTCTCCTTCTGACTTTCACATTTTATAAATAATTGTGTCAATCTGGCCTGTTGCCTTCCTTTTCTTACAGGGAATTGACTGGGATGCCTTGTTTGCCAGGAGGCTGAAGCCCCCCTTTGTGCCCACATTAAGAGATCCAACTGACATCAGCAACTTTGATGAAGAGTTCACTTCCCAAAAGCCAATCCTTACTCCTCCTGAGGAGGTTTCTCTCCTAACCCGTAAGGAGCAGACTGTCTTCAAGGACTTTGACTTTGTTTCCAGGCACCTTTTAGATGTGTGATTCCTGGGCTATAAAAACATGAAGTGATTGTTACCACCTTGGGGGAGCATAGAGAAGACTTTGTAGGGCCAGTGGTGGAAAAGCCAACAGGATTTGTAGTACAGGTAGTGTTGATGGCCCCAAGATGAAGTGCCCTGAAAGCTGAATTAACCTGCTGTGGGTTTTCCAGCCTCATTTGTTGGAAGAATCTTGGATATCAATTATCTTTAAGGAATAATTAACATTTGATTTGGTATATCTTCTTCTATCATTGAATGTAGATGAAATTTGGAATTTAAGCTGGACTTGATGAAATGAAATCATCTCTGCAGCCCAGGTTACTCTTTGCAAAAAGCCTAAGTAGTGTGACTTTTTAAAGTTGTAGCATAGCAGGGGAATGGCCACTTCTCATTGATTTTCTAGAGATGCAGCATTCCCTCCTGGTAATGATTTTATGCCATTTCCCACTCATAAAAATGTGTATGCCAGACAAGGAATGGATTTAACACTACCCAGTGATGATGTTGGATAATGATCCAAGTGATTTATCGGAAGGAAGATGAATCTTTCTACTTAAGGATGCCAACTCTTAGCTATTGTTTTTAATTATATCAAACTCCACAGCTTTGCACATGTTATTTTCTTTTTTGAAAATAAAAATACCTTTCCATATAATAAATGTTCAGCTTTTTATCTCCTTTGTGTCAGCTAAATGTTTCAGGTCAGGGCCAACCAAAATGCTCAACAGGCAGGACTTCAGTTTTCTCCATAAATGCCAGTAGTAATATTTTCTTTCTTTTTTCCTTCTCACTTAGGTTGTCTGTGTACATATTGCACGATGTCATCAGCTGTCAGATACCAATGACTGCAGTCAGGTTAACTATCCACAGATCTTATCAGTGTGTACATACTGTACCATTTTTAGGGGCAGCTAAGTAATGACAGACAGTGCTGGAAAATCAGTGAGTTAAAGGTGATTTAATTGCCTTGTAATCTATCTTGTAATTATACTTGAGAAGATACATTTTCATGTCTTAAATTCATAATGTTAGCTCATTGGGCGAAAAGGGAAGGGTTTTTAGAGATAAGGCATCTGATGCAAGCAAGGACACAATCATTGCTCTTTCAGTTTGTCTTCACCAGACAAAGACAGGAGTGGGACTAGGGCAGCTGTCCTGTAGCTGGAGACAAGGATCTAGGGAATTGTTAAGCCAAGACAGGTCCCAGTGCTTCAGGATTCAGTAAGGTAAGAGCTCTGTTTATTTAAACCAGGGATATTTCACACTGAGCCTAGATTTTCTATTTTCAGAGCCAAGTATAGCTGCTTCTGAAAATTCCCATGTACAAAGATCCTTCCAACCTCCTGCTCGCCCTGGCAGTGCACTGGCCTGTTTAGAGCAGGATACCCATTTTCCTCACTCTTGTTTGAGTGGCAGCTGCTGTTGGCCCCTGTGGTATGTTTTGTGGCTTTAGTTCAATGCCACTGTGCAGTGGGAGGTAGCACAGTGGATTGTTAGCACAGGTGAAACCTAGAACTTGGGTTCGAAGAGAGAGTCATAGAGAATTTAAAAATGCATATTTAATCTTTTATTTTATAATTTACAGTTGAGTAAAAAAAATGGTAATTTATCACCTAGGTGTATTTTAAATAAATACCAAACACAGCAAAACTGCTTTGAGCTGTTGTATGTACCTGCTGATAAACTTTCACTTGACTGATACCTGAAGAACCAGGAACTGCAATGTGACACATGATCCACACTTTAGCAGGTATCACAGCAACACAAGCAAACTGCAGAATCCTTCTGAATGGTGTAGCAGCTTTTCAAAAGCAATCCTTACCATTCTGGTATCCCTCTGATAAAGCTACTTTGAACAAACCAGACTGTGCACAGACTACAAACTCTGGAGCTGGTCAAAAAAAGCATCTTTTGCTGCATTTAAATTGCTTTAGGACTGTTGTGCCGTGTTAGTAACTACACCGTCTGTGGTTCTGAGTTGCTGTTAATTCCTGAGCCAAGACAATTAAGGCACAAGATATTTTTAACTAACATTTTGTTGTGGTTGTTTTTCTTGTTTTGTTTGTTTTTGTTTTAACAGAAAAGGGTCAGGACTAAAAATCACACCACAGCCTTTTTTGTTTTAAAGCGAAGATCGGTCATCCCAAACTTCCTTTTACTTCCCCATGGAAATCTGAAGTAGGACCTTTTATTTCAATGGAAAACAGGTCCTCTTGCTGCTGTCCTGAAAAGTGTCAGCATCTCTCATCTCAGTTAATCAACCGGGACCTGACAGCTTTGCTTTTACACTGAAATTGTATTAAAATGTCAGTAGTGAGTTGAGGTAGTAGTAGTTTTACCAAGTGTTACTTGAGTTAGGCAAGAGGGACCCACCTCTGCTCCTGCTTCTCTCCCAAGCTACAACAAAGGCCTGAGCATGATGTTATCTGCAGAAATAACTCAGTAGCCAAGGATTACTTTTCTGTCCAAAGAAAAGCAATGGTATCATTCTTCACTGATTTGATTCAAAACAGTGAATTGTTAGCAGCATCATCAACTTAAAAAGCTGTGAGGAAGCTGCTCAGGACATCAAAAAATACAGGTTAATTATCTCATAACATTAATTGGGTATCTTACAGCTCTTTCTCATTCCCATTAACATTATTAAGCCTTAAGTCTTTGTTGAAAGTATTGAGGCATGTGGATAAAATAAAATTTGCTTTTTACTCTCTAAATATTTACTTAAATATTTCTGTTACATGCCTGATATTACTGCCAAAAGGCACTGCAGTTCTCACAGCCAGAACTTGGCTGAAAAAAGGCCACAGGAATTAAACCAATCCTGGCTGGTTTTATCTGTAATTGCTGCTGTTCCCTAGCAGCAAAAGGCAAGGGAGACCTTGGAGAAGAGAACATGAATAGTCACACTAATCTTGCATTTCTTCTGGAAAGAAGTGGATGCACTTAACAAAAGGAAGTAAATTTAGAGAGGTACTTTGGTCAGTCTGGAAATCAGCTCTGCTGGCTTTGTCCTTCCCAGAACTGGATTCTTGCCTTTAACAGTGTTATTTATATATAAAAAATAACCCTGACTATCCCTGAAACATAATCTGCACATGAACGGGTTGTGGAGCAGGTTCTATAGTCCATGATGGAGTAAAGTTCAGTGCAAGGAAACAGCAGCCATTGCTTTAGCAAAGCTTTACCCAGTGGCCTGCCAGGTGTGTTGGCACACTAGGACTAGACAGGCTCACTGTTCCTGTGAAAATAGATGTTCTCCCATGCAGTGAGGTGGCGTGAGCAGAAGAATCTCCAGAGATTGAGGATTATCCCTTGGTCAAAGGGGTTCTCCAGCTCGGAGTGCCGCAGGTAGGAGATGCGGTGGTGCGACATGAACTCCCAGGTCGTGGTGTTGCATGAGATCAGGTACAGGTGGGAAACAAGCAGCAGCAGGACCACAATGGTGAATATGAATATCAGGAGGAAGGACACAAGGAGGAAAATGTTGTGCTGCAGCCACTTCTGAGATTGTTCAAAGTAGAGGCCTGACCTTTCAATTCAAACAGAAATAAATCTGCAGTTAAAGAAGCAGAACTAGTTTCATAAACTAAGCAAACCTGGTGACACATTTAAGTTTGATTCATAACTAATGAGCTGCTGATAATCCTTGACTACAGAGAGTTAATATACTATGAAGTCCTGATTGGAATCTAAGTTTAGAAGATGCTGTTTCCCCTGGCAGCTGTGAAACACAATCACCCTGGCTTAATTCCTCTCCTGAACAGCTGGAACCCTGTTGGAGTTTCCAGCACTTGAATATGTAAACAAAGATCCTGTTACAGTACAAATGTACGAAAATGTACAGAAGCAAAATGAACAATGAAACCTAAATTATCAGATTCTGCTCAAGATTAGGAGGCTCCAGAATGCAAAAGAGGGTGAAGATCCAAAGCAAGTCCTGCCACTTCTATGTTCTATGCCAGCCCAAGGAGCACCACAACTTTCAGCAATCTCAGAGGTCCAAATGCCATCTCCCAGCCTTACCAAGCAACATGGCCTCCCCACAGCAGAACCACAAGCTGCACGCTCAGGTAGACTATGAAGAGTGGGTGATTCCTTTCTCCTACACAGTTCTCAAGCCAGGGGCAGTGGTGGTCGTAGCGTCGCACACAGTGCTGGCACAGCTGGCAGTGCTTGGCTCTCATGGGTTGCTGCAAAACACAATCAGAAAAAGAAGAAACCCGCTGGCTACAATTCATGACTGTCCCACTCCTGTTTGGTAGAAGAGAACATCATTCAAATCTGTCTTTCTCCACAAAATTGTCCCTAAAACACTTGCTTGTAAGACAGCAGCACATCAACACTGCTCAGATAAATCAAAGGGATTGTGATTCTCCTGGTCAAGACCCAAATGGGTGGCATTCAAATTAAGTGACTTTCCCACACTCCTCCTATCTACACATTTTCTTTATTATCTATAGGAAGTCCACCATGCCAAGGAGGGAGACAAAGCCAATCAGTGTTGTCAAGAAAGCATGAGCCAGAGTATTGAGGCGAAAAACTAGGACCACTACTATAAATAAAGTGGGCAGGGATGTGATGCTTTTTGGGGATGCACAGGGAAGTGCCTCCATATGAATACAAGACACTTGCACAGAAAACAGCTCAATTACCAGACACAGAGAAGGTGAAAGACTTGGCTGAGAAAAGTAGTGCTTCCTAGGATTTGTCCCCTGCAGTGTATAAATGCTTTGCCAGCTTTTCCTCTCGCAATCCGCTCATTCCTCCTGATCAATACTCTTCAGGAATTTCTGGGAGGTGGGGTAATGTTTAATTTCATTAAACTGATAAGGATCACTCTCAAAACAAGCCTTTCTAGGCTTAAGGCAAACTGTTTTAAGAGCTAATTTAATTGCTGTAATTTCTCCTTCATGCTGTCTTTTACCATTCAGGACAATGTTTTGTTGTTTTAAGGCCTCTGAACAAATTCACAACAATGAGCAGTTCCTACATGTCATACTCTACTGCCTTTCTGACTATCAAGGTATGTTCAAAATAACTTTAACAGTACTGCAAGGTCAGGCTGACATGGCAGTAAGAATGTGGAATACAGTTTTCTCATGGCAAAAAGAGATTGTTGTTTCTATAAGCCAGCAGGAATTTTTTTCAGCCTTGGAAAACTGGCTTGTGTGCCTGTGTTCATCACTACTACTTGTGTAGTTACACAGTCTGCCCAGCCTCCTCTGAGCAGCAACTATAGACCACCAACAGCAGCTGAAGAACAATATAAGCTTTCAAATCACTCATCCCTTCCTCTTCCAGCATATTCTGGATGCCCACCTTCACCAGACAGTAACCACAGCGCCGCAGCTTAATGTCACCAGGAATCTGAGGGATCACCACACCTTCTCCTTTATCTTCACCTTCCTAGAAAAAAAGAGAAAGAGGAGATGGAGGAGAGTTCTTGGGTTACTGTCTAGGAATGACTGAGCTGTCTTGCTGCCATCTTTTTACTTCACAGTTACACAGTGCTTGTTATCTCTATCATTAGGAACAAAATAATTCCTTATAATTCCTACAGAAGTTGTGGACAGTTATGGTACAGTGAGAGAGAACATATTACTGTAACCCTCCTAAGAATGTTTGCACAGAGGCAGAAATAACTGTGGACAGGATACGCTCTGGGACACTTCTAAACACAATAAAAATGTCTTTTCAGTATGAGCAGTGCTAGTCAAACAAAGCCAACACTGACATGAATGACGGATAACTAAGATTGTCCTACAGAGTCTGTAAGGCAGTGAACCCAGAGCAGACTCAGTCACTGAAACTTTGCATCTCCATTTATTTCACTGTAACTTGTTTGTGGGTGTGTCCTTTGAGAGGGCAACAAATCTATAAAGAGTTCAATAAATAGAGCTGCAGAGAGCACTGTCTGCCAAGCCTGCCCTTCAGTTCAGGGCTTTTTTTGCACTTGTACCATTTAGCAGTGGTTATTGTAAAATAGATCATATATACATTCCACAGGGCACTGCAGCCTCTGTTCTAGGAGCAGCCTTGGGATCAAAGGCATAGTTACAAGGGCAGTGTGGTGTGAAAGGTACATTTAAAGCCTGTAAACCCTATTGCTGTTACAAAATGAGACAGTATGAGACAGTCTGTCCTCATCTCCCAACAGTATGTGCATGTGTCCTTCATGCTAGCGTAACAGAAACTGTTTCAGATTGTTCTTACCTACCAGAGTGGAAAAAGTAGAAAAGCCTATAGACTTTACATCTACTCCACTTTCTTCTATTCACGAAGGGATTTACCTTCACTTCTTCTTCAGGCTTAACAAAACCCGGATCCATAAGAGACACTTTGAAGTACAGCAGGACCGAGCATAACACCAGCAAAACGAAGATCAGCGGCTGAAGAAGCTCCCCGCGTTCCTCTTGCTTTTGCAGATCTGAAAGGTACCCAAAGACAGAGCAGCAGCTCCTTGTTAAGCGTCCGGGATTCTTCTCTTTGGCCCCAGCAAAGGGATCCCTATGAAGAGGAAACAGGGAGAGACGGCGAGGGGCGAGAGGCTGAGAAGGGGCTCCCCAGACCCCCCTGCCCTCGGGGCACCCCCGGGCCGCGGCCGGGCGCAGATAGCCCGTGTCCCGCAGGGGCCGCACGGGCCGGCCGCGATCCGCGTCCTCGGTCCCCGTGCTCCGCCTGCCATCGCAGCCCTCGATCCCCGTCCTCGGTCCCCGTGCTCCGCCTGCCCCCAGGGGCGGAGCGGCCCCGGCCCGCCCCGGACACCCCCTCCCCGCGGCCCGGCCGGGCCCCGCCTCACCCGTGCGGTGCAGGAGGAGTCCGAGCACCAGGGCCGCGCTGAGGGCCGTGTGTGCCGCCCGCACCCAGCGCCCGCCGGGCCCCATGGCCCCCCGGCTTCCCCGGCTCGGGGCTCGGCCGGCCCGGAAGGCCTCCGGGCAGCGCTGGCAGGGCCGGACGGGACACGGGCAGCGCCCCGAGGCGGGGCCAGGGCGGCCCAGCCCTGCGGGGGTGGCTCCGCTGCGATGTTGGGCTCCTTCCACTGCCCTGCGTGGGCCTGACACACCGTGAACCGGGCTCACCTGGCTCCTTTTGTCCCCCAGACCGCTCCGGCGTTGTTGTGTCCTGCGAGGCCTTTCCTGGGGAATGTGTTTGCCCTGAGCCGTCCCCTGTGTCCGCTCGCCCTCAGCCCGGGCTCTGGAGCGCGGGGCTGGGCAAGCTGCTCAGAACCTCCGGTACAGCGGGGCAGACACTGCTGGGTGTACAGAGCTGTGGAAGGGTCTGGCAGCGATCGCTCGGACAGCGGGTGCTGTTCAAAGGCTCCTCGGGCTGGTTCCCGAGGTGCTGCACTGCGTTAACCCTGCTCTCCCTAACGTGGTTATTCCATGTGCTCGTTTCCAGCCCCCGGGAAGAAGCGCAGAGAGGCTGTGCCCGGCTGGAAGCAGCTACACGGCCCCATTAACCAGAGCCTGGAGAATGTCTGACATAACTCGAGGAGGGATTTGATCTGGCTGAGATGTCTGCAGTCAAGAGGTTCCTGTCTGGGCGAGGTCACTGAACCTTCCCGAGGGCTGCTGAGGGAAGCAGGTATATATAGACTTCTATATGGAACAGACAGCAGAAACAATTGAATTGCACCTGAGATGGTTTTTGTCTCTTGCTAACAATAAAAAAAACCAAAACACAGAGGTGACTATAGCACATATATATGTACACTTTGAATGTCTAAGGGAAATGAATGTCATAACAGATCTGTAAAAGTTCCATAATCAGTGCTTTCTCTTTAAACTCCTTTCAGTTTTAACATAGATATACCTTGCAGCTTTTGTTACCTTCTTTCCCAATAAAAATTTGGAAAGAAATATAATATTCTTTATAAATTTACTCTCCAGCACCTGGTAGTGGATTCCTTAATATTGTTTGCCCACAAATTGATTATTTTAGTCTCTTCACATGAGTCAGTGGCCACCTGCTGGTGTCAGGAAAGTACCTGGTTGTGTGGGCCACTTAAATGGTTTACCTGAGACAGCTGGGTTGAAATGTTAATAAAAATTGTCGTCTAAATTTCCAGCAATCACTCAAACCCTTTTGTTTGGGTTTTTTTTCTCTTTTAATTCTAGGTAAATGGTTCTCCTCCCTCAGACACCTCAAGCTGTACTGGTGCTTGGAAAAAGGAGGTTGTGTCTTTCCTTCTTCACAGAGAGGTGTAAATTTTAAAGCTTAATGAAAGCAATTTCACTCAAAAGTAGAAACATTTTGATACCCTAGAATAATCTGTCTTAAGGAATGTATTTTCACTCTTTTTGTGATTAAAATAAGTTGGTGCATGTTACTCTTTTTATCTTTTCCTTCAGCTTTAAAACCTTTATTGCAGAGATCAGAGCTTATCTCTTGTCTCAAGGGTTCCAGCCTCAGTGACTGGTTGAAATTAGGCTTAGTTACAGAAAGTCTCTTCTAGTAGGTTTCTGAGTGGAGAATCTTGGTTCCTATGGCATTCCAGCTCAGAATTCCATGCTACTGGAAGGCTAAGGTATCTCTCTGTACTCTTACAACACTTCATGTTTTCAGAGGCAGTTCAGTTTCACACAAATGCTCCTCCCATCCTGTTCACCTTGCTCCTTTACAGACTCCATAGTGACCACTGAATTAACTGGCACTGAGCCCTTCCAGGACCAAGGTCTTAAGAAGAAAGGCAGGCTGGCCTTAAAGCAGATTGGCTTAAGTGCTCAGATCCTGCCCCTTACAAAAGGCAGGCTGTGGAGTGTGAGCTGCAGATATGTTACAGGGTTCAAAGCAATCTGGACATTCAAATGTTGTCCTGATTTTTTTCTCCTCTCACACAATTTCCTAACAATGCTCTCGTTCTCCAAGGCTTTCTTCTGCTGACAAGCAGTATTGTGTCTTTTGGAGTGATGAAAGGCAAAGGCACTCAACAGCATCATCAACACATGGCATTTCCTTTCATTTTTAATTAAATATATGACAGCAAATGGACCAGTAATGTACCTAAATAAACCACATTCATAGAACAAAGGAAGAAGACACTCTTGAGCACTAGGTTTAATACACTGTGGGTATCCAATGGATACAACAGAAAAGTTAATTCATTCAGAATTGTAAGGAAGCAACAGTTGTGCATTTTGATTTTTTTTTTCCTCAGTTTCACCAGGTACAAACATTTGAACCAGGCCTCAGCATCAGGCAGGTCCATGGACAGAGTAAAAGGAGACACTTTTTCATTATAACTGAGGGTAATTTCATTGCAAAACAAGGAAATACATATTTAGTTAGCTTAAAAACTTTTTTTAAAACAAGAAAACAGTTACAGAGAGAATCACTGACAGTTATATGAAATCAAAACAGTCTGCTAAAGCAGAAGTGTTTCAGTTCAGCAGAGTATCTCCCTCATTCCTTAAGTGCTCTCTTCTCCTTCAGCCCTCATGCTGCTTTTCATCCATTCCTGATGACTGTTGCCCTCTGTGCTTCATACACATACATGGTTGTCATGGAGACCAGCTGTTTCCCTACTTCTAATTCTCTTTTTCCAGCACAAGCTGTCCTCTAACACCTGAGCTGTGGCAGACTCCTCCCTAAACAGTTTCAAGGAAATGTCTTTTCTATGGATAGTCCCTGACTGCAGAGCCCTCTAGCTCTTGCCCTACTGGTAATAAATTGCCTTCTTCAGGTAATGAGAGGGAATTGACTCACAGCTCCAAGACTTTTCTTCCCACTCATCTTTTGCAGAGACCAGAGTGACAGCAGCAGAAGCCCAGCCAAGGTGACAAGCTGGGTAGGATTCAGTGCTGAAGAGAATCGTTTCAGTAGGAAAGTGCAGGGAAACAGCAGCCGTGGTGCAGATGAATTATCTGCAGTGTTCTGATTGCCACAAGTACCAGTGCTAAACTTTCTTGGCTTGGACTAGATGAGAAAGTCTGGTGCGTCTGGGTGTTAAACACCACCCAAGTAGATGCCAATCCTTATGAGCAATTCCTCCCACAGATCTTGTAAAATGGAAGCACTGGTGGGAAGTTGCTCACCCGTTTGCTCTTATCCGCTCCAGAGAACATGGACACCTGGCACTGCTGGGTCACTGACAAGGGCCACTGGAGGACAGGGCAGCCTCCAGCCAGGAAGGAAACCACACACAGTTCAGTTAGAGGGTTCCTTTGTTGGCAGTCTCTGCAGGGACCTAGTCGTGTTCGTGCTCTGCTTGCCAAGCTTTGGAATATTAAAGGAAATGTAGTAGCGAAAACATGAAGAGTCTGAGTCGGCCAATGGCTACTGGGCACAAGGAGCCCCTCTGCAATATCCTTACATGCTGTGAACTTCTCTCCAGCTGGACTTTCATTTGAAAAACAGAACCCCATTCTGGTTCTCTGAGCAGGGTTAGTCACTGGCTGTATAATTTTGTGTGGAGTTTCCTGGCTTGTTCCTTTGATCCAGCAAAGCTGGAAGGCCTGAGAGGCATCCCTGGAGCAGTCAAGCATTTCAGAGTATCCAACTTCCCCTTTTATATTAAACCTTCATAAAAAAATCTGCCACTTTGCCCTCCCTTCCTTTGCAGAACATTGATATGATGTCTGTGGGCAACTCTCCTGTTCTGTCCTCAGCTCTGGATCTATGGCACCAGTTAAATCCTTGCCACCAAAAAACATTTTCAGGTCATGCATTATGCCTTCAGTTGGTTACTCAGTTTCAGTTAGGGAAACTGAGGCCCAAACTAGTTTCAGACTTCCAGTTACAGGAATTGTTTGATTGTGCTCTGGTGCTCAGAGGATACTTTTCCCTCTTTGCTTCTTATTGAAGGGAAAATGTTATTTTTCGGCTCACAAAATCTTGAAGACACTGAGGCTTGTAGGCAAAGCTCATGTTACTCTAACAGGGGTGTTACTCCTTTTAATGTGCTGCCTTAGGCATTTTCCTTGCTGGTGGCCTGACTCAAAATCTTTCATGAGGCTTTCTACAACAGCCCAGTTAGAGTTCCCTCTTTCCCCTGGGATAGGTGACAGATTTCAGCAAGCTGAGCTTTTCTGACAGTCTGGCCTGGTTCCACTTATCTCTTTATTGCTGGGAAAATCTTTTTATCCTGATTTGGGCTGAGGTACAGCTTGCTGAGGGTCTGTGAGCAGTGAGCACAGAGGTTACCTTTACAGTGTGAAACAGCTTTGATGTAGTATGGATCTTGTTAGTTTGGGATGCAGCAGGTGAGATTCCAGTAACTGCTCAACTTGTGGAAGCACTGGTTTGGAAAACCCAAACCCTCGGGGTCTCAAGGCAGATAAAACCAAGCCATTGGTTGTTCATTAGCCTTGATGTAGTTGTGGCAAAATCTCAGAGTAGAGCCCAGCTGCTTGGCTTGGATTGCAGGGACAGGAATGGCTGGGATCTGCTCCAGCTGTGATGGGAGTTCCTCAGCTCCACTGTCTCCCCAGTGTGGCAGCTGCTTTCTGGGGACAAGGCTTTCTGATACCTCACATCTGTCACGTGTCCCCTTCTGCTTTATTCCCACCTTGCCAACACAGTCAGAATCTTGAGTGCTTTTTGTCAGTCAGTTCAAGATTTTAGTGGCAGGAGCTATCACTATATGGGCATTGGAAAAGAAGCAGATGTGGTGGGTGGCACTGCCATGTGAAACAACTTCCCAAGGACAGCAGCACTAAATGGGGAATTAAAGAACAAAGCCTGACTCCCCTAACAACCAAGGCTGTATCTGCAGCCCCTCTTTGTTTTGCATCTAGAAGGAAGATAAGCAAATGTTACACAGAAAACAGATCTTGAAATAAGCATCACCATCTCAAAGCTCATAGGGACGCACATTCTTAGGAAACAGAAATAAGAGAAAAATACATTTCAAATGACTGCAAAAAAGTATAATTTGTCAAGTTTTGCAAATCTTATGAAAACAATTTAAAAGTGACACAAAAATATATATGTTTGAAAAATACTTAAAAGAAAAAAGTACAGATCTCACAATACCGAAACAAATGACATATGGTTAAAAAGAAAAAAAAAAAGACATTGAATAACACCGTATTGGCAGTAAAAGTAAACCTCTCCAGGCAGTTTATATTCTGTCAGTTAAAGTGTCAGTTTGTGGATCAAGGATCCGTCTCTAACGTGCTCACAAGGACAACATGAACTCTGAGCATTAGCAGAACCTCATAGCAGCGACTCAAATCTGAGAGAGCAAAGTGTATGTTGGAAGAGAGCAGCGAATTACTGTGCTCTGAGGCCTGAAATATCCCAGCCTGCATGGCCATGGGCTCATCTTCCTTCTACCAGGCACAACATCTTCTATAAATCCCTTCTAAGGGAAATTTGTGAATTCTCAAAGAATTGTGAAGAGCAGTGGGCTATGACATGGCCAACTGTACTGTTGAGTACCTGGCTGAGGCAAACCTTGGCCTTCAGCTTCTTGAGCCATTACAGGTCAGGAGTGTTACAGGTGATGACCAGCTCAGTGAGACTCTCCTCTCACCTGTGTCACACAGACTGGAGTAATGTGCTGATGGGACTGGGACTGCACTGGTAAGTGCTTCTGGGAGTCCGATAGGAATAGGCCCTTCTGCTTCCGAGAAAAGGGGGAAGATCTTGGGGTGGAACAAAAGGTGCTATCTCCTGGGATTGCCTTTCAGAGGGTGCCTGGAGAATCCCTACCTCCAATTCCAGTTGTGCCACAGTGAGCTTCCTGTGAAAGGAGATTATGATGCTACTGGGCACAGCTTGTGATGACACAGACTGAGGGTTGACAGAACAGCTCCAGTCCCTTCCTGGGACTTGCACGAAAGGGCACAGCTGCTCTGGACTAGGGCCTAGCAGTATGCAGAGGGAAATACTCTGTTTGGCTTTGTAGCCCCTTCCCACAAAACAAAACACATCTAAAAAGTTTGGTGAAGGACTGGAATGAAGATGTGTAGCCCTTTGTGAACAAACCTTGTGCCTTGTTGCACAGGCTCCCTTTGAGAGAGAAGCTCTTGTAGCCAAGAATGTATAAATGGTTCTACTGGTCATCCCTGACCTTCTGAGGCTGGGTGGGCTGGCAGATCCTACTGTACTGCCAATGGGGACAAAACAGACCTCTTGACTTTATTGGGAATGTCTTACTTCCAAATGACCCACATCACTGCCTGTCTCCCCACTGAGCAGCCAATGCTGATTCAGGACTGGTGATCTTGCAGACATCACAGGACCTCATGCAGTACAGCAAAAGGGAATTTTCTAAAAAGTGGGAAATAAACATGTCACACTAGTGATCACACAAGGTCTTCAAGCTCATGGTCATTTGAGGCTCTCTGTGTGGTCTAAAATAAAAAGGTTAAAAGATACGTAATGTAATTGTCTTTGTTTTTTGTTCTCTTTTTATACAGAAATCATACACACGGAACTTCAACCTGAAACTTCATAACAAAAAAGTCCACTAAGTTAAGGAAAGCATTTTGTTGTGCAAAAAGTCCCTCCCCCCTCCCCTATTCACCTTCATCTACTGAGGGTCTCACACACACACATAAAGTTTCCTTCCAACGGGTGAGTTGGTAAGAAAGAGTCCTCCCTATGTACAATGAGTTAGAGAGAAGCTGGATACAGTGCTGGCAAGAGGCATTGGGTGATTGCCTCTATCTGGAAGTGTCCATGTTCTCCTCCTTAAAGTTACTGCAGTGCTCTATAACTTTCCTATGGATAAAACAAGGACAAGGAGAGAGGGTTTAGTTTAAGGCTTATTGCACCTCAGCTGTGGGACAGTGGTAAGAACTGTCCCGAAGTTGATTTCTGTGTAACTGCATCCTGTTTGTATCTGAGACACAAACTGTGTCAAAACCAGTAAACTCCACAAAAGCATCTCCCAGCTTGGAGTGTCAAGTTATGGTAGTGCATATCCAGATCCAGTTGTGACCATTCACTCATTACCCCCATACCCAAAACCTCAGATGCCTTTAAATCCCACCAGGAAATATATGAATACAAATGTTTGTCCTTCAATGTGCTGTCACCTGTCCCATCCCACACACTGTGTGTAATTGTGACAGTCTTCTGCAGGCTCCAGTTCCCTCCAGCATTTAGCAACCCTTCAGCAGTGGGAATACCTGCTGCCAGGTATGTATTCCCAGATCTCTACCTCTCTCTTCTATTCATCCTGCAGGTATGAAGCTACAGCTCTCACTTTGCCAATGATCAGAAACTGCAGCTGGCCTTTACAACTCTGAAAGGATGACTCCAAAGAAAGGTATCATTGCAAGGCTGATGGACTCTGAAAAATGCTCTCTTTTTATGTAGCTGGCAGTTCAGTGACAGGCCAGTATGATTCTGAAGACAGGTAGCCCACCCAAGTACAGGGAAACTGATAACTGGAGACTGCTGGCCTAAGAACTGCAATTAGCCTTGTGGCTCCCTTGCTCAACAAGCCAATCTACGACCCAGATGCCTAGCAATAATCTGTGGGTACTACCCACTGATAAACATCTCTAGTCTTCTGTTTTCAACCTCTTTTTCCTCTGCTTCTCCTGTGTTCAATTCATACCTCTCATACACATCACTATGGGCCTTGCTTTGGTCACCTCACATTATGTGGAAGAATTAAAAACTAAACTAAGGCTAAACTGAGAGTTTGTGATGGTGCACTGGTGTCCTACCGGGCCATTTCCTTGGTCTCTTGTCGTGCTGAGGCCATTTTAATCATGTCCTTCAGGAGAGGAATTCCACCTTCTTTGATCAGCAGTGGGCAGTACTTGTCAGCTGCAAAGAAAAGAATAAATCAGGTCCTTGTGAACCCTCACAACAGTGGTACAAAGGGTGGCAGGAGGGGAAGGAGAAGGATCAAAACAGTGGAGCAATTTCCTACCCACCAAGTTTAATTAGCTGTATTTGGCTGTGCTGCCTGGACATTCCTACATCGTTCAAAGAAGGTTTTCTCAACCTACATAGTTTAATCTCAGAAGACTTTTTCTGCTGACAGCCTCAGGTCCACCCCCCCAGTTTCTACAGTGCAGGGAATATGATTTCAAAAAGAGAACTTACGGTAGACAGAGACCAGGTTATAGAGTGCCCAGGTGGCCCAGTGCTGGCTGACTGGGGAGATCCCTTGTGGAAGAAGACGAAGGATTGGTTCAAATGACCTGCACAGAAATATTACAGAAGTTATTACAAATCCAAGAGCTACTTCTTTCAGCACCTTTGCCACTCACAGCAATACAAACTCTGCACATAGATACCACAGCAGTAAATCCACTGGCATGTCAGAGGTTCTGGCATCAATACTAAGTCAGTGTCCCAGGACAGTGCTGGCAGGACTACAGGCCCCACCACTTCAGCACAAACACACTGCTCAGAGAAATAGCTGCAATGAAGGTTACTGAGCCCAGGAACTGATTTCCATTCTTCATTAGGCATTTCCTCACAGGAGCTGAAATTCAGCAGCACTGATCAGTTTGAGGAGGGACAGAGCCAAACCATACCCAGGCAAAGCTGGATGCACATGTGCAAAGGTTGCTGTGTTTCTTCTGACAACAATACTATACTGTCTATACTGTAAACAGGCACTGGAATGCCAGTTCTGGATCCCTGCCAAGCACCAAGAGAATTCTGAGTACCTGATACCCTCTTACAGGAAGGGGTTTAGAGGATTCCAGCAGTTGTATTAACCTTTGAAGGGATTTCTGGTAATTGTGTCTAAATATGCCCCAGAGAAGAGTGAAAGCATGTGACTTTGGGAAGCAAAGGACAGCAGAAGGACAGCAGAAGGACAGCAGTATCAGAGGAAAATGCTCAGGCAGTCCCAGACAGACTATGGTTTTCCTGAACTATTCCATTTCAGCAGAAACATGCAGGAGAAACTTTGCTGGGCTGCCAAACTTCTCCCATAGGAATTGTCGGGTAAGGTGTCTAATTTCAGTATCCTATGTAACGTGTCACTATGTATCCTATGTAACATCAAAGGAAGATGTAAAACCCTCACTAAAGAATATATCCCTGAGGATGTTTCTCCTTCACTCTGAACAAAGCCTCCATGCTAGGCTCTCTCTCTTCCTTTCTCTCTGTAGGCGTTTCCATCTTGTGACAATCCTGGTTCTTGTGTGAGTGGGCCAATCTTTTCCATTCCTCACCTGTAATTGATATTTCTCCTGGAGTTGATATCCCAGCTCTGGATGGCTGCCCACATCCTCTTCACAACTTCCTCTCTGTGAGGCTCACAGATCCCCCAGGCCTCTGGACCATCAAACATGATATGGGAGAGCACTCCACAGGCATTATAGGACACCTCAATCCCATCAGCTTTGCTCTCCAGCAGGTTGCTGCCAAGAGAGAAGAGATCACTTAGAACTGCTGATGCAGTAAAGATTCACAAGTCTCCAGGTGGTTCAGGAGAAAAGATCAGAGCCCAGATGGTTGCCAGCCAGGCACTCACCTGAACACACTGATGAACTGGGAGGTCATGAGCTGCGGGCGGAGCTCCTTCACTTCTGCCACATTGCCCAGGAGGCCCAGCATGTTGCGGTGCAGCTCCTGTTTCTCTGGGAACTCCTGGCCAGGCAAGAAACAGGATTATACACAGGCAGGACTCTGGTGATGCTGAGAACAAACCACCCTAGGAAAAGGCTGTACAGTGCATCTAGAAAAGCTCACTATTTTTGGGTAGTCAGCAGTGGCTCCTTGGCAGGTGCCAAATGGTGCTAAAGGTCTGTGTGAAAAGGGAGGATCAAAACAAGGCCCACTGTACACTACTGCTCTGCTTGACAGGGCTGAGCAAAGATGGGCAAAGGGGAAGATGTGTTCACTGCAAATTTCTCTGTTCTACTGGCTGGGTGGAATGATGTGAGAAAGAAAAAACTTACACAAGCTTTTACTTTCCTGTTTGTGAAATGTAAGAAGTAATGCTGGGAGAGGAGCAGAACCAGGAGTCCTGCATCTCCACTGCTCCTGTCAGCATCTCTCCAGAGACAATCAGACACTTACTTTCAAGCACTCCAAAAACAGTTTCATGCCACTGTAGTTAAGGAACATCTCGCAGTTATCTGGGGTCTCATCAGTGATGTTCCAAAGGGCACTCCAGGAGAACTCCATCACCTGATCACACTATAGGGAAAGGGGCAGAATCAGAGCATTGCAAATGCAGGAGCCTGGTGAAACTAATCACCTCTTTCCTGTCTGGCATCACCCTAGATGATTTAGAAGTAAGAAAACCTTGTTGTTCACATTCAGTTTTTTGTTTAATATTTTTGCATCCCTGTCACATTCTCCTGCTCTCACCCTGGGACAGGGAATTCTGCAGCACCAGCTGAGATGTCTTGTGTTTATCAGAGAAGCTGAGCTGGCACTCTGGGCTGATCTCCATGCCTAAATCAGACTGAAGAGAAAATACTCTATGTATCTATGTTGGGAAACACTCACCGTTTTATCAGCCAACTTCTTCTGAATCAACTTTAGCATTGTCTGTGGGCAAAGAAAGGAAAAGAGTGAGAAACAGTTCAAAAATTGTGGAGCTAAAACTTAACCAGCCCTGCAGTATCACAGCAGTTATTGCCAATTTTGATCTTTTGCAGAGAACCTATTTGATGTATCTTTCTCTAAACCAGTGGGACTGTGTCATGTTCCAAGTTGCAAGTATTCACAGAGCTGAACTATCCACAGTCCCTGAGCTGTTGAGATTGCAGCTGACTCAGTTTTGAGCTGTATGACAAGGTCTGAGATGCGGCATAACTGCGCCAAAGCGACAGCCTTTGCAGTCCTTGGAAAAGGCAAGGGATATGGGTTGATTGGGAAATTGATGCAAACTTGGGGAGAAACATAAGGAGACAGTCACAAGCTGGTACCAGATTTGGAAATAACCTGATGTGGTGAGGTTACAGTCCCCTCCTGCCCTCACACCAGCCTGTCTCTGAGATCATAACTTCCAGAGTTGGTAAGCAAGTAACAGGGAAGGTTCCAGGAAAGGTCAGCGTTGCTGGGACACCGTTTCCCTCCTGTGATATTGTGAGGTTGGATCATGGCTGGAGGCTTTTGATGGACACCTGTAAGGGAATTGTCCTAGCCTGGGTTGGGGATAAGTAGACACCTTGGGACCATACCAACCATGACAAACCCCATCTTGCCCACAGCTTCTTTGTGGTCGTTGTCCACCTGGCAGACCAGGGCATTGCAGAGGTGCACAGCGATGCGCTGGATGGACTCATCCTGCCGGCTCTGGTTGAGAATGCTCAGCAGCAGCTCGTTCACTCGGCGGTACTGGAACTCCAGCTCCTCGGGAATGCTGAAGTTACACAGCGTCAGGCAGCAGTTCCGCTGCACCTGGGGCAAAAGGAACCAAACACTGGGCCAAGAGGCTACAAAAGCACAGACCCCACCATCTCATGTTTCCTTGCTGCTTACTATTGAAAGCATCTTCTTGCCTGACTGCAACTGAGATTGGTTACCCTCTGATCTAGTGCTGTGCTTTAGCCATGCTCAATGACTGTCACTCCAGTCTCATGAGGCCACCCAATTATCCAGGGCCCATTGCTTTCCAAGCCAGCTCCTCACTGCCTATTGGCCCTCTACACAGCTGACTTCCAGTACAGAGATTTGAGATGTTTCTTTCCACTGACTCAACATCCCCTTTACCCACAACCATTTCACTCCACAGTCAGTGCCAGGTATCTGTGTGTCACATACACCCTTTGACCACTGTCCATGGATAAAAAGGAGGGCACTGCTTGTAATCCCCATTGCTGAGTGGAGACCAGGAGCAGACCTGGGCAATAACTTCTCTGTCTTGTTTAACTCCCTGCAGGCAGAGGAAACCCAAATGCTGACACCAGGCTAAAGAATTGATACAGGGAAAGAGGACTATGGGAACCAAAGGTGCCTGGGCTGATCTTACTGTGACCTCCTGGTAGGACTCCATGCCGTTCAGCACCACCTGGATGACCTGGCGCCGCAGCTTCACGCTCTGCTCCATGCGGTACTCGGAGTTGGTCAAGTAGAACAGCGCGGCGCTGCCCGTCACCTGGATGTTTTTGTCATCCTTGTGGCACTTGAGGGCTGTGATCACCAGCTGCAGAGAAGCAACGTGGAGCTTCAGTGCCACAGACTTGCTAATTCTTGGAATAACTGTTAGAAGCCTGCAAGGAATGTGTGGCCCAGGCATTGCAGCAACGTGCTTAGTAAATTAAGGTACCCAGTTCCACTGCGCTACTGGAACTTTCTCTGGAATGGCCTGATACAGTGTCCCAGGGAAAAACAGACTGGGAGTGCAAAACTCCCCATGTCAGGGTGAGGGACTTACCCTGACAAAGCTTACCTGGAGGGCTCTCAGCAGCTGGCTGCAGCGCTCGATGCGGGCAATGTCGAAAAGCAGGTTGATGGCCCGGGAAGTGATTTCCGGCCGGTGCTCGGTGTAAGCCTCAATAGCATTCAGGACTTGCTCTTCATTCTTGTCTCCACTCACCTGGCGTGGAGCAAAAAAGAGTCAGGGGAGAAATTATGAAGGAGGAAAACCAACATGAGAAGAGAACTTTGAAAGGTCAAAGGGTATACCTTCCCTCTCCCCTGAGAGTAGGTTCAGCCCAGGATGAGACAGAGGTTGAGTAACTTTTCAGTCCAGAGGGATGAGGAAGGGCACCTTTGGGGCAGGAGGATGCCATTTAAAAGTAGGACTCCTACTGTCTTAAATTATTTTCTGTAGTCACAGATATCCTTCAGGCAGGATGGTTTTGCCATGCTTTTCTCCAAGGGGAATGTTTTTCAACCCTTATAAAAACTATGTGGGGTACAGATCTTGCTTTCTGGCAGTTTTCTTGATTATAAAGCAGTTACTGAAAGGTCAGAGTTCAGTTGTCACACCCAAGACCCGAAGAACTCCACTCTACTGGCAGCCAGTGTTCTCATGTTCTTTCAACTTCTAGCAAGTTCCTACTGCCAATATTCCTGTAGTCTCCTTACCTTGTAGGCTGGAATATGGGTCAGCCGGCAGAGGGATGTTTCAAAAAGGCCCAAGAACTGCAGTGGTCGTTTCAGACCCCGGAAGGGAGCAATGCTGCTCTTTGCTGGCTCAATGCTGGGGTGAAAAAACAAGACATTGCTCATGTTGGTACTGTGTTTCTTCAGGTGTCTCCTGCCACAGAGATGGCTGTCAGCCCTCCATTCACTCTGACTGTGTACTGCTTCATACCCAGAGTGGTAAAAGCTACATTTTATACTAGGCAGCTGCTTATCAACATAACTAAATATTCATCCCAGATGATCCTGAATGAAAGGTGAATGTGCTGAATGAAACCAGCAGGAAGAATTATTGCAGACAGGATGCAGCTTTCCCAGGTAAAATTTGTCCTGGAAATTCACTACTTGGGGTGAAAATTTCATCTTAAAGGGCTGTGGATTTCACCCATCCAATGTATTTGTAATGTGATACACATACTAAGTCTGCTTCTGTGAACATGCAGAACACTGTTTTTGCTGCCACGTTCCTTATTGACCAAGAGCCAGTGGATTTTCACCAGCTCTAGTGAAAAGGAGCCAGTACTGGTTCACTTCTTTGCTTCTGTACAGCAAGTGCTTAATAGGAGGGCAGAGCTCCTGGCCGATGTGGAAAACCAGACCTCTAAGTATGCCTCTACTGAGGCACCAGGATTTCCAAGGGTTGATCTGCCTAATATCCAGGTCAAATCTGAAAAGAGGCCTTTAGATTACAAGCTCCTAAAACACTCAGCCTTCCTATGAATGCTGATGTATTGACTCAATGTATAAATGTTCTGTCAGAAGAGCCTGGATTTCCTCAAGGGTAAGAGTATTTTGTGTAGGAAATGTGTAAAGGGCTTTGGAGTCCTTTCAGAAAAAAATCCTGCAGGAGATCCCTGGGAGAATGTGTGTAGAAAAGAACTGAAATACTTCAGATATGCATGGCAGGCAGATGGGATGAATTCTTTATTACTCTTACAAGTCCTTACATGTGTTGCATACAGCAATCACAGCTGATTCTCACACCAGTCTCTACTGTCAGGGGAACCTGGCAAGAGTTGTATCCTGCTTTTTAGTAGTGATTAGACCAACAGAATTTGGGAACTCAGAAGAGGGAACTGTTCTTAATTCATCTTCGACTGATCCAAGCAGACCTCAGTAATTTCTGTTCCCTTACCTTGTCTGGCCCATGTTCTCCTCCATGCTGGGGATAGTGCAGTTCTCCAGCATGGTGTGCCCTGAGATGTCAAGTGAAGTGAGGTTCACCAGGTTTTCCACAAACAAGTTTAGAACCCGCCGGGTCAGCTTGAACTTGTAATAACTGGACAGATGGTCTCGGGAGATATCCAGGTGCCTGCAAATGATAGAGAGCATCTCATAGCCTGGAAAGCATTAGCTGGGGCTTCTGCATCCCTACCAGAGCCAAGTGTGATTATTATTTATCATTGTTTCCTTCCCAAGATACAGGAATGTGGTTCTGTAGGCTCTGGCAGCAGCAGCTGGCCCTGTGTCTAACCAAAGCACACAGGCATCTGGCAGAGGGCTACTTGGAATGGACCACAGTGAATCATCTGGCCACACATCACAAAGGAAATTGCTCCAGGCTCAGAAACTGCCTTTTCAAATGCCATCACAGCAGCCACCTGAGCATTTCTACCTGGAGATGAAGATGCACCAGAGGATTTGTGCATCCCCAGAAACGTACCTTGCCTCATCCCACAAATTAAGTTACACAGGTTTTAGTCTGCTTCCCCAATCTTAAAATTTTTCCACCCCAGGTTATCACAATATCCTGATTTCTTTCACGTATTTAAATGCTTAAGCTTTGAGGAAATCTTGCTGCTAAGGGAGTGGTGGAAGAGAGTGTGAAGGTGGGGTTCCTTACAGCACAGAGAGACTTTGCTGGCTCCTACCTAAGACTGGAGCCAACATCCCACTCACAAAAGTGTCTTCTACCTGTTGCACACCCAGTGGGGGTGATGGGGATCATGTGTGTTATTTTTTCCAATGGGAAGTTTCTGCTAAGTGGCATCTTAAAAGCAAAATTCAGGCTGGCTTTAGACATGTCAGATATGTACAGTGATGAGTAGATATTGAGAATGAGTGAACCTGTTCACAGGAAGGTTTATACACTGAACCCAGCAGCGGGTGCCTCTCTGATGGCAGGCAAGAAGATCATTCCTGAAAAACCATTCCCTGTATCAGCTGCAGAAGGATAAAGAAGGAAGAACAGATCTGCTGACCTGAGCTTGCGAAGCTGTGCAATCACTTGTATGTGCTCTTCTGAAAGGTCCATGTTGTAAAGCACTAAGGAAACCAGACTGTCCTTCCACTGGGTCAGGAATCCCACATCATTGAGCTGGATCCCAGAAAGGTCGAGAGCTGCAAGGGAGGCCAAGGGTCGCAGCAGTGTCTCCACATTTACCCCCTCGATCAGGCGGCCCAGGTTCAGGATGCGCAGGCGGCTGAAGCCTTCAAAAGTAAAGTCCTTGACCAAGACCTGGCGAGTGGGGTTCACCAGGCAGTCATCCTCACAGCCCCCGGGGTTCTCCTCCTCGTAGAAGATATTGCAGCAGCCAAAGAGGCTCAGGGAGATCAGTGTGTGGCTGAAGCTCACCAAGGTTTGCAGACTCTTAGCTGTCAGCTTCTCACAGTTAGTCAGGTAGAGCTCAATAAGATCCTGAAAAAAGGGAAATCAAAATTAGAGGTATTTCACAGGGAAAGTGCTCACCCTATTTGCCTCACACCTCCCACTGGGACAGCCTGAATCCATGTATCACCCAACTTGACCAGTGTCCTATGCCATTCCCAACAGCAGCTTTGGGAGCTGAGAAGGGAGAAGCTGAGGTTAGTCCAAAGAAAGCTTGGACAGTGAAGGATGGAGCCTCAAGAATCTCTGGGTGCCTGGGATTTTAGCTGGTGCCGGTGCAGCAATGCTGCTACATGATTTGGCAGCTGTCAGTGCAGCCCCACCTGCTTCCTGATGGCCTCCAGGTCCTGGTCCTGCACGATGTGTTCCCGCAGGTGGATCCGAGCTAGCCTGGTGCTCCGTGGGTCTGAGAAGAGGGTGAAGAAGCTTTCATGGGGTTCAAAGATGCTGTCTGTCTTCACCAGCTCCACATACCTGTGTGGGGCAATGGTGTTAGCACAGCACTGGCTCAGGCACAGCTCTGGCACCTGCACTGATGACAAGGAAGTGTGACAGACCAGTGAGTACAAACCCCCAACCCCATATCACCCAGATCGGTCTTTGGGGCAAAGGAGCTCACCCACCTCTTCTGGCACAGAACCAATGATCCATAGGAAAATCTTGGGCAAAGATTTGTGAAAGACTCTTTGTGTGTGAGCAAATTGGATTCTGGCAAGCACAGACTTCAGGAATTTTTTCCCTAGCTGTTTAAACTTAGTAATTTGATTTTTTTTTTTCATTTTTCAGAAAATTAGCTGGCCAAAATTCTTTGCCAGACTTTGTGGGCACAAGTTCAGCCAAGAGAGACTGTGACAGCCAAATTGCATAAATCCCTGGAAAGAGATTGCTTTATAAAACTATGGGAGCAACAGCCTTAAAATTTAACATCTGTTAGCACTTTGCACCCTTATTTCTCTGCTTGGACAGAGTGTTGTAATGCTTCAGTGATAGGAAATGGGAAGGCTTCCTTTTTGCTCATTGACATTCTAGGAAGAAGCAGTGACTTTCACTCTGGGTTGACTCTTTTCATTTCCCTTTTTACAGCATCTCATTGAGCTCTGACTAACTTGGAAACGGTGATTACCCTAAGAAATTAGAATGACAGCAGTACAAAAAGGAACACTTCCTTCTGAAGTTCATGCAAACCCTTATTTGCCAATATGATCAACTGGAAAAATACAGTCCTATGAATTCTTTCCCATAGTTATTTTTGGAGAACTCTACTGCCCCTTCTCTGAGCTCCCAGCTCTTTCCCAAACCAGGCCTGAAACGTACTCATTGACAAGTTTGTCACAGATCTCGCTTGGCAGGAAGATGTCGGGATGGAGCCGGAGCGTCTCGTTGTCCAGGAGGTAGCAGAGAGTCCCCTCCAGGTTGCGAAGGCAGTAATCGGTGCACAAGGTCATCAGCGACTCAGGACTGTCAGATGCCATCTTGAGGGAAATTATGGCAAGGGGAAGAGCAGAAGGAAGCTTTTGATGCAGGAGATCCTTCCCTCAAATGAAGTTCTGGGATGAATTTATGGGGCCATCAGGACAGCTATAAGCAGGGAAGGGAAAAAAGATGCATTGAGAAAGGCACAACTGCAAGTGTCCCACAAAGCTGTCACACCAGCAGGATGCTTGTTTTATTTACAGCCCATCACTTGCTGACCTCAAAAGGACCTGCAGCATTTGGCCTCTCCAGCAGTCCCTTTAATTACTTGGTATTTCCACTCCTAGGGAATACTGTGGGAATGAGTTATTGTGATGTGTTTGGAAATGAGGCTACACAGCAAAATGTTTCCTCATTGCAGGGTTATCTGGCTGACAAAGGCCCTCGGAAAGGGAAGTGGTAGGAGCCACATTGCTTGGTTTCCTCCAGAGTGGGTTGGATAAACCAGCAGAACATTTCCTGTCAGCATAACCCTTTGTATGGCACTGGTGGGATCTGTGGCCCCGTATCTCCTGCCTGTCATTCTCTTTGCCAGCATTCCAAGTCAAGTTTCATTTTCAAGCTCAGTGTTTCTCTGTTGTGCCAAGCCAGAAGCTTCATGCAAGTTCTTGAACTAGAATGTGAAGTGGATCAGAAGCCAGAGGGAAACACACAGAGTGTTGTGGGATCCCTATGAGTGCAGTGTAAAGGCGAGGATTGTGATTGTGCTGGACACTTCTGCATCCAGCTCACCCTCACCATCACAAATCTGTCACAAAGACTGACTAAACTGGAAAAAGACAAGGTGCTTTTGCCCTTTATTTTTGGAAAAGGATAAAGGATGGTTGAGGCAGACAAGTGGGGGAAGCTATCCCTGTTTTCTGATTTGAAGCTACTTGGCTGCTCTGATATCAAGACTTGCTCACTGGCGGGCTTATCAGAAAAGTTAGCTGGGAGAGCAACATCAAAAATTCACTTTCAAGGGGTCAAATCACATTATATGCAAACCTAAGATTTTCTAAGTATTTCCACAGACGCAAATGAGTTGAAATGTTTATTTTTGATATAAAACCTATGTCTTATGAATAAGTCTATCCCTGCTGACCCTGAGAATACTGATGCTGTGGAAGTAGTTGTTATTCTCTGCACCACAGCTGAGCAACCATTGCTAGAGAAGCTGTTGCAAAATGTCCTTAACCATATTCCGTTTTTGATCTTTATCCTGCAGCTGCAAATAGCAGGACATTTTTTTGTGTCACCAGCTCTCTGCTTCTCTAAAGCCTCTGCTGCTCTCTCTGTCCTTCATTCCTATGGTATCAGTACAAGACAGAAGAGTTTAACTCCCATTCCTCAGCTTAATCACTCTAAAAGGTAAAAAACCCCAAAACCTCAGCAATCATAAAAATCATACTTCAAACTCTTCCCAGTCATGGTGTTAAGGGTGGAACTTGCTCTTTTGGTCACTGTGTGCTGAACTGGGAGTCACGAGAACATAAAACTGACTTCTCAATAGTGCCACAATATCTCCACTCAAGTGCATGTGGTCCCATCAATGAAAATGGAGGGTTTTCAAAATAGATAAAGGAGGAGCTCCAGAACCACAGTTCTCACCTCTGAAGTTAAGTAAGGTGAGAAGTCAAGGTTGAAACAGCCCACTGAGTGCAGAGTACTGTCTTCCCTGGCTGGGAGGTCCTGCCAAAGGGAATGCAGGTGGGAGGAAGCTGTCCTGTGTCTGCTTTAGAGATGAATCAGCCTCACCTCCAGAACAAGTCCCTCTTGCAGATTTTGCCTGAAGCTTGCTGGAGAGAATCTTTCCAGAAAGGCAAGATTGACAGGAAGATCTAAACCAGCTGAAAAGCATGTTCTGCTGTTCCTACCAGTTCCCCTGTGCCATCAGACAGGAGGTCCCTGCAGCCAGTGTTCTTCCACTGTTTACTACCAATGGCCAGAGAACTCGAAAACAAATTCCCATTGACAATCTATTGTCACGTGCAGTTGGAAACGGCCAGTGCTTGGGACTAGTCCAAGCAGCTCAGAGCACCAGAGGGCAAGAACGGCCTTCCTGTGGCTCTGACAAGCCTCTGTTCCCTCTCTGCTGAGACCAGCACAATGCAGCTGGTTGATCTCAGCCCTGAAGAAATCAGCTGCCCTTTAACTTCTGAGCTCCCCGTGATCCACCAACACAATCCCATGCAGAAGTTTAATATCAAGAATGGTTAAACTGTCCCAGTGAAATAAGACCAAAGAAAAGCTTTCATCATCCTGATTTATTACACCTATCTGAACAGCTGCTGTGACCTTTTGTCCAGGACACAACACAAGCTGGCCTCTCCCTCCTTAGACTGAAGACATGACACTTCAGCAGCAGAGAGGGGAGTGTCAATAGCTGCCCTGATCAATACCATCTCTATAACCTCAACGTGTGACAAAAAGAAAAGAACTGGAGAGGCTGAAACATCATTAACATTTGTCTAACTGTTCTCCTAGGGAAGCTTCACACAGGATGAAGCTGCCTAGTGATAGCCACCAGTGCTTTTCCAGCAATGAGCTGCCTGGTGCCATGTGGCTTTTGGTAAAGACAAATATATGAAAGATGCTGAAAATTCAAGAGCAAGAACCAAAAAGTGACTAGAACTTCAGCTGCCAGTATTTTTTCCAATTTTCTTCTCTGACAGATTTACTTCCATTTTAGTGCATCAAGGAATTGAGTTCCTCAGAGCTTCGGGAGCAGGCACACAAAAGCCCTTTCCATGGGCACACAGCCCTCTCTGTGCAGTAACAGCAACCTCCTGCCATCCACAGACCCAAAACCAGGTGCAGTACAGGCAGCTCTACTTACTCCATCCCCAGGACCTACCAGCTTCTTTGCAAGTTTTGCTTATTTCCAGGCTGCACTGGCACGTGAGGCTCAGGCCCCCTCCTGGGGCTGCCAGTGCCAATATCCTCTCCCTTGGACTTCACACCGATCATCTCTCTCAGCCTCTCTCCAGGCAGTGCCCAGAGCCAAGCCTGACTCACCGTGGCTCCACGCCAACCACACAACGTTTACACTGTTGCTACAAAATGATTGGCAAAGCTGACTGTTCCAGCATCAGGGACTCATCCAAGGAGAGGGCAAACAATGTGCACTGACATGAGCTGATTACAGCGACTTCAGAATTACAAATGTAATGTAAATGCAGAGTTTGGCACAGGTTATGCTCTGAAGAGAAACTGCACTGTCACTTTAGCTGGCATCTTGCAGCTGCAAATCACTGTGATTTTATTAATGGATGGGTCATCACTGCCTTTATGGTGAAACACCATCGCTTCTTACACTAGGGAAAGTAAGAGGAGATGGAACTATCCTGTCCTGCTGGAACTAACTGTCCCAGCAAAGCCTGCAACTCCTCCAACTCCCAAACTTGTCAGCCAGCCAGACTGACATCGTGAGAGAGACATTTGCCAGGGAATGTGTTGATTTTTGTACCTGCCTGCAGTAAAGATGCTCCTTCGGCTCACTGAATTACATCACGGATTTTCATTCCATAGGTCACCTTCCCAAGAAGACTACCTGGATTCCCTGGTCACGGCTCTCTGGGCACTGGGACTCAATCAGGCGCAATGCTCTCTATCAACCCCGCGGGCAGCGCTGGCCCCGAACCCGAGCCCTCCCTCGTCCCCTTGGCACTCAGAGGTCACCCCGCCGGGCAGAGCGGAGCTGCTGCCGCCGGCCGGAGCCCTGCCCCGCGATGCCCGGCTGCTCCCGGCAGTCCCGGGGAGAGGATGGGCACTGCGCCGGGGGCACCGTCCGGCACTGCCGGGGGCGGCGGTTCCTCCCCCCGCGCGGGCGGGCAGGCCCGGTGCCCCCAGGCCGGGCTGGGGATGGGGCACCGGTACTCACCTGGCGCCATGGGGGACTGGTCCCGGCTGGTCCCGGCTCCCCGGGGCGGCCCGGGGTCCGCGTCCTGCTCGGGCCCGCACCCCCCGCCGCAGCCTCGGCTGTCAACAAACCCTCCGTCACTTCCTCCGCCCGCGCCGGAAGCGCCACCGAGTCCTTCCCCGGAAACACCGGCCCGGCCGGAACGCTCGGTCAGCGGGGACCCGGCGGGCACGGGGACGTTCAGTGACGTCACAGGGCCGTGACGCCACGCGGCGGAGGCACTGACGCCACTGCGCGGGGCAGAGCTTACGACGGGTCGGCACGGTCCGGTCTGTCCCTCGCTCGGGGGCCGCGGCTGCCGCCACTGCAAAGCCAGGGTCCCACCGCGCTCCTCACTGCGGGGGGGCATTCCCGCAGGCCCCGCTCACGGTTGCCATTGGCGTGGGCTGGAGCGTGCCCGGGACAGCGCGACACCCCACGGGTCTGCTCAGTGCTTGGGGAACCGGCTGCTCCAGCCCGCGGGGTCTCTCCTGGCGCTGGGTGCCTGGGGAGGGACCCACGCCGTGTCCCGGGGGGCGCGGGGAGCCGGGACCGGGCCCCGGGAGCTCCTCGAGCGCCCCGAGGCGGGAAGGGGCGGGGCTTAAGGACCGTAAATGCACCGGGGCGGGACAGAGCGCGCGGGAATAGGGCGGGTCTTGGTCGTGTGGGCGGGGCGGAGGCGGAGCCAAGAGCTGAGAAAGGCCCCTGAGGCGGGCGGGGGCGGGGCTCAGCGCAAGGGAGGGGCCGTGTGGAGCGGGCGGTTTCGCCTCGCCCTCACGGGGCGTGCCCGCCCCGCATCCCCCTCCCCGGGCAGCGTTTCCAGCCGGAGCGTTTATGCGGCGCGCGGGGAAGGGGCGCCGGAGCCGCCATGTCGCGGCTGCACCAGAGTAGGTTGGTGTCGGGGTCTATGTAGGGACGGGGGTCTTTCCCCTCCCCACCCTGTCGGGGCTGCGCTGTGTGGGGTGGGAGCTCTCGAGAATCGGGGGCTCTGAGGGACTGGGGGCTTTGGGGTGTCTCGGGTTGCCTGTGCCAACCCTGGTGACACCCGCGGCGTCGCTCCCCTCAGGATCGCAGATTTCCAGGAGGTGCTCGGCGAACCCACGGTGGCTCTGACCAGGCTCCGCGAGCTGTGCTTCAGCGGTAAGTGCCGCGGGGACCGGCCCCAGGCTGGGGAGGGGGCTCCGGGCACGGCGGTGCCCCAGGCTGGTGCCGCCTGACACGGGGTGTCCCCGTGGGAGACACTGTGGATAACCCCGGCAGCGGCCCTGGGGAAACTTCTTGCCCCTTGGGAAGGAAAAGTGTTGCCAGGCCTGTTTGTGAGGTGACATCAGCAACCCGCGGTGAGAGATGGGCTAACGTGGTTATTTCTCTGCCTGGTGTTCCACAGGAATTCCCTTTGATGGTGGGCTGCGCTGCCTGTGCTGGAAGGTGGGTTTTGCTTGGGGTGCTTTTCTTTCTTGCGAGTGATGCTTTGGGTTGATTAAGTACACATAGCACTTTTTTGGCGGTTAAAGCTGTAAACAAACAAACAATAAATCTAGAGCTCAAAAGCCACTAGAAGTCAGCAGTAATTTGTGGAGATCAGCACTTTGCATGTCAACAGCCTCAGTTTTAAGCTAGCAGTGCATTTCGGTCAGGTTAGCTATTGATCAGTCCTACAAATAGTTCTGTGTTGAAAGCCAGTGCCTGAAATATTCCTGATTGCTGCTTAGCAAAGTACTCGGCTTTCTGGAGAGAACTCCTGGTATTTTCCAAGAGCCAGTTCAAGCCACTGTGTTTGGTTTGCTCATCTTGCAGGTGTAACAGCTCATTGAATACTAATTCCTGTTCCCCTGTTTCCTGTACAGATACTCCTGAACTACCTCCCTTTAGAGAAAGCCTTATGGAGCTCTTTGCTGAAGAAACAGAGGTGAGGATGTTGGTATTTCTCCCTTTATTTCTAAAGATATCTGCAGAGAGGGAGAATAGTCTTTAAATAATTAAGTACTTTCATAAAACAAATTGTTCCTGTGCTGTTCTCCCAGCTGCCTGGTGGACTGATCCCTTCAATTACACTGAAGAGAATATCTAATGCCTCCTGGCTGAGCAGGGTGGCACAGAGACATCTGTTTAAACTCTCTCTGTATGCTCACCTTGACCTTATCTTCCTCATTGCAAATTTCTCTTTTCCTCTTTAAGGGATCTGTATTCCCAGTTCCTAAAAGAAATGATTATCCAGCCTGGAATTGCCAAAGCAAACCTGGGTGTTTCAAGGGAAGATGTGACCTTAGAAGATCACGTAAGTGTTGTTAAGCCTTTGTGCTGCAGAAAATTCCTTGGGGATTTTTTTGGCCCCCTGGGCTTTTCCTGGCTCTGTTCCCAGCTGTTCTGCCCTGCCAGAGGGAGGGATGGTTCCCAGGTGCCAGCCTGGCACTTTGTCATGGTAGCATTGAGTGTGAATTATTGACAAAGCAACAATAGTGCTGTAGAGAGCTGCTTCCAGCTGTGCACTTCCCTCCTCCTGCCCTTTGGGGCTGCCTGCCCAGGCTGTGGGTCTCCTAGGGAAGGGGAGAGGCTCACAAGATCTGGAGCCGCGGGAAGCTGGGTCCATGAGTGGATTCGGAGCAGCGGATAGAAAAGAAGCAGGAGAGTCAGGCTGGACTGTGGTGTGGAAGGCAGGAGAGTTGATTATTTCCAGTAATGCTGCTGGGTTGTTATCTTTTTAACAGATTATTTCCTGCATGCCTTGGCTTTCTCCTTCTCTGAAAGTGCTGTTAGGAGTGTGTGTGTGGGAGGAGTGAGTGAAGTAACTGATCAGAAGAGACTGTAAAATGATACAGCTGCTCCCATGACCATTCTGAGCGTTCACTCCCCTTCAGTCACCTGCCCCACTGTGATCTCTGGAGCCTTGGTGGTGTAAAACTGGCATGTCTGTAAAACCACATAGGCAGGTCACAGTGATCTTTGAATCCCTTGGAACGTAGCTTGTTGTTTTTTTCTTGGTTAGTTGTTAACTTTGTGTGGATCTTGGTGTGGAGAGAAGAACCACAACATCAAAGTGCTGGGTGGGTGGATAACTCTTACCCAAGTCCAAATACCATCTCCATGGTACAGGTTTGGAGCTGCAGTTAGGAATCTTGTTAACAGAGGAAAAAAAAGAAATTATTTAGGAATAAACTCTTGAAGAGAAAAGTGAAAAGGGATTGAAAATGTGAGAGAAAAAATGACCCTGATGTGCTCAGATTGTGCTGATGGCAGAGTGACAGCAGAAGTGTTAAATCACTATTTACTGAGGATTTTGATAAGTGTGAAACACACTTGTTCTGTTTCTATTGTTTCTCTCTTTAGCCCCTCAATCCAAATCCAGACAGTCGATGGAACACTTACTTCAAGGATAACGAAGTGCTCCTCCAGATAGACAAAGATGTCAGGTGTGTGAGGCACAATGACTCATATTTCTGAACCCAAGAGGTTTGGTCAACACATTGTACCTTGAAAATGAAGTTTAATATTAAACCAAACCTCCCACTCAACATGGGGCATGTACTTCCTTGTTGTCCCTGATTTCTTTCTGTGTCCATCCTAGGAGGCTGTACCCTGACATGGCGTTTTTCCAGCGCCCCACGGATTATCCCTGCCTGTTAATCCTGGACCCCCAGAACGAGTTTGAGACACTGCGCAGGCGGGTGGAGCAGACCACGCTCAAGTCACAGACGGTGGCACGAAACCGCAGTGGGGTGACAAATGTGAGCTCTGGCTTAGGGCTGTCCGTGTCACAGGGCAAGGTCTCAGATTGGGAAGGGTGATTCTTGGGCTGTTCTCTGTTTCTCTTTCTGCTTGTGCAGTGGAATTGAGGAAACACTCCAGCAGATACTGAACATTCTGGGGGCTGGACATTGTAGAACCAGTTGAAGTGCCTGACTATAAGGAACTATAGGTGTACTTAATTTTAAGGATTTCTTTTACCTGACTTCTGGTAGAATTTGGAGTCACAAGTTATTTTATGTATGACATATGCCTTCTTGTATGGCAGCAAAACACTGGAAGGGTTAATTTACTATGAATTTATTAGAAATTTCCATAGTCTTCCAGAACTGGATCTTAAACCTGGAATTAGGAGAAGAGCTGAGTACATGTGTACTCTTTCCCCTTTCATGAGTGTTAGAGCACATGTACAGCTGTTGGGGAAGATGGCTTCTCCCACAACCATTTAATACCCTCCCCTCATACAACTTATAAAGAAGTGGAACTGCTGTGGTTTTTACTGCATGAGATCATGTGGTGCAGTGATTCAGAGGGAACTGTGTGTTGCTGCACAGACTTTGTTCTTCAGGGACAACCAGCACCAGGACTTCTCTGCCTGTGTGCTCCCAGAGTTGCTTGTCTTGGTTTATGTAGAATAAACAGTCCAAATCTTTTGGAGGGCCTATGTGTGTTAAAAGCCAAGCTTGGCACACGTGCTAAAGGATCTGTGCCACTTGGTTATCCTGATTCAGCCTTGTTTTCCAGGTGAGCTCCCCTCTTAAAACTACCCCCAGCTCTCTGAATGAGTATGAAGTTCTGCCCAACGGCTGCGAAGCTCACTGGGAAGTGGTGGAGCGCATCCTGTTCATCTATGCCAAGCTGAACCCTGGGATAGCTTATGTCCAGGGCATGAATGAAATCGTGGGGCCTCTTTACTACACCTTTGCTACAGACCCCAACAGTGAATGGAAAGGTGAGGAAGCCTTTTGTCTGCTCAGCAGTGGCTGTGACTTCTCTGCGTGGCATGAGGAGTTTTGGACAATTGGTAGGAGCTGAATGGGCTGGGCGTGGTGAGGATTTTTGAGCAATTTTTGTTTGTTTGTTAAAATCCCTTTAAAAGCTCTTGTTTCCTTGTACTATATGTAGATGGTAAGGAAAACATGGAAAGGGAGTACTTGGGCTGTTGCTTCTGAGAACAGGAGCTCTGAGAGTGTGTGCTGGTGGCAGATTATGTTCTTGGGCATAGATAACTGTTTTGTGACCTCATATCATGAAGACCTAGTGGTGGACACAGTGGTTCTGCAGATGTTTCTAGTTTTAAAAAAAAAAAAGTAAAAAAAAAAGTTTGTCTAGCCTTGACCCAGACCAAGCAAGCCAAGATCTGGTGGGATCTACTCCTCAAATCCAAAACAGCAAGCAGATTATGGAGCAAGGACAATTTTACTGCTCTACCTCTCTCAGTAAGGATTCCTCTATTTTCCAGTGTTCTTATTCTCTTTCCCCAGAACATGCTGAAGCAGACACGTTTTTCTGCTTTACCAATCTAATGTCTGAAATTCGGGACAACTTCATCAAGAGCCTGGATGATTCTCAGTGTGGTATTACCTACAAAATGGAGAAGGTGTACTCCACCCTGAAGGAAAAAGATGTGGAGCTGTATTTGAAACTGGTGAGGAGCCAGGTGTTTCTCTGGGTCTTGGGTGGGATGTGAGGAATGGCTTGACAGTGCATATGAATGTCAGTTTTCTTAAACTGTGCTTGAGTAGAACACAGTGTATTAAGGGCTTTCCTTGTGGGGCAGAAAGACTCATAACTGTGAGCCTCTCCTTGGAGTGAGCCCAGAGCAAGCTGACACAGCAAGGCTTCCTCCCCTGCCTGCCTCTGAAAGCAAACCATGGTTGTTACACAGCTGCCAGCTGGGAGTCTGAAGGGACTTGGCCATGATTCTTGGTCACCTGCATAGCTGGAGCTGGAGTCTTTACTCTCTTGTAGAGATCAGCCAAAACATGGGTTTTGCTGTAGACCTTTTTAGCATTCCAGGTTACAGAAAACGTTTCTGCTTTTAAGAGCAAAACTAAGAACATCTCCCACACTGCACGCACTTCTATTGCCATTGGCTGCCCTGACAGCATTGACTTAAATTCCATGGAGCGCATTCCAAAGGAGAAGTGAAATCCAGTGAGCTGGATGATCCAACCAGCCAAATTATACTGTTCCCTTTCATCCAGAGGTTTTCAAGTGCTTTGGGTTTGTGTGAGTTTTGTAGAACATGTGGAAGGCAGCTTTTATTACACACATCTTCAATCATATAGTTCATTTGGTGTGAAAGTCCAAGGAGACTTTGGAAGGGAAAGCTATTCTTGTTATTGCAACCTTGACCAAATTACACTGAGATATTTTTCCACTTAGAAAAGTCAGGATATGATTCTTTTATAATCCAGAAGGTGGTTTGTCAGTACAGTGACACAATCCCACAGTGTTGGCTGGTAGAGCCACCATTCAGTGGGGAGAAAAACTGCTTAATGTTTGGCTGGCAGGAAATGGTCTTGGCCATGCAGCAGCTGGTCCTTAAGAATAGCAGCAGAATTCTGAACTTGTTTGACCTTGATTAAACTTAGGCTACCTTGAATTTAACATGAGAAAACGAGAAAGCTTCAGGCTAAAGGTGCTTACAGCATGTTTTACTGACCATCAGTGTGAACTCTGTTCCATCTTTGTTTCTCTTTGTGAATAGTAAACCTTTTGATAAATACAAGGGTTCTGGAAAGGAGAGGAAATCCTGACAAACAGTGCCTGTGCTAGTGGGGGAGGGCTGCAGCTTTGCAGATAAAATGCTATTGAAATGGGAACTTCAAGATTACTTGGCAGGTTTAATGGAACACAAATAGGGCCTTTAGGGAGAAAAGCTTCCTTTACTCCATGTTGTGGACAGAGGAGCATTTTCTGGCTTGGCTGTAGGTGTGGAGTGTGGCTGCACTGAAAATCTCTCAGTCAGGGTTGAATGGGAGAGTCTCCAAAGGATGCAGAGGTTTTCCTGCTTCTGCAGGATGAGCTGGGAGCTCAGAGCAGCGTTGGGGAGGAGACAGGGATAGAACCATGGGGTGCATTTCTTGTCTGTAGGGAACTGGCACGTATTCATTGTTTGCCTGGTGCCTGTCTGACAGCAAGAACAGAACATCAAACCCCAGTTCTTTGCCTTCCGCTGGCTGACGTTGCTCTTGTCCCAAGAGTTCCTGCTGCCGGATGTCATCCGCATCTGGGACTCCCTCTTTGCTGACGACAAGCGCTTCGATTTCCTCCTGCTCGTCTGCTGTGCCATGCTGACGTAAGTACACACACAGCCTTCCTCTTCTTCTCTTCCATGAACCCAGGAGTCTTCTGTAGGCATGTGTTAGGGGATCTGGTGAAGAGGTTATAGGTTTTAAAGTTTCTCTGTAAAGTCAAGTCAAAAATTCTTTTGACTCTTTCAATTCAATTCCGTCTTTCAGACTCATCCGGGATCAGTTGCTGGAAGGAGATTTCACTCTAAACATGAGGCTGCTACAGGTAAGAATTAAATATAGTGGGTGCAGAGAGCAACTGGAAAAGTCTTAAAATAGTACTGTGAGAGAGGATGACAGTATGTGAGAGGGTGGGAGGGTATTCCTGGTTCAAGACAAGTACCACATTTGTGATGTTTGCATGCAGGAAAATCTGCAGGGATCTTACAGCACTCTTATTACTGAAAATGGGAGTCTTTAGCACATGTACCCTTTCTACCCTACAGAGAAAGTATTGTAGATTGGAGGCTTCTAATGTTCCTTTGGTTTGCAAAAAAAAATCTGAATAATTTCAGTCAAAGATGTGAAACCTTATGTAACACTGCTGAATTTTTTGGCCAGAGGGTTTTGTTTAGCTCTGAGATCTGTGAGAGCCTTAGATTGGAAATGCCTGCACTGCACAGTTGAATATCTCATGTTCTGCCAGTTCCTGCTTTGGGCTGTGCAAGATACTGGCTTTGATAAGGCTCTCTGGCATGAGAGAGAGCCCTGTGGCAGACTGGGTTACTGTGCCCTTGGAGGACAAAGTGGAAAAAAAAACCCAACAGACTTTCTGGAAGGGTATTGAGATTTGATCAATTACAAAACAGGAAGCTGTAGCTGCTAAAGGAGTTACTGAGCATGGTGGGTGTTACAATAGGCCAAGACCTTTGTTGTCAAGGTTTGCCTTGCTTAAGTGAAACAATCTGTATCAAGAATGCTGGGAAGTCACTGAGATCCCTTTGTCTCTTTGCCATAGGATTATCCTATCTCCGATGTTCATCTGATTTTGAAGAAGGCAAAGGAACTTCAAGAGTCCAAGTAGTCCATGGGCCTAACAAAAGGTGTCAGAGAACTGTGTGGCAGTGGATCCCAGGAGATGGCCCCTTGCAGTATGGTGCACTAAAGCTCCTACTGGTCTCTGCAAGACTTCAGGTTTTGTTAGGGCTACTGGCCACCTTGAAGACTTCCTTCTACTCTATTTATTAGGTCAAGGACTGATTACTTCCCATCTACTTGGGTTCTGCACTCTAGATTTTTCCACATCTCAAATGCCTCTTTGCTGCCAAAAGCAGTTCTTTATATCTTTTTTTAATGACTTTTGAGTTTGGGGAGAAAGAAACCTTCTGTCTGCATATCCCTGAAGGGATGGGCTCCTGTATCATGGAAGTAACATATGGAGTAACTTCTGACAGGGAAAGGACAGACTTAAGTCCAGTGAATTTTGGTGGGTGAGGATAGAAGGATCTTCCTCCTATGAATAGAATGTATTCCAGTGAAGTCACACATTCTGCCATTCAAGTAGATTCTGGATTCTCCTCCCTTGTGTCTGCACTTGGCCATCCCTGAGGTGTGTGAAGAAGAAGATTGCATCACTTTCTTGTGAAGATCACTTGGCAGTTTGCACTCCTTTGACTGGGAAAGAGACTTGGGAAGCTGAGGTGGGAGGACATGGTGACAGCTGGTGGCTTTGTGCACTCAAACTGCCTGAATCCAGAACCGCCTTATCAACGAGGTCTCCTTGAAAGCAAGACTGTGGTGGTTTTAATCCCCTGGTGAAGTGTAGTTCCAAGTCAAGCCTTACTACGCACAGCCTTAGAGCAGGATTGTTGCTGCAAGGAGGCCTCAAGCTGCTCTAAACTGGAGCATATCCAGCTACAATCAGGATTCTGAAACACAAGAAATGGACACGTGCAATGAAGACAGATGTATATAGGGGCTTCTACAGGCACAGAACTGGAGTTTTGTGCCTCAGTGGCTTAAATAATACTACTCACATTAAGGTCTGGTCACAGTAACCCTGCTGTTGTCTCACAGTACTTCTTGCCAGGAAGAGACAGTTCTGATCTGCAATAAGAGTCCTTCTCTAGCACAATCCAGCAGGCATACAAGCATCTGTCATGAGCTGACTGCTGGGGCTGATCCACTGTTCTGTCCTGGTCCTGTTGGAGTCACAGTCCTGAGCTGGACACTTGTTCCTCCAGAGAGGGAAACCGCTGCACTTAGATACGGTCGAGTGGGCTCAGGTGAACCAGGACTGAGACAAACCACAGGGAGAACTGCTGACCTGCCACAGTGTCAAGCTGAGCAGAAACTCTAATCCTCAGAGAGAAACTGCCAGCACCCAGGTGCTTGTGTGGTGCAGAAGCTCTTGAGTGAACACTAATCCAACATGCTTTTCCCTTTCTTTCTGTGCTGTGCTGGCTCACCTCTGCTGTTGGACACTGCAATTTTTGGTATTTATGGGTGTTGATTTGTTAAAGGTCAGTCAGTCTTTGTAAGATCTACTTAAGCTGCTGCTGGCCTAGACTTGCCCTAGCAGGAGGGATGCTGGCAGCCTTCAGCTTTTTTTTTTTTCTGGTGTTATTTCCTTCACTGAAGGCCTTCACAGGCTGCTGTAATTCTCACCAAGGTGCGTGGGGAGATGGCAAGACAGGTTGGTGCATGTACCCATGTTCTTACTGGCAATCCCAAGCAATCGGTCTGTCTCTTGAGAAGATGCTCGAGTACCACTTGTGCAGTCTTGTGTTGCTGCTGTGTTGCAAGAGCAATTTAAGGTTTAAAGCAATCTGTAATTAATACCTGTGGCAACAGTATCCTTCTCTTCTGCAATTTTTTCTTGAGGGTATAGTTTTCCTCCAAGGAAAGTGAAACAGGCAGATCAGGACAGCAGTGTGATGGAGCATCCTGGCTGCTGTAGCCAGGCTGGATGGATAATCTTTCTGAGCTGTTCCAGATGATCTTAAGTCTCAGCTCTTGGGTACCTGCACTAGGGAGGCTGTTGGCCAGACCTGGTGTGGTCAAAGAGCCACTTGTGAGGTTCTCTACAAATGTAGAACCAGAGGGTCCCACTCTTAGGCAGAATTGTACCTGCTCCAAACACTTCTGCTTCAGAACTGCTATAAATACTGCTGTAGCTTTCCCATTCCATGCACAAACTCTGCTCTCATCTCCCTGAATACCTTTGCTGGGCTGTTCATTCCAGATTCCCTGGCATGTGCAGGGTTTCCTTATGCTGGAAGTTCTCACTGGTAACAGGACCATACATGAATGTTCCTTCTCTGAGCAGCTGGAAGTCTCCTTAAAGTAACCTGAGGAGGCAGCAGGCAAATCAGGATGAAAGCATTGGAGAGGAATTTCTGCACGTTTTCAGCATAGCTTTGGGCCCTGAGGGTGACCATCCTGCCTGGGGAAGGCACAAGAGAGGTGGCAGTACAGGTATTGTGCTGTCCTCTCCCTTCCTAGGTGTCCAAGGGCTTGTGTGATGTCACCTTCCTTCTGGGGGTGACAGTGAATGCTTTTGAAATGAGTTTGCAGTGGTTTAAAGGGATGAGATGAGAGATTTGGCTGCTGGAAAGGAGCTCTGGGATGAATTCTGTAGCCTTATCCAAACTATGGCTGCCAAACCTATTGAATTCTTTGGGGAGAGCTTGCTACAACTTTGAAATGTCCAGACAGGCTGTTCTGTACATAAAAATCTGTTTTATATTCCTGCTTATTTCCTTCCTGTGTGGTAGAACTTCTGTCCTGCTGTTGAAAGGAGTGGTACTTTCCATTGTCTTGGGACACCTATTTCTTTATTCCAAGACTTTCTCCTTTCTTTAAGAGCAAAACCTGATTTTCTGAGAGGGACAAAAGAAAGTCTTAACCTTTTACCAGCTTTTGAATCTCCTCATGTTTCCCTTGGCTTCATTCCTCAAAGGGTTTTGGTGATTTATTTTTGTTGTTCTTGAAGTGAGATGATACTTATGATGATACTGGTGTTTCCTTGCTTGTGTGGCCAAGTAACACCTGCTCCAGCCTTGAGATGTTTCTGCTTCTGGTTTCTTACAATCCTGACCTGCTGAAAGAGCTGATCTTTGGGGTGGGAGGTGTTAGTCTGGGGTTCCTTGGGGACCCATTATCTCACAGGGGCTTGAACAGAGGATGTTTGAATAGCTCTTACCATGTATTCCTCACAGGCAGGACTACTGCCAGACAGGGGAAAGGGAAATCACCTTCATCTGGGAGGGAAAACAGGACACTCGTGGATGTGGGATGAGCCTTCCTTGGGCAGGAGAGATCTGCTCTACCTGTACCTCACTGGAGTTTAAGCTTGGTAGAATTCTGTGGCTTTGCTAGTGAGGCAGATCAAGTGGTCACTGAGTTTTTGGAGACTTTGAATTTTGTGACCTGACGTAGCATTATTCACACTTTGGCATTGAGCAAAATTAAGGCCAGAAGTTGTTTTGGGGGAATCTGGGGTGTTTGGGAATCAGAGGTTGTTTTTCTTTAAGGAATGTCAGTGACTTTGTTTTAGTGTTTGGCATAGTCTTCTAAAATGCCTTTTCCCCAAAGAAAGGAACAGATAACACTTTTTTTTCCACTTTATTTGTGAAGAACTTCCTGAAAAGGATGTAGTGAACATTTCATCATTCTAGAACTTTTTTTATGCTTTTTTCAATCACTATTTTTATAACGTTTCCTTTAACTAAACGGATGTCTGTGCAAACCTCTCCTGTTGGTGTGAGTGGGACTTGGGACTGCTCCGGGTTCCAGCTGCGGTGTCCACAGGCGTGAGAGCAGCACAGCGAGCTGCGGAGAGCCCTGGAGAACCAGCCTGGCTCCTCCACCGCCATCTCCTGCTTTTGCTTTGCCTTCCCCAGGTGGCACAGGTGCCACCGCAGCTGCGAGCGCTCTCGGTGGCGGTGGGAGCGCGCGTCCCCCCGCCTCGCTGATGCCTGTGTCCCTGTGCCTGTGTCCCGAGCCGCTCCGCCGTTCCCCTGGCTGATCGCTGTGTCCGTGTGTCCCGAGCCGCTCCGCCGTTCCCCTGGCTGATCGCTGTGTCCGTGTGTCCCGAGCCGCTCCGCCGTTCCCCTGGCTGATCGCTGTGTCCCGAGCCGCTCTCGGCCGCGGGGCCGCTCCCGCCGTTCCCCAGGAGAGCGGGCCCGGGATCGCGGTGCGCCCGCCGGTCTCGCTGTGCGCGCTCCCCCTTAAAGCGGCGATGCCGCCGGATCAGCGCGGCCTCCCGGGACTCAGCCGCTGCCCTTTTAAGGCGGGGCCGAGCCGCTCGGTGGAACGGCCATGCTGCGGGTCCGGTGGGTGCTGCCGCTGGCGGTGGGCGCGGGGCTGGGGGCGGCCCTTGCCCGCCGGGACCACCGGGAGCCGGGCGATGCGGCCGAGGGGCTGCTGGCCCGCCTGCCCGTGCTGCCCGCCGTGGCAGCGGCCAGCCTGCCCGCGCCGCCGGGCTCGGGGCGCACCGAGCTGAGCAAGTACGGGCTGCCCGGGCTGGCGCAGCTGCGGAGCCGCGAGTCCTACGTGCTGTGCTACGACCCGCGGAGCCGCAGCGCGCTCTGGGTCATCGAGCAGCTCAACCGGGACACGCTCAGCGGCGCTTCGGACCGCGCCGCCTGCGACTTCCAGGAGGACGACTCGGTGCACGAGTATCACCGCGCCACCAACGCCGACTACCGCGGCAGCGGCTTCGACCGCGGGCACCTGGCCGCCGCCGCCAACCACAAGTGGAGCCAGAAGGCCATGCGGGACACCTTCTACTTGAGCAACATCGCCCCGCAGGTACGGCCCCGGGCCTGCGGGGGAAGCCGGAGCTGCCTGCGTTCAAGGGCAGACGCTGCTCCCTCCGGGAGCGTCGCTGTGTTTGTGCCTGCAGCAGTTCAGGCAGAGAGGGGCCAAAGTCACTCGGAGGTGCCGTGTTTCCTGCTAAATTTAACAACGGGGATCCGGCAAATGCACCTGCCTGTGTGCCTGTCAAGCCAAGAAAGAGAGACCCCATTCAGTGCAGCTCCAGTCAGGAGCAGAATTAAGTAGGTAGATGAACACTTGCAAAAAATTGCGGCCTTAGGCAATGGGTTCTGTGCTGGGTGTGCAAATAAGGCCACCACAGCTGGCAAAGCAGAGGTGATAGTGGAGATCTCACATGGAAAGTGCCTGGGGCTCTGTGCGATGTGTTACAGAAAAGGCAGGTGGTGTTACTCTGAACAGTGAGGAAATACCCCAGCAACTGACTACTGGTTGTGTTTCTAGAATCCTCATCTAAACCAGAATGCCTGGAATAACCTTGAGAAGTACTGCAGAAGCTTAGCAAGAAACAACAGGAATGTCTACGTCTGCACAGGACCCCTCTTCCTGCCCAGGTAAACATGAGGGCTGAGCTGGACAGGCACCCAGCAGATGTCTCTTGCTGGCAAAGGAAAACAGGCTAAGGGACCAGACAGGAGGGATCAACTAAGGGCCCTCAGTAGGTGAGACCAGCTGTGCAGAAGTTCTGTGGAAAGGTACTTTAGGATTAAGATTAGTTTATGTATTTCCCATCTAGATGATTATTTCATGAGTCAAGTAGGATTCTTGAGCTGCAGTATAACCATCTTGGTTTTGTTTGCAGTCCTTAACAATTTAGATGATGTGATTACCAGATTACACTGCAGACCCCATCCCTGCAGAATAAAGCTTTCAGGTTCAGTGTCATGGACTGCTTCTCCACTGAAGGACACAGCTTTATTTTCAAAGATCTCCACATAGCACCAAAGAACAGATGTCTCATGTTGAGATCTCTTCAGCAGCAGGAAATAGCTTGGGAAGTCTATTAAAGAGAGCCAGCAGGGAGGGGATGTGGGAGCAGCCCCAATGCACAGCTCACCCTCACCATGTCACACAGCTGCTGCCCCAGCCATGCTTTACAGGCCTGTTGCAGCAGAGCTGCTGCCTTGTGTTGGTGGGGGCTTAGTTAGGGGGTGTTGGAGGACTGAGGGGGTGGAGTGACACCAAACTAGGAGATAACCTGGGATGTTGCTGTTGGTGCAGGATGGAGGCTGATGGGAAGATGTATGTGAAGTACCAGGTGATTGGGAAGAACAATGTGGCTGTCCCCACCCATTTCTTCAAGGTGCTCATCTTGGAAAAGGAGAGTGGGGAGATTGAGTTGCGCTCCTACGTGATGCCCAACAGCCCTGTGGATGATAAAATCCCCCTGGAACGGTTCCTGGTTCCCATTGAGAGCATTGAGCGAGCCTCAGGGCTCCTCTTTGTCCCAAACATCCTCAGGAGAACAAGTAACTTGAAAGCCATCACAGCTGGAAAGCACTGAACCCTGACCAGAACAAATCCAGGTAGGGACTGGCAGTCACCTGCAGAATTATTTCCTTGTGCAGTTGTAAATGTGGGAATTCAGATTCAAACATGTGTTTCTCTCTACCTTTCCCCTTGTGCCTAACTGAAACACAGACACACAACAGGTCTCCAGAGTGGTCAAGCAGGAGGCTCAAGGGCACCACTGCTGCCTTGGAGTTGTGTGAGGCGCACTCAGGCACAAAGGGAAGTCACTAACTGTTGCTGTTTAGCAGGGAAGGAAGGGAGCAAGATGGGTGCCAAGGGAGGAGAGAAGTTCCTGCCTTCCTGTGGCTGAAGAACTGTACCATTGTTTTTTTTCAGAAGATGGTTTTAGCAGTAAAGCTTTGAACACCCATGGTATTGGTTGTTTCTTATCTGCTCTCACCAAAGCTCTGAATATCTCAGCAGGAGTAGGGGAGGATGGAGCCAACTTTTCCAGCTGCTTTCCTGTCTGGGCTCACTGTAGGCAGAGCTTAAAGCATCACAGATGGAGCCAGACTGATGATGTGTTTTAGTGCTGAGGCTCAATTGAAGCTCCAGCCCTTCCTGCTGCTGGGAAGGATGAAGCCTTGAAGGGGGGCTGGGGGAAGTCAGGCTGAGGTAAGATCAGATTCAGACTTCATTTCAGTCTAAAGGCTACAGCTCCAGAGGCACTGAGTGTGCCTACACCAAGACACACCTGGATTTCACAGCAACTGAGGTTCCACACTGCTTTATTCCCACCCCAGATGTCTGAGTTGGTGAGACCAAGTCTGCTGCCAGGCTCGTGCCAGCTGCTGGGAAGCAGCAAGCAGCCCTTGGCTGGACATGCAGGCAGGAGGGCACAGACTTGCTGCTCCCAGCAGTAGTGAATGCCTGGTTGGGCAGCACTGCCACCTCCAGTCTCACTGCCTTGGTCCTGCTGCGCTCCTGCAGTGACTTGCCCAGCACCCCACCTTTGAAGAGCCACCTCCCCAAGGGCAGGTCAATGGTTTCCATTCCCTCAGCTGTCTCTGGGTGTCTTCACAGCCTCCTCAATGTGTGGTCTCAGCGCAGAGAGAGAGATCAGCAGTGCTTCCTGCAGCAGAGCCAGGCCAGTCAGAGCATACCTGGGCCATGTGTGTCTCTGCCACAGGCAGACACCCAGCACTGCCCTGTGCACAGCCAGTACCATCAGCCCTACCTCTGTCCGGATGGTTCTGCTGCCTTGGCTGGGACACGTGTTCAGGTAGAAGTCAAACAAGACACTTGGGTCAGTGACATCCAACTTTGGGTCCACATCAACCCCAGCTTCCAAGCCCTCAAGGCCTCCAAACACAACAAGGGCATGCCTAGGGAGAGCACAAGGACAGGGTGAGAGGGCAGACTGTCTAGGTCTGTGTCCAAGCTCCTGTGTGCTGCTGAAGCAGGAAGCTGTTGCTGATGGTGCCCACTGCAGCTGCCTCCCCACCAAAGCCCCACAGCATCTGGCCAACGTGACAGTCCCTGCTACCAACTCCAGAGAAACAGGAAAATAATCGACCTTGTTCTGGGGTATTTCCCCTGCTCTGCTGCCTGCACCACCCTCACTGGGAGCTCTGAGTAGGGCCAAGCAGGCAGGACACAAACCTGAAGGAGGGCAGAGTGACCTGGTCCACGGAGCTGCCCCGCTCTGAAGTCCCAATAGAGAGATCGTAGCCTTCCTTGAATGGGCACTCAGAAAAGACAGCACCTGGAAAACAGAGTTTGCTCTGTGCCTTCTGGACAGGCTGAAACACTCCATGGTTGAGTGCTGGCAGGAGAAGGACTTGTTTTCAGTGCCAAAAGTGCATCTGGAGACAAAATGCCTCCTCTTTCCTACATAATTCCCTTGCTGCAAGAGTCTCCCACATCCTTTTCCTTAAAGCTCAAGACAGGTGACAGGGACTGCCCCCTAACAGCTCACGGTCTCCCTACAAGGTCAAATCAACCAGAAGATAGGAAAAGAATTTTCCAGGTCTCTTGAACTCAAATTCCACTTCTGGCTCTGATGTGAATGAGTGGGATGCAGTTACCATGGAAACAGAGAAGGGCACCATCTCCTGCTCTTGCTCCACTTGGAGCAATGGTGAGTGAAGATTACAGGGCAGAGTCCTGGAGGGTGGCTGGGGTGGTTCATGCCTTGTTTCAGCCCTAAAATTTGACTGCCACATGGCTGCTGGCTGCACGTGTAAGCTGCCCTTCAGACAAGGAGATTTCCAGGACAGAGATGCATGAGTCAGTAGCCTGAGACTGGTGAGGAAGCCCAGACAGAGAATCTCTGTGGATACTCACTCAAGCAGGAGGCCAGGCGGACGCTGTAACCCCAGTACAAGCCTGAGACTGTCCGGGGATGGTGCGAGGACACCACGGTGCCTTTCCGCACTTTGGCTTCTGAAAGAAATCAAAGAGGTTTAGTTTAACAGCCCCTGTGATCTGGTGAGATTGACTAGCCAGTGCCAGCAGTTTCTCCTGGAACAGGGCACTGACTGGCTGTGCAACATCACCCAATCTTTTTCCAGAATGTGGAAAAGTATTCTGGAAATTTGGTGAGTTCTGGAAAGCTTGAGTGTGTTTGGGCTGTTTATTGCTGGTCAAAGAGATGTCAATTCTTTCCCGTTATTGAGGGAGGCATGCTAACAGTGTTACTAAATTCGTGTATGGAGTGAAGGGAACATGCAGAACTGTTCAAACCTGTCATATGGAAGGACCAGCTCCTGCAGGACTGAAGTTTGCAGATGCTACTGGAGCCATGGATTACCTGGATTCTGAGGCTCCTTCAGGTGCACGGTGACTCGCAGACCAGGGTTCAGTTGTTTGTCAATCTGCACCTCCTGCAGTGACAGTCACCATCAGCACCAGACACTCTAAAAGGACTGGGAAAGGTGGGGAAAGAAGGGAATCCTTTGAGGAAGTGGGGGTCTGTTCCGGCCTGGAGCTGGAATGAGGAGCTCTGTGTGTCTTAAGGGCTTGAAAGTTTGAAGTCTGAAGCTTATTTTGCTACTCAAAGGTTCAGCAGTAAAGCAATGACCTGCTGGAATGCTCGGGGCCTGCTGGGGCTTGGGAAGCCACAAATGTTGCCAAGGCAGAAAGAACAAGACAACAACAGCCTTAAACCCCCTGCCAGCCCACTGCAGCCTTCATAAACCCAGCAACACCCACCCTACCCGCTTCAAATCTGCCAGGGAGACAAGGAAAGTTGTTTTGGCGTCTGTGGGTAACAGACACACCTTCCTCATCCCACAGTTAACAAAAGAGCCTCTGCCTGGCTTTGTTGGCCGGTCCAGCACGACGCCCTCCCGGTACTCCGAGTCCTCGTCCACGCGCATGTGGTGGGGGCTGTCCAGGGGGTTGAGCAGCCCTAGAACAGCACAGACCAAAGAGATGCTGGAGGGAAAACACAGCTGTAGGTGCAGGTGTTCCCCTGCTCTTGCCTCCTCAGGTCCAGCACCGAACTGGGGAAAAGTCCTGGCCGTCCCACACATGAGACAGATCTCAGAAAGGAGAGACAATTCCATCTTACCTGCAAACTGCAGATCTGCATGTTTCGGAAAAAAGGATTTCCTCAAGTACCTGTCACCAGAGAAAGGTGAAAGATTAAAAGGTATTTTTATGGAATTTGGATCTCAATTCTAGCCCTGTTCTGACTTGAAGGAGCTGAGTATAGAGAAAAGCAAACTTACTGAGGGCACTCCAAATACTGCAGGATCCGAGCCAGCTGCACACAAGCCTTGCCTTTCCTCCCAATTCCTTCAAAATCCCCCTCCACGCTCCTGAAAGTGAAAGCAAGCAGCTTGTTAACTCTGCATGAGATTGGTCAGGTCTCCAGAAACCCAAGCTTTGCTTCTTAATCTGACAATAGCAGCACATCCCTCCCCTCTAACCCTTGTAAAAGGGCTGCTTCAGAGGCAGTTTGTTAACAACTCATCCCCGGAACTCTCTCCATAAGCCAAGTATCTTTTTCAGTTTTGTTTTTTGATCTTTGTGTATTAATGTGACATGGTATTTGGATGCTACTGAGCTTGATGCTCCAGGATTGCATGTCTTGGCCAGTTAACTCAGATACAGGTCCAAGTGAAAAACTGAAGGACAGAAAAGCATCTTCTGTAAGGATACAGGGCATGTCCTGTCTCTCCACAGCAAGGTTTAAGGGTACAGGAGACTCAGCCTCCTGTTGCTTTGTCAACCCCATGTTGTGATAAACGATCTAAGTCAACATCTTTTTCCCTGGGATATAGTGGTCCCCATAATCTTGGCACCGGGGAGAGGTACATGCAGGTCCTTCCTGGACTTGGCTTAATAAAAGAGTGAAGGAACAGAAAGCTGAGAGGAAATACTGTGCAGAACAAGATGGCTCTTCCTTCAGAATGAGATAAACTGCCTAGGTTGTAAGGGAACTTAAAAGATCGTGCCATGAGCAGGGACACCTTCCACTATCCCAATCCAAGCCCTGTCCAACCTGGCCTTGGACACTTCCAGGGACAGTGCAGCCACAGCTTCTCTGCAAAAGCCAAGCCAGGGCCTCATCACCCTCACAGGGAAGAAATCCCTTCCTAAAATCTAATCTAAGCACGCTCTCCTTCAGCCTTCGCCTTACTTCACATCCTCTCCGTGCTCGTCGAACACCACGATCTCGTCCACGCAGAAGATGGCGCATGCGCGGCCGATCTGTCCCGCCAGGTACGTGCGCAGCTCCAGCGACTGCGCGTTGTTGAGGATGGAGCCGGGCAGGGCCACGCTCAGCGTGTGCTGACGGCCTAAGGACAGGCAGAGAGCCGCTGGGCACTTGTGCTGCGGGAAAAGCAGCTGCTGTTCCTTAGGTTTAATCACACGTTTTCTCTTAAAGATTTCTAGTGCAGTGGTTTGCTGCACAGTGTTCGTGCCTGTTTGGGCATGTGAAATGATCTACATCGGATCTATGAAGTAATACCTTTCCTATCGATAGTAACACTGGCTGCCTTTTAAAAGCCACTTTCTAGCACTTTCCACCCAGGTCTCCCCACCGGATCACAGCGGCATCACCTCTGTCCTCCTTCTGTTCCTCCTGCGTCTGGGCTTGTTGTTCTGCCAGCTCTCGCATCCGCTGTTTATCCAGTTTCTTCAGCAGCTTAATTTCCTTCCATTTCTTCTTCTCAGCTTTCCCTGGGAGGGGGAACATCGCCTGGCGCTAAACACCGCGCCGTGACCGCTCCGAGCGGCCCCAGCCCCATGTGTGCCCGGCCTTTCTTACTCTCCTGCTTCCAGCGCCGCCAGTCCACCTTCCTGTCCTCAACCTACGGGGGACAGCACGCGTTACCGCGGGGCTCCCGTCACAGCCGGGGCACACCCCGGGCTCCCCTCAGGGTCGCGGGCTGCACCCGGGACCCCCCCGCGCACCTCCAAACCCTTGGGCCGCTTCCCCACGCCACTCTCCGTGCCCGCCATCTTCCCCGCGCTGCCGGCCCCGCCCCTTCGCTGCTGATTGGTCGGAGTCCTCAGGCCACGCCCAGGGGAGGAACCAGAGGTCACGTGACCGGCGTTTAAGCGGCCCGCGCGGCAGCAGAGCTAAGCAGGGTCGGTCGCGTTCCGCGAGAGGATGGGTGACCTGAGGGGCCAGCGCGGCGCTGGGTGCAGCCCAGGAAAATCACAGTTCCCATGTGGGGGTGTAAAACCTCGCTACTCGCGTCTGTGTGTCTTTGCACAAGCCCTGCGTGCGTTCTGGACGATACGTAGATGCACCCTGCCCTTTGCAGGTTGTGTCATAGCCTAGATAAGAGCCCACGCATGTGGGGGTGTTGCAATTAGTCTTCATGTTAACAATCTAATTGCACGGTTCTTTGTTTCAGCGATTGTGACTCTCTCCATGTTTGGCACATATATGGGTGCAAAAGGGCTTTCAGCAGCACCCTCAGCCAGCCAGGCTGGGGCAGCAGATGAGATGTGACACCAGGAAAGGCAGGTAGATAGGCGGCTGTTTGCCTCCTTCCCTCCCTCCCTCCCTCCTGCTGGCCCATGCAGCTCTGCCTCCAAGGGGATTGCTATCACCAGCTGCAGCCCGACACAGAGCTCTCCCCACCAGCCTGAGTGGGACGAGTAGCCACCATCACAGGACCCAGTACAGATGAGGCAGCTCTCAAGGAGAGCTCCATCAGTCCTGCAGTCATTACAGAGACATTTACTCTTCCATGATTGCAGTAATTCCACTTTAATAATTTAACTGCTACAAACACTCACTGCACAGTCTGTTGCACATAACTCCTGCATGGTTGATGTTTTACACTCTTCTCCAGGCTAAAATCGACACTGATGCAAAAATTACCTGTCCAGAATTGCTCATGTTAGCTCATTGGGTGGGAGGTTGTGGTAGCCACCTGCAGTAGAAGCAGCCAAGGCCATGGTACCCAACCTCCCCTGCCACTGTGTGCACTTGTCCAAGGCCAGAAGGTTCCACTCTGCAGCCTGGATGATGCTACCAAGCCCTGAGAATGTGCTGGGAGTAATTAGGAAGGTTCCACAATAGCCAGGCTACTGGTGAAAGCCTGTTTCCTGAGGGGAAACCAATTCTGTGGTCATCTTCCCCAGAGATGCACAGAAAAAAAATAGTGGGAAAATAGTTTATGATGGGAAATGTCTTTTCATTTGGTTTATAATCATCAGGATCATAGGAATCACTCTACTGATAGCTGGTGATACTGTTTAGTCCTGTGAGAATGTGAGGGCTGGTGGAAATGCTGCCCTGAGTGGGGCTGTGGAACAAGACAAGCCACACTAACCAGCACAGCTTTGAAGGCAGGTCCTGAAACACCTTTTCAGAATCTGGTGGTGAGACAGACCCCAGGAGCCATCCTCACCTTGTGTGTTGCTGGATGCATCCCAGAACTGATTAGCAAAGTTTTACATGTAAGAAATGTCAAATACTGTCAGGGCACACAAAGTCTCACTTATTGAAATAATTTCACAGTGACTGAAAATGTTCCCCAGGCCCTGGGCCTGGAAAAAAATTAAAAATTTGTCTGAAATTTGACAGAATATGTTGTTGAAAGCACTGAAGTAAGAACATATCCAGGTTCATAGACAAGTGAAGAAGAAGAGCAGCTTGGACAGATGAGGACCAAGAACAGCCTGGTTCTTTCCCAGTGTATTCAGGAGCTGGTTTTCTCCTGTTTCCATTTTTGCAGTATTTCATTTGCTGCCTTCAGTGTAGCTTCCTCCTAAAAAATACCACAGGTTTGGTCGGTGGCTCCCAGCCAAATCCTATTCCCCCTCACTGCAGCCATTCCTTTTACAAAAATCCTTTTCTCATTCTGGAGCATTGCAGGTTGTATGAGACAAGCACAGCCATCTGTGGGACAGGCACAGCCACTGGGCAGCTGAAGGGGCACCTAGAGAGTCCCTTCCTTGGCCAAGAAATGTAGGATGCTGATGGGACAAAGTTTAGGATGGCCCTGGCACATCTGCTGCCCCCAGCTCAGCTCATGTGTCTGCAGGAGTGGTTGCTCCAGCTGGGATGCCATGGTGGGGCTCCAATGCCCAAGGCATCCTGCATTTCTTCTTAGCATTTCTCTCATTAAACCAGCCCTGATTATTAGTCCCAACCTTGCTTTCCTTAGTGCTGTCACATATCTCACCTTTGCAAAGCAGAACCGGATGAAATTGGTGTAGTTGTTCTTGTGGGCCTCGCTGTAGAAAGCGGAGAGCGGGATGGCAGCAAGCCCCTGGGAAGGGGAAGCAGGTGGAGCTGAGGTTCCTGCTCTGGGGCTGGCCTGCAGCCTGCTGTGCCCCAGTGTGGGTGAACTCCAGGCCCCCAGCCATGAGCTTGGCAGGGCACAGCGGGCACAAACCCACCCAGGGCAAAGACAGCAGAAAGGGCCAGACCCATTTACCTTGCTCTTGATCATCCACTTCGCAAATCTGTAGTCGTAGGGCTCATCTGAGTTGGGGACATCAGGGACATCAGATTCTGCAGGAGAAGCACAGCAGGACAGAGGCTGGGGCAGCTGCCAGGTGCCTCAGCTGAGCCCCAAGCCCACATCCTTGCAGCTTGGATGGGGAACATGCAGTCCACCCCTGCTTTGATGATGGTTCCTGTCCCTGCCAGTACCACCCCCCACACCCAGCCCACCTGGGCAGGACTGCAGGTGACTCACTGAACTGGGAGATGTCTGCCACCAGGAAGTAGGTGCCCTCGGGGATGATGGGTTTCATCCCCACACCATCCAGGCTCTGAACCAGCCAGTCTCTCTTTTGCTGCAGCTCCTTGGGCAGCTGGACAAAGTAGCTCTCTGGTTTTCCATAGAGCCTGAGCTCCCTCTGGAAACCCTGAGCCACGGCCTCCTGGAAGGAGAGAGGAGCCAGTGCCCAGTGGGAAGATGGTCAAGGCCTTCTTGGGAACTGAAGTTCCTGCAATTCACAGGTGATGAGGGAGCTCTCTGCCTCCACCCATTCTGAACTGCCCCTTAGATTTGTCAATGCAAGATAAGGAATATACCCCAGGCAGGCTGGACTCTCCCCTTTCTCCCAGACATGGGGCAACTGTAGGGAGAAAGGAAGGAGTCTCTCCAGGGCACCACAAATCACTTCTGTGTGATCACTTTCAGGTCAGCTGTGGGCAAAAGGACCTGCTCTGAGGGCTTGGGAATTGCAGGGCGAGGTGCAGGGAGCTGCCTTACCTGGGCAATTGTGGCACAGTGGTACACTGAGTTCTGGTGCACAGTACGAAGGTGCTGCAGCAGCCTGTCAGGTCCCACAACCCAGCCCACCTGTGGCCAGGAGAGGAGGAGGAAGATGCTGAGTTTCTGGGTACCTGCTCAGACTCCCCTTTCTGTGCCTGTGCTGGTTTCATTGTATTTTCAACACAGAACTTTCATGAAGCACCTCTGGTACTTTCAGACCCTGAGGCTCAAAGCTGAGTGTGGCCCCAGTGCTGTGCCATGGCAAAGGGACAGGGATAGGGACACAACAAGGGGCCACGTGGGATATTCACCTTCCATCCAGTGACACTGAAGGTCTTCCCAGCACTCCCAACAGTCACCGTGCGGTCCCACATCCCTTGCAAGCTGGCTGGCAATGAAAGGAGAGAAGCCCCAATGGCAGAGCTCAGCATGCTCCTTTCTGGGCTGCATTAATGGCACGTAGGAGCTCTCTGTCCACCATAACCCACGGTGATCTTTTGTGTTCACAGCACATCTTTCACCTGGATGAGCCTCAAAGCATCCCAAGCAGGCAGCCAGGTTTCTCAAGAGCATCTCTTTTTAATTAAGCATTTTCACAGTCATGTACCCAGCCCCAGGGACTCTTGGAGATGCCAAGCACCATCACCCTGCATCAGGGTGATGGCATGTTACTGCCAACTGGAAGAACAGGCTCAAATCATGTTGAAATTGATTTCCTGAAACTAGAGACACTCAGAAAACTGTGGCTTTACAAAGCATGGGGGAAAAAAACTGGAGTTTCATTGGAGACATTTTGTTCTAGATCTCCCCTCTGACTGGCTCTGAAGTCAGAGCTTCTGTTTAGGAGCTGGTTTGGAGGCTGGGGTCGAAGTGCAGCAAAATACCTCCAGTGGGAGATTCATGCCTAGTACAGCTGTGAATGCAGTCAGCTCCTGAGATTTCCAGGGGCCACCAGTGCAATCCCCATTTCCAGTCCAGCCCAGCCCAGCCCAGCCCTGCCCAGTCCAGCCCTGCCCAGCCCAGCCCAGCCCAGCCCAGCCCAGCCCAGCCCTGCCCAGCCCAGCCCAGCCCAGCCCAGCCCAGCCCAGCCCAGCCCAGCCCAGCCCTGCCCAGTCCAGCCCAGCCCAGCCCAGCCCAGCCCTGCCCAGCCCAGCCCAGCCCAGCCCAGCCCAGCCCCATACCGATGCGGATGTGCTGCTTCCCGTCGTAGACCAGCCACTCGTACACCTCGTCGCTGATGCACAGCACATCGTGCTTCACACACAGCTCTGCAATCAGCCCCAGCTCCCCACGGCTGAACACCTGCAGCAGGCACAGAGTGTGGCAGAGCTACAGCAGGAGCATTTCTGAGCCCCTGCCCGTCCCTGCTTGTCCTTGAAGGTTGTGTGTATCCTCCTGGCACCATCTTGCATGCCAGGGTGGGTAGGAGCTGGCTGCAGTGGTCTGACAAGGCAAAAGCACTGCTGGCACAAGAAAGACAAGGCTAAAAAAGCACCAGGAGATTGAGCACAGCATGTGAAGCCCCCACAACACCCACTTCCCTTGTGTGCAAGGCAGGTTGAGTCACTGCTGCACTGCAAATGTGGCTGCAGCACCCCAGCAGCTTCCAGAGCCCAGCATGGCCAGCAGCATTACCTTGCCCAGAGGGTTGTTGGGCGAGTTCAGGACGATGGCTTTTGTCCGTTCGCTGAATTTAGAAGCCAGTTCAGCTGGGTCCAGCTGCCAGTCTGCACTAGACATCAATTTTCCATCTTTTGGAGGATTCTAGAGAGAACACGGGAATCCTGGTTTGCTTTGCACTTTGTTTACCACTCACCTCTTTGCTGACTGCTGTGACTCTTCCCTTCTCCAGCCACTCACCGGTCTCAGAGGGACAAACACAGGTGTCCCACCAGCCATTCGCACCATCGGCTCATAGCAGTCGAAGAAGGGTTCAATGATTATCACCTTGAAGAAAGGAACATGTCAGCATGCTCCTGGTCCTGCTCAGACCTTCCCTGAGGAGTGCAGAGTGCAATGGGAGGGACAGGACATTTTAACCCCTTAATTACTGTAATGGAGAACCTGCATTGCCTGTGGGGAGTGTCAGGAAGGACACCACCACTCAGGACAAAAAGGGTTATTTTGTTTTATCCAGAAATGAGGCGGTACCCTGTAGCAAAAAAATTCTTCCTTTGGAAACTCAAGTACTGCAGAATGGGCATAAAACTAATTTTGCTTTGGAAAAGGGCAATGAAAACCAGCCTGCAGGTCGCCTGGGGGAAGGCTGCCAGTGCAACAAGCCCTAATCTTGGGTTACCTCATCACCTTCATCCACTAAAGCCTGGAAGCAGCAGAACAGGGCCTGGTATGCCCCCACAGTCACCATCACATTTGTCATAGGATCCAAGTCTCGTCCAAGCAGCTTCTTGAAAAACTGGGCTAGGACTGTCACCAGAGGTGGGTGGCCCTGTGGGGTGAGAGGAGGGTGGGAACTGGGTTGCAGAAGACTCCTAAACCAAGAATGAACCTTTGGAAGGGGAGCCCTTCTTCCAGCCCAGCTGCTTCAAACATCCCAGTAAAGCAGGGAGTTACTGGGAACAGTGGGCATGAGAGTTTTGCCTCATGTTTTTTCCTGTTTATTGCTGCCTGATGAGCTCTGAAGCAGCCAAGGCTGATGGGAAGTGAGGGAGTAGTGCTGGGGAGGGAGATCTGTCCACGCACGAAGGCACGGGTGTACTGGTGCAGCATGTGGTTCTGCCCGCCGAGGGCTCTCGTGAACGCCTCTGTCAGGAAGTCTGGTGGAGGGAAGTCGGGGAAGCCCTGGCCCAGGTTCACCTTGGAGTAGGTAGCAGCCAGTTTTACAAACTCCACCCTGGAGAGAAGGGAAACAAAAGCAGTTTCAGAGGGTCTGAGCAGTGTGCTGGCACCGGGTCTGCTCGCAGCATCCCTTTGGAAGGGGTGGGGTTGGAGTCCCTCCTGCAGAGCCACCCTGCTGCTCACAGGCAGGCAGGACCAAGCACAGGTCATTTCAGACCTGTTGCAATTAAACCAAGGATGATGAACTCTTGCACTGGATTTCTCTCAGGAAACAGCTCCTGTGGTCAAATGTGTGGACACAGCTGAAAGCCTGTGGTGTTTCTGATCACACTGGACCGAGTAGGAGGGGACTTGGAGGTTTTCAAGCTCACACCAGCTCTGCAAAATTTAGCAGCTCACTTCCACCTTCACTCACTGTGAAGGCTTCTGCAGAGGGCAAGGTGGGCTGTACTCACTGCTCATCTCAAACCAAACTAGAGCCAGCTCACTGGCAGTTTGTGGCTTGAACTCAGGCATAGCAGGGCCTTGGGGAAACACCATTTAAATCTCCTCTTCCAGCATGCAACTTTCCCAATGCCACATTGTGCCTGGCAGGATGGGAGTGGCATTTGCAGCAGCCCTTCACCTGCCTCTCTGCTTGCAGTACCCCAAGGCAAGCTTGGAGCAGGTGCCAGGCTGCAGCCAGTGTGCAGCAAATATTTGGCTCAGATTTGGGTGCCACTGGGATCATTTGGGTGGATGGGTCAGAGGGAGGGTGATGCTTCTGCCTGCCCAGTGGTGCAAAACACCTGATACATCATGAAGTGAGAGCTGCAGGTACAGAACTGACCCACAGTAAAGTCTTCTGGGAAAACCTTACTCTGATGTACTTCCTGAGCACATGCAAAGCAGTTGAGCAGAAACTTCTGCTCTGTGCTGTGTGGCTACTGTGGTTTCAGTCTGGTTTTAGGACACCTGAAACCACATCTACCACCAGGGTAAACCAGATAATTCTTTTAACTCACCAGATATTTTTATCTATTCCCTCTAGCCTCCGAGCTTGCACTGGCCTTGACATTTTTGCCTGCAGAGAGTGAGAAAGAAAGTGAGTTTGAAGCTTTTAAATGAGGCCACAAAGGGGCTGTGGCATCCCTAGGGAAGTTTTTCCCAACAGAAGGTGTGCCCTTTAGTATTGCTTCATGGGCTGTTCCTGACTGACTTTAGAGCAGTAATACTGTTGCAGTGGTTTCTGTTTTCACTTACAAGTTTCAACAAGAATTGGGAAAACAAATGAACAAGAGAAGCTTTTGTACACTCCCTGGGGAGACAGCAATGTCTTAAACCTCATTACCTGTTGGGATTAGTCATGGGCTCAAGCTCAAGCCAAGGACCCCAGACCTCAGGCTTTTACCTTCCATAACCTCTCCATCTTCAAGGGAAGGACCTCCTTACTCTACAAGCCATGAAATACCCCTTTTTCCTAGAAGAACAAACTTCTTTATTCCACGCTGCTCTATGAAGGAGCAGAAGTAGATACCCTTCTGTCCTGATGAAGTGCTTGGTGGGGGGGCTTGCTCTAGATCCTGTAAAATGTGCGGTTTTCTATTTAAAGTCCATGTCAAACCCAAGCAGTAACTAGGTACAGGTGAGAGCAGAGCACAGAGGTCAGTGTGATGTACAGAGACACTGAGGTACCATGCCGTGACTGGTTTGTAATTTCCATGTACATCATGGCTCAGGGGAGTGGAAAGAAAGACAGGAGGAAACACTGAAAGCAAAACCCTCCTTCCAGTTGAATAAGCACAGTGGGAGAAAGTTAGATGTGCTTTATGGGGAATTCAAAACGAGGATGATGAAAAGAGGCAGAGACAGAATTTAGTAACTCAGCAGAGCAGGGAAAAGGTACCCAGACAGGGAAGGGGCTGCAAACTGGAGACAAATGATGCTCTGTGTACCAGAAAGAGCCAGCATGGGGGCACGAGGAGGGCAGCCCTGAAGCAATGAGTCAAGAAAACCATTGTTACCACAGTAAATAAAATACATTTGAACTGGAACAAGGAAGGCATGTGAAAGCAGCTGACGTGAGATGCAGAGCTGGGACGTGCAGGGGTCTGTGCTCTGCTGTTCCCACATCACTGCACCAGAATTTGGGTAGTTCCCCAAGGATATTTTTTGCTGAGGTCCTTAGATTTATATATAGCTTCAGCCCTTACCAGAGATCTTTGCAAACACCCTGCAGAGGAGCCCTGTGTTTCAGAGGGCACCAGGTGGACTCTGCTCCACCCTGGTGCCAGGCAGCCAGCCACTGACAAGCAGAAGTCACTGGCTTCAGGGCAGCCTCTCTCCTCTCTTCTCTCCCCTCTCCTCCTCTTTCTTTCTGCACAAGCTCATGGCTGTTACAGTCACAAGACCTGGTACCTGAGCTGATTTGGGTGGGAGCAAAAGGATTTATGGCTTGGGAAGTAAAAGATATCTGGAGGTAAAATATTAACAACTCCAGTGCAGTTCTTGCAAGGTGGGGCTGCTGCAGGTCAGAGAATTTAACAGATGACCAAGTGTGATGGGGATCAGGGGGAAGAAGGCGCCTTAAGCCTTGAAATTCCCAGTTCTGATGAAAGGCTTTGTCTGCTTCAGGACCAGATATAACAAATACTTTTTTTTTTTTTCCCCCTGATGTCCTCTCCATCCCATCCTATCCTCAGCCTGTGTGTGATGCTGCCAGAGAGCAACACAGGCTCAGGACCATGCAGCCCTCAAATCTGTTTCAGCCTGTTCTGGTCCCCAGACAGAAGGTGGAGTTTGCCTGGCAGCCACACAGGAGAGTTGAGTACCAGTGCAGAAGACTTGGTCTTTCACCACTGACTCTGCTGTGTGTGACTCCCTTGCTCTACATGTTGGGATCTCTGAGTGGAATGCTGATATTTTCCAAGTACTTTGCAAGCCAAGAGGCTCTAGTGGAGACCATCAGATGAAGCAACCTCACAGAAAAGGAGCCTTCACCTCTATGAAGGATATCCCCTTACTTATGAGGATCCTTTAAACACACTCCCTGGAAATAAGCAGGCACAGAGGAAGTTGCACCAAAGTGGCTTTTCCTGACATGGTTGGTCTGCCCTTACTGCCAAGGTGAGCAGCCCTGTGCAGGCTGCCAGCCAGGAACAGTCCCACTGGGCATTCCATACCTCTCTGGAGCAGGAGCTATGTCCAGCACTGCTGTTCCTCTCCAGCAAGAAGTGACGCAGGGACAGTCCCACTCTCCTGAGCATGCCACGGCTCCTGCTGCCTCACTCCTACAGGCACAGACCTGCAATTCCCCAGAGACAAAGGAGAGGGCTGAGACAATTTCATCACAGGGTTAAAGCAAACAGGTACCTGGGATGGGGCAGGCCCAGACCCAAAGCGGAGGTTGTTCTGCCACAGAGAGGAAAAGGCAAAACGAGCTGCTTTGTGTGTCGTCACTGCAATGTCCAACAGTGCTGGGGCTGTACTTTGTGCCCATGACACACAGAATCAGGATCACAAGGGCAACCATAACTTCTGCCTTCTCTCTCCCAATCCAGGCTTCCTCCACTTCCCTCTGCACTGATGGGAGTGGTATGGACACCAGCGAGAGGACATCCTCTGGGAATCTGGTACTCAGCATCAGCTCCCCATCCAGTGTCACTGGGCCCAGGTAACTCTTACCTCTGCCCTTCCTCACTAACAGCACTTTCCTGGCCCATACAGAGAATCTCTGGCCTCTCAGCTGTTGCAGCTCTGGTTTAGTCACAAGTTTTATTCCAATTAACAGGATGTCACCTTCTATTGCTAAAATTATTTTGGAGATTATCTTTCCTTCAAGGCCCCAAACAAATTAATTTCTGTGTCTAAAATGCAGCCTGATCCTTCACCTCAGGTTCCTTCAACTATTCTAGAGCATTACTTAAACATGCATTTTTTAAACTAAAATAAATGAATGTTTTATTAAGTACTTGAGATAAAAGCAATGAGGCTGGAGGATGCATGCACCTTGATTATGACCACGCATGAATAATCTGCCAAAATATTAATTAAAAGAGGTTTGAAGCTGACCAGCCCACAGGTAGCGCTCAGTACTCCTAAGGGCACTTTCCATCCCTACATGCAGGATTCAAGTCCCCAGTATCTGCATTTTTTCTAAAAAAAGTGCAAAGCAGCTGCCAGCCAAGACCAGTGGGTTTCACATCTATTTTCTAAGTGGGAAAAAATAGCACAATTTATGGAAAAATGGGATCATCATATTTCTCATGACTATGAAATCTCCACCTTGGAGTCCTGGAATAAGGGGACCTTCCTTGCAGGGGACAGAACCAAAGCGTGGCAGTAAAAAAGGCTTTATCAGATTGCAGCAAAGAGCTGTGTAAGAGCTGTGCAGAGGGCTGGGGGCAGCAGCGGGGGGCAGCCGACCGGGACACCGCGCACTCTGGAAGGGTGCACTGGACTGAGCAGCGGATTTTGGAGGTGACAGCCAGAAGGTCACCTCGGGGACCGGTCACTCACCACCTCCAGCCCGCGGCTCGCAGCCGTCTCCTCCATCCCGGTGCTCCTCAAGCCGCCCCCGGGCAGCTCGGGGGTGCACCCGGGAGGCTTTGGGGACACGGCTGTCCCTGGATGTGCCTCAGGAGGAGCGCAGGACCAGGGCGGGCGTAGGGCGAGAGCAGCAGGAGCTGACGCTGGGGACAAAGCAGCTGCCAGAGCGACAGCGGGGACAAAACCGACTTACATCGAGCTGGTCGCGCTGCTTTAGGCTGCAAAGCCGGGCACAGCCGCCCGGGCTGCCCTGGCACACATGCCGCCTTCTCCTCCGCCCGAAAGGCTTGGGCTGCGGCCGGCACTTCCTGGGAGGAGCCGCGGGGCCGCAGGAAGGCAGCGCTGCAGCTGCAGCCTGAACAGCGTACCGGGAGCAGGCTCCGTGGGCTCACACGGGTTTGGCTGCCTGGGGAAATAACCCAGCTTGTAGTTCAGGTGGAAGCTCATGCTGGCCTAACCATAGCGGCATATTTTTTGTGGTTTGGCTGTAAATACTTTAGCATGGCAATGGCAGGGAATTTCCCTTTGAATGAAGCCTTCTGTCGTTTTGAAAAATGAATTTTTAAGTCAAAATCCTCTCCAAAATTTCATCCTGCGGTCTTAATATTATTAGAGAAGGGAAGGGATAAGCGTAAGGTCTTCCTGCCACGACACAACCTAGAGCAGATCCTGCAGCATTGCCCGACCCCTGGGCTGTGGGTGGCCGGGCAGGGATAGCATCGCTTTCAGTGCGGGGATGCGGGAGCTGAGCTCTCCATCGGTGTTTGAGAGTTTGCTGCCGTGAGGTGTTGAGAGAAAACTGCCCTTTCTCCCCTCTTACTTTTGTGACAAGGCTTGACCTGCACCGATGAGTCAGGTCGTGTAAGTCTCCTGAATAATTTGTGTCTCCCTTTCACAGCAGGAAAAAGTGAGCCATGGGGAGAGGGAGCAGCTGCATCCGCTGTGCCAAAGGTTACCAATCCCAACCCGACATCCCACAGGCATCCCTGAGGTGATTAAGCAGGAGAGAATGTCTGCAGGGAGAGGAAAACTGTTTTCTAAATTTCTGTTTAAGTCAAACACTGAAACAAACAGATGGAAGGAAAACTTGGTTCTGTAAGAATGTTCACATCACATCCGGAGCCATCAAATGGCTCAGCGGCATTTTCCGCTGTGCTTTCTCTGCTCTGTCCTCCACCAGCCTTTTGCCTTCCCTGATTGTTGTTTGCCCCTGAACTGAGCTTGTTTGATTAAATATATTAGCAAAAAGCCAGTTTGGGCTAATTTTTTATCAGGTCCATGAGCTGAACTGGCTCAGGGTGGATGTGAGGGCAAAAGGTCCTGCAAGGAAAAAGAGAGGTGGGCAGGGAGGAGCAGGGAGAAAAAGGGATGGACACAAGCCTCCACCTTCTCTGTCAGGATTTAGACATTATATTGGTCCAACAGTATCATGAAACTTTACCTTAATGCCCTCTTGAAATTCAGCAGAAATTTCTGGATGAAGTCAGATGATGTAAAGGACACATCTGACCTTGTAATTCTTACTGTAAAACTCAAGGAAAGTTAAGACTCTCTTTTTCTTCAGGTAATTTTAATTTAACAAATGTATCTGGACATGAACAATTCTTAATTAGCATTGAGTTAAAAAAAGAGAAACAAACAGCTATTGCACTGAGCTGATAAAGAGTCTACAGCGCTATGTCCTGGCACTGGGATCCCAACTCCTCTGGTATAGCTCCTGTGCCTGTGGCTACAGGAAGTTGCCAAGACTCATAACATTCCTAGAAAGTCACAGATACACTTATTGTTACACACATCACTGGTGTATACAAGTTAAAATTGGCTGCACTTAACCACTCAGAACTGCCTGATGAACACTAATAAAATGACAACAAATGCCTTTGAACCATCCTTTATGAATTTAAAAAGAAATTATGCTGCACAGTGTCCTCCATTGCGTCAGAAAAGTTAAAAATAACTACCAGTGAATCACTTTTCTCAAGCACCACAAAATTCACAGCAGTCAGCTGCTCTCAGGCTGGAGCTGAGGAGGCTTCTTTAAGGCTGGCGCCATTTTGAGCGCTGCCCGGTACCAAGATGGCGCCGCCGCCCTCACTCCCCCCCTCCCACCAGCCCCCCACGGAGCGCGCCCTGCACAAAGATGGCGCTGGACCCGTGTCGCCGTGCCCATCCCCAAGATGGCGGTGACGGGCGATGGTGAGGCAGTGCCGGCCGGGTGAGGTCAGATCCGGGGTGGGGCTGCTGCGGGCAGGGCGGACAAAAGGCGCCGGAGCGGCGTGAGGGAGGGTGGGCGCCGTAGGCAGGTGGGTGTGGTGGGTTCCCCTCACGTCCGCGGCGGGCAGGTGGGTGTGCAGCACTCCCCTCACGCCACGGGCGGGCTGTGGGGACGTGTCCCCCTGTGGGGTGGTGTCCCGGAGGGGATGGGGTGGGACGCCGGGTCGGGGGGGCTTGGCTGAGGGGGGCTCGGAAGCGGCGAGCAGGAAGGATTTGCTGAGTAATTCGGCAGCGACGCGGTTCCTCCGTGTCCCGCCGTCCCTGGTCTCACACCGCCCGGGGCATGGGGGTCCGCGCCCCGTCTGTGGGGCAAGGCAGGGCCGGGGTGTGCGCAGTGTTCCCCCAGCGAGGGGAGGACTCCGCTGTTTGTTACCTGTGGACGGAAGCGCGGTGGGATTTATTTATATCTCCCAGAGGACGTTTCTTTCTGTGTCCGGAAAGCCGTGGTGTAGTGGTGGGGGCTGCTGCCGAGGTGTGCTGGGTTGAAGGCTGGTGCCCATTGCCTGGAGCGGGGAGAAGGTCAGAGAGTCCTCTCCTTCTAGTGCTGCTGCCTTTGCGGCACTGTGGTACGGCTAAAATGCAATAGCTTTGGTTTCCAGGGTGTTGCTTCAAAATCTGTCATCCCGAATAGTAAGTTTGGGATCGAGAGGAATGAACCCTCGGACTTCTTCAGCGTTATGGGGTTGGACTTTCTCACACTGATGTTGCTTCTTTTTAATTTTTTCCTGTTGTTGAGAGTGCTCTCCGATGTTCTGCAGTCCTCTCCTACATGGCTGGGAGGCTGGATGCTTGGGAGCTCCCTCTAAGGATCTGCTCCCTTGCCTGTTTTCCCATGCCCCGTGCTGACATGCAGGAAGCAAGGAAAAAAAAAACAACAACAACCGAGCCCTGTTGTAATTTTTGTTGATGATGCTAAATTGCTTCCACTTCAAGAAGACCCGTGTTGTGAGGGAAGGGGGCAGTTGCTTGAATCTGGAGTAGTTAGGAGTGTGATCTATGCTTTGTGATACTCCTGATAGTAACATTCAAAATGAATCAGGCTTTTCAGAAAATAGGCAGTAAAGTCATCCCTTTCCTTATCTGACAGTGGTTTGTTGTTCTGTCTCTACTTGCATAGGCTTAGTTGTAATATTGGTATTCAGCATCTCTTTTGGCTGGGTCTGCAACGCCTGCTTTTTGGTAACTTCTGTTAGAATAACAGATCCTGGAAATTCCTTCCTGCGAAGAGTTCTGCTTGGCTCCTAGTGTTCTTGCTGTGTTTCTAGGTATCAGCATGTCTCTTTCTGGCTCCCAGTGACCCTCTGAATTGTTTGTTGCTTCTTAGATACTGTTTGCTGGACTTTTACATGTCCCTCTGTGAACTCAATCCCCTCTTTTTTTGCTGATAATCGGTTTTTCATTTCAGGGAAACTGTTCCCATGGCTTGTGGGGAGTGCAGCGCTTCAGCACTCGATCGGGATCCAGCACGTAGGAATATCAGCCACTTCCAGTACAGAGAACTGACGTGCAGATAGCAGAACCCTGCTGCAAGGTGAGGGCTCTGGGCCAGCTCCGAGTGGTCAAGCCAAAGAAAAAAAAACCAAAAAAACCACAGGGTCCTGCTTAAACATAGATGGAAAGCACAGTGCATGAGATAACTGATATGGAGGAAAGGTGGTTGGTCAGACCTCTTGGTCCCCACTGGTGGGGAGAGTGGTGGTATTTAATTGTGGTGGTGTTAATTAAATTCTGGGAGCCCTTAGCCAGCTTGGAGAGGACAAAGGAACTGAGCCTTGTCCAAAGTAGAATATAACTGTATATAGTCACCTATAAAACTAACTCTTAGCCATGTAAACCCTGACTTCTCACTGCATGTAACAGTAAATACAGAGGCTGCCCAGTAAATGTTTCGGTGACTGCTGCCTGAAGGGAATGCAGCTGAGAAATAGGAAGAGCTGTTAGGTTTGGTGAGTGCACTTCCATTTCCCATGGGGTGATGTTTGTCCTCCTCTATAGGCATTTCCAGACAGTTTTTCCCAGCACTCACAGCCATGTGTGTGGGTGTCAGTTAGGCAATGTCAGAAAACAAACTAGTTGTAGGAATCTTCCAGCTTCCTTGGTTGTGCACTGGCACAGTGATTCAAGGGATTTTAGAATTCTGTGCCCATCTTCCAGATGGGAAATTCTGTCCAGCTTGGCTGTGTTTGGAGCAGGGATGTGCAGCATGTTGATTCCAGAATAGAAGAAACCCCTAAGGCTTGTATGGTATTCTGGCAGTTCATTTACTTTACCTGGTTTTTTTTTTTGTTTTTTATTTCCCCTTGTCATGGTGTTTGAAAACTCCTTTAATTCTTGTAGGTCAAAGACAACATGCATAAATATTTCCTTAAAGCATGCCAGAAGCCATATGTTAAAAGCTAATATTGCCATGCTTGAGATGTGAGTGCCTGAAGCTGGTTACATTCTAGTAACTGCTGCAGGCAGTCAGAGAGATGGTCTGTGGTTTGGGGGTCCCTGATGGTATTAAAAAAAAATTAAATAAGCATTGGAGGTCATGTATCAAATTGTTACTGTGTGATTAGAGCAGGCATTTTAGAAGCCTTTGTGTTTTTTTCACATACTAAAGAAGGTTTTTGTTCATTAGAGTACTTTAGAAGGAAGCCTTTTTGTGTTTAAGCTTAACTAGTATCTCATAAAATAGAGGGGCACTATCTGGTGAGTGATGCTGGCAAAGGGTTTATTAGGATTTTCGTGCGGAGCTCATTAAAGTGAGGAGGAGTGTGCACAACTATTGTTTTGGTAATGGTTAAAATTCAGTCTTAAGCTACAGTGTAGTGAGTCTCCCCTTGTGCATTTTTATAAGTGTTTTCAAACCCAGCTTCAGTTTAGGATAGGCGCACTGATAACGAACAGGCATTCAGCAGTCCACATGTTTTGGAGAGTGTATCTTGAATGCTTCCAAGCAGCTTTTTTTCTTAAACAGATGAAGTGGTACATGTATCTTGTATTGCAACTAGAAATCCAGTTCCTATAGCTGGGTTATATCTGCCCTTCCTGTTGCTGTGAAACTGTTTTTGAAACTAAAAGCTATTCAGTCCTGACCCCCTTGTTGAAGTAACAGTGCTGCCCTCACCTTGCGTACCAAACATTGTTAACTTCTGCTATAAAATTACCTTGGCAATACACAAAGCTCCTCTGGTGACTGCTGCTCCTGGAGCTTCAGCCTACTTCTGTGCACAATAAAGATGTGTGCTGGACCAGTTAACAGGCTCTCCTTTAGAGCTGTGGTTTTATCAGGCCTTGATGATTCAGGGTGAGGTGGTCTGTCCCTTATTAATTAATACAGTCAGAAAATGTTCTGAGCTGGAAGTCACAGTTTTGGGGCTGGTGGTTCTGAGGGCAAGCCCTATAGGGAATATATAAAAAGATATTTGTTTCTCTTTGCTCAGACCGAGGCAAAATATTAGTGTGCTGATAGTTGATATCTTAATTGTTTTGTGTTGCTCTTGTCTGTGTTGTCTTTCATCCTGACTGGCTCATCTCTTGGAGCTTGAATATAGCTGTGGTAACGCCCATGGATTCGTGCATGTTGTGGCAGTCTGTCAACAATGAATTAAGTTATCCTCACTCCTGCTCACTTTGAATTTAGTGTTGATTTCTTATCTGTTGTTGGTTATGCCAAAGTTCTGCTCTGTCTACCCTTCTCACTGAGAATTGAGAATAGCTGGTTGCTCCAGCTCTTGGTGCTGGAGTTAAGTGCTGAAGAGCCCTCTCCTGCATCTGGTGAGGTGCTTGGAGCTGTTCTGGCATTCTTGAGTAGTTACTAACAGAATTAATTCATTCACTTGTATTAGGCAGCACAAGGGACTGCTTCATTGTGTCCTGTTGGAAGAAGTCCGTCATACTTTTCCAAGATGGCTTCAATGCTCTGTCCTTGAAGTATTTTTCTTGTGGCAAAGAGAAAATTAATTTTGGATAGGAAGCCTGTGGCCATGTACATTCATAATTTATAAGCTGACACAGGCATTTTAGTCTGGTTTACATTAATGATGCAAGTCATCTGATGGCACTTAAATTTACAACACCAGCACACAGTCCTTGCCTCAAGTGTCAGTGATACTGGTAACTGCAGACTATGCTCAGATGGGGCAAAACACTGTCAGGAGGCAGAAAATGTGTCAGGCCAAGCCAAGTCTAGCATGGATTGTTCTGGTGGTGCAGCTGTTCTTCCCTGTACTTGTCAGGACATGTGTGGTTGTGTGATGGTAAACAGGAGCTGTTGCACTAAAGTCTGACAGTCTTGGATCTGACAGAAAGAGTCAACAAATGGGTAGCTGTAAAGATGATAAAATACTACCCCCATTGTAGGTGGATTATTCTTTTTAATGAACTTCAGTAAAGACAATGTGATGCAGTGGAGCCACTTCATCTTGCTTTGTCTTGTGGCTTGGGTGGGGCTGAACGTTGTGAAAACCACCTTACCCTGCTCTCAGTGTTGGGTTCACTGCCTGTTTACTGAGAAAGGAGTGTAAGTTCTGGCAGCTGCTGTTCCACCACACTCCTTGTCTAAATGATTAAATGATCCTTTTAACTTGACATGGAATCATAGAGTGGTTTGGGTTAGAATGGACCTTAAAGATCATCTAGTGATCATCTTCACTTCTCTGCGTCAGAAGATGTTTTGTCCCACAGGAGGGGTTTATCTTTGTAAAGTGGATGGGGCCTGATACAGGGATAATGGTTATTTAGGGTTTTGGCATCTGTCTTCACTGCTGTTTTATTCTAAGCAGCAAAGGACAAAACAGCTTGAATTCTCCCATCTCACGTCTTGGGCTTTTCCAGTTGATCACATGGCTGTCCTTGAGCTTGGAAGGTTTTCTGAGGGGTGCCTGAAAGCAGCTCTGTTTTCAGCCTCCGTTTTTTTCCCCTCTTAATTCTGGACCTAATAAACATGGGGGAGGAGAAACATAAATTCCCAGTCCCATTTCTGCCCAGTAAGCTCTTGCATTTCCTGATTTTTGAACAAAGAGCTCTGTGTCATGCCTTTCTTTAGGATTTCAGGTGGCAGCTTGCTGAGGAGTGAAGCTCTGCTCTGTTGAAAACTTACTGTAACGTGTTGTAGCTCGTTAATAATCAGGGCAGTAGTATTGAAAGCATCAAGGCTTTTATTTCCTTTATCCACCTCTGATGCTGTCAGCACCTGAACAACTCCCTCTTTCACTGGGCTTCTGAGAGGTAAGAAATTCTGTCAGCAGAATTCAGTCACTTTACTTGTGCTTTACAGTCCACAATCTTAAAATGAAATCCACTGGTAGTTAAAAGTGTAGATGAAACTAAAGGGTTGCAAGATTCAACATAAAATTCATCCATGTCTACTTACCCCGGACTGTTTTGTGATACTGATTCACTTGAAAGCTACATGCGACTAAAGGTGAGAATTTTCTTCAAATCAAGGAGGTTTGTGCATTCTTGTGTGTGTCCTGAGGTTGTGCATGTAAGTGCTTTTTGGCCACTAGCTTTGTAAGAAACAGAATGGCCAACAGAAAAGAGGAGACTGGATAAAGTATTCAGCAATGATGAGTCAAGCTGACAAACTGGCCAGTGAAACAGAGCAGTGATGTTGTTTCTGTTCACTCTGTCCTGAGCTGGATGTGCTGGCCAGCAGCTGCAGGCAGGAATTTGAAGCACTGTTGAGCTAGGTGTCTGTTGACAATAGGTCAATCTTCAGTTTTTGAAATTAAATGGTTTTGGATAGAGGAACTGTCTAAACTACAGACTAGTTACTCTGTTAATAACTGTGGTTTGTGGGAAGTGTTCATGCTCTTAGGTCTGTCAGCCTTGAAGAAGTTACATGCTGCTTTTATGATATTTGTCAGTTAGATTCATTTAATCTTGTTTCTGACTGGTTTTACTGTGTAGGTGTGGTTTGTTCAGAATGTCCCTGTTATTCCAACATGAGTGATTATCTTTCTCCTCCAGGTGTGTTTGGTAAAACATAGGATTAGTACTTGGTGAATGCTTATGGTTGGCTGAAGGCTGGGTGGGTTTGGCAGGCTGGTTATATGAGTCTGGAACTGCTGTTCCTTCACTTGGGTCAGCCTGTTCAGCATTAGTGGGAAGGCTGTAGGCTTGTGCCCAACAGGCTGAGGGAGGAATGGTCCTTGGTGGGATGCAAATCTACATCCTGAATTTGCAGGCCCTGAAGAGGTATGTAGTATCCAAGCATGGAATGTGTAAATATTTCTGGAGCATATTTATCTAGGCTGGATTGATCCTGTTGTATGACAGTGAGGGTTCAGCATACAGATCTTTTGCTGAACAGTCTCAGATGTTGCCACTCTAAACTGTCCTGAGTTGGTTCTATATTAGATATAGAAAAGCTCAAAGTAGTGTTGCTTGGTGTAGCTGAAACCCTCCAATGTAAAGTAATTTCTGAGGGGGCAGGGGATGAGGGACTGCTCAGGGACTGTGTGGTAGCAAGGAAAGGTCTGTAGAGTGCAAAGCTTGAAACATCTTTGGGACAGCCAATTGCAAGATTCCTCCCCTTTGACCCCTTTCCAAAGCCTGTCTATTTAATGTACCCTTGGAAAACTTACTTTCTTATGTGTCTGACAAGTTGACAGGAGTTTAGACAGAAGTTTTGGTGTATCAGCTTATGCAAGTTTAGTGAAGTCAACTTGTCCTTAAACACTCTTTCAAAATCTCAGTATTGATGACTTCCCCGTGGCAGAGGTAATTATCCTGCAAATACATTGCCTGTTCCTGAGCTCCAGCTGGAAGGTTCTGCAATTTGAAGTATAAGCTAAGAAGCTTGGATCCTTTTTCACCAACACTGCTCTGACACTGAACTTCCTTTTCCATAGCAGTTCCTGTCCATAAACTCAGTTCAGGTGTTCTGTGCTTAGCCCTTGGTGAGGCTGTGTCATAGAAGTGACTTAGCAAACAAAGCTTCTTCACAGTGAATATTTTGCTGCTGACAAAGCGTCCTGGAATTCAACTCTTAAAAAGAGCAGAAGCTTGAAATCTCCTGTGTGCTGGTCCTGGGGATATTGGTCTGCTTTTGGTCAGAAGGGAGATAACTATCTCTGGCCAGCTTTCTTCATGTAAGGATTGCTCTCAGTCCTATGCCAGAATGTTACCCTCCACGGAAATCCCTTTGTTCTACTGCCCGTGTTGGGAGAGTTGGTGTTCCAGCTACGTGCATATTTTCTTCCTACAGAGTGGTGGAAATCCCAGTCCTTGTGGGAAGAATCCTTCTGTGCATGGGAGAATCGAGTGACAGAGGTGACCCCTGAGAATCTGACTTGTAGTCTGCTGTTGTTATCCACCCCAGCAGCAAAACTGCTCTAATCCAGCATGGAGAATTGTTGCAACAAGTGTTGTGCTCTAAAATGATTACAAGATGGAGTTCGCAAAATACAGATGACATTTGATGACAAGATCGTGTAGGACCATCAGGAATTAGAATTGGATTGTGTGCACAGGGAATCTGGGTGAGGAGGGATGTGACTTTCCCGATATACTTTTTCAAGTTTTTGCTGGCTACTTTTCTATTTTACTGCAGATGCTTGGAATAAGGTTAGATAAGACATAGCAAATTCCAGCTCCTGCAAAGGTGGACCCTAGTTTTATTGTTCCTCTTTTGGACTTGAATGGGGTCTCCACTGCTGCCAGAAGTGGGAATTTGCTGTCAATGTTCTTTTCTTCCTCTTGTGCCCCTGTCATTGTTCCTGGGAGGCAGGAGATTTCCTGCTCCACCCTACTAATTGCTGACACTGAACTGTAATAGGTTCTCAAGAGATGCTCATGATTTCTTTTTTAGCTGTCTTGTAAGTGCACAGTGTAAAGGGGGATTTCCTACCTCACTTAACTGGTAAGCAAAATTAGGGAGCCAGCTGTGCTAATCTCTTTTTGGTTTCCTTCCTATGTGTCCTGAGCTACAAATCCAAGTGAGTAGAAGGTTCATTTCTTACAAGAAAGGATTTAGGCATTTTCTGGATTGAGCAAAATGAATAAACCCAGCACTACAACTCATGTTTGCAAATGTTGTGAGACCCCAGTTCCTGAAGAGATCATACCAGTTACATAGTCCTACTAAGAAGGATCGGATACTACAAGTTTCTCTACCAAGAGGGATGAAGGAGGAAGCAGGAAGGATCTTTGAGGAGAAGTGGTATCAAGGCAAGAGGAAAGAGATAAACATTTTTCCCCTTTGATATGGAGTAGAAGGAGTAGGTTCTTTCATGAATAGCTGTTTAACTGCTGGATTCATTTCAGTAGTTCTGGTGTGTAGAAAGAGCTTCTGTACCCTGCTTTATCCTGTAGTTATTTCTGTAGTACACACAGACAGATTTTCCAAAATGTATCGCGCACATGGGCTCTCCCCTCTCTGAGACAGTTGTATTCTGAAGAGGAAGCTGAAATGCCTTGCCTAGGGTTTCCAGCAAGGTAGTCACAGGGCTGGGAGAGAGGCTTTGAAAACCTTGTCACTTCTCTGGCTGCTCAGCTGCTGTCCAGAAGTTCAGCTTTGCCTGCTCCCTCCCCTGTGGATGCACAGTTCTCATGCCCTGTTTAGTGCAATGCTTTCTGCTTAGGCGTGTCAGCCACTTCTCAGGGGCTCTGCAGTCCTACAGGACCATTTTTTTCCCCTGACTGTGCTCTAGATGGCTGTTTTCATCCCTTGTTTGTGACTTTACTGGTTGATCATTAATAGATTTGCTGTTCATTGTTTTACTGAATTTCTAGTAAAAATCAGATTTCTAGACAAATTCACTAGATGGTAGTGCCACTTTTTCTCTCAAAATTACTCACTCAAAAAAAAAAAAAAGGTGGCAATTCCTCAGTCTGTCTTTTGTGATGGACTAATGTAGTGTTGGACCTGGATGGGCAGAAGGAAAAACATTACTTGAGGAATGGTTTTGATCTATCAATCTACCACCTGTAGTTGCTTGAAAGCTTCCCAAGCAGCACTGAGCCAAAGCTGTCATTGGACTGTTTATTGTTGTAAACAGCAAACCGAAGAATAGAGTTCTGTATTTAGTGTCTCTAGGGAATGTGGTGCTGTTTGAGTTTGTGTTAGGAATGGCTGTCTTTGCAATTCAGTGATTGAAGTTAATTTTAAATAAAAACTTGAATTCTACCAAAGCAGGTAGGACACTCCCCTTGTCACAGAAGGCTTTGTCCCAGCCAGTGATATTGAGCTTTCAGCCCCCCAGGACTTGTTGGGCTGTTTGTGCAAATAAAATCTTACGGCTTAGAGTAACATGATTGAATTTTTGTGTGCTTCTTTATACTTGAATTGTGTGAGTTTCAAAATAACGGTAAGATTAGTGCTTGTCTTGCTCCTGAACTTGTGGTATTACTGTTTTTTCACCATCATTAGAATGAGTTAGTGACTCCATGTTCTTCTGTGTTACCTGTCAAATAGAGAAAATTTGTGATTTATCCATTATCAGTGAATCAGTCATACTTTGGCACTTTCTGTGGCTTGTTGAAGAGCATACTCGAAGTTCCATCTGCAAGTCTGAAGGACAGAACAAGCACTGCCATCAGGCCTGTGCTTCCCAGAATCTTTTGGTTCCCTTTGTGACACTTAAATCCCAGCTGGGATGAACTCTAGGTGAAGCAAATAATTTGAAGAATATTTCCCCCTTTTTCTGTTTCTGAAGTAAGGCAAAAACCCAGCTGCTACAGTATTTCAGTACTGAATTTATCAGAAGGCAAGTAGCTAATCTTTCCTTGGAGATTTAACAGGAGGGAAGCCAAAATTACTTACTTGGAAAAGTCATGATACTGAGCAATGTTTGTTCTCTCTTCCAGCTTACTTTATGAATGTCATAATGAGTTTCCTCAGTGAAGTGGTTATAGGAAACTTAACTGTATTGTATGTAGATCGTTTTCCTTGGCCCTTTAGTCTGAGAACCAGCCATATGCAGAATTTTATGTAGAAGCAGTAACAAAGCAATGATAAATATGCTCTGTGTGTAGATTTTATCACTTCTAACAGTGCTGACAAATTCCTTCATCCCTGAAATAAACTCCCTAGATAAAACAGGAAATTTCCAAATACTGGTCTGGTCTAGGGAGTTAAATTTGCCATGTGAGCTTTCTTTAAGTGCCTTTTATCCCACAGACTGTTAGCAATAAGTACCAGTTCTGAAGTTTTGTGACAATTTGTCTGTCAGTGAAGGCTGAACAAACTCCACTGCCTGGGCTGCAACAAATGACTCACAAGCAGCCTCATTCATTTGTCTCACAGTTACTTGAAATTGCATCTTGGCTAATCTCAATTTTGCAATGCCAGCACTTAACATGTGTTTTCTCATGCCCTCTTGAAGAGCAGAACAAAACCATTTAAGCTGTTTCTGGTTTGCTTCCAGGTGAATCATGATTCCAGTCACCGAGCTGCGCTACTTCGCTGATACTCAGCCAGCCTATCGCATCCTGAAGCCGTGGTGGGACGTCTTCACGGACTACATTTCCATAGTGATGCTGATGATCGCCGTGTTTGGAGGGACACTGCAGGTCACCCAGGACAAAATGATTTGTTTGCCCTGTAAATGGGTTACCAAAGACTCTTGCAATGACTCTGTCAGGGGATGGACAGCAGCAGCCCCAGAACGTACCTACTACAACACTAGTCTTGTTCCCTCTGCTGATTCGGGGCCTACAGGGATCCGATATGATCTGGACCGGCACCAGTACAACTATGTGGATGCGGTGTGTTACGAGAACCGTCTTCACTGGTTTGCCAAGTATTTTCCTTATCTAGTGCTGCTACATACCCTCATCTTTCTAGCTTGCAGCAACTTCTGGTTCAAGTTCCCAAGGACCAGCTCCAAGCTGGAGCATTTTGTGTCTATTTTGCTTAAGTGTTTTGACTCTCCATGGACAACGAGAGCATTGTCTGAGACAGTGGTGGAAGAGAGTGATACCAAACCGGCATTTGGAAAAATGAATGGCTCCATGGACAAGAAATCCTCCACGGTCAGTGAGGATGTGGAAGCCACTGTTCCCATGCTGCAGAGAACAAAGTCTCGAATTGAGCAAGGGATTGTGGACAGGTCTGAGACTGGTGTCTTGGACAAAAAGGAAGGTGAGCAAGCCAAAGCACTCTTTGAGAAAGTGAAAAAGTTCCGTACGCATGTGGAAGAGGGAGACATAGTTTATCGCCTGTACATGAGACAGACTATAATCAAAGTAATCAAGTTCATTCTGATAATTTGCTATACTGTGTACTATGTCAACAACATAACATTTGATGTAGACTGTAAAGTGGACATTGAGAGCTTGACTGGCTACAGGATGTACCGCTGTGCTCATCCTTTGGCCACTCTCTTCAAAATCTTGGCTTCTTTCTACATCAGTCTGGTGATTTTCTATGGTTTGATCTGCATGTACACGCTGTGGTGGATGTTGAGGCGGTCTCTCAAGAAATACTCCTTTGAGTCCATCCGGGAGGAGAGCAGTTACAGTGACATCCCTGATGTGAAAAATGACTTTGCTTTTATGCTCCATCTGATTGATCAGTACGACCCCCTCTACTCCAAGCGCTTTGCTGTCTTTCTGTCAGAGGTGAGTGAGAACAAATTGCGGCAGCTGAACCTCAACAATGAGTGGACTTTGGAGAAACTACGCCAGAGGATCACCAAAAACTCTCAGGATAAGCTGGAATTGCATCTTTTCATGTTGAGTGGCATTCCTGACACAGTCTTTGACCTCATTGAGTTGGAGGTCTTGAAGCTGGAGCTTATCCCTGATGTCACTATTCCCCCCAGCATTGCTCAGCTCACCAGCCTTAAGGAACTGTGGCTCTACCACACAGCTGCCAAAATTGAGGCCCCAGCCCTTGCCTTCTTGAGGGAGAATTTGAAATCTCTCCACATCAAGTTCACAGACATTAAGGAGATTCCTCTTTGGATTTATAGCCTGAAGACACTAGAGGAGCTTCACCTGACCGGGAATTTAAGCGCTGAAAACAACCGGTACATTGTGATAGATGGACTGAGAGAGCTGAAAAGGTTGAAGGTGTTGAGGATGAAGAGTAACCTCACCAAGCTGCCGCAGGTGGTGACAGATGTTGGTGTGCATCTTCAGAAGCTTTCCATCAACAATGAGGGCACCAAGCTCATTGTCCTCAACAGCCTTAAGAAGATGGTCAACCTGACAGAGCTTGAGCTGATCCGGTGTGACTTGGAACGCATTCCTCACTCTATCTTTAGCCTCCACAATCTGCAGGAAATAGACCTGAAGGACAACAACCTAAAGACCATTGAGGAAATCATCAGCTTCCAGCACTTACATCGTCTCACTTGCCTTAAATTGTGGTACAACCACATTGCCTATATCCCCATGCAGATAGGCAACCTGACCAACTTAGAACGCCTTTACCTGAACCGTAACAAGATAGAAAAGATCCCTACCCAGCTCTTCTATTGCCGAAAACTTCGGTACTTGGATCTCAGCCACAACAACTTAACTTTCATACCACCAGACGTTGGACTTCTTCAAAACCTGCAGAATCTGGCTGTGACAGCCAACAGGGTAAGTGAGCAAAGAGCTGAGTTGCTCTAAGAGGAAATGGTACTGGCACTTCTGTTATCTGTGTGATTAAACATGCTACAATGGTCTGTGGATACGACTGGCACTGCTTTTGTATCTCTCAGAAGGGTTTATCTAAGGCCAAACATTGCAGATAGCTCCAGGGCAAGCCTGTCTTCCAAGAGTCCTTGTTCTGTTGCATTTCCTCTCTTAAGTGAGACTGCTTCCAAGTGCCAGTTGGAGGCTGTTTAGAAACCCTGCAAATCAGTTGTTTCTCTGCAATTGGAAACATGTAGTCTCTAGACTGATGTTGATTTTGGGCTTTAAATGGAGATCTGAGAAACTGTAGTCTTAATCTAAAACTATGTGCTTAAACCTGTCTTACTTCAGACATGTACGTACACTATGGGAGGAACCATATAGGCAATGCATGTCTGGCTTACAGCTTTCCTTGGAGTACTTCGGTACTCTAAGGAGTTTGCAGGGGATATTCCATAGTTTGGTCTTGTAAACATGTGCTTTTTGTTTCACTCTAAGTGCAGGGCAGATTACAGAGGGTGACCAAGTGTGCTCTGCTGCCTGATTACCATAAGCTGTTTCTTGGCTTGTGTTGGAGGGTGTTTATTTGCTTAAAGCAAACTATATCCATGTCTAGTTTTTTGTTCCTTTGTTTAAGACTAAGGAGACTTCATTTACCATGTCTGACAAAGCTGCAGCTTTCATTCATTTTGTCTGCAAATTCCTGGGAGACTCTTTTTCCCTTTGAGTTCATTATCAAAGTTGAAAGAGCCTCTAATATAAGTACAAATTGCAGACAGACATAATTAGGTGCTTCTGGTTTCTTCTGGGACCAAGCAGAATTGTCCTGGAGCAATGCTAGTTTTCACTGTCATACATCAAGGTCCTTCCTTGATTGGCAAGGTCTGTTCCTGCCTCAACACTGCCAGTTTGCTTGTGAGAGACACAGAACAGCTTGAATGTGGTTTGGCTTTTCACAGAACTGTTCTCAAATCAAGTATTTAATTGCTAATGCATTTCAGTATTAGGGTTCCTAAAACTCCAGCCATATTTTGTGATTAGTGTCTGAAAGCTTGTGCTGCTGCAGAGTAGGGGCAGACAAGGGGCAGTCATTCAGCAATTCCAGCTGAACAGCTGCTCACTGGGGCTTCCTGGCACTGGAGGGTTGTGCATCTGTTTGTGTGGGTGGCTGAAGCTCTGGTAAACTTTGTAGTGTGTTGCTGTTCAGAGCTCAGATATTCTGCACCATTTGCCTTCTGGCAGCCTTCCTAGCACAGCTTCCCAAGGGTTAATCTGCAGTGTATTTTCTGCAGTTTTGGGGTGGAGCATTTCTTGGATGAAAGGAGTGTTAGAGGCAGTTCAATTTCCCGCAGCACAGTGTGGCACCACCCGTTTCTCTCTGGAAAAAAACCCACGCAACAGTAAGGCTAAAGCAGGCTTTGCTCCCATGTGTTCGGAAACAAAAGGTGGTGAGGACCCCATGGAACAGCCAACCTGTTCCAGGTACCTGGGCAAGCCAGAATTACTGGGGCTCTGACAGCCTGGTTACTCTCAGTAAATGGTGACAGCAAGAAATACAAGAACTGGTAGACTGGCACTTCCTAAGGCCAGGGATTATCTCTAATGTTCTCTCCTAGCTCAGCAGTCTTAGTAAATAGAGACTTCTGGAGCTGGCTGGCACTACTGTCCCATTCTGGAAAGCAGGCTGTTACAACACGTTACTTCCTTCCTAAACTAATACTTGTCCCTCAAATAACTATTATTTTCAAGAGTCTGTGATCATATGTTGCTGTTTGTAAAACACTCCAGTACCAGTAACAATGACTGCATTGAATTGTCTCTAATTGGTTTGGTTTCATCTTGGCTTTTCCTTAGACTCCTTGTTCAGAATGGATTACAGGCCAATTTAGCCACGAGTGATACAATACATAATTTGGGTTTTAGAAAAGTCACGTTTGCTTTTAAAGGCAAACAATAGCCTCCAAGCTGAGCCTTTGTATTCAGGGGAGAATCCTGAGTTGTTGCATTTTGTTTCTAGCCTAGTGTTTGCTAAACCTCAGCCATAGAAAGAAATTCTTTGAGAGGACTGGACTATTACAAAGATTTGCTAGAAATAAGCCTTATTAAATTAGTGATTCATGGTTTACCTGAAGGTCGTGATGAGAAAGCTAACAGCTGGTGGCTTCATTGTTTTTGTATTTTGGCACTGTAAAAAGCCCCTGTGACTTGGAGCCTAGAAAATCTTTGCAATGTTTCACAGCCCTAGAAAAATGATGGAAGAAGATTTCCAGTTCTCAGGGCCAGGAGGTTCTACCCATGTAGGCTGTGCTCACCTTACAGCCCAACCAGAAGTCCTGATTAAATCCAGTCTTTGTTCAGTGTAATGTCAACTGTAGAATGGCTTCTTAAAGCAAAGGAACTAAGATTCAATGACAGAATAAAGGATTTGGGATGGAAAGAAGCCAATACAGATGAAAGCATGTGACAGTATAGGCCAGCTGTGAGCAGGTTTCTGGTCCTCTAACCTTAGAGGCAGTATCTGCTTTAGCCACCATCACTGGTGATCTCTTGTAACTAGTGCAGTGTCTGAAAGAGGAATCCATACAATCAGTGTTGGAAGAACCCAAAGCAGGAAGCTCAGAAAGCGGGAACTTACTCAAGGGAGAAGTGGATGAGTGAAAACCATGGCTCTGTAAACCTTGGAGCTGCATGTTGGCTTGTTGGTCACTTGTGAAGGTGTGTCCATGTCTGCTGGTGACTTTGCCTATGATTGGTTTCTTTCTTTTTCAGATTGAGAGTCTCCCACCAGAGCTATTCCAGTGCAGGAAGCTGAGAACCTTGAACCTGGGGAACAACGTGCTGCAGTCACTGCCCTCCCGGGTGGGAGAGCTGACGAATCTGTCGCAGATAGAGCTGCGAGGGAACCGCCTGGAGTGCTTGCCTGTGGAGCTGGGAGAGTGCCCACTGCTGAAACGCAGCGGGCTCGTGGTGGAGGAGGACCTGTTCAACACCCTGCCCTTGGAAGTCAAAGAGCGCCTGTGGAGGGCAGACAAAGAGCAAGCTTGAACACCCGAGAAAAGGGAAGAGCCTCTGATCAACCAGAAGGAAGCAAAAGGCCATTTCAGTCCCCTTTCACCCAGATGCTCCCCTTTCTCCACTCCAATCACTATCAAAACTGGCCAAGGAGTCCTTGACAAACATGACTCTGAATGAGTCAGCTTCTTGCCTCAGATGCTGGATGGGGGAGGCTTGGGATCAGGATGAGGATCAAGACAGATTAATTGGCCTCTGAGCAGGGCCCAGGGGGCATTAGAGGTGTTGCTCTTCTTCTGGACAGGAATTGGGGTGAGGTGGATGGTGCTGGTGAGAAGTGACCTTTGAATGGAGGAGAAAACCAATGTGGGGATTGCTGCATTGCTCCTAATAGAGCTTGTATGTGTCAGGGACCAAAGGAGTCCAGTGTCCTGCAGGCAAAGATCAAGAGTCAAGGAAACCTCTTGAACCTCCATCTCTCTGACAGCTGGTACTGCTCCCCTCTGACTCAGTCAGTGAGACTGAGGTTGGGCTGGGATAGGACACAGACAGCTGATTTTTGTCTAGATGCTGGCATTAGGATTTGGGAGAAAAACATCTCGCAGCTGCTTGAAGGCAGAATTTTCTTTTTTTTTTACTGATTTTCTTTCTCCTTTGCACACTCCCCACCTTCTCTGCCCCTGGAGAAGGAACCAAACTATCTGCTCCTTTAAGATTGCACTACTGTAATGATTTCAAGTCACTTGTGCGGGTGAGTAGATCACAGCATCCCTCTCCAGCTGATGTCCTGGAGGCACTAACTAACACAATTCCAGGGCTTTAGCCTGTTCTGAAATGAATGGTTATAGTGCAAGTGGGAGATCTGGATAAAAAGCAGTTGGACTGTCTAATCTACTCTCTCAGAAGCATCAAGTTGCTTCTGCTTTTAGTTCCAAGCTACTTTTTAATTGCTGGTATTTTGTTGCATATCAAGTAGAAATGAACAACTGACCAGTGTGTCAGGGGCTCTCATGGGGTTGGAGAGGAAATTTGGGTTTCCTCTGCATCTCTTTCCCCTGTTCTGCCTTCACCCACAATTAAGTTGTTAAATTAAGTTGTTGGATGCTCTGCCAGTGTTTTTCATGGATGCAATCTAGAGAGCTGCTTGATTGTTCTCTTCTGTTGTTCCCCTCACTTTAACAGCTGTCAGTTCCTGTTACACCTCTTGACCTAAATAAGAGGCTAATGCTGATTGAACCTGGTGCTGGAAAAGAAACCTTGTCCTCCTGTTTCTTCCTTCCCTTTTCATTCCCTCAGTGTTAAGGAGGAGAATGAGAATCCTCTGTGGACTGATCCCTTCTGGCTTCCTGGAACAGAGCAGCCTTTACCGAAACAAGTTTAACCTGTTTGGTGTGGTATTTGACAAAAAACCCCTCAACCTTCTGGGCTGGCAGAGGTAGATAATGTGTAACAGTTTCTGATTATAGTATCCTTAAGGTGGGGTGGTTAAGATGCCTCCAGGACACAAGTCTTCATTTTTCCATCAGAAGGAAGAGGAGGTGCCTGGACCTACAGGTCCTGGTTGTAACAATCTGCATCACACCAACAGGTTGGCTCCAAGGTGTGCAGTGCTGCAAGCTGGGGCATGAGAAATTTGGAGGCATCCCATGTACAAAGGGGGAAGCTGCATCCAGCTCCAGAGTGATTCCTGACAAGCTGCCAGTGAGTGCCCTGGCTTATCACCTGGTTTGTGGTGATCCCATGGATGTTGGGGCAATAAGGCACAGTGTGGCTCTCTTCATCAGATGTAAAATATGAAATATATATATATACACTAAATATGCTGAAACCATGAACAATGTTAACTGGACTCTGGATTAATTGATGTTCAGATGCTTAAATAAAGCTACATTAAAATCAGGAGATCTGTTTATAAAACTGCTTTTAAGAAAAATGTAAATCTTGCTTCCCTTAGTCCATTTATTATGAAACATCTAAACAGTCCAGGGGATAATATAATTAAATCTCTCTCTGGGAGGCAAGGTACTGTAAAAGCTTTTCTGGCTTCTAATAGGGTTAGTGTCTTGAAATTGTGTTAGAGCTGGGGCCACAGCTGAAAGGATGGGGAAGGACTGATGCTGATTGGACTGTATTTGTATTTGTCTGAGCATTTTGGGTCGCAGAAAGGACAGAAATTGCTAGGTGAGCTTTGCTTCTTGAGTAAAGCAGGAATGGCTTTAGGTTTAGCTACAGCAATGCTGTTTTCCAGTCAGTTCCCTGTGGTGGATGTGGGGGCTGTTTGGATGGTGAAGGAAACTTTTTTCCTTAGTCTGTACTAAAGGATAACACTGCAGAGTAATGGCCACTGAATGGAGACGTGGACGTTTGCTCTTCAAGGCCTCTCTGTTTTATTATGTGTATTTTAGACCAGGCAGGGCTGAAAGGGCAAAGCACCCCCTGGGAGTTTCACCTGGCTCACAGGAGCAGTGAGATTTCTCCAGGATGTCTGCACTGGAGAGGAGTGCTTTGACTCTTGATTCCAGGTGTAGTCTTAGTTATGCAACCTAAACTTTGCACAGCTGGGTTAGAGTTTCTATAAGCAGCTCCTGGAAGTGTGCTGCAGCGCTTCTAGAAGCTTGCAAGCCTCCTGAACAGCTCTGTATTCCAGCAGGATGGGTTAACAACAGGCTGCTCTGCCAGAAGGGAGGGACTGCCTCAAACTCCTGACCAAGATACAATGCTGTGCTCCTGCTGCTTCTTGAGTAGAGACTGCCCTGGGCCCGAGGTGTGCAAAGCTTAGTGCAAGATAGGCTGATATTGATCATGCATGAAAATGCCAGCTTTGTGCTGCTTTTGCAATAATCCAAGCTTAACTCTCTCGGTTATGGCTGCTGGGGCTTGAGAGCTCCCTGTGTGGTAAAATGAGGATGAGCAGTCTGATAACATTTTGTACTGGAAACACAGGTGACACAAATACATTGTCACTCTGAAAGACAGCAATATGTAGTATTTACTTCTGATACATGCTGCTTGGTCTCCCTTTTGATTCCAGAGTATCAGTCTTGTATGACAAGATGGAAAAAGCTCTAAAACTTCCAAGGATAGGATCTAGACCATGAGTCCTGAACATGTTTATGACTGAGGATTGCTGCAAAGCTCAACCCACAGCAGAGCAAGTCACTTCCCAAACTTTTCTGGATTGCTCATTCTGTGAGAGGTGTCCTTACATCAACAGTCCATCCTCACTTGCAAGTATTTGATCTGTGAATATTCTGTATTGTCCTTCAAGTTTCCATCAGACTGAAGCTTAGGGAGTTTATTTTTGACACAGATCTGTGCATTCACAAAAAGCATTCAATTTAAGCAGACAATCACTGCCCTGGTCAGTGTCTTGTTCTCCTGACAAGCTTTTTAAAACAGTAGCAAACCAGATTATTTATTAGCTGCTAAACCATACAGCAACTTGAATTAAACCCACCTGTTTCCTTTAATAGCACTTCTGAGCAGAACAAGTTCTTGGAGAACACAAGGATGCTCATCCCATGTTAGGACTGAAGGTTAGTGACATGCACTTTACCTTTCCTGCTAAAGACCCCAAAAAGTGATAAGTTGCAATTAATTATTTTGAATCAGCTGAAAGGCAAGGAATACCAAACCTATTAAATGTGTAAAATTGTGCTGTACTCTGACACTATTCACTGGAATGTTAGCTGAAGTTGTTCTGTTTCAGATCACTTTCTGATTTTATTATTTGATCCACAGTTAATTCAGCTTGGTTACAAACTTCCAGCAGCTGGAAGTAATTTACTCTGTCAGTCTGAGTGGTTAAATAGCTGTTACAGGTATCTTTCATGATGTGCTGTTCTTTCATATTAATTGTCACTTCTTTTTAATATCCTACCTCATTTTTTATTTTTTCTTATTACCATTTATGCACTCCATTTAGCTCGCTCCATTTTAATTAAAGTTCTTGGTGTTCATTACTGTAAATAGTACTGAGTGGCTTTCTGTTGCTGAACCACATGAAGTCCTCCTCTTTTTTTTTTCCTTTTTTTTTCTGTCCTCTCTTTAACAATTGATTCTAGGAATTTTGAGAACAATAACACATCCTTTACAGAAGATGAGTTGTCTGGAAAAAAGTTGCAAATTGTATTGATGCCTAGGCTGTGACATTGTTTCCTTTCCTTACCTCTTTTCCTGCTTTAGAATGGAACTCACATGATTTGAGTTCTTTGGATATTTAAACTTTTTTTAGTCCTCTTTCAAGGGAGGAGTAACTTTTTTTCCCCCTCATCAATAGCTGTGCCTTCTCTAGAGATCTGTTAATGTAATATCTCCCCAGAGGCACTTGCTCCCTGGAGTGTATTTGTAGCAGTGCCTGCCTGAAGCCAACTCATCCCTTGGATTCTTTTTCTTTCAACCATGGAGAGATTTCCTAACTTCTGGGGTGACTTCTCACTGCCAGACAACGTTGTCATACTGTAAGCAGAGTCACCTGCTCTGAAAGTCACCTAAGGTAAGGCTGTGGGGATGCTGAGTAGTAAAATTATTGCTTAAACTTAACTTTAAAAATTTTTCTTCCATTTTAACCCCACTGTTTGGCTACAGTGGATAATGTACTTTTCCCAAGCATGTGCCAAAACAGTGAGTTTTCTGTCCTACCTCATTCTAGCAGTGTACAAAGCACAACTGTAATGGGGCAGGATTATTAAAGTTTGATTCAGACCCTTCTCCCTTCAGCTGTGGCAGTTGGTTAATACTCAGCTGCTTTGGGAGAATGAAATCCTCCAGGAATCTCATATCCAAAATCTGGTTTCAGAAGTAGCAGCACTTGAATTGCTGGACCCCAATGGTAAAGGTCAACTTCGTGTGAGTTCACACAAAGGTTTAATTTAGGATTCCTGGAATTTTCCATTCCTTCCTCCCTCTGTTTCTCTTAAAGGAATTTTATTGGACAATGGAAGAGTTTTTCTGGAGGAGGTTTAATGAGAAGGGGGCTACTGAGCCTGAGTCATCTTTACAGCTGACAAATGTGTCCATTTCAATAAGTCACTACTCATGGCTTAAACATGGTTCACTCCCATTGTGTAAATGCACAAGCAGGACTGTGGTTTGGCATCTGGGACCTGCAACTTGGTGTAACATTTCAGAATAATGACATTCACTTTGTACATGGGATTGTTTGGGCAGCTGAGCAACAGCACCTTCCCCATGAGCACTGGAGGCTGCTCTTGTTCGCTCTGAAAGACTTGTACAACTGGACACTTCACCAGAATAAAAGTTTTCATTTGCATTTTCTTTCTATGTCTGCTTTCTTTGGTGTTTCCTGTGTGTGAAGGTATTCAGCCTTCCATGATGTCACTTTTCAAAAGACAGGTGTTAATAATTCCAGCTATTGTGTGGTTTTGAGTTCTTTCACTCGTTACAAAAGTCCTTGTGGATTGTGACAATCCTTTGTGAATTGAGTAGATGTACAGAGAAAGAGGTGCTGCTCTGTGACAAGCTGGGGCTGTGTCATGGATTTCACTATCACTTCAAAAAGTGTCTGAAACAGTTTCTGTCGCTGAATTTAAGGCTGTTGCATAGGAATTATCTTCAGAATGGTAAATTAGTTCAGTACCTGCCTTCCCCATGGGTTCCTTAACTGGAAGTGCTGGTAGATAGCATCTTTCCCAATTCATGATGTGTTACAGAGAATCAGCCTGTGACTTGCAAAGAAAATTTGAGTTTCTGTGCAGCTTTTATAGTGTAGAAAGGTATTTCTCGTGTTTTGCCTTCCTTCACTTCCTTTGTCCATGACTACTTGACCACAGTGACATTGGCCCCACTTCAGACAGAGAACGTAAGCAGGCTTTGAAACAGGTGAGTGGGAGTTTGTAATGCTGCTTATTGATGAGTTTTTATGAAATGTGGGACTGAATGAAGAAAAATCTCCCTTGTCATCAAAGGCTCACTGGACCTCGGCTCCTTTTGGCTGGTTTACTTTTTGAAGGATTTACCTGGTCTTTGAGGAGCTAAGGAAACCATACTTCCTTTGCTCCTTGTTTCTCATTAAATATTCTGTCACTTGTTGCTGATCATATCAAAGACTTCAGGAGAAGTGGTCCAGTGGAAATTTTTCCTCCCTGATAACCCTGGCAGCTCCACAGCAGCAGTTTTGGTGTGAGTGCTGAGCTGCTTGAGCTGGCTTGGTTACAGATGGCTTCAACGGGAATCCTCATTAGGATAATCATGCCAGTCCAAAAGGCATTTGAAACACTTGATCTTTCCTTTCCTGAAGACATGGGATGGACTTTGGCAGCCTTCAATGGTGTTTGCCAGAAGTTTTCTTGCAGAGCTGGCAGGAGAAAATGTTGAGTCTGCAGAAAGAGCTCTTGGAGGGGGGAGAAGGGAAGGGAAGGAAAAGAAGCCATTTCCCAGTTTTGTCTAAGTACTGTCAACTTTTCTATGTAAACTTACTGGGGAGAGAAAGCTTTACAACAGTGGCATCCTTCTCTTTGCCTTTTTTTGGGCATTGGGTGGTTGGAGTGGTTTTCCTCTTGCTGGAAAGGTTTTTCTGAGCCTCAAAATAGTGGCAAAGAATGGGAGGAGTCCTAAGGACAGACATGGAAAGCTCCTGAAACCAGGATGGATTTCTATCCTGGTAGCTGCTGCATTGTTTGCTGTGATCTGCTGTTTGTGTTGCTCAAAACATTCCATGGAACAGGAAAACTGTGGTTTGCTGTTGTGGCATGAACCAAAACAGCCTCTGGAGTCATCGTGTGTGCGCAAGGTGGGGAGTGGAGAAGGTGACGTGATAAATTGCTGGAAAAAACCACTGTGTGTGGGAATGAGAAGGACATGACACAACAGTGACGGAGAGGGACTAAGGAGTGGTGTGGGAGTGTTTTCCAGGAGTGTTTCTCCATGATTGCTGCCTCCCAGGGAGGGGTGAGGTGGGTCACACGATCAGCTTGCAGGCAGCAACGTACAGCTGGCTTTTTCCCCCACTGGTCACACATCTTTCTTAAAAAGTCTTCCACTCCATCAGTTGGTGAGAGACTGTTAAGAGGAAGGAGGAACTACTGGAATATTTTTTTGAGCTTTGCAGTATTGGAGACTAGTTGTTTTTTTCCCCCCATCCAGGTTTGTAGCCCAGTGATTACAGTCTCTGGCAGAATTTAGTTTTTTAAACGACTGAATTCATATCCTCCTGTGTACAGGGAAAAGCTTGAAAAAACGTCAAACCCCTAATTTCCTCTTTATTAAAAAAAAAAAAGCTTTAGTAAACTGCAGAGGGATTTTTATCCACAATTCCCTTACAGAATAGAAAATGTAAGTATTTCAAACAACCTTTCTTTAAATGAATTTTCAGTTTCTAGGATATAAAAACTTTTTTTTGTGAGTATTTTGCATTCTTTCCTTTTGCTGGGTTTTCCTTTGCTGAGTGATGCAAGAACCTGCCCCCATGGTGTTATTTTTGTGAAGTGCTGCTGCAAGGGTGTTTTCGATGTTTCCTGTAGGAGCCAAACGCATTTTCTTCTAGAGAAACCTTCCCTAGGGATTCCCGATGGGAGGGATGTGTTGGCTGGGAGCGCCACCACTGGGCTGGCAACTGTTCCTCCCTCTCTGCCTTTTAGAGCCACTTTTTGCTTTTTTGCTTTCTGGTTTGAACTTTGGGTGGATTTGGCTGAACTTACTTGTAAATACTACATGGACTTCTGGAGCTGCAGGGGAGTGAACAGAGCAAGTGAAGGTGTAAATTACCAAAAAGCAGCTGTGGATGAAAGTAGCAGAAATATTCTCTATGTGTTTTACCAAACCTTCAGTGAAAGCTGTTTACCACCCTTTAGTCTGTCACCTCCTGGGCTGGGGAGCCCTTTCAGGGGATTTGCTGAAGTGCTGGCAAGACTCACTGGCTAAGCAAAAAGGGCTCTGTAAGACCCTGAATCAGCACTTTAAATTTGTTCTAAGACATCTTGATCTTTTCTTCACACTTGAATCTTATTTTACCCACCCCCCCCTTATGTTACTTACCCCTGCAATTACCAGTTTAACTGCTCTATTTTTAAATCTGGGTTATTAATTAAAAGCGATTCCTCCTTGGAGCTCAAATGTTCATCAAGTTTGTGATAGCGCTTGAAGAGAAAATTTCTGTGTGCTTTGTTACCACCAAGAGCCAAAGCAATACTGTGAATACTGTGCAGTCCTGAACGTCCCTGCCAGGAACAAAGAACTGGCGGCAGGGACAGAAATCTCTGGAGCTGTGCAAGAGTCCAACAGCCCAGCGCTGGCTTTTATCACATGCTGGGACAAGGATGACGTGGAGAGGCGGGGAGTCTGTCCTGCAGAGCCCGGGTGGCATCGCGGGGCTGGTGGTGGGATCTGGGGAGCTTCTGCCCCGATGGCATCTGTAACCCAGCATCAGATCCAGAAGGTAAGGAGCTGCTCCGTGGGGAGGGAGCGTGTGCAGAGTGCAGCCAGCTGACGCTGTGTGTAAGATACAGTCACTGCTAGTTAACCTGTTGTTTACAAACACTTTATATTCTCCTCAGCATCTTGTGTTATATTAATTTTAGTGTGTGAGTGTCATGGTTACAAACTCTTCCAGGGGCAGCTTGTCCCACAGAGCTCTTGGAGGCATTTCTCCTGTGCTGCTTCTGTCTCTGCTGCTCGGCTCTCATCCCTGAACTGGAAATCTTCCTGGCAAAGGATAATCTCCAGAGTATTCTATATAAAGAAACTGACTTCACTGCCAACAGAGTTTATTTTGTAAAGGATTGTGTAGTGAACTGTGAGAAAGCACCCAGGGATTTTTTTTCCTTGGAGAGAACAAAGCTTTCCAGATTGTAAAGGAATCTCATTGTGATTTGGCACACAGGTGTGACTGCCCTGTTTGTATTAGTGGGCTTGGTAGTTTAATAGCTGCTGGTTACAGGTGTTAGATAAGAGATCCTACCATAAAAGGCTCTAGTAATGAGATCTCTGTTTTGTGTAGACTGAGGGATTGAAATAGATTGTTCTTAACTGTTTGGAATTTCAGCCTTTTAATGAATCTTTTGCAACAGAAGCTGTCCTGAAATTAAAAATTAAGAACATGCTGCAGAGCTGGAGCTGGGATGCTTTTTACCGTGTTAAGGGCCAGAACTGTTTTCTCTTGCTTTATGCTGCTTCCCCCCAGGACTCTGGGGACGAGCAGTCACCTTGTCCCTTCTAGTTCCACAAGGATGGCTTCCTTGTCCTGGAGCAGTTTTTCAGCGCAGAGGAGTGTGACGATATGAGGAGCCAGATCCAGAAAATCGTGGCGGAGATGGAAGTGCCACCGCACTGCCGCACCGCGTTCTCCACCAGGGAGGAGGAGCAGCTCCAAGCACAGGTACTGGGAAGGGCAGGGCTGTCCCTGTTGGGAGAGCTGGAAAGAGGAAGGGAAAAGGCAAATTGCTGATCAGGGTTCATTCACTCTGTTGGAACATGGCTCTTCCTCCAAACCGAACATAACACCAGGAGAGGAATTTGCTCTCCAGCTTTCTGCAAATGTTTCCTGGGGTCTTATCAGTGTGTGGCTCTGCCGTGTTTTCAACCCCTGGTAGCCACAAGCAGCTCTCGCAGATCACTTTGTACGCGTTCTGCAGACAGAAAACTGGTTATTTTCCAGGCAGCCAACAAAAAAAAAGCAAGGGTGACCTCTATGTGAGAGGTTCTCATAAAGCCCTGATCAGCACCAAGACATGGAGTGTTGTGGAAAGTTTTTATGAATGATTTTTCATTTGTTTATGCTGCGGCTGGGTGGAAAAAAAGATGCAGGTGAGTATTAATAATTTGACTGAAGGTTCATTTATGTTTTTACAAGGATGCTGTCTTTACTGGGCTTTTATCCCTGGCAGGGTAGCTCGGATTATTTCCTCACCAGTGGAGACAAGATTAGATTCTTCTTTGAAAAAGGTGTTTTGGATGAGAAAGGTAAGCCCTGGCCTGAGTAAGGCATGCATAGGGAATGTGAAAAGGCTGAGTGAGGGATCGGGGGCCAGTTTCCAGTTCAAGGAATGATTCTTGCTTTTCAAACAACGTTAAATTATGGTTTTGTTTTGTAGGTAACTTTCTAATTCCAAAGGAGAAGTCTGTCAGCAAGATTGGCCATGGTATGTTTAAAGGATGGGATTTGGAGAGGGATGGACGAAAGAGATGTGGTTTTCAGGCATGAGGATTTCTCCAGACCTACTCACTGTACTGTCTCTGCAATTCTCTCCATGCTGCCCCTCAGTCTGTTCTCAGACTGTTGTATCTTCTGTTCCAAACCTTTTCAAAAACCCCTTCTCAGAGATTTCTCAGCAATGAATAGCTCAGAGTCACTGACATGCAAAAGTTTGGACTTCAGCCCTTGGCTCTTTTATGTAAGAGATTTGCTCTAGAAGTTTACCACTGAGACTGGTGACAATCAATACTCCCTCCTATGTCCTGTGCCATGCTGGTTTGGTGATGTTGAAGCTCCTCTCCCTCCTGTGGTGTCACCAACACTTTTTCTTAACCCTTACTGGTCTATTTGACCTACTTCTCTCCCAGTTCCTGGACTTGCATTTTGATCCCTTCCATTTTCAAACAACACATGGAAAATGAGAGCAGGATTCTCTTTGTCTGCAAACGTGAACTTTGTTCATACTGAACTTCACTACAATTGGAAATTCAGTACTAAGTGTTCTTGTTCTGTGGTTTTCTCAGAAAAACACTCTCCTCTTCCCAGGCCTGCTGCCATTCTGTCACACTTCAGCTTTTCCTCAGGGGAAGTGAAAACTACTTTCACTGACACAGCAGCTTAACAATTCAAAAGCCCTCTCTAGTCTTATTTTCTGTAATTATTCATTTTCGTCAAGTCTCATCCCTTGCTTGAGAGCTGCTCCTGCTGGCCTTGGGCATCTGTCCTTCTGGCAATCTGATCAGGATGAGCTGGAGGCACAACTCTGATTCTTTTTGTGGATTTCTCAGAGCTGGGTTGTAGCAAGAGTCTACACAAACCCTCTGACCTGCTGGCTGGGGCTCTCTGAAGGGCATCAAAGATGAACTCTAGCTCCTTTTTGCAGTACTTCACTTTTCTGGTAGGTCTTTGAGGTGTGTTTTTAAAGGATGAATTCACCCATATGCCTCAGGGTCATGTATAATGGTTGTCACTTGTGAAATATAATACTGAATCACATAATGTTCCATTTCATTCACTCTGATGTACACTGGCTTTTACGTGTGTCCAGTTTGTGCCCAGGAAGTGATTATATTTATGGTCTTCAATGATGATTGTACCCTCTGTAAAATTCCTGTCACCTTAGGTGTGATAAGATACATTTATCCATCTTGGGAGGGATGAAAGTTTCTGGCTGCAATTTATTCTGCTTGGCTGTGGTGTCTGCAGCTCATCACTGAGAGCTGCCATGTTCCCTTCTCTTCCTGAAATCTTCTGTCTGAGCCTTTTCTTTCCCCTCAGCTCTACATGCTTATGATCCTGTCTTCAAGCAAATCACCCACTCCCCCAAGGTGCAGGTGAGCTGTTATTGCTTCCTAGAATGGTTTTAGGGAAAAAATTGAATTGCAGAGTAGTTAATTTTAGTTTTTTACACTCCCAGGAGGAGCAATTTTGTCAGTGAAAAGAAATATCTTCAAAGAATAATGCTAAATAATGTGCAGAAAACATAAATCTTGGAAAATTTTCTTGCAGGAACTGGGAAGAAAACTAGGCCTTGAGAGACCAGTAGTTGTGCAGAGCATGTACATCTTCAAGGTACAGTAATTCAAGTTGTCTTGACACTCAGGAAATAAGGGTCTGTTAAGTGAGAAGCTGTGAAACTCTTCACACATCACTTTTTTTTTCTTTGCAGCAACCTGGCATTGGTGGTGAAGGTGAGATTTATGTTATCTCTTTATTACACTGCAGATAATACTCCTTTAGCAAAGGAATGTTACCAGAGAGAGGGCTCAGAATCAGACTTAAACCTGTCAGCTTGGTGGACCAAACCATCTCTGAAATCCACATTTTTTCAGAAAAGTTACATCCTATGCAGCTCAAACACAGAGCTGTTTTTACATTTGCAGTGGCCTAAAAGTTGGTATTTTTATGTAAGATTAAACATGTGTGATAGGTGTGTTGGCAGGGGAGGGCTCTGAGTCAGGGAGGTGCAAGCCTGAAGTCCTTCTAGAAGAACTGAATCCCACTGAAGACCCCAATGACAGTGTCTTCTTGCAGTGACTCCACACCAAGATGCCACCTTCCTGCACACGGAGCCTCTGGGCCGGATCCTGGGGTTCTGGATTGCCCTGGAAGATGCCACACAGGAGAATGGCTGTTTGTGGTTCATCCCTGGCTCTCACACCAGTAAGAGCATGCGTGTGACCACTGCTGGTCACCAGCACAGTTCTCCTTTTCCCCACCCCTAGAGCACACAGGGCAGCTTTAAACTCTGCTCACCTAAAGATTCACTCAGTGAGTATAATCATAGTGCTCTTCAGATTTTAAGCCACTCATTCCTCAAATCCTGGAGCCAGCTGTACTCATGGATTATGCTCCTACAGAAAGCACAAATGGACCAAAGGGTAGTTTTGCATAAGCGTGTGACCATTTGTGTTCCAAATGGTCTGTTGCAATGCACAGAAGGGGCCAAAAAGGCAAGCAAAAGGCAGCTGTTTTATCATTTTCTGCCACAGCTGAAAAATCCTGAATCTCTACTTAATGAAAAAGACCCCACCTAAACTACTAAGGAAAGTGTGAATAGTAATAATAAAGTTCCTATCATTGCCAAGAGAAATAACTGATATTGTTCCTTTACTGTGCAGAATGTAGCCAGGTGTTTAATTTTCGTGTGTTGGCTTATTCTGTGGATTTGCAGATGGGATTACCCGGAGGATGGTCCGTGCAGCTTCAGGTGCCTCAACATGTGTAGAGTTTGTAGGCTCAGAGCCAGCCTACGATGAGAAGCAGTTCATACCTCTGCCTATAAGTAAAGGTACAGACAGCTCCAAATGTGGTGCTTCACAGCTCGAGAAAACACAAGGGAGCTGAAATCCTATTTTAACCCTGCACTTTCCCTTCCATTGGAAAGCCAGAGCTCATCTTTTGGAAAGCAGCAGTCCAGGTGATTCTTTCCCACAGGTGGACTCATCGTCATCCATGGTGAGGTTGTCCATAAGAGTGAACTCAACAGCTCGGAGTCTTCTCGCCACGCATTCACCTTCCACGTGATGGAAGCCAAAGGCACCACCTGGAGCAAAGAGAACTGGTAAGGTTGTGATCCTCACAAGTGGCTGAGGAAATTGAAGCCTTTCCAGTGCAAGAGTTAGAATAACTGTCTTGCCTGTACAGTTTGTTGGTAGTGCCTCATCTGGCACTGATTTTGTGTCTGCAGAACTGGAATAGCCTCTGAAGTTTTGCTGTTACCTCTTCTTTACTTCCTAGGCTTCAGCCAACTCCTGAACTGCCTTTTCCATCGCTCTACACTTGAAGGTAGTGACTGGCTTTTGTGGAGTCAATAGCTGATCAATATTCCTTTTTGATTGTTCACTCACAATCTTTTAAAAACAATCTTCACTAGATCAGCTCTCAATGTTCATTTATCCTCCTCCTCAAAACCAGGGCCATTATCACAGCCCAACACCTGCAGTAGACAGAAGCTTCTACTGCAGCAGGAGCCGTGCCAGTATGAGAGTAGTCACTAGTCCTTTTGGTAAGGAAACACCTTCAGTCTTGAAAACAAACCAGTTAAGACCATTGCACATTGACTGGGACTACTTACCAAGTATTTCTCCTTGTAGATACTCAGTATTTTCTTGTGTTTAAGAGCTTAAGTGCATTTCTTGTCTGGTTGACTCCAGCAAAGCAGGTGAACATGCAGGGGAGAAGTTTGATTTTCACCCCTACGTTTCTGTCTTATTTTTGGAATAAGAGTGATTTAAAGCAATCTTGTGGATAAAGTGAAGCAGGAGGTCTGCTTTTTATAGTCAATCTATAGTCAATCTTCTAAATACTCCTGGCAGACAGTAGCTAAATGTTTCATCTCTGGGTGTGATTAAAAATATGATAATTTTTAAAGATTCCTGTTGAAATGATGGAAAAAACCTCAGTCAAACTCTTTACACTTAAATAAAAATATAGAAATTCTCTTTTTCATCTCCATCATCTTTTCTTTGAGGAAGACACAGTGTGACTTTCTCCCAACAAATGGGGACAGTGCTAAATTGCCTGGTGAGCAGCTGGAACTCTAAATATGCAAAAGACCAATTTCTATCCCCAAACCAGCTTCTAGCAAGGAATGTTTGGAAATGCAAGCTACATCCCAGACTGTATCCTGAACTGAACAGGAGCTGTGTAGGTGTGATTTCACCAGCACTGGTGCAGCTCTGGCAACCCTGAGATAGGAGCACAGTGTCACCAATGCAGGAATTATAGCAGAGTGACCCTAAGGCTGCTGAGGGCACCCAAATCTTACTGACTCATCCCTTTCAAAAGTAAATTGGGGAGCTGGGTCATGGCAACAGCAGAAACATTGAATGCAAAGTTTCTGTATTCAAAAACTACCTTTTCTACAGTTTGTTTGAAAGTTGGAAGCAGGGTGGAAGGAAAGCAAATGTCTCTACCTCTGGTGCAATTTATGATGTCAGTGGTGAAGGCTGTGGCTTGTGACAGAAGCAACTCAAGTTTTGTCTGTGTCTTTACATGAGAGGAGTTAATAATTTAGAATTCTGCTGAGGAGGGATAATTTGTCCTGACTTGCACCACTACCTGCAGTATGCAAAATCATCTATTTCAAGTGCATAAATAAAATTAAAAAAAAGCTGGATTGATTGGCAGGATTTCCTGTTAAACATGAAGGAAACAGCCCAGCAGTTACTGAGTTTGGTTTCCTACAGAGTATCTGACAATTTACTGTGTTAATAACCAGCTCTGGCCAACTCTGGCATCCTCAGGAAAAGCAGCACCAAATCCCAGGAGCCCTTCCCAGGCAGGGGGATGAATTGGGCAATGCTGCTTCTCAGCTGTTCTAGTCCTGGCTTGTTGCAGGGGCACAAAATATTGGATTCTGGAACCAATTCTGCTGACCCAGGGACTGGTTTCACTCCACCCCTGGTCTTATGCACCCTCCTAAGGCATGGTCTCAGAGCTACAGGTCTGTGTTGTGTAAGCTACCTTGGACTTCCCCCAAACTGTTCCCAAAAGTGAATTAAAAAACTGCCAGAAGTGAACTTCATAATGCAAACTAGAATCCTGGAATCACAATCTCCTCCTTGGACACATCAAGGACACTTGTGTTTTGTTCTAATGGACACTGGGCAAACCAGTGAGAAGAGACTGCTGATACAGGAAGGTTTCATACATAGAAGTGTTTTCTTTGGCCACAAAATGGTAGCTGTAATTTTAATTAAATGGATGGAATTCAGTACCTTTAGTCAATTTGTTAATAGAAGAAATTTTTTAAATTATTTGATTAAACATCTGGCTGAAAAAATGTGAAAAGTAGGAAAGTGTAATAATAGAAAATTTATTGACTTCAACAGATTTTCTGCTTTCAGGATTAATGTGTAAATAGTTCTAGCTGTGACTTTGCTAAACTTCCCCCCTCATATTCATTCCAAATTCGGTATTAAATCTTGAGAAAGATGAAACATTTTTCTTGCTGAAGCAAACACCAGGGCTAAAGATTCACTGTTCTTATTAGCATGGTCTGGAATGAGCAATGTCTGACCTTCACCACCCACCCTGGATACCTCAGCTGTGGCAGCTGCTGATTTTGGAATTGTGTTTGTACATCATGGTGTGGTTTTGGCTCTTGCTGCTCAGGACTGGACATAGCTGCACACTAGTACCTGGTTCCTGTGCCCACCCCTCATTATCAAACATGTTTTACATTGTGGTTATACAGAAATGAGAGCTCACACATCAAACACAAGGTGCAGGACTCAGTACAGAAAACAAGGTACAGTACAGAGGTAGCAACATCTGAGAGACTTGCTTGTTTATTTTATCCTCTCTAATTGACTTACCTCTTCCTCTGCTTCCCTTGGGCACCCAGAAGAAACTTTAATTGGATAATTAAACACAAGTGCTGTTTTTATCAGTTAATGTTTGTTGCTGCTAGAACATAAATCTGGCTATTTTTGACAGGGGTGAAAACAAGACCAAATCAAAACCTTTATTTTAAATAAGTCTATTTCATTTCTGTTCTCAACAATTTTCTCTGCTGTACCAAAAGATCAGCTTTGAGCTTTCTTTACAGTGCATTTTCTAGTACCTTGCTCTAGGAACAGAGAAAACTGTCCCTGGAAGTGCTTCTATGCCATGAGCATGATCTGGAGGTAGAGAGGCAAGAGCAGATTATCAATTTGAGTAGTGTAAGCTTCCAAAAGAGAAACCAAACTCACAGATGCCAGAATCCAGGCGTAGCTGGAGTTCAGATTCACACTGCTGTCAAAGATCAGAATGAGAGCCACAGCAATGATCTGAGCAAAAATAGCTGTCATTGTCCCTTCAAAGGTCTTTTTTGTTCCTGGCCACTTGATTTCCCCCATTGTACTGCCAAAAACAGAGGCAATGGTGTCTCCTACCCCTACTGCCAACACCCCAGAGTAGGGGACCAGTGCTCCTGCCCCAGGCAAGGTGCCTTTAGGAGCACAAGATCTGGGAAACAACCACACTGGGAGGGACATGCCAAGGAGGAGATAAATATGAGTCAAGATTAGAGGTCCACTGTCTCTTTCATCCAAGAAGAGAGAGAGCAAATGCCTCAGGGTTTGTCCAAAGGGTTTGATCCTGAAGTACCGAACGTACTCTAAGAAGATAAACACTGCCAGACACAGCACTGCAGCAACGTAGAGGAGCTGGCGGTCATAAATTAGTCCAGGAACATAAGTAGCTACAACAATGAAGTGGAAATATTTCCTGGTTATAGTCGAGGCCTGGTGTTTTTTAGATTCAGATGATCTCTTGGTGTTCTGGTAGAAAACCACACCACATGCTGAGGCAGCCAAGAAAGTCCAGTACAGAAGAAGATAAAGTCTTGTCTGTGTCTGAAACAGAAACTGGAACAGCCAGAACAAAGGGTTCCTGTGGATCAGTCGGTACAGCCAAGGCATGATGACCCCTAAGCCTAACACTGCTGTCATCATGTGGAAAAACATGGAGGAAATCCACGTGCCCGAATCCATGAAAATGAAGAGCACAGTGAAAAAAAGACCAAGAAGAACAACTCCGACAACTGCCACCAGAAGGAAGAAGTCAATGGGATCCCCTCTGCCCTTGATTACATTCAGTGAACGTTTAATGAGCTGATTGAGAACAAAACTTACACCTCCAAGAACCAGCAGCGCTTCTCCAGGAGTAAAACATCGAGGCAACAAGTACAGCAAGATCATACTGAGGTAGACAAAAATGAGCAGCACTTCTAGAACCTCTATCACTTCTGAGACAGTCAAGGAATGTTTCATGGTGTAGATAATTACGCTGCCAGAAATGCCAGTCAGGATGCAAGTGTTGGTTGGCACAGGTTTGGTGATGCCAACTGCTAAGACGGACAGGAAGAGAGCGAGCAGCATTCCCGTGGAAGCCACGACGATGCCAAAGCGCTCGAAGTACACAATGCCGGCAGCCCTGCACCTCTCCTTCATCACCACCCCCAGCAGGGGGATGACCATGCTGGCGGGCAGCAGGCCGCTGTTGGCTGCCCCCCGGAACTGGAACACGGCTCCCCCCAGCTGTAGCAGCCGGTCCCATTTGAACTGGACGTAGAAGGCCTGGACGGCCAAAGCGACGGCGCACCAGGAGAACCGGTCCCACACCACCGCGTGCACCGACAGCACCATGGTGAACACCAGCAGCGACTCCACCAGCACTGGTTTGTTTAACATGATTCCAGCCTGACCTGCCTCAAGCTTGCAGAATCTCTGGAGTCCCAATCTGCTCAGTTGTCCATTAGGAAGAATTCCCTTCCATGCTACTGCAATTCCTATTTAAAAAAAAAGTAAAGCAAGCAATTGAAGCAGCTACTTGGACAGCTAAAGTGTTTGTACAGCTATTTTGTTTTTAAACTCAATTTAAACTGATAGTTATGTGCCAATTGTTAATGTCAACACACAGATGATTTAAAAAAAAAACAAACCAGTGAGGTGAGCCAATCCCATATTTCACCTCCTCTAATGAATGGTTACAGCCCATTGCCAGCTGCCCTGCAAACCAAACTTTCCTTTAAACTTTTGGACTGGAAGATAAACAGTTGAGATAATCAACAACAGGCATATTTATTCTGTTAGGTTAGGTTCTCCTGAAAAGAATTGTGGGCACTGACAACATTGAGCACTTGTCACCAGCGTTTATTGCTTTATGGCAACCTTGATTTCTCTATGGATACATTATTTGATAATCAGCTATATGTAAATGATTACACTGGCACCTCTTCTGGAGTCTTTGAAGGTCTCAGTTTCGTTATTTTTGTTGGAAATATGGTTGATCCAGTTGTGAAACAGTGGGTTACTTTATCCTTTCTGGCCCACCCTAAAGCTGATTAGCAGCAGTCTTACTAAATTCTTCTCCCCAAAGCCCATTGCCAATATCTACACCAGCTCCCTCATGGAAGCCAGCAGTTTATTTAAGGTTCTCTTTTGGGTTTTCAGCCAGGGTTGAATGGTGACATCAGATTACAAAGATGACAAAGTCATAGCAGTATTACTAAGGAGCTATTACAGTTTGTACTGTCAAACTTCCTTAGACAGTGTGTCTGCAGTATTTAGTTATTTATGACTTTGTACTGAAAACTTAATTATTGGTAGATTGCTTTTTGGCATCCTTATTCGTATAGCCTGAAATATTTGATTGCCAAACAGCTTCATTACAGACACTGTTGCTACACAGCTCCATCAGGCCAAGTGATCTTTTGTCATTGCAATTAATTTTTAAACAAGAGAAGAATTAATAATACAGTCAATAAAACAGAACTGATCTGGGCAATATCTACCTCCAACTAATACTGGTTTTGGGGTCCTAGTCCCTGCTGTTTCTGAGCACTGGGGAGGGGGAAGGGTTATTTGAGAAGCAGCAGAGTAAATGTCATCAACCAACGAAAGACCGAGTCCTCCCACTCAGTCTGGCAACCTTAAGGTTGCACCCCAGCTCCTGTATCAATGGCATGTGACAGTTTCCCTGCTAGGCTGCAAGACTATGCAGAATTCTACCCGGGGTGAGATCTCTGATGCAGCAGCTCTGAATGCTTAGACAATCTGCACTGCGATATATTTCACTGCTGGGTTATTTCGTTTTCTTGTGCCTGCCGCAACCCCCTCCTCCACACCTTTCAGGTAAGGGGAAGCTCCTCGGCGCTGCCGCTCTCATCATCGAACGGGACCCATCCATCACGCTGCGGTTCAAGCCAGACCGAGCGTTTTCTGCCCGTTTCGTGATCCGCATCCCGGCTGCTCAGGGCAGGGAAGCTTCCCACTGACGTGACCAAACATCCGCTAGCCCCACGCCTCGCTGCAGCCCCTGCCTGCTCCCTCTGTTCCCCACGCGGCCGCAGCGCTGTGGACTCCGCTCAACCCGCGGGCTGCCCGCGCCCTGTCCTTCCACTGATCGCCGCCGCCTCCTGTCCCCCTCAGCCCCGACACCCACAACCCAACCTCCGCTACTGGGAACGACATCCACCCGCGGGAGGTGTCGGAGGCGCTCCCGGGTGATTCCCGGTGCCGCCGCGAAGCCGCGGCTCCGCCCCCGGGAGCCCAACGCGCACCCACCTCGCAGGACGCCGCCATCTTCCCGCGCCGCCTGTCACATGACCCAGCAGTGAGGAGGTATCAGGGGGCGTGGCTTGTGCTACACCACGTGACGCCGGCGTGGGGAGGGAGGCGGGCCTAGGGTCACGTGAGAGCGGAGCAAAGATGGCGGCGGGCGGGCTGAGCGCGAGGTGCGGGGCCCTTCGGGCGGAGGGAACGCGGAGACGGCATGGGGGAGGCCCCGACTCTCCCTGCGGGCGGATCCCGCTCCGCTGGACCGGGAGCCGATAGGGGCCGGCGGGGAGCGGGCACAACGCGGGTCCGGGAGGTTTTAACTGCGGCGGGGCGCGCGCCGGGCTGGCCCCGCCCACGCCTCGCGCGCGCGGTGAGGCCCCGCCCCCCGGCCCCAAAGACCGGAGTGAGGAGCGACTCTGGGGGATTTTGTGGTTATTTAATTCTGTCGTACGAGATGGGAGGCTGGGCAGGGCTCCGTGGGAGCGGGGCCGGGAGCTCGGTGTGCGTTCCCTTCGCGGGGCTGCCCGACAGACGCTCAGCTCTTCCCTGAGGGCGAGGGGCGCGGCCGGGCCGGCTGCGCCTCCCGCGCGGCTCCTGCAGACGTACGAGTCAAAATACACACGTGGAAATGTGTAACGGAAACGATTCAGTGAATCCCATGTTTAGTGATCACCTTAGTTCGGTGGCTTCGTTTCTCCAGATCACGGTTTTTTTAAAATTTATTATAACACTTTTATGTCCTGGAGTGTCCCTAGTGTCTAATTTTTACTAAATGAATGACACCTCTGTTACTTGTGGTTGTATACAGAGAGCTTTCCTGCCTTAGCTATCTTGGAACCTTACTAATGAGGGGACAACAAACCACGGTGTGTTTTATTCAGAGAAGAGGTTGTGAGGGAGTGAAAAGTAGGTAGGTTTGCTTTGTTAGTCTGGGGCTCAGATTTGGCAATTAGTGAAAGAAACTGCAAGATAAATGAAGGCACCGATCTGACATGATCACTGAACCTGGGATTCATTGAATTGCTTCTTTTCCATTGCTGTTCAGTTCTTGGTAAAATTCTAGGCCTTTGTGTGGGCTGGAGAGGTTCATGTCAGAGAAATGCACCCAACTGTCGAGGGATGAGCAGGGAGAAATTATGTTGATGGGTGTGCTGGAAATAACAGGTGTTGTCATTCATTAAGTGTCACCACATGTCAGAAGTTGCAGATGACTTTCAGTGCCACACTGAGTTATTTTAACAATGTTATTCTAAAAATAAGGCAGTGAGTGTTCATGTGTAGACAGTCTTTGCGTGGGGAGTTGGGGTGTTTAAATATTCATTTGTAATATGTTGCTAACAAATCATTTGTCTAAATGAACTGCTCTTTTTGGCAAATAACTTTTCTCTGGGCTGTTGTAGGGAGACTTTTTTGAATGCATGTGCCAGGGTCAGGGTGTGAGCTGTAATTCCTTATAGTGCAGGTTGGCTTTTCTGCAGAGTTCTCACGAATAAACGAGAAGCTGATTGTAAATGTTCTGGTGTCTGTGTAAAGATGGTGCAGATCTTCACAGTGTTTTATGTTCTGCTTAGAGTGGAGGATGAAACTGATGGAAGAATTTGTTTGAAGAACATTGAATGTAAACAAGAAATGCTGCTCTATACTTACATTAAGTTTCTTCTTAGGAGCCTTAAATGTTTAAATAGCAAAATCAAACTGAGCTGGTAACCTGGTATCAATGTGAAGCTCTGATATGAATTTACAGGTCTTGCTTTGTCAGTTGTTACCTTCTCTGTGTTTTTCTTTGGTTTTCCTAGGACAACTGAAACTCATTAGCTAAAAGCTAATGTTCCTTAAATAATTTTTCTTGCATTGGAATGTCATTTGCTTCAAGTTAATGGCAGGTTTGAAAAGTGTAAGCAAAGTGGAAGCCTGAAATGATGTTCATCAATAAAATACTCTCTACCTTTTCCTTGCAGGAGCAGCAGAGAATTATGGACAATTCTGCTGGGTAGATCAGCTTTAAGAGAACCAGTAAGTTCATGCCCTGGTGAGCAGGTTTGGCCATCACTTATTGGGCTCCATGGCCAAATATATAATTTGTACATCTGTTTGAATATTAATGAAAATAATTTTTGCTGCTTTTCCTTCTTTCTTAGTGTGTTTTTGTTCCCATATCTCTGCTATTTGTTTATTTTTCCACTGCTTGTTTACAGCTGCATGAAGTACCTGGCAGGGTGTGTGGAAAAGGTGATTCCTTCTTTGGAGTGGGCGCAAGTGCTGCTGCCTGGATTGCCCTGGGGTGTTCATGTGTGGTACAACTGCTGTCTTAATTTGAGGGCTGGAACCTGTGCATTCAAGAATTTGCCCAGAGGCTGGGAATCCAAATGTGTCTAAACCCAGTCCATTGCCTCCCTTTTCCCCACCTTCCCTAGGAACGGGCAATGCAGCTCACAGCCCTGTTCATTACTACAGCTGGAATCACTCTGAACCACAGACACCTGCCTGTGTTGTTCCTGCCTCTTTGTGGTGGTGGAATTTCTTTGCTTTGCTGAAGTTTAACAGATCTAATATTTGGTAGTGCACTTTGAGGAGTCTGTTCACTGGTGTTTTGGTTCTGTTTTAGGCCCAGATTGCTGCAGAATTGAACAAGCACTGGCAGAGGCTGTTAGAGGGACTGTCATACTACAAACCACCAAGGTACAGTCACTGCCTGATTTTAGAGATGAATCTCTAATGTGGAGTTTCCTAGTTAGTAAAGAAAGGTTACAGAATATTGTTGTATAAAATATTGAAAGGTTACTGAGGAAAAAGCAAATGTTCAGTTTAAACTGATAAAATGGGGAATTTTGAAATTATGCCTATTTCTTTCCTTGATATTACTGCGTTTTTTATGACTAAAATTTCTTTTCATTTTAGTACGACTTCAGCAGAAAAAATTAAAGCTGATAAAGATGTAGCTGCTCCACTAAAAGAGTTGGGTCTGAGGGTCAGCAAGTTCTTGGTGAGTGAAGCTGCTCTTGGATTATTTTTTTTCCCAGTTGTTATTGTATTCTGATACTGAAGTAACCTCTGTGATGTTTAGTAGAGAGAAACTTAAAAGTCCTTTCAGTTCAAAGTAATCTAAAGGATGTTGAAGTACATGTTGAGGCTCTAGGTCAAACTTCCAAAGTGATGAATAACTTTGAGATGCTGTGCTTTTCCTGGTCCTTTTAAACAGCAGCCACTGGCTCTTGGTCTAAGTTGGGTTCTTCCAGGCCAACTGCTCAGCTGAAGAACTGATGTCCCTTAAATGAGTTGCCTTGTTTGACAATCCTCTGAGTTTACCTGCAAGATTCTGTTCCTTTAAGCTAGAACTTTAGAGTTCAGTGACTGGTGGTACCTTTACTGAAATGACTGATGCTCCTTTAGCTGAAGTTAAACTGCAGTTCAGTGACATTGAAGCTTGTGTATTTGGCTTTAAAAGAAGTACTGATGAAAGCATCTGCCTGGTGCACAAATATTCTTTTGGCATGTTATTTGTTTTGAAGATAAGAGCTGCCTGAGTATTTGGAAAGGATTTTAATCTTTAATGAATTCAGTTGCCTTTTATTAATTTCAGATAATTTCTCTTTCTTTTGTTCAGGGTCTGGATGAAGAGCAGAGTGTGCAGTTGTTACAATCTTATCTTCAAGAGGATTACAGAGGAACAAGAGACTCCCTGAAGGTCCATTGCTCCCATTTATGTTCTGTTTACTCCACATCTTTCCTTAATAACAGTTGTTTTTTGATGCAAATGCTCACATGTGAGTCCTAGTTCTGATTGGGAAATGGCTTTGTGGCTTCTTTTACTCTGGAGCTTCATCCAGGCTTATCCCTTCCTTCTTGGATCTCTGCAGGAACTCAGCTTCTCTCTCTGTCACAGGAGTACAGGAAAGCTACAGATGTGTGAATGAGAGTGGAGCTGAAAAATAAATATGTAGTTAAAAATGAGTCTTGTAGCTTTGTGCTTTTGATATCTGTCTTTCCAAATGAACTGGAAAGAAAAATTGTCTTTTATTTGTTTCATTCATTTTGCGAACATATATATATTTTGTCAGTAGGTATTTCTCCAGCTATTTGTTGTATTTTGTTTACAGACAGTTCTTCAGGATGAAAGGCAGAGTCAGGCTCTGATGTTGAAGGTTAGTCATTCCCATTTGTATTTTCTGTGGAAAAGATCTGTTGGCATCAAGCCTGCTTTATTTCTATGGAAAATCTTGAAATAATTGAAGTATTATTTCATATAAAGGATGACTTTAAAAAGGTGCTTCTGAAATTGAGGGGTATGCATGTAGATTTGAATAGTGTTAGTAACTGCTACAGAAATGAAATTTAGGGTTTGATATTAGGGAATTTAGTTGGGTAGATGTACAGTGCCTTATTTTCCAAAGCTTGTAGGTTTATGTGTCTTTGTCTGACATGACAAGATTGATGATCATTTCTGGCAGAGGGTATTTTTGCCTTTTTTTTTTTTCCATGTTTTCTGACCTAACAGTGTAATTATAGACCATTATGGCAATGCTAGACTGAGTTCTGTAATGTTAATTAAGTGGTTTTTTCTCCCACAAATTCAGACCTGGTCAATTGAAATTCCATCTGTTGTAACTCTGTATTCCTATGGTGAAGGCCTTGGCAGTGGTTGGGAGAGGGAGGTGGCTGGGAGTTGGACACTGTGCCAGGCTGGTATTGATGGCACTTTACATTCACAGCTCGCTGACTACTACTATGAGGAGAGGATCTGCATCCTGCGCTGCGTCCTCCACCTGCTCACCTATTTCCAGGATGAGAGGCACCCTTACACAGTGAGTACAGGACACGATGTCATTGAAACAGGCTAAACATGGAAGCCTGTGGGGTAATTCCCTGCTTATGTAAAAAGCCCCCAAGTGTGTGTGGGAAGTTCATGGACTTGTTTGTTTCTTTAAGGCACAGTACTTCCAGTGTGTTGAAAAGTTGGACAAGGAGCTCGTTCCGAATTACCGCAAACAGTTTGAAGCGCTGTACAAAGCAGAAGCTCCTACGTGGGAAACACATGGAAATCTCATGGTATTTTGTTTCGTACTATTATTTATCAAGCTTCTAAAGTTGTTCCTTATATGTAGTGTATTGGAAAATATATCTGTACAGATGCAGTTAAACAGGACATTTCTCCTGGTCCAAGAAACATAAAATTCGTTTTCTAACAGAACACACTTTTGCTCAGAGACAAAGTTTCACAAAACTTATTGTTCCTTGTAATAAATCCATGGAAAGCACTGGGCCAACAGAGCCATTTATGTGTAGTTGTTCATGATCTCACTGGACTTAGAGTCACTTTCCTTTCCATTGACACAATTGTTGGCTGCAAAAGCTATTGAAATGCTTCCGTGCTTATCAGGTTCTGTCTGCTTTGGCTGCCCTGTAAGATTTGACATTTGATGGTGGAACTTCCCTTTGTGCAGACAGAACGCCAGGTTTCCCGCTGGTTTGTGCAGTGCCTTCGGGAGCAGTCCATGCTCCTGGAAGTCATCTTCCTCTACTATGCATATTTTGAAATGGCACCTGAGGAGCTCCTGGCGTTCGCAAAGATGTTTAAAGAGCAGGGATTTGGCACGAGACAAACCAACAGACATTTAGTAGATGAGAGCATGGATCACCTTGTGGATCGTATTGGGTAAGTGTTGTGTCCATTTGTGAAGTGGGTACAGAGCAAAACAGTTGTTTTTCTCAGGGAAAAATGCATTTATAATTATGTCTTTGTTGTTCTGTGTGGGCCATGACTTGAAGGGGGAATGAGAATCCTGCCATACCTCCTGGTGGCAGAGAGTTACAGAGGTGGAAAAGCTATCTTCAAATTTCAGTGAGCCTTTGTTGTCTGTTCAACTAGAGAAAGTAGTTCTGAAGGTTATAATTTGTCCCATACCAGCATTTCAAGACAAAATTTGGATTACATGCTGTTAATTTCTTGTAAGTTTTTATTGCATCAAAGAAAGCTGAGCAAAGTAAAGTAAAAGCTTTTTTACCATTTACAGTTTTAAAAAACATCAATTATCAAATAATTGAATTATCAAATAAAGTTTATCACCTACTTGTTTTTACTCTTCCATTGCTTGTAGGTACTTTAGTGCTCTTATCCTGGTGGAAGGCATGGAAATTGACTCCCTCCATGAGCGTGCTTTGGATGACAGGACAGAGGAGCACAAGCTGGCCAACAATCAGCACATCCACCAGGTAAAACACTGACAGGATAACCAACCCCTCCTCAAGCCTAACAATACAGAACTTACTGTGATTACCCAGACACTGTTGTGTCTGTGAACTTCTGGTCCTTGGGCTTGTTGGCCAAGTGTAGAAACTGGCATCCACATACTGTAAGAAGGACACAATCAGCTATGTGCTTGTTTGGGTATGAATTACTTTCAGATCTCAGTTATTTTGCTTTTGATTTGTCTCTGTGCAGGAGATGGACAATCAGCTGCTGCAGTTAGGGGATGTCTCACATCATGCTCCGGTGCTTTTGGCCTGGGCTCTGCTCCGTCACACCATAAACCCAGAGGAGTCCACAAACATCATCAGGAGGATGGGCAGCACTGCTATCCAGCTAAATGTCTTCCAGTATCTGACAAAGCTGCTGCGATCCCTCAGCAGTGGGGGCAAGAATGTGAGTTTCTTCATTTGTACATATAACCTTTTGAAGGTCTAACTGCTCCTGACATACAGCTGTGGTAGGAAGCAGATGACTGAACCAATGTTCTTTTCAAACGTGCAGTAAAGCATGTTCTGGCATCTTAATCTTCTTTCAGCGAGGATCAGAAATCAAGTTGGAACTAAACAGATTATGTCCAGAGAATTAAGAAAAGCTTTGTAAAGCAAGGAACTACATCTCTCTTGATCTAAATAGAGTCCAGTGAATAAAATTTTTTTGATTTGCCTCTATAAGTGTATTTGCCATTGTGGATCTTGATTTAACTCTGTTCTATTCTCTGTATAGAGTTTCATTAGTCAACATGTGTATTAGGATAAACTGCTCTGTAGACAGAAGCCAGTGAAAGCAAATAATTTTGATTCATAGAAAGGTTGAGTGCTTCTTTTTTCAATTTTGATGCCTGCAAGGCATTTCTAGTGATAATGGAAATGGCAAGACTTCTCCTTTCTGTAAAATATTTCATGTTAATGTGGAGCTTAACTGATGCTTAACTTAACACTGCTCTGTGTTTTGCTACCCCTTTGCAGCAAGGATATATAAAAAAGGCAGTTACTTGGTGTGCAAAGGAGACTGAGCAGAGTTACAGTGTGTTTGTAATTCAGTCTTTCCCATAACAGCCTTGTGTACTCTTTCTTTGCAGTGTACTGCCAGCACAGCTTGTATGTGTATTTATGGACTTCTTTCCTTTGTCCTGACATCCCTGGAATTACATACATTGGGCAATCAGCAGGTAAGCATCCAAGACCCTTTGCATTTGTTACATAATTTAAAATAACCTGTTGTAACTGATGCTCATTGCCTATTAAATTGTATTTAATACAACTGAATGCAATTAAGACTGCAAGCTTTATGTGGCTTAGGGAGACCAAAATGAATGATTTGCTGGTTTTCCTACTGCATTTACACCATGCAGATCTAGTAAACACCTCTACAGACTGGCAAATTAGTAATGAAAGAGCACATCATTTATTTGAAGTCCTATGGATATGAAACTAATTGTTGATCTGTTATTCCCAAAACAATGGAAATAATACAAACTCCATTTCTGAGTTGGACTGGACATTCTACAGCCCTCTTCAGATATCGTGGATGTGTTTGTTGTGGCCAGTTCATTCATGATGAGGAGCATGGCTTTAGGTTGTGCTCTGGTGATGGGTGGTGTGTTTTGGCTCCAGGAAGTAGTTACATCTTGGTGGGTAAACATGGAAACTTAAATTCCAAAGATGTGGCAGAACCTGATTGGGACAAAATCTTCCTGTGTAAAGTAGCTTTGATTTTTTTCCATCCTGTCTTCCTTTGTAGGATATAATTGATGCTGCATGTGAAGTTCTGGCAGCTTCCAGCATTCCTCAGCTCTTCTGGAAGACGGTGAGTGTGTTTGCAACTTGTTTAACCTACCTTGTTTATAACTAAGACCTGATAAAAGATTCCCTTTTAGGAAAGGAATGGGCTGATTGTATTTAGTGAGTTGGTTTCTAGGAGGGCCTGAAGAGCAAATGTCTATTTGCATCTATCTTTGATTTACTTTTGCCCTTTCCTGCTTTTTAGGTACAGCCTTGGCTTTACACTTGAAAAGGATACTGGAACGAGTTTTAATATAGGTGATAGTTGATAGCAGGGCTGGGGCTGCAAGGATTGAACTAACTGCTGGCAAAAGCATTGTGCTCGTTTTTTGCTGTCACAGAATTAGGATGATATGTAATGCCTTACAGTCTTACTTCTTGCCTTATACTTGCAGACTGCCTCATGCTTTAGTCTGTGCAAGTTTGATCTCCAGCCACTGGAGTGATACTTTTGTGCATGATTAATGTTAAATGTACAGCTTAAAAAGGAACTGTAACCTTGTGCTATACTGAGACCCTTTTAGCTTTTCTTTTTAGTAACAGGACATTTGTTTTCTGTTTCCACCACCAGGAACCTACTGCAGGTCTGGGTATTATCCTGGACAGTGTTTGTGGGATGTTCCCCCATCTTCTCACTCCTCTCCTTCAGCTGCTCCAAGCCCTTGTGTCTGATAAATCTACTGCAAAAAAGGTACAGGATATTTCTTGGTGTTTGGGAGATGATTTCAAGTCAGGGATGATATGCTCTGTGATTCTTTATTTCCATTATCTGTGCTTATCTCAACTGTAGTCTTAGGTAACAGACATAAGCTTTTGTCTAAGAACAGTGGACATAGCTTCTTCAGAGTTGTGTGCTGTTGCAGGATTCTGTTTTCTGGCTTTTAGAAAGCTTTTCAACTCTAATGGTTGAAGATTAAGATGCTAATTTTTAGCTGGCACTTACCTGATTCATTAGATGAGACTTGTCTGAACATGAAGGCTGTGTAATAATGTTTTGGTAGGGTTGATGTAATAGAAATGTATTGTACACCTCAAGTAAACTTGCCAGTTCCTAGCTGTGACCTGGTTGATGAATTTTTAAGAAGCTCTGGCTCTTTGGCGGTGCTGTTGAAGCTCTCTCTGATGCAGGTATACAGTTTCCTGGATAAAATGTCCTTCTATATTGAGCTGTACAAGCACAAACCTCCAGATGTGATCTCCCATGAGGATGGCACACTGTGGCGAAGACAGGCTCCAAAGCTCCTCTATCCTCTTGGTAGGGAAACTGCACTTAGACTTTTCTTATTGAAAAGCTTTGGGGAATTTAGCTCTTTCTTTACCTGGCTTCTAACTCATGGGTAAATTTGTGACTTTGTTTCATCTGCTTCAATCTTTAGGACTAGGTCAAACAAATCTACGGATCCCTCAGGGAACAGTGGGCCAAGTGATGCTGGATGATCGGGCTTATTTGGTACGGTGGGAGTATTCCTACAGCAGCTGGACTCTGTTCACCTGTGAGATTGAGATGCTCCTCCATGTTGTGTCAACAGCAGGTGAGGCAGGCTGGGAGTGTAAAAGAGAATAAATAATTACTAATTGGTGTCAGTTTGAGGTTAGTAGTAGGACTGAACAGCTCTGAATACATTTGGAAGAGCATGGAATACTTCTTCAGAAACCTAAGGATGATGATGATTATTCTGTAAAATTCACTGCAAAAGGCCAAGAGCATGTAGTGAAATGAGATACATTTTAGATGGGGGAAAAAGTCTTCTTGATATGGGAGATGGATGGTTTTGATTCACATGTGGTAAGATAGATGTGCATTGTTCCAGGCTTGATTACTGCTTAAGTATGATTTTGCATTCTAATGTTTGGTTTTCTTTACCCAGATGTAATTCAGCATTGCCAGCGGGTCAAGCCCATAATTGATCTGGTTCATAAAGTCATCAGCACTGATGTATCAATAGCAGATTGTCTTCTGCCAATCACATCACGAATATACATGCTCCTGCAGAGGTGAGTCACTGACAGCAGAGGTGAGCAGGAAGGATAAGCAGAGTGAGCTGGAGGGATAGCTGATTACTTATTTTGCCAAGAGCTTTACAAGATATTGTCACTGCTTGAACTCCTCAAGACTGGTGTTCAGGTCTCAGAACTGTTCTGGTTACACATAGGTTAATGTTTTGATGCAGCAGAATGGCCCCTCTTACACTTCTTTCCTGAAAGGTGTGCAATTTTATACCTTTAAAGGCAGTTGTGATTAGTAGCTATATTTACATGAAAGGGGGATAAAACATAGCGTTAGAGCAGTAACTCACAGGTTTTAAAACAGTTATACTTATTAACTCCTCCCAGAGTTAACTTCCTGGGAATTGATGTTCAGCTGTATAATTATTGTTTGCTGTGACAACCTGCTGTCTTGCCAGCCTTGCTCTGGCAGTAAATTGATCTGACTCAGGTGTGAGGGGGAGGTGGCAAGTCTAGACTGAAAGTGCAGACTCTGGTGTCTGTATTTATCTGCTTAAATTTTATATATATATACTTCAGTGAGAGGGAAAGAAGCTTTTTGGTTAAAAAAAAATAGACTAGACCACAGGTGGCAGTGCTTTTTTTCATTCGTGCTGTTTCTCTTTTGTAGGCTAACAACTGTAATCTCTCCCCCTGTGGATGTTATTGCTTCTTGTGTCAATTGCTTGACAGTCCTGGCTGCTCGGATGCCAGCCAAGGTGAGGAAAGGAAAGGACCTGCTGGTGAGAACTAGTACATTCATGTGTAAATGAGGAGTGTCTCTACCTCTTCTCTTGCAGGTTTGGACTGACCTTCACCACACGGGGTTCTTGCCGTTTGTTGCCAATCCGCTGTCCAGTATGAATCATATGATTAGGTATTCATGTTCCCCACCCCATTTTTTTTACCCAACCAATTCATAACATGTAATAAGAACTTTTTGTGAGTGTGCAATCTCTGCACCTGACATTTCTCACTCATGTCAGAATCCTGTTCATGTGATGAACTCTCTTGCTCATTTCACAGTGCAGAGGGAATGAATGCTGGGGGCTATGGAAACTTACTGATGAGCATGGAACAGCCCCAAGGCGAGTACAGTGTTACCATCTCCTTCCTGAACCTGGTAACAACTCTTGTCCGGGTGAGTACTTCTGGAGTGCTCTGATGTGACACCAGCTCTGAGCTGTTACGATTGAGAAGTGAAAGTGATCTCAGCCATGTCTGAGACCATTCTGTGTGCAGCAGGGCTCTCTCAGTAATCTTTGCTTGACTCTCCTTTCTGCACTGCTGTTTATGCTTTCTGTGATCTGATTCTGACAAAAAAATCATTTTTATTTGTGTCAAAAGACTAGAAATTGCTTGTAAATCTATGTCCCTATGTTCCATGGTTTTCTCACACTTCAAAGACAATAAAGAATATCTTTCAACAAAGGTTTTCTTGTCCCCCTCCTGGTTAAATAACGTTTCTGTTTCTCCTAGGGACAACTTGGTAACACACAGAGCCAAGGCCTGGTGCCCTGCATTGTGTTTGTTCTGAAGGAAATGTTACCAAACTACCACAAATGGAGATACAACTCTCATGGAGTGAGAGAGAAAATCGGTAAGGATCTTAAAAGGGGGAGTAGGAGGGGAAGGGAATAAAAGGGATCACCTGCCTTCTTTTTACTAGAAGCCATTTGGGATTTGCATTGTACATCTCCTAATATTGTTAGATGCTGTGATTTCTTTGAAAATATTAGGAATGAGGCAAAAGTTTTCAAAAATGGAATAGTCAATTTAATCTTTGTTTTAGGGTGCCTAATTCTGCAGTTGATCCATGCTATACTGAACTTATGCCCTGAAATGGATCCTCGCAGCAGGTAAGACAGGTGAGAGGTCTCAGACCTGCACTAGCCTGGTTTACAGTGCAGGTATCACTGTCATTTTGTTTCAGTTTTTGAATTCAAATTACTAAGAGGGAGCTGGCATAGCTGTGTAGTGCTGTAGAGATCTTTGCTGCATTACTGAGTACAGGAAGGGTAGCAAAAGATTAGGGACAGAGCAAATCACATTTGTTTCTAGAACTTCTGGTAAAAAAAAAAAGAAAAGAGTACTTAGATTTCCTGGAACAGACTGCCATCCACTTTCTTATTTGGTATGCTCTGGTCAAAGTAGAAGGGAGAGTAAAGGAAGGGTCAGTGGGGTGTAGAAATGAGGAGGTTATTTTGTGGTAAGTGCAATGTGGCAAAATGCCACAAGTGCTCCTGGTGACCCTGTCCTGTGTTTGTGTCACAGCAATGCCCCCAGCCTGCAGTCCTTGTGCATTTTCAGCCTGGCCAACACGGAGGCAGGGCAAGCTGTCATTAACATCATGGGAATTGGGGTGGACACCATTGATATGGTAATGGCCTCTCAGTCCAGCAGGTGAGTGGGGTGTGGCTGTTTGGGCAGCTTCTGTGTGCTGGCTCTGAATGAAAGTGTCTTGTAACTCCAGTGGAGTTTCCTCTTTGAATGTTGTTCACATAATAAATGTTGGTTGTGACCACAGTTCCTTACTTTGGTTTCTCTTTGGGTGCAGTGATGAGTCCCAAGGCCAAGGCCAGCTGCTGATCCAGACAGTTAAGCTGGCCTTCTCCGTTACCAACAACGTCATCCGGCTGAAGCCCCCGTCCAGCGTGGTGTCTCCCCTGGAGCAGGCACTCACTCAGCATGGTGGGTACTGCTCCCTGGGGCAGCCTGGGTCATCTGCAAATGGCACTATGACTCTCAGCACAAACACTAGTTAAGGTTTCCAGCTTACAAAAAGTGGTTGCTACTGATGGGAGAAGGCCTCTTCTCCCTCCTCTAAGGCATTTTTCCCCTCTGGGACAGCTTTTAAAGGATTAATCAAACATGGCTTATTGTTTCCTGCTTTGTAATGAGATTAGTGTAATTACAGAATATACTAAATCAGCTGCTGTTAATGCCTCTGGCTGGACCCATACCATGTTCTTTTTTGGTAGACCAATTTAGTTCTCCTGCTGTAGAAATCAGTATTTGGTAAATAGTTACATCTTGTTGTTTCTTCTCTTTGATTTTATTTGTTCTCTCCAGGTGCTCATGGAAACAACCTTATTGCTGTCTTGGCCAAATACATCTACCACAAGCATGACCCTGCACTTCCACGCCTGGCCATCCAGCTGCTCAAACGACTGGCTACAGTAAGATAAGACACACACCAGTGCTCCTTTGCTTCTCCCCTTGTGACTGATTTTACCACTGAAATTTTTTCAAATAATTTCCTCAGGCCTTTGTTGTATCAGAGAGCTTAGTGCAAGTCAGTTGAAGCAGAGTGGACTGACAGCTGTAAATTAGGGCACATGAAAAATCATCTAAAAGACCCTTTAGTTTTTTAATGTGATCTGCTGTTTCAGAAGTCACTTAGCACTCACTGAGAGGCATCCTATGAGTGGGGTTTTTTCTGCAAAGTATTTGCACCTCCAGTTGTCCTCTTCCCAATTTTTGAGAAACTTTATCAAGTCACACTCTTAAATACAAATCCTAGACTTTCCTACCTGGAATTTTACCATCTTACTGAGAAGAATATCCCATTTAAGTTTTTATTAGGATCTTTCAACTTTTAGACTTTTGGACTTGGTAAAAGTAGACTTTAGACTTATGAAACCTTTTACACTTAATCTTTTTGTCTGCTAAACATCTGAATATTGGTAACTTTCTTAAAGCAAATAAATCCAGATATGATCTTATTTATTTCAAGAAGTGTAATTCTAAAACTGCTTTTTCTTTGTCTTTTCTATTTCTTTTGTAATTTTTGAGAAATAGATGAGGATAGAATAGAATTGCTCAAGAGGAAAATTTGGATCACTTGTCACATTTCTTCCTGCTTAATGACGACTTACTTTGATAGTTTCATAGATTCAATATTAAATATTTTTGAGTTTCAATACAATCACCTTTTATGTAGAACTCAGCATTCTGTACAGCATGTTTCTTTTTCCCTGTGATGTTTGTTTCCATGGGCAGGTTGCTCCCATGTCTGTGTACGCCTGCCTGGGCAGTGATGCTGCTGCCATCCGCGACGCCTTCCTCACCCACCTGCAGAGCAAGATCGAGGACATGCGCATCAAGGTCATGATCCTGGAGTTCCTCACAGTTGCAGTGGAGACACAACCTGGGCTTATTGAGCTCTTCCTGAACTTGGAAGTAAAGGATGGCAGTGATGGGTCAAAGGTACAATAGCAGATACTTGCCCAAGGACTTGCTGGCTTTTTTTTTGCATGTTACAGCACTGGATGCTAAAATCTGATAGTTCTTGTAACGTGATATGCTAAATGTAAAGATCAATGCAGTATGTGCTTGTTTTTAATGGATGTAGCGCTATCCCAGTTTCACTTTTCCCTGTAACCAAAGAGAAACTTTCCCCAATATTTCAAGGCAGATACTGAGTTAGCAACAGAGCATCTACTAAGACCAGGAGTGCCTGTGACCTGCTGTCTTCTCTCTGTGTTCTTTAAGCAACCTTAAAAGGCTCATTCATGACACTCTGGCAGTGAGAAAGCTAAAGATGTGGCTACAATGGGCAATATAGTCATCCAGCATTATAACCACTTGTAACCTCTTGTCTCCTGCTTTAGGAATTCAGCTTGGGAGAGTGGAGTTGCCTCCAAGTGGTGTTAGAGCTGATTGACTCCAAACAGCAGGAGAGGTACTGGTGCCCTCCCCTCCTGCACCGCGCTGCCATCGCCTTCCTGCACGCGCTGTGGCAGGACCGCCGTGACAGCGCCATGCTCGTGCTGAGGACAAAGTGAGTTGGTGTTCCTCCACAAGGCGTTTTCCTTCCTATTTTCCAAAACACGCTTTCTGTGGTTTATCAGACTTTTTAGGAACATTTGCATCTTAGTGTGTGGTGAGGGTATGACGTGTGTGGGTTTTGAGTGTGGAAGGTGAGAAGCCCCAGTGTGTCAGAAGGAAATATATTTCTGTTTCTTTTATACGAAGCTAAATAGACTTGTATTTAGCATATTTCCTACAAATTTGGAACACTCAAAATGCTGCTAGGCACATGGCATGAGGGAAATAACTGATAATACTTTTATGTCTTTTAGGCCAAAGTTTTGGGAAAATTTAACTAATCCCCTCTTTGGGACACTTCCTCCACTTTCTGAATCATCAGAGGTGAGTTACATCCAAACAAAATGAAGGGATTTATGTACTTCTCAGAAAAGGTTTCTAAGTGATATGTGTGGCTGTTCCCTCTGCTTGCAGCTTCCTGAAAGGGGCTGTGACCAAGTGGGTTAAACACAGGCAGGAGATGAAGTGCATGCTGTCTGGGTTTTCAGAGACTGGGTAGCCATGAACTGTCTTTTGAAATTCTCTGCTCTTTATTCACATATGAAACAAAAATAGCTGTGTGGCAGCTGTGGTAACACTCACTATAGAAGGTGTGCTGTCTGAAGTATATCCATGTTGTGGGCTCAGGCTGACTGGTATCATGGAGGAATTGATTAGGCTCTTTTTCTTCCATTCTGTGCGTGTTTTTCACCTCATTGAGTGAGAGCCCTGTGCTCTCACTCAAGAGTTTGAACTCTGAGCACAGTATTCTGTCCTTACTGGCACCGGTCCGTGGTCAAAATGACATAAGTATTGCTATTGTGGGAGAAATAAGTATCCTGTAGAACTGGAGTATCAGCCATCCCAAATGGATGGGTAGGGATAAATCAGAATTTCACTTACCCTGTAGAGCTCAGATTTTGATTGTTTTTTTTGGTTGCTTTTTTTTTTTTGTCTTCATAGCTCAGTGTCTTGGATACCTGTGCCTTAATAATGAAAATCATCTGTTTGGAGATCTACTATGTTGTCAAGTGAGTCTTTGGTAGTCTCTCCTTCATCTCTGTACTTTTTAGTTGTCTAAACTGTGTGTGTTAACTCTTGATATACCATATGGGCTTTGATGGGCAAAGCATATGTAATCCTCTGAAATTCATGAACACATTACAAACATTCATTTGTAATTCTTGCAATCACTAATTGCAGAAAGATATTACAATTCTTCTGTAGCCTTTAGGTGAGAACGTATCAATATTTTCCTTGTATCCTGAAATAAGAATATACAGTATTTATTTAATTGTCAGCTAAGCTGAGTAAACCTGTAGTGATTGAATCACATTTAGTAGTTTTCTCCCACTTGATTTTATTTTCCTAAAAGTAACTCCTGTTTCATATTTTGAAAAGTCAGGATAAACTAAAATCTCTGTTTAAAAAAAATATAGATTTCCCTCAGGGATCATGTTTTCCCTTCATGTTTGATGCAAAAAGTGGGATTCCCTGCACAGGTCCAATGTGTGGAATAACCTTCACTTGCAAGCTGTGTCCTTGGCTTTCCTCCCTGAATCTCAGGGAGGAAATCTTTTTTGACCCTAGAATAAATGAAGATAACTTCTCCTCTTGATTTGGTCAGGGGCTCTCTGGATCAGTCCCTGAAGGACACGCTGCAGAATTTCTCCACCAAAAAGCGCTTTGCCTACTGGTCAGAGTACGTGAAGTCCCTGGCACAGCACGTGGCAGAGACCGAGGGCACCAGCTGTGCCTCCATCACCGAGTATCAAATGCTCATCTCAGCCTGGCGGATGCTGCTCATCATCTCCACAAGTCATGTAAGGGCTGCCTCTTATCTTGCAGGAGAGTCTGAAATGAACATTTTGAATAATACAATGTCAGCAACTTCCTAGGGCCAGCTAAGCAGAATTCACTGGTTTTTTTCTTCAGTTTTGTTGTGTGTGTGAGCACAGTACAGGTTGGAATGAGCATGGTGCAAGAAGTTAGAGTGGAGAGTGTTTTGCTTGATCAAAATGAGCATATTGTCCTCTCAGCAAAGGAGGGAGGTAGTAAATAATTTTTAGAGGGTTTCTAAGTAATTCTGTAATCCTGACAAGCTTTTCCTATGTCAAATCAGGCAAGGATGCACCATTAAGCAATTAGTCATTGCCAGCTTCGTGTCAATGGTAATGTAGAACTAAAGTGATTTCTGTAAAACTCAGCAGCTATAGTGTTGATGGATTCTTAAAGTAACAAAACAGTAAACTGATTTTAGGCTGCTTAGAAGAAGCACTTCTTGTTGTGCTTATTGATCTTTATCTTCATTGATTTAGGCTGATATCATGCATCTGACTGATTCTGCAGTTCATCAGCAATTGTTTCTGGATGTGCTAAATGGCACCAAGGTTTTGGTAAGTGTTGCTTCCTGTCAGTTCTTTCATTTCCTAATTCTTGTCTTCTTTGCACTATTTCTGCAGATGCTTGTAACCATAGGGATTTTTAGATCCTGTGAAAATGGTCTGAAACAGAGTCTCTCTCGATGAGATGCTGAGCTGCTTAAATCTTTATTTTGTATATGTGATTCTTCTCATCATTAAATGACCCTGTGAGGGTTGTGGCTCTGGTCCCCTCAGTTCTGCTGAAGAACAAACCTGGTCATTTGGTGGTGGTGCTTGGGCTGAGCATTTCTGAGGTGTTTCTACATGTGACTGTTCCAGCTGTAACTTAAAGTATTTCTCCTCAGCTTCAAGTTCCCATGTCAGTGCCCTGTCTGCAGCTGGGGTCTATGCTGTGTACCCTTCTTCTGATCCTGCTCAAGCAGTGGAAAAGGTAGATATTTTGTTTGGATAATTATTAGTCACTGCTAGAAATAAAAACTTGGGAGATCGTGTTTAAATAAAAAATTGGGAGCTTATGTTGAAATGTTTTGCTCTAGTGAGAATCCTTTAGTGACCTGGGGAGAAAACTGAAGCCTTATAATTAAATTCTCTTTTGGGATGTCAAATGTCTCTTGGTTGTTGCTGAAACTGTGAGAAATCTCTGGTAGCAATACAGTTTATTTGGTTTCCTGCTTGCTGGTGAAAAGTAGCAAAAGAGCTTTTGTGATAGTCAGTTCTGCTTTCTCACTGTGATTCTCACAATGAAGGGAAAATACATTCTCTCATTCTATGGAATGTGTTTAGTGAGATCCAGGTGGTGTGGTGACTTAAACTTTACTTTGAAGAACTGCTTTTATTTTTGAGGGTCATTTAACTTATGATCCACACAGCTCATTCAAGGCAGTATATTTATTGAGGGATCTTGTCTAATCTGAAGAGCTCTCCCTTTTTGTTGTCAGCGAGTTGAGCTCTGTGGATAAAATCATAAACTCCTTGACGCAGATTCTGGAGGGAGTACTGCAGGCAGATCAGCAGATGATGGAGAAAACCAAAGCCAAAGTGTTCTCAGCTCTTATCACTGTTCTGCAAATGAAGGAGATGAAAGGTGAGGTGGTGCATGTGCAGGTGTCGAGGTGCCAGGGCTGAACATGCCTTACACCCAGCATGTGAAAGATAAACACATGGTGCTGGTAGTAGTGCAGGGTGTTGAATGGAGAGGGACTTCTCTCCTTTTTTCTTCCTTTCTTTAGCAGGTTTTGGAAAGAGGTGAGGTTTATCATTCATTCACTCCATGTCCATGTCTTCCCTGACAATAATCTCTAATCAGTTTGGTTCGTGTGTGTTTTTAGAAACAGCTCAGTGCATGTGTAAGTCAGGCTCTCTCAGAGTGACTCTAGAGCTTAGATTCTGATATGGGTTTCTAGTTAGAGATAACAAAAGGCTCAAACACAAGAAAAGGTACATTTGTTACAAACCACAGAAAACAGTCTGCTCATTACTCCTGTCCCTGGTGGGACATCTGGCATTGCAGTAGCACTTGAAGACCCTCAGGGTATTTCTCTGTGCAACACATACAAAGGGACCTGTGCCTAAAAGTGTGTCAGGTTACTTGTCTGTGTTCCTTGTCCTGCTGCTTTGGCTCTGCAAACCTATACATTCTGAAAAATAAATAGGAAGTGGAGGGTTGGTTTGATTGTAGTTGTTTTCTTTGCTGTTGAATTTGAGTTTCTAGTCATGCTGGTAAAAGATGGGGCAATTTATTATGATGGTTTTGATAAGAATGTAGTATTATATGGACTCACAGATCATAGACTGCACCCAATCTGCATAGGCTGGTACCAGCAGTCTGGAGCAGTGGGTGGGAATTGATGTGGTGGAATAATCTGTCCGTAGTAGTCATGAGTTTTTATGACTCATGGGTTTATATGTCTTTGTATGACATTATATGACTTTGTATGACTTTATATGACTTTATGACAAAAACTACATGTTTTTGTTATCAAGATGAATATAATTCCTTAATATATCCTCCTAGACTTAAACATCTTAGTCACAGCTCCTCACATTGTTTTGTAGGTTTTGAAATGAAAACAGAATAAATGCTAATTCCAAGAAATGTGTGTCAGTGATGCCAGTTAAACTGGAAAGCTGAGCACAGGGACTGTGTATTAACTGGTGTCTGTTGTGTGTGTCACAGTGAATGACATCCCCCAGTACCCGCAGCTGGTGCTGAGTGTGTGTGAGACTCTCCAGGATGAGGTCATTGCGCTTTTCGACCAGACTCGGCACAGCCTGACCTTGGGAGATGCTGTGGATGACAAGGACAGCATGGAGACTGATGATGCCTCCCGAGTAAAGCACAAGGACCAGCGAGATGGGGTAAAGGACCTGTTCATCTGCCCTGCAGCCCTGTCTCTTCTCTCTAGACAAAAGTCTAATCATCCAGTGATGCTTGGAACAACTTTCCCTTGTAGCCTTCTGCCTTCTAATGAAGTTTCAGCAGTTTCTATTTCAGAATTACTCAACATTTTCTTGGCTCACATCAGTCTGGGAAGTTGGCTGTTGCTGCCTTGACTTCAGATACATCCTAAAAACATTGTCATGAGTGCTAATACAGCCAAGAGGTCTGCAGAGTACAGTGTGAGGCATACCAGGAGCCTTCATTTGTGATACTGAGAATGATTGAACTTTAGGTTGTGTTAGTAAATGCTTTCTTGGTACAACCCTGTACCTACTTACCTTTCCTTGTCACTGCAGGTGTGTGTGCTGGGTCTGCATCTGGCTAAGGAGCTCTGTGAAGTGGATGAAGATGGAGACTACTGGCTGCAGATTACTAGGAAAGTCCCTGTGCTTCCTACCATCTTTGCTGCACTGGAGATCAGCCTGAGAGTTAAACAAAACCTTCACTTCACAGAGGCCTCCTTACATCTGCTGCTGACCTTAGCAAGGACTCAGCAGGTGAGAGATGCAGAGAAGTGAAAGTGCATAGCTGTATACTTGACATAAGAAAAGTCTGTCTCATTTTTTATCTCATTTTCCTGTCTGTGATGCAGCTGAACAATGAGATGTAGCTAAAGGGATATGTTTTGGAGGCTGGCAAGCAGCAGGTCCTGTATGTACACCTGCTTAGTTTGCCTTGTTCTCCATAGTGGGATGTGTGGGAAAAGCTGAGCCAGCCAAGCAGACCTGTCATTTACAGCAGGCTCTTTCACTGAATGGATTCTGCAATGCAAATACCCCCTAATTAAACCAGCATTGAGTGTTGGAACCTGCTTCTTCATTAGTTTTAATAAAGTGTTATTTCACTATTATAATTCAACTTGTGTGGGGCTTTAGGTGAAAACAAGGTTGTTCCAAAGCCCTTTGCAGAGATTATGTACATACCAGAACAGTTGATAAATGGAATTCTGAGTACAGTTACCCAGGTTTGATTTTGTTTTTCTTGATGAACTTTTAACAACACAGAGGTGTGTGTAGATGATTCAGTTCTGTAAAAGGGTGGTAACAGTGCAAAGGACAGAAGTATCTACTGCAACACAGGTCTCTTGAGTCTCAGAGAGCAGAGGCACAGATTCCAACAGCAGTCTGTTCTTGTAGGGAGCAGCAGCAATGGCTGGAGCTGGTGTCACCCAGAGTGTCTGCCTGCCCCTCCTGAGCGTGTACCAGCTCAGCACAAATGGAGCCATTCAGGTGGGTGCTGCTTCCTTCATTCCAGCTGGGAATGCACCTGGAGAGCATCCCATGCCCTTGCAGGCTGTGGCTAGAGACTGCCAGAATGATGTGGAAAAGTGGCTTATTTTTGTATGTTGTTTGTTCAGACATCTGCTTCATCCCGGAAGTCCCTGGATGCCCCCTCCTGGCCCGGGGTCTATCGCCTGTCCATGTCCCTGATGGAACGTCTTCTCAAAACACTGAGATACAACTTCCTGACAGAAGCACTGGACTTTGTGGGTGTCCATCAAGAGAGGATCCTTCAGGTGTGCCACAAATTGCCTCTGTGCTTCACTTTCCTCCTCTGTTCCAACAGCAGTGGAAATGAGTCAGAAAGGGCAGAAGCACTGAAAAGTCACTCCTGCCTTGGGAAGGGTTACAGTGGAAATAACTGTGAGAGGAGGATGGAATCTTATCCCATCTGTCCCTTACCTGTCATGGCCCTGATTTCCTTCTCTCTTCTTCCCAGTGCCTGAATGCAGTACGGACCGTGCAGAGCTTGGCCTGTCTGGAAGAGGCTGATCACACTGTTGGCTTCATTCTTCAGCTCTCAAATTTCACAAAGGAGTGGCATTTCCACCTGCCACAGCTTATGAGGGACATGCAGGTAGGAATCAGGATATTGCTGTGGATAATACATTGCCTTGAAGTGCAGGGATTTGGTTCTCTTAAGAGAAAATGACACTATATCACTTTTTTTATTACCACTCCTTTAATGAGAATTACAGCTGAGATTATTTGACTGCCCATTCTGTCAGCACTTTGTCTCGAGTGAGGCAATATAACTGTTGGGAGAGAGAGAAGTGGTAGCTTGGAAAAGTAAATTGGGGAATTCAGTGGCTTGCTTTCAGTTCTTAATGCCAGGTGATTTCAAGAAAATACTGGGACATTAAGATACTTTGTGGATCCTTAATGATCACAGTGCTATGTTTGGATTTTCTAGCTTCCAGCAGTGGCAGTGAATAGATGGGGTTTGAGCTTTCATGAGATTTCTCCCTGATTTTTTTTTCTTTCAGGTGAATCTGTGTTACCTGTGCCAGGCCTGTACCTCCCTCCTGCACAGTCGTAAAATGCTCCAGCACTACCTGCAGGTGAGGATCTACAGCAAACTTCAAGTGTTGCATGGCCATGCTCCTTGTTAGAAGGGAGCATTATTCATTATCAAGGGTCTTGGATATTGAATGGGTAATTGATCCTTGTGGTGATTATTGACACCCATCAACAGTTAGGGTTTGCATTTCTTCACAGCAAAAAAAAATGTGCAGAGAGTGGTCTGGACTCTGAAAACCTTTGGGCTGTGTAAAACCAGTCCTAGATAACCAGCAGCCTGTGCTGAATGGTCTATTGTCATAAGGAGGCTGCGTTGCTGTAGGACTCTGGAGTGCCATTAATTAAGCCACTGTTGACCTGGTGTCCTTGATTTGATTTAAATTGTTAAAGGGAGCTAGTTCTTGGGACATCCTAAGCTGCACGAGGTGGAGATGATGCATTGCTGCTGCAGTGTTCCTTCAGCAGGGCTCAGGCTTGGTGTATTCATTCTTCTTCTGGAGTGTGGAGTCTAAACAGCCTCTGCAGCTGCCTCCCTGCAATGCAGTGTCTCCCCAGCCCACACCAACTGTAGATTCTCAGCAAGTGACAGACTTTGGGTGCCTTGTTTCCTCATTCTCTTTGTTCACAGAATATTTTTTTTCTCAAAACACTTGTCTTGGAGCAAGCTAATCATACCTGTATTCAAGATTTTCTCTTTTCTTTCTCCACAGACAAAAAATGGTGATTCCCTTCCATCCAGCGTGACTCCCCGAGTGCAGCGTAATCCTCAGGCCTCCTCCAAACACCCCAGCCCCGAGTCAGAGGCAGCAGAGCAGAAGGCTCTGCTCACAGTGCAGTACAGCCTCCTCAAAATCCTCAGCAAGTCTCTCGCTGCCCTGCGCCATTTCACCCCTGATGTCTGCCAGATCCTCCTGGACCAGGTGAGCTCTCCAAAGGGGGAAGTTTCCAGCATTTCCAGGGATATTCTGGTCTGTGTGTCCTGCTTGATGCAGTGACCCCACTGTATACCTGTCTGCTGTTCTGCACAGAGCAGGGACTGGCTGTGCCTGTTCCTGTGGCAGCACCGGACTCATGGCCTCCAGGGTCTCACTCTTTCTGTTCCTCCACAGTCGCTGGACCTTGCTGAGTACAACGTGCTCTTTGTCTTGAGCTTCACCACACCAGCCTTTGATTCGGACGTTGCACCTTCCTTTGGGACCCTCCTTGCCACAGTCAATGTGGCTCTGAACATGCTGGGAGAGGTACTGGCCCTTTCTGTGTCTGGGAGCATGGCAGTTGCAGTGATCCCAGAGTGCTCCTTCAACTGAAGAGCATGAGTTCCATCTCCTGACTCTAACGCCTGTCTTTTTTCCCCTCGAAGATGGATAAGAAGAAAGAACCTTTTCCTCAGGCTGCAGGGCTGAATATGCAAGAGGGAACCAAAACCCTCAAGTAAGTTTCTAGTTACTTGATGTAGTTAGAGCCAAGCATCAGTCTGAGCTCCTCAGATCAGAATTGAAGTTTAGAGGCACTTGTGTATCTTCGTACATCCCTTGTGTTTAGTCTCCCAATAACTGTTTGACCTGGAAACCAGAGTGTGCTGACCTTGTTGGCTCCTGCTGATTTTTGTTTCTTTGCACAGGTCTCTGCTCATGTTTACAATGGAAAACTGTTTCTACCTGCTCATCTCCCAGGCTGTTCGGTACCTGCGGGACCCCGCTGTGCACCCCCGGGACAAGCAGCGGATGAAGCAGGAGCTCAGCTCGGAGCTGGTGAGCACCTTGTGCTGTGCTCTCACTGTTCAGTGTGTCTTGTCTGTGCTGCCCATTTCCCTGCATGACTGAACAGCCTTGGGCTGCTCATACTGGCACATTCCTGTGCCATGGCACCCGGCTGGGGGAGGGAGAGGGTGTGTGGTGGAAGGAAGTTGACCTGTTACACACTCTAATTTCAGAGTACACTGCTCTCCAGCCTGTCCCGTTACTTCCGCCGGGGCGGTCCCTCTTCACCTGCCAGTGGGGTCCTTCCCTCTCCCCAAGGAAAGTCTGCCTCCAAGCTGGGTCCAGAGGGGCAGGAACCCTTGTTTCAGCTCGTGCAGGCCTTTGTCCGGCATGTGCAGAGATAGATCCTGTCCTGGCCCTGCCTCCCTTGTCAGGACTTGCAGCGGAACAATTCACGTCCACCACAGAAGGCATCACCTTTGGCAGAGCTGTTGTGAGGACTGGGAAGGGAGGGAGGCCAGGTGTGGGCAGTGGTGTCACCTGAGCAGTGAGATCCCATGGAACTCTTGCCACCCCAGAGCAGAGTGAATGTAAGGAGAGCCCAGCTGGCTCTCCATTGACCAGCCCACGTGCACAGTCTGCTCGCTCTATCTGCCAGAGCATCCTGGCTGGATACAAGCATTGAACAGTCAAAACCTTTATTTTTATAGCTTGTACCTCAGCTGGGGAAGCTGTGGCTGGATGGGGAGAAGCGATGCTTTCTGCTGGGCATTAACTCTGCTCCTAACACAAGGTGCAATCTGCGTCTCCCACGAGGAGTCCAGCTAAGACACACCCAAGGGATCAGCCAGCAATTCAGAGACCATCTTTCTACTGCTATTTTTGTACTGAATGGTTCAAGGCACGATGGTGTATGTGTGCTCACGCCTTCCCTTCACCCTGCAGTCTGTGTGTTGTGTGTGTTTTTGAAGAGCAAGGCCTCACTTAAGGTTTTTATGTCAAAATTCCATTGCTCCAGTCTTGCAGTTTTTTGTAACTGTGCCCTATTTATACTGATATTAAAACCTTTATAGACAGCAGCTGCGTTCATGGGTTTGTGTTGGATACAGAAGCACCAGTTCTGCAGTGTCTGGCTGGTAATCCAGACTGTTTGAAATGACTGTAATTAAAGGCTGATTCCCTGGGTTCCCCACACCCACTCCCTTTCTCTTACTCTCCTGTTGGGGAACTCGTAGGAGGTTTGAAACAAGCAGCACTATAAAATACTCCTCAGGGATGATTCCCCTGCACATGGTGGTGAGTGCCCTGCAGAGGATTCACTGTGCAGTGAACGTACATCGTGGTGTAGCTCTAGATCAACAAACTCCTTGAGGTTCTGAGGTTCAGTGTGTAGTAAGGACAGTAAGAGAAAGTTGGTGATTATTGCTTAAAATACAGCCTGAAATCTAGATAGACTTACCTCAGGTAAGAAATCAAATTTTAGTGTAGCTGTGAGCTATTAACCTACCAGTTCTTTCCTAAATGGACACTTGATTGCTTTACCAGCCAGAATATCTTTAATTTCAATGGTTTTAAGAGGCTAGAGCTAGAAAATGCGATTATGTTGTTGTTTGAGCTTTTTTACCTTGTAAGCTTAAGTGCTTGGCAATATCCTGGCACATTTGTTTGATCTAGTGTCACGTGCCCTGAGGCCTTTGGAGGGATTTGAACTGGCTGGAGTAAAGTCTTAAAGTAGAAGGGAGAGGGTCTTGTGAGGTAGTGTGACAGTCCAAAACCCAACGGTGTTCCAGTGGGGCAGCCTGTAACCAGAAACCCTTTGTGCCATGGGGAACTGGGTGTGACCATGGAGAGTTGAAGGTGAACAACTGTGCAGAGACAGCAAATGGATGAGGGGAAGCAAAGCTGGAATCTGGTCCATCTAAGCAAGTTCAGTTACAGCAGAACTTGACAGCTCTGGGCAGGATCTTTCCTTTTTATTACAGCTTTGGAAGTCGCAGTGTGCTCATCACTGTGTTGGTGTTGAACAAGAATGGATTCTTCTAGATGTTTATTCTGGCACCAGAGTGAGTTGGTAGTGCTTGGCAGGAGCCCTTGATGCCAGACAGCAAAAGCAGTGGATGCTCTTGGTTACTTGTGTTTTGGAGCTACAGCAGCACTTCAGTCCTGGGCTGTACCTGTCCCTGTCCCTCAGGCACAGAGGGGATCCAGCCACGGGGGCTCCTCTGACATCTGCAGAGAAGCAGCACAGTTGTCACTTTCCTGTATAGAGTCAGGAGTAGCAATACATTTTCCATGTGCTTTTTTTCCTACTGCAGAGAGAACAGAGTGCTGGTGCCAGGAAGAGAATTCCTTCTGGCTGCTCTGAGGGAAGAGACCATTTTCTGCTTCATTAAGCTGCTGCTTCTTTAATGTACCAAGGAGAGGAATAACAGGGGAATGGGGATGTCACTGGCCTGGGTGAAAATACACATGCTGGAAGGGAAATAGGCAGATCTGTAATGGATCAAGACTATGAGAGTGATGGTCCTGGCAGTTTTAAAACTTAACTAGAACAGCAACATCGTTTGATTTCCCTGTTCTCTCTAACTAGAACAGCCAAGCATTATTAATGCTGCATTACAGAGCATTTCACCAGCTGCTTTTCCCAGGAGTTCCTTCCAAGCTGGGTGTTAGGGATGAGACTTCAGGATTTTAGATTAGCAGCAGATCTAGTTTCCATAACAACTAAAAAAGTCTGTTAGATCTAGAATAGCACTTGGGTCTCTCAGCAGCTGAAGTCATCCTGCTGCTCTATTTTTGCTTCAGGTGCAGGAGGAGCTGCTGTTTCTCAGAGCCCCTGAAGCTGTAGTACAACTGAGATGTGTCAGCTGGGAAAGGAACCACAAGGCCCTGACAGCGTGTTGGGAGTGTCAGGTGGGACAGGAAGGATGAGCAGCTTTGTTTTGCTTTTAACCCCAGCTTCCAGCCCTGAAGCTTTCACCTGATCTGCTTCCTCTGTCTCCCTGCCTGTCCCCACAGCCCTGTGGCTGGGGAGCAAGGACAGCCCTGAGCCCACAGAAGATGCTGAGGCAGGAGGTCAGGCAGTTTGTTTATTGGCAAATAAGTGCTGAAACCCATGAGCCCCACAAACACAGGTGCTCAGTGCCCTGTTACATTAGAATGGTCACGATACCTTTGGGGAAAGTGCAAAAGATCAAGAAACAAGCAAAGTTAGTTCTGACATACCCAGGGGAAGGGTGTGAACAGCGCTTGGTGCAGGTGAGTTTCTCTTCCATCCAGCTTGAGTGGAAAACTTGTGACACATCATGTGAAGTCCTTTAGGTGAGCTCTAGCTAGGAGTTCATTCCAGAGTGAGCAGCAAACACACACCTGAGCTGAACCTCCCCATCCCTTAAGGACAGCTTGGGTCCTGGTGTGTGTATGGCCAAGAACAGCTCCTTGTTGGGGGTCACAGCAGGTGGGACTGTTCCTTTCTGCACTAGGATGCACCAAGTCTGTTCACTGCTGACATGGGAGGGGAAACATTCATTAAACCAGTGATTCAGGGTGGAAATAAAGTCAGGCTAAAACATGCCTGGACAGACACACTGAAAGAAAAGCCTGGACAATAACACAGGGAGCAAAGCTTGTAAAAAGGCTTGTAAACTTTGCAGTCCAAGAGCAATTTCCCAGAGGAAATGCAAGCAAGATGCATGGTCCCTTGCACGGAGGTTTGGGGTTAGGCCCTACGGTAGCAGGTTGGTCTCCACAAAGAAATCTTCCAGCTTCAGGGGACAAGGGTAGGTGGGAGCCTCCAGGCCCCAGGACAGTGATTATGGCTCTTGGCCAGCTGTGCATTGCTGGTCTCCCCCAGGTGAGCAGGGTGGGTGGCTTTAAAAGGCTCCTGAATTTGAACTGCAGCCTTGCCATACGTACCAGGACATGTCAGAGGGGGTGTGTGGGACACTTCCCTACTGGAATGCTCAATGGTTGGACTTGGGCAATTCTGCTGCTGGAGAAGAGAGGAGGGGCAGACAGGCACTAACCCACACCAGACACCAGGGAAATGTAACTGGTGAGCAGCTGCTGAGGGACACAGCTCCTCCCCACCATGAGGAACAAGACTAGGGCAGGGAAGGGAAAAAGTAATCAAGGAATCTTGTGCCATTGGGACTAACCTCAAAGCAGGCTGCACTGGTAGGTAACAAATTCAGTCTTGGGTGCCATCAACCCTTTCCCAAAACCTCACCATAAGAGTTTTCCCACTTCTTTCCCACAATTCCTGTATTAGCAATGGAGTGTCGACCCTGAAGAGAGCAATGGTCTCGGATGAGGAAATCCGCATTAGAAGTGCCAGATGAGGGGTGCATTCTGCTTGTACATTCTTCTTCCTTAATATTTAACTTAACAGTTCCAAGTAAGTGACAGGAACTTTCCCTTTCTGGTTCCCTCTTTCCCCTATGAGCCAGTCTGGATCCATGCCTGGCAGGCTGTACACAGTGATCATCTGGGGAGAGAAGACAGCACATTAGACAGAACCTTACTGTGCAGACAGAGCCAAGAAGTTCAGTCAGATGGGGACTGAAAGAACAGTAATTCCTGAAGTTCATTTAGCAGGCACTTGTGCCCTTTCCCTGGAGCTATCTGCAGTTTTAACACAAGATCTATGGAAAACTGCCCAGTGATGTCCCTGTTGCTTTTTCATTCTCCAAACTGACTTTACATGTTGCTGTGTCATCCCTTCTGAATACAGAAGTTCAGTCTAGAGAACAGAAGAGTGTCCAACTTGCTGATTTTTCTTTTTTTCTCAGCATGATTAGAGCAGGCCTCCAGGCAATATCCCATGGCTCTGGATAAGGCAGCTGCATTTGAGGGTCACAGTGATGACACTGAGTATTGCAGTGTTTTATTTTGGGTACAGTTGGGCTTCAACAGGAGGAGTTATTTGGGTGATGTTAAATAGCAAATGGCTGTGAGCACAACTGCAATTCAGCAGATACTGATATCCAGGTAAAGAACTCTATTAGTTTGATAAAGCAGATTTTAGGGGCAGGAAAAGGAGCCAAAGTCCTTGATGGGCACACCATGGGCTGCTGGGCACTTACAGCCAAATCCAACTCTCAGGAAAGCCACCAACCTCATCTGCAAGAAGTGCCAGCTCGGTGCTGTCAGCTGCTTCGTAGTCGTAGAGGACTCTGGCCCTGCGTGTCCCACTGGCAGGAGGCTTGACTTCATTGGGGTTCAGCACACCCTCTGCCACGGTGTTGGGCACCCCAACAATTGTGGGCACCACTGGAATTGTAGGCACAGCCTGGAGTGTGGCAGCAGCAACAGCTGGAGGAGAGGCAGCGGCTGCGGGAGATGCGGATTCTGTGTTGCCTACGAACGTGCCTGAAAATCTTCCACAGGAGAAAAAAGCACAGTTCAGTGAAGCTCCAGCCTGAGGAACCCCAATGAGCTCTTCCTTTCAGCAGCTGCTCTGCACAGATGATGCTCAAGAGTTGCAGCCTACATACCCAGCTGTAACATAGCCACACTGCCCTTCAGTGGGGAAACACCCTCAGTTCTCAGGAGCTGAGACTGAGCAGCAGGAGACACTTGTCTGCCTATTCTGACTCCAGTGCTCTGTTTCACCAACTTGCAGAGTACCAGACTGATGTGTGGCACTACAGAGGCAGCTGGGCAGGTGCTGCTCTCAGCTCTGTTTGGGTCCATTGTGCTGTGTCCTTACCCTGCTCTCACACACTCTGTTCTGCCTGTTAATTCTTCTGGAAAGGGATGGGCACTGACACTGTTGAACTGGATGCCACAGCTGGAGGCTCCCAGGCTTTGCAGGCTCTCTAGAGGAAGATGGACTGGAGCTCAGGTTCAGTTCTCTAAGGGGATATTGCTCTGGTCCTGGCAGTGATCACATGGAGACCCCAGAGTCACTGAGGGAGGGAGAGCCCTCAGAGCTCCTCCTGGCCAGTATCATACTTACATTTCTCCTTTGGAGCTGCAGGCATGGAAAAAGAATGGAACAGGAGTGTGAGTGAGCACGCAGAGGCAACAGCCCCTCCTGGGTCAGACAGCAGCAGACAGAACATCCCAGCCCACCCCATGGGATGTGCAGCCAGCAGCATGGAATATGGAATCTGGGATTTGTTTCTGCTGTAGCAGAACATGCTCAGTCTCATCGCTTGGCAACAGGAATTTGAGTCCTGTGTGATTTAACTAATTTAGAGGAAGAATGTTCAAACTCCCATGGCCATCGTGCTTTGAGAGGAATGTAAAAATCCAATGGCAAAACCTGCTCTAAATGCACCACCACCACCAAGACTGGTCACCACCCTGTAAACTCAGAACTCTGTCAGAGTTATAAAGTTCCAGTGAGGGAACTTTCTAACTTCTGCCCAACATTACAACGTGGGAGGGGGAAAGAGCCCTGAGCTGGGGGTAAGGAGATCAATAACCCTCAGAGAAGTAAAAGCAGTCTATTCTCTTACCTGCCCAGTTGCTTCTGTAAATCCAGCATGAACTGGTAGCACTGAGCATAGTAGTTGGTCTGAGATTCCACGAACTCGTGGAGACAGCGAAGATGATTCACCTGGAGGGAACGAGGACCATCAGCCTGACTGAGTTTGGTTGCCAGGCACAGAAACTCTCTTGCTGCAGCTACTGCTCCCCTGAGGTGCCCCAAATTTACCACCTCTTCTACCTGTATTCACATGCAGGACTCCACGATGCTCTTGGCAGGAGCCAAGAGTATCTGTAGGCCCTGTCAGCCCCGGGTGCCCAGGAGGACTCACGTGTGTGCTGCTGATCCCCTCCAGCAGCAGACGGGTCACCTCTGCCTGCCGGTCGAACTCGGTCTGTGTGAGCCTCAGCTCGTGCTCCGCCTGCAAACAGGATGGGGGCTCAGGCAGCACAAGGCAGGAGCCCTGTGCTGCCTCTGCAGCCCCCCACCTCCACACCCCCCTTTGGCAGCACGGCACGGCTGCTGCAGGATCCACCTGCAGCTGTGACACTGAGCAGCAACCCAAAGAGACCCTGGGTTGGGATGCCAGAGACCTCTGGCTGTATTTCAGCTCGATTCCTTCTTAATTCTACATGGGATCACTGCAGGTGATGGCATGGCAGCTCAAAACCGATGCATCAAGCATGGAAGCTCCTACTCCCACAAGACTAGACCATGAAGATGGGGAGACTTTGTTAATCCCGAGGTACGTGAGAAATCAGTCCCATGGCAGCTCCAATCCCTTTGATCCCATTTCTGCACCTGTAGGCACAGGAATGTCACAGCCTCCCTAGGCTTCTCTCTGGAAGTGCAGTGGTTTTGTTTTTAACACCAGAGAACAAAGGCTGAGGCCAGACAGCATTTACCAAACTGCTGCTGCTAATTAAATCTGCAATGGAGATGAACATCCCAATCCAGCTTTTCTACCCAAGGGTCTCCTTTGGGGCTAGTTACTGATTCTGAGCTAGGAGAAATTAAACACTGGTGAATAGCTGGCAGCTCTACAGCAGGCATTGGGAATTCAGAGACAGACTCACAGTGGAGACCCATCTCTCTCCCCCTCACCAAACAGTGCATTTGCACTGGGGCAGTTTTGCAGTACCAGAATAGCCAGGTAGATCCTGACAAGGAGATCTCCAGAAGTGCTGGAGCAGCCAAGCGCTCTGCTGCTGGCTCTCCCTCCTGCTGATGGAAAGGGGTGACAAGCATCCCCATGTGTTCTCTCCAGCATGCAGCACCAGTGCTGGTGCCCTCTTGGGATGTGCTGTGACTGGTCACAGAAGAGTGACACCCACTCATCTCCAGCTCACTGGAAAGAGAACCCTTTGCCCTCCTCCAGGAGCATGCAGCCATCAGAGCTGTCCTGGAGCAGGGGTTCACCCTGACTCTTCTGGCACAGGACTGACACGTGTGGAATTGAGCCCAGAGGGCTGATCCACCCAGGCTGTCAGTCTCAGAGCAGAGGCCACATCACTGGAGAGCCCAGAGGAGACCCAGTGTTCCCAGCACAAGATGGGGCCAGCACAGCTCTCATCTGGTACCAGCACTACCAGTGTAGAGCCAGGCCACAACAAAGAAACGCTTTGACTGTCTTTTAATCAGATTTGTCTATTTTAAGCTGCAACTCAACTGATCTATTTTCTTGCATCCTCTGTGTGAAGGGGATTATTTAAAGGAGAAGGGGGAATGTAACAGGAAATACCAGTGCAATGCCTTCAAAACACCAAGTGATTCTTGGTAAACAGAGCTGAGACTCTAGTATTCAGAGCTATTTAAACTTGTGCCAAGCAGATCCAGCTCCATTTGGTGCTGCCTGCGATTTGCCTCTCTCTACCAAATCTGAGAAGTTGCAGGATGTATTTTCCTATAAAGCCAGAGCTGGATGGTGACCTGGGAAGCCCCTTCCAGTCTTGTGCTTCTCTAAGGCATGGAGAACTTCAACACTTACTTATATACTTCAGTCTATCCAAGCAGAATAGCCCAAGGAGAGAGGGGAGAGGAACAGATCCCTGCATGCTCATAGCTGACTGTAGCCAGCTTATTTGGTTGAGGGACCAAAGGATTTAAAAACAGGAAGAGCTGGGTCAGGAACAGCCAGTCCATTCTGCAGATGCCTTTGGAGCAACAGGCTGCTGCCATGCACAGCACACAGGAACTTCTGCCACCCTGCACTTCAGGCTTCATGGCAATGCCTGCTGGGGGTGTTCGAGGTGTGAAAGGGACAGGATCCCAGGTGTCTCTGCACACTCCATGCTGTGCTGGAGCTCCACACAGAGCCCACCTTGGTCTCAGCCCTCCATCATGGACAAGTCACACTTCTCTTCCAGAGCCTCCATGGATCAGAAGGATAAGTGCAGCTCAACCAGAGAGAATCAACTCCTTGAGGCTTCAAACCTCCCCCTGACTGAGCTGGTTCCTGCAGCAGCTGGGGCTGTGCACAGGAAATGCTTTGTCCTTGCTCCAGCTCTGTGTGGAGCCAGCTGGATGGATTAGGCTACCAGGGCACATGGAGGACCAGAGCCTTGGCCACAGGAGCAGAGCTGGGTCACACCTCAAGCATCACCTCTGCTCCTGTCACACAGTGCAGGGTTCTGAGCCTCCTTTTAGCACAAACACACACCTGGATGCTGGGGAAGTGTCTCCCACCAGGGACAGCCAACGGGCCCACGGCTCATCCCAAGCTGCACTGAACCACACAGAGGGATCAGGGCTGGGGCACACAACAACAATGGGCCCTGATGAGCAGGAAGGGTTCCTCAGCACCCCCATCCTCTGAACACCCCCAGAAGGTTTGAGCACAATTCCAGCTGGGTACTTACTTTTTCCACCTCGTCGCTCCAAAGCTGTAGGGGCCACAGAGCAACAGGAAAGGAGATCAGTGTTGGAGACGTCGTGAAGCGCGCGGCATTATCACCCACAGGCAGGGACACTCCATGGACACAGCAGGTCAACTCCAGGGACAAGCCAGCCCTTCACCCAGCAGCAGCTGCCAGATCCATGCCCCTTCCCCTCATTCCTGCACCCTCGAGCTCAGTTTTGCAATGGGAGAGCAAGTCCCTGCCACCGGAGCCAGCAGCACGCCAGCTCTGCTCCCTGCCAGCGCTGCTACAGCCACTGCATTCCATGGGCTCCAGGAAAAAAACAGGGTTAACAGCAGAGTCCTCTGCACAGCAAGGCTCCCTTTGCTGAAGCTGTACAGGTTGGTGTTGAAGGACAGCCTTTCTTTTAGGATTGTGGGGAGGCAAGTGAGCTTTTTGAGCTCAGGCCACACAGAGGCCAGTGTTCCTCACCCATGGTCCAGAGAAAGGGGATAACCCACCCAGCCTGCACTGCCAACAGGCCAGTTCAGCCACAGCAGGGAGGAAACAGGGGCTGGATGCTGCCTCTGAGCCAGGCAAAACATCACACGACTCCTTCCTATTCTCCTTCCTACTCTCCTCATCCAAGGGGCACACCTGAGGTAGCAGAACACTGGATACCTCCAGCTGCTTGTGGGATCTGGCTTCAGGACATGAAACGATGAACAGAAGTCACACACAGCAATGGCAAAGGGAGAGAGGAGGCAGAAAAACACATTGATCCTTCCCAGAGGTCCTTGGCTTGGCCTTTCTTCAGTCTGCCTCAGTCCTCCTGGCAAGGTGAAATCCCCCTGGATCCGGGAGCACAGCAGCCTGCCTGCAACACCCACACCCGTGGGGCCAGGGGAGTGACCCCTGTGGAGCTCAGCTTCCCCACCCAGTGTCACCTCTACAGGTCAGGGAAGGTCACCAGACACAGCTGAATTTGCACTGGGGGCACCTGTGCTGGACATGAGCGTCAGAGGGAGAGCAGACTGTGTTTGGACCAGGCTCTCCCAGCTGGGCTTTGCTCACCAACTGTCCTCAGGTGCAGAGAGACTTCAGCAGGCAATATAAGGAGCACCTCCAGGACCTGCCTGCACTGGGGAGGGGCTGAAGCAGGAAGGTGTTTTGCCAGGCTCATGGGATTGCTCCCTGCTCCATGACTGGCATCTCTTACTTGAGTGGAATTATGGTACTGGTCTGGATGCTAAGGTGGAGGTTTTCTTTTACTTTTAAGGGGATGTTTTGTTATTGCAAATCAGGAACTGGTCTGAGTAAGGCCTGGCCAATTCCAGCCATGTGTGGGGACACAAATCCCTTCCCCTTCTAAGAGCTCCTACTCTGGAATGAGGTGGTGGGAACATCCTGCAGGAAGCAGAGAAACAGATTCTGAGCTGCTTCTGTGGCACAAGGCTTTTGCCAGCACATCCCCATGGTTTTGGAGCAAGGTTTAATATAAGAACAAGGGGAAGCTCCCCTCTGATCCCAGGCCTTCCTCCTCATGTGGACAGTACTTAAACCACGGCAGCCCCATTTAATCAGTGCAACACCCATCAAATTTGTAGCCAGATTTGTTTCTCTTCTGTTGCCTTTGCTGTGTCACCTCCAGAACTGACCCCGTGGTGTTCTGGGACAGGCCAGCTTTACCCAGATTTACCCCTAGTCTAAGACTCTGCGTGGATCCTTTTATGGACAGCTCAGAGAGCAGAAAAGGCCACAATCTGCTATTGTCTTCCTGCACCCCAGCTCAAGCCAGAGGAATCCTCATCAAGGTACCCAATATGTTTTTCTTGGAATCATTCCTAGGAGTACAGCACGTGGCAGGGTCTGAGAGAAAGGGATATTTAGGCTTGCACAGCTCATGTACACCTTCTTACACAAAAACAAAAGGTCAGTGTGGGAGAGAGGAGAAATGGCTCCTCAGCCTCCAACTCATTCAAAACAAGGGAGGTGCTTTTTTTCTTGGATTTAATTCCATCTGAGCCCTCCTGTCGCAGAAGGGAAAAAAAATAAAAGCACCGTGTTATCCACCTCTCCAAAAACCAACAATGTAAATTTAGAATCCAAATCAGCCCGGCTGAGGGCGTGTGGTCCAGGAGAGAGCTGACCTGTTTGCTCACCTGTAAGACAAAGCTGTTACCTTGGGCATAACCAACCCCTCCCTCCAGAAAGGAGCCGAGCTCAAGAGCGAGGTGAGCAGCAGCCACTGCTCTGCACTGTCAGTGCACACTAAGAAGTAGCACAAGGACTCTGGCCTGGAAGAAAAGCAGAGCAACAGGATGAAGAGCTCCTACCTTGCTGCAGTGCCTGACCCCTTGGGATGAATGCTGGGATTTGAGAGCTTGCAGCAAAGCAGCCCTGCCTGCTCAGAGCCAGGGAGCAGCACCTTTCCCACAGGCACTCCTGGTAGGAGGCCCTGCCGTGCAATCACCAAACCCGATCGGGTCAGTGCTGGCTGCTCTCCCAGAGCCCTGCTCTTGCTGCCCAGGGCCACCAGCACCAGCAGAGCCTGATGAGGGAGCACTGAACTAGGCACAGATGTCCCAGGGTAGACACTTGTTGGCTAAAAAACCTCACAAAATCTGTTTTCCTGTTATGTTCCTGTATGTGGCACCTGCTCCCCAGAGCAGCTTTGCAATAGAGCAGAAGCAGAACAAGGTCCTTTTTGGTGAGGGCAGGATGTGTCCAACTGAGGGTCTGGGCACTCCATGAGGTACCAATGCACACTGTACAAATGCTTGTCTTCAGGTGTGCTTTATTCCTGGTCTGTTCAGAGGCAGGGAAAGCCCAGTTTCTCTTCCCGGGGTCTCCCAGAACTTAACTGCAGTCCCTCGGAACACAGCTTCCCAAGGGAAAATCCAGAGCCACAAGCTGGCTCGGAGCTGCACTAGGAGACAAGAGAACAGAGCAGCTGCTGCAGCCTCACCAGTGTCAGCTTCTTCTGCAGGACTCATCACTGAGCCTGGGATTGATGGAAATCGTTTTCCAGGTATTGTGCAAAGCTATTTCTGATCCCAGCATCACCCTCCAAGAAGGTCAGGACAGATCCCCCTAGGAACTAACACTGATGCTGTCAGCTCAGACACACCTCTGTCTCCAAATGGGATGGGTTTCCCATTAACCAAATCCAGCTTGTTTCCATAGTGGTTTTTGTTTCAGAAAAGGCTGGGCTGTCCTTTTTCATAGCTGTGGATCCCACTCCCCAGCACTTTGTTTATCCCAGATTATTCTATTAGCAGGCATCAGTGTTGTTCTGAATGCTAGTTAGGAAGCAAGATGATCAGTTTTCAACATTTTAACGAGAAATGTGACATTGTGCAATGGGGAGCCATGAACAGTGTGGGAAGTCAATTGCTTGGCCACAACCACTCAGTGCATCAGAGTGGAGATACAGCAGGCTGCTCACCACCCCAGGCACATCTGGCTGTGGAACAGCTGCCAACACAATGAAATGGTATAAAATAACCTCTGTTTGCAGAATAGACAAACCTCCACTGTTATTGACACTGGTGGCAGAGAGATTCCTCCACCTTTGCTTCTCTTGACCAGCTTCAAAGCCTCTGACTCTGACACCATGGTACAGATCAGGCAGTGTGATACTGCCACTGTACAGCTGGAACCATCCAGAAAAGCCACTCTTGGAGGTTGTTCCTCTCAATTGCTCCCCAAGCAATAAAAACCCATCAGAAGATCCCCACTAGAAATGTGGAAGAGGGCTGGCAGGAAGCTGGTTTGGAAAGCAAACCCAGCTGCAAAGGGCCAGACCCTGAGCAGGCACCCCCACAGAGGTGATGGGAATCCTCAGGGCTGAGTCAGAGGAACCCTGGGCAGACCATGTCACATTAAAATGTTGAAAACAGCAGAGCACTAGGCCTGAGTTTAAGTCAGGTAGAGAGAGGGGCAGGAAGAGGTTGGAGAGGCAATATCCAGGAGGAGGCAGTATCCAGGAGGAGGTGATCTTACCGCTGATGCGCTGGCGGAGAGCACGTAATTACGAGGTCTGGTTTCCTGAAAGTCAGGCACAGCCTGGGGGGGAATAGAGTGTCATGTACAAGGCACTAGAGGAGTCAACAGGAGTCACTGGGCACTGGGTGGAACAAGAGACCAGCTGCTTTTTTCCTGCCTGTGCTGGGAGCTTTGCTTGGATTCTGATGAGAGGCAGGAGGGAGGGTTCCTGACATCTCAGCAGTGGTGTGTGACGGCCAGGCTTGTACACTGGGAGGTGGACTGGCTTGTGCAGTCACACCTGGTACAGCACACACTCCTAGTGTCAGGAACTCTGCCTGTACTCACAGGTATCATAGACCACAACCCCAAAGGCCTTCCCATTCCCTTGCGAGCAGCAGCTTGCTTGCGTTGCATTAGCTCAGTCCCTCCTTTCCCCTTGTCTCCTGCCTACAGTCACTGCAAGGAGGAGTGTTTCCTTCCACAGTGCCTTCTACTGCTCTCACTCTCTCCAAGCTTTGTTTCCTCCTAACAGAGCCAGATCAGATCTGCTGTTTTCAGGAAGGCACATGGCTTAGCCAAGCCAGGTCTCACCAAAGGCAGCATAGGAGTTTTCATCCCAGAGATCAGGAAACTTCCAAACCACCTTCTCCATAGCTAAACTTCTGCCCTGGGACACGACGACTTGAACACTCCACAGATTTCCTCACTGGAACTGCAATGGATCCAGTCCACCCCCACATAGTTATGGGCTCATTAACAACCACATAATGTGGGCTTTTATTCAGTTAAGACCAGGCATCCTCCTGGCATGGCCTTCGACTGTAGCACTACCTAGAGACAAAGCAAGGAGCTGCCTGACATCAGGAATCCTCCTGGTCAGCCCTTACTGCACAGTGGCTGCTGTGGAGGGCTGGCACAGTCCTGCTGGATTCCAGCTCTGGCTTAATCCCCTCAGGCCCCTCCTTCTCTCCCCCAGGTTAATCTCTGCAGTCACCCAGATCCACTTATACACACTGACCCACTTTGCTGGGCCCCAAGCAGCTGGCTGGAATGAGTGACCAGTGTGTGGAAGAGCAGTCAGGCAGTCCCAACTATTTTTATTTTTTTCATACCATTTAAGAGTTTTAGGGATGGCTGGAGGAAGGAATAAGGAGGAGCAATTCCTATTGCAAGTTAAACCTGAACATAGGGAGAAAAATGCACCACTGAGGTCTGAGACCAGCAGAACAAGTAGGCTGGACTCCTCCCTGTGGGGAGAAAGGATGTTTCACAGAAATAGCTCCTTATGCTTTTTGTTTTTTGAAGATCAACTGAAGAAACCTCTCCTCCCATTCCCTGGTCTCCAGGGAGTCCCAAAACTAGTCACAGCACATGGGATGAAGGAGGCAAGCTTCTCTTGTACTTCTGTGCATGGAGAAGTTGTATTTGCAAGCAGTGGTCAAAAGGGACCCACCTCCCTCCCCCTTCCACTCTGGTAATGGGGAAAAGAGGCAGAACAGCAGCACAACCAGAATCATCCTGCCTGTCATTGTCTCTGGGCTGCCCTCCCAGAGAAGGACTGGCCACCCAACCCCACCTCCTCCTGCCCACAGCTGGAGGAGCCCGAGGGGGTCTTTAGGGGAGCCCCTGCCCCTCTTGAGCACTGCTTGCAGGCAATGTGGATGGACCCAAGAGGTGCTCCAGAGGGGCTGCAGGCAGGTCTCTGACACTCCCATCCTTCTGGAGCACCTTCCCCAGGCAGCCACAGCCCTGATCACGCTCAGAACATGCTGCAGGGCCAGTCCCAATGGGACAAAGGAGCTATGAATTTTCTTTTTAAAAATGGAAAAGAGACAATGAGAGGTGTTAAAGGAAGAAAAAAATAATCACAGCACTGTTAGCACAATCAATACTCACATCTCCCTCACACTGAGCAAATTACAAAAAAACAAAACAAAAAGGTTAGTAAACAAAACAGCATCAACAGGAAGGACAAAGCACAGAGTCTGTGGGAAATGCACAAGCCCAGGTGCTCCACAGCAGCTCACGGGTCTGGGCAGCAGCGCTCGAGGGGATCAGGAGACAGAAGCTGTGGGAACACGAATCTGCTACAGAGGGGAAGAGCAGCAAGAGAGAGGTGAGCTGGGAGAGCTGGGATACTTCAGCTTGGATGGGGAGGTGTGACACAGGACTCCAGGCACGTTACAGGGAATGCTGTGATCTACATGAGGTGTTTAGAGCAGGGGAAGCAGCTCTCCCCTTTGCTGGGAGCTTCCACCTTGTCATCCAGCAGTCAGGGAGGCACCCAGAGCCCAGGCACCACACCTTTAAGCTGAGCTGGGTGAGAGATGGGTCCCCACAGCAGCAACTGAATTTGTTCTTCAGCCACTCTGCTACTCTGAGGCTTGGCTTGGGGAGGACACCTTGGAAAGCCTGGATTGGCTCTGCACCTGCCTGGGGCACCCCAAAAGTTCCAGTGGGAAACAAAGTTTTTCTTTTCCACCTACAGGGGAGTCCCTAAACCAGGGGGGTGTGTGCAGGTGAGAGGCCTTGGGATCACCTCCTTGTTGCAAGGTAAAGAGGGTGGGAAGGTAGAAAGCACAGGAGTGAATTCAGGAATCTAAATTCCTGCTTTGATCTGAGATTAGAGATAAAGCAGTGGCCACTAGTTCCCCCTGAGACTGGGGGCACTGTCCCCTCCAGAAGGGGAATGGGGAAGTTACTGAAGTTACTTTCAGAGGATCTGGGGGACCTGACTGATTAGAGGAGACTTTTTTAAAGGGCAGCTACTACTTCTGTTCACAGCTGTCCTGAGCACTGTCAGACCCACTGATGGAGGCTGCTGAGCTTAGCACAGCTTCCCCATCTGCCTTGGATGTAACTGGCGCTGGAGAAAAGGGAAAACACCTGGGAACTGGCTACCCAGGGAGAGACAAGGCCAGAGGCCCAGCTGGCAGATGGTTAGAAACAGGCTCATAGCAGGGCTGCTGGGCTGGTATCCCCATGTATCCCAGAGACTGACTGACAAGGACTGGCTGATTCTGACTTGCACACATTTGCCAATTGAGCTCCTGGCCCAAAGGCAAAAGCAGAACTTGGCAGGTCCTTGTGCCAACAGCCAGAGCTCTACAGGATAACAACCAGCTCCAACCAGGCCCTCCAGGGAACCCACCAGTGCCCAGCGTGATGAATTCCCCAAAGCCAAGCAAGATAAGCCTGTAACTAGAGCACCATGAGCTGAGTGAGCGGAGAGGCTCAGGGGACAGACCTGGTAGCCAGTCTGACCCTGACCACCCCTTAGAGGCTCCCAAAGCACTCCTGCCTGGGAGCTGGCAGAATCCTAACTAGTCTGACAGGCTGGGACTGCTGCAGAGCTCCAGCAGCCTTTGCCCTGTGCACCTCCCAGCTCAGCTCTCTCTTGGCTTGGTTTAAGATCCCCCTCTGAAAATCAGCAAGTCCTCAGAAGATGCAGCCTGTTAGTGACTAGTACAACTCATCCAGCAACCCTGATCAGTCAGGAGACAGGAGTCTGGGTCAAGTGCAAGTTTCCAGCCTCCAGAAGCTCAGAACTGTTTGCTTCAACAATTCCCCCAAGGGAGGACATCTCACAAACAGGCACATGGCTCCTGCTCCCAGTTCCCTTCCATCCCACATGAGGACTCCCCCCATCCCTGCCTGCCAGAGACAGGACACAGCAGGGTAACCTAATTTTTTGACCGTGTGAGCCAAGCCCTGGGGCCAGAAGGACAGGGAGGGAAATGAGGGGAGGAGTTACCGCTGCTTTTGCCTCGGCAGCTTTGGCCTTCTTCAACCTGGCTTTGCAGGCGTCCAGATCCAGGCGTCGGTTCTGCAGGATCCTCCGCTCTTTCTGGAAGGGACAGGAGATGGGTCAGAGCACATTGTTTAGAAGCAGGGCTGAGGAGGGGTTGTGGTATCACCTAGGAATCAAATCTATTTCTTTATTAAAACATGCCAAGGAGAAAGAACCAGTTGCTATGATCGTCTCCTTAGCAAGAGTTTTGGGGCTGGTTGCCAGGGATACAGGATAACCTCCTGGAAATGGCAGCCTGTGCTGGGTGGTGCCCACAAGCTGCAGGAGTGGGGAATGAGTTACTTTCCTCATCCACATCACCTGGCAACTCTTCCCTATCAGAGGGGGAACCTGAGCAGATCTAGGGTTAGAAATCCATCATCCTTGCACTCTTTAAGGGGAAAGGTATGGAGTCATCCTTTATCACAGGGAAAGAAGAGGGGTTCTTTTAGCACTGTTTCCCTCTCCCCCTGCCCTCCTTGCCTCCAGGGACGTGACAAGCTTCCCCTTCCCTGCTCCCACACTTACAGAGATGGTTCTCCAGTCCCCTTCCAGGAAGTTGCGCAGTGGCGTCAGGAAGTTGATGGAGGCAGAGCGGATGAATTCTCGTTCTGCTGCACCCAAGCGCCTCTGAGTCTCTCCAACTTTTATCAAAGTCTTTCCTGCAACAACAGGAACCTTCAGCTCCAGAGGAACCAATTAACATGCTGTTGGCTTCAGCCACCTCACCTGGAGCTGCCACACTGCAGAGCTGGGGACACAGGCACAGCCGTCCCTGGCCTGGGCAAGGTGACCGTGCCTGTCCCACAGCAGCTCCAGCCCTACCCACTCTGCTGCTGGCCTGAGGCATCTCTTCACTGCTCCCAGGGCAGCTCTGATCTTATCTATTTGCTGAGGCACTTATGCCACTGATGTATTTTACTGCTCTACCAGCTTGCGCAGACTGATCCTTTTTTGCCTCATAAAACAGAGGCACAGGAACAGGGCAGCAAATTAAAAAGCACCAGAGCAGAAAACATGAATTGATTAGGCAGTGTTTGCTATAGATGCAGTTACAGCTGCTCTGGCTGTAACAGGACTCACTATTGAACAACTATTGATCTGGAGAGCAGGAACAAAGCTCATGGCAGGGGCAAGGACAGCTGGAAGTGAAGGCTGTATCTCTGTGCAGGTGTGCTGCTTAAAGAAGCCCAAAACTCCCTCAGGAAGGGACAACTGTGAGGATTTAAGAGCAGAAAGATGCTCTGTGTGGTCAGGAATGAGCCTGCTTCACACATCTCAATGCAAAACTGTATTGGGGATATTCTCTTGGGAAGGGATGGATTTCCAGGACTCCTCCATTAGCCAGCTAACTTACCATAAGGTGTCCCTGGGCCAAAGTCGTTGGCTGCCTCTGTCATGTACTGTGCCAGCAGCTCCCCATTGGTGACCCGGGAGGGCACCTTCCGGTCCAGCTTCTCGTACAGGAACTCTTCTACTCTGGCACCTGGAATGGGGACACCAGGGAGGCTGAAAGAGGGTCCCTGAACTGGGATTCATGATAGCCCACCCCATGCAGTCCTCAGTGATGCACTGGACAGCAGATCCCTGCCCCAGGCACTGCCAGGCTGGGAGGTGCTCTCAGCCATGCAGGGAAGAAGGACACGGCCTGCAAAGACAAGTTTCTCCCAAGCCCCAGGAACTCCACAGGGTTCTCTGCCAGAGGCCATGTCTTTCAGCACTGAGCTGCAAGTGACATTTCTCCTTCAAGCCTTAGAAGCTGGACTTACTGGGGTTTGGCTGTAGCAGAACTTCGGTCTGACGCAAGATCTTCTCTGTCCAATTCTTTGTGCAGTCTGCCCTGGCCAGGAGGTTTTCAAAGTGGGCATCAAGTTCAGTCTTCTCAGCCTGGCCCAGCTTTTCTTCAGTAAACTGCAGGAGGAAGGCAGTCATTAGGTCTGTTCTTCCAATGCAAATTTACAGTGTGTTAGAGAGCTAATAAGGGACAGTGAAGCTGCTTTTGTCTTGTGTATTTACCTTAGAATAGAGCTAAAAATCCTTCAAGGTGTCATTCTTTTTCCTGGCCATCTTTCAGGGGAAGAGGGAAAATTTTTTGCCCAAGAGTAGAACAAGCATTGGGCTAAAAATGGACTCCAGGTTTGAGAGGTGTTCCAAAATAAGTAACTTTTAATAACGTCTAGTACAAAAATACTCTAGTTGTGAAGGATCTATTTAAATATGAACGTGGCTTCCACAGCTTCACGTGAGGGAAGGTGCAAAATCCCTTTATTTCCTACTGACCAACACTGCATCCTGCAAACCCAAGGGGTCAGGAATAATGCCACTACCACCTGAAGTCAGGAGGCTCAAACTCAGAATTTAGATAAAACCACTTCCAGCAAGTGACTCTTGTGGGACACACTCTGAAGCAGGGAATTGAAATATAGCACTGTCCAACTCTCAGCACTCAGATTCATACTGGCAATGGACAATCCCTCCCTCTACAATTCCTTTTAAGTTTAAAATTAGCAGCAGGGAGAACTAGGCTGTGCAAGTCTCCAGTGTTTTCATGCTGGGCAGTGACATCTGACCAGGTTTGTCAGTCTGGAGATGCAGCCTCAGATGGCCTGGACACCCTCCAATGCTTCCTTGAGGGATTTCTGAGAGAAGAGCACATTCCCTCTTGTCCCATCCCCATTTCCCACTTGCTCCTTTCAGTGAACTTGGCCAACTTCAGTATACTTTTAAGCACAGTTCCCTGATCTTGACAGAATCAGCATCTTGTTGGATCATGCTAAAAGACCCTTTGGACAGCTGTACTATCTGGGACCCTACAGAGGCTCCAGCTGTCCCTGAACCCTTGTTAATGGTCTCTGATGCCATTGCTGAGTCATCAGGACATGGTACTGTGCAATACTGGCACAGATGACAAAGATTAAAGCCTGGCTAAAGCTCTTAGATGAAATACAGCTCCTGTCTGATTTACCGCTGGTACCTTCTCCTCTCTGCTTGCCTACACCAGAGCTCAGCTCTACATGGGCCAAGATGTCCCTTCCATGGGATCTTGATCTGGTGTCTGCTGCCCTTCCTGAAAGGCTTCCTGGCCAGCTCTTTCCTTTCCCACCCAGCCCAGTGCTGGGAACAAAGTGAGATAAGGAGAGCCCAGAGCAGGGGTAAACAGCCCTTGGAGTCCTGTTACCAGATGTCTGAGATATACAAGCCCTCCAGGTATGTTTACACAGTGACCTGTTTGGCACCATTCAGCTCCAGCCAGTGGAGTGCTTTGCCAGATGTGGGTGGGGACAGATCCTCAGCTGCAGGGACAGGGATCATGTCCTGCTCTCTCCTGCAGCAGTCCCTGGTTACTGGCATGTAATTTTACCTAGGTCTTGCCATGGTCCATTGGCCATTGCTGGACAAGAGTAAAAGCAGATTCAGGGTGAGAGGAGTATTGTTTGGTCTGTGATTTCTTTGGGGATCACACATGGTGGCTGAAGCTGCTTTCCTCTGCCACTGCTGGGAGCCCAGGGCTGTTTTCAGACTCTGCCAGGCTGGGCTGAGTCACTGCCATGCAGCAAACTGGGACTTCCCAGGTATTTGGCACCAATTCTTGAGTCATCTGTTTGAGATCTTTCCTAAACAAGCCAAGACTCTTTGATGCAAAGATCAGTCTCTCTCGCCCCCCTTTCTGAGACAGCATTCTGAGACCTCATCTCACTTTCAAGTCCAGCTCTTTTTTCCTGCAGTTTAGGCTTATCCTGCATCAGCATCTGCCCTGGAGCTGTCAAACCTAAACCCAGCTTCTTATTAGCTGAATTGAGTCAGCTTCTTACAGCATTGCTGCAGTGCCAGATCACTGCTGAAGCCCTTCAGCATCCCCACAGTGCTACTGCCACTATCCTGAACCACTCCAGTTCTGGGGTCCTTTGCTTTATTAGCAAGTGACATCTTTGGCATCACTGTCCTCTGTGGCTGTTTTGTGTAACTCAGTGCAGGGGTCACAGCTCAGCACTTGCCAGGACTCAGAAACTCAATTCTTCTCTCAAGTCAGGCACTAAAGCTGTTTGTCTTGTGACAAGGCTGGGGGCAGCACCAGGATCACAACAAGCCTGGGGGCTATGCCAGAAGGGGAGGATGGGCAGGAATCTCAGTCACAGCCCCTGGTTCCAAAGGGTCAGGCCAGAAAACAGCCTCCTATTCAGGCTTTCTTTCAGGGTTGGAAAGGAGTGCATGAAGGTCGGGTGCAAGGCACTGGAGGCTGTGACTCCACTGACACTTCATTCCCTCGGTGTCTCCCTGACCCCTGCCCAGGAGCTGGATGTGCTGAACCCAGCCCAGGCACAGCCTTGGGGGGCTGGTGCCTCACTGCAGGGGCTATCCCTGCCCAGTGCTACCTCCTCCTCCTTCTCCCTGCGCACAGAGTCACTGATCCAGCTCAATTTGACCTTTAATGTGACTTTCTAGACCTAGGAGAGAACCCAGCCAACTGCACAGCAGTAGTGGGGATGTGCCATGAAATGCAAGGAGAGCAGGAACACCTGCTGCAGGAGCAGCCTGCCATGAGATCTGTGCTTCTCCTGGAATCACAGCCAGCACAGGAGATTACAGGTAAGTTACACTGATCTATGAGCTGGCTCTTTTTTTGTCTGGTACAAGTGGAAATCTGAGATTTTAGGTTACAACAGGTCTCAGCTGCTGGTCCCTTCTTACCTGGCTGCCCAGTGAAAAGAAGGGTAGAAGAACAGCAGTTTATGAAACTGGGCTACTCAAGCACTTCAGGCAGAACTCCCCTGTAAAGGATTTCTGTTCCTAAAAATCTGGTTTTGTAACCCAGAAATCTGATTGAAAAGATTTCATTGTGACACCAAGAGATGTGGGAGAAATGAACCGATCATACCTTCAAGCCTCCTGACTGTAAAAAGACAGATTTTGAGTATTTTATATCTTGCTGCTCCCAGACTAGAAGCATTGCTGTCTTTTACAACAGATTGCCACAAATGGGAGTGATACTTTGTTTTGTCAAGTTGATTTACAGGCTTGGTGCAGATCCCCTGGGAGAGAGACAGGGCTGGCAGAGCACAGACAATTGCAGTGCTGAGAACCTGCAGCTCCTCCATCCTGCCATGGCAGAACTACTCCCATTTGTTTTCTAGAACCTGAGGACTGGGTCAATAGTCCTGAACCAATTCCCAGATCTGCATCCTGGGATCATGAGCCAGGTCTCAGTGCTGAGAGGCTGTTCCCCTGCAGGAAACATCCTTGCAGCTGACCCAGAGCAGGTGCTTAATAATGCAGGGCAGCCTTTTGTCAGTGCCATTCTCACTCTCCAGGAAGAAAAGAGCTGTGCTGCATTCCAGGACATCAATAATTCAGCCAAAGGTTGGGTTTCCTCTGGGAGGCTTGGCTGGCCAGCAGGAACAAGAAATGCTTTATCAGGGCCCAGGTGGGCAAACAGGGTGACCCAGCAGGAGAGCAGCACTTGGGCCACAGGCCCAAAAGGAGAACAGGCATGCTGGACTGCAGTTAGGGCAGCTGCCCTAAGCATTCACAGCTTGGGGAAAAGCCCCTTCCCCCAAGAGAGTTGGCAGACACACATCTGGGATGTCAGGAGGGTCAGCAAGCAGTGCTGAGCTGGGGAGGGGGCTGCAGTACAAGTACAGATCAGACAGGCTGGGCCTGTGATTAAAGGACATCAGAGTTAGGCTTTAAAATAGCCCATGCTGAAAACATCAGCACCTTCCTCTCCTTAAGTCAGGGGAATAAAACCCCAGCCCTGTGATCTCTGGTAGGGTGGCTGCAGCCCCCTTGCAGAGGATCTGGTGGCAGAGTTCAGGCCCTTGTACCCCTTGCAGGGTCCCCATTTTATCCAACTGGATGTTATTTATGACTTCCCACTTTAAATTACAAAGATCAAACCAGGGCCAGGAGATTTAAATGAGGAATAGCCTCCTGTACCTGCCAGTAGATTTAGACTGTGGGGTTTTTCAAAGCCTCCAAATAGCTCAAAATGCCCAAAACACAGTAACATTTGCTCTTTTGGTGATCAAAAGCACAGCTGAGCAAGTCTGGCTCCCTCTTTGCACAGGGTTGCAGTAGGAAAGAAGCCACAGTCAGCAGCTGAAAACTACCTGATTTTGAGCAACTCTGGACCAGATAGAGTCTGCTCCAAGTATTTGGTCACCAGGAGTCAGGAAAGGCAGGCTGGGAGCCAAGTGAAACTGTGCTAAAGGACAGAAGGAAGCTATTAACAAGGACAGCTTGGTTAACTCACGAGCACAGCATTTAGGAGAGGAAAAACATTGTGGTAGTGGGCTGACCTTGGCTGGATGTGAGGTGCCACCAAGTCTTTCTATCATTTCTCTCCTCAGCAGAACAGGGGGGGTTGAAAATAAGATTGAAAAACCTCATATTTCAAGATAAAGGCTGATTATCAAGAAAAAGTTGTGTGTGGAAGCAAAGGAAACCCAAAGATTTTCTTGTCTTCTTCCCATCTGCAAGTGATGTGTGACCACTCCTGGGAAGCTGGGCCTCAGTACATGTCATGGTTACTCCAAAAGACAAAAGTGCTCTATAAAATGTCCCACCTCCTCCTCTCTCTCAGGTTTTATTGCTGAGCAATGTCCTGTGGTATGGAATATCCCTTTGGGCAGCTTGGGTCAGCTGTCCTGGCTGTGTCCCTACCAAGACCTTATCCTTGCCTCAGGTCCCCTTCTGCTGTCTCAACTTTTAAAGTATGAACACTAATAAGGTCAGCAAGCAGAGGGTTTATTTTATCTGCTAATGATAAAAATCTATTTTATCACCAGAGTTCAGGGAGCTGGGGGAGTCTGTCTGTCTGCAGGGGCTTCAAGCTAGAGTACATCAGCCTCTAGCTGTTTTACTAATGACATCAGGGGGGGATAAGCACCCAAAAGCTGTATTCACACTTGGGTATCTTCACCCAGAGCCTGTTTACATCAGAACTGACAAAAGACAGACACCTACAGTTATTTCCAGACCTCCCTGGAAGAGCTTGGCTCACAGCCTATCTCAAACAGAGACATCCAATGTGTGGCCACACAGCTTCCACTGGCCAAGGTTTGGGATCACACCCACTTACTGGTAACTGGAAGGTGCACCTGATCAAAGAGAGAGGCCCTTCTTCAAGTGAGGATGAAGAGTGACCTGTTAGGAGTGTCTGCAGGTGCTGCATCCCCTCAGAGTACTGATCTGATGGCTGCAAGTGTCAACACAGGCCATGCTCAGGTGAATGCTGAATCCTACACAAACTCTGTACCCTCCCCTACCCAAGCTTAGAAGCTCATTCCCCACTCCCAGGGTACCAGAGCTGTCCACTGCTTTCCCACCCCAGCTGTGTGCTCTGCTTTTCTGGAGGAGTCCTGTCACTGAAGCCTGAGCAAGGAACAGCCACGTAAAAGAGGCAGTGGGTTTGAGCTGTTTTAATTTGGGTTCTTTTGTCATGAGGAGCCTAGTCCAAAATCATTCTTCCAGCACCTACACAGGGTTATATTTGACAGGTTTCAAACCAGCTCCTGCCCTGAGCCAGCCCAGAGGCGCTGTGCTGACCATGTCCCGTCTCCCTTCCCTTAGGCTGAGCCCTAATTCCAGTTCAAGTGAAGCTCCTCTCTGTTGGTCAGACAGCTCTGCCAGCCAGCAGGAGCTAATGCTGCCTGAGTGGAACAGCACAAAATGGCCAGTCCATTTATCTCCCAGTTGCTGCAGTTCCAGTAAAACATCACTTTGTTAAATGCCTGGAGCTGGAGGAAGCAGCTCTAAATGCTACAGAAAAGAGCTTTTTCTAGACAGCTTATTCCCACCCTAGAAGATTTGCAGTGCTAAAGAGTGCTACAAACAGAGCCCTTGCTGCCCACAGCAGACCTCAGCTGTCACTGCTGGATCTGAGGGAGATGGGGCAGGGCTCACCCACACCAGGGTTCTGTGGGCACCCAAAAAGTCTGAATTCCTCCAGTAGTGACCCCTCATGAGGTGGTTTTCAGCCTCAGAGATCTCTTTCCTTCCAGTTCCCCCTCCTTACACACCTGCTCGATGTCCACAAGTACCAGTGCTCATTTGGTTTCAATAAATTACTACTGTAATTAGGCATATGAATATTCATGTACGAGACAGTGGAGTAGGTGTAGCAGGCAGAAGCCACGATTTATAAACGCCTCCTTGCTCTGGAATCACTGTGTGCAGACACTGTTCCCAGGCCTGTCTCCTTCCTACGCCTTGGAGCTAAAAAACACTTATCATAGACTTACAACAAAGCTTCTAAACATAAGATTTCTTCCCAGCATTTCTTCTGCATCCAAGGTCATTTGCACAAGAACAGCATCTTTAGGCTTCCCATCTGCTCCCTATTTTGCACCTGTAGTTAATATCTCCTTTTTTCATAACATATGACTCACTGGCATGGTTACAGGAGGTGATATCTGCTTACAGGAGACCAGTCCTCAACAGAGCCAGAATTACTCCACTGCACAGAAGGTCTGGAACGAGCCAGCTCTGCTCTGTTTGTTTACCAGCCCCCACACAATAGGCAGAGTAAGAAGCCCAGTCCCGGAGTCACCAGTTGGACCTCACTTTCCAGGCAGGATCCCAAGCGGTTCTGACCTGCCTCTCTCCTCTCCTGGCCAAACAAGAGCAGTTTTCCAGTCAAGCCCAAGAAATGAATACACTCAGCAGCTCCATCTCAGCACCTGCTGCACTTCTGCTGCTCATGTGTACCCAAATTTCTTCATAGCTTCAAGGGAGTCACTTTATCCCCAGAAGCTCCTGATCTCAAGTTTGTGAATATCAGAATATTTTGAGTTGGAAAAACCCACAAGGATTATCAAAGTACAACTCCTGGCCCTGCACAGAAATGGTCCCAAGCATCCCCCCACGCCTGAAAGTGTTGTCCAAACTCTTCTTGAGCTCCACAGGCCTTGGGACTGTGACCACTGTCCTGGGAACCTGTCCAGCACCCTGGGGAAAGAACCTTTTCCTAATTCCAATCTAACCCCCCCGACCCAGCTCCTGCCATTTCCTCGCGTGGTCCTGATGCCTCAGCAGCCCCGTGAGGCCCGACCTGCTCGCCCCCAGCAGCTCCTTCCCATCCCCTGCACGTCCCAGGGTTTCCCAGGGCCTGGGATCTCCTGCTCTGCTGGGGCTGAAGTGCGGACCAGGGGCAGGGCACCTCCAACAGGGACCATCCCACAGAATCCCAGGATTCTGGGGTTGGAAGGGCCTCCGGAGAACATCCCATCCAAGGCAGGGTCACCTGCAGCAGGTGATGCAGGTGGGTTTGGAATATCTCCAGAGTGGGAGATTCCACGGCTTCCCTGGGCAGCTGTTCCAGAGCTCTGCATCCCTTCCCGGTGGGTCTGGGCACGGACAAAGCAGCCGTATGCCAGATCACACAGCTTTCTCTGAGGTCAGCAAACGCCAGGCATAAACATCCCTCCGAACTGCCCGCCCCATTCCGAGCACCATCCCTGGGGCTCTTCCCTTGGGACCTGCCCCAGCACCCCCGAGCCCCACATCCCGAGGTGAAGCATCTGCGGGTGATGCTCCGGGGGCTGCAGCTCACACAGCCAGACCCACCCAGCTCCGATCTCCCGCTCCGGCCTCCCCGGGGCCGAGCAACCCCCCCCCGGCTCCGCCAGGGCCTGGACCCGCGGATCCCCTGCGCCTCCCACCCCGCGGCCTCCGGGCGGTGCTGCTGCCGTGAAGACTCGCCGCACCTCACCTGCATGGCGCGGGAGAAGAAAACCCCCGCGTCAGACGCCAGTTTCTTCACGTTGAACTCCATGGCGGCCCCGGAGATCCCCCGGCCGCACCGCGCCCCCGCTGTCACCGCGCCCGCCGCGCCACCGCCTTTTATACCGCCGGGTGACGCCCGCTCTGCGCCTCTTAAAAGGGCTGGGAGTTATTACAGGGTCCGTGTGCACCGGCAGCACCTCGGCGGGCGGGGGTGCGGACGCGGCCCCTTTAAGGGCGGCGGCGGCGGTGGGGGTGCTGTCAGCGTCCGCCAATAGGAACTCACGCCGTGCGCCCCGTCCCTTTCCGTGGCGCTCCGCCACTCTCGCCGCCGCATCCCCGAGCCGGGAGCGTTCCGATTGGCGCGGCGGCGGGAGGTTCTCCGCTCTGACTGGCTGGAATGGGAGCGGGGGCGGAGTCGCCGCTTTGTCCCGCCCCCAGCGGGGTGGGCTGCGGCGCGGGGGAAGGAGACGCTGCCCTTCCGCGGCCATGGCGCGCGGCGCGGGGAGAGGGCGCCGAGCGGGGCCGCGCGCCCCCCCCGCCGCGGTGAGTGGTGCCGCCCGCGCCCGCTCGCGGCGGCCGGGCCCGCCGGGCCGCACCATCGTTAGGGGGGATGAAGCAGAGGGGAGCGCCGAGCCGGGGACCCCCGGCTGAAGCCGGTCATGGGGGTGGGAGACGCGGAGGGTGCGGGATCTCCGGCTGCGGGGCCGGCGGGGATGGCCCCGGGGTGAATGAATGCAGGAGCCCGGGGATGCAGCAGGGGCGCGAGGCACCCCAGGGCGCAGGGGGGGATGCTCAGGGATGCGGGGGTGCGGGGGGATGCTGCGGGGGGAGCGGGAGCCCTTTCTGCTGGGCCCAGCGTGCTGCAGTGCAGGTGCGGGGGGTCCCGCGGGACGCTCCCCGCCGGGCCGCTGGGTTGAACCCCCGGTGCTGGGTGCCCACGGCAGGCAGGGCTGGGGGAGATGCCCGGACAGAGGGGCTGCCTTGGGACCTCGGTGCTTGTACTCCCTATCCCGGTGTGGTAACCCCAGGCTGCCTTCTGTGCCGAAAATTCCTTGCACTTGGCTCTTCTCATCCCTGCTGTGACCAGGACGTTGTGTTTAACCTTGTGGGGAGAGCCCATGTCCGGTGTCCGGTCCCTGCGGGCTCCCACTGCCCGGAGAACATTCCATAAGGTGCTGGGGGCAGTGTGTGCGGGGTGGGTGTCAGGCGGGGACAGCGCTTTGTCACCCGCACTGATGTGTTCTGTGGTCACAGCTCAGTGCCTGCTGTCGCTCTGTCCTTGACAGAGCCGCTCACTCCTCCTGCCCAGCCCCGCTGCCAGGGCTGGAACCTCCTGGGCAAAACCCCTTTTGGTTGGTGGCTCTTGAGCAGGGCTGTGATGCACAGAAAAGTCTGTGAAAGCAGGGTTTTGGCAATGAAAATGTGTGTATGGTTATTTGGGATAATTGTGACATTTTTTTAAAACGGGGACTGCAAACAAAATCCCTCCAGCCATGTGCAGCCAGGTCTGGTACATGTAGAAATCTCTGGGAGCTGTCAAATTCCAGGGTGCTGCTGCTGTAGAGCAGTTTGGGAATTGTCCCTGTGGTTGGTAGGACAAGCAAAGGAATTGCTGCTGCTGGTAAGAAGATATTTTAGATTTGCTGCTCCAAGTGACCTGGTGTGTGTTTTTTGAAGTGCAGTGCAGGGAGGAGCAGGACATGCTCTCCCCTCACTCACCTGATTTTCCCCCTCTTCCCGCAGGAGGAGGATTGTTGGATGAAGGCCAACTCCAGGACTCTGAGCCAGATGTCAGACAAAAGTTGGATTCTTTTTTGAGCAGCTCACACAGCATCCACAAGTGCCCTTCCCCGTGGCGGCTCCTCAAGGTGCCCAGATCCTCGTGCAGACATGGCATTTAGAAGGACAGAGGGAATGTCCATCATGCAGGCCTTGGCAATGACCGTGGCAGAGATCCCCGTGTTCGTTTACACGACGTTTGGGCAGGTACAAGGAGAGGGAAAGGTTTTTCTGTCGCATTTCTTGGGCTGGCTCTGTGGGGTTCTCTGTGTCAGATGGAGGCACAATGGGGTGGTGATGGGGGACCTGGGCAGTTTGAGAGATTGGAGGAGTTGCAGGGGGAGTTTGGGGTGGTAGAAGAGAGTTGTTCTGAGTGGGTTTGGAGAGGAGAGAAAAGCGCTTCCCACATCCCTCCCTGGAAGAACACCCAGGTTCAATCTTTCTCTTCATCAAAGGCGCTAAAAAAAGACTTGTCTTTTAAAGAAGAGTAATATGTTCCCCACTTGTAGTGATGCAGCACTTGGAGCAGTAAAGCTCAGCTTCACAGCAGGGTTTCAGAGCTGAATTTGGGTAACCTGGATTGCATCTGTCCCAGGCTGTGTGCAGATTTTGCAGTGTGTTTTGGCAGTGAGGATCGAGACCAAGTTCTCCAGGTCCTGTCAAAATGATGCTCCACAGTCTCTTCACTGCTACGTCTCAGTTGTGTAGCAGGGGGTGTGTTTTATGGGTGGGAGGGTAAAGCCAGGGTGTTTCATGTTTAACACTGTTTTTAATTAGTTTTTCTTATGTAAAGGGCAGTGGAATTGGTTTTTCATTGTTGCTCTTCCATTTCTTTTGTGTTTAAAGTCTGTCTTCTCTCAGCTGCGGCTCTCTCCAGGCCTGCGCAAGGTGCTGTTTGCCACAGCTCTGGGGACGGTGGCCTTGGCTCTTGCAGCTCATCAGCTGAAGCGACGGCGCCGCCGAAAGAAGCAAATTGCTCCGGACAAGTGTGGCTTTAAGCCAGGAGGGATCACAGTGCCCATCCTGCCAACCAGGAGGGTCTCCTCTGTGAAGAAAGGTTTGCCTTGCAAAAAGGGAAAAATCCCCAGAGAGGTTGTACAGGGAGCTATGGGAAGGTGTGGGGAGAGGAAAGCAAAGCCATTTGTGTAGTGCTCCGATGTGGAATGAAGTGGGAATTCTGAAGCACAGTGCCATGAGCACAGGGTTTGGGGAGCAAAGGGAGAGAGGCTCTGAGCTCACAGTCCTTGGGAACAAAAGGTGTCCTGATGTTTTCCCTGAGGTTTGCAGTTCCCATCCCCTTTATAGGCAGCCTGTGGACCATTACCGGGCTGCCCCAATAATAACGACCTGGGCATGCAGTGACCTGGTTCTGCATTGATCTCGTGATGTCAGTGCTCAGCTGAAGGGAGAGAAGGGTGGCCTGAGCTAGGCTGGGCAGTTGGGAGTGTCCATCCAGCTCTGTGGTGACTCCCAGACCTTGGACAGCTTCCTCACATGCTTGTACTGATTTTAGGGGTAAGGCTGACCCAAGCCCTCAACACAGCACTTTAGGGATTAAGCATTTGTTTGGTGAAACATGAAAATCAAGGCAGTCTGTATTCTGCCTGTTCTGAGGGAAGGTGGAGGAGTTTTTGCTTGATTGTTTCCACTTGCCTCTTGCTGTCCGTAAGCAGTGAAAACATTCCTCAGCCTCAGATCCCCACTGACAGTCTCAGAGCAAAGCAGAACAGACAGGAGATGCGTGGCTTATTTATAGGTATTGGATACTGCTTTGCCCATTCATAGTTGCACTGGAAAGGTGATGTTCCCCTCCCTGTTCCCTGCTGCAGTCGCCTGAGCCTAAAATCCTGTTTTTGTGTGACCTTCCCAACTTCAGGATACTCCAGCAGGAGAGTCCAGAGCCCTGGCAGCAAGAGCAATGACACCCTCAGTGGGATTTCCTCCATTGAGCCCAGCAAACATTCCAGTTCCTCCCACAGCCTCGCCTCGGTAAGGACCTTGTTAGCAGGGCTGGGAGATGTCAGTGCACGTACCTGTCACGAGATCACCAAGTCCTTGGGCTTGTGCTGGCCCATGGAGCAGAACAGGTTGCAGTATAATTGTAGGGTGGGTTCTGATGTTTACCTTGCACTGAGTGTCTGGAGTTCCCTGTGAACAGCAATGTTTTGTGGCCAGGAGCTCCAGGGTTCCTTGGCCAGTTCTTTGGCCAAGGAGGAGTTGCAGGAGGGATTTCTCTGTGGGATATGGCCATGGTTCCTTGGAATTCTCTGTGATCCCCTCAAGGAATTAGGCTGGGTTGTTTCTGGGTCTCAAAGCAATGGGGAGCTTGTTTGCTTCCCTCTCTGGTGGGGGTTTGGGTGGCCTAGCAGCCCCTCCCTTCTGTGCTGGGGCTATTCACAGCTTGCTTTGTTCTTAAAACCAAATTAACTACCAAAATCTGATAGCTCTGTTCAGGAAACATCAGGGTGAGAACACAGCCTAGTCATTCTGCCTCCTCCAAAGCCAAAAAAGCAGCCTGTGAGTGCAGGTAATTCAGGCTTAACCAGGCAGGAGAAGCCATCGGTGCTTATATGAACCTTTTGTGAGACCAAAACTGGAAGCATTTGTGTTTTCAAGACCTGTTTCACATCCCCACTGCTCAGAGCTAATGATTTGTTGGAGCAGGGGGGACACAGATGAACCTCTGTGAGTTGCTGCAAAGCCTTCCCTCGTCATCTCCTGAGCTCAGCGGCTGCTTGGCAATGCAGGGGCAAGGAGAGGGAAAAATCACCCCTTTGAAAGGAGCTGTTGGGTGCCAGCACTCCTCAGCACATGCTGGTGTTGCTGTTTTTAGTACAGCTAAAGCACCAGGAGTTGCCAAAAGCGTGCTGGCCGAGGTGTGTCTCCAGCAGGCGGCAGTGCTGGCACGGCGCTGGGCAGGCACAGCATTCCCTGGGGAGCTGGGCTGTGATGGGATGTGTCCCAGAGCACCGGGCTGTGGCCAGCTCTGGCCTCTTTCCCCTCCACAGGGATTCACATCCATGGCTTCTCAATTCACACAGATGCTGCCCAGGTTTTCTATCACCGGAGTTCTATTTCTCTTTAAATAAATAGCAATCCATAAATACCTTTTTCTGCTGCTGGTGCCTGTGTGGGGATATCCCCATGGAGAGGCATCTATTTCTGTACAGATGAGCGGACCCTGTACTTCGAGTTTTTATATTACTTGGTGGAAAAACAGCTCATCCTTTGCACAGATTCAGGTTTTGCCTGCTCTCATTTGCTTCCTGGTCTCCTCTCTGCCATCCAGTAAGTAAATTGGCAGCAGTGAACTGATGATTTGCAGTTTGGGATCTCAAGGTGATTTATTAACACTCCACAGAGCTTGATCAATGGAGGCAGGACAGGAATTCTTCTGTCAGCTGATTATTGTAGCCTTTTTTTAGTACCAGGCACATGTTTGGACATCCTTCTGTAAGCCACAGGAAAACACTGGTCACTGATAGTGTTGAATCCAGCACTTTGTTGGGTTGGACTTTAGAAGACATCGATGCTCTGGTGTGAAACTGGACAAAGCTGAACTGACACTGGTGTGTGGATTGTCAGCCCTCCCAGGAGAGGGTCTGGTTACAAAGGAGAAGAGTGAGGATTCCCCTTCCCCTCTGGGGAATCCTCTGCTGTATTTTTTCTGGGAAACCCTTTCTTTTGTTTGGGCTGTGCTTGTTTCCTTGTCACCTCCAGCGTTTTTTTGTACAGGCAGCTGGGGCTGACATGAGCTTTCCATCAAAGTCCTGGTGCCTTTGTAGTGATTGCTTTGGAGCTTTCCTGGGCTGTTTCCTCTATCAATGCCCTCCACAAGGGCAAACATGGGGAAGGAAAATGCCCTTTTGCTGAAGGCTGGTGGTGTTTGTTTGATCTTATCGTCTCTAAGAGAATTCAAAAGGCATGTGCTGCCCTCTGCTCCCTTCCTGCAGATGGTAGCAGTCAACTCCTCAAGTCCAATACCCCCAGGGATGTGGGAGGCCCAGGCAATGGGAGATGCTGGAGCCATTGGTGATTCCAGTGCAGAAAGCCTCTATGTTCAAGGTAAGCAGGCACGAGGGTAACATTGCTCTGGAGGGGTTGTTTATCACTGTGAGAGCAAGAAGGGGCTGATAATTGACACAGAGCATCAGTAGGTCAATGTAGAGCTCTAACAAAAGTTCCATTCTCAGCTTAAGCTCAAATCAAAATCCCATCTTCTTTTAAAAAAAAAACAAACCTTTTTTGTCAGTGAATAATTTACTTCCAAATTACTGTTCTTGAGCAGCAGGCTCATCATGTGCAGAGAACAGTGTTTTGGCAGTAACATAGATGATGCTTTAACCAGTTTGGGGATGTTCTCCTTCTAATCCAAAATAAAACGTATTTAATCAAGAAATAGAATATGTTTATTCTTTCTGTTAGGGAGGGATTTCCCTCTTTGCTGTATTGTCTGAGTGAGCAAAGACTCATCCTGTATCTCTTTGTTCCTGAGTGCCCCAGGACTCTCACAGCAAGTATTTGGTTTGGTTTCCAGGCATGGAGCTGTTTGAGGAGGCCCTGCAGAAATGGGAACAGGCACTGAGCATCAGGCAGAGGGACAGTGCTTGTACCAGCACCCCTGTGCCCTGGGACAGCAGGAAACAACAAGAGAGCATGTCTGAGAACATTTCAGAGGTAGGTCCCCACATGCTGAAAGGCCAGCCTGGGTGCTGGAAGCAGTAAACAGTGGGAGGTTAAAAGGAGAGCAAATTAAGTGCAGAGTCAAGCCAGACTCTGTTTAAGAGCTGTCTGTATCTACAGCTTCCTTATGCAATGGGAGTGGGTGTTTCTAATTTCTTTCTCTTCTTAATACGTCTCGCCCCCTCATTCCCCAGCGTTTCCATCCACCTCCCAGCCTTGTTGTCACTCACTGTCACACGTGTCCTCCTGTGGCACAGCCTGTGGTGAGAAAAGGCTGTGATGAATGCAGCACTGCTTTGGCTGGCAGTGTTGTCTCTGTAACTTTTAATGCATTTAAAATGGAGATCTTGGTGGTCACTGCCACTTCTGGGAGCTGGGTGGAGAGCAGAGCCCAGCTCTGTGTGTGTGGAAGAGGAAAGCAGTGGTAATTTGGTAGGAGCTGAGTGTGATCCCTGCAGGGAGATGTGTACCTCACTCGGCCTCTGCAGCTACAGCAACAAGGACTTTTGGACAGCCTCTTGCTGTCTGGGACTTGAGGAATATACAGGTTATACACAATACCTGTGTTAAAGGAGATCTAAGCTAGAATGGCTCAGTGACAGCCACAAAGCTGAAAAACCCTGCTGTAACTCAGGACTGTGAAAGGAGCTGAACTCTCAACTCTCCAGGAGTTCTCAGTGGAAAAAAAGTGTTCCCAGCCTTTTGTAAACAGAGTCTGGTGTAGTAAGTATGTGGGACATTTGTCTTTTGTGCTGGATAATATTTATCCAAGTCAAATCTGGATTCTGTTGTTTTTGGCTCTCCTTGAAGGGCCCTGTAGTGTTTCTAAAACTGCCTTAAAACTGGTTGATTCATTATGAAAATAGATTTTGTGCTTCTTGCTAATGCTTCTGTCTTCTGGGTGAGATACTCATGCAAACATAGGGACATGAAGGCAAGATGCTGTTTAAGTCTTATTTTCCCCATACCTTTTTTTTTCTCCATCCTCCTGTGTTGCTTACAGCAAACTTTGATTATGCCCAGCACCTTATCCAGTTCTGGATATCCTGTTATATTCAGCACAAGTTTCCTGATGTGATTTCTCCTAGAAGCTAGGCTTAAGTCCAAAGGCAGGAGATTTAAGTGGTGTAGAACTTATTAAAATACCTGTTTTTCTGGGTAGCAGGTTAAAGTTTTTTAGTTCTTTCTTCCTTTTTTAACAGGAAAACAAAATAGTGAAGCTCAAAAGCCAGAGGGTTTGAGTAGGCTCTGTAGAGGCTTTCCTCCCTGTTCATTATTAGCTGCATTGTAGGATTAATGACTCCTCTCTTTTTATTTTTAATCATTTAATCTGCAGACTGCAAATCCCATTTTTACTGAAAATTTCCTCCTGTATTTGTGCTGTCCAATCTGTCTGTGCCCAGCTGGCTAACTAAGGGTGACATTTATGTGTATTCCAGGAGGAGTCCCAGAAAAGGGAGTTTGCTGAGAAGCTGGAGTCCCTCTTGCACCGAGCCTACCACCTCCAGGAAGAGTTTGGCTCCTCGCTCCCGTCAGACAGCGTGCTGCTCGATTTGGGTAGGGCACCTGGCTGCAGTAAAATGCCAATTTCCTGTCTGGTTTTATGTCTTTTCTGTAAGCCAGGTAAAGGAGGAGTGACAAAGTGAGAGTGGAAGAGAGCACAGGAGCTGAGAGAAATGGTGGTCCATGAACTCCAACACATGTGGCTTCTTTCTCTCCTCCAGAGAAGACTTTGATGCTTCCGTTGGCGGATGGATCATTGCGGCTGCGGACGGATGATGAAGACAGCTCAGCTTCAGAGGATTCCTTCTTCTCTGCAGCAGAGGTGACTGAAGTGTCAGGGAATGCACAAAGGCAGCAGAGCCAAACACATCTTGGGAGAGGAAGATGATCAAACACAGAGCAACAGAGCACAGAGCACCCCAGGCTGGGAGGTTCATGATGGATGTTAGGAAAAGATTTTACTGAAGGGGATGGTGCAGGTTTTTCCAAGAAGCACTTCCATGTCATCTTCTTATCTACTATAGAAAACATGCCATAACAGCTAGGAAACTGCTGTTCTCCAATGTAAGATGGCTTGGTCATGTAAATTTTATAGGATATTGAGCAGTGACAGAGCTGAGACAGCTTTTGGTGAAAAAAGGAATATCTTTGTGTGAAACAATTGTCAGTGACAAACTTTGCTAGCTGAAGATTCTCTGAAGAAGACTCACTTTGCTTGTGTGCAGTCAGTTGTGTATTTGCAAATATTTAATGAGCTCATTCTGTTCTTCCCATGTCTCTTGTTACCTCTACAGCTCTTTGACTCCCTCCCCTTTGAGGAAATGCCATTCCACCTCTCCAGACCAGTGGCAGCATATGAAGAAGCTCTGCAGTTGGTGAAAGAAGGGAAGGTCGCGTGCCGGACGCTGAGGTGAAGAACCAGCTGGAGCTGTGGGACCTTGTGTCCCCTGGGGTGCTGTGAACATATCATCTGCCTTTCAGCAGCCCCATAACCAGAATAACCACCTGGGGTCATAAAATCACAGCATCCTTCCTGCTGGTTCGGCCTTCCCAGGGAATTAACTCCAGATTTTAGGGACTTGCATGTTAAGGAAGAGTAATTGTCACAGGAAATTAGTGATAGAGAGTGTGACTGCTCTGGGAGGCTGGCATAGTCCTGTACCAGCCTGGCAGAGGTGCTCTGTTCCCCCAGGGAGCTGGATAAAGGGAATGTTCCTTTCTGTTCCTTTCTCCTATGCACAGACGGGGAATTTAGTATTTTGTTTTTAGGGGACCATAGTTGCATGAACACAAATATCAGAACCAGAATTTACACAATTCTTCCCCTTTCCTTCTAGGACAGAGCTCCTTGGCTGCTACAGTGACCAGGATTTCCTGGCAAAGCTGCATTGTGTCAGGCAGGCATTCCAGGTAAGAATGGCTTCCCAGACTTCTATGGCACATGGTTGCCAGCAGCATGTTCTTGGAGATCGCAGTTTTGTTTCCTAGGTTCCAGCTTATTAAAGGTTAATGACACTGGTGTGTGCAGCATTGCATTGCTTCATGTCCTGCCCTTTTTTTTTTCCCCAACTCAGAATTTGAGGGTGTGTAGGTGCTCATGAGATATGAGACAGACACATGAGACATCTGTGTTCCCTCTGCAGGAGCTGCTGGAGGATGAAAGCAATCAGCTGTTTTTTGGGGAGGTTGGGAAGCAGATGGTGATAGGACTGATGACAAAAGCTGAAAAGGTAGGAAGATTGTGTAACAACTAGTGTCTTGGGCACAGGGATACTTTTTCCCCCATCCCAACACAGAGTTTGTCCAGGATGTTGGAAGCAGAAAACTTCATCAGCATGCTGGTGACTACTGTGATGTTGATGTCAGCTCAAATCCAAGTAGTCAAACTTCTGTTTTGTTTCTCTGCTCTCCCAGAATCCCAAAGCCTTCCTGGAAAGCTACGAGGAGATGCTGCGTTATGCCTTGAAGCAAGAGACCTGGCCGACCACTCAGCAGGAGCTCGAGGGAAGAGGGGTTGGTAAAGACATTGTCTTTACAGAGTTGCAGTGGAGTTGGAAGATAATCCTTGCCCAGAGATGTTGTGGAATTCCCATCCCTGGAAGTGCTCAAGGCCAGGCTGGATGGGGCTTGAAGCAACCTGGTTTAGTGGAAAGTGTCCCTGCCCATGGCAGGGGATGGAACTGGATGGTTTTAAAGTCCCTTACAAGCCAAACCACTGTGATTGTATTATAATGCATGTGTAGAAATGGCCCAGGAGTGAAAGACCTGCTGCTGAAATGCAATTACATTGACTTCATCTTGTTAGATCTTCTTGCTTCAAGCCAAAAGAACCTGTCTGTCTTTTCAAGACCTGTTCCCTTTACATCCTGTTCTGCTCCCTGACAGGTGGTGTGCATGAGCTTCTTTGATATTGTGCTGGACTTCATCCTCATGGATGCTTTTGAGGATCTAGAGAACCCTCCCTCCTCCGTGCTGGCTGTGCTGCGTAACCGCTGGCTGTCCGACAGCTTCAAGGAGACGGTGCGTGAGACAGGGAGTGCTGGTGTGAGTGTGAGATCAGTGCCAAGGCCAGAAAAGAGCATAACCTCATCTTTCCTGGCTGAGCTGAATTCTCTTTTTATAAATGCCATGCTTTCCTGAAGCTCTAAACAACAGTCTTCTTGTGCATGGAAATTGTTTACAGGAAAGCTTTCCTTATTTTGAAAGCATCTGGTTGGCAACCAGACTTATGGCTCTAGGGGCCTTTATCAATGATGCCATGGAGATGTTAAAAGATGACAGCACCTATTTTTATGAATGAGAATAAAAGTGCCAAAATATAGGGAAAAATATGTGGCTTTTAGCATGTGGCCATTGATTCTGGCAGTACCTCAGCAGACACTGAAGCTTAAATTGGAAAGCTTTCCTTTAGTCCTGCCCCCAGCTGTGTTTTTAAGACTGATTAGTTTGATAGACTGAGAGTAAAATGGCACTTTGTAACAGCTGTCTGCTTACAGGGGATCCTGGGCTGTTGGGCAACTATGTCAGATCACATTAACAATCTTCAAAAACCCTTTGGCTTCTCTGGAATGGATCTGAAGTGGCTAAATCTGCTTCCAGTTTGCTTCAATTTTGTCATTTTAGAGTTAGCACCAAAGGGTGACTGTTTTGATGTTTTGATGACAATGTGTTGGTAAACTTTGGGTTTTTAAAAATAATCCCAGTAACTAATGGGCTTTCTGTTAATTGTAGGCTTTAGCAACTGCTTGCTGGTCAGTTCTGAAAGCAAAAAGGAGGCTTCTGATGGTAAGCAAAATTATCAAAAGTGAAAGAATCTAATGTATTTGAGCTGGAAAGAGAACACATAGATCTTGACAAAGTGCGTAATCTTAAGTGGTAGAAGACTGAACCCAGTCATGTCCTTTGTGATGCTTTAGAGCCCTGGGGTTCTGCTGCTCCAGTGCTATGCCATCAGTATTTTACTGAATCAGTCTGAGTTTATTCTCCCTTTTTCTTCATGTGAAGGAATCAAACAACCGTGTTGCCTGTCTGGTATTCCCTCTCTCTGCTCACAATACTGTAGGAATGGCCACAGACCCCAAGAAGCAAGGGACTGCTCCTGAATTGTACTTTCCTTGCTGGCAGCAAAATGAATGGTCCAGGCATTGCTCCGCTCCCCACGGGTGATGCTAATTGGCCATTACTTGATGAGTTTCACTTAAATCTGTGACTTCCTAAAGTATCACAGCAGATGAGTTTATGGAGGAGAGGAACAGGAAGCCACAACTTCACAACCCTGGTTCTGCCACAGGTTCTGTGGCCTCTGGCAAGTTTTCAGCTCGATCCCACTGCCAGCTGGTACGACAGTGTTTGGCTCCTGAGATGGCACAGAGAGAAATGAGAGCACTGGAAGCTCTACTGCTGCTGTCATGCAGTAGCTCTGCCTTGGATATTTGTATGTCCTTTCCTGGCTTGGTCAGCAAATTATAAATAGAGGCTATAAAGGCTGGCTGGTGATTGCTTTTCATTTTCTTCTGTTCATTTCCCTCTTGAAATAGCAGTTTAGAAACATTAAGATAAAAAGCTCTAGTCATCCTTCAAGGGACCTGAGAGATAAATGTAGTTTTGCAGGAAGAGATGTTCCAAATAGCTCTTAACTAAAGTTACTGAAGCTTTCTGGCAGGGAAGTTGATGGTTGATTTGGTGTAAGCTGCTAATTCTGTCTGAGAATGAAGACCAACTAATTCTGTCCTTCCCTGTGACAGGTACCAGATGGCTTTATCTCTCATTTCTACTCCGTATCGGAGCATGTCAGTCCTGTTCTAGCCTTTGGTTTTCTGGGGCCCAAGCAGCAGCTATCTGAAGTCTGCAGTTTCTTCAAGGTAAGGTGGCTTTTCTGTACCTCATCTGTGTGGGACTCCCGTCTGCTGGCGTCAAGCTGCTGATGTGTGCCCTTGGTGGCTGGTACTGGCAGGTGAAGGAGGTCTGACTGTAAACTTTCCTTTTCTTGCAGCACCAGATCGTGCAGTATCTGAAGGACATGTTTGACTTCGACAACGTGAGGTACACAACAGTGCAGTTGCTGGCAGAGGACATTTTGCAGCTGTCGCGGCGGCGCAGCGAGATCCTCTTAGGATATCTGGGCACCGAGACTTCCCCGGAGATGAATGGCATGCTTCCTGGGGAATCCGAGCCGCTGAAGGAGGAGCTCATCTGATGGCAGTCGAGGAAAACACTTTTGTACAAGGACCTTTTCTTCCCAGAGATGGATAAAACTACCTGCAAAGTGCAGCAGTGGCAGCAAGACTGTGAACACACAGCAATCTGGTGGGACCTTCTGCTTTTTGTAGCCAGTAGTGTTTGCTGGGATGGATCCAGGACCACTTGCCAACTTATGGTTTGAATTTCTTCTTTGTTCCACCTTCCTGTCATTATTATTACTTTCAATGTTTCATATATACATTGTGTCCTGAGCTGCCTGGGCCCAGATTTTTGCCCAATTCTCTTGAATAGGGCAATGTATGTACCTGTTTTGCCTTTGTGTTTTCTGGGAGATTAATCCCTGACGTTTACGATTGTATGTGGGAACAGGAATATTGTTGGTAAATTCTCCACTTGACCATTAGCTTCTCAAGGAGGCTTTGCTTGCTTTGGGATTTTTATTACTGTTCTTCTCTGCTGTGTTCCTACAGCCATTAATTACTGCTGATTTTTACCCTAAGTGTGGTAACATATGCAATGTGACTAGCAAAGATTTCTTTCCCAGGGAGGAAGAAATAGTTCTGTAAAGCACTGAAGTAAGAGGCAGACTTCTGTAAGCAGTCTGAAGCTCTAGGGAAATTGGTCTGTTCCCTTGATATTGCTGCTCTTTGCAGACCAGATGATGAGCTCTGCGTGCTGATCATCCTTGCTTAGGAGGTTGCTGAGGTCTATGTGTGCCCCTGAGGCAGGTTAGTGTCAGGAGGTGGGGATTTGCATCCTGCTGTGCTTGCACGAAGTCTTTGACATCCATCAAAGTGCCTTGCTGGATTTCAGAATGAGCCAGCAGCAGCTTTTGCTGGGTAGGAGGTGTGGGGAGCATACAAGCAGGGGGAAAGGGTAATAATGTGGTGCCTATTGCTGTTGTGCAAAGGGTAGTGAGAGGTGCAGATGTTGGATGTGAGGTTATGTGAATAGCTGGAGAGCTGGGATTAAGCTTCTATAGAGGAAATGACTCTTTACAGTCTGTCAGTTCTAAGAAACACAGCATAATTTTGGGTAATGATCAAATGTGTGTGTGTGTATGGTAGTGCTTCTCAAATGCTGTGATCCTGGCTGCCTAGCCAGCATCTGGAATCTGGCTGCTTTGGGATGTGAGCTGAGTTGCATACTCATGTAGGACAGCAGCAGTGGAGTCTGCTGGACTTAGTGAATCATAAAAATCACAGAATAATAGAATATGCTGAGTTGAAAGGGACACATAAGGGTTGAGTCCAACTTCCATCTCTGTACAGGACACCCCAACATTCCCACCATGTGCTGAGGGAGTTGTCCAAACTTCTTGAACTCTGTCAGGCTTGGTGCTGTGACTGCTTCCCTGGGAAGCCTGTTCAACGCCCAACCACCCTCTGGGTAGAAAACCTTTTCCTGATATCCAGCCTAACCTCTCTGACTCAGCTTCATTGGTTTGAGGCAGTCTTGGCTTTTGTGTGAGGTTTGCAATGATTTGCTGAGTCCTCCATGAGTACAATGGCACAAATAAAAGCAGAGATACAGCCTGTGCCTTCTTCTGTTTTAGTCCACATGTAAGTCCAAGTCCAACCCTCGGAATGAGGAGGCCTTCAGGACTTCCACAAAAACATCAGCCTTTTTGTTCCTGACTGATTTGTTACCCCTTGTGCCTGTTCTGGGTGAAAGACACAAGGCTTACCCGGATGTATTTTTGCAAGTGGAAAAAATATGTAAGAATCTGGAATTTCCATATGAGTGGAAAGTCAGTGCGTGGGCTTGGAGAATACAAATGCTTTCTTCCTCTTCAGATATCTAGTGTGGATTCTGCCGGTAAAAGCAGGAAGGAAGTAAACAGAGAAAAAAAAGTAAACAGGATGTAAAAGGAGCAGATAAATGTACTGTGCCATGTGTTTTAGGGACACCCTCCTTGAGCAGGGAGGTGAGACCAGATGACCCACTGTGGTTCCTTCCAACCTGACCCATTCTGTGGTTCTATGATTCCTTGAAATGCTCCTGAGATGTTTGCAGGGGGCTGCATGTAGAGCACAGTAACATCTGGTGCTCTGTAAGCACATCAGACTGATGTGGCTTATCCTGGAAACTAGATTAATGCAATAAACAGGACAATACTGAGGCAGAAATTAGGAGCAGCTGCCCCAAGTGAGGTTGCGTGGAATAAACTGTTATGAGAAGGATTTAAGAGACAGCAGTTAAAACTAGGAAAAGTCTTTGAGTTGTCTTGCTCCTGGCAGTGTGCAGGAAGAGAAGAAATGGAAGATGTATTAGCATGACACACCTGCTACATGTAAACTGTGATTTGAAAGTATGGTATATTCTGAAAGCAAGTTACTTTGCCAAAAAAAGAATGTTGATAGTGCTTTGTGCTCTTGTATGGCTGGTTTAGAAGAAAGTCACTTCAGCAGCTTTTTGTACAGTGGTTAAAAAGATGCTAAAATGTGAAGATTAATATAATGAGAGGGGCTATAATTCTGAACAATCAGTGCTGTTAAATTCTCATTTTTAGTGTTGTTTTATGTGTATTTATTTAATGTTTTGAGTGTCTTTGGCCTCAGTGCTTGGGCAGCTTGCCTGTTTTGTGTACAGACAAGAACACTGGCTGCTGACTTTGGGCTTTTGCATCCTTGCGTGAGAGGATACTGAAGCAGGGTCCCCCTGAAGCAAACACTAACTTGCACTGTGGCTTTTTAAGCTGAGAAACTGTAAATTCCTAATCAATGAAATGAAGAAAGACTTTTATTACAGCTTGATGCTTTTCCTTAGTCCTTATTGCAAGTAGGTTACACAGCCCTCCCTGTGAAGGTAAAGAGGAATCTGCCTCGGGAACATCTGCAGCTTCTTGAAGGTCAAGTTCTCCGCCTTTTCCTACCAGCAGTGACTTGGTCCTGCACCAGCCAAGGATGTTTGCCGAGACAAACTGGTTTTATCTTTACTGGGATGGATGTTAACAAGTTCTCTACACCACCCCCTCACTTCATTGCTGCTTTTTGTCCCTCCCTAGTCCCAGTGTAGCTCGAGAGGAAAGGCAGAAAAGTGTCTAGAGCCTCTGAAGGGAACTTCGGGGATCAGCGCGTTCACAGGAGCTGTTCCTGTGGAAGAAGCTTTCCTTGGCCTGAGCAGTGGTGTCAGGGACTTGCTGTGTTCAAGTCCTTTGGATGCAGCCCTCAGGCTGCTTCCACTGATCCCACCCAGCCCAAAATGTGACTCTTGTACCTGTGTTGCAAGGTAGAGTTAAAGGGTATGATGGAACACCTGCCTGCCCTCTGGCTTCCTGAGATCCCTAGAAAATCCCTTCCCCAGCATATTGTGTTTAGCAACGGAAATTCTTCAGTATTAGTAACAGCTGTGTATTCGGGTAGAATCCCTTGAGATAAGACATTCACTTTTTTTAATGATGAACCCTTATTCTCAAGGGGTTAAATCATCCTGGGCTGACATTTGCAAGATTTTAACACTGATGGGGATTTAAGGTGGCTTAGGAGCTATGAAATAAAATCCCTCAATAATGTCTGATGCTTAAACAAAATTTAAAATATGCATGACTTTCATTTTTTATGTGGAGGTGGAAACAAGCTTCACCAGAGGTTAAAGTACATCCTTGGTACTTTAGTATGTATGTAGAGACTATGCCAAATGGCTCTAGGAGGGTCTTTATGATCTTTAAACACATAAATATAAAAATTATGAGGAAAAATCTGCCTTGTATCTACAAGATCAGTGTGGCTTTGAAAAGCATGACTTGTGGTGTCTCATACAGGGAGGTGGGAAAACAGGATTTTATTTATCCCTCTTCAGTAGAACATTCCTCTGCCATTTCTGAAACTAATGAATGTAAACTTGTGCCTATTTTCTTTTTGATTTCCTAAAGGTGTAAAAATCTGTTCTTGTTTTGCTTCTATCTTTTTCTTTGCAGCTAATTTTTTTAAAGTATCTTTAATCTTAGGATGTGGGCATTACAAGTACAATAAAACTTTCCTTCATGATTGTGGTTTTTGTTCCTAAATTTCCTAGTGAAACATACTAGAAACTCAGTCTTTGGTTTCTGATTGAGGTGACAGTTGTGGTGACACTTCTGCTGCTGGTGACAGTATCAAACAAGACTTGCTGTTCCTAGGGCTGAAATGAGGAACTTGAAAGGTTTAAATGTAAAGTTAAAGGGTTTGATTGCATAGGGAGTCCTCCTGGGTCTACTGACAAGTCCACAGATGAAGTGGGATGTAAAGTAAACAGAACAAGTCCTTGTACTTTGAGCTGTGGTTGGAAACTGTGGGGTTTCATTTTTCAGATTTTTCTGTGGTGGTTTGGCTCTGTTGGGGTGTGGTGTGAGCAGATTGCGATGAAGAGATAACAGAAATCCCAGTGAGGTGCAGAACCTCTGAAACATTGTCAAAGTTCCTGCAGCATTTAGTAGCTTCCCAAACTCTGTGAAACCCAGACTAAAGTCTGCGGGTTGGTATCAGAGCTGCCTATCTGCTGAGCAAGGCAAGAAAATCATCTTCTTGCTCTTCTGAAACAGCTACAGTAGATTTAAATACTTTCATTTTCAAACGATAAAGAAACCAGACTGAATCAGGTTGGCTGTTTCTTCCACAGTGATTAAAATTTCATCCCTACGCTTAAAATTAAAAAGGAGTCTCTGTTAGCATTAATACAAGCCTGTCATGAACTCAGATATATGCAAATAAAATGTTCGTGGATAGGAAAATTTTTGTCTCATGCCACACCCTGATCATTAGTTGAGAGAGTTAAAAGGAGTTTATCTCAGTTTCCATGGAGTCAGACTCCACACTCATTACAGCTCCAGAGGAGCTTTGTGCTTTCTTGTGCTGAGGCACAGAGCAAAGGCTGCTCCGTGTATTGACACTTTTTTCTCCTGTTCAGGAAGGAGTGGGTGAATACAGCAATGAAGCCCACAATTTTCAGTACTTGTCATGGTACATAGATCAAATGTAATCCACTCTGCCAGCATAACTCTACATTCAATAGCTTGGAAAGGAGGAGATTTATTTAACTTGAATAATGAAAGGAGTAAATCACTCATGCTCCATCATAGCAGTCTTCTTCATTGAACTGAGCTCCTGCAGTAAATATTTTCTCTTTCTTTCCAAATTATAAGACTTTAATGCTATTTTAATTATTGAAATGCCAGGGAGAATGTCAGCTATCAAGCTGACATCACATGAAGCTGACAAGCTTGTTGAAATTAGGTGAGACATAATCAGAATTGAAGCAGATATGTTACAAACTGCAGGAAAAGGCGTTTTCTACCCTTTTTGAAATCTTAATTTATGGGATAGAAATCCTGGTCCATGTGCTTCCCGGACACAAATTAAAGGCAACCCTGTGCCTGTGTTGATCACTTCTTGAGGGGCTCTTGCCTATTTATTTTTCTAAAAGTTTTATGTTTTAAAATATTGAATTAATTTTGGGTTGTTTGATCTGAAGGTGGATTTGCCTTCTTAAAGCTTTTCTGTGTGATACTGCTCCATGTTCTGCTTTTCCTCAGGCTCCCCAGGTAAGTCTAATTTCTGTGGTCACATACGGGAACATTCCTTTTGGTATGGTCTTGAAAGTGATTTCAGCAGTTAAAGGTATTTGGGGTGAAAAAAAGAATATAATCTGGACCAGGTGTTTGCCTGGCCTTCAAAGGATCTTCTGCTAGGACTTATGAAGAAATTGTTCCCTGTGAGGGTGGTGAGGCCCAGGTTGCCCAGAGAAGCTGTGGCTGCCCCATTCCTGGAAGTGCCCAAGGCCAGATTGGATGGGGCTTGGAGCAGCCTGGGATAGTGGAAGGCTCATGGCAGGGAGTGGAATGAGATGGGCTTTAAGGTGCCTTCTCAAACAAACCATTCTGAGATTTGATAACTTTATTCCAGGCTTTTATTTTCACATGTCCATGTTCACACAGGAGCTGCTCATCCTTTACATAGCTAGATGTGTTTCCTAAGTGTTATTTAAAAAAAATACAAATATGCATTTAAAGCTGACCCTGGACGTTATCAGTGAATTACTCCTGTGTGGGGCAAAGAGAAATATGCCCCCGGGGTGGGGCTGTGATGTAGAGCTGAATTTAGTAATACCCTTTGGAAATGAACTATTCTTATTTAAATCTATATATTTTTTTCGTATTTCGGTGTTTGGTTGTTTTGTTTTGTTTTTTTTTAACACCAACTCGGGCGACTGCAGCGGAGTGTGAGGGCAGACCGGGCGGCAACAGAACGGGAAGCCGCGGGCTGTCCCCAGCGGGATGTGAGAGAAGCCCGGAGTGTTCCCGCCGAGGTGTGAGGGGATCCTGGAGCGGGTCGTGCCGGGGTCCGGGGATGTGAGGGGAGTTCGGGCCGTTCTCGCCGGGGTCTGAGGGGAACCAGCCCGGCCATTTTCCAGCCGAGCCCCCGCCTCAGCGCCCCGCGCGCGCCGCTCCGGCGCCGCCGCTGATTGGCTGAGAATTGGCGCCAGGGCGAGCTGCTGATTGGCCCATCCGCACGGCATGTCTGGCCAATGAAAAAATGCTCTGCCGCCCGCCTTTCCTCCGACTGGTTGTGCCGCTCCATGCGCCCGCCCACTGCCGGCCCTCGGTGCGGGCAGCCGATTGGTTAAGGCACTCCCCGGGCTGGATGTTTAATTGGGCGGTGCTGGGCTGCCCGGCGCCTCACCTGCCGCGCGCCGCCATTGGCCCGCCGCTCCCCGCGCCCCCGCCCATTGGCCGCACCGCCCCTCTAGAGCGTCCCGATTGGACGTAGCGGCCCGGCCCGGTATCCGGGTAAGATGGCCGCAGTCGGGGAGTGCTCGCTGCCCGCGCCGTGGCGGCCGGTCTCTCTCACTCACGTCGAGTATCCCGCAGGTAACGCTCCGTTTCGCCGCCGCCGGGGCTCCTCACCGCACCTCCGGTCGCGGCGGGCCCCTTCCCGCCGCCCCGCGGCGCTGCCGAGGGCCGCGCTGGCGGCTGCCAAATAGTGAGCCATTGAGCAGAAGCTCTGAGGCGGCAGGGCGCGCGTGCGCGTTGGGGGCGGCGAGGCACTCTGCCAGATTGGGAGCCACGGCGGGAGCGGCGTTGCGCATGCGCGATGGGGGCTCCGGGCTGGGGGCTGCGGGGGGGGGCGCGGGGAAGGAGACCGGGAATGGGCTTGAGGGGGCGGCTCCGTCCCGAGGATCCTGGAGCCGCCCGGCCCTCCATTGCCGCCCTGCCCGCTCCACACCTCCGCCTCTGTAGCCCTCTGGCCATGTGTGGTGCCCCCGGCTTCGAGGCGAGGGTCCCACCCACGGTGTGCAGCTCCCCGCTGCCGCCCCAGTAGCAGCGTGCTGGTGTCGGTGTCACCTCCGTGCTCCGTGTGCTGGCGGTCTGGTTTGGTGTATCAGCGTGCCGGCGGACTCTGGGGGCCCTCGTGACACCCCAGGGAGCGGGGATGTGGCAGGGTGGCCATGTCCCCGGGATGGGCTCGGCTGCCAGGGGAGTTTGGTGGCTGTGCTGGGAGTGGGGGTGGCAGGGTGTCCCTGTCCCAGGTGGATCTGGTGGGAGCACTTCGGTCAGTCAGCGCTGAGGGAAATGCCCCGAGGACTTCAGTCACAGGATGTTTTGTGGCTTGGCTCTTGGCAAGGTGTGTTTGGGTCCTGGCAACGTTGAGAAGCAATAGGTGCCTAAGTGTAGGATAGGCTATTCCAGCTGGGACAGGTATGATCCCCAAAGACCCTGCACACCAACAGCCTAGGTGGAATGAATTCCTGATGTGCCAGTGTGCAAGTGGGTCTGTGTTCAGCTGGCATATGTCTAAACTGCATCCCGTCAGTACCTGTGGTCCTTTGGAGCTCCTGTGGGTGCTTTGTGTTGTGCTGGGTTTGGCTGCTTGTTATAATCAGAGATAATAGAAAAATGATGTGTCAGAGTTGTAGTATTAACAATTTGTTCAAAATCCAAGTCTTGTCTAAACTCTATTCTCAGTATTTCCAGTTTTAGTGAGCCCCCAACTTGCTGTGAAGTGTTGCTGTATGTCCTGTTTCAATAGCTGGATTTTAGTTCCTGATGAAAGCTCCTCTCAGTAGTGCAATTCCTAAAGCTTTTAAAGTGCTTAGGGATCTTCTGGGTTGAAAGTGCCCATTTAGCTAGGAGACTTGAAATGTGACAACACTGAAAAAATACCTGGCACTGGAGATACATTATTTCTTGTCCCTCCCCCTTATGGCTGTTTCATGGTTTTCTGTGATGCTTTATGTGAAATATTGGCATTTCCTTTTTCTGTCTTGCATTTTCCTCCACACTGTAAGCTCCTTTGCCATCCCCCTTCTCAAATATATTAATGTGTCAGTTTGGGAGAGATGGGAAACAATCTTGCCAGTAGTACTGATATATTCATCTTTGTATCTTACTCCTTATCTGAACCTGACAGTATACACAGAGTGTCCTATGCTGCAATTGTTGGATTGGTTTGGGAAATGAAGGTGGTGGAAATCGCTGCACAAGGGTTATCTGTCAGATCTTGAACAATGTGACATAACCTGATAATTTTCTCTCTGTGTTGAGAGCTCTTAGGCAGAGGGAGGAGATGATTGTGTGGAGGGGTAAATCACCACCCAGCTGAGGGTTGTGTGTGGAGGAGATGGGCACTGTGTTTATTTTGGATAAAACATGTATTTATGAAGGCCTATAAAGTGGAGACAAAGGACTAAAACAATAAAATAGCTGGATGTATAAAAGTTTATTAATTTGTTTTCATAGAATCATTTGAGTTGGAGATGTGTCTTAGATCGTGGAGTCCAGCTGTTCCCCCAGCACTGCCAAGGCCACCCCTTCAGGCATGGGGAGTCCACCACTGTCCTGGGCAGCTGTGCCAGGGTTGGACAACACTTTCTGTGAAGCAGCTTTTCCTAATATCCTAGTCAGACCTCCGCTGGTGCAATTTGTGACTGTTTCCTCTTCTCTTGTCCCTGTTCCGTGGGAGCAGAACCCAACCCCCACCTGACTGCCCCCTCCTGTCAGGGAGTTGTGCAGAGCCAGAAGGTCCCCCCATGAGCCTCCTTTTCTCTAGGCTGATCCCTCCCAGCTCCCTCAGCTGCTCCTGGTGCTCCAGACCTTTCTATAGCTTTTTTCTCTTCTCTGCACATGCTTCAGCCCCTTAATGTTTTTCTTGTTGTGAAGGGCACAAAACTGACCCCAGGATTTGAGGTGGAGTTTTTGCAGTGTCCAGTGCAGGGAGACTTGGTGTTATCAGTGATCTGTCTGAGAGTGCACTCAATCTCCTTGTCTAGATCATTAATGAAGGTATGAAACAGAACCTGCCTCAGAACTGAGCCCAGCCCCAGCTGCATTTAACTCCATTCCCCACCAGTCTGGGCCTGGACAGGTTTTTTTAACTGGAAAACAGAGCACTCATCCAAGCCATGGATGTTCTTCAGGAAGATGCTGTGGAAAGCAGTGTCAAAGACTTTACTAAGTCAAGGTAGACAGCATTTTGGTCTAAAATAATGACTTGCAGTAAACAGTAGGTCCGATGCTTTTACCTGGATTTGGGGAAAGTGCTCTTAACTTTATTTAGAAAGCAGTTTATGTTCAGCCTGAGCACATCTGAAGTCCAGGTCCATAAAACGTCTAGGTAATGTATATTTATAAAGGAGTGATGTTGGCAGCATGCTCAGCACAGTGGAGTTAATGTAGCCTTGTGCTGCTGAGAGGGGTTGGAAGGAGAAATAGATCCTGCTTTTACCAACATCAATTATTAAGCTGTCTTGGCATGTCATGCAGTGCTCTGTGGCAAACAGCTTCAGCTTTTGGCTGATCCCAGAGGCTCTGAGCTGCTGTGGCGACTGCCTCTGAAAATCTCATATCTCCAAAGATTTCCAGTGCAGAACCCCAGCTTTCATCTGCCATGGGTGATGGTCCTGCTCCCTGGGACCGGGTAAAAAGCTGTCACTGCTGATTTCTGCCTCGCAGACAAAGCCTGAATTTGGGCTTCTGCTTCTAATTGTGGAGAGGTGTCTCCAGAAATGTGTTCCCTGTCTGATCTAATGTTTCCTTATCAATAGTGATCCATCAAATCCATCCTTAGTTGCTTGTGTGGCTTCACACCTCTCCAGGGCTTTCTGTGATGTTCACTTTGAGCAAAACAAATGAGAAACAGCAGATGAATGCTGTGGTAATCAGCTGCAGGCTGGTCTGAGGAATGGAAGGAATCTTGGAGACCTGACTGAAATACTACCGATCGGGAATGTTAGGATTAAACATAGGGAGAAAAAAATCCGCCATGGCAGTGCTGCCATGGATGTGCTAAAGCATGCTGCTGCAGAGGACAGCCTGTAAAAATATTGTCCTGATCCTGCTTTCAGAATTTTTTGATCCTGGAGCATTTCATATTACCAGCTCTGCTTTAGTGAGACCAAGGAATGATCTGGCATAGTGTCAGGTTGCTGGCAGGTAGGCAGGAATAATCCTTCTTCCCTATGTCCTTCCAGTAATGAGCTGGTGATTGCATCAGGGCTGTTAAGTCCTTTGATGGATGTATAAAAGCTGTATCTCTAATTGTTCTTTGAATCCATTTCTGCTTTGGATCTCACGGTATCTTTGGCACTGAGCTTTGTAGCTTAATGTGGTTGTTGTTTCTTTTCTGTTTTTAAGTTCACTGCTCAGTAATTTCATCAAACACTCTCTCATGTGCAGTGAGAGGCAGCAATTGTTTGCTGTCAATTTCTCCATATAATTCATGACTTTATAGAACTGTTCTATCATCTGTTTTCCTTTTTCAGCTGAAAATATGATTTGTTTGATGTTTTCTGGATGTCTGCTGTCGCATACTTATCTTTGTCCCCATTCTATTTGTCTTTTCTGTGTGTACTCTCCCTTTTTAGCTGGTGGCACCAGAATTGCATAATAAATTTTTGTAGTGCTGTAACAGTAACTTCTGTTGTGCTTTTAAAAATGTTCTTGCCTTTTGGACTGCTGCAGAGCACTGGATGCTACTCTGAAGGTATTGGCACACACTGAGTCTGAGGGTTTCTGTTTGATAACAACCGAACTAAATCCTGTCATGTCATGGGTATAATTAGGGTTGTTTCTTCCCGTATGCATTGCTTTGCATGGGATGACTTTGTGCTGCAGACTTAAAACTCATCTTCAGGGACTTCCTGCCTGTAGGGTGAGTTTCACTGGAGAAACATTGAGTTCCTGGTTTGTTTGGGTTTTTTATTATTATTTAGAGAAAAGAAAGAAAACTTCCTCTCTTCAGTGCAGCTGGGATTCTTAGAGCTCTGGGATTTTCTGGACCTCCTCACACTGGACAAATTCTTTAAGGAGAGAAACCTGGTGTGCCAAACCTTTTTTTCTGCAGAGTGACAGACTATTCCCAGTTTCTCCAGGATGTTTCCCACAGCCAGGCAGAGTTGGAAGGGCAGGTGTGCAGAATCAGTCAGTGGGTGAAAAGGTTAAAAGGTGCTGGTGCTGTGTCTGCTTTGGCTCAGCAGTTCTTGTTGCTGCTCAGTATCAGCACATGCAGCTCCTATAGGAATGTTTGTTCTGATAACCCTTCTCTGATTCTGTGCGGAGTGGGAGCTCACAAATCAGGGCTCATTCCATAGCTGAGCAGTATCTCTTGGAAGAAGCAGATCCCACTCTAGTTTGGCTGCTTTAATGCAGGGTTTTTGTTTAATCTCCTTGCAGAAGTTATGTCTAATTCCTGCCTTTGTGCCATAATTTAAAGCCTCCTGGAGATATTTTTGCTGTCCCACAGCTCATGTTATGGGGATGTGCACAAGCAGAGGAAATGACTCTTTTATATCATGAATATTTACTGATGTAAATGCCCATGACACACATACACTGCATGTTGTCTGTGCAACTTGCACATGTGCACTTAGCCAAGAACACACAACCAGTGGCAGTGCCACAAATAGATCCTTCAATAGGAAGTGGCGGTGGCAAGGCTCAGTTTTGTGGTAGGATGTGGTTGGGGGCTGTTGATTCACATTTTTACATCCTATACAGGTTAAGTAGATGTGGTGAAGCTCAGCTATTTTCCACTGGCAGGATGCTGGGTAAAATGTTGAATTGGAGCAGAAGTAGATGCTGAATGAAGGCTGAAAAAAAAAGCGTGTGTCTGAGCTATGTATAGTGCTGCACGTACTTATCTCTTGGCTGCCCAAAAATGAGGTAGTTGAATCCTTTATTTTTGCTTTTTGAGCTCCAAATAATGTCCAGGAAAAGCTGGACTTTAAAAAAGCAGAATTTAAAACTAAATGAAACCCAAGATATGTTAAGTAGATTCTCCTTTTGCGTTTTTCAGAGATTTTTTCTCTCTTCCTGCTGGTTGGAGGAACTGCTTTCAAATTCCCAAGTTTAATAAATTAAAGGCAAATTAATTTTTATAAAAAAAGGCAGGGGTGCTGCTTGCTAGATCTGACCAGACTTTAGCTGTGGCTCTCCTGCACGTCTCCTTTCCCTGGGAATAAGTCTCGGAGCGCACTGGAGCGTGAGAGGAGACGGGAGTGACAGAAGTAATCACGCTCCAAGGCCCCTGGAGCACTGCGCGCTGAGCAGCGCTGGCCTTTCTCTCGGAGCTCACTTTGCCTCTCCGCTGGGGATTTCCAGTCCTTTCGGAGCTGGTTTAGTCACTGGAGCTCTGCCTTGAGCTGCTGATCCAGTGGGGCCGTTTGTGATGGCATTAGTGAGTTCCTGGGGTAGCTGTAGTGCTGCCTTCAGTTAGTGCCCAGCTGTTTATTTGCCTCCCCTAGAAAAAGTGGCTTCAGAATGTGACTGTGTTCAATTGCCATTAGCCACAGGAACATGAAGTATTATTAATGATATCTGCTCTGTTTTATATGGACTGCTGAAATACTTGGGGAGCTTTTGTGTTGAGTAAAGGACTTGGTGCTTGTAGGCACATCTGGGAGTGATGGTTCCCCTCTCAGGTGTGGTTTTTGTGCCTGTGAAGTCTTTGATTTATTGGGAGTTTTATCATGTAACATAACAGAGGATTTTGAGTTCGCTACTGCTGATCCTATTTAAATTAAAAGACTACTTGCTTAAGTACCTTTCCACCATCTGCACAAGAAATAGAACCCCCTGAGAAGATAAATAATCTGGTTTGGTTTGTACTTGACAAAATTATGGCTTTTAGTGTGGAAGTGCTAAGCCTTTATGTACTGTGGATTAACAGTGAATGATCTGAAACATGGTGATCTCTTGATGATGAGCTCTCTTTATTTGGTAATACTGGAATTGAGACTATTGGAAAGTATTCCTAAGGCTTTCGGGGTAGTTTAATTGTCTCTTGACAAGGTGGCTTCTCTCATGAATTCCTTCATCATTGATGACAGAACTCATTTTGTCGAGACTTTGTGATTTATGTAAAATCATAAGGGACTTGATTCTCCATTGCCAGGTAACTGGTAGTGTCACTTACATCCCCTTTGTGTTACCATAATCCATTGCTTTGGGAACATTCAGAACATGCCTGATGCAAGACAAACCTGCCATATGGAGCAAGAAAAGTTTCAAATTCAGTGTCTTCTAATGCTTTTCAGGTTAAAAACAAAGTAGAACCTCACTTCAGTGGAAACTCGGTGTACTTGGTGGTTTTGTCCTCCAAATCTTCCTCCTTTCACCTAATTCCTGCTAATAATCCTTGCTGCTGGTTCCCAAATTTAACTCAGACTCTGGAATTCCAGAGGCTTCCATGTACTATACCTGATGTAACCACAACTTTGTGGCAGTAACATCAGCAGCATGAACATTGTTGTAAAAGGGCAATAACTTCTTTTTTTATCAGTTCCAGCACTCAGAGGCCGGGGTGAAAGTCCTTTTGGCCAAGTGCTGCTTTGAGATGTGGGTGCGTGGGCTGGGGAGACTCAATATCTTGCAGCAGAATTGATCTAGGAATGAGTCCAATGCTCAGCCTGGCAGAGGCATCCTGTTTTCTTTTGAGGGGAGTGAAGATGGACAAATTTATGTGCAGGCTGAGCCTTTTGTGTTCATTGATAGGATGGAGATGATCTGGTCTGTGAGAACCAATACACAAGTACCAGTACACAAGTACCCATCTGTTCTATTGCTTGCTGGGTTCATACAGCAAGTTTGTGGTGACTTCTGTATTTAAAGATTCTCTGGCAGACAGTCCTCGCTCTTCTGATATGAATTGCTGATCTTGGAGCAAAATTGCTGTGATAATTTTTTGTTTCCTTGGAATTTGTGCTGACATCTTTTCTCTGAATACTTCTGTATGTGTTCCCTTTTTGGGGAAGAGAGGCAAGAGAAACTTGGATCAAAATGCACAGCTGCTCCTTACTGTTGCTGCCCACTTCTGTTCAGAATAAAGGTTTTGAGGGACCTTATGACCTCTGTGAGGTCCCATTGCTGCTCCCTGATTCTTCCTGGAGGATAATTAGACTGTTAATTATATGGGTTGGAGGCCCAAATCCCCTTCTGTGTGGTACAAGTGGGCTACTGGTTAAAAAGACAGAGTCTCCTTTATTTCCCTGACATCTCCTGCTATGTTTAGCTATTTATTTCCTTCCCATTTTGCTAATGCTAGTGTTCGTGCAGACACATGGTGAGACAGATTAGGAAGCTGATCCAGCTGAAAACTAACCCATATTAGTGAGGGAGTGGAAAAGGATTTGTTTGGAGACTGTTTGCTGGCACAGAAAAGAAATAGGAATGAGGGGAAGGGAAAGATGCTGCCTCTTTTGCAGCAGCCTGTGCTCATGTTGGATTAAAGCGGCTCTGGGCCCACACCCATGGTTATTGTTGTACGTTGGGTGGCAGTAATCTCTACTGAATGATTCCAGGCTCCTTTCATCCCTGATTTTGAACCTGCATGGAAGTACTGCTGTCTCCTTGCCTCAGCTCCTCTGTCATTTTGGAGCACAGGGACTCGCTGCACTGCTGAGTTTGCCCCTCTGCTCTGTGATGCAGGGCGCTGATGGACCCGTGTTATGGTGGCAGGCAAGTACCTGTGAAGCTCACACTGATTTGTTTCTCTTGTTTGTTTCCCCAGGTGATTTCTCTGGCCAGCTTTTAGCTTATTTGAGTCTTGGTCCAATATTCATTATTGTTGGCTTTGTAACACTCATCATATTCAAGAGAGAGCTTCACACGGTGAGTCCTTCTCTCCCTTCCCAGCCTCTCCTTATGACAAAAGTATTTTCCTTTGTCACCTGGGGCTCCTGTATTCACACTTCTTTTTCTCTCTATAAGGAGCAAGCTGAGGAAAGCCATCTTTCTGTCAGGGAACAGCAGGAGACACTTAGCACCTGGACCATGTTAAAAGGCCGCTCAGCCTTTTCTGACTTCTCTGTTACTCTGGTGTGTTTTGGACATTATCTGTCCAGAATCATCCAGGGAGATGTCTGAGGAAGTACAGAATGCTGTTGCAGAGTAGGAACACTCCCAAGATCCAGTAGGATCATAGCACTGGGCAGCATATGCAGGAAATGGTGTGTGTAACTCAGGGGGATGCAGCACTTTCTTTGAACTACTGAAGCAGAAATGGGGATAAAAATAAAACCTAAAGCTTTCCAAGAGACTGGATCTGTCTTTCAGGGCTGTTTTTCAAATGCGAGTTTGAATACCAGGGGCAGAAGAGACTTGTTTCAATCCAAATTTTTAAAATGCTTTCTATCTGCTCTGCCAGGTAGTTGGGAATCAGTGTCATGTATAAACTCCCTCTAGGACATACAAACCTCTTGTAACATTTGTCCTCAGTGAACAGATAAAACGGGCCACTGAAAGGATTTTGACAGCACATTTTGAATCTACGTAGGGCCACAGTGTCATGGGAACCAGTGGCCCAAGGGACCTGGGAATAGGACTTTTAACTAGGGAAGACAGCTGTTCAGTTTTGGCAACTCAAAGGTTTTGTGTTGGCCCAAAAGAGAGAAGAAGCCAGAGTCACTATTGCACAGATGTATAGGTTTCTCAGTACAGGGATTTGTTTGGTGTTGGTAATGAGACAAGTGTTGAGGTTTATTCTCAGTTCTTCATGTGGGAGATCATCCCTGGGCTGGAGAGAGACACTGGCTGACTTACAGCAGCCTGATCTGTGGCTCAGGATGTGAGTGAAAAATTGCTTCATCATGTGGAATGGGAGTGAGTGCTAAGGAGGCAGAGTGTCATCACCAGTTGGGAATTTGATCACAGCAGCAGGACTAATTTAGGGGAGGTGTATGAACTGTGAAGAGTAAAAATAAATGCTACCAGGTCTGGCCTAGCTCAGAATGTGGATTCTTCTAAGACTGAAGACAGCAGCTTCAAGATGAAAATATTCATAGAGGGAAAAGCCAGAAAGCCTAAAAAGTCACCTTTATTTTAAACTATTTACCCAAGTAACAGTGTCTGCACTCCCCCTGTTGGTCAGCAGAAAAAGCCAGTTCCCAAAAACCTGCCCTGTTAAAAAGGTCACTTTCTGCACTTGCTGGTGTAAGGTGCTGGCAGAAGTGCCCTACAGTGTCATTTTTGTTTTTCTGTGTATCAGCTGCTGAAAAGCTGCATATACACAACGTGTTGTCAAATAGGAAGCGGGCTGAAAATAAATGTTTTTCTTCCTTAGGTATAGAATTCGGAAGCCATTGTTTTTAACTCTAGTAGTCAAAAAAGAAAATTAGGAACATAATGTTTGGGGTTTTGTCAACAGAGAGAGCCTGGTAAGTAGAAGGATCTCTTAGAGGGGATGACATAGCTGTCTTGCCTTCACAGATCTCTTTCTTGGGAGGGCTGGTGTTCAACGAGGGAGTGAACTGGTTAATAAAAAATGTAATCCGGGAGCCTCGGCCGTGTGAAGGTAAGGTATGGACCATGAGTGTGGTGGTGTCAGGGGAGTTTTCGGGGGAATGCTGACTGGGGGTTTAGAGGGTTTTTTCCCCCCTTTGCTTCACATTGGTTGTGGATGTTTGGGTGTCAAAAGGCTGACAGAGCCATCTGAGCAGGGACATGTCCTGAGAACTTTGTGTGTCCTCCAGCAGCATGGTCTGGCTTCATATCTAGAGTTTTCCAGCTGCTGACGATACCTTGACCGTACTGTTTTTTCTTCTCTTCCCAGAAGCCCATTCAACAGTGACCACAAAATATGGGATGCCGTCCAGCCACTCCCAATTCATGTGGTTTTTCTCTGTCTATTCCTTTCTGTTCCTTTATTTAAGGTAAAATTTTTAGGTTAGGTTTTGGCTGTTAATATGTTGAAACACTTGAAATGGGTGGCTCTCTTGCTGGGTGACACTTGAGTGGGATAATGGACTTAAATCTGAGGACATGCACAACGTATTGTGGCTCACGTGGGATTGGAGCATGTCTGTCTCAATCTGAATGTAGGGCTGGAGTTACCATGGCTGAAAATGAGGATGTGAGTGGGCTTCCTTTTACCTGTCAGGGTAAAGGTCTCCCAATTTTCTTTTTCTAAGCTGTGGTGGTGCCCCAGTGTGAGGGAGGAGGTGGAGGATAGGGAGGAGAAATTAAGAGCTGCTTTCTCATTTTGTCTCATTTTCAGTGGGGTTAGCTACAATCTTTTGGATAACAGCTGTCCATTTGTATGACTTTTTAGTTGACTTCCCTTACCAAGTACTGGGTTTACCTGTGCTTTGACGAAATTTTTGCTGGGGCATGGCTCTGTCTTGTGGCTCTATGTGTGCAGGAAGACAAAACCCACAGTTCCTCCTGGCTCTGTGGGTGATGGAGGGACTCTGTCTTGACTCCCTTTTGCATATGCTCAGCACTTGCCTCTCACATCAGTGTGAGCATCCTGCCTTCCATCACAGCAATCCCTGTTCACAGTTGGAGAGAAACACAGCTTCTTGGCTGCTCTTTAACTGCTGCCAGTGGGACAGATTGCTGCTGGGATGGGATTGAGCTGCCCATGATCCCAATGGAGTAAAGCTTTCCCAGGGTTTCAGGGGGAGGGAGGTCAGGACTGCTCAGCCCCCTGCCCTGTCCTAATGGCTCTCCATCTCTTTCAGAATGCACCAAACAAACAATGCGAGGTTTCTGGATTTACTATGGCGACATGTGCTGTCCATCTGCCTCGTCACAGTGGCTTTGCTAGTCTCATATAGTAGGTATGGAGCAACTGTTTGTCTTCTGCTCTCATACAGCCTCATGGCCTGTCCCAGCCAGCAGCCCTGGCATTCCTTATCTTGCCTTTCCCACCTAATTCTCCACTGTGCCCTACAGTCAGAGCTTCGTAGAGGTGTTGCCATGAGACCCAATAAACAAAGGTGCTACATGTGTGTGCTTCACAGAAGCATTTACAAAACCCCAAATCAGCTGAGCTTGTGCCTATTCCCTGTGGGCTCCAGTGCCATACTCCATCCAGTCCTGCTGCCTCGCCCTCTTTCCAGCACTAAGTGTGGAAGCATTGCCCCATGCCTTGGCACACCAGCATCTGCAGATTGCTACAGTTGATCTATCCCATTGTTTTGCTTGAGCATTAGTTAATCAAAACATTTATAGCTCGTTGGCTTGCAAGATTTAGTTGTATTAAGGTGGATAAAGAAAATGGAACTGTGATCATGATTTCTTTTTTTTTTCTCTTTAGTAGATTAAATGTAAAGTGAGCTCCAGTGTTTGGAAAAACAGACAAATTCAAGCTAGAAATAAGGTCACATTTTCCACAGGAAAGTAATTACCTGTTGGCACAGTTGATTGTACGCTACAGCTGATTACTTATTACTAATTATTTTAAAATCCTGGCAGGACAAATTTGTCAGATATATATGGTCTAATTAAAATAAAATTAGAGGAAATGAAATGGCCTGTGTTAGACAGAAGGTCAGATAAGATGATCATAATTATATATGGGCAAAAAGAATTTTGAATGTAGCTTGTGCACACATATAACAGGCCAACAGTGCAACTCTGAGTAGCTGCAGTCAAAGTGAGCACACTGGTCATGCAGCCTCTGTGCCTGTCACATTGGAGAGCAGCAAAATCACCAAAAAAAAAAAAAAAAAAATGCTGTCCATGTTCTTAAAAGCCTTTAAGCCTCAGCTTTAGTGGCCTGGAGGGGACTTGTCCTGTTACTGCCTTTGGAAAAGTCTCTTGTGGGAACTAACAGTATTAGTTCTTCAGCTGATCCAAAGATGGATGAAGAAGAATGTGAGGGTTATTAAGTTAAGCTCAAACTAAAAGTGGTCAAAGCTGAAACTGCTGTAGCAGGGAAGAATTTTTCCCCAATTGCCCCCGCCCCTTATTTTTGCTAGCTTTTTACTGAAAAAAGACACTCACTTTTAACATCTGGAGGACAACTTGCACCCATGTCTGTGGGTCCAGTGACACCTCAGCTCCTGAGTCTTGGCTCCTTTTGTTTTAAAGCCTGTCTGGTGACTCTTCTTTTACCCTGCAGGGTTTATTTGCTTTACCACACCTGGAGCCAAGTCCTATATGGAGGTGTGGCTGGAAGCATCATGGCCATAGCCTGGTTTGCCTTCACACAGGAGATCCTAACTCCCCTCTTCCCGAGGATAGCTGCGTGGTAAGTCTCTTTATTCTGTGGAGGTTTGTTAAGGATGTTAGAAATGAGAATTCCTGAGCTCTGTCCCAGTTTTGCATACTGGCTGTTGTGTAACCTACTTTGTTCCTCCATATTTTCTTGTGCATGCGCATATACAAAGGATCATGTGTCCTTGATAAGGGTGGGTAAGAGGGAATTCAATCAATTGCTACATTTTGTAAAGCCCTACTAAAGCTGTGAGGTGCAGCAGTATGCAGGAGGAGCTTTGCAAGATGAACAGCAGACCTTTCTTAATGAATGTCTAATGATCTAGTCAAATTGCAGAGCTATTTAAACGTAATATAGTCTGGAAATATTGTATAAGGAAAGAAAAAACATGTTTTTTATTAAATGTAACAAAGAAGCCTTTTCACAACCTGAAGTGATAGAATAGTACTGTTAACTAGAGCAGGTTTTGAGCTTGTTTTAAAAATCAAAATTGCAGTAGAGAAAGTCTAATTATTTCCCCCTTTCCACCACATTGTCCTTTTTCAGGCCAATTTCAGAGTTCTTTTTAATCCGAGATACCAGCCTCATTCCTAACATCCTGTGGTTTGAATACACAGTCACGAGAGCAGAAGCAAGGTAAGTTCTGTTGGGAGTGGTGGAACTATTGCTGCTCTGACCTTTCAAATGCAGTTATTAATTCATTTTCTGATATGTAGCAAATAATTTTCATCTGCTGTGGGTAGAATAGCTCGAAGTAAAGAAATACCAAGTAGTGGGTTAACAATTGCATCTGAAAGGTGAGTCTGGAGAGGGTGTGATTCAAGAATTTAGTCTCATTTAAGTGGCATTTCAGCTCCCTGGCTCATGGTTTCTACAAGCAGTTGTTCATAATGCATCCACAAGTGAGCTTGCGTACACTGAAGATGGGGTGGATGTTCTGGGAGTGTGGAGAGTGGGAAGGGCTGATCTGCCTGATGGGTATGGTGGGAGCACTTTAGTTTTGTGTGGAGCTAAGCAGAGGTGTAATTAATTAATTAAACCAGAGGTTTAATCCTCCTGTATTTCTCTCTGGTTTGTTGCAGCCCCTTGGGATGGGGTTGGAGTCCCCTGTGTCACCTGTGCCTGTGTTGCCTTGCAGGAACAGACAGCGCAAGCTGGGTACGAAGCTCCAGTGACCGGGAACGTGGGGACCAGGGCACGTTTTAACGGAGACAGACAAGAGCAGAGACCTGGGAACAGCAAGGAGCCTTTTAACAGACGGACCAAAGGAACAGGCAGGGACCATACCCAAAACCTGAAAGCCTTTGCTCTGCTTTAGCAGCTAAGCTGGATGCTCCCTGATGCATGTGGGACCGTGCAGGAGTAGAAACTCGTTTTGAACACAGATGCACATGGTTGGATGTACCATCGTGTCTACGTCAGGGGAGGGGGGAGAAAATGCCTGGTGTCATGTTCGGGGGAGGGAAAACCAAAAACGAATCCTTTCTGTGACTTTTTTTTTCAGCATGAAATATACACACTATTTATTTATTTTTTTAAATGGAACTATTGTTTATGGGGTGGGTGAGGTGATTGTGTGTTTTTTCTTTTTTTTTTCCTTTTTTTTATTGTTCGGGTTTTTCTTTTTTGGAAGAAGATGACAAAACTAATCTCAAGTTGGTCATGTTTAATTAGGGCTTTTAATTCTTACATGCTTCTTAGGAGGGAGGGGATCTAGGAGGGGTGACAGAATGGAGAGGAAGACTTTCCTTTCTGCAGTCAGTTTGGGAGATCAAAATCAATTCCAGCTGTACTTCGGAACCAAGTACAAAAAGAAAGACAGACTATAAAGATCTGATTTTTAACACTAGTGACAATTCTGCAGGGAAGCCTGCACAGATACCACTTAAGGGGAGTGTGTGTGTAAAACAAAGGAAAACCACAAATATACTGACTCTCATTTTTTTTTTCCACTGCTGCTCCTGTTGTGTAATTAGCAAGAGTGTCCTTTTCAGAATCTGTTCTAGGTGGCAAGATTATCATACATATCTCACATTTATTCCATCTCTTCCTTTATACTTTTATTATCTCAGGGTTGCTGTGATCTGTACAGCTTTTGTTGTACTGAGTGTGCAGAGGGCACTGGGAAGCCTGTTGGTTTTAAGCAGTGCTGTGCTCCAGTAAGAGTCAGCCCAAAGCCTTACAAAATTCAGTTGCTGGTCTCTGTCTTAAGCACTGGATTTTTTTATTTTTTGTTTCTGTTAAGTTAGGGAGGGATTTTTAAGAATGAACACAGTGACAACCAGAAATGATCAACAAGGCAAATTACTAATAACTAGCTCAGCTGCTCTCTGAATTATTCCTTGAAGAGTCCTGTTAGACTTCTTCCACGAACTCCAAGTAGGGAACTTGTCCTAGCAGAGGCTCCTGCCAGTTATCACAGTAGCTTGGCTGGGGTTCTGCAGCTGTAACCTTGAATGCTGAACTCCTACAAGCAAGTTTTGCTTTCCATCCTTCTTCCATTCCGGTTCTCCGTCTGGCCAGTGGCGCTCTGGATGCTGTGTCTCTGTGGGAGTGTGCCTGCCATCTCTGTGTGCTGGTGATGCCTATGACCTCTGTGATCCATGAGTTGACCTGGCAAGGGCTATACTCAAAGTGCTTCAGGGCTGTGCATGGACACTTTCTGTATTTCTAGTATATAATGCAGCAGTTCAAGTGTAACTACACAGAAGTATTTATTCAAAGCACAATTGACTTGAACTTTCACAGATAAAGGACAGCTTCTGAACTGGCTCAAAGGTCATCGGTGTGCCTTCGATGCAGTCATGAGCAGAGGTAAAATGACTGTCACATCTCAGTCTTGCTGCCTGTTTTACTATCTCCACTTTAATCAGACTCCTACATTATAAAGCTGCTTGAAGTGAGATTTTTTTTTTTTTCTGTTCATCCTGGTTATTATTTTTTTTTTTTTTAAGTTTTCATTTGTGCCTGTTGCTATAGGAGTTTGTGTGTTTGTGTGGAGTGGAAGCTGCTGTTGGACACCCAGAGTGTTAACTGTAGAAAGTGATCCTGATCCAGGAGATCAGGAATGAAGGCTGTTTAAATTTCTGTGTTTAAATAGCTATGGGTAGCAAATTAACTGTTTTCAGTTGGTACAGCAAGTATATATATATACACATACATTTTTTTAAGAACTGTTTAGTACTTGCATAACATAAGCAATCCTGTAACATCTGAAGGACCCGAGCACTGGATCTGCTTTGAAGGTGCATCATAATAAAGAGGCATCTTGCAGCTTTCACAAGGACATCTGATCTGCCTTAGACCAGCTCTGTTGGGATGGGACAGGACATCAGATAGGTCCCCTGATATGGCGGTACCATATGTTTGAAAACTGGTACTTAAGTCTTGCAAAACCATTCATTTTCTCTTTATATCTCTTGTAAGTGAACTTACAAAGCCAGAACAGAGATCACACCTCTCTTCCCCTGCTGAAGGAATGGATTGTTTCAGGAGTGGCTTGGCACTTCCTCAGCCTCTCGAGTTGTTATGACAGACTGCTGGAAAAAATAAATATGGAAGCACCTATTGAGCATAGGGAAGAGGGCTTATCTCCTCATGGAGAACAGTGCAGTGTAAAAAGCTGTTCTACTTCATGTTGCCTTCAAACCCAAGCTTCCTTCCTAAGAATTTCTAGTAATTCTTAGGAGTGAAGGAGAGGAAGAAGAGGTCTTGTAAGACACTGTAATAAACTCTCCTCTATTCTCTGTGAGTTGTTTGTAATCTGCATCTTCTGCCTACTTTTGCTGTACCTTTTCAGAAATCTTTGCAATACTTGATATACAGTAGAAATTCCTTAGTGATTCCATGGATTTTCTTAACTAAATGGTGCTGTGCAGGAAAAAAAAATGAGCTCTGCCTTATTATCCTACACTTGTATGAAGTCTCCTGCCACTAGTTTTCTGAAACTGAATATTTTCTTTGGAATATGTGGCTTTGCAAGCAGATGCTTTGTCTTCCTCCCCTCTACTCAAGGGGGCTGGATGGAGATATGACAATAAAAGGAAGGTGACAGAATGCTGTGGTTCACTGTTCTTGCTATCCCCACACAAACATTGTCCCATTAAGGACAGTTACGTAACTTCCGCAGTGTTTAAGGAGATTTGAGCCTTTTTGTAGCATTTATCTGTTTATTGTGTCCCAGTTTATTCCACAACATGGATCCCAACAGTATTTAACACAGCTAACCAGCAAAACATGCAACACTACCAGGCTGTGTCAAAAATTGCACTCATACCCCAAGAATTATCTGAATATTTTCAGTCTATGAATTTCTGAAATAATTTGTTCCAAATCAGTCGTTTTTTCTGGAGCTTTAGTTTCTTCTACTTAATGTGCCTTTAAGACAATGGACATCTCTTGGTAAAACAATCAGAAACAGGGAGAACAGTATTCAGTAAGTCAACACTGAAAAAATCTAGAAGATACGAACCAGGACATCACATTTTAGAACCTGAACCATAAGAAAAGACTTTTTAAAGGAAAAACCTTGTAATGATTTTAGTGTCCTTTCAAGCACTTTAAAAATCAGCCTCATTCATCTGAATTTCAGCTCTGTTTATCAGTAAGGATGCCTTAGGTGGTTTATGAATCTTGTATCTCTTTCTGTCTGCTCCCTGCAGCTGTACTCTGCTGAAGCTAGTGGCATGTCCAGATTTAGATCCAGAATAGCTCAATCCCATCTTCTGAGGTACAGTCTTCAGCAGCACATGCTTATGCTTAATCTTTAATAGGCACTTTGCTTTGAGAGCCTTCCCCTTTGAGACAGAAGTGGAAAAGGGACAGTCTCAAATACTTCAGTGGCACTACTTGTGCTTGAAGGCATTGCAGACATGGAAAAATAATTCATCCCCTGGCAACAGAGGCTGATTCAGTATGGGGGGGAGGATTACTTTGGAAAAAGGAATATTTTTTTCTGTGTAAAAGGCTCCATAAATCCAGATGTTATTCCAGTAAGGTTTGTTCTTGTCTGTAGTATTTACACAATCACTTACAATTTGATAATACTGAATATCCTCTTGCAGTTTTCAGTCTAATTGATACAGAGGAGTCACCAGAGCAGGGGTTTCTGCTTGCAGGTCTGTAGTTTTTAGGCTGTCTCACTCCATTCAGTATTCTTCTAAAACATCAACTAAATCCATGTAGATGATGTGAAAGTGGCAGTTCAATCAAGTTCAATACAATCACTGGCTGTGCAGGTGAGTTTCAATTAAATTTTCCTCTTTTAAGGTTTGTTATTAGGTATAAGATAGAAGCTTTGGAATAGCATCCTCTCAGGAAAAAAAAATGCCAAAGCATTGGCTTGTATCTTTTGAGAAGCAAATTAGAATTATTTTTTCTTCTTTTACTTTAAAAAGCTTTAGTGCAAATTTCATCATATATGTTCATAAAGGCACTTTGATCATGTCCCTTGCAATTATTTCCCAGTTAACAAAACAGGCCATCACACTTCTAATGCTTCTTGTTTATGGTGATGTCCCAGCAGACACATCTTGAAGGGTGTCCAATTTAAATACTAAAGAAATAGCACTAGAATTGTTTATTACCATACAATTTTACTAAATAAAAGTGTAGTCAGGAGCTTGGGTTCTGACAGATTGGTTGGAAGTAGTTCCTATGCTATCATTGTATGTTAATGTTATATATAATCTTTTACTGTCTCAAGTTTGTCAACTGAACATAAAAACAATATCATATGAGATCATTCTCTCACAGAATAAAGCTGGCACAAATTGGAGTAATATTTCAGTAAGAAATAACTCCCCAGAGTGGCAGAAAATGTTCTGTGGTGTTACTGCAGGAACAGTGTCTGCCACAGTGCAGGAAAAACCTAGAGTTCATGAGTGCCCTGCTTTCTTCCTGTTTTTCAAGATTTTCTGCCTTGTTTCAGCAAAGTGATGTGAAAGAAGCATTTCTGCAGCTGTTTTTCCTTTGGCCTTTAACAGATTTCAACTCTGTGAGCCAGGAATGGAAGTATGTTCTGGAGTTCCTGGTCAGAAACATCCGTATTTGTCCACAGCTCAGGCATAACATTGTGTACAAAAAAGTTGTTTCTGAAAGCAGGGTGAAACCACATTGGGTTAATGTGTGTCCTGAATGACATCAGGCACGTGGCTTGTTAGTAAACAGAGTCAGCATCTTTTTCTTTTCCTCGGCTCCAAACAAAGGTACAATGTCCTGCTAAATGCATAGGACATCCCTTCTCATCTCTGCAGATGTGAAGGTATATAAAGCCAAAGCTGGCAAAACTTACATGATGAGAGTTTTGTAGAAGCTTTATAGGGGAAAAGCTTTCGGCTGAGCTCAAGATCAATGGTAGGACCATGGCAGGAAGTTTAACAAAAAGCCCAGAGCAAGAACGACAACAACAACAACAAAAAATAACCTCAAACAGTAAAAATCACCTTAGTTTGTATCAAGTCATGCTCTGTTGTTAAGAGGATCAGTGTAAGAGGAAGGAGATCCCAGCATCCTGAACAGGGGCAAGGGAACATTCCTGTTAAGCCTGTACTGGTTGCAGTGGCTGGGGTAAGTGCTGCAGTGTACTCTCAAGAGACTGGATCTGCTCTGGCTTAACTTCCTCCTCCCTTGCTAAAGTTGAATGATGAAGTTTTGCTGGAGTAGTGGAAAAATCTTCAGTCAAGATTAGAAGATGCTCTTCAGAAGACGAAACCAGGAAAAAGACTTGGTTTTACAGTAGTTCTGTCATACAATAAATATTCCTTTGCTTTTCCTGGACAAGAACTACCTTCCTCACCAAATGGATTTTAATACTGGTAAGGACTGTGCTTTCTGTGTTCCCTTACAGTAATTTTCATAAAAATCACATTTGAGTCCTCTTTGAGGACAGGAAGGTGCACTTTGCACTGATGGGAGAGGCCCTGTCAATCCTACTTTGTTTTGAGACAGTGTTTCCTCTCACTACAGTCTAATATCTGCGGGTGACTGTTCTGTAACATCTTGCTGAAAACAAATGGTAGATACCTTTTAGGTTCCAGGGCAAGCTGTTCTCTGAATCATTTTGTGAGGAACTGGGAGCTTCAGTGCATCAGGGATAGCCCATTTAACTGGGGGGTTTCCCTCTTAGAGTTTGGATTTGGGAGCAGCCTGGAGCAAGATCCTCATGTCTAGGAGTGCTTTCTCAAGATAATGTGCCATGCGGGCTGCATTTGTGTCAGCACAGCTATTGAAGGCTGAAATTGCAAAGTTGATGTGTTCCTCCATAGGGTTGTAACAGACTCCATAGCCATCTGGAACCACGGGACCAAAACACATCACACAATCTGTCTTGGCTGGGACCTGTGGAGACAATGTGATTAAAACCTGACCATTCAGAGAAAAATAAAACCATCAAATGCAAACAGCTCTGTCAAACAGAGGAAACCCATCCCATTAAACTGCTCTTGAAGGATCTTTGGTCAACCTCACCTCCCACCATACATGCTGGATCCTACCATTTAGCAGCAATGTGTTTTCCTCTGCATTTGCACAGGAGTGCTTCCCCCCAGGATTAGGCTGTAGTAAGTCACAAGTAGAACTATTCAGTAAGAATCAGAGCACAGCACTTAACTCAAAGCTGTTCTGCCTGCTGACTTCACTGATCTCACTTGGATTTAGACACCAAACACTCTTTGTGATCCTGGCTTTGGTTATGTTAGTGTTTTACATGTCTGTGAAGGACTGTGGCAGTTTTAAGATCAGATCTGGAGCTTTATGATATTGGCAGCCAGCTTAGAAATTTCTGACCCAATGTAGGAGAGGTGCTAACATAAAAGAACTGAAGAGAAACATGGAGAAGGAAACATGAAAAGGAACAGAGAGTACTTCTGGCTCAGATGAGTCGTACCTGGCTGGTTGAGAGATTGAAGTGCATTGCAACAGCATAGGCTGTGTCCATGAAGAGCTCAGGCATGCTCACCAGGTCCTCGATTGCCTGGAGCTTCAGTCCCAGGAGGTGCCGGTCAATCGCGTTGCCCCGTATGGCCTGGAGCAAAGCAAGGATGGACAGATTAAAGCCAGGCCAGCAGCAAGTGAGCAAAACTATTTCTTTGGGTTAAAGAACACTTCTAAAAAGTCTCTGAAGTTAGAAGGAAGCTACATCTTGCCTTTAAGACCAATAGTTTTGTTCGTAAGGACTGTGAAATTAAACATACCACTGGAATCAACCTTACAGTACCTGCCCATGGACTCCCTCTGGTTTAAGGGCTCCTTGTGCAACTTTGGTGTTTATCAGCAACAATGATGGTAAGAAATGAAGCTATTGTAATATTTAATTCTCTCCTTTAGGCCAGTCACAAGGGACACTTAAGACACCAGCTAGAGAGGATTCAGTCGGTGACCACAGAGCACTGTCGGATCAGAGTCAGACCTTTGCAACACTAATGGCCACGCTGCTGTGTCAGGAGCAAAAGGTGTTGAGGTCTTGTCTTTCCCCAGAACTCTCATTTGCTGGGTAAACCTCCTAGCCTGTCTGCACAGAAGACACTCACCATGTCTGTGTATTCTCTGTGGGCTTGTGTGGCTTTCCTCAGCAGGTCTGCTTTCTCCTGGTCCTGAGAACACACACATCTGTTTAAGTTTTTCTGCAGAACAGAGAACTCATTTTGGCTGTTCTCTAGGATAGAGGACATTTCTGCTTTGTGTGTCTATATGAAACTCATTTATATTTACTAGATTTAATTTTTACATCATTTTGTTTGGCAGCATTACTTCATTCTGAATAGTTCATCCATCAGTTGCAGAACTTAGTTTGAGTAGCTAAACGCACTTACAAAAGGCTTTTTGGTGGGCTCAGAAATGTCCACATGATGTTTCCTAGACTTTCAGTACATATAATAGAAAAGTCATATCAAACCCCTGATGTGTAAAGATATTGCAAGCTATGGTTTAGCTCAAATTGGGGTACAGCCCTCCTTAGCTGAAGTCAGATGACACAGGGTTAGCCGAATAAGCAGCTTTTCTCTTTTCCTCTTACTCCACTTCTTTGAGATCCTCACCGATTTGTCAGGGCTGTCCATGGATTGCACAAACTTGAGGGAGTCCACAGAAGTGGAGCGGATGGTGTCGGTGCGGCCCAGGCGGAACATCCTCAGTGATGCGCTCTCGTACGTGGCACAGGCGTGGCCATACATCCTGAGGCAGGGAGGAGAGAGCCACACAAGTGAGTCTGCTCTGGGAGAGCCTTGTCTGTGCCACCTTTATCAAGATCATGTGTTTAAGTATGTCAGTGAGGAGGTTGAGGAATGACCTGTGGATGGTCTTACCTGTAGTATGCCAGCTGCAAGGCCAGCTGGATAAAAGCATCAGGGCTTATCTTCTCTGACTTGGGGAAACCTTTCCCAAATTGATGAAAGACTGTGACTTTGATATCCAGATCTTCAACCATTCTACAAGGAAAGAAAGAGGAACTGTTCCTTGGTTTGTTGCTCACTCTTGTAATGCAGAGGAATGGATTTGCTTTCACAAGGCTCAGAGGGAACAGGCCATCTGGATCTGACCTATGCAGGGACAGAGACCTCCAGAACACATAGATCTCTTTGGGCAGCACCACAGAGGTAAGAATTTTTGGCAGCTGCTGAAATTCTTCACCAGGTTAGATGGTCATGTGTGTGTTTATGCTCCAGTATTTTTAGGTGGATCCAGTAAGGCCTTGCTCTTTCTTAGCATATGGGATGAATCAGTAATAACCCCTTTCCAGCACCTCTGACCTTATTCCTGGCAGTGCTTTTCAGCTCAGCTCAATGCTGTTGAGCCCACAAGTCACTGGGAAAAGTCCCTGGCTGCAGTGGGGAAAGCCTCATTTAAACCACTGACAGGTTCCAAAGGGGGACATGAATTACTCCCTCAGTCATCACCCACCCACTTCTCCACTGCTTCATACTCACATGTTGAGGTTTTGCTTTGCCTTCTCTATGTCATTCTTGATTTCTGGGGTGATGTTAAACCGCAGCTTTTTGGGCATTGGCAGAGGAACTGTGGGCGATTTGCCCACCTCGGGTTTCTTCCTGCACAGAGAAATGGTTCTGTTTGACCAGACCTTTGGCATTTGGCTCAGCTAGGAATGCCAGAGCCTGGATAGAAATGCACAGGAGATACTCCCTAACACTTTGTGTCACAGTTGGACAGACCCCTCACAGTGCCAATAAGGGATCTCCCAGCACTGAGGAAAAGCAGGGGCAGGACTCACGTGAACTCCACAATGTGATCCAGCAGAGCAACGATGGGGGGGCCTTCAGAGGGAGCATGCTCATATACGAGACCACAGGAGCCATCTTCAGCAATGATGAACTGGGAGAGAAGCACAAGAGGACAGCGTTGAAGACAGGCAGTGTGTGAGGCAGAAGATACCCAGAGAGACCTCAGTGTCTCCTTGTCTGTATCAGAGCCTGTCCTTGCACACCGAGAGGTCTCCTTTAGCAGGACAGCAGTGGAAACCTTTCAGAAGGTGCAGGAGATCTGAGAGCACTGTTAGAGGTCTGCAAATTCCCTGGATAAGGGTGTGCCTGAAATATTGGTGTGCTCAGTGCTTTGGCCATACAGAGAGGTTCAGTGGTTCTGAATTCCCGAGATGCACCCACAGTACAGAAATAACATTGCCACACGCTGGCTTACTCTTACTTTTCAATCAGCTGGAGCATCTAAATTTTATCCCCTTGGTGAAGAGTTTCAAATAGGAACAAACAGCTGAAAACACTGAAGAGTTCAGCAGGTATGAGAAGAGTCCTCTAAAGCACCATTGCTACAGTCTGCAAGCCAGGATATACCAACTAATGAAGGAAAAGCTCCAACACCAGCTGCTGATGAAGTATCTTAAGACTGAATGGAGAAGAGATCAGAGGGATGCTGTAGGATGGCAGTGCATGTTTCAAAAAACAGAACAAAATGCCAATGGGCAGCTTCTGGCAGAACCAGGAAAAGTGACAAGCCTGGAGGAGATCCAAGGAACAGACCTCCCATCGTTTGGGCTGCCTCCGAGCAGACGAGGCATTGTTCACCGCAGGCAGAAAATTGATTTATAAGGAACACAAAGACCTGCTGCACTGAATAAACGTGGGCAGAGGCAGACAAAGGCAGAAAAGAAACAAGTCCCTGAGGCAGCAGTGAACGCTGGTGACTGCAGGGGGAACCACAGGATCTCACACCATCAGCTACCACTCCTGTCTCCCTTGTTTTTTCACTCTCTTGACATGAGGACTTTTCCTTCAAAAGGTTTCTGGAATTTCTTTGACTTTGTAGTCTCAGGAAACACCTCCAGAGCCACCACTTCAGCACCTTTAGAGCATCAGTTCTTACCTGCAGGGTTTTGTCAAACCATCGGTTGCCGCTGTTCAAGCGGCTGCCGCCGCCATGCAGCATCTGCGCGGCCACACGGCTCTTGTAGATGTCCTCGGACACCCGGGGCATGGGGGCATCCAGGCACACGGTGCAGATGCTCTTCTCAATCACACGCACTGATTCCTTGTTGGTCTTGTCTGGGAGAGAAATGAACTGTGATTAAGAGGGGGTTGTGTCATTGGAAGTAGAGAAACTTGAGAGTGGGGTTTGAAGGACACAGTGTTGGGTTCCCACTGTACTTCAGTGGGGGTGTACACAGTTATTAAAATTGCAACCAGCTGGGTGGTTATAGGGGTGAACATGCTGGATTCACCCTCTTTTTTTCACTTTCCTTACATCCCACCCATTTGCAAGGAAACAAACTCTGGGATTTCACTAAACTTCACACTTTGAATCTGTATCTTGCAACCCAAAACTTACAATAGATTGCAATGATTGCTTCTTTAAGGTGGAAAGCTCATGTTACCTGTCCAAAACAAGCTTACAAAAGAAAGAACTAAGCAGAGCACAGTGGGGAGGTTTGTTATTCAAGGATCTGTAGTGTTTGTTAGCACTTGTTTGTTAGGGGTTTTACAGACCTTTCAGGAGGTTGTTGTAGGCTTTTGCCCAGCTGTTTCGGTGGTTGGTGGTGAGGATCCCAATAGGTTCTTTATTTGTTTGGAGGGAGGTGTTCCAAATCTTCTCCAGCTGAATGAAGAGCTGATCAGCAGTAAGGGGTGATCCATCACTGTTGTAAACATCCAGCTCAAAAAACTAAAGGTAAGAAGGGTGGACAAGGACAGAGACAGAATGTGAGAGAAGATAATTATTGTCCAGTCCCAGACTTTGGGAACAGCTACTTCGAGAAGGTAAGACCTGGATGAAGAACTCAGCTTGCAAGACCTTTGAAGGATGCTCAAAATTTAGAGAACCAAGTCCAGCTTCTCTTGCAGGGCATAAATACAGTCCTGGTTTTATGAAGCCATGGTAACAAGGACCAATGAGGAATTCCTGTTTCTGAGACTAAGCTGCAGTGGGAGGATTTGTTATCCAATTTCCACTTTCAGTTTTCAGCTGCAGACATAGTCCCTGGGCTTTGAGAGACAGGAATTGCAGGAACAAGAAACAGAGGAAGACAGTATTTTTCTGTCTCTAGCAATTCTGCCACTGGCCAAAGGAGATAAAGGGAGCAGGAACAAATCCCTAGTGAGGCAAACCTTGTGGGCAGACACTTTCTGTTATTCCCTTTCCTCTGGATAACAGCTTGCAAAGGGGACACCTGCACCTCAAGGAACCTTGAAAACCCAGCAGTTTCCCTACCTGGAAGTTGTGAACAACTGTGATGTGTCTGGATTGCTTTTTGCCTTTGGCATAGTTGACAATGGAGTCCCGCTTGGGCCCGGGAATGCGGCAGGATGAGAGGATCTGGTAGTACTGGTTCATACAGAGGGGCTTCCCGCCCATGTACTCCACTGGAAGGGTCTCACTGGAGACACAGCAAGGTAAGGAGAATGGAGAGAGAAAACAGATCAGTGGGAACAGGCCTGTACTCCCCACACAGGTCACAGGCTTAGCCCTGCAGCTGCACTCACTCACTCACACTCAAAACCTAAAGGTGTTTGTGGCACAAAAAAGGGGCTGTCCTTCCCCATTCCTATCAACTTTCTTAGTACAGACTATTAAAAAATGTCTGTTTTCTGGCCTTTCATTTGGGAAAGGGAAAAAGCACTATCCTTTTACTGTGACAGCAGAAGATCAGATCTCTGGACCTACTCCATGGCTGTAGTTCTGAGTGATGAGTGTCTGATATGCTGATACGATTCATGAATTAGGCAGGGGTTCAATCACTCCCTTCTGCAGTCATATTCCAGCTACCCTGAACTTTGACTGTTTGTGTTGGTAAACATGTTTTTGGACCTTAAATGAGGCATGTCCAGCAGAGATTTTCTGGTGACCGAAAGAAAAAGGGTAAGGGAGGAACAAATTTCTCTAGAGTTTGTCCCATCTAGCTGGGAGATGAGAAACACCAGGAACCCAAAATTAGAGACTCAAATTCCTACTGCCTGAGCTGTAGCTTGTCCTGTGAGCAAACAGAAGTGCAAAGCTCCATGGGACTCAGTCGTGCTCAATCCCTCCAAGCATGTTCCCATGCCAATGAAAGCATTAAGGTAAACAAAGAATGTGAAGACAGAAGAGTAAGTTTGCTTTTTTCCACTGGGGGGGACTGTGGCAGTGAGCAGTGCTGGGGATTACAGTATCTCTTTTCAAATATGTACTGTCATCTCTCGCCTTTCTACATGGAAGGGAGATTTATGGACAAGGCTCAGCCTCTCTGTGACATTAAGAAAGGTGTGAGCTCTCAGGAGGGTCAGTAACTCACTTGTCAATCATGGTCTTGAAATCCAGGATACCCTCGATCAGCTTGGCAGCAAACCTGTAAAAATACCAAATGTAACAAGCTGAGATCAAGCACAGGCTGTCTGGGGCTGAGGGATGAGCTGAGAAGGATTAGCAGAACTGTTCACTGCTCCTCAGAAAGCTCAGCCTTTCTGCCAGGCCCCTGTTGTGCCCAACTCTGGTTCATTGATACAGCCACTCTAGGCTGTGATATGAGATTGCCAGATAGTCCTACCATGTGGCACTTTTGTTATGTGCCTTACTGTACAGCCATGGAACTCTGGACAGCTTTCAAGAAAGCAGGAATCAGTCATGCATTAATGACCCTCTAACAGCAATGTTTGCTACTGATGTGTTACAATTTGATCACATCCGAGCTCTGATTCTCAGCATTAAAACAGCACCAAGGGGATTTCTGCCCTTCCCTGGCCAGGGGCCACGTTGGAGTGTCAAGCCAAGATGCAGCTATTTCTCCCTGCATCCAAGACACCAGTGCTGACTGAGTTGCTACCCCAGTGAACATCCTGCTGTTAACACAACTCCAGAGAACCTTCCTCTGGCATCGAGGGTTTGGAAACAAAGGCAGATGTGCTGCATGTGGACTCTGAGGTGTTGTGTTTACCAGGATCAATGTAAACACTGCCAATGCCAGCTCCCAGCAGGGCTGTGACAAGCCACATCAAGCTGCTTAGCTGGAAGTGATAGAATGGCCTTCTCTGACATGGGAGCTCCCACCTGTCCCTGAAGGAAGGAGGCAGAAGGTCACTGGGACAGGAGGTTGTGTTGGCTGAGTGAGGTGGTGCCAACATTTGGCATTTGCAGGCAGTATCCTTTAGATTGGCTCAGCCTGCCCATCCCTAGGAAAGATCAAAGGACACTACTCCAAGAACCTAAGGATTCTGTGAAATGAGACATTCTGCAAATGTCAGTTTTCAATGAAAAATTCTCAGCCTTATTGCAAAACGTGAGGGAAACAGAGGAGAGAGTCTGTGTTCCTTTCCAGAGAATGAACAGCCTGGAAGTGGAGTTTGGGCTCGAGGAGATGGGAGAGGTTGACTGACTTGTTTTCAGCCAGCAGTTTTGCCAGGTTAAGGAGTAAAAAACCACCACTTTCCAAATTTGCTTTCTGCTTTTGGAAGCTTTAGTTTCAAGCTGCACTGTCAAACTTCTTTGTGCAGCCACAAATTATCCAAACACACATTTAGACTGTGTTTTACCCAGGAGCCCACCTTCTTATGCAGCTACTGAATTCCACTAATTGGGCACTTGCAGTTCTCCAGATTATTTGGAAAACTTAAGAGTGAATAATATGACAGAGAGATTAAGACATTTGTGTACTCTTGCACTGTTGTAAGGCTAATCCTTTGCTCAGGTCTGTCAGGGAATGGGAGGGAGGATTTTTTCCCAGCCTCACTGATCCCCTGGCTGGTACTTTTTGATCTGCCAGGGCAGTGCTGACTGGTAACTGTGGCAAAGGTAACTGTGTAAAGGTTAGTGCTAAAGTCTTGCAGATGGAGTCAATACACTCCTAGTGGTGGTTAAAAATTAAAGGGAGTCCATGAGAAAGAGAGGGCATGGCAGGGTCTGAGTGCCAGGAAAAGCTGATAACTGTGAAGTTTCCCAAACTGTGAATCACAATAGGGGACAGTCCCTGTTGGACTCCTCCATCCCTCTAAACTAGCAAACTCCAGAGGCATTTCTGGGCAATCTTTACGTGCCTGGGCTATTTTTTATGCCTCCTTTAACTGCACACACAATCACAGTGCCTCCAATACATCCTCACAATGTCTCAAACCAGTGATGGGACCATTTTGCAGTGAAGATCTGTGCTTGAGCAAAGACGTAAACATAGTTTCTCAGTCCCTGTTTAATACCTGAACCACTAGACTCTTTGGTTTTCTCCCCTGATTAAATATTTAGTCTGGTGCAACCAGGAGTTTCCTTACAGCCTGGAAGCCTTGCCCTTGCAGCACAGACAGTTCAGTCCTGGCGACCACACTGTAATTACTCACTCCCAATCTGCCTTAATACCCTCATCCCTGTTGAGCACAGAAAGCTCATCCCACCTATAACCTAAGGGAAGGTAGAAAAGAACTCACCTGAGTTGACCTTGTCGATCCAGAAAATCCTGCTTTGGTAAAACCACACCTGGGCTGGAGTGAACCACAACTGGCAGGCGATATTCCAGGTAAGCTGTCTTCAGCCACCAGTCTGAGAGCTGGGATGGAGAAAGAAAACATGCAGGGAGCTGCTGCTGTCCAACCCAATCCTGGCTGATGGGTCTCAGCATCCTGCCACCAGTTCTGTCCCACATTGCAAACCAAGTGTTTGGGGTTTGTACTATGCAGATAGAAGGGGAAAGGACAATTTGAGCAAGACATGGGGGGCTTTTGGTGCAGGGCTTGAGCAGAGGGTTTCCTTCAGCTTCTTGGAGCAGCTGTGTAATGCTGACAGGTTCAAGCCTTCAGCAGCCACAGGCAGGGCTGGTGGCTCCCTGTTCTGCTGTAATATCTCTGCTCACCCAGGTCCTGGTGAGGAGTTTGCACAGCCTGGGGAGATCAGCAGCAAACTGATCAGGAAGGTGATGCAATTAAAAGACAGGTGCCAGTGGATGCAGCCAGGACAAGGAAGAGAAGCAGATCAGCCCTCAACCCTCCCTAACCAGAGCTGGGGCCAGAGCCCTGACTTACCCAGTTCTCCGTTTTCCTGGCTCTTCTCTCCAGGCCTTTCTGCAGCCTCTCCCCGACGCCTCCAGGCTTGCGGAACTCAGCCACCAGCTCCTGCGTGTGGCTCAGCTCCTCGGGGCTGATGATGGGCTGCAGGGCCAGCAGGTACCGATCCAGTGTCTGCTGGAGTGGTGGCACAGGCAGGTGGGGCAGTGCCTCCTGGTGCAGCTGGAATCTGCCCGGGATCTTGTTTAGAGCTGTCTGCTTCAGCAGGCCACTGGGCCTGGCCTGCAAAGCACAGAGCAAATGTCGAGACAAAACTCCCCCCAAGGTAGCAAAGGACCTGGATCTAGGAGTCTCCATCCAAGCTCCTTTGTGGGGACATGGGTGTCCCAGCCTGGGAGGAGAGCATGGCTGTGTGCTGTAGAGGGTGCATCCAGGAAAGCTGGGAAAGAGAAACTCCATCTCCCAAGATACCTATTCTCAGTTCCTCAGAGAAAATGCTGCTGGGATAGTGACACATCTCCCCACTCTCTGGACACCTTTCAGCTGAAAGACTCCATGTGATGGAAAAAGTCAAACCCTCCCATCCCATAGTAAGTGGGAAGAAAGTTGTGACAAAAAATAATCATATACTATCAGAAACTTTCATTATTTCTTACAAAAGCATAAGGCTAAAAAGCAGAACCCTTGTGCCAAACCAAACCACACTTCTGGCTTTGAGAAGGCAGAATTTAGCTAAGTTTTGGGCAGGATTAAAATGCCTCTTTTCTGTCTATTCAGAAAACTGCAGGCGATGACAAAAGGCTGCTGTGATCCAGTTGAGTCATGTGGGAGCAAAAGCCTTAGAAAGCACCAACCACTTCCCTGGCTGGAGAAATAGAGCAAACCCAAGTGCTCACCAGGAAATCAACTCACCAGTTTTCCCCAAAAAGAATAACAACATCCTTTTGGATGAACATGGTTGGACATTCTTCAGCTTGAAGATGTTTCAATAGTACTCTCAAGGTTTCAGTTCCCTCTGCACTTCCCTCTCCCAAGGATCTACTGAATCAGACACTCCTGCAGGACTCTGAACTTTGCATTGTCAGTGTACTGAGGATGCAAAGCCTCAGTACAGCCTTCCAAAGCAGTGAGAAAACAACTGTCCCCACACCTCCTCCCAGCAGTTAAGCACAGAAAAAGCTGAATCTACAAGGTGAGAAAGGTCCCCAGAAATTGCACTGTCTTTGGGCAGTTGGGTCTTTCTGGGACCTGGAAAGAGCTGTGAGATTGCGATTTGGAGAAGGAATGAGAAAAACAACATGAGGAGAAATTACTAAAGCATAAAAGAAGAGTGGGACTGGGAGGAAAAGAAAGGTGTTGATCACAGCAGCTTGGACATACTGTACCTTCTTTGCTTGCTTCTGCTTCCTATCCATGGCTGGTAGGACAGAAAAGACCGTAAACCTCTCCCTCGGCCTGTCTGGGTCTCCTCTTCCACCTGACAATGTGCTGCCCATGCAGGGCGTCACCTCATTAGCCAACTGCCACATGACTGCTCCGGTCAGAGGGCTCAAGAGCTGGCACAGCCGCAGCCAGGACAGGAATTATCAAAACATTGGGTTGCAACAACGGCCCTGAAGGTACCCCTCTGGGCAGCTGATCAATACCTGGCTAGAGCCTCTCTCTGACCAAGCTCTGGGCTCCAGCTAGGACAGAAGTGGGGATGTTGTTCTTTCAGCCTTTGCCTGGCCCATGAAACTACTGTGGCAAGAGAGACCCCAGTTTATGTCCTGGAGGTGGCACCATGGGCAGTTCCTTAACTTCCCTCCCTCCTCATGGATGTGTGGTCATTATTGCAGGCTGACACTTTGGGGAATTCTGGGTTGTCAACTCTTAAAAAAACCAAAAAACCAAAAAGTATCTTCACAGCAGGGCAATGAGAATGCCATGCAGTCACAAGGAATATCAGCCCTTCCTTCATGTCTGTCTAATGAATTGAGGGGCAGATAAGCAGAGTCTGCATAGCTTGAATAGAGTATGATGATTTCAAACAAACAACTGCAGATTTTCCATGGGATAATAATGAAAATACCAAAACAAACCCATGGGAGCTACTGTATGTTAAAATGTGGAATGCATTTGTTAATCTTCCCTCTTCTGTCCCCTGCTTGTTTGGTTTGGGGTTAAACTCAAGGATTTGGTGGGAGGAGGAACAGTGATCACAGCTAAGGAGGCAGCTGGCAGCAGAGGGAACAGCCCAACTGTCCCCACAAGCAGCAGGAAAATGAACACCAGTGGAGCAGGGTGTGCAGACAGGGCCAGCCTGTGGGCTGGTATTGCTGCCAAGCCACGTTCCAACACAGAAAATAACCTTTTCCAGAGCCTGCAAAGCTGGTGGGAAAGGAAATCCATCTGCTGGGAGGCAGAAGGAATTTCATAGCTGATGCTTAGCACAGCCACAGCATTGAGTGTCAGGATGTCAGAGGTTTGTCTTTTATTTTTAAATCAGAATGTGGAGTGCCCCTTAAGCCCAGAGACAACTGGCCCTGCCTGGTCCTTCAGTAACTGTGAGTGGATCCACACTAGCTGCTGTTCTGTCTCCTCCTCTCAGGACCTGAAAGGAACTGCAATGAGCAGCTCCAAAGCTGCAGGGGTCTGACAGCTCTGCTGCGGGTGAAGCAGGATGGGTACGTTGGGAGCGACGGATGCCATGTCCCCGGGCTTCCCTGGCCCCTCCCTGGCCAGCAGCCACCTTCCTGCTATCCAGCCCCAACTGGACATCTCAGTACAAGAAAGATAAGGCACTGCTGGAGAGGGTCCAGACGAGGACATAAAGATAATTAAGGGACTCAAGTATCTCTCATACGAAGAGAGTGAGAGGCTGTGTGAGTTCATCCTGTTTAATCTGAAGAAGAGGAGGCTGACAGGGAGTCTCAACAATCCATATAAATATCATCAAGGTGGGTGTAAAGAGGGTGGTGCCAGACTCACTTCAGTGCTGCAGTGACAGGAGAGGGAGCAATGGCCATAAACTAAAACATAAGGAGTCTTCCCTCAACATGAGAGATAACTTTTTTACATTGAGACTGGCAGAGAACTGTGCTCTAGTGCCCATGGATGAAGTCTCCCTCTCTGGAGACATTCCAGACCCACCTGGACAGGTTCCTGTGTCACCTGCTCCAGGTGACCCTGCGTTGGCAGGGGGATTGGACAGGATGATCGCCAGAGATCCATCCCTCCTAAGCTTGACAACTTTGGGACTGTCATCTCCATCCCGGACAGCTTTCCCGGGCGAGCTGCCGCCAGGCACGGGAAGAAACCAGCAGGCCTGGGGTCCTGACCTCGGCAGGGTCCCTGCCCCGCTCCCGGGGGAGGTGGCACCGAGCCCATCCGAACCCAGCCGCCCTCACGGCCCTGGCCAGAAACCTGGGCTTGTGCTCCAGGGCCCGCCGGGAGCCACCCTCTGCCCTGCCCCGGCTAAAGGCCCCGCACGGACCCGGGCTCGCCGCTCGCCCATCCTGTACCCTGCCCGGTGCAGGGACCCGCCCGGCCGCCACCTCGCGCCCCGTCCCTGGCCGGTCCTGGCGGAACCACCCCTCCCGTTGTCGCTCTTACCGCAGCCCTGGCCACCAAGGCGAGCATGGCCCCGCGTCCCGGGCCCCGGGCCCGCCGCAAGGACACCCCGGCCGCCGCTCCACCGCCCCGGGGCGGGGCCGCCCTGCCGCCATCTTGGAGTGGGGCGAATCCCGCGGTGCCATCTTTGAGAAGGGCAGAGTGATGTTTGTGAGATAAGGGAGCGCCGCGACCGCTGTCGGAGCCGTGTTGCGGCCCTTCTCTCGGCTGCCTTTTCCCGGAGATGGTCATTCCCTCTCTCCCCTCTACGCCTCCGCTCTCCTGCGCGCACTCCCGTGCTTACCCGGTGAGGGCAGGAAGGGCCGCGCCCTGCACAAACATGGCGGCATGAGCATGACGGTGGCCGGCAGGGGCCGCTCCGCCGTCTGACTGCCCCAGGAACGAGAGGACCGGGCGGCGTGCCCTGCTCAAAGATGGCCGCCGGCGGCTTCGGCGTGCGCGGAGGTGGGAGGTGAGGGGCGGCCGGGCCGGGCTGTGGGAAGATGGCAGAGAGCGAGCGGCCGGCAGGTGAGGGGCGGCCTGGGGGCTGTGGGAACTACCGGGCTGTGGGCTGTGCTCGGGGCCTCTTAGGGGCATGCTTGGGGCCGGGGAGCGCCGGTACAGGGCCACACGCTCCCTGGGTGCTTGGCCGAGGGCGGGCCGGGCTGCGGGGGGCGGTGGCAGCAGCGCCCGGCCCGGAGAGGGGAATGGAGGGGGAGGATTTGCTGAGGCTGTGAAGGTCCTGGGGCCCCCGAGTCTTGCAGCACCTCAGGGCGAGGTGGATGGTCGGGACTGAGCCTCTGGATCGGAGATCCCTGTGGATGCCCAGCCCGGTTTTGTGACTGGTTCTCGTGCTGAGCTGGGTGGCCTTTGCCTCCCTTTCCTCACACCGTAACACAAGCCTGAAAGTGCGTCCTCTGTCCAAGCTGCTTCTCGTCATAAAGCTGACCCGACATACTCCTGTCTCCATCACACCATTAGGCTTGGACTCCTATGTATTCATCCCAGAATACTGTAACCCCTGCAGCCCTCACTGTTTCCTTCCTTGGGTATTCCTGGTCTCCTCACCAAGAGGAGCTGCACAAAGTGTGGGTCAGAAGCAGTGATGGCTGAGAAGCAAATGCAGAGAGATGAAAGGAGTTCTGTTAATGGCAAACACCCAGATCAAGACACTGCGCTGGGATTTACGTGTCACCTGTACTGATGGACACATCAGTGTTTGCCTTTTCACATCACTGCTCTGGACTTTTTCATTATTTCCATGTTATAAACTCTTAAAAGCAGAGCTCCATGGTATGGTGCCAGTCACTGTGAGTTGTGTGCTGAATATTCAGAAGAGAGACACGCTTGTCTTTAATTTAAATTCATCACATGTTGTTCCTCTCGTCTTCATACCTGGAAGTTTTGCTGTAACTTCTGCAGCAGTGAACCGAACATTGCAACATTGGGGCAGGAGATGAGGCTGAATTTGTTCTGTGCATGGGAAGGTGAAAGGCAGAGAAGTCAAATGACTGTCAAAGGTTGTATGACAAATCTATAGCAGACTCTTTGTTGTTCCTGGGACTTTGGATTTCTTTTAATCTGATCTGCCTGCTAGAGAGCACTGTGGAAAAGGCTGCTGATACTTCTGGGTGGTGTTTTCTATGTAAATGCAGCTGATGATATTTTAAGGAGTTGGAGTTTTTGGTGGTATTTGTTAGAGAGACAGTGCCTGAACTGTCTGGGTTGTGGACAGCAGTTGCTGGAGTGTGTCAGGGCAGCTGGTGCTGCATAAGTGCCTGCAGATGTTCTGGGATTAAAAAGGTTATCTGAGTGACTCTGACAGAATTCTTAAATCTACTTTAGTGTCCAGGTTCCTTGACAATGCTCTCTGCTGTGCCTCTTGCTATTAAAAGTTTCACTTACAGGGGCATAATACAAATTACTTTAAACCTCCTGGAACTTCTCTGGTTCTGCAGGTTGAGCCCTGGGGATGCTGGGGAAAAGAGCCCCTCTAATTCATTAGCAACTCATATTTACATTACATATTGCATTCTAGGCTCTGAGAGAGCTTTGAAATTAAACAATCTTCACAGCTTCCACCTGGAAGAGGGTGTGTCCCATCATTCCCCAACTCCTGGTGCTGCCTGGACCAGATCTGTGGCTCTGGGCTGCATTTACTGCACTGCTCCAGCTTGTCCATGGAGGAATTATCCTTTCTAGAGGAATGAAGGTCAGGCTTAACACTTAAAAACAAGGCAGAGTTAGTTTGTAGGAAAGATCAGTGCTTCAGCGTGACCTGAAGCTTGGTTGCACTAGACAGAAATAATTAAACTGCCTGGATGTTGCCTTTGTTATCTCCTGCACTAGTCTCTCTGTCCAAATGGGAAATGCATCTTTAACGATGAAAACAGACATAATGCTTCTTTCTGAAGGCTTGCAGTGTCCTTAGGAGGATGTTGGTGAGGAGGACTTGGTGAGATTACAGCCCAGCTGGGATGGATTTGTGTCCTTTGTATCTCCTGAGAAATAAAGCTCATTTCTAAGAAAGAAAAATAGTGGATTTCTCCTTCTCCAGTGCCTGTTTTACCTCTTTTTTGCATCTCCCAGGTGCCTCTGAGGAGGTGGCTCCTCCTGTCCAGCAATGCTTCATGGTCCCCAAGAAGGAGATAAATGTGGTTTCCGACATGGCCAAGTGGAAGCGATCTCAGGTATGGCTCTGGGGACAGGGAAGACTGGGCAATGCTGCTGATCTTTTGGTGGCAGCCAGGTCTGGACTGGAAACAGCCAGGTAGTAAAGGAGGATTAGGCAGAGAATGGGAAATGAGTTTGTGTTTTAAAGCAGAAGAGCTGATGCTTGTTTGTAGGAAAATTACTTGGCAGTAATGATGACTGCTCCCTCACAAGCTTGATGAGAAGCTGGTGACTGTTTCATTCTACCAGGCTTTATAACCAAACTGGATTTACTCAGCCCTGTTTGAGCTCACCTTAAACATGGTTCTGCTACCTGGCCCCGGTAGCTCCAGCCTAGGTTGGTTCCTTTCCCATTGTGCTGTTCGGGGAAGGACTCTAGAGCTGAGCCCTTCAATTTCCTGGATAATTTTTGTTTACAGCTTGTGTGGAGCTGGTGGAACAAACAGGTTCTCCCCTCTCTGCCTTTGGGGGATTGGGGTGTTGGCCCAGACTTGTCCCAGCTCTTAGGGGCAAATTCTTGCTTGATGACTGACCTGAGATGTCTTTAGAGAAGCTGAGATTACAGCCAGGTGTCAAGCAAACCTCTGGGTGCAGCTTCCAATTTAAGTCTCCTGAGTTTACAGACTTGTTCCTGGTCAGGATTTTGATGCAGGGAGGGAGAAGTGGCAGTGTGCTGCTGTGGAGCTGCACTGGAGATGTTGCTTCCAAATCAGCAAATTTAAAGAGAGGAGGAGTGAGGAGCCTGGGCTGTCTCCCACTTCCCTGTTGTGAGCATCGTGGAAGAGTCCAAGGGGGAAAGGGAAAGTAACCACAGGTCTGGGAGGAGCAGTGCAGAGCAGGATGCCTGGGCACAGCTGAGACTGCAGAACTAGGAGTTTGAGTTTGACCTGCTAGGAGCTGAGGGAATGATTTTGGGGTCAGTGTGAGCATTTTTAGGATTCTCCTTTTTGTAATTTTCACAGCAATACAATCACCACCTGCTTTCTGCTGCTAGGGCTGCCAAAAAGAGCAGTAATTTCACAGCAAGCCCTGCACCCCCAGGTATCTCCAAGGCAGCAATATTGTGTGTTGGGAAAGATTCCCTTGGGGTGCAGGATGCTCCTGTGCTGTGTTTTGTGCTCAGACAGACCCTGAGCTCTCTCTCTAAAGCTCTGCCCTCTCGGTGTGTTCATAGGCATATGCAGACTACATGGGCTTCATCCTCACTCTGAATGAAGGTGTCAGGGGCAAGAAGCTGACCTGTGACTACAAAGTTTCTGAGGTAAGAGAAGTGTTTGTATCCCCTGGACTTTCCAGCCTTTTATAATTTTTTATTTTTTTTTCTCTACTGTGAGTATTTCTTGGATGAGGAATGAATTGGTAGTTTATGTGGGAGCCAAGGGAGAATGAATGTGGTTGGGCTGTTGTTGGGGATGCAGATGTCAGGGTGCCATCCTCCCCTCAGGGTGGAGAGACTCTGGATGTGCTTGGTGGATGTGAAATTGAGTAAGTGGGCAGAAGCTGGTGGGGAACCAGTGATACTTTGAAGATGTGATATTCCCTCTGGTTGCAGACAAAAGACTGGGATGTCTGTACCATTCCTGTTCCCCAAGAGATTTTTCTGTATGGAAATCTGAGGGCAAATCACTTCTCTCCCTGTCCCTTCTTGTTGCTCAGACTGTGTTAATTGCACCCAATCTTCTCAGCTCAGGCTGTAGCTAAGTTGTGCAAGCTCTGGTTTGATGGCTGTGACCTCAAGGCATGTCACTGGCTGCACCTGCCTTGCCCAGGGTCACACTAAAAGTCCTGGGGCCTGCAGAGTTCACAGGGATGCTGGCTTGGGTTGGGAGATTTCAGCTGGGCTGGGAGGTTTAACCTGTGGGGCAGGATCTCCCAAGGTGTTAAGCAGAAAACACCTGGTTTTCCCCTTGCATGCAAGTGGCTATCACTTGTCCCTCCCTGCTGCCATAGCCAATTTTAATGGCTGTTCACCTTCTGATGGCATAGTGGAGCCAGAGGGAAAGGGCAGGCACCCTCAGTGGTGTCAGTGCTACCCTGAGGGCTCTCTGGGTGCTGCCAATCCACAGAGCTGGATGGCTGGCCACCAGCTTTGCTTCCTTGTTGCACACTGAATCCCCCTCCCTTGGTCTGTGCTACAATGGATTCTTGGATCCATTTTTACTCATCATGGCTATGCAAGAAAGCTGAGAGTGATGTATAAAGATCTAGGCAAAATGGGCAGCAGCCTGGGCCCTGTGTTTATAGCTTCATTCTGGTGTGGGAAGGCAGCTGATGATGGTGTTTAATCCAGTCTTCATGTTTGAAGTACTGTGTTGAGTCCAGCCTTCCCTTCTAGGAGCCAGTGTGTGAATGAGAAACTCCCCTGTAGTTCATGGAGGGGGTCGGGGATAATGAGTCTCTACCTAACAGGCTTTGTGCCCCCCTTTTGTTCCTTCAATTCAGTAGAAACTGCTGTCAAATGCTGCTCTTGCTTTCTGCTGTTTGCATTTCACCTTTGAGTTTTGTCTTTGTCATGATCTCGCTTGTTCCCAACCATTCACAGAGCACTTCTAGGGAAACAAAGCATTAAAAATGAACAAAACAAAGAGGGGAGGGGGAAAAAACCCAACCCTCTTCGACAAGCCCTTTGAGCTGTCAGGAAAAGCTGTGTCTACCAGGGCTGTGTCTGCAGAAGAGCCCTCTTGGAGTGAATGTTTTCCATCAGTGGTCCAAGTCCAAGTAACAAACAAGAGACACAATCCCAACTTCTTGGGAAGTGGCAGGGAACAAATCTCACTCTCCACACTGAGAACTGCAGAAGCCTGTGACTTGAGGCACAGGTGGAGCATCCCCAGGGTTGTCTTGTTGATGAGGTTGCTTGTTCACACAGGCTCCTTTGTAGATCAAACTGCTTATCTGTGCTTTTAAAGGCTCAGCCCCTCGTGGCCTCTTCTTGCATCTCTGCTTGGCTTTCTTCTCTTTTGCTGTACCGGCTACCAATGTGCTTTTGTGCCATCCCATCTTCCTCCCTGATCAAATGCCAGGGACACTTTTCTTTGGCAAATGACCTCCTGAAATCCTTTCTGCTGAATACATATCCTCTCTGTGACTTACTGGTATTGCTTTGCCATGAAGTAAAAATGGAAGTATGGTCTGCTGTGCTTTGAAAGAGGCAGCTTAGTGGTTTCCAGAGAGTGTGTGTTGATACCAACCTTTCTGCTGGGGCAGGAGCTGGATCCTGTGGGGGCTGAGCTCCTTTGGAGACTTGCTGAGCTTGCTCTGCTCCTGACACATTGTGTGGAGCTGTCCAGGGTTTGCTGCAGGCATCTGACAGGCACTGATAGCAGACTCTGGCACAGACACTGTGTCTGGCACAAGGTTGTGTGAGTGATAGGCTGTGACCTGCCTTCCCCTCCTGGAGGGAGTGTTTTCCACGTGGGGATCCATCAGCAGCTTGCTGGGGCTGCAGCCTGGAGCAGTGACTTGGATCAGAGGAGCAGTGCAGTGAGGAGGACAAGGTTAATTTTTGCCATGCAAGGAGCAGACCTTCCCTTCAAACAACCCAATGCACTGGGGGCAACTGGTTGGTCTTGTGGCTTGCTCTGCTTCCAGGAAAGAAGTGGGAGAAGCAGCAAATGCTCTGATTTTAGCAGCTCCCCATTCTGACAGAGCCTGAGGAGCCCAGAGGGGGAGAGTTGGTCACCATGGGCAGCTTTGGCTGCTGTGATGCCTCCTCAGCACCTCTGTCTGCCTGGCCCCTGCTCTTGAGAGCTGCTGACAGGTCTGTGCTCTGTAGGAAGCCCTGTGGTTTGCCTTTGGGACCGGTGGCAGACTCAGGGTCAAGGAGATGCAAAATCAGCACAATGAGAAGAGCAAGGAGAGCAGGGGGGAGGCTGCCCTTGCTTTGATCACTGGAAAGGTAAAGCAAAAATAGAGCTTAAAAACCCAGCCAGGCAAAACAGGCTGCACTGGTGCTGATGGCTGTGTTCCCATAAGCTCCTTTCTCCCCCACAGGGGTCAGCCCTGGATGTACAGGCTTCCTCTGCTGGACAATGGGAAGCTGCTTCTTTTAGTTACCCCCTTTTCAAAGGGCCTTGAGCCCAAAATGAGCTGCAGCTCTTTAATTATTTATTGATGTGGCTGAGCCGGCAGCTGGGTCCTGCTCTCCCGTGTTCAGTGGGGCTGGGCTTTTAATCCCTTTAAAGCCAGTGAGTGGGGAAGGGGAGGTTGGACTCTCTGCTCCCCAGGGAAGGAGCTGGGCCTTGCCAGCCATTTATCCAGGCAGCACCGAGTGCTCGTGGAGAGGGTTTGAAATACGGTGGCTGCTCATAATGAGCTGCTGGTGCCGGCGGATAAATCACCAGCATGATTTAATTATTTAATGCAACCCAGTGTTGGGGATGCTGTTGCTTAATTGGAGGGGAATGCAATAGCCAGGAAAGAGTAGGGCTGAGTCCAAACGTGGCCCAGTGCAATGGGAATGTGTTTGATTCCTACAGTGTTTTGGGAGCAGGGAGCTGAAGCAGAGGGGGCTGTGCTGCTTCGGTCCACACGTATCTGGGGCACTGGCCTATAGTGCCTCCAGGGCCACCCGGAGCTATAGGCTGTCTTGTCCTGTTTTTTGTGTACTCCATGTGCTCAGGTCTTGTCCCAGTCTCTTGTCTGGCTCAGTGGCCAAATGTTGAGGTTCTGTGGTGGGAGGATCCCTCTCCTGCTTATTCCCACTGGCTGATCCCACCATGTCCTTGGGGTGGCACCTCAGGAGTCACTTTGGGAGGCTGGGTCTGCCGTGAGACCCTTCCTTCCAGAAAGGAAGAAGTGCAGCTGGTTCAGTGTTCAGTGGCAGCACAGCTCTGCCATGCCTGGCTCTGCCCACCCCCTTAGAGTGGCACTTCAAGGGCTGGAAACTTGCTGGGCTCTGCTGTTTCCTTGTCCTCCCGACAGCAGCGTGAAGAATTGAACCACAACCCAGGAGACCAGCCAGCTTCACACGGTCGATGCCTCCAGCAAAGTCAAACCAGCCGCCGCTTCTGCTGTCCTCTTTGTCCCCTTGAAGGAGGAATCCCCTCTCGAGACAGAGGAGCCTATATTGCCTGGGGCCTGGCCAGCTGCTGTGGCGGCTGATGGCTCTCCAGCTGCCTGGAGTCAGGCAGGGAGAATCCCAGAGCCTCTGTCAGGCTTGACCAGTTGTCAGCAGAGCCTCCTGAAACTGTCTGGAGCCGCTAAAAGTGCTGCCTGTGGTGTTGCCTCTTTGTATGGGGGGGTGTAGCTGTTCTCCAGCTATTTGAGCCAGGCAGGGAGATGGTGGGCAGTGGCCAGCTCTGGTCTGAGAGATGGAGACATTGTGCTGTGTCACCTGCTGCACCTCTTTTCCTTCATGGCCACTATCATCAATCCTCCATGGATCCCTCACTTCCAGCACTGGATGTGAGAAACGGCTGTGGTCTTGCTGTTGTTGCTGTCTTCCCATCAGCTTTGTGTTTGAATTGAGACATTTCTCTGGGTGCTGAGAGTTTCTCATTTCTGGTGAGAGCACTGGTGGGCTATCCAGGCTGCCTCTTCCCTTGGATAGGTTGTATTTTGCCACATGCAGTGAGTGTCCCTGGGCTTGAGCTGCCTGGTAGTCTGGCTGGTAGGAGTTTGAAGCAATAGGAATCATGCTGAGAAGGTTGACTTGCTGTACAAATGTGTTGTGGTTTAACAGCATCAACTGCTAATCCTGGCTCCTAAGAGACACTTCAGGACAATTATTAGAGCCTTGAGAAGGGCCTTTAAATCACATCATCAGCCATTGGTGAGGATGCATACCTCTGTATACATGCTATTCTTTATCCAATGGGGAATGCAGGACCCTTAAGATGTTGAGCCTGAGTTATGTGTTGGAGATCCCTGAATTGTGTAGCACTTCCCTGCCTCTCAGTCCTGTGAGGACTGTTCTACAGGCTGGGGGCTTGCTGTAGCTGTTCTAGAGATTTTGGAGCACAGTGCTGTTACAGCTCATGAAAGACTGTGTGGGCGACTGGGGAGTCTGCCTCAGGCTGGGCTTTGTACTGGACTGCTCTCCTGCAGGGAAGAATGGTTTTTCTGTCCCTTCTGCATTTTGAGGAGGATTGGCACAGCCCATTTCCACGTGCCTCTCTTGGGAAGAATGGTGTGAGCTTTAATAACTCGCATCAAGGGGAGAGGTCTCAGTCAGAGACTGAGGGACTGCTCTGTTTTATGTCACTGTGACCCCTCACCCTCTTGCTCTGTATAGCCCATTGAAAAGCTGGTGGCTCTGCTGAACACCCTCGACAGATGGATCGATGAAACCCCGCCAGTGGATCAACCTTCTCGCTTTGGGAACAAAGCCTTCAGGACCTGGTACGCCAAACTAGACCAGGTGAGCATGTCTGTGCTGTGTAGTGTTACCTGCAGCTCCCACAGAAGGGCAGTGTGCCCAGCAGGGATGGGAGAATGGCTCTGTCACTGTGTGGCAGCCAAGCAGCTCACAGAAAATTGCTCAGATAAGCCTTGAAGGGTCTGCCTCTTGATACGCATCACTTACCCCTGACTTGCTGCTATCTTTTCCTCTTGTGAGCCATGTAAATGCTCTTGGCTGGGTCTCCAGGTTCTGGATGAGTCACAAGGGCTATCAGAGCCCAAGGAATTCCTTTGCTTTGTAACTGCCCACTGTGTCACAAAATGAGATAAAGTTTGGGGAAAACTGCTCAAATTCCTTCAGCTCAGAGCACTTACCCTGCACCAAGCTCTGGAGGTGGCACAGCCCCAGTCCCAGCAGTCTTTGCAGCTGCTCTGCTGCTCTAGTGATGCTTTTGTCCTGGAGAGGACTCAGTGGGTAACTGGTTCAATGTACTTGGGTGATGAGGCTTTTCTGTCCTACAGGATGTGTGTGGCCTGAATAGGTCTCAGGACAAGCTCTCCCTGACTTGTTCCGTCTCTGGAGATGACTTCTCCAACAGCAGAATTTTCTCCTCCCTCATGCTGCCTCCAGGCATTGCAGAGCACCGTTGCAGCCCTCACACTGTGACAGCATCTGAGCACAGGATGCCTTGTCTGGGGACTGTGACAGATCTGTGCTCACCCAGGGGGGGTCTTTCATATCTTTCAGGAGGCAGAAAAGTTGGTGTCAGCAGTGATTCCCAAGCATTTGGCTGATGCTGCCCCAGAAGTGGCTGTGTACCTGAAGGAATCCGTGGGGAATTCCACCCGCATTGACTATGGCACAGGTACCTGGGCAAAGCTGGCTTTGTTGGAAGGGACCCTTTGGAGTTGGGTGCTGTATTTATTAAAATATATCATTACCACTATTTTTAGAGCCAGCTTGAAATGAACTTTTAGGGTCCCTTCACCCCTCTGCCCTGTGTGGGCTGTGACTGAGAGCTGGGGCTGGGACCTTTGCTGGAGCTGTGACACTATTTCACATCTCATCCAAGGGAACGGGAACTAAGCTGTTCTGGGATGAGCTACAGGACCTGCTTCACTGCATGCAGCAGTCCTACAGTAGGCAGTTTAAAGGGATAAAACATACTGGCTTGAATTGGAACTAGAGTGAGAACCATGTTTGTGTTCAGTGGGAGGTGTCCCTAGAGAGACACCGTAATAGTCTGGTGGTCTCTAGAAGGGAATCACTGCTTTCAGAGGGTCTGGGAAATCTGAAGGTAGAAGCACCTGAGGAGATACTGAATTGCAGGTGAAGTAACTACACAGGTTTCAATGAGAACTAAATACAGAATTGTGTGCATACTCTGCTCCTCTCTGAAGGATAGCTGTATCCTCACCAAAAAGCAGGAGAGCAGGATGCTGTGAGTGCAAGGAAACATGACTTTAGAAATGGGCAGGGAGAGGAAGAGGAGGCCGTGGGTAAAGGCTGAAGGATTGGAGGCTGTGCAGTGCTGGCTGCGGCTCACTGGCACCAGGGGGAGATGTTGTCCTTGTAAAGGCTGGATGGGGTTTGGTCAGCTTATAGAAGGAAATTCAACCTCTCCTCCCATCCCGTGTGTCCCAAGCCGGGGGCCTGTGTCCCAGCTCACAGTGTCCAGACTATGGGTGCATTTTGTTCCTACACAGGGAGCTGCACCTGACCATAGTGTGGAGCTGCTGATCTTGTATTCTCCCTTCTTCTGTGGTCCTTCCCACCAAGAGGCATTTCTGGGTTTGCTGGTTGTTTCTTTTCCTTGCTGTTAGCTGGAGGGCCAAGCTGCAGAGGCTTAGCCTGAGATCCCAGTACCTTCTGGGACAGACTGTTCCTGGCAGTGTCATGGGACCTGCATCCTTCCAACACAGAGATATTTTTGTAGCAGGAGGAAATCTGTTTGCTTGCAGATGTGAGGTTGTCTTGCATCCCCCAAACAGATGACTCTGCAGTGCTCCACTTCCCTTGCTGTGCCAAGGTCCTGGGAAAGTCCCTGCCTTGCTCCCAGCATGCCCAGTTAGAGCTGTTTTTACTTAGGAACTTATTTTCTCTAAGTTAATGATCACCTTATGAATGTCTAGAAGGTATAATTTGGGTGGGTGCTGCAGGGGGATGAAATATTGTCAGCTCATGGCATTAACAGTGACAACAGGGTTGAGAGGGGACTGTGATTTCTGAAGAGCTGTTGTGGTGCCCACAGAAAGGTTGTCCTGGGGGCCAGAGACACCTGTGTCATGTCTCTTCATGTCTTTTAACTCCAGGGCACGAAGCTGCATTTGCAGCCTTTCTCTGCTGCCTCTGCAAAATCGGCGTGCTCAGAGTGGATGACCAGATGGCCATTGTCTTCAAAGTGTTTAACAGGTGAGGTAATGGGAGGAGAAGGGCTGGAAGTAGATGGGCTGTTGGGGGGAAGGGTAGAATGGGAAAGCTGAAGACAATTTTAGACAAAATTAGGAGCAGATGTACTTTTTAATGGACTGTACACTGACCCATTATAACTATCTCAAAAAGAGGTGATGGCCCCTTGTGTTCAGAGGCAGAGTGTCCTTCTGGAAAGTTACTTTAGTGGAGCACAAGTTAGTGAACACTGTGAGCGAGGCTCTGTGCTTTGTGATAGACAGAAATATCTGATCAGAGGATCTAACATCTCTTCAGGCATCAAAAATAAGAAATCTATGCAACTGGCAGGCCTCCACCGCTCCTCTAGATGTGTTTCCAGCCCAGGAGGTAGAGTTGATAGTGATGAAACTGGTGGAATGGGTGTTTGGAGTCCAGAGATCTAATCCCAGCTGTATCACTGTTTGGTGCCAAGGAAACAATTTCCTTTAATAGTACTCCCAGCTTTAATTTTCCACCTGAAAAGTGGAAGTAGTGATTGCTGTAAGGTAGAAAACTTTGCTCTTTTGGACATTGGTGAAGGGATACAAAATGTCAATGTTTTCAAATAACAGTGGGGATGAGGAAAGATCTGCATGATCATAAGACATTGCAGATAAAAGAAACCCCTGCCACTGGATTTCTCTGTGCATTTGGTGTTAGGTACCATCAGGTTGCTTTCTATGGCAAAGGAGCTGAATATATATTCTGTGAACTGTGCTGTATGTGGGGGTCCTGCTTACAAGTGTTAAATTATGTCCTTTCCCTTACTGGTTGTTCTTGTCCTCACAAAGTCAAAGAAAGGAGAAGGCTTTGCCTTAACTCTTCCTGTTCTCTTTGGTCTCAGGTACCTGGAAGTGATGCGAAAACTGCAGAAAACCTACAGGATGGAACCTGCTGGCAGCCAGGGCGTGTGGGGCTTGGATGACTTCCAATTCCTGCCTTTCATATGGGGCAGTTCCCAGCTGATAGGTACTAATAAAAATCTTCTTGTGTCCTGAGTTGCCCTCTGCCCCATTTGTCTGGGTTGTAAAGATGATGGGACTTAGGGCTGTCTTTTAAATTCAAATACGTCAGATTTGTGTATAATACAACAGAAGAGTTTGGGTTTGGATTTTTTTTTTTTACCTCACCTTTTCAAATAAAGCTGGTTGGGAGATGGAAGGCTTCCTTGTATAGTACTTCTGTCTTTATTGCAATGACTGCAATGAAGCTTTTTAAAAGGAGAGTCTTGGTTTTGGTGCTACAAAAATGCAATTTCTGCTCTGGAGTTTTGTCCCTGCAGAGGCCCTGGAGTGGGAGATGAGATAGAATGGAGCAACTCTGTGCTGCTTTTAAAAGAGCTCTGCTGGGAGGGTTGTGCTTCTGGGTGAGGGGCAGCACACCACCTGGTTGAACTTGGTCCCAGGAGGGGATTGCCATACAGGTTACTTCCTGTTGTCTGTTACTCTTTTTAGACCATCCAAGTCTGGAGCCTCGGCACTTTGTTGATGAGAAGGTGGTAAATGAAAACCATAAGGACTTCATGTTCCTGGAGTGCATCCTCTTCATTACAGAGGTGAGGAATGGAAGGTTTGTCCCACTGGGACATTCTCTTGACACTAGATACTTGGCTCTGGCAGTGGTTTTTACTTCCTCCTTTGCCTGTTTGTTTGCTCTTGTGGAACAGTGCAGATGAACCATTGTTGCATGGCTGAGGTGTTCTCCTTGAATGAGCTGAGACAGGGATGTTGAGAAGAAAGTGTAATTAAGCTGGATGGGCTGTGGATCGTAGTTGAAGGGAGCTGTAACAAGTGCAAACAAATAACTTTGGATCATCACTTGGATCAGTCAGTGGGAACTTGGATGAAGACTGGTTCCTGTAGAAACACTAGGAAGATGAAGTAGGAGCTGCAAAATGACTGGGCTTGCCAAGATAACCTCCTTTCCCTGCAGCCCTTGTGTGCTGCCTGGCAGCCCTGGGCCACCCCTTGCTTAGGGCAGGCACCCAGACCTCTGTGCTGCTCTGTCTCCTCCAGATTCTACCAAAAGAGTTGCCCATTAAATGCATCTTACTTGCAGGTGACCTCAGCAGAGGTGGTGCTGAGATTCCCCCAGCTGGCAGTGCTCTCAGGACTGTTTCTGTTCAGGCGCTGCAGGACCCTTTGGAGAGGGGTGTGTGATCCTCAGCTTGTTGGCAGCTCTGGGCTGTTTCTCAGTGAGGGAGATCATGGCTTGCTGCCTGCAGCAGCAGTGGAGGATTTGGCCGTGTTTCTCCAGTTCCCTCACTGCACAGTCTGGACAGGGAGAGCAAGAGCTACCCGCTCTGTTGTGGTGAGGGATTTCTTGTCTCTGGCAAGAGGAAGTTGATGGGATTAATTTTGAAGGACAGAGTGCAGTTCTTCCCCTTTGTTCTGTTCACTTTCCCCCTTCCTTGCCTCTCTAATTTAGTGATTAGATGAGAAGGGAGGTTACAGACTATGAACTTAGCCTTTCATGTAGGAAATCTTCATAGAAGCCTTTGGCCCAAACCCCAGGAGGTGCTGTGTCAAGTCCTGCTAAATCTGGTAGGGTTTGTTGGTACTCAGCACCTCACAAGGTTTAACCCTTAATGCCAAGATAAATCATACCATGGCTAATAAAGAGGTGCTAGTGGAAAAGATCAAGATGAGGACAGGAAATCAGGAGCCAAGATTTATTTTAGTTTAGGCCTCTGTAATATCCAGACAGTGCACTGACCTGTTGAAAAAAATACATCTCTTGAAATGTGTGTAGAAGATTCTGCAGTGCCTGGTTGACAGGTGGAGTTTAAAATACCCACCACCATCCTACTGCTTCAGGGCACTCTGCTTTTTCCTGCAAGAAAGTCAGCTTTCTAGTAGGCTTTTCAAATAAGTGATTTGAGTTCCTTTTCCACACATTCATTGTGAATCATGGAATTCGGTGTTTCTTGCGAGTTCCCCAGTGCCACCTGGTGGCGAGGAGCTCTCTTGGCCCTCCTGCCACGAGCTGAAAGGGACAGCAGCAATGTGCATTACCAAATCCATGCTATATTCAATGCATCTCCATGCGAGTACTGCTTCATTTTTATAAAGATTTTACTTTTAGAACTTGTTTTTTTTCCCCCTCCCAAGCACCCAGGAAGGCTGTGACTGCCACTAGGGGGGGTGAGGCAGTCTCAGTGCCCCCCAGATGCTTTCTCTCCAAAATCAAAAACAAAAACAGCAGGAAAAAAAGACAGAAGGGATTAAGGACTTTAATAAATTAATTATATTATTTTCTTCTGAGCTTGTCATCTGGAAACAGCTTTCCTTTAAAAGTGTTAAACATGTAACAAACACCACAACAGTTCCCATAGTGGGTCTGGTACATCTTGCCGACATGAGAGCAGGTTTTGTTTCAGACTGCAACTGAGGAAGGTTGCTTTCTGTCAACTGAGAGAATATTCTCTTGAGCAGATACTGTTCTCAGCCCCCAGGTGATGTTTCAGGAATATGAATGTATGCTGTTGTGGTGTTTGCCAGGTGGTGTATTGCTCAGGCTTTTAAAGCAGCAGCAAGATGATGTCCAGGCTGAAACCACCACGGCATCCTCCTTAGAGGAGCGCCCAGGCACAGCACTGAATCTTGCATGAGCTGACCTGATGTTGGGAAATCTGCAGGGTGGGTTTGGACCTGGACAGGGTGAGATTTGCAGAGCTGGCTGGGACTCAAGCTGTTCTCCTGCTGCTGCCTTTGCCTGCCAAAGGGGTGTGTGTGTGTTACCTGAAGGTGTGAGGATGAGGAGGGTTTGGGAACATCCCTGTGGTGCCTGCCGCCCAGGGGCTGTGGAGGACGGTGATGCAGGGCTGCCTGTGTATATGCAGAAGAGGGAAGCTGGGTACACCCCAGCTGTTGTGGGGGATCAGTGCACTTGCCCAGATGCTGCTCTGAGAGCTCAGGGCAGGCAGCAGGAATTTCAGCTTCAATCTGGCTTCTAAATTTGGGAAGGGAGGGCTCAGGTTTCTGCTGGAAGGGAAGGAGCTGACAGGAAAGCACGGCCTCAGCCGTCCCCCTCCCCCCTGCACTGACAGAGGAACCATTTACAAAAGGCCGATTCTCTTGGGAACCGAGAGGCAGGAACGCCACGTCTGTGAGTAATTTCCTGCTCAATATGGCTGCTCTGACTCACTCCGTTCCCCTGGGGTCACTGCGGGACTGCAGCGCGCTCACCGCCTCTCGCTCTCCCCCCCAGCTCTCCCTCTTCGCCCTTTGTGGCTGGAAGGAGATTATTTTTTTTTTTTGTTCCCCTTCTCATCCCTCTTATTTTTCCCACCCCAGCTTGAAACCACAGCCAAGCCATCCCTCGCTGGGCGTCCTGGGTGAGGAGGGCCACAGTGGTGGCCGTGCCAGGCGTGAGCGTGGGGCTGGCCAGCTGTGCCCGCCTCCTTCCCGCTCTCTGGCTTGGGAAGGGGAGAAGAGCACGGTGGTGGTGGCTGATGCCAGCTGTGCCCCTGTGAAGGGCGGTGACACCGGGGGAAGGTTTGGCGTCAAATCTCAGGCAGCCAAACCTCCGTGTGGGGAGGGGAGGTTCTGATGGGGCCGCCTGGCACAGAGCTCTCTGGCAGTCGCTGCTTTGGGTGCCCACCGGTGCCAAATCCTGGTGGTGGGTACTGCGCCGGCGCTGCCGGGGAGTGCCGTGCTTTGTGTGTGTGCACGTTTCATCTCATACCCACGAGGGAAGCGTGTGGTGGAGGGGACAGGGAGCGGCTCATCTGTCATCCCCCAGCTCGCGGGAACCTCCGAGGGGAAGTGGAGATGCATGCACGCTCTCCCGGCACCAAGCAGAGCTGCAGCCCTGCTTCCCCTGCTGCTCCAGCCCCAAGGCCAGTGGGTTTGAAGCACATCACCCTCCAAGCAGTGGGGTTTTTGGGTCCTCCCTCCCTCTCCCTCTCTTTCATTCTTTCTCTGCTGCAGGCTGGTGTCACACAGGCACTGCAGAAAGGCAGCAGCATTTTCCCAAAAATTGATTTGCCTTGCTTGCTTTTTTAGTGAGTGGAGAGGTTGTTTTGGAGGCGCTTTTCCCACCCTCTCTCCAGGCCTGTGCGTGCATGGAGGGAAGGGGTTAGTTGTTCGAGCCCCAGGTCGGGAATGAGAGTCCAAAAGATTCCTCTCTCCCCACGCTCTTCTTTAGCGTGAGCTTCGGCCTTGTGGTTTCTGATGTCATGGGAACTTCGCTCAGTCAGAGTGGCTGTGTTGTATTTCTTTTTCTCCCTGAGGGTCTGTTTTTGTTCATGGAAGAGAAGGAGAGACAACTACCCAGGGAATCTACATGCAACTGCCCCTGATTGCAGCTTCTCTCCTGCCCTCCCTCCTCCAAACGTCTCGACCTGGGAGGAGAAACAGTGGAGTAGAAAAAAAAAGAAAAAAAAATTTAAAGCATCTGCTGCAAGCCAGCAGCTCGCAGCTCTGGCGCTAGTTTGGAGAGCATGTTCCCTCTGCTCCTGCTTCCCCTGGAGCCCTCCTCAGCTAGAGGCAGGTGTGGAGTGGGCTGTGGACACAGAGCTGCTGCCAACCTGCACTGCCCTCTGTATTCAGGGAAGGCAGCGACTGTTGTCGCTGCTGCTTGTTGTTGATCTGAATGGGGAATGAGTCATTTTCTTGGAAAGCCCAGCAGTGTTGCACTGGGAGGTTTCTGGGTAGAATAGGAACAGCGTTGAGCCAAGCTCTACTGAGGGGAAGAATGGGACTTATGTGGGGCTTTTTTAATACAGTCATTAAAAGGGAGGTGTGCAGAGGGAGGTCTGATTAGGAAAGCGTGGCAGGAAAAGGCTTAATTTTATCAGAGAAGGAGCGGAGCTGGATTGCCACGGCTTCATGTGATGTGGCCACAGCGGGAGGGAGCAGAGGGAGGGAGGGAAGACGCAGTGAGGTGGCTGGTGCGTGGGTCACTGGGCTTGGTGGGAATGTTTGCTTGGAGAGAGTGTGAGCATGAGTCACTGCTGGTGCACGAGCTTCCTGGCTGGCCTGGCTCCCTCAGCCCTGTGCTTGGGTCTCTTTCAGATGAAGACAGGCCCCTTTGCCGAGCACTCCAACCAGCTCTGGAACATCAGCGCCGTGGCCTCCTGGTCCAAGGTCAACCAGGGCCTCATCCGCATGTACAAGGCAGAGGTGAGTGCTGTGTGCAGGGGAGGCTGCTCTGCCACACACCAGCTCTCTTCCACAGCACCCTGGGTCAGCTCTTGTTCAGCTCCAGGTGTGGGGACCCCCATCACAGCCATTTGTTACTCCTTGCTGACTGTGGCTTGGGAGCCCTTGGCCATTCAGGTGATGCTTTCTTGAAGGAAATTCCTGCCTCATGTTTGCCCCAAAACCGATCGCAAAGTGGTCTTTCCTTGCAAACATGACTTTAGCCATGTCTTGTCTTACCACAGTGCAAGTGCAGATTCTCCAAACCAGGGCCAATGTCTTGACCTGCTTGTTCTTCTGGTTCACCACTACTTTACCAGCTAGAGGAGACTTATTTTCAATTACCATCCCATGTTTCAAGAGCCCCAGAGCAAGCTGAATGCTTCCTACTGATTTGCCCTTTCTATAAGCCCCATCCATGTCATGTGCCAGCCCAGTGAGACCACAGCCACCTCTCTGGTTTGGCCACCCTCCGCCCACCAGCTCCGCTGGCATTACCCCAGGCTTTCCTGGTGAACCCTGACCTGTAGAACTGGGCAGTTTTGGCTCTCCCTTATCTTCCTTCCTGCTCAAGCTAACCCTGGGCTTGAGGAAGCAGGACAGGAACCGCCACATCAGGGTCTCCGGAGGGAATGGGAACGGTGTTGGCTCTGTGGGAAGCACTGGCTGCACTAAAGCACTGGAGGAACAAGGATGGTGCCACTCCCTGCTGGCACCGGGGGGCAGGGACTGGTGGTGCCTGAAAGAGTTAATCCCACTCCCTGCAGTGCTGCTGGTGTCAGCCATGCTCCTGATGGGAGCTGGGACAAGCTCCTGTTGCCAGGACGCTCTGCTCAGGCCCAGCGCACAAAGGGGTTAACTGTGCCGAACGGCCGCTCCCTCCCCCAGCCCTTCCTCTGCACTGCACATCCTGTGTTTAGGTTCCAGGCCACATACCTCTCTAATCTGTGAGGTGTCACTCCCAGGCCCGCTGGCTCCTTCCGCCCCCAGCTCAGTTTTCCTCACAGCCTCCAAAGAGAAGTGGGGCTGGGGGCCGACCCCCTCGCCTGACTGCTCCTGGGAGGGGTGCCCCGGGCTGCTCCTTGGAGAGGGGGCTGTCCCTGGGCTGCAGCTCAGTCACAGGGACTGGAGACACTGCCTGCTGGGAAACCCTGAGCTGGAGGCTCAGCTGTGAGAGCTGAGGGGTCTGAAGGGAAGACCACAGCACTGTGAGTGCCTTTTAAGTGAAACACGAGTTTCTTAAAACCTAGAGCTTCAGTGTGGTCTGCTGCTGCCTCAACAGCCCTGCCATGGTCCTTCCTTTCCTTTGGATCAGTTCCTTCACAAGCTGGGTGTTCCCCAGGATATTCAGGTGCTCCTGCCTGGTACCCCACATGCCCTGTGCTGTGCTTACATGGCTGGAGGAGCTTGGCAGTGATGAGCCCACAGTGCAGTGCACACATTCACTGATGTCTTAGGGCCACCATGTGCTGGCAGATCTACCTGTCCCCTGGCTGGAGAGAGCGCAGCTCAGGGATTCTCTAGAGACTGGGAGATTCTTTGGCTCTTCTATGTGCACCCAAGACATGGTCTTTCTGAAGGCCTTAGTCTGTTTTGAATAGGAGGTGACTTTCTGTGTGAAAATGCTGGATCCAGTACTGGTAGGTTTCTAGAAATATCTGAGATGTAGCTGTGTCAAGGGGAGAATGCAAAAACTGCTAGGAAGGGTAACGATCGATACTAATTTAAACTAAAGTGTAAAAAACATTGAGTCAACCAAAGAGCTTTAAATTTAGCATTTTTTCTCAAATAATATTTGTAGGTCTTAAAGGACTAATCCTAGAACATGATCCTTCTGCAGTGTTGTCCTCTCTTGCCACGGCATGGAAGCTGTTCACCTGGATAGGCAGAGGAGAGGGGGCACTCCTGCTCAAGGAGTCCTCAGGGTTCTTTACAATACATATATTATCTCTCTAGATATAATCTGTTCTGGGGAGTTTTCTACCCTGGTGGATGGCTGGTTCAGCCAGTTCCTGCCTGGCTTGGGAGATGACAGGGGTGTGGATGTGGACATGGCAGCATGGCTGGGCAGAGCTTTCAATTATGATGTGCCTGGCCCTGCAGGTTATGCCAACATTTGCAGCTAGAGGATCTCTTAGACTCATCTTCTGGGAGTGACACCAGGTTAGGAGTCACTTAACCTTTATCCTTTGCAAACTGAATCTGTCTGGGTGTCTCAGGCCGAGCACAAAGTCACTGCTGGAGATCTTGTCTGTTTTCTGCTGGCTCCCAGTGTATTTCTGCTCTCTGTGTAGCCTTCACTAGTGCAGTCTTTCTGCAATTAGCCACTGCCAGCATTAGCAGAAGAGAAGTCAACAACACCCCTCAAGTGCTGGCATGGGTCTTTGTCCAGCTCAAGGTAGGCAGCTGAAGGTTTGGAGTTGTGGTGTTGCTTTGTCTAACTGGCAAAGTGAGAGCAAGATTTCAGGTTTTGTTTTCCCCTCCCTTCTCCTTGCCCCTTTGATCACCCATTGCAATTAGATCAGGTGAAATCAGACACTCAGCTGGAGGCTCCAGCTCTGTAACACACCTGGGGTGGCTGAGAAGCGCTGGGTGTCGGACGGTGCTGACCAGGACCAGGACTGAGTGGAGACAGCAGCAGAGGACAGGGTCACTTGCTGGAAACAGATCAGGAGAAACCCCACTTGGTGAGAGTGGGGCAGCCCCCAGACCTAGTTCATCTAAAAAGCACTCCAAAGGCTTTAATCTCTTCTCTGTCTCCTCTATGGGATAACTCCTGTGTGTCCAGGAGCTGTGGTCTGGATCCAGGCACTCCAGGGTGGATGAGCAGTAGACTGAAGACAGCAAGTCTTCAACTCTGTGTGTTTATGAAATCCCAAATGTATCTATTTATAATATAATGGGTGAAAACGTGTTCGCTTGAAAGTTCATGGGCTTTTCTTATTCTCTCCATCAAAGGCAAGTGAAGAAGTTGACAGAATAGAGTGTGGTTAAAGCAGCAGCCTTGATGTTTTTTCCCTGAGCCTGCTTTTGAGTCTCCTGACCTTTCCTTCTCTGCAGTCAGTCAGGAAATAGTTTCCATTGAAACTAATCTAGTCCCAGTTCCATCTTTAAAGGCTGGACTTGGTGTATGAATCTACTCCCCAGTTGAGTCCCAAGCCGACCTTCAGTGTGATCAAGATGGTGGCAAGAAGAAATAAGCCTGAAATTGAGCTAGTGTTTGGTACAGTTTCATCCACTGCTGATGCAAGGAAGTCCCTGCTGCTCGGTACATCTGATAATCCAGTAAACTTGTGCTAGTCCTTTTGGATAGAGGAGAAGTTTCTCTGCTTGTCTCTTCATGAGCTGGTGATGTGTTACATGGAATGGATACCCCTTCTTCCCACTGGTGGTAAAGTCTCTTCATCTGGAGCCCAAACTAGTCTGGTCTTCCATGGGACTCCTTGGAGCTAATTGGGCTGACATTTCTAGGTGTCAGCATCTCCAGTGTTCATTTCTCTCTGCTCTCCCCTCATGTTTGTGTTACTCAGCCCTGCTTCCTCTGAGAGTTTGTCTAAGTGGTTGTGTGCAGAGATGGCAGCAGCTCTGAGCATTAGTAAGCTTTGGAGGTGACATGCCCTGATGCTCACAGGACTTACTTCTCCTTGGTGTCTTGCCATGGAGATTTGTGGTTTTCTGCCTGGCTGTTATTCCCCAGGAGTGGATACAGCCATGCTGTATTTTCACCACCTCCAAATTTGTTTGGCTTCAGTGTGCTTGTGCTTGGAACCAGTTGCCTGATGTCTGGCTCCAAAGGGATTACTGTAGTCCTGGGCTTCTGAGCACAAATCCTCCTGCTTGCCCATGACAACAGCAGGAGGGCAGGGTGCCTGTGCCCGAGTCCTGCCTTGGGGTGAGAGCTGTCTGCAGCACACAGCTGTGTCCCCTGCTGCAGTGAGTCCAGTTTGGCCCCATGGAGAGCACAGGACTCCTTCCCACGGAGGGTTGTAACCACATCATGGCTGGTGAATGCACACTGCTGAGTCTGTGTGATGGAGTTGAGCCTGCTCTGTGCCCTCCATGAGGTTTGAGCAGTCTGAGTCTGCAGTACCTCAAAAAGCAGAGCTCTGAGTGGCTCTGCCAGGCAAGTGCTGGCATACTCTAATGTGGTTATTGACCACGGTCCATGATCTTCCTGCCCTTGGGCTGGTGAGTGGAAGGGGCTGTGCCCTTGCAGCCCCGCTCACCCTATGCAGAGCCCAGGTGTAGCTGCAGGAAGCAGCTCAGAGCTGATCTGCTTTGTAGTGGATCTATGTGATTGACCTGTGATCCATTACTCTTCAGTGGGAGGTGGGAATTTCAGGGATGAAGAGTTGTCGGAAATAGGATCATATCTTAAACTATGGCTGCAAAATCACTGGTGCTTGTCCATCAAAGACCTGAGAGTCTGGAATGTAGTTTGGGCAGTGCCTTGCAGCTGCAGAATGGTGCCTCAGACCCAGAGTGTGGGCACTGGCCTGGAGCAGGGAGAGTCTCTCTGCCCCAGGGGATTCTGCAGTTCCAGTGTTTGTAGGGTGAAGCTTTTCAAAGACATCAGCTCGAGCAAGGAGAGTGGTGAGAGAGAAAGCTGCTGACATAGACATGCTGCTTCTCTTCATGCTCCAGGCCTCCCCATACTGAATTTCAGTAAGAAAAAGACTCTGGCTGAAAGGAAGGAGTTGGGGTTATGAAGTGCTACTGGCCTGAGAAGCCTGATTGGGATGGAGGAGGGGAAGACATGAGGCTGATCCTTTGCCTTCGTCTGAGCTGAGTGGGCCTGAACTCATTGCCTCCTGACCCTGCGGGCAGGATGTGGCTCAGGCTGTGTGTGTAAGGTGGAAACGTCTCCCGAATTCACCTCTCTTTATCTCCCCTCCTGCAGTGCCTGGAGAAGTTTCCTGTGATCCAGCACTTTAAGTTCGGCAGCCTGCTCCCCATCCAGCCTGTGACATCTTAAGGGGACCGCAGGAGGAGCCGAGGCAGCGGAGGCACAGCACGGCGCTCTTCCTCCTCCCCTCACCCCTCCTCACCACCCAGCCCATCCATTCCTGCACATCCTCATCGGCAACCACAGATCCGAAGCACTCGCTGGCCTGGCACGGGAGATGGGACCTGGGGCAGCTCCTCCTGCACGTCCTCACCCTGGGGACGTCTCGCCAGCGGCCGAGCTGGGGCCGTGCTGCTCCGCCGTGCCGCATCCGCGTGACTGCCGGGAATGGGGATGGGTTTGAGCAGGGGCTGCCCTGCAGCGAAGGCCCTCTGCTTCGCTTCCCAAGAGAAAGGGGTGTGGAGGGGAGGAAGGCACGTGTGTATGTGTTGGGCAGTGGTAACTGCAGTTTCCCTTTTGAATTTCATTGGAGTTTCCTGTTGCTGTTTGCTTTGGGAAACCACTGCGCGGGGTGAGGTGTGAGCTTGCGCGTGTCTATATCAGCCAGCCCTGCCTGCACCGGCGGTCTGAAACGGGAAAAGGGAGTTGTAGGGGGTGTCTGTGGGTTGTGGAAGCCCAGGGTACTGTCTCTCTCTTTTTCTGGGTAAGGAAAGTGCTCTCCCTCCACCTCTTCTGCAAGGTTTCCTGGGTCTTCCTTTCTCACTAGCACCTCTTCTCTCAGGTGAGGCTGGGAACCTTCTGGGCTGTGGGGGTCTGAGCTGCTCTGGAGTTGGAGACAAGGTCCCTGGAGGGACCCAGCTCTGTGGGAACAGCTATGCAAAGACGGCTCAGGCTCCTTCTTAACTGGCACAAACCCTGACACATTCACACAGATCCATAACTGGGTCCAACCTGCCCTCTGCACTCCCTGTGCTTTGCTGCCCTGGGGCTGTGCTGGCCTCAGTGGCACAAGGTGACCGTGGTTGCTCCTGCTTGGTCATAAATTGTAGTGACACCCCCATAGCAAAGGGATTTCCCCACGAAGCAGCACAAATCCCCAGCTCTTCGAGGGGGACATCCCTGGAGCACAGGCAGCATGAGGGGGCAGCATGCAGCTTCTCATGCATTTATATACTCGCGCTGGAAACAAAAAGCATAAATAGCCCAGGACAGCAGGTAATACCTGGAGAAAGTTATTTCCCTTTGTCCTTCCCTGCTGTTGCTGTGCTGGACCTCAGGCAGGGGGACCACACTTGCAGTGCCACCAGCAGTAGTGTGTTGAAGGCAGGTGGTGTGGATCATGCCAGCAGCATCACTGGAGGGAAGAAAGGGCTGGTGCTGTTTTTGAGATGAGCTGCCTGTCCACAGGTCATGACCAAGGTAGTGCACAGCTTTGCAGCTGCAGTGGGGATGTTTCTTCTTGGGGTTCCCAGTCTGGGTGTGACAGGGACAGAGGTCTGGACTGGTGTTTGCTGGGGATCAGGAGCAGCAGGAATACTTCCTCTGGCATTCCTGCAGACCATGAAGGGGCTGCCCCCAACCAGGCTGCTCAGCTTTTGCTGCTGCACTGCTTTACTGCTGAGGTGAGAGAAGGGAACCTGGTTGTGATTTTTTTTCTCTTTTTTTAAAATATTTTTTTCATTATTTTTAACATACCTACTCACTCTGTCTTGTAAAGGTTCTTGCAGGCACTCAGGGGAAGGAGAGTAAGAAAAGAGTGTGAGTTAAGAGGTGCTGAAATGTCCACAGAGCTGAAGCAGAGCTTTCTGGCACTGTTGCTGTCCTGTCTGCTCCTGACTTGGCCCTGTGCAGGGGGTGGGGGACAAGGAGCTTTTGACCTGCCTGAAACAACTCTATAAATTTGTATTTTAAATGAAAATGGAAGACTGGGGTTAAGTCTTGTTTTACTTCTAAATGGGATGTGTTTTGGCTTTCCAAATGGATCCACTCCTGGAATGTTGCTGGAGATCTGTGTGCTTGCTGGGACTTGGTGAGTCCACCTTCAGTGGAGCAGCCTGTGCCTGGAGCAGACACACGGTGTCTCCACCTGTGTCCCCTCGCATTGCTGTGTCTTTTGGCAGGTGTCCCCATACTTGAAATGACTGTGCAGCATCTGGCCAGCAATGGCTGAGCAAAAGCCTCTGGTTTTCTCTATCTGCCCAAGGGTTGGGAAAACATCTCTCCATGTGGTCGTGTGGAAATGAGGCTTCCATGCAAAAGGATAGGTGGAAATTTTGATATTGATAAATGGGAGGGACTCCAGGAATGTGGAATACACCACTATAAAAGGGTGGAGAGGTACTTCCTTCCCCTGCAGCTGCAGCATTGCTCCCTGGGACAGTGTCCCTGGGCTCAGGACCTGCGGAGGCGGTGGGAGGAGGCTCACGCACAGCTCTGTGTTTGTTGCTTGCCCGAGTCTGCACATCTGTCCTGCTGGGGGTTTTGGGATGTCAAGCAGCTAATTCTTGTTTGAGTCTTATCAGCCCGCTTGGGATGTGCCCCTATCACGTGGCAGCCACTTGCTTTGCCTCCCTCCTGCTCCCTGACGTCCCCCGCGGGCTCAGCTCCTCTGCCCACGCGCGTGGCAGCACCCAGGGCTGCTCTGTGTCCAAAGCAGCACTTCCCACCGTGTTGTAGGTTTAATTAAAGTTTCTGTGTTTTGCACTGGTGACTGTGTTGGTCTCTCTCAGACTGGGTTTGTTCCTGCTTTGGGAGCAGAGCCAGCAAAGCCAGTGGCTGGAGCCTTCGGCGCAGGGAAGAGGCTTTGTGGACGCACTTGCCATGTCGGTGGTTGACCTCGTGCTTGCACTGAAATTGATTCATTATTTAATTGCATGATTAAGTACATCTGGCCTGTCCTTGTGTCCTTCCAAAGTGTCTTTCTGTTGTATTGTGTGGTTTATTTATTAACTTTTTTGCTGTGTCCAGCCCCCATCCCATCTGGCATTTGGCAGGTAGGTGATGCGCAAAGCCTGATCCCAGACCAGCAAATACCTCTTGAAGATCAGAGACTCTCATAACCAAAGGATGTTTGAGCCTTGTTTCTGAGGCAGGGTGAGAACTGGAACCTTTTACTTCAGATGTTTTTCCTGTCCTGCTGTAGGAGCTGACTCAGGACTTCCAGCATCAGTGTAGTTCAGCAGCTTTGTTGGACTTATAATAGACCTGGATTAAATTAAACCTGGACCTTCTCACGAGTGGTTGGAGGTAGCATAGCTGTGCTAAGCAAATGCTCCTTTCCTTGTCTCTGGGTTACATCTTCTCCATCAACACAGGCCAACTGTGTGAGTGCACGTTGCTAAAAGCGGCAGCAGTGTGGAGGGGTGGATGGTGAGCAGAAATGTCATCTTGGATCACAAATGTTTTCTTTGAAGGCGCTTGAATTTGTCTTGAACGTGTCCCTCACAGTGACGCGCAGTGAAGGGGAAGCAGACGTAGCGTGGGTTTCTGGCTATCTTCCTCCTCAGCCCACTGACCAAGCCATTTTTTTAAATTCAGTTTTCAGAGCTGAATCTTTGGGGTTGCCATACATAGGCCAGTTTGTGTTGCTGTTTAACAGCTGTTGCCTTTGCACAGGGTGTGTTTCATGAGTCGCCGTCAGCCTTGCCCTGTCTCTTCCTTCACAGCCCTCCTTTATAAATGATCGCTTGTGGCAGCCAGTGATGAAGTCAGAGTTGAGTGAAGCAGCCTCATGTGAAGATAGAAGTAACAGAATAAAAAACCAGAACTACTTGATGTCATTGTTGCTGTGTTAACTTGTCCCTGGTGTGTGGCTCAGTTCCACCGTGCAGTGCTGGGATCCTGCAAGTGGATAAACAAAGCAGCCCCCACAGCAGGACCTGCAGAGTCTGAGTGGGCACCTGCCAAGATGAAGATGCACTTTGTACCCCAAGGACCTGGAGCTGAACCACACAAGAGCCCTGGAACCTGCACTGTGTCCCTGCAACTGCAGTGGCTCCCTGGGAGAGGGAAGGAGTCAGAAATGGGTTGGAGGAGGTGAAACTGGTTGTTAATGATAACTGTTAAAGTAACCTGAACTCTCCCACTGCCAACGTGCTGGTGGAAACCTTGTACAGTTAAGAAGCTCACAAGAATCTTCTTGCTGCTTCAATAAGGACTCTCCTGGCTCAGATGCAGAATTTAACAGGGCTTTTGGAGGTCATTTCATGCTCTAATAGCCAAGAGGAGATATCTTCATCCTTTAACTTTGCTTCCCCTTCGGTGGATGAGCACTCTTGCCATTGACATTGGAGAAACTCCTTGAACATCCTGGGGACACGCAGGGTCTTGTAAGATTGTGCCAAACTTCAAACAAGGATGAGCCAAATTGTAAAAGGGCTGTCTCCACATCAGATTCAGCGAGGGCTGAACCATGACGGGCATCATCAGCTTGGAGATGGGCTTGTTCTGAGGAGCACAAGGCTGTAAGCAGGTTTTGGAGGTTAGAAAAGGCCTTTCAGGGGGTGGAGTGGTTGCTTCTGCTTGCTATAAAAAGCCTGGGCTTGGGAATGTCTACATGGGCCGGCTCTACACAGGGCATTAATGCAGTTGTCGCTAAAATTGGAACGAGTCCCTCCCCATGTTCCCAGTTGCAACTGTAACACAGATAATAAATAACATCAAAATCCCACATTAGAGTTTGGGCTCCTTAATGCTCTCTACGGTCACACCCATGGAAACAAAAAATCCCCAGGAGAGGGGTCCTGGAGGAGTGGTGCTGCAGGGCCATGACCCAGTGGGCACTGAGGTGTGGGGTTAAATCCTCCTGATCACATTTTCCTCCCTTTTAGACAGTAGATTAAGGTTTTGCTGACCCTATAAATAGAGGGAGAGAAAGCAGAGGATCAGTTCTTTATTGCTTCTTCTGTGTTTTTAAGGCACCTGGGAGAGATAAACTCAAGCAGACTGCACTGCACAAGTCAAGGTACCCAGATTTTCCATTTGGACATGAATTCCTCCCAGGTTTATGTTTGAAAATGGGGTTTTTTTTGAGATGGTGAGGTATGTGATGCTGGGCACCAGCACCATGCTCCAACAGCTGTTGGGTGGACACAGCACTTTGGGCTTCAAGGGCTGATGCTGTTAAGGATATCTGTGTTGTACAATGACTAAAAGAGCAAAGCATGGCAATATTCCTAAGAGTTTATGTGTCCTATGATGATACAAACTATAGGGAAATGACTGGTGTGGTTAGAAATTCCAGCTAGATTGTAAGATACTGGAGTATATTCTTTTATCAAGCACTTGCTTATCACTGGAAGTGACTGCTCTGCAAAGAGCCTTACTTTTCCATGTGTAGAGCATATACCTTTAAAAATATTAGTTTAGGTATTACATACCCCCTTTGAAAAAATTCTCTTGTAGGCAAGAATAAAACTTACAAAAAGGCTGTTACAGAGATCATCAACTCTCTATTAGATAGCTTGGAATATGCTCCACTAGCACCAGAGTTTAGTCTTCTCCAAATTACTGTAGAGGATTTGACTGTATCTTGCTGATCCATCCACATTTTAATTTCCTCTGCACGGATACATATTGCAGGATGCTGGAAATCCCCAAGCCCACTGGAGCTGCAAGACTGGATGTTTCATCCTGTAACACCAATAAAATGTTAATGCATACTAATAGCAACAGCAAAGGGGTTTATGGAGCGAGCTTGGAAGTATTTTATAATTGGTAGGGTATCTGTGTCACAGAGAATTTGGGGTTAGAGTCATCAAGTATTGCACTTTGTCAACACAGGAAAAGAAAAACCCTCAAATATACCTCAAACCTTCTAATTTTTATAATTAAAGGGGAAAGATGAGAGATGAATCTCTGGGGAGAGAGTCAAACATAAATTTCATATACATGAGAGAGCTGCCACTGGTTGGGATGGATTCAGGATCTGTGTGTTCAGTTGCCTGCTCTACCTGGAGTCCCGCTATGACCTTACCTGAGGACACTGCCTCCCTTTCCCACCTGGAGACCAAGGATAAAAACACCATCCTGCTGTTCAAACCCAGTGAATCTGGGCATGGGGTGACATAAATACGTCAGTAAGATGAAATCCAGGGAGGTGACCATGAACTGGCTTCCAGCAGCTCATTGTGTGTCCTCTCTGCCCAGCCTGGTGGTGTGGTCCTATTTACTGCAACCTGAGGTACCAAAAACAAGAAAAATTTCAAACTGGGGTCAGAGGGACCAGATTTCCACCCTCTTGCCATGTTTCCATCTGCTCTTCTTTGGTTGCATGCCTTGTTCTGCCTATTCCAAACACGTGTCTGGATGCTCTGGTCACTGCCTGGTGTGGTGGGGACCATGGGACAAAGAAAGGAGGTCACACCCTACCTGGAGTGGGAACTGCTGATCTGCCCTGGCTGGCACTTGGCTCCCCTTCTCCTCCCACCAGGTCAAAGCACGAGGTCTCCATGGTCCATGGGCAGAAGGGGAAGAGCCTGGATGGCCACAGTGCTGCTTGTTTGAGCAGATGTGCTCCAAAACCTGAGGATTTTCCTGAGTCAACAGATCCCAAGGCCAGGAATAAGCCAGAGGCACTGCCTGACCCCACAGGCACCGGGGGGCTGAGCTGAAGGAGCTCTGGATGTAAGAGCTCCTGAAACAACCTAAGGCTGAGTTAATCCAGCGGTAACTCAAGGGGAAGAAACTGGAGGCTCAATCCTCCCCCTCATCTCTGGTGTGACCGAGCTGAGGGCACAGCACCACGGAGCCTGGGGTTTCCATGTCCTGGCTCCTGGGCTTTTCAGCCATGTCCTTGTCTCCTGGTGCATGTGGGAGTGGAAGAGCCAGGATGCTCATGCTGCTGTGGGGACCACAAGCTGGGGGGAGAGGGGTGATGGAAGAGAGCAGACACAGAGCCTGGATAGAGGGGTTCTCCTCTGGCCCTGAGTGTCCCCCAGACACCGTGGGTGCTGCTTTACCCCTGAGCAGGGTCATCCCACCTCCCAACCCAAGCCTCTGTCTGCAGAGCTCTCCCTTGCCTCACACCAGCACAGGGTGAGGGTGAAGCCTGTCCCTTCGCATGTGTTTTGGGCTGGTGTTTGCTCTCCAGCACCAAAGCAAACAGAAGGGTGAGTTGCTGGGATGCCTTTCCCTGAGCTGTGCACCCCAACAGCCCTGGCTCTCTGCTGGGGGGGGGGTTCATCCGAATATCTCCAAATCCTGAGCGCTCTGCCAGGCGGGCAGCACCGGGCTGCGCTGGCAGCCGTGAGAGGAGGAGAAGGAGGAGGAGGAGGAGGAGTGGGCATGGGCAATGGTTGGTGTTTTGTTCATCCTCACCAGGGAGAAGAGGAGAAACAAAAGCAGGAGCAGCGCGGGGCACAGGGCTGGCTGGGCGAGGAGGAGACAGAAATAATTGTGCAGAATTTCATCGGGGAGCTTGAAAAAGGGCGATTTTGTGAGCAAACAGTCACCTCCCAGCACAGAACTTCCCAGTCTCCAATTTCAAAATTCCATTCACATCAACATCCACTTTCATGTTGCAAAACCTGGGGAAAAAGGGAGGGAAAAAAGTGCAGCTTCACACATTTCAATGCAAAAGTCTCATTTTGGTGAGGAAAAGAGGGAGAAAGCATTGCTTTAGGGGTTCTTTATTAGAAATTTACCTTCCAGAATGGAAGTGTGGAAATAACCAGGAGCCTGAGGCAGGTGGGGTTGCCCCAAAGCTGCTCCTATCTGTTGGGGCTGAGCCCAGTGGGGCCATGAAGTGGCTGCTGGAGCTTCCCACATGGGAAAGGTGGGAGCAGAGGCACGGTGCAGACGCTGTGCTCTGACATGTAGGAGTCCTCATGAGTTTGAGACAACAGGCATGGGGAAGAAAACACATTGATCCAGCCCAATGGGGGACCTGCCAGCCAGGCAAGAAGGGACAGCTTCAGTCCCAGAAAAGAGAGGAGGATTGCAGGGAGCAGGAATGGTCCACAGCAGCATCATGGATGTGGAGGTTTCCCTGGGAAAGCCCTTTCCCCTCCTCTGGGCAGGAGCACACATGGGGTTAATGTTCTGTCTCATGTCTCACTCTGCAGGTGTGGCACAGGTGGTTCTGCTCAGCTGGACCAGTCATGGTGCAAGGAGTGAGGATAAGAACAGGTTTTGGTGGGGGCTCCTCCCCTCTGTGCTCCTTTATCTATAAGATATGGAGTCAGTCAGTGTTTCTCCTGAGGAAAGGAGCTATGGCAGCTCTGCCTGGGCTTGGCCATCTCCTTCCATGCCAACCTCCATGTGCTGTTTGGCACTGGCCGAGATCTCGGATGAAGCTCCTGCCTGCCTGGCATAGAAATCCTAGAGGGTGACTCTGCTGGAAATCTTTTGCCCTGAGGAGCAGCTGGAGATGCCCTCAGCCTCCAAGGGTCAGCAGTGCTGCAAGGCAGCCCCAGGTCCCTCTGCAGGCGACCAGAACATCACTGGCAGTGCAGCCCCCTCACCCAGGACCAGCAGTGACCCCAGAGGAGACAGTGCTTAGGAGAGCAGGTGAGCCCACCCCTGGCTTATGGACTTTGCTCCTCTGAGCTGTGTAAGTCCCAATGTGGAGCAGTTAGCAGCTGCTTTTCCCCATTTCCCGGCTTGTGGGGGCAGGTCCTTCTCTGCAAACCCCTCATTGTGTTTCTCTGACAGAAAGGTGGCTGAGGGGGTCTGTGCACCCCAACTTGCAGCAGAGCTCTGCCCAGCTTGTGTCTCTGGGGTGCCAGTAAACCCCTAAATCATTTGGCATCAGTGTCTTCTGAATGCTGAGGGAGGTTTTTTGCTTCTGCTGTACAACCAAGCTCCTCATGTGTCGATGGTGGTGGCAGAGTGTTGCTGAGATGGCTGCTCTGTGCTTAGAGGCTGCTGCTTCTGTAAAAAGTGCTTTTTACTCTAATTTTTCTATTGTGCTGTTTTTACTGTTCAATGTAAGGGACAGAAGCTTCTGCCACACAACAACCTCCTCCTAACTTTCCCACTGTGCGCTGGTAAATCCAGGGCAGGCTTAACTCAAGGAGCAACATTAATCATCAAATCTATAACCAGGATATAGAAAGGCCAAGTGTGAATAATTACTGCTCAGGTGCTAATTACCCAGGCCAGACCAAACCCAACATATTAAACAGACTGCTAACGGCAGCGGCCTCTCGACCACGTTGCTGGGTCCCCCATTGATCTCCTACTGCTCTCTCTGCAGGGGACTCCTACAAACATCTGCTAACATGTGCATATCCCAAAATATTCTTCTGCTCATTTGTGTTTAAGCTGGGGAGATGAGATGGGAGGGATCTGACTCAAAATCAACAGATGGAAGGAAGGACAGATAGATTCTGTGCTGGGTTCTGCAGAGCACGAAGTTGCTCTTCTGAGGATGGGCTGCAGGGTCTGGATACGGGTTTGTTTTGGCACTTGTGGTTTAGGAGGACATGGAGCTGCTCCAGCTGTGGGTCAGCATCTGGGAACTGGTGCTTGGCTCATTGTGTGAGGGTGGGTTTTCCTTGGGCACCAAACCTCCCCCTGGGAGCTGGGGGTGAGCTGGGCTGGCAGCCTGGGAGATGAGAGGGTCAGTTCTCCATCACCTCCTTGTCCCTCCTGGTGTGGACAGACTTGTTGGATGTGCAGTGACATCCTCCAGGCTGAGCTGCTTCAGTGGCATGAGGACTTGGCTGAACCACTGGGTTTAGCACTGGGCTCGATCAGTGTCTCCCTAATGCCAGATCTGAGCCCTCCAAGCACCAGTGGGGTGCTGGGGGTGCAGGGCAGAGCCCTGTGACCGGTGTGTGCTGGGTTTGTGCTGACCCTCTGCTGTTGGTGAGCACAGCCCAGCCCGGCAGCCACCTCTGCAGTCGCCTCTGGGTCAGGGAAATCAAGCGAGATCTGGACCCTCCTGGGTTCTACAGGCAGCTGCCGGGTGCCTTCTGCCCTTCCTGCCTGCTCTGCTGAGGGCAGCTCGAGGGAAAAGCGGGCTGGGCTCAGGCGCTGCTCAGCCTCGGGTTGAATTTCTGCCTCTGTTACCGCAGGCAGCGTCTCTGGTCGGGGCAGAGTGACTCTCCCCAGACCAAGGGGGTTCAGTGTGGGGACACTGAGGACGCCACAAGCAGCGGATCTGCTTGTGGGAGAGCATTTTGCACTGGGAAGAGAAAGCCACAGCTGTCTCGCAGCTGGCAGAGCGAATGGTGTGTGCACAGAGCCGGCTCCCTCTGCCTTGGCACGGTGCAGGACTCCCCTGGCTCCCCTCACTCTCCCCATCTCCCACCTCCTGCGGTTCTGTGCCAGCCACACTCCACCTGTCCCTTCCTGAGGACTCCTCTGTGCCTTATTCCCGCTCCAGGGCTGCTGGGCGATGCCAGTTCACCCCCAGCCGGGAGAGCACTGAGGGGAGAGAGGACATGGAAGGATTTTTAGGGTCAAACCCTTTAGCATCAGCTCAAGGTCGGGCAGTGCTGGAGCACCTTGGACCGCGCTGGGGGCAGAGCTGGCGTGGGGAAGGAGCTGACACAGGAGCAGAGTCACGGCTGGGCTGGGGGTGCAGCTGAACTCAGATTTTGGGTCCTCACCCTGCTCCAGCCCATCTGTTCTGCATCTCTCGCCGGAGCCAGGGACCGGAGGGGTGAGGTGGTGGGTGCCCACAGGCGTGTTGAGGGGCACAGCCCCTTTCCCCGCAACACCCAGGGGCTTCAGCCGACTTGTGAAGGGATCAAAACATTTTGTGCCTGGAAGACGAGGAGCGTGTGCGAGAGTGAGGATGGGCTTGTGTTGGGGGGTGCAACCTTCCCCTGTCACCTCCCTTCTAGCCTGAATGCTTCTGCCATCATGATTAATTTATCAGGTACTTATGAATATGCAGATGAGACTCTGGTTTCCAGGCTCTGCTTTCAGGAGAGGCTGTGATGGGCTTTCTGCTGCTGCCGCCTTCGTAAGAAGAAAAATGTCATGTACCAGCGTTTAAAATAAATAAATAACTGCGCCACCAAGAGCTTGTGAGCCTTCGCGGCTCCGCGGAGCTGTGGGGTCTTCTCGTTCCTCAGTGACAGGGATTTTTGGGTGTCCCTATAGCATATGCACCCCGAGTCCCCCCCGCCCCGCGTGTGTACCGGAGGCGTCTTTGCCAATTCCAGCCTTTGAAACCTTGACTGAAGCCCCAGAAACTTCCACTGTGAAAGCGGGAGAGAGCTGGATGCCCCCGGGAGAGGGGAGATTTGGAGGGATAGGTGTGCCTGGGGTGCTGGAGCTTCTTCTGCTGATGGTCCCTGTGTCACTGGAAAGCCCGAGGTGTGGGAGATGGGGAGCGGTTTGGGAGGGTGATGAATGTGTGCGTGGGGCTGTTGGGCTAAAGCGAGCTCCGACTCTGGCTGGCTGGGCTGCCTGGAGCAGGGGCTGTAAGGAAAAGGGTTTGGGTTTGAGATTCAGCGGCTATGCTGACCTCTGGGTGTCCGCAGAAGCACCTGGGTTTTCAAACTTCCCCCCAATACTGTGTGCAGCAGCCAGGGCTGTGGATGCAGGAGCTGCTGCTTCTCTTAATCCCACTGCCGGGGCCCCTCTCCAGCCGCCTCCGTGCCGGGGAGCCTCGACTCCCGGGGCAAGGGAGCGGGATGGGGCCGGGGAAGGTCCTGGAGGTCCCGGGGCAGGGAGAGGGCTTCTCTATGGCCCCACGGGTGAATTTTCTCTGGTCAAAGCATCCAGCTCTAGCTTTGCAGAGCGAGCTCTGGTGCGCTCAGCAGTGTTCCCTCAGTGCCTCCGCGCCTGGGCAGGGGGCTTACAGGACTTATATTTTCAATTGTAAGTTTTTATTTTTTTTTTGAGGGGAGACTATTTGGAGGATCAGCAGGGGAGGGGGAGCGGCGCTCAGGCTTGCGACGTCCTGAGCGGGACAGGGCTGCCCGTGGGCAGCAGCACCCGCGGTTGTTGGGGACATCGCGGCCGCCCCTGCCCCTCGCTCTGCCCCGCGGGGGGGTCGGGGCCGCCCCTCCCGCCCCGTTCCCCGGCCCCGCTGCGGGGCTCCCGGCGGGCGCCAGGGGGCGCTGCGGGCGCGGGGCGCGGAGCGGGGGCGCAGCCGGGCCGGGGGCTCCGCGCTCCGGCTCCTCTGCGGCTGCGACCCCCCCGCAGCCGCTCCCCGCTCCGCCATCCCGCGGTTCCGGCCTCTCCGGCCGGGAGAAGGGAAGGTTGCGCTCCCACGGTGATGCGCGGGGCTGGGAAGGGGGGTTTTGTCCGGGTGTTGGTTTGTGGGGGGGTCCCGGGGATGCCCCGGGGTGCGGGGGCAGAAGGACGGCTCTAACTGCGGGATTTGCTCTGCGTGCTAGAAACTGCGTTATGCATAGGGTTAAAATAAATAATAATTCTCCCCTCCTGAGGTGGCCGTGGGATGTTGAAGGGGTGCGGAGCTGCCCCGACTCGTTCCTGTGGGGTAAAGGAGGGGAGGAGAAAAATACATGCACAAAAAGGGGGAAAAAAGGAAAACCCGCCCGCACCACCCAGCGGCCCCGCGCGGGGATAACAAACTCCAACTTAAAAAAAACTTCCCGAGCGCGCCGGGGGGCGCGGAGGCGGCGGCGCTGCCCAGGTGCGGGTCGAGGTAGGGCCGGGGGGTCCTGGCTGCTCCCCCCGCAGCGGGGCGGGGACCCGAGCTCCGGCCCCTTCCCCACCGGCCCCTTCCCACCTGGGACTCGCTTTGCGCCGCACAGCCGGACCCAAGCGGGGGCTTTTGTTGCATCCTGGCAGCCGGGGGGGGACTGCGGGTGTGTGTGTGGGGAGAGGGTGAATCTGGATGGTGTTGGGGAGGAGACAAAGGGGTTTTTCCAAGGCCGGGGGGGTACACGGAGAGGGGAGGGGGGTGTCGGAGTTTCAGCAAAGGCTCCCCGGTGCAGAGGGGAAGCAGTGGCTCAGGAGAGGGGCTTGGTCTGGCTGCGGGGTGAAGGAAAGCAAGAACACAGCAACTTTATAATCGACTTTTTATTAAGATTATAAATTTAAACAAATCTGAACAGTTTTACCCGGTGATATACAATTCCATATGCACAAAAATACAGGCTTACAAACAAAGAAAAAGGAGCAGGGAAAAAAAGAAGACCCCAACAGACCGTTTGGCAAAGCATCCTCAGTTACACACAGTGCTGATACCGTGAAGTTGGGAGTGGGCAAAAGAAAGAGGAGGGGACGACGACCAGAAAACCCACCTTTTTACAACAAAAGGTTTTTCTTTAAAAAAATAATGTAAAAAAAAAATAGAAATCAAGAGACTCTACAGGAGACAATCTCTTCACAAGACCAAACAATGCTGGTTTTATGATTGGGAAGGCTGAAACCAGAACAGTTAAACTTAAGGGGAAAAAAAAAAAAAAAGAGGGGGAGAAAAGCAAAAAAAGGGTCAGACCCGACACACACATTGGAGACGTGAGTCGTGTTACACGGTTACCTGCGGCATCACAAGCACACACCGAGGCGGAGGCTCCGGGCTGCCGGGGGTGGCTCGCCCCCTCCCCGGCATGGCGGGGCGCAGCCCGGAGGGACCCCCGGCCCCAATTTTTCCCATTCCCACCCTCCCCACATTCAGCTCTCAGAACCCTCCAGCGCTCCCCTGGGCACAAGCGGTGGGAAGAAGTCACATCGCACACGTTTCTTCTGGGAGGAAAGTTGAAATGTTTTCATTTCTGCCTTTTTTTTTTTTTTTTTGTTCTTTTAAATAGATAAAGAAACGCACAAAAGCGACGGGGCAGCAGCGGCTTTCCCCCTGTCCGCACCCTGAAACAAACGGAGCCGGGGGCGGCGGGACCCGCGGGGCGGCCCGGGGCGCGGAGCGGGGCCGGGGGCGCTCCCGCCGCGGGGTCCCGGGGCCGGTCCCGGCTCTCACGTGGCGCTACCGGCCGCCAGCACCGGCCCCAGGAAGCCCGCCGCGAAGAGAACCCGAGCGGACACAAAGAGGATTATTTAAATAGGTGCTTCGCTGTTGTTTTGTTTTTTGTTGTTGTTTGTTTGTTTTGTTTTCGTTTGTTTGCTTGTTTTTGTTGTTTTTTTTTTCTCTCATCTCTGCAAAAATAAAGTCCCAAGATCTTAGATTTTTTTTTCTTTATTGTACAATTTATAAAACACTAGCGCGGCTCTGCCCTCCCGCCTCCCCTGCGCACCCCTCGGCACCCCCCCTCCCCTCGCCCCAACCCCCCTCCCTGCCTTTGTTTCAGGGTCCCCCCTCCGGAGCCGCCGTCCCTCGGATCGCACCCCCGTTTTGTCAACACCCCCCCACACCCCGTCTGCTCCCCCACTTCTCTCTAAAACGCGACGATGGCCCGAGTCCAGGCTCCCAGGCTCGCCAGCGCCTGCTTGCTGCACAGCTGCCCGTTGAGGGGCTGCTCCGAGTCCGCCTGCTGCCGGCTCACCAGCCCCGTGAAACCGGAGCCGAAGATGGAGATCAAGTTGGAGATGTTGGAAGAGTCCTGGGGGTGCTCGGCGCTGTACTCCTCGAAGCGGGCGCGTTTGGTGCACGGGGCGAAGGGGGGGCCGCCCGCCACCCCGCCTCCCCCCGGCTCCCCTTCCTCCACCCCCTCCTCTTCCTCCTCCTGCCCCGGGTAATACTTGCGCTTGGTGCCGGGCGCGGGCGGCGGGGAGGCGAGCCCCGGTGCCGGCTGGCAGCAGCAGGGGCACTGCGAGCAGCAGTCCTGGTGCAAGTACCCGTTCTCCACCGTGGTCACGACGTGAGTGTCCAAATCCAGCACCGTGGTGCGGCTGCTACAGTGCGGGGCCCCGCCGCTCCCGAAGTCACAGCCGGCGGCGTAGAGCAGCCCCGGGGCCGCGCTGCCGCCGCCACCGGGACCGGCGCTGCCGGCGGCCCGGTAGAAGCCCGGGGACGAGTCTCTGCAGGGCGCTCGCTGCAGCTCCGGGGGCACCGCGCACACCGGCACCTCCAGCAGCTCCGCGCAGCCCCGCGCAGCCCCGCAGCTCCGCGCCTCGCGGTCCTGCGTGTCGGCGGGCAGCGGGAGCGCCGCCAGCTCCGGCGGGGCGGCGGCGGCGGGCGGCGGGCAGGCGGGCATGGCGAGGAGCGGGGCGCCGTCGGGGTAGTGCTGCTGGCGGCGGTAGAGCTCGGCGTAGCGCTCGCTCAGGTAGAGCTGCCGGGCGTTGCGGAGTACATAGGAGACGAGCAGGTTCTTGTGGAGCTTGATGCCGCCTCGCTGCGTGCGGGAGCTGTGGATCTTCCGCAGGGAAATACTGATCAAACTCTGCGCATCGAGGGTGCACTCCATCCTCCTCCGGCCCCTCAGCATCGGCTCTCGCCGCCCGCGCAGCCAGGCACCCCGGCCCGCATCCACACGGCAGCCGGGCGGGTGCGGAGGGTCGTAAGGAAGGAGGATAAAGAGGCGGGGGGGGAGGGAATAAAGGGGAAGGGGGGAAGGGGAAAAGGGGGGACAGAGCCTGAGGTCGCTGGAGAAGGGGGGCAAATAGAGAGGGGTGTCTTCAGGGGGCGGCCAGCGGCGGGAGCAGCGCGGGCATCGCCGGGGGCTCCCGCTGCTGCCGCCGCCGCCGCCGCGCTCCGAGCACGGACGGCGCGGGCGGGCAGCGCCACCAGCGCCGCGCGCGCCCCCGCCCCGCCCTCCCGCGCGGCACCGCCCCCCGCCCGCCCCTCCGCGCGCTCCCGCCCGCCCCGCCCACCCGCGCGCGGGCCCCCCGCACCCGCCCGTACCTGTCGCGCAGAGACACTGAACGCCCGCCCGCCCGGCCCCCGCTTTTTATACCGCTGCGCCTGCCCCCGGGCCCCGCCCCCCGGGGCCACCGCTACCAATGGAAAGGCGGCGGACGGCTTGACGGGCGGGCAGCGCGGCCAATAGGAGTGAGGCGGGCGCCTCGCGCCGTTCAAATGGTGTCAGGCGCGGCGCGGCCCGTGAGGGCGGTGAGGGCTCGGTCGGGCCGGGCTCGGGACACTGGGAGCACCGGGGGTCCTGCCCGAGCGGCGGCGGAGCCGGGGCACCGCCTCCCTGAGCCGCACCCCTCGCACAGGTGAGCGGGGGGCGGTGCCCGCCTCGGTGGGCGGCCCCGAGCAGCGGCGGGGGCGGGGCCCCGGCACTCCCCGCCCCGTCCCGCCCTGTGACACCCCTGAGGCACCGCGTACCCACAGCGGGACCCTCGGTGGCACCGACACCCTCTGTGAATCCCATCCCCGAGGGTGCGGTGGGATGTCTCACTCCGCTTTGGGCCCGGAGTTCCCGATTCAGGTGCTTGCCGCACCCCAGTACTGCCGGGTCCCCCACACGCCCCGACAGCCCCCGGCGGGGACACCTCTTGTCCTGACTGTAGAGCTCCCGCCATCACCCCGCGTTTGGGGGGGAGTCAGGGCTTTCCCCCGATGTGGGGGCATGACCGTGCATCAGTCACTCCTCACAAAGTGCCCCAATCACACATGGTTTTCCCTCAAAGTGAGAGCAGGACCGCACTCGGGTTAATTATGGGCTAATTAAGGTCTTCCGTCCCGCTTTGGGGCACACGGTCCCTGCTCATCTGCACAGAAGGGTGTGAGGGGAGGGGTCTGGGCTGGTCCCTGGGGGGGTTAGGGGCTGCAGGGGCTCAGGGTGGGTTTAGGGGATGCAGAGACTCAGGGATGTCCCCACGTTTGTTGCTTAAAAGCCCCAGTTACCGAGACACCCAACAGTGGCTCCCGGGGAGCAGTGGCACCCACCGAAGCTGGTGACAGCGTAGAGAAGCAGCCCTTGTCCACCAGGTAAGAACTGGGGGGCTCAGGACAGGAGGGTGCAGGATCTGGGTGGGAGAAAGGGCTGTGAGATGGGTAGCCAGGAAGGGACTGCTGTGCTGAGACAAGGGGGGCTGCTTCTGAAACATCTTCTGTAGAAAGCAGAAGGCAGGGGGGAGAGGAGGGGGTTTCCCCACTGACTGCAGAGGTCTTCTAGGCTGGGTGCCTGCCTTGGGGTCACCCTGACATACCTTACCAGTGGCTATGGGCAGCCTCATGTCTGCGCATGGTGGGGAGCCCATTGGAAAGAAAACCTCTGAAGCCCTTGTTCCTTTGCAGCCCAAACTCCAAACCACGGGGACAGCGACACAAGGTGATCACTGGGGTCATCAGCTTACTGGGCTCCACAGGGAGCTTTGAGGGGGATGCTTGGAGGGCTTTTCTTGTTTCCTGGCCCAGCTGTATTCTGCTGGCTCAGCTTGCCCATGTCCTCCACTCAAGGGAATGGGAGCAGACCCAGCATCACAGAGGATTTTGTTCCTGTGAAAGGGTGACTGGGGCAGCAGCTGGGCTGGAGCAGTTCATTGCTCCCTGAGGGGCAGCTGGCTAAGTCCTGCGTGCTCATGGAGCAACCTCCACAATCTGCCTTCAGCCACGTAAACTGGGGGGAATGATACTCTGTGCATTCCCAAGCTCTTGTAGGATGCTTGTTCCTTGTTCATAAAGTAAAACATGATCACAACCCTGTCCAAAGGGGTGGCTGCAGCTCCAGGCAATGAGTACATGCAGCATTGGAGACGGGGGTTATGCTGTGTCCATCCTCTCCTCCACCAGGCTCTCTCCCTTGCAGTTCTCCCTGGCTGCAAGTTGGCTTTTCCAGGGCTGTGGCTGCTCAGCAGCTGGAGGTCCAGGAGGTGATAACTGGAGCTGGTCTGTGCAGATATTATGGGGTGTAGCAGGATTAGGTTTTGACACATTGCATAGGTCAGTGCTGAGCTTTGGGTGCTTTGGTGGTTTAAGCCAGGTCTTGGTGCTGCTCAGTGAGATCTGAGGCTCTGCCACCATGGGCTGTTTGGGCTGCTGCTTGTGGACTGAGCCCCAGCTGCAGCTCTGCAGCATTTTCTCTGTCCTCATGGGCACTGGGGAACCAGGGCAGCAAGCGCTGCTGCCGCCAACCTGTGCCACATCCTCCACCCAGCCAGGGCAGGCAGTGATTTCTTCTGCTCAGCTGGCATTTGCTACTCTCTGGCCCATCTCCAGCTGTAAAACTCCAGCCTAGGTGATCGAGGCTGGGAGCTAGAATTGCCCATTGGCCAACTGTGATGGGGTGGCTTGGGCAGTGCAGATGGGGCCAGACATAAAGCATTGCCCTGGCAGACACCTTCTGCCTTGAGCTCCTGCTCACCTTGCCACCTACAACTTGAGTGTGGCCTCAGGACACTGCCCAGTGTTGGCCCTCAGCTTTTTAATCATCGAGTGGCCCAGCTGGCCTCAAGTTGTACATTTCAGTGAAGGGTCAGGTTTTGCACAGCTCTGCTTGCAGCAGTGCTGGGTTTATGGAGGTGCAGAGGTTTGTGCATCCTCGGAGCCGGTCGGGCACTGCAGGGCAGCCCTGGATACAGGAGCTGCTGCTGTCTCTGGCTGTCAGAGAAGTGCCCTCTGCTGTAACTGCCTGAGAAGCTTCATGGCACCAGGAAAACCCGAGAGCACAGCAGGAGCCTCTAGGAGATGAAGTTGGAATTAAAACTTTAATCTTATTTAGACTCTGGGTAATTAATATAAAGGCTATAAACGTGGGCCTGATCCTGGTGCTGACTGCTGGGCACCATGCTGTGGCCGGCAGGGCCACAGCAGCTGCAGGCTGGCTCTCCTCCCTGCCTGGCTCTCCTGGCAGGTGCCAGTGTTTTGTTTGCAGACATGGTGGCTTTAATCCTGGAGCTGGGATGGGCTGTGCACTGTGAGAGCCATGCTGCTTCAGTTTGGCCTGCAGACTCCAAAATCTCCCAGAGACAGGAATCTGGCTGATACCTGTCTTGGCACATGATTGCAAGCTCTGCTTTTCTAAAGAGGATAATGAGTCCTGTCCATTTTCTGGCTCTGCAGCAGCAAGGTGGGGCAGGATGGGTTTGGTGCTTGCCTTTCTCAAGAAAACCTGTGTGTCCTGTCAAGCATCCCTATTCCCTGGTGTTGGGGTTTGGGTGCCCTTTCCATGAGCAAGGCCCCTAAGGACCCTACTGCTGCAATGGACAGTTGATGTAAAACCATCTTGGTTAAATGAAATTCTAGCTTTTACCTGGCCTTTATATGGTGACAACCATTATTTCCCCAAAGGAGAAGAGGATGGGCCCAAGATTTGCTCTCTGGAGTGCTGAGCTACACGTTTTCTGGTGTAGATGATGCTGGGGACTGCCTGTGATCTGCGTACTGTGGGGCACCCAGGCTGCTCCTGGGCTGGGGATGGTGCAGCTGTACCACATCTGTTCCAGCTCTGCTGATGTCCTGGTGCCAGGGCTGGTTTCGCAGCCGTCGATCCTGCAGCAGGATCCAGCAGCAAGACCTGGCGGTCCGCTGCTCTCAGCTGCAGAGTAAACAAGCTGGCAAGAGAAACCATTTTGCTTCAGCTAGTAGGAGAAACCCTTTTTAGGTAGCACTTCCAACTGGCAATGCTCTCCTTCATTAACCCCCTCCTTCCCTTTCCAATGAAACGTGAATTTGCAGCGATTGGAGATCAGGAGCTTGCCAGTGCAGCTTTGCCACCCAGAGCAACGAACACAGACGTGAATTTACTGCTTGATCTCATAATTTCAGTGCAATTAGACTGGCTGCTATAAAGCAATTTCCCCTTGAGCCTCGGAGTCCTGGGCCTGGGCACTGCCCAGGTTTTCTCAGACAAGGAAACGGAGGCCTTTGGGTATTGGCTGAAACACGAGTTTTTTTCGGGTGCACCTGGAACTTGACTCCCTGGAGATGCGTCTATGAGCTGGAGCTGCGGGTGCCTGGCATGTCTGAAAAGGAGCCTGCTTTTCAGGCTTACTTATTACAAGTCAGGCACCCAAAGCTAGTGGGAAAACAAGCCAGAACAAGGTTTTCAGGCTGAGCTCTTGGAGCAGAGCTGGCCTCTGCCACCTGTGTGCTGGGCAAGCTTAATGTTGCCTGGCTCCCCAGGCTGCTCCCCATCTTGGGGGGACTTGTAGGGCAGACCCACAGGTTCTCCTGTAGCATGTGGGGAATGGGGCATGTTGGCTCCCAAAGCCAGCAACCCTTGGAGAGGCGTATCCATCTGTATTGATCGAGCGGGCTGTGGGTAGGGCTGTCACCTCGCTGTTGTAGCTGTTAGCTCTTTCTCACAGCTTTTGTATCACAGTCAAATACTTGGTATAAAATCCTGGAGAAAAAGGGATTGAAACCATACTGGAAAAGCATCCATTTAATTATCTTTTCTCCATGCTTTTAGGTGAGGAGCTGTATAATGCCTCCTGAGCACCACCTTGGCACTGGGCATGGATGACATGCTCAGTATTTTGATTTGGTCTGCTCCTACCTAAATTCAACTCATTTCCTGTGTTCCTGGGAACCACTGTGCAGGGTAGGGGTGCTTCTGTAAGCTTCCCTGCTTCGTGGCCTCTCACTGCTGTGTGGCCAAGCACCTGTGTCCCACATGGTGCTTACAAATTCTCCTGGTGCTTTCCATGCTCCTACTGGAGTCTTGGGAAGTCCCTTGGATGGGAACTGTATGATTCTTCTTTTGACTTACCCTGGAAGGGTGGAATTGAGGGCGTTATTGTTACTAGGATCCTACTGCTGATCCTCTCCTGAAGGGCCTCTGCTTATCCTGCTGCAAGGGGGAAAATGCTGGCTGTGTTGGCCAGCTGGTGATGTGACACAAAGGAGAAGGGGGTTTCTGTCTGTGCTGATGAATTTTAGCCCATTGATGGCTTGCTGTGCCCACAGGTCAATCTGCAATAGGAGATCTGTTCCTTGCTAGAGCTGAGGAGGGGAATGAGCTGCTGCTGGATTAAGTGGAGCTGTGGGTGTTCATGGAGAGGCTGCAGTGTCCCAGTTGGTCTTAGTGTGAGTTGTCTGGCTCATCTCATGCTCAGAGCTGCTTGTGTGATGCTCTCCAGGGGCAGCATTGTAAAGCTCCTGGCACAGGCACTTCCCCATGTCTCTAACAAACCTGTCCAGCTGTGCCGGTTGCTGTTGGTACCTTGTCTCCTTGTTTCTGGCATTTGGAGGCCATTGATGTCCTGCAAAACCATTGCAGCATGCTAAAGCTGCAAGACAACAGTGTGTGGCAAGCTCGGGAGCTGCCTTTTTGGGAAGAGGGGATGAAGTTGGGGTCTGCTCCAGTGAGGATTTCACACTTTGGACTGCGTGTTCCCCTGGGCCTGGCTAGCCAAGAAGCTCATTAAATCTCCCTGACAGACATGGTGCTCACCCATCTCCTGGGGTCATGTGGAATCCTGGGAAATCCTCTGACCCTGGGAGAGAAAACAAGTCTGTGCCAGGGGACTCCCTTGGCAGCTGGTGGCTCTCTGGAGCTGCTGTGGGGTCTTGCTGCTGCTGCCCCAAAGCATCACTTCCAGGGCCCATGAAGTGCCCTGGGCAACCAGTGCTATTTGCTGGGCTGTGGTATCTGATAGGGATCTTATTTTAATTGCCAGGTCAGATATCCTGCAGTCTTTATTGCTGTGTAGCCAAGAGTTGATCCATGGACTTGGTCTGACCCTGAGTTACGGCTGTAAATGAGGCTGTGCTGGAGCACAGTCCTTACCCAAACTGGGAAGTCTGTCTCCAGCACCAGCATGAATGAGGGATCTTACCTGCAAATCCTGTTCCTGTCTGTCCTGGGTGGAGCAGGACAGGACTTGCTGGGGACGGAGTGGGGTTTGTAATCGTGCTCCCTGCTGGCGATGGGAGCAGCAGGCTTGGAGGAGGCTGGGCATCACCTGCTATAGGGTTCTGGGAGGGGTGGGGACCTGTGATCTAGGGGTAATCCTACCTCTGTTTCCCCTCCCATCTCCCCTGTCCCGCGGCTTCTAGATATCCATCAGAGCAGGGCAGGGCTTGTCCTACTGGTGCAGGGGACCCTTGGGTGACTCCTGTGATGGGCACTGCTCATCTCCAGTGGCACCACCTGCCTGGGGTTCGGGGTGCCAGGTCACACTTGGCATTGAGGGCAACCAAACCAACCTCCCTGTTTCTGCCAAATCTCTAGGGAGGGCAGTTGGGGTAAAAACTGTAGTAAAGTTGGAGCTATGGCTCGCCTAGGGAATAAAAGCTGGGGTGATGAATGGGAGTTTGGCCTGGGTGCAGTGGGGTCCCACTGGGGATCCCTTCTTCGCTGAAAGTGACTCCAGGAGTGCTTTCAGCGGGCGCGGTGCTCCGAAAGGGTTAATGGTTCGTCTGTCATGGAACCTCCAGCCTTTCCCGAGCAGAACCCCTCCGGCCGGGAGCAGCCTGTCCTTACGGTGCCCCGCGGATGGACGGACAGACGGCGGCAGAACTACAATCCCCGGCAGGGAGCAAACCCCCGGGGTGTGCCGGGACTGGTAGTCCGGGGCCTGGCGTGGGGGTCCCCGCTGCCACTCGTGGCTGGGGCGGGGGGACCCGGAGGGAATGTGCCGGCTCGGGGAGGAGCCAGCGTGTTCACCCACTTTGTTGTTATATACCTTAAAGGAGCAGTGGCTGTGCCCGAGCGAGCTCCCTAGCGGAGCCGCGCAACCCGGGCTGTGGGCTTTTTAAAGATAAAAATCACTCGCGTGGCCTCCCTTATTAACGACATCTCCCGCTCTCAGTAACTCCTTCGGCGCCTGGGCATCGCCAGCCGGCGCGGTGCTGGGCCCGCCCGCCGCGGGGCTGCTGCGCTGCGCTGGACCGCTCTGGTCCTGCATCCCTGCCACAGCATCCTCCTCCCGGCACTCTCTGTCTGGGAGCCCGGAGCTGCCGGGGTGTGAGTGCCGAAACCCGCAGCGCTCTTCATGCCACGGAAAATCTGCTTCCTTGCAGGGGAGACATCCCTGCTCATGGTCGCCGCAGATAAAGAGCTCTGGAGAGAAGCGTGGAGTAGCGACGACGTGGGCAGCGCGGCAGATTTCTCATGCCACTGTGCCACAGCCGTGACCTGGAGATTTCTTCCCCCCTCCGGCATAATTCAGTCTAGCACCCGGTGCCTCCAGCAAAACACCCTGGCCCGGCCCTGGCATGTGCCCAGCAGACACCCACATCAAAGCCACCGCGGCTTGCCTGGCCCCTCGCCAGCAGCTACCTCTAGACAGCTTGTGCAAACCTGGAGGGAGATGAGTGCGGAGCATCCAGCCCTCAGCAGCTCCCGCCTGCTGTGGGGCAGCCGGGGCTGGCTTGGGTGTGTGGTGGGAGCCACAGCTGGGTGGGCGATCCTGTGCTGGGACCGTGGTGAGGGTGCTTGTGAAACATCTGTCCCAGTGAAGCTGGGCAGCTGCAGCCTGGCACTGGCTGCTTTCAACTGCTTTGTCCCTGCTTCCCTGCACCGGTAGTCATTGCCTCCATGCCCCTCTGAGCCCCGGCAGAGGGGGATGAAATTTCTCCGGCAGATGAATGTGCTGGAGAGAGGCTGGTGGAGTGCAGCACGGAAACCTTGCTGACTGGAAAAGCAGGAATAACCACCCAAACGCAACTGGTGGAGGGGGGGACTGTGGTGCTTCAGGGAGCTGGCAGCTGAGCTGGCTGATGCTGGGTGATTCTCTGGGGCAGGTGGCCCAGGCCTGCCTTTGCTTCCCAGGTTCACACACTGCGCTTCACACGTGGGTTGTCACCATCATGAAGGCTAGGGGAGGGCTTGGGTGGCAGAGAAGAGCCCAGCACTCTTGGCTGAGCCTTTTGCTCCTGGGCTTTTGAATGCAGCTCAGCCTCCTCACAGTCTGGATGTTTGCCTGCTGAGGGGCTGTACTTGATCCTTTTTCCTTCATGTGTGTGGGTGTTGGAAAGAGCATTGGGAACACATGCTCCTGCCTGGAACTGGGCTCTAACTGGTCTGTGCTATTTGTTCAGGATAGTGTCCAAAATGCTTCCAGCCTGGTCACTGGTCAGGCATGGCTGGCAGAGGGCAGAGCTGCTGGTCTTGTTTGGTTTTGGAGTTGTCTGGGTGAAATTCATACCCAGGGCAGAGGAACTCTTCCCTGGGGTGCAGAAAGCTCCTGGTGCATGAATGACATTGTGGGAGCAGAAGGGCTGAAGCCCATCAGAGCTTGTATCTGGAGAGCCCTCCTGCGCCTGGCCCTGGCTGCCCTGTGTGAGACAGGGACTCGTGGTTGGGTGTTGGAGCACAACCCATGCAGCTGTGACCTCTTGGACACACTGAGGGCAGCAGAAAGACCCTTCTGGGCTGCAGCTGAGTCTGTATCACATCCTTTTCTGTGCAAAAGGAAACAGTGGAGTGGGAGAGGCTGCCTGTGGTGAGCTGCTGGCTGCTGCATCCCTCAAGGAACCTGGGCTGCAGGAAGCTCATGATGCTACTGTGCTGTGGATGCAGCCAGCCTGCTGCCTCAGGGATGCTGAGACAAGGAACCATAAGGGGTCCTGCTCTTGCTGTTGCTGGTTCACAGCAGTTTATGGAAGCACCAGTGCAACCTTTATAGTGAACTGTGAACAACGAGGATCCTATGGGATGCAGGGAAGTTGGTAGGGGCTCAGTCTAACACCTCATGCTGTGCCTGGCTGCTCTACAGAGTCTGTTCAGGGGCTAGGTGAGGTGGTGGGTGCTGCATATGGCTGCATATGAGTGACTGACTTGGTCCAGTCAGTCACTCCCTGTGCTCCTTGGTGCTGCAATGCTGGCAAGTTTCTGTCTTGCAAACAGCTCCTGTACATGTGTGTGCTGTGCCTGGCTCAGCAGGGACCTGCCTACAGGGCTGTGTGAACCCTGATACAGCATTTGAGGGGAAATTATGGGCTCCACAGAGAACCGGTGAAGCTCTCTGGTGGAGAAGCGCTCGGGAAAGTTCTTCTACAGGACTGTCTTAGCTCTGTTGCTTATTCCTTTTTGCTTTTCATCCCTTGCCTGCCATTTGGGAGCCTCATACCAGCAGCCTTGCAGCTGCCTAACACATTGTGATGGTTGTGTGGCAGCTTAGAGGCACTTAGGTGCCTCTAAGGAGACCTGCACTGAGTCTGCTGAGGTATGCACCCCTCCACACCCCCTGAGCTGATTGCTTCTGACACAGTCCTGCTCACACTAAGGCTGAGCCTGGACCCTTCCTGCCTGATGTTGGAGCAGAAGCCTCAAAGGGTGAAATGCAGCTGCTGGAGGAGGCAGCAGGAACTGTGGATTTGGGGTCTTGGAGGTGAAGCTGTTTGCAAATAGCTCCTGGGTGCAGTGGCACTTTTTATACTGTGTGACTTTCCCATATGCAGGGGCATCCCCAAGGCTGAAGGGAACTTTGACTCTGGCAAGGATAGAAATGAAATGTGGATAACATTGCTAGGCTAGCGTTGCTAGAGGAATTAAGAACCAAGCAACTGCATCCATAGGAACCTCAATTCTTCCCTTATCCCCTTGCACATCGAAGTTAATTGCATTTCCAACTGACACATCAAGCTGTCCTGCCATGGTCGTCTGTGACAAAGTCAGCGCATCGTGGTTGCTCTGGGATATAAACCTCACCTCTGGTGTCTCGCTCTCTTGGGGGATAATGTCTTTCCCAGGGCTGTTTGTGGTATGGTCAGGTCTTAGGAGCCCAGGGCTCAAGCTGAGTTGTCTTGTCAGGTCTTTACGGGTATCTCTTGAAGGTGAGACTTGTCAGGCTTAAGCAATGGATGAAATTTTTTTAATGGGTGTTCAGCAGCCACTGTGGAGATGCTTAAGGGCATAAATTTTTTAAGAGCATAATGGATGTTAAGCTCTCAAAAATAAATCCTAAGTCTCTGTAGCCTGTGTTTCCCAAGGTATTGGCGGCTAGCTTAAAATGAGAGAGCAAGCAAAATGAAATAAAAGGCTTTTAGATGGTGCAGATCACCAGTGTGGAGCTTCTGCTTTCTTTGTGTGTCTGAGTTAGCACTTCAGGATGCTGAGGGTCAGGACAGGGAGGGCTTAATCCTGGTCAGTGCTTTGGGGACCCAGACTGGAAAGCAGAGTTAAAAGGTTTTCCCCACAGCAGGAAGATTAGTAGGGCAGAGCAGGCAATGCTGGGTGCTAAACCCTCTGGCCCAGGAGACTCAGTGATGGCAACCAGAGAGTCTTGTCCAAAACTACATGGAAGTTCTCTTGATGAAACAGAGCCAACAAAGTCTGGGTGTGGAAGATGAGCTGGTGCCTTCCTCCTTCGAGCAAGAGGCAGGAAGATCTAGACAGAGCAGCTCTGTGCAAACAATTCCAGGGAAATGACAATGAAGCTGTGAAGCTGTGCCAGGGCTTCCTCTTCCACCCTGCCCAGATGAGCTTTTCCCATGGAAGTTGCAGCCCTGTGCAGGGGTTTCACCCGGTCCTTGTTGCACCAGGAGCTGGGACAGCAGGAAGGAGATGCTCCCTGCTGGCTGGTGCAATGCTCCAGAGCTGGGAAATGAAGAGGAACTGGCTTCATCCTTCCCCAGCCACTGTTACCCCCAGGCTGGGAGTCAGAGCCACTTGTTCTCTCTCTCCAGCCACAGTGATGGAAAGGGGATGGAAGAACGCTGTGCTGGCATGGGCAGCACTGCTGAGGCACTGCCAGGAACAGACAGCCCAAAACTTGTTTGATGTTGTTTTCTTCTCCCACCACTGGAGGAGGGAGGACTGCAGCTCCAGGAGCATGGAGCTCATGCTTGTCACCTCCTGCCTATAGGGGCTGGCTCAGAAAAAGTGGGAGCAGCCCTGATCCCGTGCACAACTCTGGGAGATGGCGTGGATGCAAACGCTGGCATCCTGCAGTGCTGCACCTTTGTGTTGTTCATGCCAGCTTCCCTCCCAAATCTGGTTTTAAACATTCCTGCATTCCCCATGAGGTCAGATCTGCTGTGGCTCTGCTTGCTGAGGTCAGCTTGTACCTGCTGAGGGTTTGGCCCCATTTTATAGAGCTTTTCCATGAGGTGTGCCCTGGGAATGCCCTCCCCTGGGCTGTGGTAACAGTTCTTGGAGATGAGCAGTGCTGGTGCCTTCAGGAGGCTGAGGAAGTTGAGGTGCTGGGTGATTTGCACCTGGAGTTTCTGTTCCTTTCTGCTCCTTGCTGGGGTTTGGAGGTAGGTGTTGACACACTCTGAGGTGACAGGTTCAGAAACATCAGATTGTGAGTGCCTTGGTGGCAGGAAGAAGTAAGAAAAGTAGAAGATTTGGAAATGACCAGGGAAAAAATATTTCTTGAAGTACGGGTTGATGCAGAAATGTTACCTGCTGCTTTCCTACTTTACCCTAACCCTGTTCCTCAGTTCTGGTAGTGATTGGTGCATAATAATGGGAATTGGAAAAACGTGTTTTTCTGATGTGGACTGAGTCTGCTTAAAGGGCTGTTGTTTAAGTCTGACTCTGCCTTCCTTCATCTCAAAGGCACCTCCAGATTCTCTGTCTCATCGCAGCTAAGCCAAGGGACAAAAGCTCTATCTTCCCCTCTTCCATGACAGCTGTGAGGATCAGGGCACTGGCTGCTCCTTGAAAACACAAGGTGTGTCTTCACCAAGAGCCTCTGGCAGGAGACTGGCATGGGATGTTCCTCCTTGCTCTGTTTTGCACATTCAGATTTTCTTTCCTACTTCCTCAGCCCTCTCCAAGCACCACTCACCCCTGCTCAGGCTCGGAGAGAGTGATTGGAGGTGGGAGAACAGCCTCCTACCCAGCACAAGTTTGCAAGTTCTCTGGGTTCCCAGCTGCTCTGGCTGCTGCTGCTGCCTCTTGGGGAAAGACAGGAGGGACTGAGCAGGGGGTCTCTTCTCCTTGGCACAGCTGCACTGGGGCTCTCTGCAGCTCCCAGAAACCAGGCATGGCAGCACTTCCCCAGATGGAGGACAGGACCCTGGGGGTATTGACTGTCTGCTGTTTTGCTGCCCCAAAAAAGCCTGAAGGCTGTTTAGTGCTGCTGTTCTGCTGCACCAAACCCCAGGCTCCCCTCTGTTATCCCTGAAGATGGATGCAGACGACTCCCCTCCTGACATGTGCGTGATCTGTGTGCGCTTGGCTCTTCTCTCTTCCTGGGCAGCTGGCAGGTTATTTTTGGTTCTAGAGCAGCCCAGATCTGGTTTCTGCTGGGGTGAGTCCCTGCCCAGTGCACCTCTCGCATCCCCCAGGCTTGTGGGAGGTGAGGAGCAGTCTACCCTTGCCCATGTGTCAGCTGGAGCTGGCAGGGATGCTCCAGCAGTTCCCTGCTGAAGGGCTTGTCTGGCATTTCTGTGGAATGGCTGAGAGAAGGGGACACTGGCCAGGTCTGTGGGGACTCACCTGGATGTGGCAGCCCAGGAAACCTGATCTATGGGCCTCTTTGGGAGGAAAGGGATGGGCAGGAGCAGCTGGTGCTCTCTCAGGGCTTGGAAATCCAAGCCAACACCTCGTCACGTGCATCCCTCTTGGCTCAAAGGCTGGAGGAACAGCATCCCCCTTCCCTTGGCTCCTGGCTTCCTGCCAGTGTCCTGCAGTGAGAGCCCCTTTAGAAGGGCATTGTGGGGGCTGAAGGGTTTTCTGGGGACAACCCTGGGGAGATGCTGGGGACCTCCTGCCCTGTCTCTCCTTAGGAAGGCCTCACTTGCACGGCTGCTCCTTCTCTTAAACTCTCCTGCAACTTCAGCCCTTTCTTAAAATCAAGGTTTGTCCCAGCAATTCTGGAGCAGGGCTTTATTCCACTGCTCAAAGCATCCTCTCCACATCTGCATGGTGGGATTTTCAGTGGTCCTGCTTACCTGGAGGGAGACATAGGGTAAATGCAATCAAAGAAATGTTTTTCACATGTTAGACACAGGTTGAATATTTGCTGGGCACTGTAGGCTCTGTGGGAAAGTGAGGCTGCTTGTTTCTCTGTGCCCAGCTGTCTCTGTAGGCTGGTGGAGCTGAGCACCTTGCTGGAGGTGAGTGTCTTGGTGGAACTGAGCCTGCAGGAGGTATTTTGAGTGCAGATATCCACAGTGGATGTGTGTCCCCAACTGCTTTACTGGCACTGTGTATAGAACTCATTATTCAAGGTTTCAGTAGGCTGGTGTCCTGTTTATTCCAGTATTTGGTTCTATGCTCCATACAGGTGCTCGAGAGCCTGTGTGCCCAGCAGTGGAGGTGGGGTAAGAGCCCCTTCCCAGGTAGTGCTGGCTGCCATGGCTAAGGACACTGCATCCAAACAATGCTGAGAAGACTGGGACTAAAATCATGGTGCATAAAGTGGTGGCTGTCAGAGCTGGGCTGCCAGGGATTCTGCAGGTCAACCTGGGTGTCAGAGCTGCCCTGATGTATCCTGGTTGTCAGGAGAGGCTGCAGCATTCCCTGTCCAGTGCTTCCCATCCTCAGTTGCACAGCTTCTTCTCATTGAAAACTATGTCCTTTTCTCTGGGGTGGGAGCATCAACACATCCTCCCACGCTCCACGCTCATCCTCTTCCAACAAAATGCTGCTCTGACGTTTCTCTCTGCTCCTGGAGGGAGTGAAGCTGTTTCCAGTCCCTGACTGGGGCTCGTGGTGTAAACACACGGGTCTGGGCTCTTGTGCTCTGAGCACCTTCATTTTCTGCTCTGTGTGGAGTTTCTGACTCACCTCTCAGGACCTGAGAGCCTGGCTCCTGACCTCTTTGGTGGGAGAGCTCATCTCCCCATGAGCTGAGGGTCCCATGCTACTGAAAACAGAACCAAATCAACAGTGAATAGGCTTTAACTTACTATTCAGGAATACAATAGAAAATCAAAGAGATGCTACATCTCCTTCGACTGTCTGTGTGCCTGGTTTCCTTTGTTGCAGGTGACTGAAGGAAAGAAAATAGGTTTGTTATGAAAGCACCAGGTCCAAACTGCCCTGCTCTGGAAATCTGGAAACCAGGAGATGTAGAAGTGGTGGCCTGTGTGGACCAGGGCTGCTGTGGGTGGGAGCAACACAGAGCTGAGGCCGGTGCCTCTGTTGCCCCAAGTTGGCTCTGTAGGGTGCAAAGAGCACCAGAGCTCTGCACAGCACAGCAGGTTTGGTGTGGGGGGCTTTGTCCAGCCTTCATCCCCGCCCAAGCCCTTGCAGAGTACAAGGTGCCTCTGTGTGCCTCTTGCTTTTTGGCTGTACAACATGGAGCATATCTTCTGCCCCTGTGCTGCTGGTCTGTGATCTGTTCTTCCTTGGTCTGGCTACCCTGTTGGTGGGCACAGCCTTTGGCAAAAATCAGCTAGACCAAGAGCGAAATTCAAATGCACAAAGCAAGACATTTGCTGTGAGGAATCCTAGGGCAGTTCTGTGCCACCAAGATGTCTCATGGGATGTGTAGTAGGGCCCACAAAGCTAGTCAGGGATGTGGTGCTGAGCAGGGAGAAGGTAAGGGGTCCTTCCTACAGAGATGAATTCCAAGAATGCTGCTTTCAGGGTGGGCTTGTTGTCAGGGAGCTGAGTCCCAGCCTTGTGACACCCCTGAGCCATGTTCCACGTCCAAACCCCGTCTCATCTCTGGCTTAGCTGGTGCACAAACCATGGGCAGCCAAACACAAGTCCCCTGCTGCACCGGGCTCGGGAGGGGAGGCAGCAGCGTGGTCGCATTCCCTGCGAGTGCCGGAGTCCTCGGGCCCCACTGGAGCTCCTGCCAGCCCCGGGTGTGGGTGCGGGCAGCAGCCTGTGGTTAGGCAGCGCATTGGACCTGAATGCGATGTGAACTCAGGCTTCCCTTTTGAAGTTTGACACCCGGGATTTTCCCCACCCACCAGGAGGACTGAAGACAAAAAAGAACAGAAAAGAAAAAGGGGGTGGAGGGCGGGGGGGGGGAACCCTCTTTAAACTGCTGGTGAGGGCATGTCAAGGAGGCTGAAGCTGAAGGGGCTGTGGGGGAGGGCTTGGTGCGATCTGGCCGGCCAGCTCTGACTCACCAACATGTGCAGGTCAGCCGGGCTTCAGGTTGAGCCTCGCTCACCCGGCAATGCCGAGAGGAGTTTGCAGAGGCAGGAGGGGAGCAGAGGAAAGGAAAGAGCTATTGCATCTTGGCAGTGTGTGATGACCCTGAATTGTGTCCCTTCTCTTGGCCCTTGCAGTCATCCTCCCTTCCCAGCTGTATCCCAGCCTTGGAGGAATCAAGAAGTGTCCATCCAACCTTGGTGGAATCAAGAGAGCTGGGATCTGGCCCCACTGATGTAAGGGTTGCAGGATTAGGCTGCCTTAAACAACAAAGGCCTTGCTCTGCCTGTCAGACAGATACCCCAGGGGCAGACTGGAAGGGTGTGGAGTGGAGGCTCCTCTTTGCAGAGGTAGGATGGGAATGTTTTCTGGTCCTGCCTGTCTGGTTTAACACTCCTAGCTGGGGCTTGGATGATCCAAAAGGGAGCTTGATCTGAGATGCAAGGCTATGACTTATTAGTATTTAAAACTTCTAAAGCCTGAAGCTGCAAAGCTGTGACTTGGGCAGAGATTCACCTGATAGACTCGATCTGCCAGGGATGGAGTTGTGGACAAGGGTTGGGTGTGATGCCTGTTTATGGAAGGTTGTGCTGGTGCAGTTCCAAATGAGACCTGCAAAAGCAGCATCAGGATCCCACCCCATCCCTCATCTCCACCCAGCCGTATGTCTCAACTTTTGGTTTGAAGTCAAAGCTTTAGGAGGTTGAACGTGGCTGCCTTTGGCATCTCCAAACCCAGGCTTGACTCACATGGTGTGTGCTCATCTTTCTGGTGAGAAATGGATGTTTTGTGCGTCTGAGTGTGACCAGATGGGTCCTGGAGGATCTGCTGGACCCCACTGTAGCTCTGAGCAATGCCTGCAACTGTGCAAAGTGACACTCGGTCCAGCTTCTACTTCATCACCACGTAAAGAGACAAGTGAAATTCCAGTTCCCCAACACCATCCTTTACCTCATCCTGCAGGGTGGGAGGGGAAGCTCTTGCCAGAGCTGCTTTCACCAAGAATGACTCCATGCCAGCAGCAAGTGGAAGAGGGTGACCAGATGGTGTGACATGTCCCACTGGGAGCTCGCAGCAGCCACTCATTCTGTGACTGCCCCATAATGTTAAGCTCAGAGATGTTCCATGGGAAATACTTGCACCTCCTAGAGCTGCAAGGAGCTGCTGATATATTCTATGCCTCAGGAGGACAAATAGCTGGGGCACTGCCCATGACAGTGATGTCAGGACTGTGCCAAGCTTTGTATGAGGTCTCAGCTTGGTGAAGTGAACCCTCCCATCCATACCAGAAGGAGAAGGGCTTTGTAGTAGTGAGGCAGCTGGGGCTTGGCTGTACTGTCACCCCACAAGCTTGGGTCCCATCTTCTTCCCTTCTCCCCAGCCCTTGCCCTCTTGTTGCAGATGGTGGGGTTTAGCCTTATGATTTTAGCCCATCAAAAGTCATGGTCCACTTCTCCTCAGGAACTTGCAACCTGCTGCACAACAGAACAACCACCTGGCTCTGCCTGAAGGTGTCCTACCCTTGGTGCCACAGCCATGCCAGATGCCAAAATCTGGAGAGCAGCACTGGAACCACTATTTCAGCTGGAGCTACTTGCTCCCACCCTTATGGGAGGGATGCCATGTACCAGTTGCTGGCTGCAAGAGCCATGTGCAGAGCCACAGGAGAGACCTGGGATGCCTGCTAAGGGGAACAGCAATTCCCCTCTCTCAGTTCTGGGTCTGTGAACCACACAAAGAGGCAGAGAGGTGGCCATTCCACCAAAAGGTTAAAATAAATGTGCCAGGATCCTGCTGCCTTCTGTAGCTGGGGTAGGGGAGGGAGGAAGCTGTTTGTGCAGTTGTTCATAAAAATCAAATGTGAAAGGAGTGGGAATGCTGCAGCACAGCAGAGGGCATCTTGGAGGGGAACCTGTGTGCCACCTGCATGAGGTCCATCAGCCTCCTCCTGGTTCGGATGCTGAGCTCAGCACTACTGAGAACAGGGAATGGTGTCCCTTGAAACCCTCTCCCTCTCCCTACACAGTGTGGCTGAGGGTTTGCAGCAAAACCGAAAAATACCTCATCCTAGAACCGTGTCTTCTGCCAACTCCTCTTATCAGACCCTGTGCGTTCGCCTAAAGCCAGTCGCTGTAGGGCTGAGGCTGGGGAACAGCCTGCTCTTACACTGCTCTCTTGCCTGCAGCCTGTTTGCATTCATGATTGCATCCGTGCATTAAAGTGCTTTGAGCTCCTCGTTACCAAAGTGCAGAGTCTGAGTTTTAACGAGCCACCCGTGGGAGCTGGGACTGGGAGAGGCGAGCCGCCGTCCTGCTGAACCGCGGCAGAGCTTGACAACAGGCACTGCTGCCTGGAAACGGTGGGCAAAGGCTTTATTGACCACTGGAGGTCACTTTTTCAATAATGCAGTACAATCCAACTTTATTTTGTCAGTACCTTTCATGCAGGCTGCCTCTGAGCTGCTCAGCAGATCCTGTGCAAAGGCAGGGAGAGGAAAGACTTCTGGAGCTGGGGAGGTAGAGGCTGCTCAGCAGCGTGGGGTGCAGAAAAGGTTCTCGTGCCTCAGCAAAGAGCCAGAGGACGAGGAGGAGAACAGAAAATGAAGCAGTCTGAATGCTGCTTCCCTGAGCTGTAGATGCACCTTCAGGCTCTTCATAAGTGAAGGAATGTGTTTGGCACTGGGGGGCTGGAGGAGGGGTGGGCGTTGCAGAAGGGTGCTGGGGGTAGCAGGTCGGTGCAGGTGGGTGCTGTGCAGGGAAGGTCATCCAGCATTTCTCAGCCTGAGACAGGCAGTTGTTGGGAAATGAAGGCCCTACAACAGCGTGGTCAGGAATCCAGCTTGCTGCAGCTGTTTGCTCTCCTACAGTGAAGGAGCTTCAGAAACCCTGTGATTTCAGCTTACAAAAGAGGCTGGATGTGGGCAGGCTCAGGCCAATTCTGAGCCAGAAATTGTGCCTGAATCATGTTCCTTTGCTCCCTGTGTGGTGCTGAGCTGTTCCTGGGAGGTGACTGTGATGTCCTGCCTGCACTGCCTGCCTGCTCCAGGCATCGAGGCAACATTTCTGTCCAGGCTGAAACCCCACAAGGGCTTGAGCAGGCACCTGCCCCCAGCTCTGAATGCTGTCCTTGGACAGGAAGAGCTGTGGGGGACTGTGAGAGACTGCCTTTGGTCACCCCAAAATCCCATGCAGGAATGAGAAAGGGCATCCTGGGACTCTCTGATGCTGGCAGCTGCTGCTTTTCTGAAAGCCCTGGGAGGGTCTCTGTACTGGGTGGAGCTGAGTCCATGAACACAGAAAGGGATGGAGACTCGGGATGGAAAACCAGCCAAAAGCCTTTGCTAAAGAGACATATTTCTTTTAGCCATGTAGAATGTTGTTTGGGAAGCTGGTTGTGCCAGATCTGCCATGTGGGAACCGCTTTCCCCTGCTGCTCTTTGGTGTTCAGGCTCACCCAGGGCCAGGAGGAGCTGGAGGTGGCCTGGAGGGTCTTTGTGTCCAGGCTACAGACCCCTAGGACAGACAACAGGGTTGCCTCTTATGATGATGCTTGCTCAATTTGCCACCCCCTGGCTCTTTATTGTGGACTAGCTGGTTTAGGTGATATTTCCATCATCACCAAAATGAGCATATCTGGGGATTTTGGCTAACTTGATGTTATAATTTCTCTTTGAGAGATGGGAAAGGAGTAACTGTTCTCCACATCTGTTTTTTCTACAGCTCAGGTAGGAAGGGGTTGGGTTTGCATGGAAATGTCAGCGTTGCACTTGGAGACCCTGGCTCTGGACTGGGAATTGGTGTTGTTGCTGTCCCCAAATCGCTGCAGGTTCTGGACACATGCGAGGACTGTGAGTGTTAAACCACCGCAGCAGATGGGACTCAAAACACGTCAGAGCAAATATTTAAAGATCCATTTTTATAAAGCCACTTTTTGGCCTATAAACCACCCTCCCCACAGCTCCTAGTGCTCACTGCTGTGAACTCCACTGCTCGCTGCTCCTGCTGCTTAGCCCTGCTGCCAACTGGCAGGGCCCAGAAATGTGCTGTCTTGGTTTAGCGCTGGATTTTTCTCCTTTCTCCCAAACCCAGGATTTGACTTTATTTTTTTGTTTGTTTGTTTTATTTACGGAAGAGATCTTCCTGCTCTTGGCAGAGTGGAACAGGAAGTGATTGCTCTAATGAGGGAGGGTGTATCCTGCTTGCTGCCCAGCCCCATCCCTCTCTCCTTGTTCATGCAACAATTTTTACGGTCTTGGCTGTTGCTGGAGCAGCACATGGTGAATCTCTTGTGCTGGAGGCAGAAGCATTGCTTCCTGAGCTGTTTCCCAGCCCCTGTTCTAGGCCATTTTAGAAGATGGGGATGGAGTAATGTTGTTGGAGGGGAACTCTGAGTCTTCCTTTTCTACTCTGTTACCATCTTTGGGGGTTTCTGGGATCAGACAGACTCCAAGGCTCAGTGACATGTAGCCAGATACAGCCGGATGTTTTCCTGCTGCCTCAATTTTTCTTGCAAAAGGCTGAACTGAGGAACGTGTCTCCAGAGGGTGGCAAGGATGGGACCTTGTGTCCCCTTTTGTTTCAGAATACATCAGGGACAGGTACCAGGTTCCCAGAAATGATCCCTGACTTGTTTACACAGTGTGGAGCACTTTCCACTTTGCTCTTCCCTTTGCTGCTTTGTCTTTTAGCCTGGGCCCTATGGAACCAAGAACTGACGTGGCTGCTAACATGGGCAGCTCTGCTTCTGAATGAGCAAAAGAAAAATAAATAGCATCTCAAATTGCAGCTTGTGTGCAAGGGGCCAGGTTCCTGCTCTCTTTCCAGCCCTGTGACTTGGGGTAGTTACTTCTGACTTGCTTCTGCTGTGAAAGTAAGATGGTAACTGAGCCCAGGGACATTTTGGGATAGAACCAATTTAATCTCCCAGTGCTTCCATTTCTGCCTTGTATTAAAAGCTGCTCAAACTCTCCTAGGAGAGCTGCTAACATAACTCGCTGGTGTCTCTGCAGTGCTTGGAGATCCTCAGATGTGAGTGGTTAATGGTTGGACTTGATGATCTTACAGGTCTTTTCCAACCTAAACGATTCTATGATTCTATGGTTACAGAAGCTTTTAATAGCACTTAACTCCTCTGGAACGAAGTCCAAAGCAAGGGGAAATTCACAGCTGATAAGAAAAGCCATGTTGGTGCACTGGGTTAAACCCAGCATTGTGCCCTCTAATTATGCAGCAGTGGCCTGGGCTTCTGGAGTAACAGGGGAAGACAGGATGGTTGTGCTCGGCTGGAGGGAGCCAGGGCTTGATTTAGTGCCTGTTGAGATCAAGGGGCCTTTGATTTCAATGGGTATTGAATCAGGCACTGCAATATCAAATAGGCTAATCAGATAATAACTTCAGATTGTCTGACATAGATTCCTGTCCCTGAGTTGGGGCAGGCAGAGTAAATTGGGCAGCTGGCTGGACAAGGCTGTGAGCTGTGGGCTGACAGCCTGTCTCTAATAAATGGGATGCCCAGTAAGGGACTGGTGGCAAAGATGGTCTGGTACCTGGGATGGGATATGGGTCAGGCATTGTCCCTCCAGGCCAGACACCCAGCACGGTGCTCCTCTCCCACCTTACTCCTGTGGGAGTTAGTGCAGGCCTGGCATGCAGGATAATGGCTACTGAAGCTAAAGAGGGAGAGAAATTTGGGGTGAACTTGCATGGTTAAGCCCACATTTCATGCAGGCTTCTGCATGTTTCCTGCAAGAAAGAATTGCCTTTTTACCGTCCTTGGCATATCAAATGGGCACCTGGAATCGTTTCTGCTGTAAGTGGGGAGATTGGGCACAGGAAGAGGCGGAATGTAACAGGATGCTGATGCTTGTGGTGCGTTGACCCTGTCTGGCTGCCAGCTGTCCACCAAAGCCACTCTGTCACTCCCATCCTCAGCTGGACAGGGTGGAGAAAATACAACTTAAGGTTCATGCGGGGGGGATAAGGGCAGGGTGAGATCACTCACCAGTTACTGTCATGGGTAAAACAGACTCGACTTGGGGAAATTAGTTTAATTTATCACAAATCAAATCAGAATAGGATAATGAGAAATAAAAACTAAATCTTAAAACACTTTCCCCCCACCCCTCCCTTTTTCTTGGGCTTAACTTTACTCTCAAATTATTTACCTCTTCACTGTCCAGCAGTGTAGGGGGACAGGAAAAGGGGACTGCAGTCAGGACATCACAAGCAGTCTCTGCCTGTTTCCTCCTCAGAAGAAGGACTGCTTACACTCTTCCCCTGCTCAGGTGTGGGGTCCCCCCACAGGAGACAGCTCTCCATGAACTCCTCCAATGCAAGTCCTCCCCTTGGGGCTGCAGTTCATAATGAACTTCTGCATTGTGGATTCCTTCCATGGGCTCACAAGTCCTGCTATCAAATCTGTTCCCACACAGACTCCTCTATCCATGGAGCTGCTGGTCCTTCCAGGAGCCTGTTCCAGCATGGACTTCCCATGGGGTCACAGCTTCCTTCAGGCATTCCCCTGCTCTGGTATGGGGCTCTCCATGGGTTGCAGGTGGCTCTCTGAAATCCTGTGGATCTTCATGGGTTGCAGAGGCACAGCTGCCTCACCATGGTCTATCCTACAGGCTGCAGGGGAATCTCAGCTCTGATATCTGGAGCATATCCTCCTGCTCCTTCACTGACCTTGGGGTCTGCAGAGCTGTTTCTCTCACATATTCTCATTCTTCTCTTTGGCAGCAGTGGCTCTGGGTGTTTTGTTGGATTTTACCCCCCCCCCCCCCCATTTCTGGTATGTTATCCCAGAGGTGCTGCTTTGTGGGCCTGTCTAGGAGCTGTCTGGCACTGGCTTTGTTTGCCATAGGTGAAGTTTCTAACAGCTTCTCAGAGAAGCCACCTGTCTCTATGCAAACCCAATACAGTGCTCTTCAGGGATGTTAAATCTCCAGGGTGCCAGTTTGTGGGGTGGTTGTCCTGAGTCTTGAGCTTTTTCATACTGAATACGCCTATGCTGGCAGGAAACCTGTTCTGTAGCATGGGCTGTGATCCCTTTCCCAGGATGCCCAGGGAATTGTGCCCTGCTCTTGCAGGAACGTGAGATGTTTGCAATGTTCCTGATCTCTCTTTTGCTAGACCTGTGGCTCCTTTACTGGGGTTCTTGGTTGTTTTTTGTTTTGTAGGTCCTGGGGAGGTGTGTGGTGGGGAACAGGACAGGGGTGAGGTACTCTGGGTGTGGGGTATGTGTCTACAGTGATTGCAGCATCATTTCTGCTACCAGTGCACAGCAGCTCTGCTGGGAGAGGGGTGGCTACTGCAATGTGGCTGGCTCAGAAACAGCCCCTTCAGCTGTTTCCTGATGCCTGGGGTCTCACCTCGCTTCTGGCCTTGTAGATGAAAGGCTTTGGATGTGCTGCTTTGCAGGTGTTGGATCCTGCAAAGCCCAATCCCTCTGGCTTTGTCTAGCAGTTGGGTTTTAAATCACAAGGTCTAATTCTGAAGCCTACTCTGTTTCTCTGTGGTTGGGGAAAAAACCTGTAGTGTCCCACTTCATGTGTGTTATATGATGTATAAGCTGAGTTTGAGCCCCAGACCATCCCACAGTTGCTCTCTGTGGCTGCAGGAATGTTATCTCTGAGGTCTGCACTTGCCCAGATAGACTTGGCTGGAAGTGGGTCAGTAGGTATAAAAGTTCTGGGAAGATATGTTGTGATCGTATCAGCATCACACCATAAAAGAAACAGGCTTGAAGTCAAATTCAAGGCAACAATGAAAACTTGGAGAGGAATGGAGAGAAGAGGCAGTGGATCAGCAGATGCAGAAATCCCTCTGGGTCCTATCAAGTGTTTTGCCAGTGTTAAATGCTGAGTAAAATATAGTGTCTGAGAGATCAGATCACTGGGTATTCCCTCCGGATGGGGAGATCCCGGGTTGAATATCTCTTTGGTGAATCATCTTCTGGAGCTGTCGGAGCAGAGATCTGGCATGGGGTTATCGCTGGGTCCAACTGGCTGCTGGAGGTGACGTTGCTTCCAGGCTATTTGGGAAATCCTACTTGAAGAAGACACATAAATAGCATCATCCTGCTCTCTGCCACTACAGCTCTGTTTCCTGAATGCTTGGATTCAGCAACAGCAAACAAAACCCTTCTGGGATTGCCCGAGAGGGCATTTACCAGGGAAGGGGCAACCAGAGGAGGAGTATGCAGGAGCATGCTCTGCTGCCTTTGTCTCCAGTAGGGGTCTGGGGAAGGACAGCCCACAAAACTTCTTCAGCAGAAGCATCTTGGGAATTTGCAAGACCCATTGAAGGGCTCTTCCAGGTCTTCAGCAGCTTCTAGCTGTTTTGCCAGATCTTCTCTGTGAGCTGAGAGGTGGGTTACTGGCAGAGAGATCAATACAGGGGAAAGAAGCAATTGCTAAATGACCTTCATGAAAGATGCTGAAGGGCCTGTGTGGCACAAGGAGGTGTCAGGCCAATGTGAGAGAAGTCGTACAAGGAAAGCCTGTGAAAGAGATGGTCCAGTTCAATTTTTTGCTTTGCTTTTTCTTTTAATCCCTCATTGTGACTCTTACAAAGGGGAGTTTGGATGTGAAAAGACTGTCTTATGTTGCACAAAGAACATAGTGGGAGGGAGAGTGCAGCCTTCATGGTGCCACGGAGATGGGTTGTCATCTCCAAGTCTGGTCTGGGGACGTGCTATGAGGAAGAGTTACCTACTGCCTTTTTCCCTTGTTTTGTGGAGTCAGCTGTCAGCTGTAGCTGATCTTGGGGACTGCTTGTCTACATTCTTCATCTGGGATCCTTTGAGACAGTCCATATGGACAGCATGAGAGTTGCAGATACTCCATTTGAAAAGCTGTAGAATTACTGGGAGAGGGAGTGGGTTTAAATTGTATCTCCTGCTGTAAATCAGCACAGGCTGGGTCTCCCTGCCCCCATGGGGGCATGGGTTTGTGGGAGAATCCCAACCACCCTTTGCTTTACTAGTCCCTGCTCAGATCTGCCCAGCCTTGCACCAGGACAGCTGCTCTTCAAACACCAGCAGTGTTGTCTGAAGAAGTTAGCAACGCTGGGCTCGCCTGTGCTGGGCTGCTCTGCGACTTCACTGCTCCGAGTACAGACAGCAAGCTGTTCTTGCGCGTGGGCTACCGGTGCTGCCAGGAAAGCTATTCTCATTCAGGAGAGAGAAATGAGCTGTGCAAAAAGGAGGCACGTCTTGTATCGATAGGCATCGCCTGCCAGTTCAACCAGTACGTGATGGTGCTGTTCCACAGAGCTGGCTCAGGAGGTTTAGGGGGATGTGCTGGATGAGGGCGACCCTTTGGGCTGTGCAGATATTGATAAAGGATCCTCCTGTGGTTAAATTGGTATGGCTGGCCCTGGGTGGGATTCTGCAGGGATTCCTTGCAACAGGGACGGAGTGACACACTATGATGTGACACAGTGGAGGACACAGTCCCTTGTGTGTCATGTGGGTGTGCAAAGCGATGTCCCACTGCTGCTCCCAAGGCATTTTCACCCATTCTGGCCCAGAAAGAACATAGGTGTAGAAATGCCTTGGGCTGCTTTTTGGGCTTCTGTAGTCTAACATTTTTCCCTGTGTGGTGTTTGAAGCTTGCTGAGGATGCTGTCTTCACGCTGCACAAGGAAGATTTTATTTCAGCCCTTTGCTTGCATCTTTCAGGAGGAAACTGCTGGGAGTTTTAAAAGAAATGTCGACACAATCCTTCCTTTTGGAAAATTTCAGCTCCTGGTGGAGGTGTCTGTGTGTCAAGCAGAGTCCTCAAAAGGTTGGGCGGAGGGTGCTGGAGCTGCTCCATGCTGTAGCCCGAGGGCTCTGATTTTGGGCAGAGCCAGGCTGGCAGGGTGCCGAGCTGCGGGGAGGCTCCGTGAGTGCTGGTATCTCCTGCAGATCTGGGATCTGCTCAAGTGTGTCTGCCCTGACACCAGCCCCTGCTCCCATGGTTTGTGTGTGTGTGCTTGCCCTGTGATCCCTTGTCCTGTTTTGGAGATGGGAGCTGCCTGTGGGATTGCTTTCACCCCCAGTTTGGCATGGGGGAGTAAGAAAAGGGGAATTGGCCAGAGAAGCGGGGACATTTCAAGCCATGCCTCTGGAGTAGGAGAGGAAAGCTCGACTTATATGTGTCTCATTACATCACATTTCCCTCTTCTTCTCCCAGAAAAGCCCCCAAAAGCTATGCAAGGAAGTGGGAGACATATCTGACCCTATAAACTATCCATTACAGCCTTTGAGAGGGAAGAGCCTTGCCAGGACACAACTCCTTCTCCCCCCTGCGTTTTGGGGGGCTGTGGTGCTCCTCAGCAGGGGGCTGGCATCCCCCCCTGGCCATGTTGGAGGCCCCTGGCCCACCGTGGGCCCTGTCCCCTGCCGGATGTCAGGGAGCCAGACGGGCTGCCCTGGCCATCGCAGCTGAGCTCCCAGCCCTGAACAATGGGGCCATTGAGGGGCTGGAGCTGGGGGTGAGGTCTGGCTGGCCCGGCTGTGGGCTGTGGACAGGGAGGACAGCTGAGCCCGCTTGTTCCACCCCAGCCGAGTGTCAGCCCAAAATAGGCACCTGGTGGCCATTCAGAGGCTGGGCCTCTTTGTCTGGAGGCCATGGCTTGTTTGCATGTGGGGATTTTGTGGAGTATTTATGGCTAGGAGAGGGGGAAGGAAGGAGGGAGCCTGGCAGTTGTGTGACCTTATTTTTATTTGTTTTTTGGTGCTAAAAAGGCAGGACAGACAGTATTTTTGTCCCCACACATCTTCCTGTAGGTGCTTATGCTTCTTTTCAAGCCCGGCACCTTTGTCCTGGTGCAAGAGTAAGATGGTAATGGCTGTCATGATGGCTGGGCTGTGGGACAGAGAGAAGAAAAGCCCCATTGTGAGGTTGTGGTGCTCCCAAAAGCCATTGACTGTGGTCAATGAGAGGGATAAGATGTCAACATCTGGTGAAGCCACTGCCCTGTCCCCATTTTATGTGCTTGCCATCTCCATCTGCCATCCTGGTTGCTAGTCCTGGGTTCCTCTGTGGCTGCCACAGCCACCTCCGGCCCCATGGGGTGCATGTGGGTGTCTGCAGACACTGCTTCCCCATCCTCCTTCACCAGACCCCATCTGATCTGCTTTTGTGAGACTGAAATGGATTCTGTCTGGCTCTGATAGACACTGAGCATCTGCTGTGCCCAGTGACTCCAAAAATCGCGCCTCTTTGTAGCCGTGCATGGATTTAAGGACTCAACGTGAGGTGTCTGAAGGGGTGGTTGTGGCTCGAGCTCACTTTGAGTTGTGCTGCTAAAAGCAGGGTTTATATCTGTGTTGGGAAGGGTGTAAAATTAATGCAATGTTTGGATCAGCTCATTAACTAACTGTGTTGGTCCAAATCTTGCCCTTGGAGGCATGTGTGTTGCTGCCAGAGCCATCAACATAAAGCCTCTCTGCAGCACAGCCGGGGATAGGATTTGGCCTGTTTATATTCACGGTGCAAAAAGGACCGAAGGATTAATGACTGATTACTTCTTGGGCCAGCGGGAGCCCTGGGTACCCATCCAGTCTGCAGATAAAATGCAGGGCAGACCAAGACAAAGCTTTGCAACAGAATCCTCCCAATTACCTCACCGATCTCCCTGCGTGCCGTAAAATGCACCGTCAGCTCTGCAGCCAGCTCTCAGCCCGGGGACCAAACACCTCCTGACACTGCTCCGAGCCACTCTGCGAGGCTTCAGGGAGAAAAGCCTCATCCTCCCTTCACCTCGCCCCTCTCCCTGACCTGGGCATCATTTGGAAGTGGTTTGGTGAAGCCTTGGCTGGTCCCTAACTGTCTGTGCATGTATCTGAGCATCCTATCGGCCCCCCCAGCGGAGCCTGCGCGTTGGATGCAGTTTCTATGGTTACTGCAGCTCCCGGCCCGGGAAGAGCAGTTGGATGCTGGAGCTGGCAGGACCGACGTCTCCCTCTGGATCAGCCAGAAACTTGACAGGGAGTGTGCAGGAGCGACAAAGAGGAAGAGAGAGGGAACCCAGGAAAAAACCCTGTGCCTGCTGGGTACAGGGGTTGCCCCCAACAGGCTGTCCTCCAAACAGGCTCCAACACAGAGAGGGGGAGGGAAAAAAAAAAAAAGGATGATGAGAAAATTGCAGTTCTGGTGCTCACATGAAGGTGACATTTGTTGTAGCATCTCTAACCATCGATTCGGGAATCTAAACACATGGAAGTTTTAACTGCTGCCAGAGCCTGACTATTCTACCCATATTTGTTTTCTCCCAGCCCTTCTTTCCTCTTATTTAATTCTTTAAGGGTTTTTTATCTTGATATTTTCCTTCTTACATGCCCAAGTTTCCTCCCTGTGTCTATGTATTCCTCTCCTATTAGTTAGGCTAAAAGTTCAAGGCATTTTTAGCCCTCACCACATGTGGTGTTGATGGCATTTGGGAATAATTGGGAGTTTGCTGCTGTGGCCACCCTGGTGTCCTGCTGATGGATGTGAGCACTGGTGTGCGAGGATACAAACCCAAGTGCGTGTTTACATCTGCAATCAGGGACTCCCCTTGCCCCATCATTTAATCTACCCTGCCCAAAATACTTACTGTGCCCACCAAATTGGGTTCAAGCTCACAGGCTGCACTTGCAAAACCCTTTCTTTTTGCCTTGGCCACTTTGCCTCCTTGGAACAGCCGTCAGACAGGGCAGTGCCTCCAAAACACGCGTGCTGTAATAGGCATCTCCATCCCTGCTCTTATGGGCAGGGTGTGGGGACAGGAATGAAAATAATTAAGCTAAAGGCTTGGGCAATGAAGGGCTCTCGCCCTGACCTGCTTGGGAGGTAACTGGGAGCACAGGTCTCCCTGTGCTTCCCAGGTGAGGAAGGCTGCTCGCCCAGGGAGCTCTCGGTGATCTCTGAGCCAGTCAGACTGGCTCTCCCATCTCCCCGGGGCAGCTCCGAGCACTGCGGCTCTGTCAGGCAAGGGGTTGCAATGGGTTATGGCTGTCCCTGAGTCAGAGAGGAGAGGGCAGGCAGGAGAAGGATTTGCAGGGTTCTGGCTGTTTCTAAGTCTGACAAGCTGAAAAAAAATCCCTGTAATGCCAGGAAACTGCACCCTGCCTTGTGCACCAGGGTGTCTCGTGGGTGGAGAAAGGATGGAATATAAGCTGAGTGGCTCTCCTGGCTTTGCACTGGGGACTTCTTCTATCCCCAAAACACAGTCTGGCCCTTCCCACCTTTGAGTGGGGCCAGTGGCTCCTTCCACTGCAGGGGTGGCAAGTCTCCTCCTCATACAGGGCCAGCCCAGCTCCTTGCAGAGGGGAGAGGCAGCAGTGCCTGGGGAGATGTTACATGACTTCTTCTGAGCTGTGGCCTAGTTTTAAGGGAGCCACTGCCTTCAAAACTGTCTGGCCCTTTCCCCTCACCTGCTCCACGCACTCACATCACCACTCACATTCCTGATTTACAAAGGGGGTCCTTGCTGTGCTGACAACTGATTCACCCAGGAAGAATGTTCTGGACTGATTGGGCAGTCTGGAATGATTGAGCAGATTCTTAGATCCCAGGCAAGGTTGGGGATGCTTCTTCAGTGGGGTGGTTGCAGTTGGAAAGGCTCCTTCCTCTCTGTTTCTGCAGCTGGATGAAGACCAATACCCAGTATCCTGAGGTTTTCTGTCTGAGGCTGTGCAAAGCCTGGGCTGGATGCAGAAGGGGTCAGCTCTGACTTGAGTCTTTCCACAGGGGCAACACCATGGGTGTCTCCAAGGGGACATCACAGCATCTGCAGGAGCTCTGGATACTCTGTTGTTGTAGGACCTACTCATGCTCTCTTGCTTCTCTTGGGTCCTTTGGCAGGTGGTGAAGCAGAGCAAGAAGCAGAAATTTACCCCAGATCCTGTAGATCAGTCTCCCTGTCCTGACCTTTCTGGATGGACTCTGCAGCCCTGGCAGCCAGCACCTTCCTGCCAGCAATTCCTGGGCTGCTGCCACCACCAGAGATGATGGTGGGAGGCAGAGAACAGGGTGTCTGCAGGCCCCCAGCTCTCTGAATCACCTGCTGAGCCCTTTGGTTGCTGGGACTTGCAGCTGCTTAAGCCGTGTTTACCCTTCCCCAGTCCCTTTTCTCCCTTTTCCCCAGGCAGACTGAAGCCAGACAAGAAAGGGCAGATGCGTCTTCCCCTCGACAAGTTGCTGCAGGTGAGCCGGGAGCTCTTGGCACGCACACCTGAGCCACCTGGGCCTCCTGCTGCGTTAACCATTCTGTGCAGGCAGGCAGGAGCAGTGCTGCAGCGGGGCAGGGCAGCTCGCCAGGGAATGCGTGGGAGCAGGGGCCAGGGATGCTTTGGGGAGAGGGAACGGCCCCAGCGAGGATCCCTTCCTGTGGCTGCAGGCGTCGAGTCGAGCCACTCCCAGTCTGGATCGGTGGCTCACGGTGGCCTCTGGAAATGGAACATCAGGCCCATAGTTTTCATATTTACCCTCCTCCTGCCTTGCTCCTTGCAGAAGGGAGCCCCTGGAGAACCAGGTCCATCTGGGAGCAGGGGATAGAAGGCAGAGCTGGGCAGTGAGCAAAGTGTTTTGTACCAGTGGAGTTGAGTGAGATGGGCAAGGTTCACTCCTAGCCCAGCACACTGGATGGCTCGTGTCTCCTCAGATGAGATGGACACAGACTGGTCCCTGTAAAAGGTGTGTCCTCGCTTGATGTCGAAACTGGACTCCCTGGAGGGCATCATGTTCCCTGAATGGGATCACACCTGCAATGCTGTCCATGTGTTTTCCTTGGGTTTCTGTGCACCTGCCTGGGTGGCAGTGGGAGCAATCCCTTGGAACTGGGTGTGGGTATACATCTTCAGGAAATCTGCCTAGAAAGTAGCCTGGTTTTCTGAAAGAACAAAAGTTTTACAGAAAGTAAGACTTTCCCTCCAATCTACTTTCCTTGTCATGAAGGAGCTATGGTGACTTCTGTTGAAGGAAATGAAACCCAGTTTTAGTTCCATGTTCTGAGAAATATTTGAAATACATAGAGAATGTCTCTGTATTGGTTTTCAGCCCAGGCAAAGGGCAAAAGTTCTTGATTGATTTATATTTCAAATCTCTCATACCCCACTTGTCTGCGTGGAGTTCCAAACCTCAAAGTGCCCAGCTCCAAGACAGTATTTTGCACATGGGCTCATTTGGGTTAAATTCAAGGCTGTTTTTATCTGCTTCAGGCAAATGTCATTGTGATCCTTTTGGTGTCACTTTGCTGTTCCCAAGTAGGTTCCTAGAGAAACAGTAGGAAGCTGAACATGTACATACATCTCCGAAGCACTCGGGTATTTCCAAGTGACGCAACCTCAGATTCCTTCCCCATCTCCCCCCGTTCCCCTTTGCTTTAGCCTTTTTTAGCCTCAAAGATCAGCTTGGGTTTGGGGGTTTTTTTTGTACTGTTTTAGACTTCTTGCGGCAGAGCCTTGCCTGGGGTGGAGATGGGCAGTCCAGAGTGAGGGTGGTACAGGCAGGATGGCTGGGGTGATGCTGACCCTTTGGGGAGACCTTGTTCCAACCTGTAGCCCATCTGTGACTCTGGCCTGACTGTGGAAAGCTCCCATGGCCAGGGAGAAATATCACATCATCAGGTGAGAAATAACATTGGCTACTTGCATGCAAATTAAGCCCATGGACCAGGCTGAGGAATGTTCTGTTTTGTGTGCAAGACCAGTTGCCTTTCCACCAGAAGAACCGATCTCTGTGTTAAAACAACAATTTAAGTAATTTGCTGTTTAGATGCTCCGTAAAACCATGTATTTTGGCCATTGGTGGCCACCACTGCTTGCTGGAAGATCCCAGGTTTCTACCAGGCCAACCCTCCCAACTGTGTGTGTCAGTGCTACAGTGCTGTGTGACTTCTCTCAGCCCAGTGTGGGAATGCTCTGGTGAGGGGCTTTGCTTTCTGAGGCTTTCACACAGGCTGATCTCCCCAAAACCTGCCCTGTCACTGAATGTGTGCCAATGAACCAGGGAGGGACTGCTCCAGTTTTGCTCATCCTCCAGACCTGTAACCAGCTGGTAGCAATGTCAAACATGAGTTGTCCCTGTAGACAAAGTCATGCTCGACATCACTGTAATTAATCCGATTCCTCGAGGTCATGGTTCGAACATAACCTAATTGTCTTGGGGAGGCAACACCCTCTGGATCACGTGCTGTCTCCTTTCAGGTGTAAGTTCTGTGTGAAACCTGGGAAGCAGCTGAGCTCAGAGGGGTTTCCCGACCCTGAGTTCTCACCTCAGTGCTGGGGACTCCAAGTTAGGGGTTGGGAAGTGGAGTGGAGCCATGGTTTTATGTGAAGACCTGCCTTTCTGCTGCCCACCTGCCCATGTAGCTCAATCTCCCAAGGAAAGAAAAATCAATTGAAAATTTGTTTGCTACTGGGAAAAGAGGAAAGCAGGAAGTTTGTGTTCTCTGCTGGGACGTGGGACTGGAATGCTGAGCCCAGAGAGAGGAAGATGTTTTCCCATCTACAAAAATCTTAAAAAAATAAAATCCTTCCTTCCTATTGCATAGGACAAACCCTTGTGAAATAACCTGTCAGAAATTTCCAACAGTGCTCAGGCATTCTGGGCCATCCTCTGTAATAACCAGTGACAACGTCTGTAGCCCTTGTGTGGGCTGGGGGGACCTGGGTTTCTCTTCCTTGATGCTCCATGGGGGACTGACATGGTTTGTTTGCCCTGAAGGCTCCATCCTCCCCAGGACAAACTTGGGTGGACATTCCCTTGGGTCCTGCTGCTCCCCACAAAAGCTCTTTTTTCCATTGTGCTGTAACAAGGCATCTGGGGTTGAGTTCCCACCAGTTCTGCCCTGTGAAGGGACACATGTGGTGGAAGAGATGGGGAACTCCAGTGCCTTGGTTCTCTATTTCCTCTGCTTGGGTTTTATTTCCTGAGCGGCTGCAATTCATTGCACAGGCAGTGCCCTGAGCTTGAGCCTTTGCACTGATTTTGTACGAGGGTAGGGCCCCAATCTCACAGTTTGTCCTGCTGCCACTCTCCTAAAACCCATGGGGGAAGGAGTTTGGGCTCCCTATTTGGAGGGAACAAGAGTCCTGGTGGTGAGGCTGGGATGTGAAACAAGCCAAGCGTTTTGTTTTGTAGCTCTGTACATGGCAGCGTGGCTAAACGCAGAGGCAGATTTCAAGGCACGGTCGTTTAACTACACTGGGAACGTCTGATTCCAGGCATGCTTATTTCACAGATTTTAGTTGCACATTTCCTGGGCAACAGTTTTGCAAATGTAATTCTGCAGGTAGGCTTTGGGGGCTGAGGGTGGCGGGTGCAGCTGGGCGAGCACTCGCTAGCAAAGGAACACGAAACCCTCTTCCCCCTGTGCCTCATGGGCTTGGTGTTGTTTTGTTTTCCCTCTTCAAATGAAGAGTTGGAAAACATCTGAGACCAATACTGGGATAGAGTGGGAGGAAGGGAAGATTTTAAAGTCCTGGTCGAGATAATGGGAGCAGTTTCCTTTATGGATTATGAATTTGCTTTCATAGCTTGGCTCTAGTTTGTTTGCAGGGAACATGGTTTGGCTCTCACTGTCTTCAGCAAAGCTGGACCAAAGTGGCCTCAGTGCAAGGCAGACTCAGAATTTGGCTTGATCTTTTAAGGGGTCCATTCTGTTGCTTGTTAGTGGGTCAAATTTTGGAGCTCTGACTCAGGCTGAACTTTCAGTGGCTTTTGCACCTGGAGATTTAAATATCTGTCTGCAGGGGAGGTGAACACCAAGCGGCACCCCTAGCTGCGACTCCTTAAGACATTACCTCCCCCTTCATCCCCTCCAGCTGTTTATTATTTCCCTCCTGCTGCTGCTTACCACCTCCACGGTGTGTCAGAGGAATGGGACATGAATGCTCCCACCTCAGCGCTTCAGCACTACGTCTGGCAGCGGCTTCATTCCAGCTGCTGGGGAAAGGGGAGTGAGGCAGAGCTGCCAGCCTTTGCCCAGGAGCCTCGGAGGAGAGTGCGAGAGCTGTTCCACCGGCGCTGCGCCGGCAGCGGGAGCCTCCGGCACAAGGGAGCAGATGAACGAGCTGCCGGGGGTGGCAGCGGTGGTGATAACATCTGGACCCACCTGAGGAGAGCACATCTCCCGATACTCTAAGTGCAGGACTGGGACCTCTCGCTGCTGAGCTGCCCCTGCTCCCACTGAGTTCAGCAAGAGTTCGGGGTGCTCAGCCTCTCGCAGGTGCGGGGTCGTGCTGGCATTGGGTTTGAGCCACACCTGAGGGAGCGAGCTGGGACTGCTGCCTGCCGGGCTGGGCGAGTCCCTTCGGGATGGCTCCTGCCAACTTCCCAGGTACAGCCTATTCCACTGCAGGAGGGAGTCCACTGGAGCCAGCTGTTGAGCGGCAAAGCTCTTCCTGGGATGAGGAATGGCTAAAGAGTCACAAATAACCTTTAAAACAGAGTAGAAGCCAGAGAGTCCCAGGGGAGCTGGAGCCTCCCCCCACGTCTCTCTGCTGCCTGGCGGGGGGCTGCGAGCAAAGCATTCCCATCGCTCCGTGTAGGGAGACAGCCCCGCCGCCTCGCCACAGCCAGGGAGACACCGCTGCTCTGCCAGCTCCCTCTTCCCTCCCTTTCATCTTTTTTCCTCCTCCCGGGTCCCCCCGAGTCCCCCCCCCAGCCTCAGTCCTACTTGAAAATCTCAAGGCAAATCCTGCTAAATAGGGAGATTTCGCCCGGCTGCGTCCCTGCCCTCCCTGGTCTCTCGCTCCCTTTGCCGTTTCTGGCCTGCTGGGTTTTGTGTTTCAGTTGTTATAAATAAAGCTCCAGGCACTGATTTGGGTATACAATGACACCTTGTGTTATTAGACAGCACAGGACAGACTTTGCAAGGGGAGCCTGCTCGCCCGCCCTCCCTTCTCTCCGCTGCCTGCGGTCTGCGGGCAGCCTCGCACAGGCTCGGGGGTGGCTGGCAGCAGGTGCTGCTGCCTCCCTGCTGCTGCCCAAAATCACAGCCCCCATGCACAAACCCCACCCCAGAGGACCTCGGCCCCTGCTCGGACGGGGCTGGGTTTAAACAGAGGTGGCGGTGGGAATTTTTGCACTTAAAGAAGAGAGGCAGAGGATGATGGGAAAAGTCTGGACTCCCCCTGCTTTGTGCAAAAAGTGGGCGGAAAGGGTTTGCAGGGGTGAAGTCAGGGATGTCACTGTCACCCATCACTTCAGCCCAGCTGGGAGTGACCTCAGTTTACCCCAGTCACCCAGTGCTGTGGAGCTGGGCAAGATTTCATCCTGTAGCTGTGTCACCTGGATCCTTCCCTGCCTGGCCACTGTGCACCTGGCAGAGGTGGGATCTGAGCATCCTTTCCCCTCACAATGCCACACTGCATTCTCAGCCCCCAGGAAGGGTTTTGTCTGGTGAAAGACACTTCACACCAGCCACCCGCTCCTCCCTTTCTGCCCCTGGGGATGAGTGCTGGCTGGAGTGGGGGAAACTGAGGCAGATGTTGAGCCACATGTGCCTGCTTTTGGCTCTTGGCATTTCCTCTGTTACTTCAACACCGAGATTTGGGAACAGGACCCTGGGACAGTTTTTTGGAGTTATCTCCTGTGTTTCACTGGTCATCTCTCTGCAGGGAACTGAAGGCATTCTCTGAGCTTTCAAGTTGGGGAGAATTTGAAGCAGCAATTTAAAGGCAGGGAAATAAACCTGCAGCCTGCAGAGGGAAGATGGCCTCTCATCAGGGCTGAGTTGACTTATCCAGATTATTTTAATTCTTTCAAAGACTTTAGGAAGTGGGTTTTTTGGGTACATTTCTAAGTGGTTCTGGTTATTATAATTTTACTGACAGTTTAAGGCATTATTTGAATCATGTTTGAGAAGTCAGAGAAAATATCAAATAAAAAAATTCCCCCTTGGAAATTGTTTTTGTGCTTTTTGGTATTAGTTGTTTGTTTTTTTATTTCCCTTCTTTCCTGTCACCTGTGCATTTGAGCTGTGAGGATGGGGTACCCCAAAACCTCTTTCGAGCTGCATGAAGGGTGCTTCACACATGCTGGCCATGTCACCATGGCTAGAAAAGCAGGCTGGGATTGCTGTGTGCAAATTGCCTGTCCAACTTCCACCTGAGGAGCAACACACAATGGAGTTTGTGCCTGGATAACTGCTGGTCTCTCCTCTCTCCCTCCCTCCCCACCTCTCAGGAAAGGAAGAACATGTCACACATGGGGTTTTGTTTTTGTGGTCTTATGTTCACTCGGCTCATGGAGATGCAGACTTAAGAAGAAGGTACTAAGTACCCTCTTTTCATGGTTTGTGATGCCCATGTTACTTTATAAGTTAAATAACCCAAACTATCCAATAAAATTCCAACACTGTGCATTAACAGAGTAATGGAGATATTTAACGTATGCAGTAAAGCTGCTATTCCAGAGCCCTAGGCCTGCTTTAGTAGCTATAACAGGAGTGAATAAGATCTTTTCCTGCTTTTATTTATACACATATAATATCAAATATTACTGAGTTGTTGCTTGTTAATGTTAGCCAAAGGGGTTAAGAGAAATAAAAAGGGATTTTGCAACTATATCAGGGGAGAAAGAGCAAAAGTAGGCCCATTAATAAATGAGGGAGCTGAATCCAGCAATGATATTGAAGTGACTAAGTTACTGAGCTGCTTTTAAAATCAGTCTCTGGTAAAATCAGTGGAGACAATTAGGAGACCTTGTCAGATACAATCACGGGCTCCCAAATAGAAGAGCAGCCCATGAGGAAATAGAGAGGCCATGAGGAACAGGGGAATGAAGCCAGCAGCTGTTGAAGTCAGAGGAAAGGCTCATGTTGAGTCTATGTAGCTGTCACTGGGATGTTGTGCCAGCAGGTCAGAGATGTCCCTGTTGTGGGATGGGTGCTTGTGTCTTACCTGTGACACAGGAGAAATGTGGGATGGGGTGGGAAAGCCTGGGACAAGGGGGATTGAGGTAGAAAAATAGGCTGAGCTGGACAATTTCCATCTGTCCCCATGGTAGAAAGAGTAGGGCTGACATGGGGGGACAGGTCCTGTTTCACACTCCCAGCAATGCTCCTGAAGTTAAAAATTTTCTCCTGTGTTGTCTGAGCTGTTGGAGGTGGCAGGATTGTGGGAAGAAGCAAGGCACATGGAAGTGTGCCTTGGTCAGGGCAGCCCGAGGAAACTCAATGGACACAATATTCCTGTTCTGCCCAGTGCCTCTGGGTGACTCACTGGAGATACACGGCCATGGAATGAAAGCTGCAGTGAGTTCCTGTAAATGAAATGTAGGTGAACAGTGGTAGGCTGAATGGTGGGAGCACCCAGCACCTATCCAAGTGTCACATTCTCCATCATGGGCTGTTTCTCAGGATGGGCAGTCACTGTTTACATCCCTCTCCCACATCATCGTAAATGTTTTCATTAGATGCACAAAGACAGTTAAGTCGAAGAGGAAAGGACTACATAGAAAGCCTGGGAAGATTTGTTGTAAGAGGGCAGAAATAGCCATGCCACAGGGAAAATGCCAAGTGGATGTAATTGCAACAGAGATCCAGAGGAAAAGAGCTTCTTGCAGAACAGCTGAAGGACTGGAAGACTTGGAATAAATGTCACCACAGGAATGGAGAGCACTGATATAAATGTTGGGGACCCATCGCTTAAGCCAGTTGTGGTCATAGAAAGGCTAAAACCTTCTGCTGTGTGCATCTTGTGTAAGGGTGAGATCTGCCATTTGATATTTTTGGGGCAACAGATGCTGAAGCCACGTGTCAGACAGCCCTGGAGACGTTACCCTAGTTCCTTCTCTTGCTTGTGCTCACAACACTTTTCCAGTGCTCAAGTCTGGGCACTGCAATGACAGTCAAGTGTAAACCCACTGGGAAGGGATTTGGAGTGAAGTACTGCAGTGACATGGAGCCTGGTGGATAAGTGCAGGAGGCAAGGTTAAAGGAGTAAAAAGCCTTGGATCCTGCTGGTTACTTTGCAGTGATGTCCAGGATACAAGAGACCAACTGCAGCCCTAGGTGAAGTCCTTGGTGAAAAGATATGTGGCAGAGACTGTCACTGTTCTCTAGAAAAGAAGGGTGTAAATACAAAGAAAGGGATTTGGAGGTACCCAGCCTTTAAAATTTCAAGTGAAGGTGGGAGCAGTAGGACTGAATCACACAAAGGAAAATGGAGACTGAATAATAGTTAAAAATCCCAGTGAACGAGCCAGCAGCAAAAGAGTGACTCTCCAACGACAGGCTGGCAGTGCCAGGTTTGAGTTGTTTTAAACACAATTATGCAAATATCACAGATTTAAAGGTGTTTTGAAGGAATATGGTATAGGGATATGTTTTTTTCAGCCTTTCTCTCTTTGCTAGCCCTGAATTCCTTTGGCTAAACTTGTTATTTTTAGAGGAATTGGTTCTTGAGGAGCTCAGCCAGGGCTTGCAGCTGTGCAGAGGGTGGGAAAGCTCCCTTGGAGTTCCCCAACTCCTCCTCGATGGGAGGCAGGTTGGCTGCTTGGTTTATTTGTTTATTTTGGTGCAGAAAGATAGGATTTTGGAATCTGAGTTTGATTCCTAGCTTGTGGGCTGTTCAGTGAATAACAAAATCTCTGCTCCGTGGCTATTGTTCTGTAACTGGGGTAAGGACCTTTCCCTCCTCACTCCCTGCTTTGTCATCCCTGTCACTTGCTGGGGTGGCTCCTGATCCCCTGGTCATGTGTTGGATTGACCTTCATGTTAGGAACTGTGGGAGGGGAAAACTGGGACACTGTAGCCTAGATCTCTATAAAAGCCCTGCTCCTACTAACTGCCCCAAAATGCCTGTTGAAAATGTTTGAATAATGTTGGATAAGCACCTTCCCAGTGTCGTGTGCTTTATTTGTTACAAAATTTGAAGGAGGGGGACTGTTGATGAGGTTTGAAGAGATTGCCTTGGAAATGTAAAACCATTTAGGGATAATTTCTTGATTATTATTTTTTAATAACATTGAGATTAGGAGGATCCTTGGAAGAATAACAGGACAAGCAATCCTTTCTCTGCAGGTAGGAGACACAATTTTGATTCCCATGTGTCTGAGGTAGACAATGAACACTGTACAAGTGTCCATAGTGTTGGGAGATCAGCTCCAGCTTTGCTGGCTTTTACTGGACTCTGATTCAGGTCAGACCTTCCTTCTACTTAATCCCATTCCTGCTCCTCTTTTCTTTTTCACTTCAGCTATTTAATCTAGAAAAATTAGAAAAAAATGTATTAATTTTTAATGTGGTTTCCCTGCATGCAAGTTTTCTTTCTCTTCTCTGTGCAGACACTTTTCACCCCCTTAAAGTCCCTGAGCTGCACCCTGTGGCCCACAGTTGAGGATGACCATGGTGGGTTTGTCCTGTGTGCTGGATTGCCAACTACCAGCGCTTTCCTCGTGTCTCTTTTGATGCTCAGTGCCTTTTTCCCCCTTCACATGACTAAAGTTTGTATGAAGCTGTTCTGGTTTTAATCTATATTATGTATTTGAGAGAGAGAGGCTGGAAGAGAGGCCTGAAAGCCCAATCCATCTCCATTCCCAGATTCCTTCCAAAAGGAAAGGCACAAAAGCACCACCTGATCCTCTTTTCTTCCAAGTCTCATGATTTACAATCAGCCTTTGGTAGGGGGGTGCCCCATAGAGTTAAAATTTTGAAGGACACTGATTTCCAGTGGTTTGCACACCTTGTCTCCTCCCCAGAGCCACAAGAGCCACTCATGAAGAAGAACAGCACGCTGGCCTGAGTGGCACCAGATACATTTAGTCTCATGTGTGCCCATTTTAGGTGTTGGAAATGTCAGCCAAGCTTTGTCTTTGTGTGGGTGACCTGCCCCAGTGTCTGCCCTCCTGGCATTGCCTCCTCTTTCTGAGTGGCCTCAATGGCTTCCCCCATTGGCCACCCACCTCTGCAAGATGATAAATCCTGTACTTGCAGAGTCACAGGCACATGGGCTGAATTTTGCCAGATTTGACCCCTTTTCTTTTGGTTGGATGTGTGAGGCCTGGAGATGTCCCCAAGAAAAAGTGTCCAGCTCCCTTACAAAGGACTGTTTATGTCTCACTTCAGTTTCCTATTTAAACACCCGTTGCTACTGGAGGTGACAAATTCCCTGGATGACCCCAAAGGAGGTGACTGCCCACTGTCACCGTGGTGGGGACCCGTGCAGGACACCCAGCAGGAGCCCACTGCCTGCCCAGCCTGCAGTCCCTTGCTGCTCCCTGCTCTAGCCTGGCTGAGCCGGGAGCTGGCTGGTGAGCCAGGGAAAAAAGAGGCTGCAGCAAAAGATGGAACAAACAGAATTTTTTTTTGCATCTAGAGGGGGAAGCACAGAGCTAAAAATAAAACGGGAAGATCAGTATCTGTCAGGCTGACGGCGGATTGGCTCTGTGGAAATGCATGTAATTACCAGGCTGTAGGTAGACATTTGCATGGAGCGAATAGCAAGCTACTGAGACAAGGTTACGCTTTAACCTTTAAGTCCTGAATCTGCTGGAAAACTAAGACAGAACTGCAGGAAATTAACTTAAATTAATAGAGTTGCTGTGACTGAGCCACATGTTACTTCAATGTGTGTCACTTCACAGCACAGAGTGTCTTGCTGCCCCTGTGCCTTGGCTCCCGGAGGAGGGAGATGCTTTGGAAGCAAGTTCGGAGTGTGTGGATCTCCTTCTTTGCTTGGGGATTCAGCTTGACTGGGGAGAGGACCTGTGGCTTTTTGTGGTCCCTATTCCTCCTTTCTTAGCATCCTTGGAGTTGCCAGTCTCCAAAGGCATCAAAGGAATTTGGGCAGAGACCCCCATCCTGGGGGATGCTGTGCCATTGGATGGTGGGTGTGGGTGAAATCCAGGTGTGCTGCTCCATGGAGGGCCAAGGAGGGGATGTGGTTGGGGGATGGATGTTTTCTTGAGTGTCTAGAGCTTGAGCTTTGTGTGCAGAACTCTGCAGGCACTATTTAGTGCTGAAATTGAACAGATTACAGCAAAGATGGTTCCTTTGTGCATAAGAACTGCTCCAGTGAAAAACACACAGAGGAACAAAATCATGCCAAAACAAAACTGTGTGCTCCCACTCTGGGCTCCTGTTGATGTTCCTGATGTTCTCGACTTACATGTTGCCTGCTTCCCCCTTTTCCTGTTGCCCATCGTCCACTGCATCACTGCACATCATCCAGGCAGCGCTGTGTGGTGGGAAGAGAGGGACTCCCCACCAGGAGGGGAGATGGAGATGCCATGGGCACATTTCTCATACCCAACTGGCACAACCACTAGAGCTGCTGCTGATGCAGGTACCAGCAGTTTAGTTCAGCTGAGGATGGAGGGCAAGTGGGCTGGAAAACATAAGGCTTTGAAGTCTGCAGTGACATTTTGCTTACTGTTTGTCACTATGCTGCCTTGAACTGTGGGTGTGGTTTGAAGAATCCAAAATTTTCCAGCCTCTTTGCTACCCATGTTGGCCAGGCAATGCTTGTTTCCAAAATTACCGCCTTCTTCCCTCCAGCATTTTGTCTGCTGTATTGAAGCCATGGCTTGGCTCAAGCTGGCTGTGCTTCTGTGCAGTGCAGCAGAAGCTGAAAGTAGAAACAGTGTGGTGGGACCAGGTGGTGCAGAGCACGACCACTCACCTCCCCAAAGGGCTGGGTCACCAGGAGCTCAAGCTGCTCCACTGGCTCCCCATCAGCTTTGGAATCCAATTTAAGGCTGTGGCCCTAATCTTCAAAGCAACGAATGGAGGAAGTGCCAATGGCATCAAAGGCTGAATTTTGTTCTGTCAGCAGCACAGAGGCTCCTCTGAGGCAGTCCAGAGCATGAAGGCTGGGATGAAACCTAGGAGAGCAATTGCATCTGGCCAGGATGTGGCAAAGGTGGACAGTGGTCAGGGCTTCTGATGCAGATTCTGGGATTTTGAAGTTAGTTCTTTGCTCTGTGTGACACTGGACCCAGGTTCATGTTCCTGAACACCATGAAATCCTCAAACCTGGTGCTTTGAGGAGTTTATGTAGAAAGAAGCTGGGGCTTTGTCTCTCTGCCTCTAGTGACCCATCTGCAAAAGACAGATAAGTGCTGCTTCATTTCTTGGGACAGCCAGAGGACAAGCACCTTGGAGACTGTGAGACCTGAGAATTGGAGACTTCCTGCTGTAGGCATGAGAGGGAGCAGAGTGTGGACAAATCTACACCATGCCTATCATTAGGGAACAACTCATCCTCTTTTGGTCTTTCATCAAACGAAGGGACCTTCATCTTCCCAGCCAGGCATTAGACCCAGCAGGTATCTGGCCCCCAAAGGCAGCACCGCTGGGGACTGCACAAAGCCTGAAGGATGCTGTAACATCAGATGTGAAAGGTACTTCCATGCTCCAGCAATAGCCTGGGATGAAGCCCACAATCTTCCTGCATGGCTGTTGGGAGGTGGAGGATCAAACTGTGGTGATCAAGATGTAAAGTTTGGCTTTGTATGTGTTGAGTCTCTTTCTTGCTGACAAAAAATAAGAGTTAAAATAGTCATATATTAGCTCAGGGGATGATTTGTTTTATGGCTTCTTCACAATGAGAGTGGTGTAAAAGGGACATGAGGTTCAGATCTCCCATTGTGCTTAGTTCTGTAATCCATCTGTCTCCTGCCTCCCTGGATCCACTTTTGAGGAGTGGAGACTGAGGCAGCTTCACATAGAGGATATCACTGTCTTGAAGTGGTCCTGCAGTCAGATCTTGGAAAACTTTCCCTTCCTAAAGAACACCAACCTCTTTGGAAATCTTGCTTTGATGATTTCTTCCCCACCTTTTCGGAAATCCCCCTCCTGGATGCCTTTCTGTTTGAACTTATTGCTTTTTTTCCAGCCCTTCAGCCAGTGGTGTTTTTAACTCAGGGTGCAGCCAAGGAGAAAAAACTGGAACACCCTGTTTTAGCTACAGGCTTCTCCTGCCTGCTACATAGACAGACCTTAAAGAAAGCCAGTTGTGCCCAAAATTCAGACTGTTGTTTTTCTGGCTCTGTCAGCTGGCCTGATAAAAGCTATGGCCTCTCCCTTCTCCCTCTCTCTGTCTTCGATCCACACTCTTTTTTTTTGATGTTGGTTCCTCATCTGTAAGCAGCAAGCAAGAACCCTCCCTCGTTAAAGCAGCACAAGGCAGAATTTAAGGCAGTTGGATCTTTTGCAGGAGAAGGGAAGTCTGAAACAGTTGTTGGAGAGGGAGGTGCTGACAGTGGGGATGATCAGCAGCTCTGCAGCAGGCCTTCCTTGAGGGTGCATGAGGAAAGGTTTGTCCCTGTCACTTGTCCCTCTGTTGTAACAGGCTGCTTGTTCCCACAGGCTTTACCATCATTTTGTCACCTCCTTCCTGGGTTCCTGCTTTTGTCGATTGTTTGTGAAGTCCAGAGGGGATTGAATTGTCCTTGGAGCCTCAGCCACAAGAGAGTGTCCCAGGGCATGGGGGGACAGTGGAGGAGGCTCCTGCTCTGCTCTGCCTGTGGCTGCTCACTCACAGAGGGATGCACTGCTCATGATGCAGCTCCAGAAACACTGCCTTCCACAGTGTGCTGGTTTGAGGTAAATTCCAGTTGAATGCCACATTGTAAATTTGGTGTGGGCAAGCCCTGTGGTCTGGTGTGCTCATATCTACCTGAAACTAGCTTTAAATTAGTCTTGGTAGCAGGGCATAAAGGACTTGGTGTGTTGGATAAGACCAGGGCTGCCAAGCTGTCTTTCTTGGAGTGAGTACATGCTCTACTCATCATTAGATGCACCCATCATTAGATCAAGCTAGTTACCAGGATAAAATACCAGTGCTGTAAACCACACTTCGATGGGCCTGGGAAAGCTGGAGTGCCGTGGAAGTGCAGCTGACTTGGTCTGAAGCACCAAGTGCTCAGTCCAGTCCCGTGTTGGGTGTCCTTGCAGATTTGACGCAACGATACAATTTTGTTTTTGTGGAAACAAACAAAAGAATGAGGGGAAGTGCTTACAAACTCATTTTTAATGAAGATCCTGACATGCAGACTGATCCTTTGTCCAGATATGAATGTATTTATGCTGGTGGCACCTTGCCATTCATACAGCGATTTACACACTGTGTAATGTGATAGCAGTGTATACAAACGAGGCTGGAGCACAAAAGATTGAGAGATCAGGGTTTGGTCTTTCCTTCCCCTGTTCTTCATGGGGTTACAGTGCTAGATGAGGAGAGAGTGTTTTTATTTTTCCTTAACTTGGGTTAGAGCTTCAGTATTTGGTGTTGGTTGTACATCCATGGTACTGTTGTGTTAGGAATGCCTGGTGTGAGGAAACCCTGAGTTTCAGTGCAGCTGAGATGCTGAAAAGAGGGTGAAAATCCCAGCTTTCATCTTTTGTCACAAGTAGTATCTGAAGGAATTTGTACTATTTTTACTGTTTGTTTTTGTTTCTCCCCTCCCCTTTTAACTATGCACCTTAGCATTTTCTGTGGGCCCTGTCACTGGGATAGCTCCATTTGGACTTTGAAACAGATGACTCAGCGTCATGGTTGTTTAGAATAGTTTTAAGTTATTTTTGCTATCCAGCCCCATTTTCTACCATCATGCTGCAATTACTGAAGTTCCAGCTCTGCAGGGGAACACTTGCTCCTTTTAAACAAATGGTTTCCTTTGGAATTAGAAAACTTCATTTATGGAAACATTTCTGTGGGCCTTTGATTATTAATCTATCATGAAGGGTCTAATTCTATTTTATTAAAAATATGAAATCTTAGTTTTAGCAAACCTAAATTTGGAAGCAGCTTTTGAACCAAGGCAATTCCTTTAACATGGACTTTGGTGTGTGTGTTTCTTTTTAAAAGGTAAATCTGCCTTTTGCTGGCTCTTTGATATGTGGTTAATCCTGTTGGGCCTGATCTGATGGGACTGGTGCTGGAGGGAGCTGAGCAGGGCTGAGTATCGGTGTGGGAGATCTGATCTCCACTGGGAGGGCAGCCTGGACTGGGGCTGGCTGACACCCCCTGCCCCTGAGCCTCTGTTCTCTCTGCCTGCCAAAGCCACGGGCTCAGCCCTGGGTTTCAGTGATCCTACCTGTGCTGGGAAGGGCTTTGTCTGGTTTTTCCACTTAGTCAAAAAAAAAAAAAAACAAACGAAAAGTGTTTGCTGTTGTGTTGGATCCATAAATGGGACTTTTAAGCTGCTGCAGCTGTCTGGAGACTGCTCAGACCAAGCTGATTTCCAAGTGGGGTGGCACAGGCATTTTTCAGTCCATTCATGTGGGTTGATGTAGCACCTGGTTGCTGTTTTTTCAGAGGTGGGATGTGCTGGTACCAGGTCTGGAGGTGCTGTGCCACCTTCTCCTGCCCCAGCTCTCAGGGGCTGACTTGTGTGGGAGAGCAGAGACCAGATCTCTCTGGGGGATCAAGAGATCAGGAGATCAAGAGGAACCAGGCTGAGAAAGGGGCTGGGGATAGGCAGGACCGCTGGGCTTCCTCTGGGTACTCAAGGTTGTCGCTGGCTCTTGATGGGTGAGAGCACTCATGTGCCAGATCCTGACCCTGAGTCATGGGGAATTCACACTGACAGACCTCGGAGCCAAACGTTGCCCAGAGAGATGATGAGAAACTCCCCTCAGCACCATGATTTTAAATGGTGTGAATGTAAGGACTCAACATTTCCCTTCTCTGGGGTGCACAATAAGCCTTGCCAGGCTGTGATGTCCCCGGGTCCCCCACAGGACCCTGCTGAGACCATCATCCAGGACATGGGGCTGTGAATGGCAGGCGATGTCTGGCTGTGCGGTGCCTGGGGCTGTGCTGGCTGCAAGGAGCTCTGATGGCTTTTGGCCAGGGTTGAGGATGGTCCCCTGCTTCTCCATCAGGCCATGGGAAGAGGAGGACTGCGTTCCCAGGGATTTTTTTGGGTTTTGTTGGGGTTTTTTTTTAGGGAGGGAGTGGTGCTGCATTCAGATTCTTGGTCTTAGGGCAGATTCCTCTCTCCCGCTGCCTCTGGACTCTTGAGAAGCCTCTTGGCCACAGCAGGGAAGGGGTTAAAGCTTCCTCGCTGGCCTGGGAGCTGCTGCTGGCTGCCTGTTGCCCTTCCGGGGCTGCCGGGCTGAGGTTTGCTGGTATGTGTGCAATGCAGTGCTGGCCGGCCGAGAGCACCCAGCCCTGCCCCAGCGCTGCGAAATTCCCGGCACAGCCTCCCCTGGCTCGCTCTCCGTGCTGAGTGATGGGGCTGGGGATCAGGGACCTGCTGCGAGAGCAAAGCCGGGGGCTGCAGGATTCCAGCTGGGAAAGAGTCGAGCTGTAGGCAGCAGCTCGGGCTCTCCTGAGACGCTCTTGCGCAGGGCAGAGTCCCTGGACACACCTTTGTGCTGGCCCAAGGTTTTGTAGCTTGTCTGTGCGCAAGTCTTCACCTTCACGATGCCACAGGAAGGGAATGGGAGGGTGGCAAAGTGCTTTGGCTGATGCCGTGGGATTACACCTGATGAGGAGCTGAGTTTGGAGCAGGCTCTTGCTTCCTGGGCTAGGGGAGAGGGTTTAGTGCAGACACAGGCAGGAGCTGGAAAACTGCAGCAACAGCAGTAGTATTCAAGCCGAAACATAGCGAGAAGCCTTGGAGGGAGATACAGACTGTGAGGGAGATGCAGATTGCCTGGAGTTCTCTCTGCAAGAAAAATTTATGTCCCTTATATAACTGGGGAAAAGCAAACAAAGAAACTTGTCTCCAAGTGGGAACGTGGTGTCACTGGGAGAAATCCCACAGCAAGAGCAAGGCCTCTGCTTGGCTCTCAGGCCTGTTAACTCTTTGGCAGAAGGACAGTGCATTTAGTGCTGATTTTCTAGAGAAATCCCTTGAATACTCCTGAAGAATTGTGCATGAGTTGCCTGATTTAAGCAAATAGCAGGAATGATTGTTTTGCTCTGGTGTTTTTTGGGATTCAGTGGGGCTTCTTCTGCCCAGGGAAGGGATTGCTGCTGCCTTTGCCGTGCTCCCCCACATTCTCCCACCAGCCAAAACTTTTGCTGTTGCTGAAGGACTGTGCTTGGCCTTTGATCTTCTACAGCACCGCCATTGACATTGGCAGGAACAGTCCTGCAGACCAAGGCTGTTATATGGTGCTAATTTTGTAGTCTCAGATAACAGAGCCTCTCTAAAAATGTCATCTGGGGCCATTTGCGGGGTGAGTTTGACATTGCTGACTGCTGCTGGGATGTGTGTCCTGCGGGAGGACCTGGCACACGTGGGAGGTGGCACTCAGTATCACTGGGGAGGCTCGTGGACAAGTTTTTCAGCAAAACACTTTTCATTTCTCTACTGTCTCCTAAACTTTTCCAAACTGACAAATAAAGCTGTTGGTTCCTCCAGGCTCTCAGGCCAATACCAAAATAAGACCAGTCAAAAAAGGAATAAAAGGGGGAGTGTGATTTTGGGTTATGGTTACACCATAACTTTCCTATTAACTCAAATTAAGTTAAAAAGGAAATTGATTTAACCAAGGGAGGCGTTTCAGATGCCATTGGCAATATACTTGATTGTGGTTTTTTGCTTTCTCTGCACAGGCAATTATCAAATAAATCACCTTTGATATGAGCTTAATATTGACACAATCGCTAATATATTTATACTTGACCAGTGACAGCTACTCAATAAGTTGTTTTTCTGTTGTTTTGTCAAATGTCACTTTCTTTTGCCTTCATGTTCCTCTGGCAAGGCAGGGGGACAGTTTCTGGGTGGAAATCCCCGAGTTCCTTCTGTGAGATTCTCACCCACTGCCCTTTCACAGGGGCATTGCTACTGCAAAAAAAATTCAATCAGAATATAATTAACAGCCCAATGTTTCCAAATGTTTCCAAATTGTGACTTGCTGTTGGGAGGGTAGCTGGGGTTGTGCAGGGAGCTGTAGAAACCCCCATGTACAGATGAACCAACCCTTCCCAGATTGTTTGTGCCTGTAAATCCCCGGCAGCTGAGGTGGAGGGGTGGGACTGTGCAGCACACAAGCAAGTCAACAGCTCAGCTGGTGCACGTTGCCACTGTAGTCTTACTTTTTTTTTCTTCTTTCTTTTTTTCTTTTTTTCCCCTTTCTTTAAGGGAATAGGGCCTCTGTGACCCAGCCTGTGCATGTGCACATACGTGTCTCTCCTTTTCTCTCTCTCCATTTGTTCCCGCCTCTCCCTGTTTTTTACCGAGCGACGAGTTCCAATTACATTTGGCTGAAGGAAAGAGCTCTTGTGTGGCTCCCACAAGCCTTGTGAAAATGGGTGGGTGGCTAAAGAGAGAGTTGAGCGCGCGATAGCTGCATGGGAGCTCAACCCTCACAAGACACCAGAGAATCCACACTGGAAAGGCTACTGGGAAGCCTGTTTTGTCTGCCTTCCCACCCCAAAACTGCCTAGTTTAGAGGAGCTGGAGGGTGGTAGGAAGCAGCAGACAGCTGAGCACTGCTTTGCTATCCTGGGCTTGCTGGGCTTGGCAAAAGGGATGTTTCTGGAGGTGAAGATCTGGCAGCGTGTTCCCCTGCGTGTCCTTTGGGCTGTAGGTGCAAAGGCAGATGAGGGTGAGTCAGCCACGAAGAAGCAGGTGGTTAGATTAGATCTGGCCATAGCAGGGGATAGCTGGACAGGGGAGGAGAAGGCAGGCTCCAGACACCATTTCTGACAGGAGCAGAGGGGCCAAACCCTGCAGGACAGTGAGGCTTGGTGGGCAGGTATGTCCAATTGTCTGTCTGCAGCCTTGGGATCTTCAGGGATGGACAGCTGAACTTTGCAAGCTCCTGGTTTTCCAGAAGGGAGCCTTCCAGGGAGAAGCTGAGAGAATGTGATGCAAAGCAGCAGCTGCTGATACACGGCAGCATGCCCAGCAGAACATTTATATTTACATTTTGTGAGCTTGCACCTTGCCAGGGTATCCACACTGGACCCCCTCCTTGCCATTCCTGGTTTGGACCTCCATTCTCCTTGTGCACCTAGTGGGTCTTAGTACTAGGCTGGGAAGTGAAACCTGACACAAGTAAATACCTTGACAGCCTGTTTTCAGCTGGCAGGGAATGTAAATGATCTCATTTGAACAAGGCTAACGCAGAATCAAGCTGTTGGTCCCAAATATCCCTTATAAGTGCAGATGAGAAATATTCATGGCATCTTCACTCCCAGAATATTGCTTTTATCTTTGTGGTTCCTTGAGTGGCAATATAAAAGTTACTGATTTTGCACTTTTTATGCATCTGAACCTGCAGACTTTGAAATCAGTAGGTTTGCCTGCGTGATTTGCCTCGTTAGATCCATATTCTTGCAGACACTTTGGAATGATCTACTACATAAGCTCCACTGTACTTACTTGTTGTCTTGGGTATAACAACACCCTATGTTGTGAACATCCTTAATCAGGGCACTGGGACAAGTGAAGGTGAGGTTGGGTTGGGTCATTCCAGGGCAAGGTAGGACTTGACCATGGGAGAAGCTCCTGTGTGTAGTGCTGTTGTTGCCACTCCTGTGGGTCAGTCAAGCAGTGGTGGTCAGGGTGCATGTAAAGATCCATGGAGCCAGCAAAGAGATACTAAAAAACTTTGGACCAGAGCCTTGGCCTTGGCCTGGAGCTTTTCCTGGAGCTCCCTATAACTGGGATCGTCCAGAGTCGAAGAGGGATGTGCACTCAGCATTCACAGTTCAGTCAGGGAAGGTACTGGAATTGCAGAGGTTGGACTTCTTCAGCACATCCAGGCAGCACTTATTTCTTCCATGGAGCCCAGCTCAGGCTGTTTCAGGGATGTTTCTGCGCTGCCCTCACCTGAGAGCTTGATTACTATCAGAATATTTGCTTCAGCTCAAGTGCAAGCATGGCTGGCGTTGGGGGTCTCACCCGCTCTCCTCCCGTTGGTAATGATGGGAAGAGGACCAAAGGCACCAATCTGCCTGGCTGGAAGCACGGCAGGGGCAGCAGCTGGACATCTCTGGGATCTCACCCTCCTTCACAACAGCCTTTGCACAGCTGCGAAGGTCAGATTGTCCCAAAGCCTTGACAAGTGTTTGCGGGCGGACGTCTCTGGGCTTTGCTTTTCTCTCTGTAACAGGTTTTTCCCTTTAAGAACGCAGAAGATTGATTCCCTTGCAGGGCGCATCGCCGAGCCGAGCCATGTCCAAATGGTTTGCACGTCTGCATTTTTTACTGCTCTCGTTTAATATGTATGCAAATGCAGTCTCTCCTGTCCTCACTCTCTGTGTGGGTTTGCACAGTCAGGAGCACATTCCCATTACTGCTGCCCATCTCCTGCTCTGCTCGGCATTCGAGGAGACTGCCTTTGAAACGCTGATAGATGGAGGTGCAAGGGGAAAAGAGAGAAATGACGGATTTTTGTAATTTCTTTGCTGGGGAGGGTGGAGGAGTTGGGAAACCAGAGAAAGGAGGTTTAAATATATGCAAAATTGTTTATTGGGAGGAAGAGGGGCGGGCTCCAACTCTGAGAGTCAGGGAGCATATTTTGTATGCCATTCTATTTTCAAAGGATTTTAGCTGGAGGTTAGAGAAAAAAATCTAAGCACTGGCAATAATCTTGTGATAGTGGAAATATTCAGCTTTTCTCCTGATAAATAGACACATGTCATAACTGAATCAGTGTTTTTCAGGCCTGGAAAGCAATGTTGGGTTGGGTTTGTTTTTTTTTTATTTTTAATAAACAAGGAGCAAGATGTCCAGGGTAGTCCCCTACAAGGGTGGTAGGGTATGGCTGCTGCTACTTTGTTTTCCTACCGATTTTAATAGCTGTGTTTTTCCAAAACACTTCAAAACCATCACCTGTGAACCCTGGACACTTGTATACCAAGAGCTACATTTTTATAAGTGAAATGGGAAACTTCACTCCAGTTAAGGCCAAAATGTGGGAAGCACCTTTAGAAACGTGGCCAGAAGTGGGGAGCTTTTCCTGTCCTCAGTGATAATAGTTTTTTTTTTAATTAGGCCGTTTGAAGTTGCAGATCTCCAGGTTTGCATCTGCTTGGAGGTAACTGTGAAGGCTGTTACCTTGCTCTTGGTGTGGGAAGCAGGGGATGACACATCCCTTCATTTCCCAGATGACTCTGGAGGGGAAATGGAGGCTCATGCTGCTTCCCTTCCTGCGGTGAAGCTTTAAATCTGGTCAAAGAGCCAGATTTTCAGGTGTATTTTAGTCTTCAAGTTATCCACTGTTTTAATCTTTAAACACAAAACAACTTTAAAACCTGGTTGGTTTCAAAGCCCATTAAGGAGTGCAAAAACCTTACCCAAGCTGCCATGGCTGGTTGGGAGTGTGGAGCAGGAAGGCTGCCCAGAGCTGGGGGCCACATACCCCAGGGCTGGGATAGTCGTGGCCAGTCTCCTGCTGCCTGTGCCCCCCACAGGCCTGGCTCTCTCCATAGAGCATGGATAATCAGGTGGAAGCCAGATCTTTTTCAATCTCTTCCAGGAGTTCATAGACAAAATTACTTTTGTTTCTAGAAGCCAAAGGGCTTTTGTGCTGGGAAACCCCCTCTGCTGCTGTAGGACTTGTCAAATCTGTTGACTTTTGCATCTCCAAATTGTGTAAGAGTGTTCTGTGTCTCTTGTGCCTGCTGTTGTGAAACTCCTTTCCATGCAGTAGCACGGCAAAGTCCCTCTGTGGGGGAACCACAGCAGCGCACTGACCTTGTGCTGGAGCTTTGGCTCATGGAACTCAGATCTTGTCTTTGCTTCTGGCACAGAGTCACAGAGACCAAGGGACAATGTTTAAGAGGTATCCTGGTGTTTGGTGTTTGGAGGTGCTCAGCTCCTGTGCTAGTGTGCAGGAGTGGGTTTTCTTCATGCAACAGGCATGGGAATTCTTGCTATTTAGAGATGAGCTCCACAAGCTGCCTGCTCCTGCCTTTACCTCCCCGAGAATCTGGGAAAAGCCTGCCTCTGGCAGTGTTGAGACACGCTGTAGCTGCCGGCCCGGGTGGGACCACAGTGTCCCCAGCTCACTGGGCCCACAGCCCACATTCAGGGCTGTCTCTGATGCAAAGGGCTGCTCTTTCTGCTTCTTTCCATCACATCTGTCAGGATTATCCTGTCCCTTATCAACAGCCATGCTCTTGTAGGGCACAAGTGCAGCTCCTGCCCCGCTGCTCCTGGCTGTCCCTCAGTCCCTTTTCCAGCATGGGTGCAGAGAAGTGTCTTGTGCCACCGTGTCCTCACTCTGGTGGGTTTGTGCTTGTGATCACAGTCTCCAAACTTCCCCTATTACTGTTGCTTTTTGAACAGTGCCTTTTTATTGTCGAGTAGATTCGTGGAGCCTTTCTACTTCCTTCATCTGTAAATTGTCCTCTACATAACGAAGGAATCATTCTGACTATGTTTTGATGTGTGTGTCGCCCAACAGATGTCTGGGTGGTTAAAGTGCCCCCTGAGTACAAATATCCTGTGTTTGTGAGCTCTTTGATAGTTGGTTCAGGAATCTTTTTGTTCTTTCTTTCTCTCCTTCAGTCCTGGGGGTCTGTAGCAGATGCCTGCTGAAGTCTCTCCTTTGTTTTCTGCTCCTGATAGCTGTGCCCACAGTGTCATTCCTCTACCCTGTCCCTTATCAAATTAGATTATCTCCTTCTCGTAAGTACTTTTGACACGTGCAGCCGTGCAAAGGCACGATAAGCGTATTGGAACACACTGTTGTGTGTCTGTTGTTCATGTCTCTTGTCCTCCTTGCATCTTAGGGCCAAGCTGGCACATTACCTGCCATTCATACTGGTACCATCAGAAGTGAGTCGAGCTGGCTCTCCTGCCTGCAGCCAAGTCCTAACACTCCTTTCTGGTGCTGCCACATCACCCTGCATGGGGATCCCAGGCCCATTTTGTCCAGTTGTGTCCTCACTTTTCCTCCCTGCTGTCCCTGCATCTCCCTTTGTGTTCTGGGCTTGGCTGGTGGCACTGAAGATCCTTCAGGGTGTTACAGGCTTCTCCTTGCTCGTTCCTTGGCTCACTGCCTTTCCTGGTTTCTATGTGTGATCCAGAAAAACCTCTTTGTTATTCTGTCCTTCCTCCCCGTCACAAACCTGTGTTTCTGTTCCATCTTTCATGAAAAGGTCTAAGACTGAAGGTGAAATGTGATAACAGCCTTCAAAAACATGTCAGTGGCTGCTGCAAAGAGGATAGGAATAAACGATTCTCCATGTCCTACAGTGGGTAGGACAAGAAATTATGGGCTTAAACTATAGTACAAGAGAGATTTAGGTTTCATGTTCAGATATCCTGGGGGTGTAGCACCAGAGGAGGCTGCTGGGGAGTCACTGGAGGGGCAGGTGAGATGAGCAGTTGTGAGGAGAGGCTGGGAGTCAAGGGATAGTGGGGTGATCCAGAAGATAATTTTTCATCTTCTTCAGCCCTCTTACCTCCCCTTCATGTGCTGGAAGCCTCCAGCTAGACAAGGGGCTTTTTGCTGCTTGCTCAACCAGGCTCATGCCTTTCTCTATCCTTGCTCTTTGTCTCTGTTGCTGCAGTTGCTGCAGTTCTGGCAAGTGCAATTGCAGTGAGCCTGGAAATAGACAGGGCAAGGCTCTCTTCCCCAAACCTTTCCTTGGTGCTGCGTGGCCCTTTCAAACCCCATACGCTGGTGGAGGCAATGGCAGCTGCCATCAGAGCACTGGGATGTGCAAAAGTGATCAAAACAAACAATTTGGTACAGGCAGAAGGGTCAAGGGGGTGGGCTCAGAGGTGCTGCTCAAGGCCGTCAATGGGAAGCTGCTGCCAGCTTTGCAGAGGGATGTGTTCCACATGTGTCGGTGCACAGGTAGAGATGGGAAGGTACTGATGGCTCCTGGAAAGGCTGTCTTTGCTCCCTTTGTCAAAGCTCCCTTTGGCTCAGCTCTTGGGCTGACTGAGAGTGTGGGCAGGAGGGATGGGAGCTGTAGCACTGCCAGCAGGTGTGTGCCCACCCTCAGTGGGACACCAGGACATGCAGGAAGCCAGGGATTTGGGGGAGGCAGGGAAGCAGGACTCCTTGCAGAGATCCCCATTCCCACCTCCTCAGCAGGACACTGCAGGCCATCAGCCAAACTGCTGTCTGTGCCAAAACAAAAATTAGGGAGCCCAAAACTCACAGAGGGCTCCATCCAAAACAAGCACATGAGCAGCCACAATGTTTCTGACACTGCTGGCTGGGAGGTCGCTGAGTCCCCTGGGCACCTTCAGCTGCCTGCTCCTGACACCCCCCTCTCCTCACCCTTCCCCATCTGGCACTGCCATGATTGTGTAGGGGTCCAGCCACACCTGTGCCATCCCTGCTTCCCTCCCCAGACCTCCCTGCCTCCTCTCCCTGGGGTGCTGGAGGGGTCCAGGGTCCTGGTCAGCCATGACCCCCTTCACTCACCCTGCAGCATCATCCCCTTTCACAGCTCCCTACCATGAGAGGCAGGCAGGGAGAAACAGGCAGATGAATAATTTATTATAACGATGCAAAATAGGGTTTTAAAACTCTACCCATATAAATATTTATTTTTAACTCGTTAGCACCACAGCTGCCTCCATGCCCCCCAACCCTTCCCCTTCTCCTTTCAGAAGACCCCCCCAGCCTTTGGGCTATCATGGCTGGTTCTCCTGGTTCATCTGTCTGTCTGTCCATCTGTCCTGCCCTTGCTTTTCACATGATCTGAGCCTGGTGACAAACGCTTCCCAGGAAAGAGGAAAAAACCCCAACTCTTTCTTGCGTACACGCACACAAAAAACAACAAGGGGAGGGGGAGATGGAGCAGCACACACAGGCACACGCACAAAACCCTTTGAAGCCTGTGCAGGGTGAGGGTTGTTTCTGTGGTAACGGCGCAGGGATTGGCGGTGGTCGGCGAGGGCCTCCATCCCGCCGTGGTGCCGAGTGATTAATGAGCCGTTGCTGGGCTGTACGGGAGCGCCTGGGCCGGGCTGGGCACCGCGGGGCTGCTCCAACGCCACCAGACTTTGGACGCTTCTTCGTCCTCCTCTGCTTGCCCCCAGCCATGCTGGCTTCAGCAGCACCCCACATCTCCTTGGTGTGGGCTCTTGTGGGATGTCAGCCCTCTGAGGGATGGGGCAGCCAGGCTTGGGACATCCCTTTGTCCTCTGCTCTGATGGTCCCAGACCATTGTTGGGGCTGTGGCTTTCATCCTGACACCAGGCCTTGCTCGTCTGCACTGTTGTTGATCCTAGAACAGGTCTGGCATCTCTTCTTGTGCAGAGATGGAGCAGAGCTGTGCGGGTACATGGTGGCATCAACAGGGCCACAAGGCAGTCCCATCTGGTGGGTGCAGGTGAGCCCACACTATTTTGGGGAGTGTCACTCACAGCCTCACCTTGACACCCGCCCTTGGCCTCATTGCTGCCTGCAGCTGCCTGTGTCCCTCCCACCCTACAGCTTCTCAAGGCTGAAAGGTGGCTTATGGCTGAGCAGTGACAAGAGCTGTGCCCTCCTTGTCCCAAGGCCAGCCTTGTTTTGTGGCACTACCCGTTGATCCAGATGTCACTGGGGTGCTTGTACCATCTCCCAGCAAGTGCTGCAGTTCCCAGAGAACCTTACACCACGGTGTGCTTTGAAACTCACCTCGTTTTGCTTTCCACTTTGAAAAGGCAAAGGAGAAACAGGCATTATTCGCATCTCTTGGGTGAACAATAATAATGAGTGAGTTTCAAATCTCTTTCCCCCAAAATAGCCAAACCAGAACACGCACAGCCTTCCCGAGCCGCTGTCTGAAACAGATGTGCTGCCAGTGAGCAGCTATTTATAATGTGCAGCATTCCCTTTTCAGCCACAGCGACTCCAGCCCTCGGCTCTCGCGCTCGGCAGCTCCTTTTGAAGCCTGTAGCTCTAATCCGGGGACTGTTCCTGGTGCTGCTAAAAATCTCCTCGTAAACCCACTGGGGTGCCAGTGAGCTGGAGCTCTGCCTGCTGTCTGCCTCTAAAGGGGGTTTATCATCCCCAGAGGCTGTGGGATGGGACAGTCCCAACCAGGATGGAGCAGCACTGGGGTCTTGTTGGGTGTTGTGTCCCAGATATCCTCACAGCTGCAGACTCTGCAGAGCACTAATGCCCCTCTGCCTCAGGGCTGGGGGCTGAAACACTTTCCCAACCCCTGATTTGGGACAGAGGACAAGGGAGGATCAGGACAGTGTTGCTGTGGAGGGAGAGGCTGCTATGGGTTTGAACTGGTCCTCAATGAAGGAGAAGCATGGCATGATGGCCCGGAGGGATGCAGACAGTGTGGGATGAGGAAAACTGGGGATCCAATTAAAGTGAGATTCGAGGGGGTTTGCCAGCACTGGCTCCCACCCTTACACTGGGGGTTTGCTGGCCTGGGGGTCCTGCAGCACCACTGGAGCTGTGGCACAGCTGTGGGATGGGCACCTTGGGCTACCCACACCCCTGGGACTGCGGGGGGCTCACAGGACCCTGTCCCAGGAGGGGCTGCAGCCCACAGTGCTGCCTCAGCCGCTTGCACAGGGATGAATAAGTGTGCTGGTATGTCGGGGCTGAGGGCTCAGCACGGCACAAGCATGTGGAAGCTGTTTATTGCCAGGGCTGCTGCAGGCCCTGCTCTGCCTCCCCCAGCCAGCCGGGCCGGTGTGGCTGCTCTGCGTGGGGCCAGTGGGGCCCCAGCCTGGGCTGGGGGTGGGAGACAGGGCTGGCTGGGCTGAGGGGTTTGCTTTTATCACATCCCCTCTTTTCTGTTTGTTTTCTCTCCTGAGCAGGGTGTTTGGAGGCATGGAGATCAACCAAATCCTGGGTTTTGGGGACAGCTGGAAACCTTGTCCTTCCTTCCTAGATAGCCCAGATTTTTTTTCCCATCTTGTCACAGCATGGGCAGCTGGGAGCTGGGTGATCTGTAAGGAGTTCTTTGGAAAGGGATATCCTGGAAAGCACCCCCAGAGTGGCCTAAAATGTGCTGTTCTGGCTTTGCTCACTCACTGTTTTGGAGGTGTCAGGGGGATGGGGTTCTTCATCAGCAGGCAGAGACCACCCACAACCCCCAAACTCTGTCCTTTGACCTCCAAATCCAATCTTGAGGGAGAGTATTAACTTGTCCTCCTGAGTACACACCAGGTCAGCCTTGAAAAGAATGTGGAGAGCTCAAAATGGCTCAGTGAGTTGTCTCTAACATAGGGTGGAATTTTGGGAAGGAGCAGAGGATGGGCTGCCTTGGCAGGGCTCTGTCACCTCGGCTCTGGCGGTGTGATGGATCAGCTCAGCCCACTGGGGACACAGAATCAGGTTCCCATGAGGACAGCATCCCTGGCTGAGACTGGAGCCTTCCTTGTTTCCAGTGGTAACAGACAAACCTTTGCTCCTGAAAGAGGGACTGTAACACAGCCCATGGCTGTGAAGCCTCTTAAAAGCTGGTTTCATTGCAGTTGTGTTAATTATTAATAGGATATGGGGAAGAAAACACTGGAAAACCCCAACTGTTTAAGGCAAGCTGCTACCTCATCTATGTCCAGTGGTGTGGGCCTGGCTTTCCCCTGATCCGAGGGGAGATTTATGGGTGTCTTTTCCAGTGACTGGTGTTGGCAAGTGTGAATGAAGGGGATTGTGCACCTCTCTGAAAACCACAGCACTCCTAAACTGGGGAGCTAAATGGGTCTTAGCTTGGTCTTTAGCAAGGATTTGCCCCTCAATGAATAAAGTCCTTTTTGGCAGCATCTCTGCCCAGCAAGATGCTGGAATTGCTGGATCTGATGGCACAGAGGCATTAGGGATCCTGTCCCAGCCCCCCAGGGACACCCTGCAGAGCTGAGTGGGCAGGATGGGACCCAAAGATGGTGCTTGAACTGCACCCACATAGTGAGTCAGAGACAGGGGATCTCAGCATGCAATTTTAAGGAAAAACAAAGTAATGGGGAATTTTCATCCAAAAGGCTTGTAGACTTTGAGGGTTTCTTCTGACTGTGGGTACCAAGGCTGTCTCCACATGGGTAACTGGGAGATGTTTCCATGGAAACCAGCAATGTTGCTGGAGGGGGGGACCCCGTGGCACAGATTTGGGCCCTTCATCAATGCTTCAGAAGCAGTGCTTGGCATGGAGAGACACCAGCCTGATGGAGGCTCTTGGCACAGTGGTGCCCTGGCTCCATGGTGTGCAGCTGGGAGAAGCTTTGCACTGCCCATTGTCCTCCCTCCATGTGGGGAGGAGATCCAAACCTCAGGTGCAGGTGATAGCCATAGGTGCTGCCAGCCCATCTACCTTCCCAGCACCGCTTCCAGCAGCCCCTGTTCCCACAGCACCCTCTTCTCTCCCCTCTCTGTTTCCTTTCCTCATTCCCTTTCTCTCCCTTTCTTCCCCCTTTGCTCCACCCCCCCTCCAGACTCCTCTGTGGGGCATTGATTTTTCCATCCATCAGTGAAACGCTTGAGGAAAATGAAAGAGCATCTTCTTGATCGATCAGGAGAGCTCTTCAGCCTGGGGTCAGGAAGGGTTTGAATCAGCTGCTCCCCTGGCATATAATTACCCCCCTCTCTCCCAAGCTGGGGCTTTTCACACGCCTGCAGGAGCAGCCACCCCACTGTGGGGCCAGAGCATCACTCTGGAGAACACGTCGGTGGGTGCATCCATGCTGGGAGAAAGTGCCTGTGGACGTGTTGGGTTTTGGGGCTGCCAGAGCTCGGTGCTGGGCCGGGTCTGTGCGCTCACACTCGCTCTGTGCCGAGCAGGGTGTGGCGAGTGGGCGCTGCTCCCAAGCCGGAATCGACTGCTCTGTGTGGAGCTAATTCTGTGCAGAACTTGGTGAGGGTGGGGAGCTCTGAGGCTGCGAGTTTGGAGAAGCTGAAGGAGAACTAAATCTGATAGGAACTGGCTACCCGACTCCTTTCTCTGTTTTGAACATCTCATTTGCACAGAGCATCGTCTGGGGCACGCTGCACATACGGACGGCGTTGGTAGCAGCCTGGAGATGCCTGTGGAAATGCCAGAGTTTGCCATCTGGTACCACACTGGCCCCTGAGGTCCCACCGCTTGCTGCCCTCCCCCAGAGAGCCAGCAAATAGCTGAGGGAGCTTCTCATTCCACCCTGGGGTGGCTGCGTGCAAACGTTGACTTCTTCATGGCAACCGGTGTGAGTCATGCCGGGAGCCGGAGGGGGACGTCGGCGCCTGTAGCTCTCCCTCTCTCTGCTTGTGGACTGTTGCCTGCTTGCATGGAGGTGTTGGCACAGCCTTCCTGCGGCTCTTGCTGGAGCTCCATCTCTGCTCGGCGGGATGCGCTCGCTGCTTTTCCTGCGAGAGGTTCCCAGGGCTCGTGTGTGCGCTGGTGGGGTTCAGCAGCGTGGCATGTGTCAGGGCTGCTGCCTTGAGTCTTGTGACACGGCAGGGAAGATTTATCCTTTGGATTTGTCCAAAGGAAAGACCTTCTAATCTCACATTGCCATCAGCATAGAGGGATACCAATCCCAGAGCCAACATCAGACATTCCAGCACATCCCAGAACTGATAAATTCAGCATTGCCAGTCTACACTGACCCTTAGGCTCCCCACTCCCAATTTCCCCTTATTTTCCATAGGTCAATCCATTTCCTGAGCTAGATGAAGGGGTTTCAGGCGTAGGGGTGAACAACACATGGCTGGTTGGAGCTTGCTGGACTAGAACTGGGACACAGCATCTTCCTGTGGTGGGTTGTGCATCTCCACCTAACATCTCTCACTGGGCAGGTACAGCATGAAATCATTGTCTTGAGGGTGATGAAGAATAGTAAGAGAGTAAGGGGGAAATGCATTAACCATGGGGTTGTTGCCCCATGTTGTGCCACTTTTACCTGGGAGCTCGGAACCATTTAATTCTCCTTGTGTTTCCATGCTGGTCTGGGAATGAGCATGCACAGAAAGAGAAGAGGACAGAAAAGCAGGGTGAGAAAGCAAAGCTGAAAGCTCCTGCTCTCACCACGGCCAGTTCTGACCGGCCAGACCAGAGCTCCACTGGAGAAGGACAATGCAAAAACTTTGGCTTTTTCCTTCCAAACCAGCAGGCATGAGGCTGCTCCAGCATGGATGCATTGCAGATGTGCTGATAGCAGTGAGCTGGGTGCTGACATTGCTGTGCAGGGGCTGTAGGTAAGGCAGAACTGGGTTTATCAGCACCACAGATAATGTTTTCTGCTGAAAGCAGCTGAAACAGCTGCATCCTGGCTTGTGGCAGTTTATTTTACAACAGGTGATGAGAGCTTGTCCCTGGTAAAACCTTAACATAAAGCCCCACCTAATCAGGGTCTTTTCCCTCGTGGGATTTGGCATCAGTCAGATAGTTGGGGGAACTTCACTTAACCTGTGAGTGTTACATCCTAATATAAATGTAAATAATATAAACTGGGATCTAACCCAGTTTTCTTGAATCTGCATTGCTCCACTGATAGCAAGGGAGAGAGGCTGATTTATGCAAGTGGGTATGAGATCTTCCTGTTGTTCCTTGCAAACAGAGATCTTTGGTGAGCTGTCACTAGGTACTGTCACTGCTGGGTTCAGTGCAGGTAATGGGGATGAAGGAGCTCTCTCCATTGCTCTGCTGACCATCTTGTTGACTACCTTTGGTCATATTCTTTTGTCTTCCTGCTGTCTCCTTGCTCTCAGGTCTGTAAAATAAAGATAAAATACAATCTGACTTGCTCAGGAGCTTGCAGCCCAATTAAGAAGTGCACGCTAATTAAAGTGAGCTCCTCCATTCCTGTTGACATCCCATAGCCATCAGTGGGGCGCTGGAAAGCTCTGGGATGTGGGAGTGTGAGGTTGCGACAGAGACAAAACAATACGCTCTCAGACTGCTGAACAGAAAGTGGATCCATGTGTTAATCTGGGAAAAGGAGTGTGAAAATAGCTGCAAATCCTTCACGACTTTGTTGTAATTTCTCCCAGATAGGATACAGCCTGCTCCACACTCCAGCCTCCTTGGCTCCCAGGTCATTACTGAGCTGAACCTGAGGCTGATGCAAGAGGAAACCCTGTCCCATCGCTGGGCTTTGTGCGGGACTGCTAGAAATTTAGGGGGAAAGGGTCAATGACTGCATTGTTTAGGGGCAGCTGGGGTCCCAATTGGCTTGAGGATCAGCCAGGTCTGCTCCCTGGTGTGTCTGGGGCAGGTTCCTGGCTGGCTCAGCCTGGGCAGGCAGAACTGAGCTGTGCCTCTGACAGCAGCACGCTCACCTCTGGTGGGTGACCGTGGGGTGCAGAAAGCCGCCCCCCCCCCAGCTGCCCAGCTGCCTTTCTGCTAATGCTCATCTAATTAAACAGCAGCCTGGAGTGGCTGAAACCAGGGCAGCGGGAGAGCTGAGGTTTACATTCAATAGGTTCCTGTCTCCAGCTCAGGAACCAGAAGAAAAACCCATTTCATATCGTCAGATCAATACGCAGGTGGCGTTTCCCCCTCCTTTTCCCTTCACCTTCTCCAGCTCTCCTTTTCCCCTCCTGAGCCAGGAAAGCTTTTCAAAACTAGAGCTGGGCTGGGATTGCTAGCTGGTGGTTTTTGTACCTCATCCCCCATCCTGGATGCCGTGCATGCCACACATGTGCTGGACAGCTGAGAGGTGCCAGGAATGGTGATTGCTGGGACCGTGATCTCAGCAGGTATCTGGGAAAGTGAATCTTGGCTTCAAACCAGGGCATGGTCCCTCCTTCAGGAAGGATTTTCAGTCAATAAGGTCTCCAAAGAGCCACTGTCTTTTTGCTGAGCCAATCCTCTCAGCTCCAGGACTGTGAATGTGGGTAGGATTTGACCAGCAACTTTTGTCCTGCTTGCTCAGGTACAGGCAAGGGTTAACAAGAAGCGACATTTTATTTTGCTGCATCTTTGGCTTTCTGGAAGGAGATGCTCTTCCTGGTGCTTCTGCTGTTGTAAATGCATTCTTCTTCCCAAGGTGTCTTCTGAAAATGAGCTCCAGCATGTTGTCAGTGGTGGAGAGATGATTATGGAGAAGCAGCTGTCCGTCCCCTCCTGCCAGCTCCCGGCGAGGCAACGGGAGGGGTGGCAGCTCCTCTGGGTGCTTGCTGCTGGCAGCAGATTTTGCAGTGCCTGATCCAGACTCTGGTGTAAATAAGCAGCTTCAGGCTGTGGCCTTTTCTACCTCATCTCAATGCACCGGGGCAAGCAAGCACCATGCAGTGGTCAGCTCTGTGCCACCTCCAACCGGGGGGTGGGTTTTTACAGTAAGAAAGTTGTACAAATCTTCCCCAAACGTCAGCCTGCTCAGGCAGCCTGCAAGGGGTCGGCTTCAGCTCCTGTATTGTTTCTCTCTGCAGGAGAGAAATTACTGTCCTAATTCTTCATGCAAAAATGAGGGATTGGAAACAGGCTGAAGGGGAGAGGAGCTGGATGGGTGCCCCAGTGACCTCACCAACTCAGAGGATGGCAACCCTGTCTGAGGTTACCATCTCTCTGTCCTTTCCCTGGTCCTTCTGTCATTAGTGCTGAACTGGATTTATTCGGTTTATTATCCGTGCTCCTGCACCAGGATTCAAACACTGCCCAGCAGCGTCTGAGCCATGCTGGATCACAAACCATCTCGGGATGCTCCAGCCAAGAGGGAAGTGAGCTCCACACCTGCTAGCAGGGCAGGGCTGTCACAGCCAGATGCAAGCTCTTCCCCGGTATCTCCCCCTCTTCCCCTTGCCCTAGCCTCAGGCCAAGCAGGAAAAATCCTTCAGCAGACCCCAGCTGGGGCTGCTGGCTGCCGGCTTTCCATGGCAACGGTCCATCAGGGGGTCGGAGTCGACAGCAAAAAATGCTGCCCCCCCTCCTTCCCCCGCCTGGGCTGCCGGTCGCTATTTTGATTGCATTCCTGGGGAGCTGGGCTGCAGATGTGGTCGCCTTATCTTGGGAAGGTCTGAGTCAGTTTTTCCCTGTGTGACAGAGCAGGCAGCTGAGGGCTGGAGGGAGGAATAAATAACTCCCGAGGTATGCCAGGGATGTCTGTCCCTGGGGACACGGTGCTGGGCCAGGAGCCTTCCACCACCCTGATCCTGGAGTCATGGTGCCCATGTGTCACAGCACATACGTAGGGGACAAAGGAGATGTCTCCTCTGAGCAACCTTCATACATCCTTGACATCTTAACCAAGGGGAAAAAGGGGTTGGCCCAGGAGCCTCTGTGCTGTGGGCTGGATGCTGCCCCCCAGAAGGCCTGAGGAACCCATCCATGGGGGAGGAAGCACGTTGACCCCACAGCACGTGTCCATGATGTGTGTGCTCGCCGCTCCTTGACCCTCCCTGGTGTGGCAGTTCAGGAACTGATTCTCTGCAGCTGTACATGGGGTGATTGAGACAGGATCCAGCCCCACAGAGCAGACACACTGACTGTCCCCCAGTCCTGGGCTGCATCCAGGGGCTGTGAGCAGAGCTCAGTGTGCAGCACCCATGATGCTGCAACTGCCTGGCTCTGGTGTGAAGGAGATGGGACAGTCTCACTCTGGATCCTCTGTTGCTGTTCTGGAAGGGAAGCTGCTTCCTTCCCTACCTCAGGAGACGATGTCCTCTGATTGCTTTTCTGCTGAAGAAGTTCACTCCTGGATGCTTCACCATGGATTTGTGGTGTCTCCATTCCCAGCAAAGCTGTTGGTGCAGCCCTGGTGGTCAGTGCAGGTTTCATTCTGTAAGCTGAGCTCCTTCTGTAAAGCAAAGACCTGAGGCACAGCTTGCTCAGAGCTGAGGGAGGGTTTTGTGTAAGGTGCCATTATCTATCCAAAGCATTAACCCCTCCAGAGGTCATGCACGGAATAATTATCAGTCCAACTTAAGAAAAAACAGATCTACATTAAGTGTTAACACATTACAAGTTTTTCTTCTGTTGGTAGGATCCTCAGCTTTGGTTTTCCAGCATTTTCCCAAAGTCTGGCATCTCAGGGAGCAATTCTGCTTTGTTTTCATCTTTATCTGCCTTTCTCCAAGAGAGTGAGGTTTGCCATGCAGTCCCTGGCTCCAAGAGCTGGTGGTTAAAGGCTTTCAGGAAGGGTGGCAGGCAAAGAAGACCCTTCAGTGATGGAGGGTGGGAAATGCAGAGCCTGGGGAATGACAGGACACTGGGGGCTGGCTGCTGGTTGTGGTGGCCACCATGTCCCCCCTGCTGCAGTGGGACCTGGGGTAGCAGCACCTGGTTCAGCCCACGTGGGACTGCCTGGACACCAGGGGATGTTCCAGTGCCATTGGGACTGGGGTCCGAGCTGGCTTCCAGTCTCTCATCTTGGAGCAGCAACCAGGAGCCAGGGCTCGGGAGAGGGTTTCTATAGCAACAGCTGCCACTCACTCCCCATCTTGGATGTAAATTAGTTAGGATTTTATTAGTGTGCAGAATTTCAAGAGGCTGGAGCTGGCAAAGAGGCCTGGCGAATTTGGGACCTGAGTGTTCAATGGGGGCATCTTTAGGAGTTTGGGCCAAGGCAAAACGGCTTGGGGTTTCTGAGTTGTAGGAATGCCTGGTTCTTCACTCCAGGGACAGCAGCCACATCTGAAATGGCTCTGGGATTTCCACACCTCAGGCAGGAGGCTGGATATGGAGCACCTGCTCTCAGGCTCTGGGCTGGGTAGCTCTGTGTCTCCAGGAGGAATTTCAACACCTCTTTACCTCTGTTTTGCAAAGAGGTTCCTCAAAAGGGCTCAAAGTGTGAGACCGTCTCAAGTGACCACAGCTGGTGCAGCTGTCTCTGGAGGGTTTTCAGTTAACAGCTTGATGATGAAGCTGCCTGATGGATCAGCAGGAGGGTTGGTGTGTACCAGTGACCTTCTGGGCCAAAGAGATGAGAAACTGGGGCTTTTTGAGAGTCATGGGCGGGGCTTCAGTCTTTGTTAGGGGGGGTCTGCATGTCTGACATCCTTGAGCCATGGGTCTCCTTGTTAGAGAGATCATGTCTAGTTCATAGATATCTCCATGGTCATCTGAATTTTTGCTGGAGCTGACTCTATTTGGAAAAGTGCTCCTGGTTGTCAGTGCTGCTCTGTTGGGAGCTATCCTCTTTGTATGCTCAAATGTAAGCAAATAAAGTGTGTGATTGTAATGCCAGTTGTTGCCCCCAGATCAGAAATCTGCTATGAAACTTGTGTGAAAAATTCTGATTTCTATGTGTTTTCCCTTTCCTGTGTGGTTAGGAGCTGTATTTTCAGAACTCATATTTTCAAGTCTTTGCCTCTAACCATAAGGGCTGAGGATTTTCCTGTTTAATGAAAGAAGAGGTTTGGTTTTTCCTTTTTAAAATTTTTCTTCTATAACTTCATGGCTCTTGGAGCAGGGGCTTTCTGGAAGTCAAAAGGTTGTGCAACACCTTGTGATGGTGCTGTGATATTTGCCAACACTGGGTTATAGCTGGATGGTGATGTGTAAGGTTTATATATCTAGTGTAGAGATAATATAAATGTGCTTGTGTGCAGCAAAAAAAGAGGGCTGGAAGCACTCTTGAAATACTAGAAGTGTGGGGCTGGGCTGGCTGCTTGGCAAGTGTCTACTTGATTTGGAAGTCGGATGGGGGGAAAAGCCAAATTTTTTTTTTGTTTTAGGAGTTTGTCACGCTGCAAAACGACTTAGGGAGGAGTGGCTGATGCTCAGCTTGAATGGGTTGTGCTGGGATCAGAAAGGAAGTTTTCCTGCCCCATCCTGTGTGAGTGGGGCTGGTTGCAGACAGACCCAGCTGCAGTCAGTGCTTGGGGGAACCCTCTTGGCCTCATCCATAAATACTGACATTATAATTACTATAACAACCTGCTCTTCTCTTCCTGCATGGCGTTCATTCCCTGGCCTTAGGTAATGCTTTTTTCTTGTTGATTTGCTCCCTCCTTCACCTCCCCCTCTTTTTAATTCCTCAATACACTGTGGAAACATCAATTAATTAATCTAAATAATAGTTATTACCCAAGAACCAATTTGCTATCATGGCTTGCACTGGTGTGGTGAAAATAACCCAGCCAGGTGATGAGAAATTTGGGTTATTGGAGCTGGGGCAGTTCCTTCTCTGGGTGTGTGCCCCAGTACAGGGCATAGTCAGTGCTGTTGGGTTTAGCAGGACTCTCTGCCCTGCCCAAGGTGCTGGCTGCTGGAAAGGGCAGCCCCTAAGGCAGGGTTTGCTTCCTAAATAAATTGGCCTTTTGTAGGGGATCATGTCCTAAGCATGATGAAAATGCTAAATGTGCTGATAATGCAGCTTGAAACAGATCCACAGAGACTTTGCACTGGTGTCCTGAATGTGAGTAAAAAGGGAATTGGGTGATGTGTAGGGTAACTGGGCTGTGAACTCTGCAGGTGTGTCAGCAGTGCAGGAGGTGCAATACTGGGCTGGAATGGGGATGCTGATCAATCCTCCCCCCCTGATTTTGGAGAGGATTTGATTCCTACGAGGAAGTCAGTGTAGACTGTGTTAGCCAGGGCAGGAGGGCTCTGGAGATTCTCTGGTGCTCCAAGGTCAAGTTTGAGCTCCAGGTCTTGGGGTGAAGTGACCCTGAGATGGTCATGTCTGTCCCACTCACAGGACCAAGAAGAGCATGCACAGAACATGAGAGAAGAATTCTGTCCTTGAGCTGAGGGAGACTATCTGAGTCCTCACTGTCCTGATGGTTTCCAAAATTAGACCAAGCCCTTCCTGGGCAGCAGCACTGGGGCCTTTGGGCAGGTGGCTGCTCCACTGGATGGGATGGGGACCACAAACCTGATGCAGGGAGAATGATGACTGCTCCATAGCTGGTGTTAATCCTCACTTTGGAAGATGGTTGTCCCCAGGAGAAGTGGGCTTTGCATTTACAGGAGGAGATGTAACAGCTTGGGGACACCTAGGTGCCTTCCCCAGGTTTGGGTGGGGGCCCTGAGGCAGCCCCAGAGAACTGACCTTGGTGAAGGCAGAGGTGCAAACCCCTGAGCTCGTCCTTCAGCTCCATTGAAGGAAAGAGACTTTAGGTGCTTGAATTCAAGTGCATGGTAAAGTCTGTTCCCATTCCTGAGCCTCAGATAGGGCAAAGATGGCTGCATAAATCGGGAGATAGTGTGACAACACAGCCATGAGCTCGTTCCCATCTCACACGAGGCCGACTTAGGGGATTAGCACTGGCCTGCTTATTTTGCAGCCCCAGAGTTGGGGCTCTGGAGCTGTCCCGCCTCTTTGTCATCTCCTGAAGCCTCGCTGCATCCTCCTCCTCATCTCAGGCTCCATCCTTCCCTCTCTCTGGCGTCAGCTGCTCTCCCCAAGGCTGCTCCATCCCTCCACTGCCATCCCTCTGCCTGCAGAGCAGAAAGCGCGTGGCCCAGATATTTTACTTCACATCAGCACAAACCCAACCCAGATCTTTCTCCGAGATGGCTCAGCCAGGCACTGCATGAGCAGAGCCAGCCCTGCGGCTGGGTGGTGGGGGAGACCCCTGGGGTGCCCCTGCCCCTCTCTGGGCTCGCAGTTTCCCCTCTGTGGCCGTGCATCTGGCTGCTCTGGGCTGCCTGGGAAGCTGGAGCCCGCGATCAGCTCAGAAGGCAGCAACAGCAGCCTCTGCTTTTCCACACGTCGGTATTTTTAGCTCTGCTGTGCATTAGCGTGCAGGAGCTCAAACTGCGAATCCTGGCTGAGGTTTTATCTGTTGTGACAGCCCTTAGGGCTGTAGTCAGACACTCTCTCGCTTGCTCGCTCCCTCTCTCCCTTTTTTTCTTTTTCCTTTTTTTTTTAAAAAAAAAAAAAAAAGTTTGGAGCTTGAATCTGCTCTCTCCCTATGGAGACACTATGCAGCTGTCAAGACAAGGGACCAAGGGTGGGGAATAGGGTCCAAAGCATGTTTTGAGCCCCTTTACAAGGGAGCTCTATTCAGCTCCTTTCTGTATTTTTCCATTCCTCCTTGCTGCTGCTGTCAGAACTGGAGTGGTCAGAGCTGATGCTGCAGGATTAGGTACTGGCTTGCCCCTGCTGCCCTGCCCCAAAGGGTCCCCAAAAAGCTGTGCTGGGTGACAGCTACATGACTGCTGGAGACAGCAAAGCAGAGAGCAAAGGCCAGTCCCGTCCAGCATGCTGGGGTTTGGCAGATCTAGTGCTCTGTCTGCTGCTGCTTTTTCCAATTTCCCTTTTCCAAACAGCACAAATGTTGCCCTTTTTGGGGCTGCTTTGTGCTTCTGGCATCCCAGAGCATTGGGGAGAAATCAAATTTCCTTGTGAGGGACTTGCTTCAACACAGAAGGTTTTAACTGTGCTTGAACAGTGTGTCTGATGTCCCCAAGAGAACAAGACCCGTGAATTCACCCTCTACCCTGACTCCATACAAGCACCCAACACTTTGGTTTGGTTTCTTCAAGGAGGGTTTTCTTTATTGCTTCTGCTCTTCCTGGACATCTTCCTCCCACACCCCCCAGATATTTTCTATCTCCCAGAGAGCTGCACAAATTTGAAGCATCCTTTTGCCACCCCGGTACACCTGAAAAATCAGCTGCAAGTGGGGTGGCAGGAAAGGCAGCATTGGTGACCAATGATGAAGGGTGAGGAACCAAAGTGGTGAATGGAGTTTGGCTTTCCAGCCCTCCCAGTGACCTGCTGTGCCAGGCTCTGTCCACTTAAGTGTGGGCTTAAAGGGAACAGAAGTTGTCTGAAAATCTGGTGCCCCTGGAATTTGTCCAAGGTCATGGGGGAAGTTGGGGATAGAGCCAGGAGTGGGATCTGGCTTTCTGTCCCACATGTCCTTTCTCTCTGACCCTTAGCACGTGCCTGCCTCACACTTTTCTGGCTGGAGCTTCCTGCACCCAGGTCTGGGGATGTCCATGCCAACTCTGATGTCTCTTGGAAGAGAGAACAGACCCTATACAGGGAGGGTTGATTCATCCTGCTTATCCTCCTTGGGAAGGGCTTCCTTAAGGTGCTTAACCAGGGAGTGTTGAGGAAAATCTGTATTTGTGTAGTAAATAGTGATTCAGTATTTTTACGGCTTTTAATGCCTGAGGAGGTGACAGCAGCACTCCAGTGGTCCCCAGGTGGGCCAGGGCTGTGTGTCCCCAGGAGCTCAAGTGTGCATAGATGCTGAGGGGGCTGGAGGGAAGCAGAGAAGGGAGAGATGTTTGTGATGGGTCACAGCTCCTTTACACAAGTCTGCCCACACCACATTTCTCCTGGAGTCGCATTGTTTGCAAGTGTAGCAGGTTCAGCACTCAGCAGCTCCCACATCTTTGTTGGAGACAGTGCTGGTGAAGACTAAAAGGCTGCAGTGATGGGTCAGAGGGTTCCAGGAGCACTGGGGGCTAGCCTTGTCATCTAGTTATCTGGGGACAAATCTAATAGGTAACCTCAGGTATCTCCCTGAGTCCACCTGCTTCATTTGCATTGATAAGGTGTGGAGGGACATCCCAAAGTTTGTCTGGCAAGTCCACAAATTGGGCAGCTTTTCTAATTAACTGTCCCTCTGCTGTGATTCCTCTGCTCTCCTCCCCAGTTCCTCCCTCTCTTGCTGGCAGCAATGCCATGAACCAGAGACAAACTGCACAGTGCTGCCAGCTCAACCTGCAGCAGGGATTGCTGGAAATATCTGGTGCCTTTGCCCTTTTGCAGGGAGCACCCAGGGGTGAGGATTTTGCAGCTCTGTGGTGCAGAGCAGGGTGTGTGGGGCTTAGCTCCAGTGGCATTTTCTTTGTGCAGGTTGTTTGTGCCGTGTGTGTCCTTGGGAGCAGGCAGAGCATGGCAGGTGCCTTTGCACAGAGCTTTGGCATCTCCAAAACAGCCTCTGAGCAGCTCTGTGAGGTTGGGTTGTCAACTCCTTCTCTCCCCCAGTCTCCTGGAGAAACCCTACTGATGGCTGCAGGGGACAGATGAAGATACTCTACATCACTGGAAACCCAGTACAACAGCTCAAGTTTGGAGCTGCTTCACCACCTCTGGGCTCTTCCTCTTGCTGAAGGAAGCTGCTAACAGCAGCTGGAGCTGTTTTCTGGTGTGCACAGGGTCCTCTGTCACTGCAATGTGGGGCCAGGAATGTCTTCCTTTCTTCCTTATTCCAGGGGCTGTGACACCTGAGTAGCTAGATGAGGTCTAAAAGAATTTAAACATTGCTGGTTTTATTTCCGGATGTTAAGCTGGGAGATTGAGGAGAGGGGAGTGGGGATGGGGAAAGAGGAAGTTAACACTTTAGGAGTTCTTAAACTTTTAAAACATCTTGTGGCAGCCATGGTAATGCATCTTCTTGCATTAATAGTGTCCTTACACAATTCCAAACACCCCAAGAATTGGTCTCTGAACTGTTGGTTAATGTCCTTGTGGATGACAACAAAGACTCAAAGGATGATGGCTGCCATGGGGCACTTCCCTCCTGGAGCCAGCTGAACTGTTCCCATGCCATCAGACCAGTCCCTTGGGCACATCAGCTCTCCCTGCCTGTGTCCTGGAAGGGGCTGGGTACAGGCAGATCTGTGTGGGGGCTCTGGGTGACTCCAAGTGCTCATGGTGCTATAAATCAGACTCTTCCCTGCTGCCTGATATCCTGAGCTTCCCAGGCTGCAAGCAGTTCCTCTGCTTATCCCCAAACCCACACGCTTTTTCCTCATCCCACTCCTTTGCCTCCTTGCTCCGGAGCTGTCTTGGGCTCTCGGCGCGGCCGATGCTTCGGCGCTGCCAGGAGTTTGATCTCCAACTGCTTCCCAGCCCCCTCGCGCATGTGGGCACCGGGAGGAGCTGAGAAAGTGGGGAAGAGATGAACAGCAGGAGAAGAATTCTTAAGTGAGGGGATGGGGGAAGGATGAGGAAAGCAAGGAGGGGGGAGAAAAAGTGAGAACAGGGAGGAGGAGGAGGAGGGATGAAGGATGCTGCCTTGTCCTTGGATTTATATTGGTTGAGTTGCACTGGATTTGCTAAAAGTGGTGCAGAGCTGCCTTCCCCTTCCTTTTCCTCCAGGCACACACTCCTGTTTGGAGCTGAATGCCTTAATTCACTTCAGCTTCAACCTGCTCCTAATTGACTTAAACCACATGGAAAGAAACTGCTTCCCCAGCAAGTGGCTGCAAAATTGCACCTTCAGTGAAGTCAGTGTGATTCTGCATTTAAAGAAACCCAGAGTCTGGCAGGGATGTGTGCAGGGATATTGGTGCCAGGGGGTTGTGCTGAGCTATCTGGAGCCCCACTGGGCTGCTCTTCTCCAGAGGGGTTTTGGTCTCACTCTGAGCAAGTTGGGATTTGGGGGTAATGAGGGGCTTTGAGTCATGGGGATTTGGCTGTTAGAAGAATTGCTGTTTCTTCTCATTCCTCACTCCTCTATTCCTCTTCTCCTGCTGCAGATGTCTGCTATAAAAAAGAGAAGAAGGGGGGAAAAAACCCCACCCTCCCCAAATGTCATGATAATGCTCACTGGAGGGCTGTTTCTGCTGCACATCTGATATGTATGACAGGGTCAGATTAACCGAGCCTCTGATTTCCAACCACAGCTATTCTGAAGACACCAAAACCAACGCAAAACACCCCAAAGGGACTTCTCTGTGCTGAGGAGCTGGCCAGGCAGGATGAGCTCATGGTGCTCTGGGGATGTGCCAGCCCAGTGCTCGGCAGGACCAAATGCTAGGCAAGAAAGAGGAGAGCATGCTTTGGAGATGAATCTGGTCTTCTCAAACTCGGGCTTTCAGGGAGGCAGAGATTTTCCTTTGTATTTAAGGTTGGGGATTTCAAAGACAGAAGGGGAGCAGTGCTGGTAACTACAAGAAGGTATCTGATGTCAGGGGATGTTCTGAAAACCCCTCTTCCTTGTCAAGGGCTCTTGTCACACGTGGACACATTGTCTGAATGGAGGACAGGAAAGCCTTTTTATTCCTTCCTCCTATTCCCTCCTCTTTCGACCTCTCTGCATCCTCTGTCACCAATTTTGGCTTTGCTACATTTCTCGCCCTCTGTTTAATTCTAAACCCAAGGAGTTACCCAAGGTTCTGGCTCAGCTGTTTTTTTAATGAGACATTTACCATTTTGAGCCCTAGAAAACAGGGCTGGAAGTGACCTCTGCAGACTGTCATATCCTGGTGGCAGGAGTTATACCCAGACAGAGTTTAACTGTTCCCCAGCAGTGAATCCACCACCCTGCACAGGGCTTCTTCCCAGGGTGATGTCCGTGTCCCAGGGCAGCACTGTTCCTATGGGATGGCTGCCAAAAACATCAACACCCGCTCCTTGCAATGGGAGCTGTTTACAAGCGCTGGGGTTGGAGATGCTAAAGGGGAAAATGTTTCCCAGGGCAGGATAGGGAAAGTGAGAGGTGTGGGGGACTTCCTTGGCACAGGGCTCTGCTCCCAAAGCCAGTGCTGTGCCTCGCTGGGCGGGTACACATCGACCCTCCCTGGGGCTGCACAGCGGGCTCCTGCCAGTGCAAGGGACACCTTATGAGCACCCCTTGTAAGTCTCTGGTCGCCACTGGCTGAGAGTCTCCGTGGGATGGGGCTGGAGCAGGAAATCGAGATGATAAGAAGGGGTGGGAAAAAAAACAAACCCAAAATCCCCACGGAGCGGGAAGCAGAGTCGGGAGCGGAGCCGCTCAGCTGATGGGGTTGCCATGGCGACGCGGCGGTGAGGAAAAGGAAAAGGCAGAAAATAGCCCGATGCCGGGCTGAGACCTGCGGGAGCCTGGCCCGACAGTATCCTCCATTCCCGGCCCTATTTCTGTCTTCCTCCCTTTCTCTTTTTGCTTTCCTCCCCTCATACTCTTTGATCTTCTCCAGCCAGAAACGCTCCTCTCCTAGGAGCCACCGAGGGATGACTGGGGGGTTCTTTCTCTGCAGTGCTGGGGCTGGGGGCTGAAGGGAAAGCGTGAAGGATCCTCTTCTGTAGGGCTGGATGTGGTCAGGTCTATTCCCTTTGGGGCAGAAGGTTCGGAGGCAGCCAGGTCACACACAGAGGACCAAAATGGGTCCAGGGTTAGGGCCATGTTGTTGGTGGAGGATCTGGGATGGTACCTGGAGAGCCCAGGGACTAGCACAGGTTTGGTGGAAATATACTTCTACCCATGCAAGCCAAGTTTTGTTCCTCAGATCATGTCAGGTTGGGTTGTCTGTTGTCTCCTGACAGGTGATGCACAGTTTTAAGGATGGACAGAGGTTTTGTTTCATGTGCTGGATTGTTTTTCTCTCTGGGAAAGTGCTGCTTCATAACCACAGCGAGTCATTTCCTGTCTCTGAGTCAGAGATACCATGCCCATTGCATGGTATATATTGGGTCTAACCATTGAACCCAAGCTCACTGAAAAGGAACAGAAACCCAGACTGGTTAGAAGAAAAGAAAGTGTCATTGTGCCAAGCCCTGGGGGATTTGCCCCACAAAACAGAGACACCAACCCAAGCTCTTTGCTTTATCACAAATACTTACTTTAAAGTTAAGGTTACAGAGTCTGGTGGCCATGAGGAGATCTTACTTTTCAGTAAAAATATAAAGGCAGTGTTTCCACCTCCTGGAGCCACAGCAAAAAGGTAATGTGACCTCATAAAGCATCAAAAAGCAGAAGATACATCATTACCACCCAACTGAGCACTCTTCAGACACAAACTCTTTATAGACCCTCCTCATAATTTTGTTTGGGGCTTGGCAATAACAGATGGATGCCTGAAGCTGGTAGTGCTGCAGATCCTGCTTCTTCCTCCTCCTCCCTGCTCCTCTCTTTTCTTGCCTCTGCAACCGATGCAGTGCTGTGCCTGGGTATGAGCACCTGTGCACAGAGCTGTGAGTGCAGATGCACTCTGTGCACCACCAGTGTGTTTGTGTTGCCATCCCTGAGCTCAGTGTGCTTTTCCCTTTCTCCTTCCCCTTGTTTGGGTTCTGCTCCAGCAGAAAGCTTCCTGGAGCTCCCACCTTCTTCCTGCATGGGAAGAAGCCATTGCAGTTTCTCCCACTTCTCCCTGCTTTTGAGCCTGTACCACATCACTCTGTGGTCTCTAATAACTTGTGCTGATTCTTGGGATGCAGATGGCCCAGCTAATGGGGCTCAAGCAGTAAATCTCCATTACTGGGGCCAGTTTTGCTATCCCTCACTGTGGCCCTGACCCTCACCTCACCCAGGCTCTCATCCCCAGGAGGCCAGAGAGGAACAGGAATTCCTCCTGATGTCAGTGATGTCCCTAGCACAAAGCAAAATGTTGGATCCTCCTGGCTTTGTCAGCTGTTATTTTGGAGGGTAGCTCCTCTTGCAAGGTTTGTTCTTCCCTTCCCTGTAATTCCCAGGGGCGTTCTGCAGACACCTCAGCTCTTCCTCCCGAAGGAGGTGTATGAACAACTTTATCTGAAGATCTCACACCTCTCTGTGAACCACCCCTATAAACTGTCCCTGCACTCCCTGAGGACAGGGGCATGAAGCATGCATGGAGAGGTTTCCAGGTATTGGGTTTTTTAGTGGGAATACATCAAAATGAGGAAGCAGAAATCTGCCTGGAAGTGAAAAATGGCCTTGGAGCTGTGGCACGTGGTGCATGATGAACCCTTTCTGTTGACTTCCCCACCACAGCCTGGATGTATTTTGAACATGTGCATTTCTCTGTGCAGTCTAAATATTAAGCATAGCTTGACTAAGAGTACACTTAAACCAGAGATGGACAAATATCTGAAGGTCATAAACACACAGCTGAGTAATTATTTAGAGTGGTCTAAGGGATATAGCTATGGGTAATGGGATGAATGGAGGAAAGGAAAATGCTGTGCAGTTGTCAGAAAATTCTCCTCAGGTCCCTGCTTAGTGCTGCAGAGGGAAACATGTAGGTCCTTGATAAACCTGGAGGGATGATTTATGGATTGATACATGAAATGATGGCAAAATCCCCAAGGAGAAGCAGTGAATGGCCCATCTCCCGAGACTCTGCAAACTCAGCTTTGCAAATCTAGTAGATGAGGGGCTGCGGAGCACCAGGGCAGGAGAGGAGCTGTTTCACTGACAGATATTGTTGGCTGATGACCAAATGACTAGAAAATGCCCACGAATAAGTAAAGGTTGAAAGTGAGGAACTGGTTTCTGGTGAAGTAGGGGATGCAACTCTGGGCCAGCCCTGCTGGAGCAGGTGAAAAAACTGCTGGGTCTGGAGATGGAGCAGTTCACAAGTGGGGCAGAGCCGGTTTTGTGGCCCAGCTGCTCACAGGTGACCAACGAGGCAGCCTCCAGGCCGTCCTGAATTCCTGTGTGATGCACTCTGTGAGGCCAGGTCCATCCTCACGTCTCCACTGTAATGCTGCTAATAATAATCAGAGCTCAGGGAGAGTAGCAATCTTCCTTGGCAAACATCTAGACATTCCCCAGTGCATCTGGAGAGCTTCTTCTAGCTTCAGTGGATGATGCATCTTGTAACACTAAGGGCTTATGTGTGTATCTTGTGAAAACATACCTAAAAAAATGCTGAAATTGGTTGAGGGATGTGCTGAGTTATCTTTGTCATATTTCTACCTCAACATCAGTTGTCTTGGAGATGGCTGCATCCTCTGCCAGGGTGAGATGGGTACCAAGGACCAAAAAGGGCTCTTCTCATTCAGTCTCTCTTTCTTCAAAAAGTAACTACAAGAAAAATTGAAACATGGTGCTGTTTCTAGAAAACCCTTTGCACAGCTGAGTGTGGTGTTTCCAGAGGATCCTTCCTCTCCTGGCATGTCCCACTCCTAGCACAGGATGGGAGTTTGCTCTCCCGGAATTTTCTCCTTTCCACATGGATGAAAAGATGTCCTGAAAGGACCTGGGGAGATGAAGGGTTGTGAGTGTGAGGAGTGAGGCCAGGTCCTTTTTGGTATCCTGTTCTACATATTGTCCCTCAAGTAGGTGTGAGGGAGAATGGAGACTCACATTCCCATACCCCTGCCACACAGGAGGACAAGCAGCCTGGGACAGACTGTGAGGACTAAGGGATTTTGGAGGCTGCTTTGTGAGGGTTTTGGTGTGCCCTGAGCATGCACAGTGCTGCCTTCCTGGAGCTGTTGGTTCCTGGCTCCTGATGCTGGCAGGAGCTGGGCTCGGAGCATGGCCGTGCTCTGTCTTCCTCCATCCTGGCATGGCATTAACCATCTCCTCCTGCGCTGGTCTGTGCCACTTTACTGCTTCCTGCTCCTCAGCAATATTTTACATCTTGCCCAGTAATGCTTGGTTTCCTTAATAGCGTCTCATGTGGGATTTTTTCAAAGGCTTTAGGACAATCCCAATAAATTATATCTACTGATTTCTCTTTATCCATTGTTTTGTTGATTCCATCAGAAATTGTCTCCCAGAGAGGACGTGCAGGCTTTGCCTTTAGAAGCCAGCCGGGCTTGTTCCATTTCTATCTTAGCCATTTCACGTTTCAATTAATTTTGAAACATTGAATTATTGTAGCCCTTGGAAAGAACAATCTGAGGAACGCCGCTGGCTTGTGCTGCACCTTGACTCTGCACATTAGCAGTCATAGTTCCTGGTCATGCTTTTGGTGGGATGTTTGCAGAAGTGGTGCTCGTGTTGAGACACCATCCCCACTTCCAGGAGCTAGGATTTTCCCAGCAGCAAAGGAATGCATCTGAAATAATCTGCACTCCAAAAAAGCCCAGCTCACCTCCGAGCACAAACGCAGGAGGCTGCTCGTCCCCTGCGATGTCACTGACCACGAACTCGCTCCGGCTTTGTCCTTGAAACCCAAAGAGTGGGAGTTTGCCGCCAGGCTGGCTGCGGCAGGGAGGAGGCGGCGAAACCGGCCCGCCAAGGGTTAATAATTTCCATTGCAATTGTGTCATCTCTTTGGGGACCTCTCGCTCATTTCGCGAGCGGGCGCTGAAAGCCGAGGCACGGGGGCTCGTTCTTATTCAGCTGCACGCAGCTTCAGAAGCAGCGGACGGCCGCGCAGCTGGGCTCGGCACCTCGGCCTTGCAGATGGATGGAGAGAAAGGATTTGTGTGCCTGCGTGTGCTTTGCTTGCCTGCGCGTGTGTGTGTGTGTGTGTGTGTTTGTGTGTCTGAAACCTAATTGTCTGCTGTCTAATCCGTCAGCCGGGGGGACAGCTTGCACAAGCCCCTTCCAGGCAGGCTGATAAATGCAGCTCTGCCAGGCCCCTCTGCGAGGCAGTTTGGTTTAATTGGGATTGCTACGTGCACGGACTTGGCGTGCGTGGAAGGGATGCTGCGCGCAGGGAAGTGCGTGGCCAGGCTCCCAGGGGATGGCCCCTGCGTCCAGCCGGGCTCCCGGTGGGATCCTGGGAAAGGATTTAGTGAGTAGAGCCCAGTGCTGGGTGGGTGAGGTCAAGGGTGGCTCCATGTCCTGTTAAACCAGTGGCAGCAATAGTGGCACTGTGTTCTTACAGACTTTGTACCTTGGGGCAGTTCAGTACCCCCAAGACCAGGCTGTAAATACACTCAGCTGGTGGGACCTGGAGTGTGGCACAGAACCCATGGACATCACTGTGCTGGCTCGGAGATGCCCCCTGCCATCTTCAGTGCAGGATAAAGAGCTGTGCAGGGCTGTCCCCCGCTCCAGCTGTCCCCTGCCTGTCCCCACAATGACCGACACCTATGAATCTCTTGAGCATCTCCCAGCCCTGAGCTCGTGGCAGCTCAGGGACTCCCCAGGCTGAAGTGGCATTTCATCTTTAATACCCCTCAATGGATTTCCCATGAATTTGTCTAGTTGATTTTTGTAAACACGTAAGTTTTAATCATCCCCAGAGAGCTGTGGCAAGGACTTCACTGCTTAACCATGCACTGTGTGGGGAACCGTCTCCTCTTGTTTCTTTTGAACCTGCTGCCTCTTAATGTTATTGGATATCTCCTAATTCTTTTATTGGGAGATGCAGCAAGCAATCAATCTTGGTTCACCCTCTTGAGGCCACAAGTGTGCCTCTCTGGCTGCTGCTTTTCCAGGCTGAGATCTTCCTTCTTTGGACTAATTTTATTTTTCTATCATCCTGCTCCAGATCTTTTTCGAGCTCTGCTGGTGATGTCAGGAGTCCGTATGTGGCGACATCCTCATCCGTTGTGTAATTAAAGGTGATGTCATGATTATAGCAGATGGTATTTGCATCAGCTTTGGTTGCTCAGTGCATGTTGATGTCAGGGGATCCTTGTGTCCTGCCCAGTCATGAGAACTTCTCAGAGGCTGCTGATCCAAAGTCTGAGGGTTTTGTAATAGTATTTAGCCTTTGAGTTCCCTGTCTGAAAGAGGCAGGGCCAGGTATTTTTTATCAGGAATCACTCACTGTGCTTTGCAAGACATTCCTGACTTAAAGGAGTGACATGTCCGTGTTATTTCATCCCCCACATGCAGCCACCTCTGGATTGATACCCACCAAGTCTTCAATCATAAGTGCACACCAGGTTTCAGGACTGGTGATTTGAAGGCATTGTGCTTGCAGGTGAGGAATTAGAGGATGCCAGACTGGCCACTTGTGTAGGCACCTCCCTTATGGCTGAAAAATAACAGTGTGGTGCTGCTTTATCCCAGACCCCAGCAGGGTCCCAGACTTGCTGCAGGGTTTGGAAGCCAGGAGGCAGGAGCAGGATGCTCAAGTCCAGGGTTGCCCTGGCCCAGACTGTGTCGTGGTGTGGCACCTCCACCCTGGTCATCTTGTGCTCCCCTGCCCATGGCTGCCCCTGGCCTGAACATGTGACCAGTTACCGACAGACCCCCACCCGGTACCCTGCTGTCCTGCTGCTCTCTGCTTCCCCATCCCTCCTCCTCCCTCTCCCTTTCTCCCTTTACCCTTTCTTTGCTTCTCTTTCTCTCCACACCTGCTCCTCTCCTTCCCTCCCCTTTTCTCCTTCCTCCTCCTCCTCCCCTTGCTTCTCTCTCTATCCTCTTATCTCATCCCCTTGTTTTTCTCCTCTCTGCCTGTCCAGCTGATTTACATGCACGCTGCGTTGAAGCAGCTCAGCTGGATCTAATGCCTCCTGCCGTGAGGAGCAGAGCTGTCTCCGGACTCGGCGCGGAGCATCCCTGGGCAAGGGCTGGGAGGTCCTCTATGCACCCCACCACCTTGGCCCACTCTTTGGTCCTTTCCTGCATCACCTTTTGCTCTTTATCCCCTCTCTTTCCTTTCTACATCCTTTAGCTGATGCTGTTGCCCTTGCTGGCATCTTCTCCATTTCTCCTGCCAGGTCCCCAGCCCCTGTGCCCACTCCATCCTCGCTCCTGTGTGGGTGTATGAGGATGGACCAAAGCCCTGCACTCAGCCTGGGGGACGGTTTATTATGACTGGTGCCATTCCCGTGGCCTTGGCACCAGTGATGACCTGAAAACCTGATGCTGAATATTCCCAGGTGGAGCCCATGGGTCCCCCTTTCCTCTACCTGAGTTCTGATGTGGGAGCCTGAGGCAGCTCTCCTGTGCCCTCATGGCCCTTGCTGCTCATGGAGCTGGGATCGATGTGTCTGTGTTATTCTCTGGCTCTAATCACTCCCGTTTCCATTCTGCTGATTTGCATTTCCACGAGAGGAAGATGCCCTGATTAATATCCCCTCAGAAGAGCTTTATTGCGATGGCTCCTGCCTCTCTAATTGGAAAGTGGTCTTAACCTTTCATGCAAGTGGCTGGGATGCTCTCTGACTGCCAGAAATTCCATGAAGGGTCTTGCTTGTCCTGAATTCCCAGGGAGTGGGAGGTTTGGAGGTTCCAATTCTGCCTCCAAAGTGGGGTAGAGACCCCTTTGCCTGAGGAGGACTCTCCTGGGCATCATACCTCTGATACCAGGCATGGAACCATCCCCAGTTTAGTGGGTTGTCTAAACAAGAGTCAAGGAAAGGGATTGTAGCAGATGGATGTGCTGGGATGATCCAAAAACCAGTGAGCAGCCAGCCAGTCCTGAGCAAGGAGTTTGATGCTCCCAGCTCACACCCATGTGCTAGTGAAGGGCCCATTGAGGAGAATGTACATGTGGTGTCGATAGAGCTGTTGCCATGTACCTTCCTGTGGCTGGAAGGCAGGATCTGACCTGGCAGCTGGGATTCTACAGCTCTTGCTCCCTGGGGAGTCCCAGGCCCACCACTAACCCGCACTGGCAGCTTGAAAGCCTGCCTTGCACTTAGCTGCTTTCTGATCTTCAAAGGCTCTGAATGCCCAAGGAAATCAGACCTCGTGCCTTTTCTTCCCATGCAGTTCCCAGATCCAGACTCTCATGCAATTTATTATCCCTGACACGTGCCACTCCCTCCCTGGCTGTGCGTGGGGAGGGAGCATCACTCTGTCGCCCTTCCTCGGGTACTGGAGCCGGCCACCCTGGCCATGGTGCAAAGATGCTGCTCCTTGTGTGCTCCCCATCCCATGAAACTCGAGGCAGGCAGGGAAATGTGCTGGCATTGGCACTGCCAGCTTTGTCCTGGCTTCCCAGTGATGTGCCCTCTGGCTGAGGCTGGCAGCTGCCTGCTCCAGGCAGGTCCTGGGGTCTCCTGCCATTGGGTTTTGCAGCTCCATCCCTCCAGCCAGGGCTGGTCATCCCCACAATGCCAGCTACAGAGCCTGTTTTGCCTGTGCCTATGGCTATTTTATTAAGACCCTGACTTATCTCCCAGGTGCTTTTACCTCCCCTTCCCCAATCCCTCTTCTTCTGAGGTTATAGAAAAGATTTTGGGTTTATTTTTAATTATTTTTTAATTTTGGTATTTAAGCTGGTTTAGCGGCTGCAGCAGTGAGTGTTCCTGATAAACAGCCCAGGAGATCCAGAGAATAATCTCTCTGCTTGGTGACGGCACAGGCGCCTATCGCAGCTGCTGGCAGCACGCTAAAAAGCCGTCTTCATCTGCTGCCTGCTCTATCAGCCCAGGGAGGGAGAAATTGCCTCCATCCTTAATCACAGAATTTGAAATCCCAGCTAGTCTGCACCTTTTATTCTTCAGGTTCACAGTGTTTTACAGTGTGGGCAGGGGGAGAAATATTCAGCCCTGAGATGGAAGCAGGAGTTGGGGAAGGGACTGGGAAGAGCTGGGTTAGCAGCAGTTCTTTTCCCTTTGCCAGGTAGCTCCGGGACTTGCCAGCCCATGATGCTTTCCTGGAAACTCTCTTCAGGGAGGTGGGTTAAGGCTGTATTTTTAATAGAGTCACAGAACACCATACCCAGGGGCTCTTGTGTACTCTGAGGGTTTCTGTAACACCACTGTGGTTGGGGAGAGTGTGTGCACTGACAGCCACAAGTTCTGGAGGCCCAGCGCCAGGGCAGCTCACTGAGACATGTCAGGGAAATATGGTAAAAAGGGCAGATGAAACGATGGAAAAAGAAGGAAGAGCTAAGATGCATTGTTTCCTCACCAACAAGAAAGATGCTCAAGCTTGTCCCTGTGTCATAGACCAGGTCAAGTAAAGCAACTGGGTTTGTGGACAATGCCCTTAAATGGCTGGTACATGATGCAAGGTCCCCAGCCACACAGGTAGTGAGTCCCATGAGAGAATGTGTGATGCTAAAGCCACAGTGTCTGTCAGGGGGTGGTTCTGGGGTGCAGGAACACACCTCAATACCCCACAGTGAGTGCAAAGCAGTGAGGGGATGGAAGGTTCCTGTGCTCCACGCTCAATGCCACTAAATGACAGTGTGGCACCCGTGGGCTGTCACTGCTGACAGTTGCTCAACCCAACAGTGGGAACACAAGCGCCCGCCATGCCAGAGACTGGCGTCAGAGTCGCTGGAGATTGCCTTTAATGAGACAGAAAAAGCAAAATGAAAAGCAAATTAAGATGCAGGATGCAGGGCTGTGGGAGCTGTCTTGAATACAGCGCTGTGACTTTCCTGGGGAGAAGCTGGGGTTGCAAATGATGGCACTGGAGAGGCAATTGTAGGAGATGCCCATCTTGGATGGGCTCAAACCAGAGTCCTTGAATCCTTCCCAGTGCCTTTTGCAGGTATTCTACTTCTGCAGAACCCACTGTGACATATGAAACAGACCCTTGTGTTGCACCTTTGGTCTCAAAGTGCACAAATAATGGTGTCTCAGCTCCCCTGTCCTTCCCCCATCTCCAGTGACTGGAGTGGGTTTGGGAAGCCCTGCAGTTGCAGGAAACAACTTTTCAGCCATGTCCCAGTGATGCTGATGGAGATTTCTGGCTCCCTGCAGCAAGGCTATGTGGTCCAGGGCTGTCTGGGATGTTGGCAGTCCATCCTAAACTTTCCATTGAGCACAGAACATCATTGCTATTTCTGTAAAAGTCCTGTGCTGGGTCAGGAGACAGGAAAGGGGCTTCTGCTGCAGCCAGGTCTGTTCTTAAGCAGAGAGTGTTTAACACAAAAATCCCTCCTGTTTCTCAGCAAAAAAACACTCAGGCATTGACTATCAACGTGAGCAGCATTGCTCAGGCAAATGGTGTTTACACCCCGAAGCCTTCAGACTTTCTGGATTTTACCTGCTTCTCTGCAGAAACCCCTTGAGAAAATGTTACTGAACAAGGCAATACTTGGGTGGATAAATTGCCTGGAACAAACGAGCTGGAATTTGTACAATCCCATTCTTCATGTAAGAAAGATGTCACTCCTTAAGCAGTCCCTGGGGAAAGTGCCCACCCCAGGGAGCATCACCCTGGGCTGCCTGTGTTGGCCATCCCCTGATCTGGACCGAGCTGCCTGGGTTTCCATGCACTGCAGTGCTTTTTTCCATCCCTTCCCAGGAATCATGAGTGGAATCACAAACAGGAGCAAAGCAAGTTCTCATTTCCCTGCAGCCCCCTCCCCACCCCAGCTGCTGAAGTGGGGTGTGGAGAGGGAGGTTTGGTGCTGCGTTTTGCTGGTTCTGTGGGAGCTGATCCCACGGCCAAAGGCATTTGGGGACTCATCCCCTCCACTCGTCATTGCTTGTCCCTCTTGTGGTGCAGCTATTTCTGCTTTAACTTCCCAGGAAGCTGCCTCCAACGCTCCCCAGTCTAAAACCACGCTGGTTTAGAGAGCCAATTTCATCCCTGCTTCCATGTCTCATTTGCATATATTTGCATAGCACACAGGTTTATGGGAGGGGAGGAGGCGCTGGAGAGGCACATCCTTTATTCCTCTTGTTTTCTTTTTTCTTCTCTCCTTTCAGCAGAATTGTATTTATTTATTTAAACCCAGTGCTGCTGCTCTGAGGGTCTCACTCCCAGCTGGGTCCCACAGGTGACTCGGTGGTGGGTGACCTAAAGCAAGCTGGGAGTAAATGTGCAGAATTTTCACTCACTAGAGGTGATCGTGTGGGGTCTGCCCCTTGTCCTTCTTCCCACAGGATCTTCTCTGGCAGGCTTTGGTGCTGCCTGCCCTGGGAAGGGGGCAAAGATTTCCTCACCCCAGCTCCCAGTTTGTGATAGCCTTGTGGAGGGGAAAAAACACCTCAGTTTACCCCAGAGTTTGCTGGATTTTCTCTTCCCTGTCTGTCTGTCTGTCTCTAGGTTTTTGTACTTCCCTGACACTCCTGAAGGGCTGTTCCATCTGAGATCTGGTAGAATTTGACACTTCTCTTGGGAAATGGCAAATCCTTTCCCTTGGTATGGGTTTCATGAACCCTAGGAGTGGCCCTTCTGATCCTAAGAAAGGTACCTCATTTCCCTCCTGCCGTAGCCTCCTCTCACCTCAGGATGCTGGGAATGTGGGCAACTGAGATAATACATGCTCAGGGAGATGTGATGACCACAAAATAGCTCCATCCCTGTGAGCAATCAGGAACTGGGCAAACGAGGTGGTGCGTCTTGGTGTTTTGGTTCTCATTTGCTGGTTTGGGAACTGTGGGGACACCCTGATCCATCATAACACTTCTGGGGTACAGATAATGTTGCTTGTCATAAAAAAAATTCAAACAGGTAGACACAACCAACTCTTCTGTCCTCCTTGGTCTTTGACACATCCCTTTGCATCTCTGCCACACTGCCCTTTGCTCTAAGATGGGTGAGATCAAAGAACTCCTTTCCAGCCTACTGAGGGAGAAGGGCACATCAGCAGGAAAATATCATGTTGGGGTCTTGGTCTGCCACCAGTGGGGACACTGGGCTCCCTTCAGCCCAGGTTTCTTCCTAGTCCAGGGCAGGAGGAGGAGACACCAGGCTGGGAACAACAGCACAGGGCAGGTGAGAGTGGCCATCAGCACACAGGGTGAGGGGAGCCAAGTTCCTGGAGCAGTGAGGTGCAGGGTACTGGGATGTTGTGAACCAGCCCTGGGCATGTGGAGCCATCTGGAACATCTCACATTCGGCTGGGGTTTAATTTTTTATGCAAAATCCTGTTTGCAGCGAGCGCGGTGTTGCAGTTCCTGGTACTGCAGAGCGCGGAGGCGAAGTGCTGAGCTGCCGGCTGTGCTGAGAGCCGGCTCTAGCTGGGCAAGGGGGAGAGCTGGCTGGCTGTGACCAGCATGGCACAGCACGGCTCGGCTCTGCCATCCCCGTGCACCACAGAGGCACCTGGGCAGGGCAGTGTGGCCAGTGGGGGCCTGGCTGTCACCGGCCACAGCTGGGGTATGCAAGATCTGGGCTGGCAGCACAGCAGGGCTTGGCAGAGCTCCATGCTGGAGAACATCTCCTTTAAGACCTGCACTTAGAAAAATCTGGAGCATCCCCTGGAGTGAGGGCCACAAAGACCCCAGCCTGGACAGGCAGAGGGCTCAGGACACAGCTGCTCTTGGCTCCAGTGCCCTCTCGCTCCCGAAGCTTTCCGAGCTGCCCGGCTCAGAGGCTGTTTGTCTCCAGCTTGACCGCCTCCCCCGCCTGTCTACGCCGCTTCCTCATTCTCAGTGTTGGGTTGAGCAAGAGCAGAACGGAGCCTCCTTGGGATCAGGGTGAGGCCGGGGGGGCCTCCAGTTCCAAGTTCCTTTTTTGTTGTTGTTGGGTTTTTTCCCCCCTCTATTTTTTCCCCTCCTTCTTTACTCTGCACACAAAGCTGGGCTATGATGAAACTCCAGCTCTGCCTTGCTCACAACATTCATGCACGGCACATGCTGGAAATAATTGTCCTTGGTGGAGCTCTGCAAACTGCAGAGCAATTTAACTGAAAAGAGGTAGAAAGGAGTTTTATTTCGACACATGGTGTTTGAGGCTCAGTGCCACCCCAGGTTCACCTACAAGGGGGATCAGAGGCGGGTGTGGGCTCAGGCAGGATCTGCAAGCCCTGGGACTGTGACCATGCAGTGCCAAGCCTGAGTTTAATATCTCTTGCTATTCAGCAGCACTTTTTACATTGAGCTTTGGTCTTCTCAGCCTCAAGCTGTGGCTGCCTGCAATGCCCCAGAGAGTACAAGCACTGCAATGGGCTCAATATCACCCCTCCTGTTGGTTTCTCCAAGTTTGGGATCAGATGCTACAGTGGGAATTTCTGTAGGTGCCAAGTCATGCTGATAAGGGAAATAAATATGTTGGGTGCTCACTGAGTGTAGAGTGTTCCTCACAACCTGGGCTGTCCTTTACGTGCCTTAAGCCACAGGTGATTTTGTGAATCTTGCTTTACTTTTTTAGGTGTACAAACCAGCTGGGGAATGCCTGTCTTGTCCACTGCATTATTTTGATGGGCAGAGGGGAGTGTAAGATGAAAGAGGAGGATTGGCTCCAGAACCTTTTGGAGATGTTTGGAGCAAGGATTTTGTCTGATCTGCTTTAAGGAAAGGGCCCATCTTTACAGGGAAAATTTTAGAAGCCCCAGCCATCATAAAACCTCTTTGAATGAGATTTTGTCCTTCTTAATGAGTGCTCTCTGTTCTGTGCCAGCAGCTGTGTGTGCAGAGTGTGTTCTCAGCACCATTCAGGATATAACTCATTCTTTGGTTTGCTCGTTATTCATACCACATCCTCCTTCTCCAGTTCACACAACAGAACTGCAGTTTGTCAGGATGTGTTGTGGAATTTCTGTCCAAAAAACCGAAGTTTTCTTCAAACTTCCCATTCTTCCCGATAGCCAACCCATTTTCCTGTGACACTGCTCTTGGTCACTGCTGTTGTTCATCTTAGCTGGCTTAGCACTTTGCAGTTGGTCAAGGTCAGATGTGACTATTTTCTGATCCCATTGGGATAAAGAAAAAATCTTTTTGCTGTGAAAACTCAGGGCACAACCATCCACCCCTTAGTGAGGAGGACCTTGCCACTGCTTTTTTGGTTTCACCAACTTCTGTTCTCTTCTCCTCTAGCATGAGATACAATGCACAACCTCTAAACTGTTTTCTCCTACCAGATCAGGAAGATGTGACCTCACATGTTCTTCTTGGAGCTCTGCAGGAAGAGGCTTTTGCATTATTTACTCTGTTTTGTAGCTGGAGCCAGACCTGACTCTGGGTTTGTTCAGCTCAAGGCAATAGAGGTGGGAGTGAAGCCCTCCCAGTAACACCATCAGAGCCACTGGAGCTGGGCTCAGGTTTCTTCCCTGGCTGGTTCTCCTGGCTCAGCAGAGTCCAGCCCTGTTCCCTGTTGGTGTAACGCTGACACGGGAGTTTTTTGCTCAGTTCAGCCCTGGTGTGGCTTCCCCAACCACCACCCACCAGTCAGGCTTTGTGCTTGGGGTGCTCCATCCCAGCTGACCTGGGGCCAACCAGCCCTTTGCAGGCACTCAGTGGTGAGACAGAGCCAAATTCTTGACTTCTGGCCCTTCAGCAGTGGCCAGGGTCGCTGTGGGGTGGGGAGGAGGAGGAGGAGAAGGGCTGCAATGTCAGCCCCGGTTGGAGTCCCCCCACCCCCGCGCCCAGGGAAGAGATGCCAGTGAGGTTCTTTGCCGCTGGCAGCCGACTTTGCCCCCATCCATCCACCCTTTCTGAAGAACAGAGCCGGGAGTCAGGGATCCATTCAACACCTGCTTTCCTCTCCCCCTCCTGTCGCCCTCATTCCCCTAATTCCACCCCCCCACACACACCCTCCCCCCCCCCCCCCCAAAAAAAAATCTTGCATCATCTAAAAAAACCCCACATTCTCTCTGGCTGCTTTTTCTTGCTAACCTCCGCTCGCTTTGCCTCTCCTCCCCTCCCTCCCTCCTCTCCATCTCCCTCCCTCCCTCTCTCTGGGGGGAAAAAAGGTCATTGCGCAAATGATTAGTCAGAGCTCAGTTGCTGTAGCAACCGGCTGCTGGAACTGGGACAGGCGTGCAGCGAGGACAACGGAGAGGTCGAGCATCAGCCGGGCTGGGGGAGCCCAGCCTTTGTATGTGCGGGGGAGCCGGGGAGCCGGGCACTGCGAGCCCCCGGCTCCACGCCACGTGTGGGGCCCTTCCAGCCCCGGCCGGCTCGGCTGCGGCGCCTTCGGGAGCCGGCATGGGTGCCACCGTGCGGGAGGTACGGCCTCCGCGCTTCTCCGGTGTCGCACGGCGTGGTGGCACCGTCCCTCGCAAGGAGGGAGGGTCCTGCTTTCGGTGGAGTGGCCGTGGAGAGGGGCACGTCGTGGGTTCCTCCCAGGGAACGCATGCCGCTGGGGTTCAGGGCTCCTTGTCCTCTTGCAACATCCCACACATGAAATATGAAGCCAAGTTCCTCCTGATCCTTCACGAGGAACCAGGCGTTAACTGTGTCCTGCCCAATTCCGGTTCCAGAGTGCTGCAGTCCCTCTGCCTTCAGTCCCCAAGCAGCTTCAGATTGAGGCTTTTCCAAATCTTCCTTCTTTTCTCCCTGCCCTAAACTTGAGGACAGCAGCCTGGCATGCAGCATCCATGGGCTGCTTGGCCTTGGAGTACAGAGCAAGGGCTGTTTTGGAGTGCTCGAGCCACAAGAACGGTGGTTTTCATGGCTGTGGTCGTGATCTCTCAGTGGTGTTTTGCCAAGGCTGCTGGGGTCCCTGCAGTCCTGTCCCAGCCAAGCCCCAGCCTGGATGGTGGGGCCGAGGAGGGTGAGCAGCAGAGCCAGTGGCAGCACAGGCACAGACCCCTCCATCTGTGTGCTGGGATCCTGTGCTGCGCTGCAGAGCTGGGGAGGATGGAGGGGGGACCCCACCTCAGCCCTTGCCCCGGGCACTGCAGCACCTCAGCTTTCCCCCACAGCCCCCAAAGTGCTGCTGCATGGGCCCTTCAGGGGACCTCCACGTGTGAATAGGGACCTGTTCCTGTCACCAGCTCCCTGCTGTGGAGAAAATATCAAAATTGTGTGGAGTGAGAGAACCTTGGCACTGGACTGTCTCCGTCCCTGCTTTTCCCCTTGCACACCAGTTCCACAGGGGCTGAAGACAGTTCATTTTCCAGGGTGCACTACCTGGGTATTTGAGTAAGCTGCTCCTCGCTCTTTGTGTGTTGAGCAGTGATTTGGGGTCTTGCTTCCATCTGGGATGTGTGCGGAGTGTGAATGGGCTTGAGGTTGCAGGGGGCTTTGAGACACCCGAAAGAAAGTGCTGGGGCAGAGTGATGTGGTGGGGCAGCTGGAAGTTGGTGCAAGTGCTGCCAGGGAGGGGATGTAAAACCTCTGCTTTGGACTCCAGGCAGGATTTTGGGAATGTCTTTGGTCTTTTGCTCAAGGTTGAGCTCTGTGCATCCATCTAGAAAGCTGTGGGCTGGCGTCCTCAAGCCTAGGAAATTATTTTAGTCTGACTTTGTGGGAAACAGCAGGAAAGGGCTATTTATGCAGAAAATGGCTTCCAATAAACACGCTTCCTTTGGGAGTGGAGAGAAATTGCTGAGATGTGCTGGAAGTCTTTTCCCTTTCCTGGGACTGTCCTCATTGCCAAGAGTGAGCCAGCCACGCGGCACAGCCACGCCGGCGCTCGGTGACGTTCACTGCCCTGCTTCACACCCCTGGCCCCAGCTCTCCATCACCCTGTGGGTGGAGAGGGGCTTTCAAGGGCACTCTGCCCACTGATGCTCCTCTTGGTCCTATGAATGGTCCTACAAACCTCTTGGGATTTCCCTTGGATCCCAGAATCTCCTTCTTTCCTCTGTTTTTTTTTTTGGAGCTGTGTGATTGCAGAGCACTGGCAGTGGGGTTGCTGGTTTGAGGGCTTCTTACCTCATGGTTGCAGAGATGAGCTTAGCAGAGTGATGTCAGAGTGGCCTACAGGCTCAAAAGCCAACAGGGAAATAAAAGCAAGGAAACTGGTCCTCTTTCTTTTTCCTTCTTTTTTTTTTCCTTGCAAATTTCATTATTTTAAAGGCTCTTCCCTGATTTTTCCAGTGTCTGGAAATCTTCAGGAGCTCTAAACTCTTGGGGTTTGCCATGCTGTTTTGCTATTTTTCATTCCTTTTTTTCCTTTGGAGGTGGTGAGTAAACCCTGCAAATTCAACCCAGCTCACTAATATTTCAGATTATTGAAAATAACAAAAGAAAGGAAAAGCGAACGAATCTGAACTCTCCAGGAGAGGGCAAAAAATCCCTGTGACTCACTTAAACACAATTTCTGAGCTTGAAAACACAAAATGGTGCCTGTTTCTTGCTGCCCCTTGCAATGGGCCAGGAGATCATAACCATCCAGAACATGGTTTGGGTTACAAGGCTGCCAGGTTCACATTTTCTTCTACAGATTTTGTCTCTCAAACCCCTCCTCTCTCCTTAAGGACCCCCAAGGTGCAGGCTAGAGATGGTTGTGCCACCATTTGAAGACATCAACCCTATCCTGAGCATCCGTGAGCTGGAAGAAGAGTGGAGAAAGCACTGAGGGTTTTTCCCTTTATGGATGATATCCAATTAAGACTTCAAATAATGAGCACTGTCTATGATGATTTGGAATACCTCCATGACTATGTGAGAGCTTCCTGCATGGAAAGGACATAAGAGGGGAGATCTTGGGAATATTCTAGTGACAGAGGTGATGCAATCCAAGCGGATGGGGAAGCTTTAAAGCCGTTTGGCAAAGCAAGCGTTTGCGGTTTCACCCATAGCCCTGCAGCACCGCTCTTCATTGGGAACCACCTGCAGAGCAGGATGTGATCCCTGGCTGCAGAGAATCCCTGGAGTGGGGTGGGTTGTGACTTGGGCTGGCTGAGCCTCTCCTGGCAGGAGCAGCTGGGAAGGGGAGCACAGGGGAGAAGGCATGCAGCCCTTTCCTCTGCTCTCTCAGTGAGTGTCTGCTCCTCCAAAGAAATGTATTTGTGAGCATTTGTCAGTGATTGCCATCGAAGGAGGCAAAAATCTATAACCTGGGGTCAGGCCTTTCTTCCAGGCTCTCATGTCATGAGATTCTCTCCACCTCCTCCCTCAAACTGCAGGGAGCAGCCCCTCTGCGCTGTGTCTCATCTCGCTGACATGGCTTGGCTGTAGTCCGTGTCCAGGAGGTCGCCGGCAGACGTCGGCTGTCGCTGGAAAAGAGCTGGAGTGGTGTCCTGGGGACGCCACGGGTCCAGGCACTCGAAGTGACCCCGTCACTGCAGCTGCCCTGATGGGTGAGTGCCACGTGCTGCCAGCGCTGCCAGCCCAGGCTCTGCCGCGGCGGGGTGGGCGATGCTCCTCGCTGGGGTCTGTCAAGGGAAATCCACCACGGAGTTAATGTGTGCTCTGCTTCCAGCCCTTCTTTGTTAAGGGGTTTGGCCCAGTGCCACGCGGGGAGAGCGGCAGGCAGTGCTGGGGGCCAGCGGGGACAGCTTTTGTTCAACATTGTGGCTCCTCCATGGAAAGGACGGTTGGCCAAAATGGGGCGCGTGCGAGCGCGGCAGTCGCTCTGCCTGGGGAGGAGCCCAGCTGCTCTCTCTTCTGCATTGAATTCCCTGGGGCTTTGTGGGAGCATGAGGAAGCTGTTCCCTCCCAAACCCCGCTGGGGATTTCACTCACGCTGTGGCAGAATGCTGCTCCCCGTGTCAGCTGAGTGGGTGCTTGGGTGTCCAGGAGAGATCTGCCCCTACGAGCGATGCTTCTAGGGGTTTCCCTCGATTCAGTGGCACTGGGGCAGTGGGTGGCCACGCCATGAGACAGTTCCTCTGCCCATCCTGGGTCAGGGCCAGGTCCTGCTCAGCTTTGGTTTAGCCAAGCACAGCTAGCAGACCTCCGGATTTGGCCTTCTCCATCTGCTGGGAACACTCCCTGTTTTGTCCAGCCTTTGTTTCCTCCCAGCTCCTCGTTATTTTTCATGGCGTTTTCCCTTCTGACTCTTGTGCTGCTCGAGGCTGTTGGTGCAAGCTCAGCATTTGGGCTCGTGCTTGTTCAGCTGAACATGGATCTATATGAGCTGGGTTATTTCGTGTGCTCCCAAGCACAGGGGGTCCCAAAGAGCGAAGCTCAGCCTCACCTTGCTCTTTAACAACAGCGGGGAACAACACGTCCATGTGAACCCAAGCCCCAAAACCCACGGGGAATGACGCAGTGAAGGTGAACTTTCAAAGGGAGACGGGAAGTGCATGGCAAGAGCAGGGGAAACAGAGGAGAGAATAGCCGGAGCTGACCTCAGCAGGGAGGGGAGCCCGGCCGCACACATGGAAGGGAAATGGGAAAAGGATACAGCTGGGACCGGCCGTGTGCTCTGCCCCAGCACTGTCCCGCTTCCCGCTTTTCCCCCAGGATGGGCTGGGGCAATGGGCCAGGTCAGGGCGAGTCCCAGCACACCAGAGCTCCTGGAAGCATCCGTCGGGGATTGCCTCAAATGCACCCATTGGGGCAGCTCTGGAGCTCAGCCACCGGCAACCAGGGATGCTCTCGGGCATCCACATCACCATGTGCCAGGAGCTGGCAGCCAGGAAACAGCCAGGAAACAGCCCTGATCTGGTGACCGTCAGCTCCGGCTCCCCGGGTGCGCTCAGAGGCGGCGCGGGGCAGATCTCATCCTTGCAGCCTTCCCCGGCACGTAGCGGGAGCCGGAGGTGTCACCGCGATCAGAGCTGCCTGTTGAGAAGCGGCACAAGCCGTCCCAGGGTAGCTGCTGTCCCTTCCAGCGCTCTCGGTTTTGCCCAGGGACGGATTACTTTTTTTTTAATCTTTTTTTATTTTTCTTTTTTTCTTTTTCTTTTCTTTTTTTTTTTTTTTTTTAAACATGTGGAGTTTTATTTTTAGCTGGAAAAAAACCCAGCCTTTAAAAAAACAAACACAAAGTTTTTCTGCGAAAAATACTCAACATAATAGGATTTTTTTCTTTTTCACAAAACTGACTGTGACATTTCTAAATGAAGGGTTCCTCTTGTCCTTCTGCTCTTCCCCCCTCAATCTTAGGTGAAATGTCTCCTTTCCCTAAGCCCCCATTTTTCTCCTCAGGATATGCCCTTTCAGGACGAGGCAACTAGAAAGACTATTTTTTCTGGATTTTTTTTTTCCAAAATGGTATAGAATTTTTAAAACATCCCTTTTGAACCTGTTACAATGGAATGAAATTAATTTTGTTTTTTTTCCCCCTTCTTCCAACTAGTTCTCGTCTGTTCTTAGTCTATAGTGTGGGAGAACTGGGATAATAAATGGCAGAAAGCAGATCCTACTCTTTCTTTACTCAAGGGGAAGATTTTTCCATCCCAGTTGAACTCTTTCTTTGGGGCTGGAGGGCACCCAAAAGCCAACATCTGGAGGAGTTCACGATTCTGACCTTCTTTTCCCTCCAGTGGAGCAATGTACAGAAGGCTTTGGGGGTCTGTGGGGATGTGGGAGGGCTGTTGTCCCAGGGGTTGACCGAGGGATGGTCAGGGCGGATGTGAGGACTTGGGAGCTGGACAGCAGAAACTTCAGATCCTGGGTTCTGTTCTGGGCTCTCCAGCAGCATTTCCCAGGTGACCTTGGGGAAGTCACTTTGTCACTCTTCACATTCATTTGGCTACCTCGAGAAGAGGAGAGCACTTGCATTGCACCTGTGGGTTTAGGCAGGCATCTGATACCTTTTGATCACTGAGTTGCCACAGGAATTTGATCAGCCCCCATTGACTCAGTTGGAGCAGAGGACGGTAGTTTTCCTTCCAGGCTGGAAGTACATTGGCTGCTTTTCAAGAGTAGCTACTGGTTTCTCAGAGCTGAAGGCACTGGAGGTGGGGATGCTTCTATCCTTAGACAACACAGCTCTCTGCACCCTCTTGGCACCCAGGAACATCCAAACCAGCATCCGCATTGCAGAAATTTATCCTCCCTGGTGATCTGAGGGTCTCTCCTGACCCAACCCAGGAACCTTCACATGGCTTGGCTGGGATGTGGGGACATGAACCAGAACTCTTGGGCTTTGAAAGAAAACACTTGAGACCAAAACAGGCTGAGGTTACACCTTCCAGTGCAAAATTCTGGGCTTAATGGGCTTAATTCAGCCACCCAAATAAAAGTCACGCTACAGAGATCCTGTCAGAGTGGATGATGCTCCTCTGCCTTGAATACACAGCCCATCACTTGGAGGAGGATGTGCCAAGGAGGTCTCAGGGCTGGACTGGTGCTTGTGTGCATGGGGGCCTCTTTTCTCACACTCAAGGGGAAATATCAGGCTCATAGGCAGTGGCTGCTGCAGCTCAATTGGGAGCCTTGGAACCCCTGGAGCAGGGAAGGGGAGCAGAGCAAACACACTTTGTCCAGGCTATTTATTTTGTGCTGGGGTAAGGGTTTTTTTTTCATTTCAGACATGCGATGAGCGTGTTACTCAGCCATGACTCGAGAACTTGTGAGCAATAAAGTCATCCTGAAGTCTGCCAAAAAAAATCTTCTTAGCACACCCACCTCATCACACGTTCCCACTGTAGCTACTTTGGTGCGATCTGCTGCGGAAAGGCGGCTACCTCGCGGGGAGGCTGCGGTAGCCATCTGCGAGCTTGCGGCAGTGGCCCATGGATGAACCTGTGCCCATCGGCACAGTGCCATGGGTGTCACCTGCCTGGTGACTGGGACCCTTTGCAAGCACCGTCACAAAGATGGTGGGCTGGAGCTTGCTCCAAAATCCAAGAGAAAACAGAGCTGGAAGGGGCTGCGCAGACTGGTGTAATTTTCCTTCTGCAGCAAGGGCTGCGTTTTGGGTTTGGAATGTTGGTTTTGACCTTTTGGGGTCAAAACTGACCTGAGACCTCCATAAGGAAGAGAGCCCTGGACATTCCTCTTCCTGCCCTGAGCCAAACCAGCTCCAGCAGGGTTGGCTGGATGTGAGGATGACTTGAAGCTCCAGAGCCCTTCCCCAGTCACCTCTGCAGTCTGGGAGTGGTGATGAGCAGAGTGTTGCATCCTCCACACTGCAGGAGAGGAGACATGCACTGGCAAACCAGGAGAGCGCTGTTGGAAGTGCCTGAGAAAATGTACATTGATGCTAAAATTTGCGTTTTTGGAAGCTGACTGGTCCCTTGGATAATGAGTCAGGGTCCAAGGTCCCCATGTGTGAACTCTCACTCTCCCACTGGCCTCTCTGCCTGTAGGGTAGTGCAGCCCTCCACTTGGGCACCAGTGTCCGTGGAACTGGGATGCTCCTGGACCTGGATATCACGGCTTGCTGTGAGGGGAAGCCCTGCTCTGCTGAAGGGATGATGGGTCAGGGATAGAAACAGCCCCATGTCAGTGGGGTGGGATGCAAGGGATGGTTTTAGAGACACCCCAACACCAGTGGGGAGGTGGGACCACGCAGAACCCCCTCACCTGAACTACCAGGGTAAGAACTACCTCTTCCATGGCCTCCTCTCCCCACCCCTTCCCTGCACCGAGGCTCTAAATAATTGATAACGCTGATAAATAATAGATCTTGTATTTGCTCTTTCGCTGTCTCTGGCAGGGCGTGTGTGCTCGCAGCCTGGCGCTGCTGCATTAGGGTTACGGGGATGGGGAGCGCGGCTGTTGGGCCGGGGTAGGGAGCTCTGCAGCGGGGAGAGCATTCCGGGGAGATAAAGGGCTGGTTTGATGTGTGTTCATGTGGCGGGGCTGTTTTGCCTTGCATGCCTTTCTCTTTTGCTTTATTTTTTTCCTGGAGTGAAGCCTGGCGCCAGCAGTCTGGAACCAGCCTGACAAGCTTTTGAGTTATGGAAAGGGGGAGGAAGGGGGGAGGAGAGAGAAAGAGGGAGCGAGAGAGGCAGGGAGGAGGAGGGCGAAGGCAGAGGGAGGCAGCTGGGATGTGGATTATTAGGGGAGAACAAGAATACACACAAGAGGCTGGTGGGGTGAGGGCCGGGGGCTACCAGGGCTTGCGGGGAGGGGATGGAGCTGGCTTCGAGCAAACCTTTCAAAGGAGAATTTTTTTTTTAATTTTTATTTTATATTTTTTTCATGGAGGGGAGAGGGGGAATTGAGTCATTTTGGGCATGAAACGCAAACCTCGCCGCGTCAAGGAACAAGGAAGTTTTTTTAAGCGCCAATTAAAGGGCTCGGAGAGGTCCGGGGCTTTTAAACAGCCTTGGGAAGGGGGGGGTGGGGGTGGGGGGCGGTCCTGGCCGGCGTTCAGGCTGCCGTCCCATCAGAACATTCCTTTCTGCTGAACGCTGCTGCTCCCGGCCCTCTTCTCCTCCTTTTCCAAGCTGCCGTCGAATCCTTTCCAACTCCCGCGTCCGAACCCAGGGAACTTTGCTCCGTTTCATCTCTCGCCGCCTCCCCCCGGCCCCGGCCCCGGCCTGTGCTGGGCGCTTTGATCACTGAGCTGCCTGCACAGAGAGCCCCGAACCCCCGCACTCAGCACCCCCGGGACGCAGGCGCCAGCAGCCCCTCCAGGGGCTGCCATGGCCAAAAATTCCCCCCCCTGCCTTGATGGAGACCCCCGTCTGCCATCACATCTTGCTCAGGGAAGGCAGCTGCTTCAGGGAATTGGTGGCTGCAGTGCTGGGGGGAGGAGGGCTCGGTGCCCAACTCCGGGGACCTGGCCCCGCAAATGGGAGAGGGGAATTTGCCCCGTAGGGGCTGCGAGGGGTGCGTTGGGCGGCGTGTTTGGAAAGGTCCCGACAGGGTGCTCACACCTGGGAAAGCCGTGTAAAGCCATGTGGTGCCCATGAGGGCTCCTCCTGTGCTCCTTCGGGGGGGTCAAGACAGCGTAGCCAGTCTGGAGCAAATTCACTGGAGCAGGGGGATGGCAGGCAGAGGCTGGAGCAGCTCCATGGCATGTTTTCCACTCTGAGACCCCCCTCATCACTTCCCGTGGATGTCCTGCAGCAAGAAGCACAGGAGGGAACAGAGCCTTGCTGCTTCAGCCCACCTTTGGGAGTGGGGAGAGAGCCGTGGCACACCAAGGAGTGCTGTGCCTGCGCTCCGGGGGAAATCCAGAGTGCTGGCCAGGGGATGGGGATTTGGAGCCGCTTTGCAGGGGCTTTGTTTGGTTTGGTTTCAGCGCAGCCTATTTAACTCCCAACAACTGGTGAAGGCTGGGGAGAAAAGAGCTCTTTGTTATAGGCTGAACAGCCCCAGGTCTTTAACTCAGCTTGTGGGAAGAGCTCTGAGAAGTTGAGATAGCCCAGGGATGGGCTGATTCTGAGATGGGCAGATTTTATATCACTCGCTCCTCTAAAGTGAAGAATGAGAGTGAGGGTTTGAATACCCAGCTCCCAAAAAAAGCCCAGCACAAGCCCTGTGAAGCACCACCACCATCTGCCAAGTCTTTGTCTTTGCAGAGGAGGTGGAAGGGGGAACACCCAGTTTTCTGAAATCTCCATTACAGGTTGCCTCTGAGCTGCAGCTCTTCATAAAAAATACTTCTTTCTCTGGGTTTCCAGGAAGCAAAATGTTGCCCTCCGCTGTTTGCAGCATAGCTGGAACAGAGAACTCGCTGCGTCCGAGCCCGTCCAGCGCTTAATTCCAATGTCGCATCCATGGCAGTGGTCAGGGGATTTGGAGAGAGACAACTCCCACCCAGCCCACAGATGCTCCAAAGACCTGCAAAAGGTCTCGTCATCCTCCCTGAGCCACCAGGAATGACTGCCTCCCACTCTCAGGGTGAACTGCTCCTGCCTGGCACCTCGGCACAGGACTGGGGTGGGGATTGACCATGGGTTCAGCTGGGCTGTCTTCAAACTGAGGTGGGTCCAGCCAAGACCAACCTCTTCACACCTTGTGTTTCACAAGAAAACAATGCAAAGCAACTCAGTTGTGCATCCTTAGCCCCAAATCCTCATTTTTCCCTTCTCTTTTTCCTTGGTGACTCTTCAAACTCCTTCTGGTAACTTTAGAACTATACTGGCAAAACTGTCCCCCAGATCCTCCTTGCTAGAGATGCAACACAGATGGATTCATGTCTATTGTCTTTTATAAACCTTCAACATCTGAATGTTGGGAGTCTTAAACCAGTAAGTGGAGGGAGTGACTACTTCTTTTTCGTAGATGTGGAAACTGAGGCATAGGCTTCTCATCCAGGTGAAAGTCATGTTTTAGGGCCAAGGGACGCAATTTCACTCAGAAACCTTTGCTGCATCAGCTTCCCTGCCGTCTCTTGAGATGTTTCCATGAGGAAGGAGACCCTTTCCCCCTTCTTCTTACCCAGAAAGGATCAGAAGTCAGCACGGCATCATGGCCCATGACCTCACCATTTGCACAAGGGGCAGCAGGCAGAAATAAAACACAGTTCAGGGCTGGTGGAGCTGGGGGAGCTGGGGAAGAGCAAGATGAGTTTTAGTGGGGAGACCATCCTCACCTTTCATATTCTAATGCCTTGCCTTTTCCTGATTTGTGAGCTCTTGGGAGTCCTGCTGGGAATTCGCTCGAACGGAGGCACACACCGCCGTCCCTCGGTAAATTACACAGAGATATAATGAAGGAGGAGAAATCAGTTACTCTGTGACTGTGGCTCCCCAGGGGACCTTAATTCAAATATTTGTGGAGCTGAGCAAGTGGGGCGTTGGGGAGCCGCCGAGTTGGAGTGTCTCTCGACAGGTTGCTTGCAGGTGGTTGGTGATGGGGAGGCAGCACTCTGGGATACAGGATGAATCCCCAAGGAGGCTGCAGGTCCTTCATGATGCTTTGGTGTCCTAAGGGTTAAGGTTAGGGTTAAATGGAAGAGGAAGATAATGGGAGAAGGTGGGACTATGGTCTGGCTGCGGCTGCCTGAGAAAGAGAGGTGGGCTCCAGCCTTCAACTGGTGGCTTTTGGGATGGGGCAGTCCCATGTGTCTCTTTGCCAATGGCTTTGAACAGTGTGAGGTGCTGGGGGCACCTGCCACCACATGTGGCTGGGCTCTGCATCATCTCTTGGGGAGGGACTGGGACAGTGACCTGGGAGAGGATAGGGAGGAGCAGAGTTTGCAAAGCCAGGACTGTTTTCTGCTGCTCACGTTTTCAGTGCTGGAGGAAGAAAGGGTTAAAGGCTGCATGGCACCAAGGAGAGGGCAAATCCCACATTGCTCAGTTTAGGAATGAGAAAGCGATTTAACTCCAGCTCCATTCCCTCTGTGTGCCCTTAACCCGGACTTCCTGCCCCTCTTCTCCCAGGGCACACCAGTGCCTTGGACCTGAGAAAACAAATGGGATCCAATTTGTCCAGCCTGCAACCTGCACTGGCAATGGGGCACAGCTGGGGGAGCAGCCCCTTGCTGGATGCATGCAAGACCCCTTAGGTCCCACTTCACCTTGATGGCCAAAGCTGTGGCTCCATCAAGGACACAGTGGCCCCGTGGCTTTGCCATGGTGCTCTCACCTGCTTCAGCAGTGGGTACTTTTGGGTGGGCATGGAGAGCTGGGGTGCAGGGTGGACTGGAGTGCAGGGTGAGCTGGGGTGCAGGGTGCTCAGTCCCCAAGGAGAGATGGTGGTGTGGAGGCTGAGAGCAGCTGTGTTCACCTGGTGCCATTCTGCACAGCCTCATTCTTCTCTTGTAGGTCCTACAACATCACCCCAGCTCAGAAGTGATGCTGCTACCGGGAGTTGTGTGTGTGTCAGACACACTTCCCCCGTGTGCCAGCTCTCCCTCGCGTCCAGCTTCATGCCCCCAGTGGGGGCAGTTTTGCCTTCGGCCACCGGGGCTGCCGAGCGTGGCAGGGGCGATCCCACACACCCACCCGCATTCCCGGTGCTGCCACCAGGCCGCTCCCCACGCCCAGCGCCTTCGGGGCTGCGCGCACACGCGTGCGGATCCGCAGCACGCCAACTGTTGGGAAGGGGAAAGGAAAAAAAACCCCACCGACTCAGCCGAGAGAGGTGGGGGGAAAGAGAGAGAAAGAGAGAGAGAATGACAGACTGCAATCCCCCTTGAGTGCCTAGCCTCATGAATATTAATAAGGTGGTAATTAAAATGCAGGGACACAGCAGGACGGATGCAGGCGCTGCCTTCGGAGCGCTGGGAACGGGGGGAGCGCGTCTTTCCAGGCAGGTTTTGATTCCGTTCTCTGATGAAAAGAAGAAAACGGAGCCTTCAACTTTAATCAGTTTAGAGTTTTTTTGACACGACATATCTTTAATTGCTGATATTTCTGCTCTTCTCAAACCCGGCTCCACCGACTCCAGTCTAAGCGGAGATAACGAACCACGCTGAAGTGCCGTGGATTCGTGCTGTATTTACGCCTCGACTTGTTTGCTACTTTCTTGGGGTTTCACCTCTCTGCCTGGGGTTGGAATGTACAGCCCTGCTGCCGCTTGCCTCTGCAGCCAGGTGTGAGGGTGGAAATGCAGCCCGGCACCTCTCTCGAACACCCCCCTCCCAACCTGCTCCACTGCATCCTTAGGGAAAACTGCTTTCTTTTTTTTAATTTGCGCGCTTTTTTTCTTTTTTTTTTTTAGGGGGAAGGATAGTACATCCCTCTTCTTGGGGCCGTGGCTGTGTGGAGTTGGACATGATCCCCCCTGGTCTGGGTGGTGGGGTTGGGGACTGGGGGCATGGGTGGTGGCAGCGAGAAGGATGGGTAGGGTTGGGTTGGGTTGAGTTACATCAGGTTGGGGTGGGTTGGGTTGGAAATCCGGTCTCCTGAGAAGAGACTCTGTTCCCCTCTCCAGAGGTGCCTTCAGTGTAAGTGTAGAGGTGGCTGTTGAGTCGTTAAGTTATTGGTAAGGAGGCTTAAAGGGACTCAAGGCTGGGTGAGGGTCCTGTGAAGGATGCACAGGGCAGGCTCCGAGGTCTGTGAGGAAGGAGAACCAAGGTGTTCATCTTTCTTGGAGAAGGGGGTTGTTGCAGTGGGGCTGGTCCATTGATGGAGAACCATGTTGCTGGAAAAATGAGTGGAAAGTGCTTGGTGCCCAAATGGAATGTCTTGGGTGTGGGAATTGGACCATGGCAACCCAGAACAAGGATTTAGTAGGCAATTTCTGGTAAAATGGAAAAGAAAAGAAACCACAAAATACCCCATCCCAGTGGAAGCAATTGTTTTAGGTAAAGCCAAAATGTTTGGTTTATCCTGAAAATGTTTTTGTTTTCTTCTGTTTTGTTTGGGGTTTGCCTAATTTACTTAGATCTCGTCTTTTACACTGAGACAATTTTTTGAATTGAAAAAATATAGGCTATTTTTTTTTTTTTTTAATGAAGAAGTCAAGAAGATTCTTTTAGAAAATGCCTGAATACAACAGATTATCAGGTGACTGATGGGAGAAGGTGACATCTTCAAAGCCATCTCCTCTGCCTGGTATTTCTTTTTTTCATTCCAAACAATTTTTCAATTTCACCCTGAGTGTCAGGATGATTCAGCCCGTTTGAATCTTTCAATTGTTTGTGAATTTACTATTCCCTCAAAACCAAACAAAGAAAATCCCCCTCAGCTCCTAGAAAGTTGACAGTGACCAAGAGAGTAGAGCACAGTGCAAGTCCCATCACAGCTTCCCAGCTGGTGCCTCCCTGCCAGGTTGGAGTTGGCCATGGAAAGACAATGGGGACACTCCTGGATCATGGATGGAGATAAAGGTTTTGCCCCACCTTGGAGACACTGTGTTATCCAGAGAGCAACTGTGTTTCAGGGAGTTGATGTGATGTGTTGATTTGCTCCTGCATCCTACTCCTCAGTTCAGAGCTGTGTCCCAGGAGGATATCCTGGCCTCCAGGCTGAACTGCACTCCTGCAGTGCCATTTCTCCATCCCAAGCTTTGGAATTTTCTCTCCCCTGGGAACATGTCCTAGTGCCCTACCTGTGGGAAAGATGGAAAAGAAGGGCTTGGATCCCTTGAGATTTTGTTGTCCAGTGATGGAGCTGTTTGTGCAATGTGGTCTTTTTCATGGTATCTTTCTGTAAAGAATGTGGGATGACCTTATCTACCAGGGGCTTGAGTATCCTGGGCTCTGCCCCATGGCAGGCTGACATCTCCCTGTTGTCCTCCCCCATAGCAAGAAAGCAGCTGAAGCAGAAGAAGTTTTGGGCTTTACTGGATTCAACAGCTGAATCTATCCCCTTTTGCTCTGTTTTTCCTCATCTGAGGTAAATAATTTCCCACGTGAAGGGAAGGCTGGTGAGCCCAGATGCAGGTAGGGGTTGGGAATTGAGCTGAACTCCTTGGCTGGAAGGGCAGGTCATTTTGCAGGAATACCAGCTAAGTTGGCTTTCCTTAGCCCTGCTTGCTGGAGCTATGAAATGTGAGAATGAGCTGGAGACCCCATCAGGGATCATGGCACACATAGGCAGGTGAGGGACTAGGAGATGGGAGCTACAGGGAAGACAGCATCCATGGAAGGGGCGACCTTGGGATCAGCCAGCCACAGCTTGAGGGGCTAGTGGATAAACAAAGCTTTGGGTGTTTAGTAGGGGGAAAAAATATTTTTCCTGTGCTGTTTTTTATTTTTTTTTTTTTTCTGCTTCTCTTCCTTCATCCTCTCCTTTCTCCTTTCCTGCAGCGCTACAACAGCTGGTTTGAGGCAGAACAGGGGGAAAGTCTAGCCAGTGTCTGAGCTCCCCTTTGCCCCAAACCACCCACTGCTGCCATCCAGTCTGCGCTGAAAAAACCTTGGAAAATATCAGGTGTGCCCTGCAGATGGGGCGAGGGGGCTGGGGCACTGTGGTGACAGGGACAGCCCCGGGTAGAAGGGACAGCCCTGGGCAACAGCCTCGGGCGGTTTGGGAGTGCAAAAGTCTGGGGTGGATAGAGGGAGAAGATACCACAGTGCTGTTAACAGAGGATTTAGGTGGTGAAACACAAATGGGACCTGGTGACTTGTGTGGGGATCAGAGGCTGGGCTTGGGCTCAGCTGTGGGGAGCATGAGAGGGAGGGTACAGGATGGGCCCCAGGTACAGATTCCTGGTGACACCCCTCCGGCAGTCCCAGTCACCCCCGAGTCACATCCTGCTTGTGCTGGCTCATGTCTCATCCTGCTGCCTGCAATTTCTCAATCCCTTTCGCTCCTGCCAGCGTTTCCTGGCTGCTGAGGTTGCTGCAGGGCTTGTGGGGCAGGCAGTGCTGGAGGGAGCTCCCAAAGCACTAGGGAATTTGGAATAGGAGTGTTTTTACTTGCCTACGGATGGTCAGAGCCTGGCCCTGCTCTGGCTCCTGGCTGTATCCTGCTGTCACTTCTTTCATGCCCTGGCTGTCAGCTGTGTGGGGCCACAGGGGCTCTGGCCATGCATCTCCTGGTGCAGGTCCCCCACACATCCATCCTGGTGCCTCCAGCCCCAGCCACCAGGGCAGGCAGCTAAGTTAGGAGTGAACTGGATGCTTATTCCCCTCCTGTCTCCTGCCCTGAGCTCTGCACTGAGCTATGGCTCTGCAGGGACGTTTGGGAGAGCAGAGCCGGGGCTGCAGATCGTGCTCCTGTGGGGCTGTCGGTGAGGAGCCAGCCTGGCTCACAGTCCCAGGCTGAGCCACACTTGGGTCCTGCAGAGAAAACAAACACTGAGCTCCATCCTACCCTATTTTACAACAGAACTGCCATTTAAGGGAGGATTTGGAGAGAAGACATCTTCTTTCAGACCCCTTTTGCAATGCTGGACCTCGCTCTGCAGAGCATCCCCGCAGCTAAGGGATGATCCTCTGGCAGCAGCAGCTTTCCTGCGCTCGCTGAGTCCCTGCCTCGTGCCCAGTGCCCTCTCCTCCTTCCCAGCCCCATCTCCGGAGGGGCTGTACTTCCAGCTCTCCAGGCAGCAGGCTCCGGGAAGGACAGTGTCCTCCTCTGGGACAGTTTGTGCCCTGGCACTGGAGCAGCGGGCTGAGCCAGCCAGCGCGGGGGGTGAGCGGCGGCAGAGCCGGTGCCTCTTGGCTCCGCTCAGCGCTGGGGTGCTGAGCTTAGGATTTCTGGCCTTGGAGTCCTTCTGCATTGGCCAGGAGATTTCAAGGGGAGTTTTTGGCCGAGCAGGGAGATGCTGCAATACACCAGCAAGCTGGAGCCTCGGGGAGGCGGGGGGGTCAATTCTTAGCTCTGCCACAGACTCTCTGGGATAACCTTGGTCAAGGCTTTGTGCTTTGCTTGCCCTGCTGTAAAGCAGCGCCCTGTCTCCCACTCCTGTGCTGGAAATCTGCTTGTGCTCAGAACCTGGCTGGCAAGGGGGGAGAGAGGAGGGCGTCTGCACAAACACCGACGTTTTAGCACCCGGATTTAGCTTCGGAAGAGCTTTCCCCCTGCGTGCTTCTTACCCAGCTGTGACCCTGCCTTTGCTCCTGCTTGCTACTCCCTGTGCTGAAGGAAGCTGAGTCCTGGCAGTGGCAGAGGGCTGCCAGCTCCTGCCGGAACACTGCAGCAGGGCTAAGCCATGGATCCCTGAACCCGGGGATCACTCCTGCCGACCTCACAGCCGGGGGGCTGGAGCTGCTGGTCCCGCTGAGATCCCGGAGCAGCAGCGTGTGGAAGCACAGCTGCCGCTCCCCAGTGCTGGGGCCCGTGGCGGGTTGCAGGCAGGGATGTGGGTGCCCAGGGAGCACCTGTGGCTGGATCAGGAGCTCCCACGGGCCAGGACACGGCACTGGGGTGCTACATTTTTCCTACAGGAAGGCAGGACACCTCCGAGGGAACCCAGGAGATTTATTGCACCCGTGTAAGTTTGGGGCTGAGACCACCACTCGCCATGGGGTGCTGGCACCGTGCATCTCCTCCTCCATCATCCTCTGGGGAGCACGGCCGGACAGGGACCCAGACCAGGGGTCCCGGCTGATGGAGAGAGGGCTCTCCACTCCTTCCCTCCAGGCCACGCAATGGTTAAATTCCTTTCCAGCTGAGCTGGCAAGCAGAGCCCAAGCATATTAGTCAGATCCCTGTAGGGGGTGGGGAGGAGGAAGGAGAGAGCAGCGAGGAGGGGCCGGAGCGAGCCGAGCCGAGCTATTCTCCGGGGCGCGAGTGCAGGGAGGCAGGCGCAGCAGGGCTGCTGCTTCCCAGAAACTTGATTATTTTTAACCCAGGAAGAAGAAAGGAAGGAAGGGGGGGGGGGGGGGGGAGGGGGGGAGGAGGAGGAGGGGGTAAATCTGGAGGAACTGGAAAACAGGCAGTTGGCATTTGCAGACAGCTTTGCAGAGGGGAGGCATGAAGAGCGGGAAGGTGAGCGAGGGTCGTGCTGTGGCACAGGCTGGCCAGGGCTGCCCTTGTGCCTCCCCGGCCCTGGCGCGGTGCTCAGGACGGGACAGGACAGGATGCAGAGCCCTGCCAAGTCCGGCTGATGGTGTCCCTGCTGCGGGCAGAGAACTCCGGCTGGCCTGTGCCTCCTCCTCCGGCCTGTGCCGGCACACGGCGGGGCCCGGGGCCGTCCTGGGGAGCAGGATGCGGCCTGTTCCCCTCCCAGCCCGCCGCTCCCTCACAGCGCAGCACGTACACCGGCGGCTGTGCCTTCCCGGAGCCCTCCTCTCCCCGCTGCCGGGAACTGTGGCCATTTCAGAGAGAGCTGGGGACATGCAGGGGACCCTGTGGGGCCCTGACTGTGGGCACATGTTGGTGGCTTCATGGGCTGCTGGTGGGACCCTGCGTCTCTTTGCAGGGCTGGGTCTTGCAGGGGCTCTGTGGGGAGCTGGGGCTCCCCAGGTTGCTCTGGAAGGCTCAAGCTGCCCGTGGGAGGAACACCGGAATTATCACAAACGAGAAGGCGAGGCCTTTTTGTCTTGCATTACCTTGCTTGTCTTCAGTGGAAGTTTGGCGTCGGAGACCGGCAGAGAGGCCTCAGTGGCAGCCCGGTGGGAGCCCCGGTGCCTTTCATGGCTGTGTCTACTCCCCGGGGCAATGTTTCTGAAGCCCTGCAGTCTCCCCCAAGCCCACAAGTCAGTCACAGGTCTGGGCTCCTCAAGGTCCAGCTCTGGGTCAGGGTGGGCTGGCCAGAAGCTCCTTGTGAAAGTCAAAGCCCAAGCTCACAAGGGGAAGACCTGTCACTGCTCATATCACGTATTTGTTTCACTGCAGCATCTGCACGTGTTGAAAGCTCAGTGTCCTCCATGGCTGGAGCGATACCAGCCCTGGCTCTGGAGCTTTGCTGGAGCTGGACATCCCATCCCTGAGATGCAGAGGCCCATGAGGGAGCTGAGGGCACCACTGCAATGGGACATGAGAGCAGTGGGCAGAGCTGGCGTTCCCCTCCTCTGACCCTCACCCAGGGAACCCTGCACTGGGAAATGGCATCATTCCACACATGCCATGGCCAGCCAAGGGAATGAGTCCCTCCCCAGGCAGGTTTTGCCACCCTGGCCCTTTGTGGGACTTGTGCTGCCATCTCCTCTGATCTACCACAGCGGCCGGATCCTGAACGAGGCTGATTTTATCCACACAGCACCATCAGTGCCATGTACCCAGGGAAGAAAAAGTCCTTGATTTAGCAGACATGAACAGACCTGGACAGAAAATGGATGTTGTTCCTCAAAGGCAGAGAGGGACAAGGGCAAACAGCTGAGTTGAGCCAGTTTGGGGTCAGGCATTGCTCACAGTACAACTAACACTGGCAGAGCATGCTGACTGCTGGGGTTTGCTACAAAAATGCCTTCAGACAAAGGTGTCCCTGCACTGAGGGGCCCAAGTGGGGCTTGTCAAGGATATTTGCCATGGTTTAGATCCCAGGGCAAAGTCACCCCATCCCAGCTGAGCAAGCTGAAGCTGGGGAGCTTCCCTATTGCCAGGCTGGATTGCTAGTGAGGAAATCATGTCCAACCTGCTGGGTATTCCCTTGTGCCTCCTTTCCAAGCATTAAAAGTGCTAATTAAACCAGAGCTGCGCTCCAGTATCTGGAGGGATCGGCTGCCTTTCCCTGCAGACAGGCCATGAGCCTCTGCAGGGATGGTCCCTGGTGCCATCCAGCCATGGAGAAGGTCACTTGGCCATGCTGCTCGGTCCACACAAATTTAGAAGATGGGTGGCACAGGCCTGGAGCTGGGGGTGCTTCCAAAGGGGCTCATCTGCAGGGCAGCCCCATGGACAGCTGAGTGGGATCATCACTACCCCCAAACCCATGGAAGTGATTGAGACAGGTCACACAAATTCTCCTTCTCACCTCTTCCCCTCTGAGGTATTCGGAGCTGGCTGTCACCACAGAGCTGGGGGGGCACGTGGCAGGTGTTTCCAGCGGGAGGCAGGAATTCCTGACACACAGCCAGTTCTGGGTGTTAATTCCCTCCTGGGAATCTCAGCCACATCCCAGACCTGCAGACAGCACAAAAGCCCCTCAGAGGGCAAAGGGCTCGAGAGGTGAAAGGGTAACTCCTCTAGCAGTGGGTGGGGATGCAGGATGGAGGAGAGGAGAGGAAGGATGATTTTTATACCTGTGAATTGGCATGAGTGACCTCCCATGATTTCCTGAGCCCCAAGGGAGCTGAGGAGCTGCAGGAGCAGTGTTCATTGGGGTGCCCAGCTCTAGGATTCACACCCCCACTACCTGGAGGAGGTGTGTGCGTCCTCTGGACTCTGGGGTGATGCTGAGGTGTCCATCTGACCTGTTGGTCTGGGGAACAGCTCCATGGGCTCTCAGAGCCAAATGCTGCCTGCTGGGGAACTGCCCCTCCACTGGGACACCCCAACCTCCCCAGAGGCCCTTTCCCCCGGCCCTGCCTGCCATGCCCTCAGCCCTGTAACCTGGGCTTGCAGGGAGAATTTAACCCAACTTCTGCACCCCAAAACCAATCAAACCCTTGTGCTGGGTCAGGAATTGGTGGCACCCGTGGCCTCCACCACAGCCGCTGCTGCGAGGGCACCTGGGGCTGGGGCTTGCGGGGGGCGCGGGCGATGGAGGACCCTCCGAAGAGCCCCTTGTGCTGGAGGGAGCCCAGCTAACTGCCGGCAGGGTATTTTTTTTCTCCCTCGCTCTTTGTTAAGCTCCCTTTCAGCTGAAATGGCAATGCCTGGGTGTTCTGAGCTGACAATAATTGCTGCAGTCTAGACACTGTCTGGTATGAGGCACGGGGAATCAAAGAGGCCCCTTCTCTCACTGCGACTTTCACACATGCTCCCTCGCTCCGGCTCCTTCCTTCTCCCTCTCCCATGTTCCCTTGGTCTTTGCCTTCTTTTTTTTCCCCCTTGTTCCCCTCTATCTGCCTCTCGCCGAGATGGAGGAGAAGCGTCAGCATCTTCCCCCCCACGCTCTCCCTCTCTGCCGTCTGTTCCTCTCTCCCGCTCCCCCTCTCCCTCGCTCCTTCTCTCATCTGTCTCCTCTCTCCTTCCTCCACTCTTACCTTTATGCTATTCCCTTCCTCCCAAAGTTAGCAGAGAAGCAGGAGGGAGGGCTGGCAGTGCCGGGGGGTTAACTCTTTCCTCACCCTCTCGTAGGTTCTCCTCCCCATCCCAGTCCCTTGCTGGGCTCCAGGGTGTCCCCGCTGTTTTGGGGTGCCATGCTCCTCTCTGGGGTGGTGGCATCAGTCCTGCGAGGGGCTGAGGAGGTGCTGTCAGGGCTGCTCTGGGTCAGATCAGGCCTGGTCAGGGCAAAGGGGGCTGGACCTGGATCCAAGGGAATCACCTTTGCTGTCTTTTAGCTTTCCCCACACCACAGGTGTCTCTGGCTGCAAGGGAACGCATCCTTGGGAGCACAGGTTATTCCTTCAAGTGCTCTAGCAAGACATAGGATTTTTTTTCCACCCACTCCAGACCTCAGCAGAGCTTGCTGTGCTGCTGGAAGGGGAGATTGATCCCAGCTCACACATGGCTCACAGCAATGCTCCTGCCTCAGGCTGAGCTCAGCTGCCCCAGTGCTGCCCTGTGCCCGCTGTGGGCTCTGGCTGGGCCATGTCCCTCTGGCATTTCCATGGGATTCCATGTGGTTAGTTCCAGTCATGCTCAGGAATTAGGCTTTTCTATTACAATGTATTAACAGATCATTTCCAGCTCAGCCCTGGACTTCTATTAACCTCTGATCCCTGTGCGAAAGACCCGTTTTCTATAAAGTCCAAAAAATCCTGTCAAGTTTTAGTTCATGTGAGATCTCATTGCAGAGAATGGACCAGAAGTGGGGAAACTGAGGCAAGAGACAATGAGCAAATTGGGTTAGTCTGCTGAGGTCAAATCTGCCACAGGGCCACACAATTCCCTTCTGTGGGACCCAAATTTGTCCATCCATGGACACAAGTGAGCAGCTCTCCTGCGACCTCCAGCATCTCACCTCCAGCCGTGCTGCTGCTTACCACGGAAAAGTCACATTAGGAAAGTATGTGATGTATTTTTAACTGTCTATAATGCAATTTAACAGCTGGAAAGGAGGAAGAACGCCAGCCCCACGTGATCTGCCAGATCTCTGCTGTCCACAAGCGAGGGCTCTGTGGAATCAAGGGGTTTTGTATGGTTGGGGACCTTGTTTGGGAAAAGGGCAGGAAACAACCTCATCCTTGAGATGGGCTCTGAGTCATGAAAGGCAATGTGTGCAGGATGGAGGTGAGAGCGCTCAGCAGCTCCCAGGGTGACATGCTTGTCCCCAAAAGCCACCGTGCTGAGTGCTGTGGCCAGATTCAATTCCCCAAAGAGCTCAGTCTCTTGGCTGTGCTTTGGCATTGGGATTCTTCACATGCTCTGGCAATGGGGCCTGCAGTGGAGCTTTCTGGGATCCCCTCTGCACTAGAGGCATTTAACACTGGATGTATTTTCCCCTGCCATTCCCAGTCCCAGGTTCCTGCCATGCTCCCAAGGCTGGATGTGCTGTGGAGGTGGGTGATGCCAGACTGCACCATCACCCTTCTCCCCCAGGATGGGAGGGATGTGTGCCCCCCATGCTGCTCTCCCAGCCAACCCCCAACACCTTCTCCTGCGCAGGGAGGGAGCCCAGCAGGGCTGTGGTGTGAGCAGGATGATGTGCCCAGGATCTGATGCATCACCTCCTGCCTTCCCTGCCCGTGTCCCACAGGATCCTCTGCCTCCAGTGTACCGAGATCCTGCCAGTGAGGGGTAGAATGGCCTGTATTTGTGTTCCTCTACTCCAGCCAGGTAGAAGTGCTCCTGCTGACAGTAATGGGTCTCTAATGGGGCTGAGCCCTAATAGGGATCCTCTGTGGTGTGGTGGACAACCACAGTAGGGCTTATCTGGGACACTGGAATTGGTTTGCTGCCTCCAAGCATCTGGGTGCTGAAAGGGAGTGAGTTTCTTGCCATCACTGGCGTTACTCCCCCATGCTTCTCCTTGGAGGACTTCTCCCCCACAATGGTCCCCAATACCAAGAGGAAGAGAGTGAGATCCATCTTCAGCCTTATCCCAGGGGACACCCCAAGGCAAGGCTCCTTTGAGGTGCTGATTTTCCCCAGGGCAGCATTTGGGGGGCTGGAAGCTGCTGGCAGCTGGTTCCTCTATGCAGCCCTTTGCACACACACTGGAAAAATGAGCCATGGGACGGCACAGTGGGGAGGGGGCTCAGTGAGGGGGGTCTCTGGTGAGCACTTGGAGGATGTAGCACCCAGGGATGCTCAGAGCTGCTGCCATTTGCTCTCCTTTTTGTGGGGGATGTTGAGAACTCAGATGGAGTCTCCTTGGGCTGGGGCAGAGCATCACTGGGCTTAGGAAGTGCTGAGAGAGGGAGAGCAAGCGGAAGCACAGGCACAGGGAAGGGAAACAACTTGCTGAAGGTCATCCCCGGGCCCATGGCAGAACCAGGAATAAAATCCAGGTGTGCTGAATTGGTCCTTAGGTTGTATTCATGCATGTGTTTGCATTAACACTGCTGTCCCTGAGCAGGGGCCAGTACTAGAAATAGTTTCCCAGAGCCACTGGTGCCCTCCAGAGAGCCACAGTGCAGGCTGTGGGGCTGGGAAAAGGAGAAGTTTGCATGTTTGGGGTCCCTTTTCCCCTAGAGCGTCTTCCAAGCCTCTCTGTGTGGATGGGGAATGCTGTTGGATGCCGGCTGATAAGGCAGAGTGGTTAAAAACACTGCCTTTATTTGGAAGCTTATCTCCAAATCCTAATGAAAACACAGAGGGAAGCCGGGGACAGTGGAGGGGGAGCGTGGTGGGGACCCGGCTGGGCCATGCTGAGCAGGGCCACCTGGTGGGGTTTGGAGTCTGGGGATCTAAAAGCTTTGGGACAAAACCCAGGGAGCCAGGGCACAACCGTGAGTCCCACATCCAAGCAGGGAGAGCCTGCAGGGGCAGCTGCAGCCCCGCTCTGAGTGCCCTGAATTTGGGATTCCTCCAGAGTTTTTTTTAATTAGGGGCTCAGTGGAGAAGAAAAAGCTTGAAACCAAGGAAACAAGGGAGACAGAAAGGAAAATGTCGGCTCCTGCAAGACAGAGCGAGCTGGCTCCAGCACCCTGGGGTGAGGGTGGGTGCTGCTCCTGCTGCCCTGACCGCTCCTCCGTGGCTGCAGGGCAAAAAAGGTGACCAAGTTGAGCCACAATGAAGAAATTAAAAGGTGAAAGGAAGTCTTGTGCAGGGACGGACGAAGGAGGGTGCTGAGCTGCTCAGAATTTGTTTTGGTGCAAGAGGGCTAATGGAGGAGGTGAGCAGAGTTTTTTAGGGCATGCTGTAGAGGAGACAGCAGCTATGGCGGGATCAGAAATATGAGCTGGACTTCCCAGACACCAAAATAATATTCCCAGACCAAAAGTTATGGGGTGGAAGGGCTGGGAAAGCTGGGGATGAGACATGTGCGTGTGTGTGTGGATGTAGCCGTGGCTGTGCCAAGCCTCATAAATCACAGCAGTGCGGCCTGAGCCTCCATCGGAGGAAATTCTTCCTTGCCAGATTCGAACATTTCCCTTCAACAGCCTCAGCTTTCCCCACCAAGCAGCAGAGACGAGAGCTCCTGATGGTGCAAAGTGCAAAGGCTTTCTGGGGAGCGTCCCGAAGGAGGGGTTCTCTGCCCCACAGCCCCTTGGCACAGCCCTGTTTTCCCCCGCCTTGGGGCTGATGCGGAGCAGCGCTGAGGCTCTGGGGGTGCTCAGCACCATCTCCCCATCCCGTGCTCTCGTTCCCCCATCCACGGCCGGCCGGGCCCAGCTTTGCTCTGCTGGGGGAGCGTAAGTTGATATTTTCCTGCGCGTCCCCAGAGGGTTTTTTCCATTACACAGGCAGAACGGAGCGGAGCGGAGCTGCCTGCTCGCCCGCTCGCCCGGCTCCCCCGCCTGCAACCTCTGGCACCGCTTTTCCAGCGGCACATTGTGCAAATGTAACCTTTCAGCGAGCCACTCCTACGGCAGGAAGCCGGGGGGCTCCGCTCCTGCCAGGAACGCAGCCGGCGCGGAGCTGGAAGGCAGCCCGTTAATCAGAGCCGGCTGACAGCGAAGCGCACAGCCTGGGCAACAGATTTCTGCTCCCTCTCCCTCGTTCGCGCTGCTTCGCCTTCCCGCTCCCGCTCGCTGCTGCTCGGCTACACGGTCTGCCCTGCCATCCCTGCCTGCCCATCCTCATCCTCATCCTCCGCTTCCTCCCTTTACTCATCCTCTGCTTCCTCCCCATCCTCATCCTCTGCTTCCTCCCCATCCTCATCCTCTGCTTCCTCCCCATCCTCATCCTCAGCTTCCTCTTCATCCTCTGGTTTCTCAGGGGGTCAGCTGAGCTCCTGCTCCCAGACTCTTGCTTTCCCTGCCCGTGCCTCTTGATGTGAAACCTGCTGGGATCCAGGTGGGGACCCGTCCCAGCAGCCACCGTGAGGAGGGGACCGGCTGTGACAGCAGCAGCCAGGCCGAGGAGAAGCGCACACCGGAGCATCGTGCCCGCTGCCAGGCGGCAGCACCGTGCCCAGGGATGCACAGGGTGGGACCCCCGTCTGGCTGCAGTGCTCCCCAGGACATTGTTCAGGGTCCCCCCGGTGACCCACCCAACCAGGGGCTCCCTGTGACCCCCCAGTCAGGGCTGTGCCCTGGGGCTGGGTCAGTCATTTTTCTCTCTCTTTGAGGCAGACCCTTGCCCTCCTTCTGCCTGCTCCAAATAAATGTGAGTTTTGTGTCGGCAGCAAATACACTGGGGGGGGCTCTGCCCTGCACCCACACACCAGCACATCCACACTGGCAGCCACTGCCCCTCGGGAGGGTTTATCCCCAGTTCATTTCCCCTGGCTTGTGGCAGTGTGGGATCTTGCATGTGCAGGGCCAGGAGCCTCTCCCTGGGAAGAGGGGCCATGCTGTCCCATCCAACCCCCATGGGCTGTGTCCCCAATCGGGAAGGCTGGGGTGGGTTGGGGTGGTTGCATTGGCCAAGGCAATGCTTGGCTGGTGTTCCCCAGGTTCCAAACACACCTTCATGCCCAGGTAAAGTCCAGTGAGGAGGAAAAGGCAGAAGAAATCCCATCATCACCTGTGGAACAGGCTTCCTTTGGTGCAGGTGGAATGTAGGGCAGTGTTAGTGTTGGGCACTTGTGCACCCTCACTTTGGGCTTGCCAGAAGTAAAAGGGCACCAAAAATGGTCACATCTAGCCCTGCTCTTCCCCAGTTCCTCCTGCCCTTGCAAGACCAAACACTGAGTGTTTTTCTCTGCCAGTGAGGTTCTGTTGGAAGCACCAGGGATCCCTTCAGACAGGGACTCCTTCACAGTGCTGTGACTTTGGGGTAAAGATTCATCCCCCTCTTAATTGCATAAAAAACAACAGTCTAAGCATTGTGGGGGTTCTGGGTTCACAGGCATGGCCAAACAGAGATGCAAGGGACATTTTTATCTCCTGGATAAATGCTCCTGGAAATGGCTTTGCTTTGCTGATGATGAAAGGTTTGATTTTTGGAGCTGTTGAGCCTGGCATGGGCTGGGCTGTGGGTTCAAGGGCTCTTCCAAGTGCCCTCAGCCTCATCGCCAGCCCAGCCACTGCAACCCCCTGCATTTATTTTTCATGTCTGGTTTCTTCCAGTGTTTGAAAAACGAAATGTGCTGCATTGTAGCATCTGTTTTTGTGGTATTTCCAGACCAGCTGGAAGCAGGAGGCACTCGAAATTCAGAGATGGAAAAAAAAAAGGGATCTGGTGAGATTTTGTCTTCCTGCCAAACTTACCAAACCCGGGATGCCAGGAGAGCCCTGCTGTGGGCACAACATCCTGGGGCCTCAACTCTTCCATCCTTTTCTGGTTGTCTGCTCTTTGCTCATCCCAAACCACCCTCTCATTCCCAAATCACTTTCAGGGCGCTGCACAAAGCCTGACCCTGCTGTCGGAGCTGCGGACGGGCGGATAATACAGTCGCTGAATTTATTTCACCTTTTCCTCTGGTTGCGAATTGTCCGGGAGCAGATGGCGATTTTCTCAAGTGTATCCGTTATTCGAAGTCACTCACTGAGACAGCGATGGCTCAAACAAATCCCAGGCCCCCTGCAAAGCCATCATTTGGTCTTTCCATCTGCCCAGCCGCCGCTGTCGGCGTGGGCTCGGCTTCCGCCAGCGCGCTGGAGGGAAGCAGAGAGCCTGGAGAGCCGATGGATGTGGTCAGCCCCGTTGTCTGCACCTCTCTCCTACTTCATCTCTATGGAATGCTAAGCTCTGGAGGGTGGCAAGAGTGGCTGGGGTCCACATCCCAACTTTTCTGGGGTTTGGGAGGTTTGGGGCCACGCTGTCTCGCTCTTGGTGCCTTCCTGTGCAGTGACAGGGTGAGGTTGACTCCCTGGGACAGTGCCCTGTTGCAAACTGGGAAGCTGCTTCTCCGGAGAAGATGCCAGAGGCTGTTTCTGCTGCACCTCCCTTCCTGGCCCCGGAGGAAATGGGTGTTTTTAGGGTGGTGAAAAACAGAAACAGCCCCAGGAAATCTGACACCTGATGTGTGAGATGTCCCTGCGGCACAGGCTGGGGCTGGAGGTGCTGAGGGTTTATATGTGCAGGGATGTGCCCAGCTTTGGGTGATGGATATGGAGAGGGGACCTGCAGAAGCAGCCTGAGGACGACAGTGGGTGGCCAGAGCCCTCCCTGTGCTGCTGGCACCTTGTTGGAGAAACCTGGGCAGGGCTGCGAGGGATGGGCTTGGACTGGTGGCTTCTGCCAAGCTCCTCCAGTACCTGCAAGGAGACCTGTGTGCCTGGGGCTGTGCTCTGGGCATTGCTAGATTGGGAAGGGGCCAGGTGCAGGCTTTGATCCATCCCCAGGATAACCCCCACCCCAAAAACTCAACAGTGTAATTGTGAGAATGAAGACAACTGGGGAGAAACACATGAATTCTCAAGCTCACTCTCAGCCCAGCAGTCAGTCCCTGGAGCTGGGGCTCCAGCTTCCCCACCCAGAGAGGGGCTGAGCCAGAGAAATGCTCCCGCAGCGATCTGCTCCCTCCTCCTGGCTGCGTTTCGTTTTTCTTTTTTTTTTTTTTTTTTTCAATTTTTTTTTCAATTTTTTTTTTTTTTTTTTTTTACTTTCCACATCTTCTTTCTTATTCCCTCCCCAGCAGAGACATGGAGGTGGCAGGAGGGGACTCGGTGTCCTCTCACAGGGATACCAGGGCCATGCAGAGGGCACTGGGGGGCTGTGAAGGGTTTTCAAAGGGTGAAACACTTTGAAATGCAGTTTCCTCTCCCCTCTTCACCTCCCCCCGGGCTAAACAAATACCCCCCGGCTGGGAGATGCCTCCCGCATCCCGCAGGCTTTTGTTCCCAGGCTTTTGTCTGGGGCTGGGAAAGGGGCCAAGATCCCTCAGCCTCCCCAGGGACACACATGCAGACGGGGTCTTGCCTGCTTGGGATGCTGAGAGGGAGACAGGAGGTGAGAGCTGCCTGTGCCCGCTGCCACAGGGCTTGGGGACATCCCATGAGCCATCCTGGTGTCCCTTAGTGGCCTCCAGCCGTTGTCCCCCTTGCCTGTCACATCTCAGCACTTTCTGCCCATCCCTGGGAGCCCCTCATGGGACAGGTCTTGGTCCATCCTGCCCCCACTGTGTCCCCTCTTGGCATCCTGCCACCAGCACACCCTGCAGGCTCTGTGCATGGCCAGTGCCAGCAGCTCATGCCCTCCCTGTGGACACCCCCAGATGCCAGTTTACACCCACCACCCCTGGCACCTTCCAGGCAGAGTCACCGGCTGCATCCCCGTCACTGGGACCCTACAGAAGCTCAAGTAAAAATTTTGTGGGTTTTACAGTGACCTCTGGCCCTCAGGAACCCATAATCTGGCTTTTCATTTACATCCCAAAAGCCACTTTAATTATACCTTGGGGAGGGATTACTTCAGGAAACTGCTTTTTGGGGCAAAGTGTTGATGGGAAAAAATCCTATGAACAGTCAAGCAACCCTGAAGGGACCGAGGAGACTCGAGAGCCAGCCTCAAGCCTGTCCCTGCCAGTGACAAGAAACACCTTGATGAACTCTAAGCAAAGGTGAGACTCCAACCAAACCCTCTGGAAACCAAACCTCATCTTTGCCCCGGGGCAAAATGTTTCTCTGGTGACTATGTTTGGAAGAAAACAGGATTGTTTGAAATATCCCCTGTTGTTCCTGCCTCCCGGCAGGAATTACAAAAAAGAAAATAAATAGCCGATTTTTGTTATTGAAACTTTGAAAGTTCCTCTGGGAAGAGCAGACACCGTTTGTCCCAGCCCAGTCCCTTCGTGTCCCTGTCCCTGCGGGGCCGGGCAGCCGATGCTGGTCCAGCCTCTCTGGCCAGCTGCAGCCAGAGATGTGCAGAGCCTTTCCAGACAACAAAAGCTCTCTGGCCGCCTGATTTCCCTCTGCCTTATCTCCCTCCGCGATAGCCAGGTTATCGGGAAACGGAAAAGGGCTCAGGACAGCCTGACCCCAATCCCTGGGGGACAGGAGATGGTGATGGGTGGGGGGGTCAAGCTTTGTGTGGGCGGGGGGCTGTCAGCACTCAGGGGTCCCACCCTGCATGGGGCAGAGCCCTTTTTCTCCCACTGACATCTTCCTTGTGTGGAGTGGGGTGAGCAAAACCTCCTTGGGGAGCAGCTTTGGAGGATGGGGGAGCAGCGAGACCTCCGGTCCCCAGGCGGGGGCAGCGGCGGGGGCTGAGCCCCGGCGGGGCGGGCGCAGGAGCTGCGGGGCCGGACGGTGGGAGAGCAGCCCCAGCACCGTGCTTGTCACCCAGACAAGAGATCAATAACTAATTTCACTGCAGCAGCAGCGCCGGGTTTTTTCCAATAATTGTGAGCCGGCGGTGGGGAATGAGGCTCTCAGCACCGCTCCACACCAGCCTGCACCCGATCAATCGCCACACCGCTGGGGCAGCAGGAAAACTCATTTTTTTCCTTTTCTTCCCTCTCCTTCCTTCTTCCTTATCCCACTCCATTCCCTCCTCCTCCTGCTGTGGCGCTGCCTGAGCTGAGGGCTGTGTCCCCACGCCAGGTGGGATGTGAGCTGGCCCCATGGTGGGGTGGTGGGGACAATGGCTGAGCCTCCTGTGCTGCCCCAACAGCTCAGAGCACTTTGGCTCCTGTCACCCACGGGCCGGATCTGGCTCCTTGTGCAGAGCACCAGTCCCAGCAGCTTGGGTGAAGGTGCCAAAGCTGAGATTTCTCCTCTCCTTGTGGGATAAGAGGCTCCCAAGGATACCTTGGCTACTGCATTGTGACTTTTGGTGGTCTGTTGGTGCCTTTGTGTGGTCCAAACGTGACTCTTACATTTTATGGCCTTTTTTCCCTGGGTTTTCATTCCCTGAGCGATTGGCCTGCTCCAGGTCAAGGATCCTACTGAGTTTCTCCTGTAACTATTCTTTATCCCTTCTGCTTCTGCAACCCTGCAGTGCCTCAGTTTCCCTCTTTGTATCTATAATAGAGGGGGCTGAGAACATCCCTTCCTACTCCTTCCCATACCATTAGGAGCCACCATGAGCTCCATGTCCAAGGCAGAAGGTGTTGCTGGTACTCACAGGGAACTGCTTGGTTTTGGGGTCCCCAGGACCATGGAGTCCCACGATCTCTGTACCTGTGGGGTGGGAGAGAGGGGTGCTGCGTGCTCAGTATCTCCCTGGGGTTGGGAGATGCTCCAAGGTGGCGTTTGGAGGCACCCTTGGATCTCTTCAGCATCTCCAGTGGGTTGTGTATGAGGTGTTTGGGTGGGGCAGGGAGGAAGGCTCAGCTGTGGGTTTGCCACTGCAGCACCTTCCGAGCCCTGTACACCCCATGAAGGTGGCAGCAGTGCAGTCCCTTGTTCTTTTCCCTTATTTAAGAGCCCTCTCACTGGTTCCCCAGGAGCATCCCCATGAATTAAAGACTGCCTTTGCTGTGGAGCACTGAGAGCTGCCTGCATAATTTCAGAGTTTTATGACTTGCCTTGAAGGCTCCTATTGATTGGGGTCTTCTCCGGCTGATGGAGCTTTTAGTATGGCCTGGACTGGGCAAGCAAGGCTGGAATCTCAGCCTGTCCAGCTTATCTAAATCATGGCTTAAAACCTCTGTGGCCTGAGCACCAGGACACTGCTGCTCCTGGGAGAGTCTCCACGTGCACATCCTCACCAGAGTTGTTTGCACTTTGAGGTGCTTTTTGGCTCACTCAGTCTCAGCCCAAGAGCTGAGACTCCCCATGGGGCCATACCACATCCCACATGGGGTTTAACCTGGGGAATTATTTTCCCAGGTGAGTTGGAGTGAGGGAATTTTGAGGGGTTTCTGTCCTGCTGAGGCCTCAGGCACTGCTCACTGCTCACTGGGGCAGAGGGATGCTCATGGGATTTGGAGTTTCTGTGCAACACCCACTGCTGGGTGCAAGCAACAGCTTCCCCATGAGTCACACTGTGCTGGCACAGACACACACGTGGCCAGCAAGGAAACCAGGAGCATCTCTCCGAGGCTGTCATGTGCCCCGTGGCTTGGCTTTGGAGAGCAGCTGGTGTCACCTTCACTTTCAAGCTCTCCCTGCTGCTGCTGGAGGCTGTGTGGCTTCAAGGGCCACGGCACAGCCAGGGAGGGCCATGGACCCCCCTTTGTGCTGAGAGGTGGGTGCACCTCCCAGCCCAAGCTCCTCCCATGCCAGAGCTGTCTCTGAGTACCACATGCAACTGGGGGCTTTGCCCACTCCAGCCCATGCACAGAGCTGGGACTGGTGGCCAGGAACTCCCTTCCCAGTGGCTGTTTGACCTCAGAGAATGCGCAGGAGATAGTGGTGAGTGTGGCCAAGCTGTGGCCACAGAATTGGCTACTTCCACCCTCTCACAATTTTTGTGTCCTTGGGGGGCCCTGCTCTCACTCCCTGTTCCCCCCAGCCCCAGGGGGGCCAGTGCATGGCTGGGCTGGAGTTTTGGACAGCAGAAGGGAGGTGGTGGGAGACCCCATGGCTCCTTTAAGAAACCCACAAGCAGCTCCAGAAACCAGCTCAAGGTCACAGCAGGAACCTGCGGACTTGGCAGCAGCCAGCAAGGGAGGAGGGATGAAGGGAGGGAGGGAAGCAGCCCAAGATCAAAATGAAATCACAGCCAGGGAGAGGGGCTGGCTGGCGGTGCAGCACAGGCAGGAGGGAAGGTGGGGTGCAGCTGAGCAGGACACGCAGGGGAGTCCCACCCCCGGGATTGCTGCAGCCCCAGCCCCAGCACAGAGCTTCAAAGCTTCCCTGTGCCCCCAGCTCAGAGCCCTGTGCCCTCTGCAGCTCCAGCCAATGTGCCTATGGTGATTCCAGCCAAGGAAAGTCCCTTTGTGTCCCTGTAGCCATCCTGGGAATGCTGGAGTCACTTCCCTCCCACTGGACTTCTCAGGCTCCACAGGAGGTTTTCCAACTCCAAGAAGAGCAGAGCAGGAGGAAGCTGCTGGCTGGGAGGGTTCTATCCTGTAGCTCATGGCATGGTCCACTCCCAAACTTTTACCTTATTTTCTTTTTAAAGCAGCAGCTCCCTGAGTCCTGTGATCACTGCTGAGTCTCTGCCTTCATTTTGGACCAGGAGGACCTTTGGAGCCACCCTCACCAAAGACCACAGTGGACAAAAACAAGTATTTAAGTCAAGGAAGTTAATACAAATTAATTAAAAGCTCACAACATTTTTTTTTATTTTTTTTTTTTTAATTTTTGGTATTGAAATGGTCCTGTCCCAAGGCCATGCAGGGAGCCCCTGGCTGAACCCACTGTGAGGTCTGGGGGCACAGGCACAGGAGCTAAAGCAGACCCGACCCAGGCTGAGCTGTAGCTCCAAAGCTGCTCATTTTGGGGTTGGTTCAGCAATGCCCAAGTTTAATTTTCATCAGCAAAATTAATCTGTGGAGTTATTTTCCCTTCATCCCCCTCCCCTTCCTCTCCTACCCGCTTTATTCAAAGAATTTGATCATTTCTCCCAGGAGCTCGGCACCATTAACATTCACTCCCAACGCATACGAGCTGTGCTGCATCCCCAAGTGCTGCTCCTGCTGCCAGCCCTGGTACCCAACCATGCTCAGGGGAAACCTGGCCATCAGCTTCTCCTTCCAACAGCCTGGGCTGGGAGAGCCCCTCCACGCCCTGAATCCACACCTGGCATCCCACAGATCCACACCTGGCTGCCACAGCACAGCAAAGGAGGATGGCATCCTGAGCTCCAGCTTCTCCAGCAAATTAAAGCCAAGGGGCTCTGGAAAGAACACCCAAGGCAGAGGAATCACCAAGAGTTACAAGGTTTGGTGGTTTAAGTCAATCAGATTGGTGACCTGGGGCTTTCCTGGAGTCGTATAAATTTTGCAGACTTGTTTTTCACTAATAAGGGTTAACTAACAAATTACTGTTGTTTTATTGCTATTATTACTGTTATTATCATTAATGTTATTAAATATTGCAGACCAGGCTGCCTTCCCCAGCACTAGCACTGAGGCACCATGGTTGGCACAGCCTTGTCCATTCAGCACCGTGCCTTGGCTCTGAATGCTCCATAGGTCTGTGTGCTGTAGATCTTTGTGTAATCTATAGAATCTATATGGGAAGGTGTTTGGTCTGAGAGTTTGCTGTCCTTGCTCAGTTGAGATCTGAACTGGGCCCAAGAGCTTTGGAAATTGGGAACAGAGGAAACATGGAGCCTGGTAGATTTAATGGTGGGCTGGATTGTGGTGGGGAGCACCATGACCTGGGCCCAAACACAGCTGGGTTTCACCCCTGGGGTTCCACAAAAGCTTTTCTGACTCCCATTTCAGGTCCTTTTTTCCTCCACAGGTGCCCCAGAAGCAGCACTAACCCACATGTGCAGCCACTTGCTTTGTATCTGGAGGGATGCTGATGGGTAGTACCAGTCCCAGGCAGGAAAAAGGGACTCTTGCAGCATCTGCTGCCTGCTGGATGCTGTTGAAGGCAGCAGTGGCAGCACCTACCTGTGTGCAGGCACTGAGCTCACCTGTGCCCACCACGATGAACCATTTCCTTCCTGAACACCCGGATGTCCTGCCTGGGAAATTAAATCAGCTCTGAATGGGAAGTGCAACCAAGCTGGCCCAGCCCAGGAAGAAAAAGGGCAGCAAAAGAAAAACAAATTCAGAAACTGGAAAAAAAAAAGTTAAATGCTGTGTGTGCTGCTGTCCCTGTCACTGCCCCCACACCCATAGCCATGGTCGGGAAGGCTGGCTTGTCCCACCAAGGTGCTGCAGGAAGGGGTGGTTTTTCCTTTAGCAGGATTCCTGTTCCAACACAGTCCTTTTCTTCCATTTCTGGCTCTGGAGAAGGGAGCAGCTGGGTGCTGAGCCTGCCACAGCCCAGCCGTGCTGCCGGGCGAGGGCAAAGAGGCGTTAGCTGAGAAAGGGAGCCGAGCGCTTTATTTTTAGTCTTGGTTTAACAAGTATTAATTAATAAGAGTGCAAATGCTAATGCCGAGAAGACACAAACTGCGTTGCCTGAAATGAATGTTTGGGGCTTGTCTGTGCCAGGATTTACAGCCGGGTGGGTTCACAGGGGCGAATCATTGCTCAAACTGCAAGGATAAGCTGAGCCGGCTTCTTCCCACCGGGAGCGGCATCGGCCGTGCCGCAATGGGATGTGCCGGGGGCTCGGAGCTGGGCTCGGGGCTGGGCTCGGAGCTAGGCTTGGAGCTGGGCTTGGAGCTGGGCTCGGGACTGGGCTCGGGACTGGGCTCGGGGCTGGGCTCGGAGCTGGGCTCGGGGCTGGGCTCGGAGCTGGGCTCGGGGCTGGGCTCGGGGCTGGGCTCGGAGCTGGGCTCGGGGCTGGGCTCGGAGCTGGGCTCGGAGCTGGGCTCGGGGCTGGGCTCGGGGCTGGGCTCGGGGCTGGGCTCGGAGCTGGGCTCGGAGCTGGGCTCGGGGCTGGGCTCGGGGCTGGGCTCGGGGCCGGCTCCGCAGCAGCGCCTTGTGGTGCCACACCAGCTCATCCCTGCCTGCCCAAATCTCCCAGAAAGTTTTGCAAAGTGTGGATTATTTTAGTCTCTGCCGGTTGGAGGTGCAGGGTCGTGCCTTGCAGAAGGATTCTTTCACCTAGTGAGGACTTCAGTCTTTGGAGAAAAACATTCTCTTTCCCCTGGTCAAATCCCTCTGTCCTGCTCATTCCCTGCCCACATCTTCTTGCCCTGAGAGCTGGGCTTGGCTGGAGAGTTGGCAGGAGGCTCAGGAGAATGAGAAGGTGAAGAAATACCCCATGGCAGTAAAACTTGAAGAGTTTTTCCCATCAGCACCAGCATTTTGTCTGGTTTTGCTGGCATTACAGAAATTATGAACTTGAAGCTCCATCACTGTTAAGGCTGTTTTTAGGATGTTTTCACATTTCCAGTGAGGTGCTGTGGGAGAGTGATGGTGGCTTGGGGTCCTGTGGGTTGTCCAGCAACTTAAACCTCTCCAGTGGGGTTGTTGAATCAGAGAAGGAAGAGTTCAGTCAGGCCAGATCCAGGCCAGGTTTTCCTCCTTCTTTCTCCTCTCAACTGCAGGCAGGAGGGAGCTGCTACCTGCCTGACACAGCTGCTGCTGCTGCTTTCGAAGCCCAGCCGCCTCCAGCAAGCCCTGCTCACCTGGGACGGTGGGATGGCAGAGAGCTGGAGGCTGAGGAGTGTGGTCAGTGCAAGCTGGGCACGTGCCATGCACTGGGAGCCAGGGGCACTGCTCGGTGTCCACACTGCATCCTTCCTCTGCATCCTCCTGCTGCATCCTCCCAGGGCACACCTCATCCTCCCCAGAGTGCTCGCTGCATCCCCCAGCCCCTGAGCTGGGGCAGAGATAGGAGCTGGCAGGACTCCCATAGGGGAACTGGATTGCTCAGCCTTCCCATGCTGAGGTCTCCCTGTGTCCTGAGGGGGCTCAGCTGCCATTTTGGGAAAGCCAAGAGGGGCTAAGTTGTTTTTCTTCAGTGGGCTGGAAGGATACAGCACTGGGAGTGTGCACGGAGGTGTCACTCACCAGGGTGATGTGGTGGTTTGAGCGGGGGGGGCACAAGGTGGGATTGTGGGGCTCAACAGTGACAGAAAACCTCTGGTGTGGGGTTTGGGTGGTAGACTGGAACCACTGGGTCACTGGAGAAGGTTTATTGGATGCAATGGTTAGAGCTTAGAAATTAAGGCAATTTAGCCCTGCTTCATCCAAGCCAGCAAACAGCCCCACACCAGGGTTAGGGGTGAGGATGCTCTGGAGTGGTCCCTCACAGCCTCTCACCACCCCACAGGGACCCAACTGGGCACTGGGGACCACACAAGAAATCCCCACCCACTGCTTCACCCACCTCCCCTTGGGCTGGATGATGCTGTGGCTGGGTTTTCCAGGGAGGGATGCACAGGCAGGATTGCGTGGCTGTGGCCCAGGGCTGGCTCCCCAAACAGCGCTGCCACGCTGCTCTTCAGCGGCTCTGTTCTATCATCGAATTTTAATTTAGTTAGTTGAGTTCTTTAAACAGTGTGAACTTGCTAAGTGCTTTGCATATTTTATACTCATGAGTAACATTTATCAAACAGAAAGTACAATTAATCAAAGAGGGGAGCATTTGTAACTTGGAGCAGTTTGCATTTTCTCTCTTATCCTCCCTGCTGTACCTTTGCTCTGTTTCTCCCTCCTCTTCCTCTTCACTGCCCTGCATTGGCCAGGGAGGCAGGAGAGCTTGAGTGGGATCTACACATGTGCACACACACATACATACTCCCTCTCTCTCCCTCTTCCCCCTCACCAAAACATGTACACCATACAAACATATAAAAATGGTTTTTATATTATGTATGTATGTATCTATATCTATATCTATATCTATATCTATATCTATATCTATATCTATATCTATATCTATATCTATATCTATATCTCTGTACCTATTTATATGCATGTACCTATATATATGCATGTACCTATATCTAGCTGTCTATCTGGTATACAAATATATGTAGTATATAGTATATGGTATACAAATATATATATATGTATATAGTATGCTGTATATATAATATATGTAGGAATAAATGGTCCATTTACACTATATATGTATATATACACACATATGTACACAGTTATATTCACATTATGCACACATTGTATTTATATATATATATATAGTATTTATTTACATAGTATTTATATATATATTCATTTTACCCATTATCTACTAGCTGCAGTTTATAGTCCACCACATCCATTATACTACATATAATAAATATATTTTTTCTATTTTGGGCTGCTGCTGGGGTCAGCAGTGTTGGTGGTGCTGCTGCAGCCTCCTGACAAGAGCCAGCAGCTGAGGGAGTGAGGTGGGATGGACAGTCCCAGCCCTGAGCCATGCTGGGTGCTCACCTGGCCAGCAGAAGTGCCTGAACAGCTCCAGACTGTTTGGGGACAGTGACCAGTGGCTGGTGCCAGGGACATGGGAAGCCCTGACAAGGGCAAGAGTGGGGCTGCAGCCTCTCAGCCCAGGTCCCCTCTCTTCGCTGGATGAAGAGATGATGGTGGATGAAGGATGAGGTGCAGAACAGGGGCTGCTTCTGGAGCAAACAGCAAAGGGACAATGACCTCTGCTCCCAAGACATCTGTGTTTAAGGGCAGAATCACCCACACCATGTCAGCTTTTGGCTACAAAGGCCCCTGGGTAACACAGGTGAGGCTCCTGCTGGTACCTGGAGAAGGACTGGCAGCAGTGCTGGAACATGAGAGGTGACAAAGGGACCAGTGTCTCTGTGGTGTCTCTGAGTGCCTTGGTGGCTCTTGGCAGAGCATGGAGAAGCCCTGACCTAATTTATTCTGACTTCCCAAGCCTTTGCCATGGCACAGCAGAGATGGCTGAAGGAGCTGGGCAAACTCGGACATGGGAGCAGGTTGAACCCTGCTGCCAAGGCAGAGCAGAGGAGATGGGAACATCCCATGTGGTTCCCAGGAAAGTACCTGAGGGCTCTTCCCATGGCCTTGGGAGCTTCAGTGCTCTATGAACTGCCAGTAATGGCAGCAAACAGGCAGGAGGTGCCCACCTGGACCCGGGTTAAACGGCACGGAGGGAAGGGCTGTGCCAGCACTGCAGGACCTGCCTTGCAAATCACCTGCAACAACATGTGCCATCCTGGTCACCTCTTCTCAAAAATGATAGTGCAAAATTAATTAGAATTAATTAATCAGAAAAGGGTAATAAGGGTGATTAAGCACCTGGGGAAAAGAAAAAAAAAATATTCCTGAAGAGCAATTGCAGCACCATGATTGCCTTGGAAGGTGGCGAGTGAGTGGGAGCAGGAGGGAGGGCGTGCAAAGAAACAAATGGGCTGGAGAGAGGGGTCTGGGGGGTGTTTTCTGTCTTGTCACACAAGGAATTACTGAGTGACAAGATTGAAACCCGTCAGAGGAAAAGCATTTCCCAGCAGCAGTGACCACGGGGAGGCAGCTGAGCCCGGGAAGGCACAGGCAGCTCTACGGCGTGGCTGGAGCTGTGGCTGTTGCTGCCACTCTCTTTTGCAGATTTGGCTTTGCACAAACTGGCCCCAAGGTTGGACCCATCTCCAGCAGGAGTGGGACTCAACAGGGAATCCTCAGCGCTGGGACCCTCATCCCCAGCTGGGCTCAGAAACACGGCAAGCTCAGGGACGCTCAATTTAGTTTTCCTTTTAATTTTCAGCCACACTCTGTTGTCTTAATGAAATTAATAACAATAATAATATAAAATCAAAGGAAACATTTGTAAACAAGATCTGCCCCTGAGCTGAGGCAACTGCTGCAGGTTTCATTGTAACCTGAGGGGCCAAAGCAGAGCCCCAGCCCCTGGAGGGGATGGGAGCGCCATTCCCTTCCTGCCATCATGAAGGGTTTTGGCAATAGAGAAGGATGGAGGAGATGGTTGGGGCTTAACAGAAAGAGTCTTCAGGATCCTCAGTGCAGCTCAGTGAAATGAAGGATAAAAGTGCCTTTTGTTGGCAGCAAATACTGCAGGCACGATGGAAGGTATGTGGCATGGATGGGATGCAGGTATCCAGTGCCTGCTTGAAAACACAGGTGAACAATGCAGTGGCTGCCGGCAGCTTTCGTGAAGGGAAAACTGGTGAGTTTGGGTCATTCAGGTGCCTGTGCATGGGGACACTCAGCCCCACGCACCTCCCAAACACCCCTCCTGCCTGTGAGCAGCGAGGTGCCACCACTCTGTGCTCAGAGTCTCCTCCCTGGTGACAAAGAGCCTTGTTTCTTTAAAAGCTGAAAAACGAAGTGGGGTGCAAGCAGTGTTTTTTGTGCACAGAGATGCTCTTACTGTGTCCCCTGCTCTGCAGGTGACTAAAGACACGCTCCTGGTCTGGGCACTCAGCCCTCAGCTCAGGTCACTGCTGTCCCCAGCACAGCCAGGTCCTTTGACAGGGACTCAGGGAACCTGGGGACCCGAAAGCTGTCCCAGGCTGATGTTTGCTTGCCCAGAGATGGGGACTCCCTTTCTGCCTATGTCCCTTGGAAGGATGGCAAGAGGCTCCGTCTCTGAGGCCACATCCTGGTTGTGCCATGGATTTCTGGATGTCTGTGGGGTGAGCAGCTCTGTTTTGGGGCAGCAAGACCTTGTTAGGGCCATTAGGACATTTTGGGAGAGGTGACCACTGGGAATGGGCCCTGCTCTCCCTGTGCCCATGCAGCACTGCCCTTCTGGCCACTGCCCTCTGACAGCTTTGGGTGATTTCAAGCAGGTTTTGTGAAACTTGGTTTCTGGGGGAGATGAGGGAAGGACTCAGGACATATTAGACAGCAGAGAATCCACACCATCCTCCATTCCCCACAGGCACGACTGTACCACGCCGGTGTTGTCACTGTCACTGTCCCCACAACCCTCTTCCCAAGGCCTTGGGTACCCCCAGGACCTGTTAACCCCCTCCTGTGGTGGGATGAGACCCCAGAAGGGGACGGTGGCCGGGGACACAGCTGTGATGGGGCAGCAGGCCTCAGCTCCCGGGCAGGGGAGGGCACGGCAGAGCTGGAACACGGAGCAGTGGGGTCAGTGCCCGCGCTGGGCACAGGATGGGCACAGGTACGGGAAGGGGCCGGTGCTCGGGGGTGTCAGTCGGTACCGGTGTGTCGGTACCTGTGTGTCGGTACCAGGGACTGTCGGTCCTGGGGGTATCAGTTGGTACCGGGCTCTGTTGCTGCCGGGTGTGTTGGTACCGGTTGTACCAGTACCGAGTGTGTCGGTACCGGGTGTACCGGTGCCGGGTGTGCCGGGGCTGAGTGTGTCGGTACCGGGTGTGCCAGTGCCGGGTGTATCGGTACCGGGTGTGTCGGTACCAGGCACTGTCGGTGCCGGGTGTGCCGGTACCGGGTGTGTCGGTACCAGGCACTGTCGGTGCCGGGTGTGCCGGTGCCGGGTGTGTCGGTACCAGGCACTGTCGGTGCCGGGTGTGCCGGTACCGGGTGTGTCGGTACCAGGCACTGTCGGTGCCGGGTGTATCGGTACCGGGTGTGTCGGTACCAGGCACTGTCGGTGCCGGGTGTGCCGGTACCGGGGCACGAGCCGGTCCCGCTCCCCTCAGGACACACCGAAGTTCCCGCGGCGGCGGCGGCGCAACGGCGGGACAACAGCGCCCCCTGGCGAGCAGGACGGGACACGGCGGGAGGGGACGGGACGGGACCGGGACCGGGACCGGGACAAGGACAACGGCGGGACAGGACCAGGGCAGGAGCAGGAGCCGGAACGAGGACACGCGGGCAGCGCGGCCAGGACTCCCCCACAGCTGCTTGTTCAGGCGAGCCCGGGTCCCGCCACCCCGGTGCCAGCCGGCCGGGCTTCCGTGGCAGTCTGCCCCTCAAGAACCGCGCGGTGACCGCGGGCTCCCCTTGGGCTGCCCGGTCCGCCCCAGTCCTCCCCCGCCTGTTCCAGTCCATCCCCGTCCGCCCCTGCCTGTCCCAGTCCATCCCAATCAATCCCAGTCCATCCCAATCCGCCCCCACCTGTCCCAGTCCGTCCCAGTCCGTCCCAGTCTGTCCCAGTTTGTCCCAGTCCGTCCCAGTTTGTCCCAGTCCGTCCCACCGCTGACCACCCCGCGCCCCGCCCCGGAGCGCCCCCGCACGGGCAGCACTGGGAGAGCGGGGCAGGGCCCGCGCGTGACGTCACAGTGACGTCACAACCACGGCGCCGCCTGGTTGGTCCCCGCGGCTGCCCGTCCCGTGGGGGGGCAGCGCGCGGCCGCCGCCGGAGGTAACGGGGGGGCCCGGGGGTCGCGGCCGCGGCCCGAGGGAGCGGTGGCACCGGGCACCGCCCGGCTCCGCCCGGCACCCCCCGCACGCCTCTCCCCGGGTCGCGGCCGCGGGGGGGCCGGGAGGGGCCTGCGGAGCTGTCCGGGCCGGATCCGGGGTAGGGCTGCAGCCGGCGGCCCGCGGGGTTCCCAGCGCCGCGGGCCTGGAGCGCGGGGGGGGCTCAGCCCCGATGGGCGGCGGGCGAAAGGGCCGGGTCGGGCCTTACAGCGGGGACCGCCCCTCGCACCGCCCGGGGCTGCTGTAACACCCCCCGGGGCCGGGATGGGACCCCCGGGTGCTCCCCGGCGGCACAGCCACCTCCCCCTCGGCCCGCGAACCCCCTTCCCCTGCCGCTCCCCGGCCTGCGAGCGGCCCCGGGGCTCGGGCCCAGGGCCCCACACGGCGGTGTCCCCCCCACGCCCTGTGACCTTCTCCCCACGGCTGCGGCGGCCGTGGGGCGAGGCCTGGCCTTCCCCTGCCCGCACTTCCGCGGGCACCGGCCGCGTTCCGGGGGCTCCTGGGCTGCAAGAAGGGTTCGGCTTCAGGTTTAGGTTTGGCTTAGGGGGACTGGATGCTCTCTGTCTGTGCTGGTAGCCTGTGACACCGTGAGAAATGAGCCATCAGGGACTCGCCAAGCCAAACCCAAGCCAAGGAATGGGGTCACAGCCGGGAGGGTGAGCTTGGGTCCCAGCCCTTGAGATCAGAAAATAGCACTGCTCAAAGTGGAGCCAGAAGCCTCCATGCACTGCCTCAACTCGTGGTGCAGCCTCGGAGCTAAGGGGCAGCAGCAGCTCCTGTCCCCCAGCCTCCCTGGGACCGTGTCTGTGGGGCTGGGGTGTCTCTTACCTGTGGTTTCCTGGGGCCACGGTCACACTTACGGGACGAGACGGGTGATTTGTCACTTAAATCCCATCTTCTCTGCTCCTAGGTCACAGCTCAGACCAGCTCCTGGCACCACTGAGCCAAACTGGATTTCCACCGGTGACCTGTAAGTTGTCATCTCCCCCTTTCCTACTCCTAGGCTGTTTGAGGCCACATGGGGCCACCAGACCTGCCATAGAAAACGTTTTGTGTCTAATGGGGTATTTGCCAGCAAATTCCGGCCACAAATTCTATATATTTCTTTATTTGTAAAGGTGTTTGAAGTCCTTGAATTTACCCTTTGGCCACCTTAAATCTAGTTTCTAATCCCCAGCGCAGTTAATCAAATCCACAGTGGTTTGAATTATGAGATGCCTGGGGGGGATTTATAGCTTGTATTGCTGATTATACCTTGACTTTATTATATTGCAAATATCTAACTTGTGGTCACGGCTGAGATTTACAATCCTCAGGTAGGTGCTCAGGATAACTTTTAGCAACTCCAGATGTAATTGGAGGTGACTGATAGGGTTGTCACCACACATAAACATCTAATCTGTAAAATGTTAAGACAGAAAGGAGAGGCAGAATAGGTGAAAAGGGTGGGTCAGCCTTAAAAAATAATCAGATAATTAGGTGTATTGCTGAGCAAGGCTCTGCCATGGCTGTTCTGGCTGAGGTGTCTGCTCAGGGAGGGGTTTCGGGCTTGTTGAAATATACCAGAATTAGGTCTTTGTTCCTTCTTGCTCTTATCTGAAAGGTTTTGGAGTCTGCAGTAGCCCTGGGAAGGGGAAAGGGGTGATAAACAGGTGTGGGGTACTGGCAGAGCTGACTCATTCCTCGCTGGTTTGGGATTCTCCCATCCCAGGGGAGCAGTGAGTCCCGTGTGGGCGCGTGCCCTCGGCCAGCATGACCAGCGAGGTGGTGGAGAACGAGTTTGAGTTTTACTCCAAGGCAGAGAAGTACTGGAAGGATGTGCCCGCCACAGTGGATGGCATGCTGGGGGGCTACGGCCACATCTCCAGCATCGACATCAACAGCTCCAGGAAGTTCCTGCAGAGGTTTCTGCGGGTAGGTGGCACAGCTAGTAGTGCTCCTGAAACCCCGCCCTTCTCCCAGCGTGGAGCTGGGCTCTTCCCTCTGAATTACTCCATGGGATCCTCTGTTGCATGCTGGGAGAGCTTCGCCCTGCAGCGGGTTCCCTGCACCCCAGTCCTGCCCTGTGTGGTTGTCCCGTTTCTCCTCTGTGGGGACCTTGCAGTGGGGTTCACCCCTCACGGTGGTTGTTGCAGGATGGCCCCAACCGGACGGGGACAACCCGTGCTCTGGACTGTGGGGCTGGCATTGGCCGGATCACCAAGCGGCTGCTGCTGCCCCTCTTCAAGACAGTGGACATGGTGGATGTGACAGAGGACTTCCTCACCAAGGCCAAGAGCTACCTGGGTGAGGAGGGCAGGCGGGTGCGCAACTACTTCTGCTGCGGCCTCCAGGACTTCAGCCCTGAGCCAAACTCCTATGATGTCATCTGGATCCAGTGGGTCATCGGTGAGGGTCACTGCTTGTGGGGTCTTTCCAGCCTGTCCCTTCCCTTGAGGGGCAGGTGCCCTATGCACTGGGGAGAGCAGCTTGAGGTCTGCATGGAGGATGAGCATCGCAGCATGGGTGGGGCCTGGGCTGGGCAGCTGCCTCCCATCCCATGGAGGGGCCCTATACTTTTTCCCCCTAAGAGTCTTTTCCTCCAAGCTCACAGAGGCCAGAACAGAGGTGTGGGTTGGATGGAGTTGAGTAGTGAGACAGAAGTTGGACACCCCCAAACTAAAGCTTTCCCTGCAAATGTCTCAAGTATTTGGTCACTTGGATCAGGAGGGATCCCAAATGCAGCTTCTGAGTTTCCTCCCCTTCGTCACCCTCTGTCCTCTAACCCCTGCTCTGCCCCTCCAGGACATCTCACTGACAACCACCTCTCTGACTTCCTGAAGCGCTGCCGTGCCGGCCTGCGGCCCAACGGCATCGTGGTCATCAAGGACAACATGGCTCAGGAGGGTGTGATCATGGACGATGTGGACAGCAGCGTCTGCCGGGACCTGGACGTGGTCCATAAGATCATCCGCAGAGCTGGGCTGCACCTCCTGGCTGAGGAGCGCCAGGAGAACTTCCCTGATGAGATCTACCACGTCTACACCTTTGCCATGAGATGAGGGCAGTGGGAGAAGGTCTCTCCCATGTCATGACTCCCCTTCCAGGGGCTGGTGACAAGGATGGGACTTTGTCTTCCAAGTTGCTGCTGTTTGTGAAAAGAGGTGTTTGCCAAATACATTTTCCTGCTGTTGCACTTCTGCACGTGAGGTCTGTCAGATGCATGTTGGCTCTGTGCCACCCTCAGGGGCTCCGGACAGGAGCAAGAGGGTCTCCCATGCACGAGGTGGTCCATGGGCAGCTGCAGGTTGCTGACTGCAGTGCACAGGACTCCTGCTCATGAACAGGAGCTTGGGGCACCTTTGGATGGACTGGGCTCCATTCTTTGCTCAGGTGTTTGACCCCTTCCTGCTGCTCAGCAGTGAGCTGGGCAAGGCAAAGGGGAGAAGCCTCTGCTGTTCCCCTGTGGTGGTGTGGGGAGGCAGCACTGGGTTCTGAGGCTTTGAGGGGGCCTCACCTTTAAACCCCTGAGCAGATCTCCAACATGAGCAACAAAACGGGAGGTGTGTGTAACCCTCCTGAGTCGTCCCCCACATCCTCCTCCAGGGATAAGGGTATCCCAAACAAAGCCTTGCAATTTCTAGGAGTGTACTGGTGTGGTCTGAGCTGCTCCCAGACCCACCCATCACCTCCAGCTCCATGGCTATGATGCTGCAGCTGCTCTCCCAGCACCCCACACTATCCCCTGGCTTTAAACATTCCCATCTCCTCTTTGGTCATATTCCCTTCATTTACCCAAATCTGGCCACTGACCCAAGGTGGCCAACACTGACACAGCAGTGTGCCAAGGGTGAGCCCAGGTGCAGAGTCTGCTGCAGCTCAACCCTCCAGCCATCCCCCCATTTCTGTCCTTCAGCCCACTTCTCCTAAGGAAAAACAAGCCCCTGGTGTTATTACAGAAGGCCTCGTTTAATGGTTCAGTTCCCATTCCGGGGCAGAATTTGATCACATTATTGGATTTTTTTAAGCACCAGTTCATCAGGACACACAGTTCCAGTTCCAACTGCCAGTGAATCTCAGATACAAAGTGTCTGTAATGAGAACAGATTCTTCCTCTTCATCTTCTACATCTGTTACCCATGAAAAACAAATCAACAAAACTGCGTGGGGTTCAGCTCTGGCCAGGCTTTGGCATGTCATGAGGAAGCAGGTGCCTAGAAAGGAAGCCAGGCAGATGTGGCAAGGCTGGAACATGAGCCCTCCATGTGCAGCAATTTCTTGTTCCTGGGAAGGAGGCACTCAAGAAGATCCTGGGAGTGGTCACCAATGGAAAGAGCCAAGGAATGGGGAAGGAGGCACAAGGCACTCAGCTGCTGACAGCCCATTCCTCATCCTTGCACAGGGAACACACCATGAAGTCAGGAAACATTCTGTTGTGTGTTTTGGAGCCCAGTAACTCTCAGATGTCCTTGGTGGATGGTCCTCTGTGCCAGGGTGGGGTGCAGAAACTCAGAGGGTGTGAAGCAGTCCAGCACCGTTGCCAGCCCTGCTTCCCTTCACTCCCATTCCCAGTGTCAGAAGTCCACACTGAGCAAGGAAGGCATCCACATCCACAGGATGATGCTGGACCTGCTTCCACCACCAGAACCAGAGGCAGGAAGGCTAGAACACCTCTTCCTTCTCCCAGCACCCCGAGGCATCTCTCAACTCCATTGGACACGTAAGGCACTGCATCACCCACCCACAGCAGGGCTGGGAGAGAGGGGACAGGCTGCTTGTCCAGTCACAGCCCCCAACCCACTGATTCTGCCCCCAGGCCTTTGCTTAATCTCCCTCCAAACCAGCCCCAGTATGCAGCTCCCCCATGCCCAGGAGCTCTGCCTGCCTCCCCATGACGTGCCCCAGAGCAACGAGACCTTAACAAACATGTGTGATGTTGTGCCCAAGAAAACCCTGGGAATGCCACAGAGAGGGACTCGGGCAGCACCTCTTGCTGCAGAGAAAACTGTCTCAGAGCAGAGACATGCTGGCTGTAGGCACAGCAGGACTGGGGACGGAGCAGACAGGCACTGTCAGGCTCACAGGCCCTCGTGCCCAGCAGCAGCATGGTCAATGCAGAGGTACCACTTCAGCCGGTCTGGGAGAGGCAGAGCTTTGATTTTGTCGTCCACTGGCCACGGTTTCAGGCACTGCCGGATGAACACCCTGCAGAGGTGTTTCAGTGCCTGTGGCGAGCGCTCCAGCTGCTTCAGAGAGCAGAACAGAGTCTGAACCTTCTCCCCATGGAACCTACAGCTGCTGGTGTTCACCTCAAAATTACTGGGCAGCTGGATGGCTTGTGAACTGGCCATCATGAGCTCCAGCAGAGTCTGACCCTTCTGGATGAGATCTGTGAAATAGGTTTCATCTTCAGAGCGACTGAGGTGCCAGCAGAGGCGTTCAAAGGCGATGTGGAAGCCAGACCAGCACGAGGGACCATGGAGGGAGCAGTTGTAGGCAGCACCTGACTCCAGCAAGAACCGCAGCATTGGGAAGTAGTCTTTGAAGCTTTTTAAGCAGAAGTGTGTGAGGGACTCTGAGGCTGGGCACTCGCTGGGGTTGGCACCGTGGGCCAGCAGCAGCTGCGTGACACAGAAGCAGAAGCGCTCGATGTCCTCGGCCTGTTCCTTGGTGTAGCTGAATACCATCTCTCCCAGCAGGTAGATGACATAGGTGAAGACAGTGTCACCATCTTTGGTGGCAGCCCTGACATCTGCACCTGCAGGAAGGGACAAAGAACATAACTGACACTGCAGAACTGTGCAGTGAGGAGCTGGTGAGGCCAGGCCAGCACCAACTCCAGCACCCCTGGGCTTTAATCTGATCCAGCAGGAACATAATGGAGTCAGGAGGGCAGCGCCTGGTGCTGCACAAAGAATCAGCCAGCCCAGAAAGGGGAGAAGGTTTTCTTTACCTCCTTCCAGCAGGAGACGGATGTTGTCGGTGTTGTGGATCTGGCCACTGTTACTGCTGGCCAGGGCGTGCAGCAGTGCTGTCTTCCCTGCAACAGAGCAATCAATTTGCTTTGGGTGACACCCCAAAAGGCAGGAAGGAAAACAATCCACCCCACCCACCAGACAGCCAAACACAGCCGTGACAACCCTTCTTCTGGCAGAGGCTTCCACTGTCCTCGTGATGGTACCCAGCTGTGGGGACAGTCACAGGCCACAAGTGCATGGCTGGTGGTGGCCTCAGTGGGTACATGTGCCACAGCAGAGTGAGTTTTAGAGTAAGTGGGCACCACAGGACAACAGAGGCACAGCCCCATCCCACCTCCCCTGGACTACACAGAGCTAGGTTCAGCCCTTTTCACACAGCCAGCACACCAAGAGAAAACACCGAGCACAGGGAGGTTGCACCAGCTTCCTCCCAACTTCCAAACCTGTCTGTAAGCAGGGAGCAGATGCAGCAGCAAATGGCCCCACCCCTGTGCCCTGCCCCAGCCCACCCTCGGCTGGGGGAGCCGGGTGGGGCGCACGCACCGTTCTTGTCAGCGGCGTTGACGTCGGCCCCCAGCTGCAACAGCCGCCTCAGGCACGGCAACCGCTCGGGCTCCTCGCTGGCCAGGTCCAGGGGGCTGCTCTCATGGATCTGCAGAACAGTTAAAAACACTGGTAGGTATTGCAGACTGTGAGTGACTGCAGGGAGTCACTGTTGGGGCTTTATCTTGGCCACAGTAAGAGTGTCTCTGCAGCCTCCTCCCACACATTGCTCCAAGGCAGGGGCTCAGCCAAAGGCAACTTGACATTCTGCCACAGCATCAGAGCACTACAGACAGCGGGCACAGGGATGTGCCAAGGGGAGGGCAGCAGGAGGGCTGTCCCCACACACCAGAGCAGCTCAGGCTTGGGGGGCTCAGCCTGGCTGACCGTACCCGGTCTCGGCGGTTGATGTCAGCGCCGTGGCGCACCAGGAGCTCCACCACGTCCAGCTGGTTACGCAGCACCGCGATGTGCAGGGGGGTGTAGTAGGTGATTGGGTCTGAGGGTAAAAACAGTCAGAGAGAACAAAGGGCTTCCCCAGAATGGCCCCAGCACCTGCCAAGAGTGGAAGGGGACAGCTGGGGAGGGTCCTGGGAGCACAGTGGTGCCTGTGAAAATAGGGCTGTCACAGGCGCTCCAGGCCCTGCTGTTCCAGTGGTTCCATCCTGCCAAAAGCCCCCAAGTCCCTGGTGTCCCTCAGTCCATCCTAGTGGCTGAGTCTCCATGAGGCACATACACACTACTCCAGCAAGGAGCAGGAGTGGTCTGAGCTGGTAGCATCCCCTCTTTCTGCCCCAGCTATCCCCACCTCCCAGGGCAGGTTCTCATCTTCTGGTTCCTCCTGGTCCAGCCTCCTTCCTACCAGTCTCACCTTCAAAGCTGAGGTCAGCACCAAATTCCAGGAGGATTTCTGCAGCAGGGACAAGCCCCAGCTCGCTGACCTTCAGCAGGGCATAGTTCACACCTTCTTGATAAAATGGGGAGTGGGTCTCCCTCTCCAGGACTCCTCTCACAGCTGAGAACTGGCTCCTGTCACTGTCCAGGCAGGCAGGGCTTGAGAAACACAAAAAACCCAGCAGTTACTCAGTGAAGATAGCTCAGATGTGCAAGGGTCAAAGTGGCACCAGGGAAGAAGGAAAATCCCTGGTTCTGTACCCAGTGGGTCTCCAACCTGGCTGTGGGGTTACAGAGCAGCTGAGCCCCAGTTTAGGCTTTGTTGCCTGGGGTCAGGCAGAAAGGGCTGTTCCTGGGGAGCGCCCATAGTTCCTGCATTTGCCTTGCTTCACCTCCACGTTCCCAAAGAATAGCAGCAGGAGGGTCTGTGGGATGAGCTGCTCCCCAGAACTGGGGGCTGTCCCAAGCCAATGTTGTCCAACCTTGGCCACATCCCTGAGCTCCAACCATCCCCCAAAACCACCCCGGGGTGTTCAGCCCCTGCTGTTACCTCTCCAGGGAGCTCTGCCTTTCCATGTCGGGCGTGGCCAGCAGCCCCAGGAGCTCATCCACCAGGGGCTGGTACTCCAGGACGATCCTGCGGAAGCCGTGCAAGAACGGCATCGTGCTCTGCCCGTGCACACCTGCCTGGGGGCCTCCAGCACCCAGGCCCCCTCTCCAAGGGGATTCTCCCTCCTTTCAAAACAAACAAGGCTTTCAGCAGGTTGGGATATAGAAGAAAACACAGCCTCCCCCCTCCTTATATAAATGCAGCCCAGCCCAGCGCAGAGATCTCCTCCCACACACCAATTTGGTGTCTCCAAATTATCTCCTGCACGCAGAGCTGCACACTGCAGTTATCTGGGCACAGCATGGAACCACTGCAGGCGGAGCCAGGCTGGGGACAAAGCCCCTGTGCCAAGAGCCCCCGCAGGCTGGGGGAGCTCTGAGAGCCCCGGGGTGCCTGGAACCAGCAAAGCCCTGCCTGGTTTTATGGGAGAGGGGGCTGGAGCCACCCCAGGGACCAGCCAGCCCCACAGTGCACCCCCAGGGAGCCCCTAAATCCCCCTGCAGCCCACAGGGAGGAAAGGCCAGGAGCCCCCAGACCCCAGCGGGATGAATAACAAGAGCCTGCCTAAAGATTTTCTTTTACACAAAAGAGCTGTAAAACGTATATTTTCATTTCCTTATCATTCTGTACTCAAGTTAAATGGCCAAACTAAAATAAGCTAATAAAAAAATAAAACTATTTTGTTTTTTCTGTATGTTTTACAATGATTTAAAGTCGGAATGTTTTTCTTTTTATCAGCCCGTACATGTAAATAAATAAATATGGGTATGCAGCACTCCTGAGAGGTTGAGTGGATTGCACACATACATTTTTAGATATATTAAACACGCTCATCACTCCTTCCTCTGAGGAAGCAGATCAGGCTACAGCAGGGGGAAAAAAAGCCCCAAACGGGTCCGTAAGGCCCAGTTCGTTCTCACAAATAAACACTCCCAAATTCCAGTGCAATCCCCGCCGGCGGCCCCGAGCAGCACGGGGAGGGACGGGAGGCGCCGGCACCGCCCGCCCCTCACGGTTCACACCCGGCCCGGCCGCCCCTCACCTGCCTGGGCACCGCAACCGGAACCGCAACCGGAACCGCAACCGGAACCGGAACCGGAACCCGCCGGGAGCGGGGCGGGGCCTCATAGGAGGGCGTGGCCTATGCGGGGGCGCGGCTCAATGGGGCGTGGTCTCGCTGAAAGGCGCTGCCTCATTAAGCGGCTGAGCCGCGTGTGGGTGCGGCTCAGATTTGGGCGTGGTCACAAGGGGGCGTGGTCACAAAGGGGCGTGGCCTCATTGGGCGCGGCCGGCAGGGGGCAGCACGCGGCCGCGCGCGGGAGCCGGGGCGGGGCGGGGGACACTGGGGCTTGCCGGGGGCGTCCCCCACTCTGTCCCCCCGGTGTCCCCCACTCTGTCCCCTCTCTCACGGGTGTCACGCCCCGAGTATCCCCTCCCCCGGTGCCCTCCACCCTCCCAGGTATCCCCCCCCGTGCTCCCCCTCCCCATGTGTCCCCGCCCGGGTGTCCCCCTTTTCCCCGGCTGTCCCCCCTCCCTCTGGAGGACCCACCAGGCCGGGCTGGCTTTGCTGGGAGGTGGCAGCCAGTGGCCGCCGCCTCCCCGGGGCTCGGGGTGATCGGTGCTGCTGCCCACAGCGCCTGGAGCTACCAGGGGAAACATTAGCCCAGGATTTATTGGTTCTATTATCATAATCATCATTATTTTTATTATGATTCTGGTGGAATCTGCCAGCGCGGGGAGCTCTGGAGAGCGGCAATAACTGAAGCCGCCTTGGGTTTCCTATTTACGTATTTATTTTATTCCGGTGGAGCGCTTCCAGATTCCAGCAGGCAGCCGTGGCCCCGGGGCAGAGGGGGCGAGGAGGCCGCGCCGGCTGGGCATTTTTCTGACATGCTGTCACGGTCTCCCCTGTTTCCCACCCCTCCCTTCCCCACACAAAGTGGGGTGCCAGGGTGGGGGACCCCAGTGCTTGCAGCCCAGCAGCCCCCCGGGGTGGGGTTTGGGGGTGTCATTCTGTCATTGTTTGCCTGAGTACGGATGGAAAGAACTCCATCCAACCCCGGGCAGGGAGCAGAGGGGGAAAGCATCAGGGAAGAGTGAGGGATGTGGGGATTTGTCCCTCTGCATAGAGGGTTGAGTTGGCTTCAAACCAGAGCAGCCTGGCTGAGGGGACCCCAGTTTGGGTGGGCTGGGCAGCTGAGACCCTCATTCCAGTCCCAGTGCCTCCTGCTGCCACCAGGTAAAGCCAGAGCCTGGCCCCTCTGCGTTCCCAGTAAAGCCCAAATCCTCAATAGCCCAAGAAAACCCCGACCCTCCACAATTAGAGTGGCAGCACCAGACACAAACCCCATCCCTGTCCCTGTGGCACTGGTGGGGACCGTGCAGGGTCCAGCCCTCCACAGACACCGTTCTGGGGAGAAATCACTGCTCCATTCCTGCTGTTGGCTGGGAAGGAGGGCTGGCAAGGCAGAGTCACCCCACCGCCACCTCTGACCCCCAGCCCTGCTGTCCCTGAGGATGAGAGGGGACACTGGGCTGCCCCAAAGGGCTGTGCCAGCCCAAATGTGCCTTTTCAGGAGCCCCACAGAGGCTTTGCCCCCCACCCTGGTAACCCCCAGCTTTAAAGGAGGCTTTGGGGATGCAGTGTGGGACCAAACCTGGCTCCAAACCAGCCCTGGGAGGTGCCAAAGCAGGAGACCCATGGGCTGAGCCCTTCCCCTGCCAGCAGCACAGTGAGCCCACGCACATGGGAGTCCTTCCCTGGAGTGTCCCTGCCATGACCACAAATCACAGACCCAGGGAGATGACTCCCCATCCCCACATTTCCTGGGAGCAGAAATTTGGCAAACAGGGCCATTGCTGGCCCCAGGGTTGGATGGGGTGTTTGGCTGAAATAACAGCGCTGGGCTCTGCCCCCTTCCTCCCCATGGCCTTGGCGGGGCGGACTCGGAAGAATGCGAGTTGGCCATCCATCAGGGAGACACAGCAACAGCCAGCCGAAGAAAGAGGGGCATTTTAGGAGGAAAGCCAGGGAAATTTGATCATTAAGAAATCCTCCTGGCTGTCTGGGGGAATTTAATTAAATTGCTGGAAAGGGCTGTAAGCACATCTGGATCCAATATGTGCCGCTTTGATTTTTTTCTTTCTTTCTTTCTCTTTTTTTTCTCTCTTTTTTTTTTTTTTTTTTTTTTTTAGTTCACTCTTTTCCCATCTCGCTGTTGAAGGAGGGGGGAATAAAAGGGAAATAGCAGAGCCACAGAGTATTGGTTCATCTGGGACTGACTGGGATTCCTGGCAGGGAAAGAAAGAGAGGGAGAGAAAGAAAGAGCAAAAAAGAGGCAGAAAGAGAAAGAATGAGAAAACTGGGAGAAAAAGCTTCACCAAGGGGCTGGCTGGGGTGTTTTATAATGCCACTGACCACAGAGACAGGGAACTAGGAGGCAGTGGGGGGAGCTGTGAGGGCTGGAGGGGAGAGGAGGAGGAGAGGAGCCAGTGCAGGGCATGCTGTACTTTTGGGGTCTGGCAGGGATGGAGGGAGAAAGAGGAGTTGCTCAGTAAATACAGAAATGCCATTTCTGCTGGGAAGGGCAGGGCTGGGCACGGGGGACTCCTCCAGCAACCACCCCTGGCTGTCACCCCTGTGGGTGGCACTGCCCTGACCCCTGCCCAATGCCCTGGGCGTGGAGGGGGTGCTCTGATCCCCAGCCTGGGCAGGACATGGGGTTGGGCACCCACCCACCCCAAGAGTTTCTGGACCTGGCCAGGCACTGCCAAGCCCTCACCATTCCCACGCTCTACTCTTTCCCACCTCCTTACTCCCAGCATCCTCCTTAGGGTGCAGCAGAGGTGCAGCTCCGCTGTCAGAAAAAACCTTCAGCTATGGATGAGCCAGCCCAGCTTCTCTGCATCAGAACATCCACAGGGCAAGATTTTGGGAATGTTAGGAAGGAACACCTGGGTACCACAAGGAGCAGCACTATCCCAAGCAGTGCTCCAAGGAGGCTGCACTGCCCCAGCCCGTGGTTTTGGGGTGAGGTGAGGGCTGGCAGAGCACATCCATGCCATGCTGAGCACCATGGAAGCACAAGGTGTTAGCACAGCGTGAGAGAAATATCAGGAAACCCCTAGGAAAACACAAAGTGACATTACCAAAAAAATATGTTTTAAACCTTTTTTTTTTTTTTTTGAGATAGGAAGATGGACTGGCAAACAGAAACACGTTCATCCCAAGGGCTGCAAACCTGGCAGGCTCTGGCCAGACAGATCCTCACCCTGAGGAGCCCAGCACAACCCTGCCAATTCAGTGCCTCTGGCTCATCAGCCCAACAACTCTGGCCCAGCAAAGCTGGACTCAGAGCTCACACTCAGCCCAGCAAAGCTGGACTCAGAGCTCACACCCAGCTCAGCAAAACCCAGGTGCCCGGTGTCAGGTAGAACAAACCTGCTCAGCTTCATCTCTGCTCACCCACCTTTTGCCCAAAGCCAAGAGTTACCTTGCCAGCTTCAAAGTCCATTTTAAAGCACAATTGTTACCGAAAAAATAAATGAGAAAGGCTTGCACAGGTGGGTTAGAAACACCATGAGTGCATGTTTCAAACAACCAGGTCTTGCTTCGGATGCCTCATGTGGCTGGTGGCGTTAAAAAAATGATGCTGAGGGGAAAAAAAAAAGGGCAAATCCTACAGCTAAAAAGGAAATTGCATTAATACAGATTGTTTTATTTAAAAAAAGCAAACCCTGACCTCTACTTCAAAAAAGTCATTAGACATTCTCCTTCTGAAAGGCCGACAGGGGATATTACTGAAAGGCCAGTTAATTTCTCAATGACTTACTGTTCTTGCTCTGCTCATGGAAATGTGTAAAGAGTTGGAGGGTAATTTAAGGCACCCTGCAGAAAGGTGTGTAAATCTTTGCATGTCTAAAGAAACTTTACCAGACTGCTAGGACTGGGAAAAAAAGAAAATGCTTGCCCTCCTTTTTTTCTTTTTTTTTTTTTTCTCTTTTTTTTTTTTCTTAACTTTCCTTTGGAACTCTGATCCCCTTTGATCATAAAAAGGTCATATTTCAACCAAAAAAATATCAGCAATCACAGGGCTCGAGGAAGTGCGAACCCAAGGGGGTTTCACCGGCGATTATTCCCTCCATTTAATTATTTAATGCCACGCACTGAGGGAAAGCCATCTCCCCTGGAAAAGCCAGACAGTTCAAGAATAAGGTCTGGCCCTAAACAAGGAGGAGGAAGAGGGTTATAAACAGGGATGGGGCTGCTCCAACCCCCACTGCTGCCCTTGCCCTTCCATGGGCCAAGATCAGCCCCCCCAAATAATCACAGCAGGATGTTCCCAGCTCTGGAGCCGAGAGGGGTAAGGATGGGGGTCCTCACTGCCCTGGCCCCCCCAGCAGCCCTGGCCAGCCCTGGCCATCGCTGATGGGTCACTGTCAGGGCTGATCCTAGAGCAGTTTTTCCTGATCATGGGGTTATCCCCATCCTGGGAAGGGTCTGTCCCTGCAGTCATGGTGTAAAAAAGCAGGATCAAGCAGCTATCTGGGCAAGGAAGGGTGGCACGAGGCTGTGCTGGGCCCCCAGAGCTTGGTGGTTCCAGGGCTGATGCAGCCTGAGAGCACGGAGCAGCCAGGAGGGCTGGTGGCAATTTTTTTGTATTCTAAAACACACAGAGAGTGCTTAATTGTGGCTCCCAGCGCTGCCCTGGCACGGGGGGACAGGGGACACGTCCAGCTGGGCTCTGAGCAGGGCCAAACCCCCGTCTTTGGGAGCATCCCTCAGGGAAGCAGGAGCAGAGGCAGAGTGACACCAGCCCGTGATTCACACAGCCGAGGGGACAGAACCGGCCCCCAGAGCTGCCAAAGCGCCCCTGGGGCCAGCAGATTGGACCAACAGAACCAATAAATGGACCCCCCCACAAAAAAAGAGGGGAAGGGAGGTTGGGCTGGATTGTTTGCACACTGGAGGAGCCCCCCGCAGAGCTGGAGGGAGCCAAAATCTGCCTTCAGCTACACCCCTTCCAAGCTGGAGAGCTCTGGAAAGCTGCTTCCCCGTCAGGAAGATCAGATTTGGCAGCACTGGCTGGCTTAAAAATCTACACGCCTCCGACTTGAAGGGGAAGAGAGTGCAAGAAAAGCTTTCGACAAATGTTAAAATAACTCAGCCAGGGGTTTGCTCCCTCGGCCGTGCTGGAGCTGGGATGTTTATGAGCCCAGAGCCGGCCGATTTCGCTTGGAGGTTTCACGTGGAACCCAGCGCAGCCCTGGCCATATGTCCCCGCAGCGGCGGGGCAGGAGAGCGGCTGGAATCGAGGGGAAGGAATAATTGTTTAACCTCTTCGATTTCTGCTCATCGCCCCGAGCCCAGCCCTCTCCGGACACCAGCAACCAGCCCCGGGGTCTGTCCCTCTCCCTCCTTCCCTCCCACTGCCTCCTCCCTTGCATATCTGTGTGTGTGCATATATATATATATATATATATAAATATATAGAATTTTAAAGAGGAAAAACTCCTTTTTCCCGGTGGCTGGTTTTCATTAGGGAGGTTTCTTTCTAACCTCAAGGGAAGCAGCCTATGAGTTTTTAACTGTGGTGCAGGACGTAATTATCTCATTAAGGCGAGAGAGCCAGGCTTTTCCCAGGAGAGGTGACCTTGCTCCGGGGTTGATGGGGACCGGAGGAGGGGGGTGGCTGGAGGTGGAGGGGGGCCGTGTCCCCCGCTAACCTGCGGGTCACCTCTCCCTCCAGCCCCTCTCCCAGCCCACCCCATCCCTCCCCACGGAGCGCAGCCACTTACACTTGTTGATAGAAGCACTTAAAAAAGCGGGGGGGTGTGATGTGGATGGGATAAGGGGGGGGAGAGAAGGGGGGGAAGCGGGTCTCCCCCCGGCTCTGCCCCCCCTTTCCGAGGCTTGGCTGCCGGCGGGGCTCGGTCCCTGGCAGGGGGGCAGGTCGCAGGGCCGGGGGGGACGAGGGGCCGCCCCGCTCGCCTCAGAGCAGGGGCGTTTGTTTGAACAGCTCCAGAGCAAAGAGCAGGGAAGAAAGTTTGGGCTGGGAGCGTGGTTTTTTTCCCCAGACGTCAGCACAAGGCGGAACAGGGGCTGGGGAGGGAGCCGGACTCAGGGCAGCCGTGATATTTTTTTTCCCCCCCACTATTTAAAAAAAAAAAAAAAAAAAGAAATCATAATTATTTTAATTTTTTCTCTTTTTCTTGGGGGGGGGGTGGGTGGGGAAGGGGAAGGGGGCCGGGGAGCGGCCCGGCACCTCGGGGTGGGCTGCGGGCTGGGGGTGGGAGCCATGGACTCGGCGCCAGCCTTTGCCATGGACAAGCCGTTCGCCCCCGGCGGCGTGCGCGGCCCGGAGCCGCCCGAAAACGCTCAAAGCCGGAAAAACTTCAGCGTGAGCCACCTCCTCGACCTGGAGGAGGTGGCGGCCGGTATGAACGGGACCCCCGCGGCCGGTCCCCCGCCCGCCGGTAGCGGCAAGGCCATCCCGGAGCCGTCGGGAGGCAGCAGCGGCAGCGAGGCAGCGCCCCAGGACGGTGAGTCCCGCCGGCCCGGGATGGGCTCCCCGGGGATCGGGCAGCTTTGGGGATGGGGTGTCCCCTCCGTGTCCCCCCTGCCGGGGGGCGGGCACCCCGGACAAAGGGGGTCGGTGTCCCCCCGAGAAGGGGTGGGGAGAACTGGGGGAGCGGGGGAGGCGGGGGGGAGCCCCGCCGGGGAGAGCTGCGAGGGTTCCGAACCCCCGACGGCTGGGGCAGAGGGACCCCGCCGTGAGAAAGGGACCCCGCAGCCGGGACAGAGAGCACAGGGACCCCGCAGCCGGGACAGAGAGCACAGGGACCCCGCAGCCGGGACAGAGAGCACAGGGACCCCGGCACCGGAGGTTCCCGGGAAGTCGGTCCGTGCCGGGGCTGCGGGGTCTCCATTTCCCCCGGGGCTCCCGGTCTCGGTTTCCGGGCGCGGGGAGCGGGGGCGGCCCGGCGGGGCCGTGGGGACCGGGACTCAGCGGCTCCCGTCCCGGCGGCCGCAGCTGCGCGTCCCCGGCATCAGCGGGGACAGAAGCGGGGCTGGGAGAGGAGAACGGGACCGGCCCGGGACGCGGCTTCCTGGCGCTCGGTCCTGGCCGGGGCGCGTTTTTAACGGGACAATCCCGCTCGCATCTCTCCGCTCCGCCGGTCCCGCGCATCCCCGCTCCTGTCCTGGGGCGGGGGTGAGGAGGGTTCGCCCCATTCCTGGGGCAGAGCCACAGTGCAGGGGCAGCCGACAGCCCCCAGAGCCCCCCGGAGCCGGGTGTGCCCTCGGGGCACAGAGGTGACAGAGAGGTGAGGTTGCAGCCCCGCCATCCCCGGAGTCCGGGCCGGGTGCCCTTCCCGAGGGATCGCATTCCCAAAACTGTCTCTCGGCTGGGCTGTGCTATCCCAGGCTCGTGTTCTACAGCCCTGGGGTGCTGACAGCCCTGCCGAGGCTCTGACCGTGCCTGGCCAGGGTGCACCCGAGAATCTGTGCTGCTGAAGGGGGCTCAATCCCCCCCGGGTGCTCTGTCACCCTCCGTGGCTCCTACACTGCGGGTAGGTCGGAAACATCTTTCTCCAACCCACAACTCATTCCCTGCACAATCTCCTTCCTTCACGGAGCAGCCCCACTGAGCCCCCAGCCTCGCGCTGCTGAGGGCTGGCTGAGGCTGGACGCTGCTTTTTGGGATGGTATCTGGTATTTTCAGTGTTATTTTCCACCCTCCCACCCTTTCCCTTGGGTTTTGTTTGTACATTTGGCAGTGGCTTTGGGGCTGTGGGGAGAGTTTCTCCTGCCTGTGGGTCTGTAGGGGGGACAGTATTCCGTGTGGGATCGACGCAGCTTTTGGAAACCCAGCCTGCAGCAATCTCACTGGGCTGTTTGCAAAACAGCTGAGGAACAACTGTCCTGCTGGGCTCCTCATGCACCCAAAGACCTCAGTGAGGACCCAGCATGATGCAAAAAGCAGAGCGAGAGGCTGCACACCACAAACCTGTTCTTCACCCTAAAAGCCCGTTCCTCCCAGGGCAGGGGCCCTGGGCTTTGGTCTGCAGATCCCAGCACTGCTGGCCCGTGAGAGATATTTCCCATTAGCACCTGTTCTGGCAAGCTTGCATGGATGGAGGCACCATCGGCACCCAGAATGCTCTGAAGAGCTGACCAGCAATTGAAGCATTTCTGTTGTTGAAAAATACCTGGGAGTTGAGAGCAGTGGGCAAGAAGGGAACAAGGAAACAGAGACAAGAACCTGTGAGCACGCAAAGCTGGACCTTTGAGACCCTTACCTGCTGCCACTGCCTTAACTGGGATGCAATTTCCTAAACTGAGATGGGGAGACTCGAAATACCCAGTAAATGTCCTGCCTTTGTGAGCATCAGCCTTCTGCTCCAGATCTGCGATGCGTTTGGCATCGGTGCAATGACAGCAAAGGAACTTTTACTGGTAACCTTATCTTCTATTGGCATCCTGAAATAAAACAGCCTCTCAGCGTTTTCTCTCATCTGCCTCTTCACCATTGTGGGGTTTTTCTGCCAGCTGCAGGTTTGGAGCCCCACAGCTGGTGGCAGTGGCTTGTTATGAACACAAGTGGACATGGTGCCCCTGCCTCTCTCTGTAGGATGTGGCTCTGAACTCCAGCCAGGAAGCACCAGGGTCATTGTGCTGGTGGGCTGGAGGAAGAGCAGCCCTGAACCTGGGGTGAAGCTGCTGGTACCCCTGCAGCAGGCAGGGCTCACCATGGGCTGGGGGCTGCATTGGCAGAGCTGGCACAAGGGTGCTTTAGGGCAGCCCCAGTCTGGCCCCGCAGGCTGCGACCCCGACAAAGATCCCTCCTCTTCCCCAGGGAAGCAGCAGTGAGAGGTTTCCATTCCTGAGGTTGGCACAGCCAGAGAAACTCAGGGCAGGGGTTTATTCTCTACAGAAGGGGAATCAACCCCCTCCTGAGCTCACCCACCCCACAGCCCTGCCTGCTGGAGAGGGTGGCTGGAGGCAGCCCCATATCTGGGGCCCTTGGCACACCTCTCCTCCAGGAGTCCCCTGCAGGGCTGGCATGTCCCTTCCTGCTGGCACTTCTGAGGCTTTGGAGGACCTTTGACATGATCAAAGCCATTCCAAACTCCCTCTCTAGCCAAGGGGCTGCTCTTGGTCACAGCCCCAAACTGGCCCTGAGTGTACCCAGCGCATCCTCCTGAGAGGGTGAATACAAATACCAGTGTAACACACTGCTCTCATGACACCCAAAAATCAGCCCACAAGCCAGGCAAGAGCAAGGAAAATTCGACAGGATGGCAAGGGCTCATTCACATCCTCATCTTCATCTTCATTTTCCCCTGGAGTGGTGCAAGAGGCTCCCATCGAAAACTTTCGGCACAACTTCTGAGGTCTTGAAAGCTTGTTCACCTCCTTTCATTAGACTAACAAATAATGTGTAACGCGAAACATCTGTTAACAACAGCCCTTAATGTTCTCAAGATGATAAAGCAGGAGGGTAATTTTAGCCAGCAAGCCTTGACTGATGGCTTTTCAAACAATGAACTTACTTTTGGTGCCGCCTGGGGATGGGAGAGGGAGCCGTGCACTGGCTCCAGCAGTTGCTTTGGGGCTGAAAACTCAGAGTCACTTTTGTCACAGCTGAGCTGTGGCCCCTCCAAGGGGATTTTTTGGCATGGGGCAGGCATGCATTGACCATTTATTTGGTTACAGCCATCAGGACCTGGAAGTGGGATGGGGAGGTGTGGTGGCCCCTGGACATCCCATTTTCACAACAGTGCCTGGAGCCCCTTCCTCATCCCCTGGGACCCTCTGACCTCTTCTGGGGCTATGAGGATGCTGAACAGAGCAGTGATGAAGGGGAGGAGAGAAGCAGCAGCTCCCAAAGGGGCAGAGAGGATTAAGATGTTGTTACAACAAATTTACTTTAATTATGTAAACCAGAGTAGCTGAAAAGGGAGAAGTGAGGCAGGGAGGGACAAGGACCTGGTATCAGAGGGGAACAGGGACTTGGTTCTGAAGTTAAAGGGGTGGCTGATTGCCCCAGGTAGCCCCAGATTCCTCCCAGGGCCTGGGTACCTTCCTTGAGGCAAAGCCATCCCAGATGATGCCCCTGTGATGTCCCAGTGCAGGGACTGTGCTGGTCCTGGCTCACAGGACAAAGTCTGGCTGTGCTGCTGTGCCTTCCCAAATACCACCTGTCCCCATCAGATGTGGGCACAGCTCAGGGACACCTTGACCTCTCTGGCTGTGCTGGCAGGAGTCAGCTCTGTAACACCAGGGCTGGGATGTGCCTTTGGGGATCTGCCTTCCCTGGGACATTGGTAGATGGCTCAGCCACAATTAAACCCAGTGTCATTAACTCGTGGCTGATCCCCCAGTGAGACTGGGCCATGGGCACAGGGACCCAGCTGAGGCCCCTGCCCTGTAACCCCAGACCCCTCAGACCTCTCTCTCCGACACCCATCTGCTTTCCACAGCCCCAAAACTGCTGGCATCCTCCAGGCTGCTCTGCTGGGACACTTTCCATGGTTTCTGGATGCCTGACCAGGGACAGACAGTGGTGTAGGGACCCCGACACAGCAGAGCACAGTAGCATCTGAAGCAGAGGGGGAATCTCTGTCCTTGTAAGGCCAGCCCAGCCGAGCTGTCAGCGACCTCCCCAGCCTGGGGACACCCCTGCCTGGAGGGCTCTGAGGGTGCAGACCCCTGGACAAGGGGGGTTTGCCCATGTACCCTCGGGGCTGCTGAAGTGGGATGGTCCCCAGGGGAGGGGATGACGTTTGTCCAGTGCCTGATGCTGGCAGGTCCCCAGTGCAGCATCCATCAGCAATTAGTCAGTAAGCGCCAATTAATTCATGTGGGAGCTCCCCACCCTGGCCACCTCCCAGCCCTCACATTTGTTTTTGCTTACTGCAAGGCTGGTGACAAGCAAGGATGGATGGATGGATGGATGGATAGGGAGACTGACAGGTCCCAGTTCACCCAGAAAATTTCCAGCACATCCCAGTCAGGAAAAATTAGGGGTTGTGGGGAGGGACCCCACTCCCAGGGCTGGACAGCCAGGCTGGTGCAGGGGACAGGGGACAGCCCCAACCTGCAGCGTGTTCCTGCAGCCAGGCTTCCCCCTCCCTAACTGGGGACATCTTCCACTGTGGTTCTTATCCTGTGTCTCTGCCACCGTCCTGCTCGTGGTCCCAGGCTCTGGATAAGAGGAAACTAGTTCCCCAGGACTCATCTAACCAAAAACTGCTGTGGGGTGGGAGTGCTGCTTTCCCATGGCACAAGCAGGATAAAGGGCTGAATTCACCATCCTGCAGAACCAGCCAGAGCAGCACAAATCACTGCCAGGCACTGCCAGGGATGGGGATCTCTGCTGGAGGAAACCCCAGGTCTTGTGGAGCTTCTGGCCTGGGGTTCACCCTGGCACCACCTCTCTGTGCTTCCCTGTGCCCTCCAGCCTTGAAGGGTGACACACACTCACCATCCCACTCCTCCAGTGACATCCACTCACCCTCCTGCTCCTCCCGTGGTGACACTGGGTCACCATCCTGCTCTTCCCTGTGCCCTGGGCTGCTGTCAGGGTCTCACTGACTGGTGACAGCAGGGCTCTGATTTGGGGACTCCCAGATGAGCTGAACACCCCCACCTGGGCTCCAGGCTCCCCCTGCCCCAGCTCGGGGGGCTCTGGGCTGGAGCAGGGGCCCCAGGAAGTTGCCCTGCCCACGCTGAGCTCTCCCCAGGGCACAGGGAAACACATACCAGCACGTTCCTGCAGCGCTTGCAGGGCTCTGCAGGGTCCCCACACGTGCTCACTTCTGCTGGGAGAGCTGCTGCCAGAGGGTAAAGGGAAAAAATCCCCAACTCAGGGCTTGGGGAGATGGGAACCCTCTGGCTAGGGGAGTCCGAGAGCTGGAGCAGCCTTGGCTGGGCCAGGAGGGCAGGAAAATCACTTTTCTCCCCGACTTCTCATTGCCAGGATTTTTCTCTGCTCAGCACCCCCAGCGAGCTGGGTTTTGGCAGGCATTGCCGTGGGGGATGCTCCTCCTGAAACAGCTTCCCAGCAGGGAGATTCACAGCGTGACAGTGTCTGCAGGGGACGGTGGCAGGGTCCTGCATGTGTGGGGACTCAAGGCTTTGCCCCACTTCCCTGGGAGCCCCGGCAGCACCCACAGATTGCTTTAGTCCCCAGCAGCAGCTCAGACACCCCCTGACACCGCCATGCCCACGGGAGGGGCACCCCCAAACCACAGGAGGGTGCTGGGGTGCAGGGACACCTTGCCTGGTCCTCCCTGGGCTGTTATGTCTCGCTCAACCAGGAACAGCTCAGTGCAAGACTATTTCCCCTCTCCTTTTGGGCTGTTATTTCAGGGAATGGGGCTGATTCACAGGAAAAATATGAAATTTTGACTCTGTGCAGCCAAGATGGGTGAATTTCAACGAATCAGCATTTTAAGAGAGCCTGGGCGTGTGTCTGTAGCTGGGAGGCTGATGAAATGATTTGGGGCTTTGAGGCTGCCTCGTTAGAAACCCTCCTCTCTCCCAGGGAGTGGGGCTGATCACCCCTTCACCCAAGGCTGATTTCCTCCAGCCACGGGGAATTATCTCCCCAGATAAATCACTGAAGCTGAAGGGATGAGGTTTGAAGCAGGACAGCACCGGGATACTTTGGGATTGGCAGAGGGTTGGTGTCCCCACGCTGGCATCTCATTCGCACCCTGCAGTATGAGCAGAAGCTGGAAGGAGTTATCCTTCCAGGCTGGGATCCCTGAGCCAGGGAACTAGGTCAGAGCATCCTTTAAAATGCAGGGGCAGTGGGTAATGGCTGGGCTGAGCTGGGACTGAGCAAGGATTTAGACCAGGGTTAATGCAAATCAGGTTTTTCCTGACTGGAAAAAACAATTTGGAACAGAGTGGAAGCGTGGTGGGCCGAGGCAGCCACCCCCTGCCTGGTCTTGCTGATGCCCAGAAGGGTCAGGGAGGATGGGAACAGCAAAGTTTTTGGGGAGAAAGGCCTGATTTGGGGTTTCAAGGCGGTTTTGCATTGCCTGTTGGCCAGGACTGCCCCAAAACTGCCAAAGAGCTTGTTTTTCACTGGACAACCCTACATTTCCGAGAATTAACACAAAAATTCCTACCCTCGCCCTTGAGGCATTCCCGATGTTTGCCCGAGGGACACATGGCCGCGGGCGATGTTCTCCAGCCTTCCCACGGTGAGGAAATGCCCTGTCCATGCTCAGCATCCCTGAGCAGATGCTCCCCTGCCCCGGGAGAGCCGCTCCCGGCCCCGGGACCTGCTGGGGCAGCTCCTGCCCAGGGTCCTCAGCCGAGGAATTGCGGGGTGCTGATGTTTCAGGAATTGGGGGAAATTGCTCCGGCTTGTGGGGGAGTGAAACCGTCCTGGGGACATTCGGGGGACAGGCGGGGTCCCCTTCGCCACCTCGTCCCCTGCAGCCCCACCCGCGCACGGTGCGGCTGCAAACAGCAGCTCGGAGGGTGTTAATTGAGCAGGAGAGATAATGAGGCTGCGGTGCTGCTGTTTCCTGCGGGTTTGGGGGGGAAACAGCCCCGGAGAGGCTGGGCAGGGCTGGGGGGACAGTTCAGGTCCCGGGGGATGCCGGGCGGGCTGGGAGCCTTCAGAGAGCGGCAGCGCCAGCCGCCGGCCCCCTCCCCTTCCCTCCTCATCCCCCTTTGAGTGCATATAATAAAGCAGCTTTTCAGCTGCGGCTGCAGTGATAGATCAGGAAGAATTGTATGAGTCTATTAAAGTCTGTGTGTCTCTGAATGGAGACTGTGGCTAAGCCAGGCGCCAGGCTCGCGCATTGAACCAGATGTGGAGAGGCGCCATCCTTTCCAGCCACTGAATCCGAGAGGCTGCAGGCTTCACACGCAAGGAAACTGGAGTGCACATGGCAGGGGAGCCGGGGGAGCGGCGGGGAGCACATGGCAGCGGGGTGCTGGGGAGGGGGCACAGCCCGCAGCTCCCCCGGGCACCGCAGCCGAGCCGGGGACAGCGCTGGCACTGCAGGGGTTCGGCTGCCTGAGGCACCCCAGGCTGGGGAGAGCACCCCGAGCTGTGCAGGGAGTTGTGCTGAGTCTTGGGCTGTTCAGGGCATTGCAGTGTGTGTTCGGAGGGGCTGCTTCACACCACCAGATGTGTAGGGGGTCGGCATTGTAAACGGGCCAGGGGGGCACTGCTGGGGTGGGGTGAGCATTGTGCTGCACCCCAAGCTGTGCAGGGCAGTGCCAGGCGAGTGTGGTGGGGTTCCACAGCACCCCAAGCTGTGCAGGGCAGTGCCAGGCGAGTGTGGTGGGGTTCCATGGCACCCCAAGCTGTGCAGGGCAGTGCCAGGCGAGTGTGGTGGGGTTCTACAGCACCCCAAGCTGTGCAGGGCAGTGCCAGGTGAGTGTGGTGGGGTTCCATGGCACCCCAAGCTGTGCAGGGCAGTGCCAGGCGAGTGTGGTGGGGTTCTACAGCACCCCAAGCTGTGCAGGGCAGTGCCAAGTGAGTGTGGTGGGGTTCTACAGCACCCCAAGCTGTGCAGGGCAGTGCCAGGCGAGTGTGGTGGGGTTCCATGGCACCCCAAGCTGTGCAGGGCAGTGCCAGGCGAGTGTGGTGGGGTTCCATGGCACCCCAAGCTGTGCAGGGCAGTGCCAGGCAAGTGTGGTGGGGTTCTACAGCACCCCAAGCTGTGCAGGGCAGTGCCAGGCGAGTGTGGTGGGGTTCCACAGCACCCCAAGCTGTGCAGGCTGTTGCAGGGGGAGGCATGTGGCACTGAGCCATCCAGGGGAATCACGCTGTACCCCAGGTCCTGCAGGGCATGGCGAAGTTGCGGGCATTGTGTTGCACCCCGGGATGCACAGGACACTGCCAGGGCTGCCAGGGGTGACTTGGGGGTGGCAGGAGCAGTGGTGCAGGGGAGCACTTAGAGGAGCCCAGACACAGCACTGGGGTGCAGAGGCTGGTGCTGCAGCAGCACAGCTGAGGAGGGCACAGGATGGGTCATGGGTAGCTCCTGCCCCCAAACCCACTGTGCTCCAGAGCCAAGACAAAAATGGAAGGACAGAAGGAAGGCAGGAAAGACAGGAAGATGCCATCCTGCTGGGGACAGCTGTGGCTGGCAGCTCCAGGGGCTGGTGAACCCATGGATCCCATGTCCCCAGCACAAGGTGTGAGGCAGAATCTGCACAGGGGACACAGGTGACATGGGGACAGCCACTCCAGGGCTGGGCTGGGCTTGGGCTGAGGCAGCTGCCACACTCCTTCTTCACTGATTTCACTTTCTCATCTGGGCTGGCCACATGGCTGTAATTTGGGGGTTGTAAATACCTCAGGGGAATTTTTACATTTTAAAAAAACTATTTTCATTTAAATTAAAAGATACTCAAACATTTCTATTAGTATTAGAGGTTTATAAAACTTAAAACAAATGTTGAAACTAAACTACCAGGCAGCATCCACTTTGGGAAGCCCTCTGCATGTTTGACATGACCAGATTACCTATTGGCCAGTAAGTTTTAATTTTGTATGAGAGTGTCAGGGTGCCCAGTGTGGCAGGAGGGTGCTTGGTCTCCCTGGGGACTTGGAGGGGATGAAGGCTTGGAGTGATGAGGGTGAGGGTCTCAGCTCTGCTGACCCTGATCAGCAGGACCCTGATATTCCTGTCTCCATCCTGTCATCCCCTGGCGTCCTCCCCATGGCTGGTACCTGCCCCCAGCAACCTGACGGTGATCCTGTCCCCACTGCCATCCCCACCGTGCACAGTTCTGCTTTAACCTGGAAACAGTTAACCAGGCTGGGTTTAAAAAAAAAAAAAAAAAGATACGAGCCACTTATTAAAATGAATGTTTTACAATAAATTTGGCGAGAGGCCACCAACCTCAAATGAAAACCAGACAGGAGGACAGCAATGCTGCTTGCTGGCAGGGGCTTCCGGGACGTCTGTGCTTGCAGGCACCCACGAGGGCTGGGATGGGGTCCCAGTGGGGCTCACACCCATCCCACACCCTGGCCAGACATGCTGGTGTCCACAGCTGGTGGCCGTGGAACAGAGTCCCAGCAGGTGCTGGTGCTCACTGTTCAAATGGGTGCTCAGTGATTTGCTGGCCTGGGTGTGAAAAACACCCTTTTGGCCCCCCCAAAAAAAGAGATTTGGGGCCGTGGGCACAGGAGGAGACATCATGGGAATTCTCATCATTCCCCCTTGTCCCTGCCCTTCCCCCCCTTGGCAATGACAGTGATGCGATGGGGTCTCTGCTTTAACCTTGTGGGGCTGGTGTTGGGTTTCAGTGCCAGATGCCATTGTGGCTGGCCTGCTTGGGCTTTTGCCTATTAAATTTCAAAAAAACACCTTTTTGGGGGGGCTGGGGAGGAGAGGAAGGCTGGGATCACCGTGCCAGGGGTCCCTGGCTGGGAGCCAGCCCTCCACACAACGTTCCTGCTATGCAGCCCCGGCTGATTTAGTTTTATTTTTCAAACACTGAGCAAAAGTCCCAGTGAGCTCTCAACATCATGATGGCCTGATGCACCCTCCATCCCCTTCCCAGCCCCACTTTGTAGTTAAATCCAGGGTTTTGGTGGTGCTTTGCAGGCACAGGCAGGTGCTACTCCTGGGCCGGCACTTGCACAAGTCTCATTAGCTTATTAATTAGTAATTAGTTAATTAATTACACGTCTGTGCCCTGTTAGGAAGCCAGGTAACCTATTACATCAGGTGGCTGCATGTCAGTGATGTTGGCACCTCTGTGGCTGCATCATGGATGCACTAAATGGTGCCTAAAAGGTCTGCAGGATGGGGAGGGAAGCAGCATCTGCCATGCTCAGCCCTGATGTAGAGCAGCAGGGTCTGTGCTGGCATCATCCATCATCTGTCCCACCATCTCCAGTGGCTGTGGGGAGCCACCGTGGCAGTTCCCTCTGCCCAGACCCCTCACTGCGGTGCCTGGGGCTGACCCAAATCCCAGCATTTTGGCCACAGGGTCTGATCTGGCTGTTTCCCTGAGCCACAGAAGCCCATTCACACATCTGTGAGCCACCACCGTGCTGCCACTGGCCACGCTGGGCTGTTTGAATGAGCTGACAAAGGGGGGAGCTGGATCCCCAAGGGGAACCCGGGGGCTGCGTCTCCAGGAGCATCCCAGGGTGCTGCAGTGGCGTGAGGTGCCGGACAGCCCAAGCACTGCTCTCATCCCACCCCAAGGAGGTCTCCTGGCTGGGAGATGAAAGCAAGCTCCACAGTGAATGTCTCCTTGCTGGGAAGGCTCCTGGCTGGTGGTGGCTGGGGGAGAGCCAGCGCCTTTTGTTGGTCCCTGGGCCTCCACTGTGGGGGTTGGCAAATTCACAGGAGAACAAAATGAAAATTCCTGCTCCCCCGTTGGTCGGTGCTGCTCAGAACTTGGCTTGGATCAGTCAAACCCACCACACTGTCTTTTCCTGAGGCACTTGGCTGTGCTGGAAGGGCTTCAGCTCCTGCTACCCCCAGCCCTGCAGCCACAAACATCCGCCTGAGGAGCCCTTTGGTCTGACACAGCCTCTCTGAGCATCCCTGAGTGAAACCAGGAGCACCTATCCCAATATCTGTCCTGTCTCCCTCTCTCCCTCTTTGGCATTTGCAGGGGGAATCCAGACTGGCACCACTGTGGATGAGTTTTTGGAGGCTCTGTGTGACCCCAGCCCTAACTAAGGAAAGTGGGGTGTGAACCCCTTTGAGTTGCATGTTCCCCTGCCATGAGCAGGGAAGATGCCAGGTCCTGACCTCTCAAAGCCACGGTACTCATGCAGACCGTGGACTTCCCAGGAGCCTTTCCTCCTCACCGTCCTCGAGGGGCAGATTGGGTGCTCGTTGTGGAGCACCCCAGCTTTGCCCCAGCTCAGCTCCTCCCCAGCCCCATCCCCGTGGAGGGCTGACACAATGGAGGCAGTGGTGGCTCTGGAGCAGGGACAGCCCATTGTGTGGGGCTGCAGCCGCAGCCTCCAGCGAGCACACGGGATGCTCCTGGCAGCTCCCGACAGCCCTGCGCCAGGCTGGCATCACCCTGCACTGGCACGGCCCTGGGAGGGAACACTTCTCTTGCAGACCACCGAGCCCGAGGGATGCTCTGAGTGCTCCGGGTCTGCCCTGGGCAGGTGCCACCTTGGGTGGGCACAGCCAGGCAGTCTGAGGCCCCCGATGGCCCCGGGGTGCGGGAGCCAGGCGGGTGGGAAAGCACAGCCAGAGGCCTCGGCGAGTCCCGCGCTGGCGCAGGCTCTCGAGGCTGTTTCTGGAGCAGTCGTGTCAGGGGACGCTGATGGTGCCAGGCTCTGTGGTCTGGATCCTCAGGCAGGGCTGGGGCTGGGGCCAGGATGCTGGGGTGTATCCTGAGCCAGTGAGCCCGGCAGCAGGATGTGTCCGTGTCAGCTTCTCCAAAGGTCTGTCCATAGGCAGATCCCACCCCTGGAGAAAGGTGGGTGAAGGCACCATCTCTCCCAGATCCCTGGGAGAATGGACAGGAATTTCTTGTGCTGCTCAGCCTACTCCCCTTACTCCCACCAGAGCTTTGTGGCCAAAGATGTTCTCCAGCCCCTTCCTGAGGTTTGACAGCATCCCACCAACCCTGCCTGCTCCTTCAGGGAATGTGGCTGCAATTAATTCATTAAATGCTTCCGCTGACGCAGGAGCTGGCTGTGCCAAAACACCATTCCTGGGGCCTGGCCTCAGCTGGGTGAGCGCTGTGCTGGGCTCTGCAGGAGCCTCTGACTGGAGCAATAGCTTCTGATATGGTGTGAAGTGCTGGGACTCCTGAGCACATCAGAGCCTGAGGGCTTTGCCTGCAGCCCTGTGCATTTCACCAGCTTTCAACTTTCAGGACGTCCTCTCTAAATCCCAGAACAAGACTTGACTGGCTGGTTCCTCACCTGGCATCTCCAGCATCTGCTCCTCTTCTTCATTCTCTTATCTTCTTTCTTTCTCACTGTGACTTCCTGATCTTCTCCCTCTTGTGCATGTGGGTTTGGCAGCACAGCTGCCCTTGCTCCAGAGCCAACTGGAGACCCAGCTCTGAATCCACTCACTGCTCTCAGCAGCGAATTTGGTGGCTAATTCTGGGCTGGAACCTTCCCTAAGGAGACCAGTGTCTCATGACATGGGGATCTTCCTTTTCACATTCTTTCTGTTCCCAGTACCCATCTAAGCATCATGTTCCCAGTGCATTTGCTGCACTAACAATGAGCTAAAAAAAAGCTTCAGTGCCACCACCAGCACAGGCTGGACACATCCCCACTGGGATGCAGAGATGCTGCTGGCTCAGCCAGGACCTTTCTGGTTTGTTCTGGCTTTCAGCTGGACTTGCTGTGATGGGTACTCAGACACCACACACCATCCAGGGGTGCAAGGGAAAAACCTCCTGGGCTCTGGGGGTGCAGCCTGTGCATGGAGCATCCCTGGGGCTGCAGCACTGCTGGGCAGGATCTTCCCAAAAACTGGGTGTCTGTGTGGCTGGGGGCAGCAAACTGTGGTGCTGGGTGGTTTCTGGCTGGTGCAGAGGCAGCTCTATAACCATAAAACAGGCTGCTGCTGCCTGTCAGTGAGCACGGGCTAAGGCCCCCCCGGGACAGCCTTGGCCTCTTTCTTGGTCCAGGCTTTTGCTGCTCCTTTTTAGCAGAGACACTTTTCCCCCAGCAAAACTGGCAGCCTGTAAAAACGTGTCAGCGTTTCAGTTTTTTCACAATTAATGAGGTGAAACATCCTCGGAAACATTTTGCTGTAATGTTTCTCCAGTAGCTGGGACTTGCCCCTCTCTTAAATTTTTCATGTACGCCACTTGAGCCGAGAAAGTTTCCTTCGGACTCAGCACATTTGGACCCCCCCAGCTTCAACCTCCCCCTGGAGCCTTCAGCATTCCCAGGGTCTTTGCGAGGCTGGGGCTGGGCTGGAAGGGGAGCAGGGAGCAGCAGTGGGTCGGGACGAGGAGGTGGGAACCTGGGGAAGGGCTGTCAGCCCTTGCTCCCTAGGGATACCCTGCCCCTCACATCCATGCTTGTTCCCAAGATGGGTCTGGACCTCACAGCATCATGCCAAACAAAGCTGGGGCTGGCATCTTGTGGGCAGAGGTTGGCAGTCCCAAAGGGTTCTCACCTGGCTGCTGGGGTGAAACCATGCAGAAAATGGGAGTTTCAGCTTTGCCCCCAAGCTGGTGCTGTGTCGGTCCTGTGCAGCAGGCTGGGCTCACTGGTGGGTGCAGGAAAGGCACCGTACCTGGGACTCAGCACATGTGGAGGGGCAGGTTCCTGGCTGCTTCTCAGCCTCCCAGGCTTTCCAAGATGATTTGGGGACATTAAAGACCTGTTGTGGTGTAGTCATCTCCCACCATCACTTCTGCAACAAACCCTGTCCTTCCTGTGCCCATGGGCAGTGACAAGTGCCCAGCTTCCCTCTGGCCTGTGGAGCATTCCTCCTGCTATCTCTCCTCCCTTCAAAGCCCTGGTAAAACCCCTCCTGGGCTCCCAGGCTGTTCCCAACTGCATCCCAAGGCAGGGCAGTGTTGGAAGTGGCTGCTGGAAAGAGAGGTCATCTGCACTTGGCAGCCCATGCACCCTCAAATCACACCCTAGCTTCGGGTGTCTCAGCTGAAGGTTGTAGGATAAAAAGGAGCTGGAGTGGGCACACACCATGGAGGGGCAATTCCCAAACCCCAGAGCTTTGCTCCAGCTCTCTGCAGTCTGAGGGGAAACGTTTCCTCCCCATCGCATGATTTAGAGGAACAAGTTAAACAATTGCACATGAAACTTTGGCAGTCGTCATCGCTGGAGCTCTCCTCGCTTCCCCCGAGTGTATAAAGGGATGAAGGGAGTGCATGTTTACCGAGAGAGACCATGGGAGAAACGAAAGACATTGTTTTTCCAAAGGATTTCTTGGCTGTAAAAGACCTCCACCACCCTGCGGCTTCCCTGATGAAGGCCCAGCGTTAATTTGTTAAATCCACATCAAGTGCCCAGAGAACCCGTTGTTTATTTTTGCTAATTCAGCCGGCCGAGATCAAATTGGGGTTTTATTTGTTAAGGATAGACCTTAATTAATAAAAGCTATTTATTTGGCTAGAGCTGGCCGCAGCCTGAGGGTCAGATATGCCACGATCATTATTTCAAGTAAAACAAACCCAAAATGTCTCTCAACAGTTTGAAAAACGTAGAAACTTAGAGGGCTGAATTTATTTGTCTTAGGAAGAATTTACAGCTAATTCCCTCCAGGCTATTTCAACCCTTAAATTATACCCAAGAAGAAAAAAGGAGGAAAAAAATGCCATTCCAGGCGTAGTAGGGAAGTAAATGGTACAGCAGATTTGATCATTTTGGCTGGGGGGGGTGTGAAAAATTTAAAGCTTAAAGGGTCTTTGGCAAACTGCTTGCAAATAAATGGAACGTGTGAAATAATTTAATGACAGAAAACTGTTTAGGGCCATGGGGGCTGCGGTGCAATGGAAAATGAAACACGTTGGAGGAGATGTAGCCTGGGCTTTTTGCGTGAAAGGGTTGAACTTGCTGCCTTGTGACCTGAAAAGCAGGGGTATTTGCACCCCAAAGCCAAGAGCTAGAGTTGGACTCGGGAAAACTTGTCCCAGGATGTGGTGTTACTCATGGGGAAAGGAGTTTGCAGCATCACCTGGGGAAGAGAGAGCTGGCAGCTGGCTGAAGTGACCATCTGGGGTAGCAGGGATGGTGCTGGGCACACACCGCACTCTGGATGAGCATCCAGCAAAGAAACCCCCCAAACTGGGTGTCAGAGGGGAGGCTGAGCATGGCCTGAGTAAAGCCCATCCCTGAAAGACATGCCAAGGGAGGATCCCTGTCTGTGTTTTGGGGGCTCAGGCGAGTGAGCTGCTGGGATTGTCAGTGCTGCTTGGTCTGGATCACAGCTGCCCTGAGGCCATTTGCTGAGCGCTAAAGGAGCTCGTAAGTCTAAACCCAAGTCTTGGTGGAAGTCAAGTGAAAATTACCTCTTTACAGTGCTCAACAACAGCTGTGGGAGGTTGGGGGTCGTGCCAGTGTAAGGGCCCCCCTTGGCAAACCCAGCACCAAGAGTGAGACCCGCTGAGTCTTTCCTATGGAGAACTAATGGAAGCACAGAGGGAAAAGGCAAGAGTCGGAGAAGGGGGCTGGGTTGGTGCCCAGCTGAACCAGCACAGCTCTGACCCAGGGGTGGTGTAGCCTTTGCAAATGGGGCAGCACCTGTCACCCCCAACTTCTCAGTGTGACATAGTCCAGGCTTGCCAGCATTGGTGCTCCCACAGGGAGAAGGGTTTTGGGTGACTCCAGTACCCCACAACATCTGTAGGGCACAGCACTGCTCCCAGGCTGTCTGCAGCTTTTGAGCAGCCCAGAGAGCAGGGCAGGACAGCCCAGAGAGGGGGCTGGAGGTTACTCAGGCCACAACCCTAAAACCCATCCACATCATGGGTGAAAAGTCTCCTGTCTCTCCTAACACTCTACAGCAATTTAAGGCTTTTTTTTGTGATGCACATTGGGCCTATCCTGCTCTGTGCAAAGCCCCAGTGTCTCCCTCTGCCCATCCTCCCCCGCATGTCATCTTTCGTTATTCAGTAATGTTATCCCCCCTGCTTTCCCCCTTTCCCTGCATTTCTTTTCCTTTCAGCGGAAATTGTAATCAGTGGAAGATAAATACAGGGAAGGTGGCTGGGGGGGAAGGCTCAGGAGCCCCTCTGACCTCAGGGTTGGCCAACCAAACTGGTCCCTGCAGCTCAAATGAACCCCCAAATTATACCTGACAAAGGAAAGGGTTTGGCTTTCTCCACAACCTCCCCAAGCACTGCTTTGGGACAGAACAGTGATGGTGGGAAGCTGATTTAACTCTGTACAAATACAAATTCTTATTTCTGGAAGCCCATCGGACTGGGGAACTGGTTTCCAATTCCTCCATCAGGATGTCAGCAAGTCTGGTTAAATCCAAGTCCCACTGATGGCAGTGAGAGGACAGGGTGTCTTCAGGGGACACAACTTATCCCTCTTCCCATTCCTTCTCTGATGCCACAGAGAACTTAGGCTTGCTCATTTTTGGGAAGCTGATTTGGGGTTACTAAAGCATCTCTGATAGAAGAAATCCAGGCTGACTGTACATTGTAAACCTGTCAGACACTCACCACCAGCAATTAGGGTGGCATTTGCCTGGTCCCACAAGCCTGAAATGCCTGAGCTAACGACGAAAAGATGTTACCAAGGCTCATCCCTAAGAACAGGATACAGGCAGGCACTTCATGTGTGAAGCTGCCTCCCTGCCATACAGAGATGGCCTGGAAAATCAGCAATAGGGGCTTAACAAAATGCCCCAAAGCCAGCATAGCCCAGGGTTTGGATGTCTCCAAAAACCCAGGAACCTCTGGCACTTGGACACATCCTGATCCAACCCCGGTCCTAAACCTCGATCCCAGCATGACTGCCAGCCCCATATGGGAAGCACTCAGCACCACTTGTCTCCTGTGGCTGTTTAGCTCTTCCTTCTGTGGTTTTGGGGAGATAAAGACCAGCCAGAAATGTGGCCAAATCCTACAGAACTGGATTGAGAATTAATTTTAAAAAACTTTCCTCCTCCTCCTTTCTTCCAGCCAAATTAGAGTGGTGAGAGAAATCATCAGTATGGAAAAGTCCTGTAAGCAGGTTTAAATTGAGGATGAAGTCAAAGGGGGTTTATAAATTTTATTTTTACATTTCCCAGGGTTCTGTTGAAATCATTGCCAGTTTGGTGAGGGGCAGTGGGTACCCTTATGACTACACCTTTTGAACCAAACCCTGATCTACCTTTTCCTCAGAAGCCCTGTGGCATGGTCATAAATCCACAAGGAAACCTCTCACCCTGTTACATCCTGTAGCTCTTTCCCAGTCTGATGGTTCCCATTTCAGTCCCAAGCTCCCAGAAAACTCAGGGACAACCATGGCTGGACTTCATGTATTTTAATCCAGCAGCTCATTAGCTCGCTGAAGGAAAACAGGACCAAAAAAGGAGTTTAACTAAAAGGGGCAACTGGAAAGCAGAGACTGGCAGAACATTTGAAGCTGGAGGAACAAGTGCTGGAGGGAATTCTGAGAATTTTATTTGTGAGCCTTTAAACACGATTGGTGGCGAAAGGCAGCCTGTGGTTTCCTGGCTGGGGAAAGGGTCTCAAAACCACACATACTTCAGGCACTGTCCATCGTGTCTTCACCCAACCAAGAAGGCCATGTCCAAATACGAGATCACAGATTGCTGATGGTCAGCCAAGGCCAAGTTGCACCTATGGCACAATAAAAGACCCAGAGAAATGCCAGTGGCTGCAGAGAGGCCTTGGGAGAATGGTGTAGTTGGGCACATCCCTAGGACTTGATGAAAATCTTATTGTTGGACGTTTCGTAGCTTGAATTATTCAGAGTTAAGGTGTAAAAAGTTTTTCTGACCTTAAAAATCTTGGAAGTTTCCTCCTGCTCAACAGCTTAATGGTGTTTTGAAACAGCAAAGTTAATATCCCTTCCAGTGGATTTTGTTTGTTTCTCAAGCATTATCTGAAAATGCTGCACTTGTTAAGTATCACAATTATTATTATTAGCAAGTGTTTAATTTGTGAGCATACTCAGGGAGTGGTGAGCTCTGCCACCCTGACCTCTGCAATGAGATAGAGCAGAAAGCCTCAACATACCCCTGCCATGAATCAGAATGTCATAAACTTATTAACATTTCCAATAATTCCAAAATGCTTTCCCACCAGTAGGTACAGATTGGATCCAGATGCTTTATTAACAGAAAGAATCATTAACCAGTACCTCCACAAGGGAGAACGACAGCGAGTCGCGCTCCCCACGAGGCCTTTGCAGGCAGCTGACTGGGTGTCTCGGAAAAAAGCTTCATAAACTTGCCCAAACCTTATGATATTAGTGACAAAGAAGAGATTAATCTCAGCCTGGCTGACAGCCCAAGATCAATACTGAGAAACCAGACTACACCCTCAGCTTCATGTTTCCATGAGCCAGCAAAGCCAGAAATAAACACTGCGGAGGCTGAGCCCTGCGAGACGTGGTGCCGCTCATTCTGAGCTCTGAAGACCAGGACTGGAAGAGCAGATGCTTGGCTGCAGTCCTGTATCACCTTGGGGACATGCCACAGTTGGGGCCCTGGGGCCTCAGGGAGTGTTGGAGGTGGGAGCAGAGACCCACATCTTGGGGGTGTTTTAGTGCTGAGTTTTCATCACCATTCATGAAAGTTTGACTTAACTAGCAAGAAGCAAGAGCTTCTTAGCAAGAGCTGAGCTCCAGCTTGGATCAAGTGCAGCCCCAGAATACACTGAGACTGGTATTCAAAATCAGGTCCACATGGTTTTAGCCAGATGTGAAACCACCACAGACCTTGGTGGCTGGTAAATTTTGGGGTTAACCCTAAGCTCCAGCAAGTCCCCCCAAAAAAGTTTTGATTCTCATGGACATCACAAGGTTGCACATATGCAGCTCCCCACAGAACCCCAGGTGCCTGGAGGGAGCATGGCTGGCACACAGCAGGACACTACAGACACGGAGGGCTTGAGCTTGGCTGGGCCAGGGGTCTCACATGGGTCTGTGTGAGACTTATGTGGTTCATGAGGTCTCATGTGGCTCCTGTTCTTCCCCCACAGGCGAGAGCCTGAGCCCAAGCTGTGGGGCAGCCAAGAGGAAGAAGAAGCAGAGGAGGAACCGCACCACCTTCAACAGCAGCCAGCTGCAGGCTCTGGAGAGGGTCTTTGAGAGGACGCACTACCCTGATGCCTTTGTGCGGGAGGAGTTGGCGAGAAGAGTCAACCTCAGTGAGGCCAGAGTCCAGGTGAGCACAGGTTTGTGTGGCAGAAAACAGCACCCTCTGCCTTGCCCCCAGGCAGGAGCAAGGACTTTCCCCTCCTTTGTTTCATCCTGCACATCACCATGACCCACAGGACAGATGCTTGGGACATCCCTGCTCCCACTGACCACCTTTCACCCTTGTCACAGGTGTGGTTTCAGAACCGGAGGGCCAAGTTCCGCCGTAATGAGAGGGCGATGCTGGCCAACAGATCGGCATCACTGCTCAAATCCTACAGCCAAGAAGCAGCCATTGAGCAGCCCATGGCACCACGACCCACTGCACTGACCCCGGAGTATCTCTCTTGGACCAGCACCTCCCCGTACAGGTAGGTGCAGGCCCTGGAGGAGCTGGGGAGGAGGTGGCCGTGGGATAGAGCTGCCTAGACACCACTCCAGTGCTGCAGGAATGCAGCCCTGTGCCACTGCTGGGGATTTGGGGAGTTTTATGAGGCTGAAAGGAGCTCATCTGACTTGGCTTTGGGAACCATTTCAACTTTGAGCATCTGCTGCCCAACGCTGAGCAGGCTTCTCTGTCTCCTTGCACTTCGGGGCTGGAGCAGGCGCCCTGGTCCTCGCAAGGGATTTTCTTGGCCTCATGCTGACCCTTCCCACATCTCGGCACAGGAGGTGGCATGGGTCCCTTCTGGTTCCCAGCTGTTCATGTTCAGCCATCACATGCAAAAGCACAAAGCAGGGCCTCCTGGTGCATAGTTTGAGGGGTTCCCACATCCATCCAAGCACATAAAAATGCTGAAGCCTTGGCTGTTCTTGTGAGAGATCTCCAAGAGGGAACAGCCAGCCTGGCCTGGGAAGCCAGCAGGACCACAAAGGGCATGGGGACTTCTCCATGGGCCATTGCCTCATTCCTCCCTGCTCCCTCCCTGCAGCACTGTGCCCTCCTACAGCTCCAGCGGGACCGCAACGCCCACCCAAGGGGTGAACATGGCCAACAGCATCGCCAGCCTGCGCCTCAAAGCCAAAGAGTTCAGCCTCCATCAGAACCAGGTGCCGACCGTGAACTGAGCAGGGCAAACCCCATCCCATGGCCTCCTCCAGGATACAGCGTGGAGCCCCTGTGCTGGTCCAGGACAAATCCGCCACCTGCCCAGCACACATGCCACTCATCCAATGTCTCAGCATCTTCTCTCCTCTTCCCTTCCCTTCTGAAGGTAGAGTCAGTCCCAGGCTGAAGTGGCACATAATTATAGCCACATATGGAGCGAACTTGGTTAGAAACTTGCTTTTCCGCACACCCTCATAATAACGGCTATATATACACACATACCCCCCACACGCTCTTTGAGGACAAACAGATTTGCCAAGGGAACAAGAATTTGCTTCCAAACATGGAAGGATCTTGGACTATTGGATTTGACCAATTTGGGTATCTTGCCCGGAGAGCCAAAGAGTTATTGGGTCTTCTCCCGCAGGGACAGTGTGGGAGGATCACGAGCCCCCCTTTCCACCAGGCTGTGACTTGCGGCGCTCAACTGTGTGTGCCAAAGCTGATCCATGTGTTCGTTTCTTTGTGCAACCCCAGCCACACTGTGGGGTTTGGGACTTCCCAAAGTTTGGGTCTTTGGGAAGCTGATGGCTCACCCATGCCATGGCCAGTCTCAGCCAGCCCTCTGTACTGTGCTGCCTGCATTTAGGAGCTGCCTATGCTGATGGCATCGGGCTTTGTCCCTTCCCAGAGGGGCAAGCAGAGCATCTCAACAGAGCCGCCTGGAGCCTGTGAGCTCTCCCATGAGCTGGGGATGCATCGCCAATCCCCAAGCAGGCACTGCTGCCCTGCCTCGGTGGATTTGCCAGCGATTCTGCAGAGCCCCAGGTCATTGAACCATCCCAGGGAATGAGAAAATTGGAAAAAGCTGTTGGGTTTCAGCTGAGTAGGCGGCTCCCAGAGCTTCGTGCCAACGAAGGCTTCGCCTTCCGGAGGCACAGCCTCCCCGTCGGCAGCTCGCAGATGTGCTCAGGGGTCTGGGGCCGGCAGCTCCATGGGGGGAGGCTTTTTTGGTTTTGCAGAAAGGAAATGGTTTCCCCCTCATCTCACCCTGCTGTGCAGCCTAATGAGGTTCCAAGGTGGGATGTGCAGGGGGATGGACACAGGGTGGGCAGCCTGGCCCTAATCCCTGGGACTGAACTGCGGAGAGATGCAGCCTCCATGTTCCCCTGCCAGTTCCACGGCCGGAGTGGTGGAGGTGTGGTGTCCCTGTGGACAAAACCCACTGGAAACCAGATCACCCTTTCCTCACCCACTGGAAAGAGCCACCAGCCAAGCATGGGGACACCACCAGCTCAGAGGGGTGGCCTGGACAGAGAAGACAGCCCTACTTCCCTAGAAGAGGTTGGTCTGGGGGCTGCAGCAATAGATCTGAGGACAAATAGAGCAATTGCTGAGGTGCCTCCTCCAGGCAAACATCCTCTGGTTGGTGACACTGAGGCTATAAGTGCCACAGCTACAAAGTGCCCACCTGAGTCCCCACAGCTCCCTGGAGCATCCTCTCTCATTTCCACTGGGGCTTTCACTGCAGCTGCATGTGGCACCCAGTGGCTGTGACACCAGGGCCTTCAGCTGCACCCCAGGCAATGCCAGCATGAGGGGGACTCACCCAGCACCCAGAGCTGGAGACCTGATGGGAGAACCATCTCCTCTCTCTGGGTGTGAATCAGCCCCTCCATCCTGCCTCCAGCCTCTGCCTTCTCTGCTCTACAGTGCAGCCCCCAGTTGGGAACAGCAACCTTCTCCTCCTCAAGCTTGGCAGGCAGGGAGCAGGCACAGCCTGACTGACACTGTCCACCTCATCCAGGGAGCACTGTCACCATAAACACCCACTCTCTGTATTTCCAGGGCTGGTATCCCTCCCATTTGTCATGCCAGAAGAAGAGCACGCAGCTCCCCACACTGCACAGAGACCTGCCATGGCAGGGGGAATAGGGATCCACTGTGGATCAAATCATCCACCCTGAGAAACACTGCTTGGGGCAGGAGGAGGGGGCCAGGGGGGTCCTATTCCCATGGAAAGCACAGGGCTCTTTTTTCGGTTATACAAGATGAAACCACAGGGATATAAATGTTGCTGCCTCTTTGAGAACATTAATGAAAATAAACCCATTTAATAGTTTGCAGATGCTGTTTCTGTAAACCTAAAAAAAGCAGGGAATAAATATTTCTTCACTAAATATCTATATGTATATATATATTTGAAAACATTTGCTCCTAATCTTAGGGCCCCTCCTTTGCTGTGCTTTTGGCAGCTTATCACAGCTTGTCAGTCAATACTGAACTCACCAAGAAGAGATACAAATTGCACCCATGGAGGGGGTAGCAGGACCGAGGGATTATTGTAATCTAAGCTCTCTCTCTCACCCTTTCTATTTGTACATTTCAATTACTTGTAACAAGATCCACGGTGGATTTGTTTCTTTCTTCTGCATGTCTGTGTTTTGGAAATTTTTGTAAGGTTTTTGTAAAAACAACTCTTGTGAAATAATGGAGGAATAAATATTTTACTGAGTAGAGATGTGTCAGTGCATGTGATAGGGACCTGAGTCTTCCATCACCTGCCACTGTGGTTTCCCCACCTTCCCTGGACCAGCAGCCTGGGCAGAAACTGAATTAAGAGGCAGCAAGGAGGGTCAAATTCTGCACAGAAATTGAGCTGAAAGAAACCAAAGGGTAGAAATAAACCATCAGATTGTAGAGCGCTTTCCGGGGAGCAAAGGCCCACAGGTCCAGAGCAGGCACTATGCACCCAAAACAGGAGGATTCAGTGGTAAGGAAAAGGTGATACCAAATAGTTGAGGCATCCAAAGGTAAGCAGGACTCCAGAAGCTCACAGTCCTGGGCTATCAAGCAGCAGATTTAATGCAATGTGGAGAGGTGTGAAGATGCGCCCCGGGGAAACTGCCGGCACAAGCTCAGACTGAAAGGCAGCGAGTCAAGTGGCAGGAATTGCTAGGAAATTATTAGAGAGCAAGGCAGAAAGTGTACTCACAGCACCAAAAAAGCCTGAAGTCCATTGCCCCAAGGTATTGTGGAGATCAAAGTTATTGTGTGTTCAGAGAGGGTGAGAAAGTTAATGGTGGGTGGGTGTGTGTTGGTGCAATGTGGCAAGGATTCAACCACCTGTACAGAAAACTGCTGCTCTGCCAACTGACTTCCAGGAGCTGGGAGAGCTGGGAGGAGAAGGGACACATGGGTTTCCCTTGTTTCTTTTACTTGCCTTCACATTCTGAATTGCAGCAGCCTCCAGTCAGGCCAGCTCACATCATGTCACTTACAGGATGTCTCTGACACCTCCTCCTCCCCAGGCCATCCCCAATCCCCCCACATAGCCAGGGGAGCCACAATGCTATCCCATGCACCCAGAGAGGCTCAGCTCCACCAGGACCACAGGATCAGCTCCCTCCCAGCAGCAACCATTGTCCCTCCCATCACTGGTGGCTGTTGGGACACGTGGATCCTGTGGATGGCAAGGCTGAGGAAGGAAGGACCCCTAAACAATGCATCCCAGATTTCCCTAGAGGGGAACAAGGCTCACCCCACATCATCCCTGCAGCACCCAGTCTCCATATTGGACATCACCCCAGGACCACCATGGTCCCACACACTTGACCATCCCTGCCAAACTGCTCTGCTGCTGCTTTGTAACCACTTATTTATTAATTCAGTAAGTGGCTTGTAGATCATGAAGGCAAATTGTCCAACCTCGTGAATAAAGAATATCACCCAAGCAGCATCCTCATGTCCTCAGCATGTGGCCAGTGCAGAGCATCCCTTTGGAGATCATCCAGCCCCAAGTCAAAAGACCCTTGGAAGTGATGAACTTACAGATGCCAGGGCAGATTCCTCTAGTGACTCATAACTCTTGAGTGCTGGAAATATGTCACTTATTTCCTGCCTGAACTGTCCCAACTTCAGTTCATCTTCCACTAGAGCAGAAGGTCTCAACCCATGGTCAGTCAGCTCCCAGGAACTGATGGGCATCTGAGGGGTCTCAAACGAGGGGACAGACAAGTGTGGAGAGCTGTAGCTCACCTGGCAGGGTCTGCACTCCACAGGGGAGGGTGATACAGGGGTAAGGCTGTCAATAAAGAGGAGCTCAAAGGCATTGTGCGACCTCTGCTCTTCCAAGATGGGGGCATTTTTCCTCCCAGGAAGGGCACATCCATCACCAGTACTAATTTCGGCAGGAGAGCTGGTCTCCATCCATGCACTACAACTTTGGGAGGGGGAAAGGTTGCAAAGACATTTGCAAAACGTTTCCTTCCTCAAAGCACTTAGTTTTCAACTAGGTGATTCCAAAAGGGCGGGTCTCAGGTGATGGGAGGATCTTTCTGGATCCCCTTTCCTTGTTTCTGACCCCACAGCCTGACACTTGTGCATGAATTGCTGACTGATGAAAAGTTGAAGTTTTCCCCTAGAATATTTTAATGAGAACAATTTTGTGTTGTCATCAGCATCGGCTGCTACAGCAGCAAGACAAAACAGAGCTCACATTTTCCAGCTCACAGGGCACCCGCCTGGTTATCCCATCCAGAATGATTTACAGACATATCGTGGTTACAGTATCCTCCTTTCCCACTATGCTTGTGCTGCTGAGCCCTTCTCCCTCTGGTGGCAACGGGAAGGTCTGAAGACCCTCAGAGTCCTGCTGGCACCATCTACAAACTGCAGAAACACATGTTCGTGTAACAGCAACATGTCACCTCCCAGCAGCCGAGCCCCTCCTGCCCTTCGGAGAGATGCTCCTGTGCTGGGGGTTGTGATGCTCACCCCAAACTCTACATTCCATATGGAAGGAGCATCTCCTCCCTGCAGCAGATATTTTGTTCGCTGCTGCTTCTTTCCAACCCCACAGGGACAGAACCTAAGGCAGCAGAGAATCTGGATGGTAGCTATGCACGGGGGTTGTAATGCTTTAGAATTACTTGGGGAAAAGGGAAGAAGCAAAGGTTCCTTTTGTAGCCGGGACAAAGCCCGGGAAGAGTTATCAGGTATAGAGAAGAACTATTGCATGGAGATGCACAGTGTTACATCCATCCAACACAACTTCAGAAGCAGGGGAAGATTGCAAGGACGTTTGCAAACTGCTTCCTTCTTGAAATCAGTCTGTTTTCAACTAGGTGACTCCCAAAGAGCAAGCCTGAGGTGATGGGAGGGTCTCCTGCCTGCTTTGGAGAGGCTGATGAGCGCTGGAGCAGACACCAGCCTCCTCCCCTCGACCCGTTCCCCAAGAAATGGCACCCACCCTCTATCCCAAACACCTCCATGCGCACCCCCAGCTCTCTGGCCAGACGGGGGCGAAGGATCCGTGTGTGCGGGTCCCCGGGCAGGGTGCCCGTGTCCCCCCGCAGGGTCCCGCAGCCACACGAGGGTGCTGCAGCCCCGCGCAGCGCAGCCCCCAGCGCGCTGCTCTGCCCCGCACCCGGCCGGGGCTCGCCCCCAGGGCTCAGGCAGGGGACGTGTCCCAGCTCAGCCCCACAGCCGGGTTAGAAAACGCCCGCTGGAAAAAGCCAACTTCATCCTCACGCATCAGAGAGCAGCAGGGAAGCACCGCTGTCTTCTCCAGGGGACTCACTTGTAGAGCTGGATCCTCTCATTCTCTCTACAAGTCACAGGAATCTCAATTCCTCAAGAGGAATAAGGGGATTTGTGTATCAAAATCCCTTCTGCTGCAGGGAATGGGAGATTTTGAGAGGGTGGAAGAGTGATCTGTGTTTAAGGAGAGCTGCCCAAGGAGGAATCTTGGTCCAGATCCCACCAAGGAAAGGTCTGGATAAAGAGAGACCAGGGAGTGGTGCAGACAGGTAAGGAAGAGGTGTGTCCGGTGCTCAGGGGTAGGAGGGACCCTGGGGCTTGAACTACCTGCAAGAGTGTGGGAGAGAAAGCGGCTTGTGCTGGGTCTCCACTTGCTTTTCTCCCAGCTCCAGACACCTCGAAGGAAGGCACGTACTGGTTGTGTGAATCACGTTCACACATTTAACCACAGAAGGGGGTGGAATGGACCTTAAAGATCATTTACTCCTGCAGTAGGCAGGGACAGCTTGAATTAAACCAAAGTTGCTCAAGGTCTCATCGAACCTGGCTTTGAACTCTGCCAGGGCTGGGGCATCCACAGCCTCCATGGGCAGCCTGTACCAGGGTCTCACCACCCTCACAGTAAAAAAATCCTTCCTAATGTCTAACCTAAATTTATCCTCTTTCAATTTGTACCCATTTAAGCACCAAATTGTTGTTCTGCAATCCCAGGTGGGTTTCACATCGTTGCTGTTTCCCGTTTGAGCCAGGTGTGAAAAACAAGTGGTTGTACACACAAAGCACACACCAAACCCCAGACACTGGTGGGTGCAACCACTGTCCTTGCTCTCCTGGAGCAGCAGGAGACACTGGGCACATCCTTTGCCTACATCGATGCCAGAGCAGGAATTTAGGAGCTCTAGGCTTTAGATATTAATCAGGAAAAGGCCCCCCCCATATGCAGCACCCACTGTGAGTGTGCAGGGGAGAGCCAGGGGCTCTGATCACCTTGTCCCAGGAGAGCCATAATGGGACTGGTCCTGCTTCCCTGACTTTCACAACACTTCAAAATAAGTGCAATGCTTGGGCCTCTCTCAAGTTTGCCTTGTAGGCTTTTTGTGTTTGTTTTTTTTTGAGCCAGGACAGTTCACATTCCCAAGCTTTTCCCTGCAGCCAGTAAGCAGAGTTTATTTATTTTTATTTTTTTTTAATAAAAAAGGAGAAAGCAGAGCTTTGCATGTAACCTCAGCTTCCTTGAGTAGGGCATGAGCCTCAGGCACTGGACAGGCAGCTGAGAAGAGGCTGAAGCAGATTTGGGGGCTGGCAGGGGGTTCTGTAGCCTCCCTTCTTCCTTCCCATGCCAAAATCTCCATCCCAGCCACATCTCCAACCACAGCAACATGTACTGGAGAGAGTCCATTTTATAAAACCACTGCCTTTCTCATTTGAAAACAAACAGGGAAAGAAAACAAGCAAGTTGGAACCATTTTACGAAACTAACAGAGACACTGACAGGGCAGCAACTCCCAACCAGCAACAACTTAAGAAAATAGGGAAAACCAGAGAAATGAAGCATTTGTCTCCCAGCAACCTAGTGCAAAAAAAAAGAGAGCTACTTATCTTGGAAAATGCAAGCAGCTCCTTTACGAGTCCTAACAACAGAAAGAAGATCAGCCACATCTTACCTGAGCTTCTCCAGCCCTCCAGGATTTTTGGGTGAACACCAAGCTTTGTAACAACTTGCTAATCAGGGGAGGAAAACTGAGCAGGACTGCTTGTAATTCCCAGCTCTGCTGAATTTAAAGGTCAGCACAAATAATGCACACCTAGAAAGGAGGTTCCTGTGCAGGGCAGGTGAGTGCAGAGGAAAAGGATGTCTCTTTAGAAGTCACAGGGCACTCCAGGCCCTACAGTGGGGTTTAACATCCTGCTGGGGCTGGACCCAGCTGCTGCCCAGCTGCATCTGCTACTCCCGAAGGAAGGATGTATCAGAGCACAATGATTTGTTTTTATTGGGAATATTTACTTCCTGCCACCAGGATGCGTGTGTAGCAGCAGAGAAACATAGAGGAGTTCAAGACCTTGTGCACCATGTGAGGCAGAAAAGACTTGTTAAGAGGGGTCTGTGTTACCCAGACATCTGTGTGAAGGAGAAGTGGCCAAGAGTGAACTGCTGAACCTGCAATCCTGCACACCTTCCTCGAAGTGGGAGAGCAAAGAATTCCACTCCAAACTTCACCACACAGCTCAGCCTCAGGCCACAACTGCACTGGGATCGAGTTACTGGTACAGAAACTTCTACCCAAGCTGAACAAAGGCTGAGCATCATTTCTGAGCAGGTGCTCACCCCAGTGCTCAGTGAGGTCTCAGCAAAAGCATCTCTGAGGAGAGCACAGTCAAGGCAACAGCCTTAGTGCACAGGACAGGACAGGACAGGTGGAAGGGAAATTTATTTCCTACTCATTCTGGCTTGCCCCTGTGATATAATTCAAATTCTGTGCCCTCAGAGGAGGGAGGATACACTGAAGAGCAGAGGTTTCTTCCTGCCTTCTTCTCCAGAGGGATGCTCAATTGCTGCTGCTGCCAGGAGCAGCCCCTGGCACCTGGGGACAGCTGTGTGGCAGAGGAGCTCATGGGCCTTTGTCACCATGCAGTACCCTGGTCCCGGCCTCTCCTCTCTAACATGACACGTTTGGGTGGCACTGCAGAGCAGCAATACTCCCTTCAAAGCCCCTCTGCTCATTTCCAGAGCTTTCTGCAAACACCAGCTGGTCCAGGCTGTGAATGGTGTGGCAGCAGTGGACAGCAGGAAACAGCTGAAAGAAAACACCTCTACGGCGATCACAGCACATTTCCCAAATAGCAACAGCCATTCTGTGGCCAGAGAAAGGCTAAAAGCAGAGCGGGAGAAATTCAGTCTGATGCTCTGGGGGCATTTTCGGGTATTAATGGCACAAGGACTAGACTGCCCTTTGGGAGAAAATTCTGTTTTGTGCCAGCATTTTAGACTTTCCAGATACCCCAGAACTTTGTGTCCGGCAAATGTGTTCAGGCTCTGTGTCCAGGGTAAAGGATTCCTGCTGGCTTTTCCAGGCATGTCGCTCTGCATTGTGCTGTGGTGGAAAAGGACAAGTGCTGCTGACTGGGAGTTGCCAGCAGCTAGCAGGGTTGCAGTGAGGCTCCTGGCAGGGAGCTGTGTCCTGTGGCACGAGATGAGGTGGCACTGGGAGCACTGAATGCTTTGCAACATCACCTCTGAGATTTTGACTTCCCTGTTATGCTGTCTGGAGGCACAGGCCTCCTGTCCTCCTTGGTGGAGAGGGAACCTAAGGGACTAAGTCCTAAATGACTCACATTCCCACAGATGCACATGGTTGGGCAGGAGAAGGGTGGCTGCTTTGTAACCTCTGCTACCAACCACATCTGCTAAGAGACTTTGTGGGACTCTCATGATTTTCCCTGCCTGATTCATGGGATACTCATGACCAGGAGGAAAAGGCACATCTTCCCCGCCACAGTTCCAAACAGAAAACCTTTCCTTCAATGACCCCTTCCTCGAGGTGTAGTCCATGTGCTTCCCACCTCTCATCCTCAGCAGGTGGGAGAGAAACCTGCTCCACATCCCCTTCCTGCATGTCCCTCCTCTGGTGATTTCTCTGTCAAAATTCCGATGACAGTGGAATTTCATCAAGGCCGCACTGAACATCCTCAGGGTCCAGGTGACCTCCCTGGTGACATCTCTCTCTCTCTCTCACACACACACACACACACATCCACCCTCACTCTCCCACTCACAGGGGGTCCAGCAGAGTCAGGATGAGGGGGTTTGGGTGGTCGGTCTCTGGTTGTTACCAGTACGGGGTGGTGGCCAGGAGGATCTGCAGGGCCATGGAGAAGCAGGGCAGCTGGGCCACACTGTAGGCCACAGAGCGTGTGGGTGCCCTCAGCTGCAGGAGGTAGGCAATGGTGTGGATGATCCGTCCCACGCAGAAGATGAGGAAATGGACCCTGGCCACTGCGGGACTGGGATCCAGCAGGGAGTAGATGGCTCCAAGGAAGAGAAAGGGAAAAATGTTCTCCATGTCATTACGGTGGGCCCTGAAAAGCAAGATAAGGTTGTTCTTTCCCACTGGAACTCCCTGTTTTCTCTCATTCCTTCTAGCCAGAGTAGCCATCCCTAGGTGCTGCTGGGTCTCTCCCCCATTGGATGGGGCAGAAACTGCCCCTGAAAGTGTCAGCTCTCCCTTACACACAGAGGCAGGAGAATTTCACACCCTGTGTCTCTCTCTTGGGACACTGAGCTCCTGAAACTTTCTCTCCATGACTAAGATGCCTTTGCAACAGCAGATGACAGCTCAAGAGTTGAAGCTTTCAAATAAACAGAGCAAAACACAGACCCTGTGAAGCTGCAAAAAGCTCAAAACTGTTGTGGTGCCAGCACGGCATGGCCCCAGATGCGGCCATGCCACACAACAAAAGGCAGCTACAGACCACAGCTTCTCCAGTGGAGATACTCACAGGATGAGAGGGTTTGTGGTTTCACCTCTCTCCATAAATGCATCCAAAGGGCATTGGGGAGGAGTGGCCCAACAACCCCCACACTGTGCCAGCAGCACCTGGGTACAGGTGCCACAGCATGGCTGGAGGGGACACCGTGGTGGCCATGTGGTGACACATTAGCACTGATAGGGCCAAACCCTGTGCTCCAGCTGAACCTGCCCGGGTGTCACAGCACCACTGCCACCACCCACAGCACCACCGAAGCAAGATCTGCTCATGCTGTGAGTGGTGTGTCCCTTCCCACCAAGACACCATCCTCTGAACAAACCCCAAGGACTTGGGGGTTCAGCAGGGCTGGAAGGACAAACGGAAGAAGAAGAAGGAAAAAGGAGAGAGCTGAAAGGCAGCCAGGGGCCTCTTTAGGAGGCAGGGGGTGAATGTGCTGCCCTGCTCTGTCCCTGCCCTGCACAGACCCCTGGCTCTGCTCCCCTCCAGATACAGTCTGAGATGAAAAGCTGACATTGCCCTTGCTCTGGGGAAACATCTTGGATTGAATGCATCTCCTCCAGGGCTGCAAATAGATCAGCAAGGATGGACTCTGAGAACTTTAGCCGCCCAAGTCAGATCCCAGGCTGCCCCAGGTTTTTTCTGCAGCTCCAGTTATTTATTTTTATGGAAGTTTGTTTATTCTGAATAATCAAAAGAAGATTATGATTATTATTTCTGCTATTATTTCTTTTTGCTAGGAAGGAAACGGCTCATTTTCCATCCTCCTCCCCCTGGCAATTAGGTGGCACTGGAGGTTTTCTAAAGCAAATGCTTAGAAACACGAGCAATGAGGTCCCCACATGCAGCCCAGGGCTCATGGATAGCAGGGCATAGCTCCAATCCCTTTCCTGTACAATGTCAGCAATTCAGCTGAGCACTTGGGGCACCTCCTTCAGAAAAGGACAGCAAATCAAGCCCAGGGCTGAATAACCCCATGTTTTATCTCTGAGAAACTGTGATTCTCACAGAAGAGGGGTAACATTCAGGGTTTGCCGAATCAGAGAGGCAAAAGTCATTGCACTCCTGTTTGGTCTCTTCTCAAATCCCCAAGAAGGGCAGCTGCCCACAGCACAAGGACCAGTCACTCTGCTGCCTGTCCAAGCTGTGCAGGGATCTGGGGTCCTGTCAGAGCAGGACACAAGGAGTCTATGACTATGGATATGGCATGAGACATTGGTAGCCTGTGGGACTTTGAGCACCTAGAAGAGAGTTAGCCAGACTTGGATATTGAATACAAACCCGGATCCTTCCCTTGCCCTTGCTCCAGTGCACACCATGCTCCTGTTAAAGATTAAACTGCCCTAGTGCGCAGGGTCCCACAGCAGAGCTCGAGGCAGCCTGACCATCTAGAATATTACTTGATTAGCAAGCCCTTTAGCTTCCCAATTCTTCTTTGCCAGCAGCTGGTTCAGAGGGAACGGTGGCACCAGGAACACTGGCACCAGGGGGAATGCTGGCACTGCTCACCTGCGGCACCGCTCCACATCAGGGTCTTCGCGGCAGAACTGCAACCCCCCATTGCGCAGGGCATCCTCTGGGTTTGCAAATGCCTGTAGGAGAGAGTCCCCACCTGCTTAGAGTCTTCAGGAACCTCACAGGTAGAAGCTTTGCCCCTAATCTTGAAGTCCTGTGGGGATTTTTACCTGCCCCAATTCATTACCATTCGATAAAGATGAGGGTCACTGTACTTCCATGCACAACATCCTGGGGGTTAAACCCTGCACCTCCCCAGGAGTTTTCCTTGTCCTCCAAAAAACTCAATGCTGCCTTCTGAGCAGGTCCCAAATTGAGGCTTTCAAGGGAGCTCCCACCTCACCCCAATCGACTTCTTCCTATGAAACCCATTAAGAGGAGACTGTCAGCCAGCAAGATCACTGTTGGCAGAGAGTTTGCAGACACAATGTGGCCTCCAAAAGATAACCAGGACTGACAGATGAGAGAATATTCCCTGGGTGACTTTTTGGCAGTGGCACCGTTTGGCTTTCCCATGGGGAAATGGGATCCTACACTAATAAAGTTAAAAATGAAAATTATTTGTGAGAGCTCCCCACCTATGCTCAGAAGCTGCTCCTCAGAGACCTGGTTACATATGACAGCTTCATTTTGCAGTCTGGAAAGGGCCCTGGTGCTTTCTCTAATTATATTACAAGCCAAAACTGTCCCAGAGCTCGAGAATCATCATTTAGAATCACAAGGGCAGAAGACAATTCATCAGTTACAATAATGCCACAGCACAGGGCATTTGTATTCTATCTGAGAGCAGAAATGTCTCCCTCCTGCTTCACTGTCGCAGTCACAATCTCCTCAAATACTTTAAAACAGATTTTACAGGAAGCGCGGTTTTATCAGGAATTGGGGTAGGGGTAATAAAAGTCCAGTTGGTCCCAACTCCTGACGGCAGCTCGTCCTGCCTGTATTTTGTCCCCAACCAAGAACTTTTTCCTCCAGCTATTGTTTTATTCCCTACAACTTCCTGCTCTCCTGGAGCATTCCCATAGCCAGTCAGTCTCCAAAAGCTCAAAAGCTTTCTGCTACATCACAAGAAAAAGATGATTGCAATGATTTCTTCTTAAACATTTTTTTTTCCTTTTCCTTTTTTTCCAGACCCTACAAATTAACTGTAAACAGACTCTTTCTAGAAGCATCTCACCTGCTTGGCATTTTAGATCTAATTATTATTTAGATTAGGTTTCCAAAATTATAAACATCAAGCTACAGATGGTAGAAACAAACAAAAAGGGTCAAAGAGAAGTGAGATATTTATCTGCTGCAGCTATGAAACAAGTTTTGCTTTCAACTCTAGTCAAAGAAAACTTAGCTTGCTTTAGGAAAATTTTGTTGAACTTTAGAGGAATAAAAGAAGAAAGAAAAACCACAGAAACCCAAGCAATGAGACAGAAAGGGAGGATAAGTAAAACGAAACTGGACCTTACCTTCTTTCTGAGTCTCACTTGCCCTGTTATGATGGCAACGACATACATTTTTAAAATCAAAATTGTGCTGTAGAACGTGAAAGACAGGAACACTTTATTTTCCATCATTTTGGGCAAGCGTGCTGATCGGTCGCTTCAGCACCCAAAGCCAGGGGAGATCTTGGGCTGCGAGAGGATCCCGCAGGAAAGAGGCAGGAACAGCTGCGTTTAAACACAACACAAATCCTCGAATGTTCCGGTGAAAGCCCCCAGCCCCTGTACCCACCGCCAGGCTGCCGGGACAGTAAGGAAACCCCAGCCAGCACATGGAACAGGCTTCCTCTGCTCCTCACACCCTGCCACCAGCAGCTCCCTGCGGATGAGCTGCCCCGAGCCAGGAGACAGCGCCTGGCACACAACCTGACCTCCGACCCCTTGAAACGAGCCCACCGCGATCCCCCGTGCCTCCTCCGGGCGTGTGCCCCCAGGGAGGAGCCGCACAGAGCATCCCTCGCCCAGCCGGGCACCGCTCACCCGCAGACCGGAGCTCTTCAGCCGTCCAAGGAGGAGTTAGAAGGTAAGCGCCTGTCTCAGCTGTTTCCAGCCCTGTACTGGAGCCCACTGCTCCGTGGCCGCGCTTCCCGTCCCGCCCAGTGCTGGCTGAGAACTCACACCCGTGGCAGAGGCAGCCAACCCTTCCTACAGATCCACCTGCCGAGGGATGGACAGCGGACAGAGCTGGCCCTTGGCCCACCGGCGCTCACCCCCCGGGAGCCTGGGCTGCCCCGCACCCCCAGCTGGGAGGGGAGCCCCGGGAATCACCAGCCTGGAACACAACCAGGCACGTCCTGGACCCCAAACTGCACCAAGTGAAGAGCTGTCTGTCTGCCCGCACCAAAATCAGCTCGTCCTGGTATTCTCTGAGAGAATGAACCAAGGCAGACAGATGGAATTTTGTTCTTGGTTTAGAAAGTGCCGTGTGAATTTGGAGCTGGCTTTTCCTCAGCCGTCAAATGTTGTGGAATAGAGTGGGATCGGAGCCCCTGCAGGCAGCTGGGCTGCTATTTAATGCAAACTTAACTCCTTCTCCCCCACTGCCATCACCAAACCTCAGCAGCCAGAGGTGTGGGAGCTGACAGGAGCTCTCCAAATTTATTAGAGAGGAAGGGCTGGGTTTCGTGTTCATTTTCTTAACACAGGAGAAAAAAAAAAAAAAAAAAGAAAAAAGAAAAAAGTTTAAATACTGATTTCAGGAAAATAGGAAATTCTTTGCCTCTGATTCTTCCTCATGGCCATTCTGACCTGGTGCTGCAAACCCAAAGACACTCCACTGTGCTGTGCAATGCTCTGGCTCAGCCCCATGGCATCCTGTGTACAGGTGGAAGCAAAAAGCAGTGAAGAAAATGCAAAGCTGGACGTGCAATGGGACTCACAGTGCAAGCATAGAAACTGGATGTAGCTCCTGTGGTTTGTGTTGCCATGGCATGGGGGTGAATGTGGAGTTGAGGCCATGTGGTCTAGTTTTTCTGCCTCATACCCAGAAAAGTTCTGGCAAACCAAAACATCCTACCAAGAAATATTCTGTACAACACACCCACAAATAATGGAAAATTTGATCACAGTTGGCAGCACTTTGCACTATAGTGGTTAATAAGGTGTAAAAGCCCCCCAGTTCCATATCTAACTGGCAGACAAGAATTTTACTTGAAATTCCAGGAACAGATTGACAGATTTGTCCTCCTCTCCTGCCCCAAAAGGGTCATCTTTTGGTAAGACTTGTGTCCTCAGATATGCTGAGCCTTAACCTGGGAAATTAAAGCTGTGATTGCCATTGTATTGTTAGTGCTCTATAAAGCCACTCTGCAGTTCAGGCATTTATCATGGGCAATCCAAAAGAACCATATATGTTACATTCAATAAATTGTGCTATTCCTGAACCCAGCTGGATCTTTTGAATGTCTCCAGACCTATAATTCACAGACTATTCATGCACCTGGCATGAAGCCTTATAGTTAAATTCTTTCAACAGTGCAGAGAGCCTTTGAAAACCCCAAGTACTTGGTTTTAAGGGGGAGGTACTTGCAGTTGGTCACCACCACCCTGGCGTCGGGGAGGCTGCAGAACAAGTCCTGGCACAGCCCAGTGTGGAGCTCTGGCCTCTGGCAGACTGCTTCTCTGAGGGTGGGAGTGGGGACACCAGGACATGCAGCAGCCATGCACCACATGTGGAAAGACTCTGTGGTAAGAGCTGGTGTGTTCACCAGCAGACTACATCCAAACCCTCCCACGTATCCCTGGAGCTCGGCAGGGTATTATAAACACCATAATGCCGAGTATAAGTAGATGGTGGCAAAGCCACATCCCAAACACTGCTCCCTCCCATCCCTCTTCTCCACAGCTGATAGGGATCAACCCATAGCAGAGAAGACCTCAGTGCCCAAGGACTGGGGTTATGCAGGGCCAGACCAGCCCCACAGCATGGATGAGATGTTCTCCAGCAGCCCCTTCTCCCAGGAGCCTGGGGGAGGGCAGGCAGCCAGACCCTTCACCAACACATCACACCCTCCATCCAGCAGCTCCAGTTTTTACCAGATAATGATCCAGTCCACGAGGTCTTCAGCAGTGGGACCTTTCTCCTTCATGCACCTTCTTCCCCTCCCAAGGCAGCCAACACCTTACTGAGCAGCAGGAATATGCACCTGCAGACAAGTCAGGACTCCTCCTGCCAGCCATCCCGACTGCTCCTTGGCATCAGTTCAAATGCTGGCAATGAGCCCTGGACAATTTGCACCAGCAACTGGCACAGATTTACATTGAATGGAGAGATCAAGAAGCACAACTTGTTTAGGGATAAGTCCTCAGGGCAAACTCAGGTGTGGATGTGTTAATTTTGAAAAACTTTTTTTTTCTGTGTGTTTATGCATTTCAAACCCCTTTCATTGTTACACAGAGTGGAACCCCAGAGGGGAGGGTTAGGGATGGGGATGAGGAGCAGAAGATGACTGCAAAGGCAGGTGTAACACTCGTGGGATCCCAGCTCCTTTGCAGTTTACCAGGTTCAGGAGTCTCATGCTGGGTAGAACACATCCACACTTGCACCTTCCTGGGTTCTGAGACTCAAGGCAACGCAGCTACCGGAAGCGTGTTCAACCATCCCATTAATCCATGCGGAAGCAGGCTGTTAATATTAATGGGGTGATCCTCCTCCACAGATCACATCCTGCCAGGACAGAGCCCTTGCCTGAAGAAGGTCAAGTCCTAGGGGCAGTATGTCTTTAAACCACAAGTCATGCCTTAAAACCTGGAGCATGAGAGGCCTCAGCCCAGGACAAGATCTACCTAAACCAAACACCACTAGCCAAAAACATTGTTTTTGGTTTTGTTTTTTTTTCTGATAAATTATTAATAAAAACATGTGTGAGGCTTTGAAAGATAAGGTCATCAGGTTAGACTGACCCCTGTCAGTCAGGAATACAGTACAGTACAGAAGCTGTAGGGGAAAAAATGGAGCATTTTACTGGAGGAGGAACTGAACTTCAGAAGGAGTGAAAAATTCATGGGAGGTGCTCAAGAAAAGTACTTAAAAATAGAATCTTGTAGCAACAATTCTTTGGCAATATTACAGAGTAAAAAATGACCCTAGATTCCCACACAGGTTATTTATTTGACCAACTGAATTACACTACAGTATTGTGACTACATTTTTCCACTCTTGCTACTCTGGGGAATTTCCTGGTGGCAGCAAAAGGAGAGGGTTGGTTCAATGGTGCACTGGCACGTCCGCTGGGGTGGCACAGCCTGGGCTCCACCCTGACCCAAAGGGAAGCTGATACTTTGAGCAATTACAGCTCAGATTCCCCAAAATTTTCCCTAAGGAGCAATTACATCCCACAGGTGGGGCTAAGCAAAGAGCCTGAGGGGACTGCTCCAGGCTGGAGAAGATGGGCAGGTGGGTGGCACTGTTCCAGCATGCTTCCACATGCTGGTGGAGAAGGTGCAGAGCCCAGCTGGGATTTTGCTTGCCCTGGGTTCACAGCTCAGCCCAGGAGCTGAGCTACATTCCCAGCTTGTTCCAATGCTACCATGGACACTGGTGCCTCCTTCCCTGTCATTTCTTCCTGCTGCTCCCAGCACAAAGCCTTGGAGCCTGCACACTCCAGTGATCACCTGCACCCATCCTGGGAAACCCAGCTGCCAAGGGAGGCTGTGCTGTGCTGGCTCATCAAACATGATGACTTTTCAAGTAAAGGCATGAGCTTTTTAGCTGTTTATTAGCAAGAAGGGTGCTCCACCTGTGTTCCCTCCCCAGTCTGCACGAAAGCTACCACCACCATGACGCACTTTCCACGGATCTGTGAAATCCTCTTGCTTCACCTGCAGCTCCCTATCCCCAGACTCCTGGGCTCCTCGTGCTTGTTTCGGCGAGCAGGACACAGAAAATACTGCAAAGTCAGTAAGCAGTGGAACCACCAGCATCTCTGGCCTCCAGCATTAGCATCTGTTGTGGTTTGACACCGGCCAAATGCCAGGCACCCACAAAAGTAGCTCACTCACCCTCTCCTGCCACAGCTGAGCAAAGGAGAGAGAAAAATAACAAAGGCTTCTTCAGTTGAGATAAAGACTCTGAGAAAACACTCCAAGGGCAAAATAGGCTTGACTTAGAGGTATGAAGTGAATTTATTCCTAACAAAATCTGAGGAGAATAATGAGAAGTAAAATAGGTCCTTAAAAAGATCTTTTCTTCTCCCAACTCCTCCTGCCTTCCCACCAACAGTGCAGGGAAACAGGGCATGGGAGTTTTGGTGAATTTGTCACTCAAATTTTCTTCTGCTGCTCAGGGAGAGAAGTTGTTCCTCTGTGAGACCATGGAGTCCCTCCCAGGGGAGGCAGTTCTCTTGAACTTCTCCCATGTGGGCCCACTCTCATGAGCAGCAGTCCTCCCCAAACTGCTGCAATGTGAGTCCCTCTCACAGGCACACAGTCCTCCCAAAACTGCTGCAGTGTGGGTCACTCTTCCATGGGCTGCAGCCCTCCAAGGACCCCCTCTCTCCAACAGGTCTCCTAAGAGCTCACAGCCTCCTCCAGGCATCCACCTGCTCCGGTGTGAGCATCTCTCACATGGGCTGCGGGTGGATCTTTACATCCCTGTGGATCCCCACAGGCTGCAGGGGCACAGCTGCTTCACCATGGTCATCACCATGGCCTGCAGAGGAATCTTGGCTCCAGTACCTGGAGCACCTCCTCCCCCTCCTTCTCCACTGGCCTTGGCGTCTCTATGTTGTTTCCCTCACATGTTTGCATCTCCTTCTCTTCTCTGGCTAGAAAAAAACTGTGTCCCTCACTTTGCTCTGATTTTCTTCTTAAATATGTTATTGCAGAGATGTTGGCTAGCAGCATGTTCATCTTCAGAGCCATTAGGGAGTGGGTCAGAGCCATAAGGTGAAGCTTCTAGCACCTTCTCACAGAAGCCATCTCTGTGACCCCCCTGCTGCCAAAAAACAGGCAGAGGAAAACAAACACAGCATTTCAGGAAACAACTGAGATGCTTCAGCCTTTAGAAAACTCGGGCAGATTTTGTCTGGTTTGCATTTTAAAGTGACAGTACTGGCTGCAGCTATCTGAGAGGCCTCAGGCATGACGAATGTAAGATCAGACTCTCCCAAATTGTCCTTCACACTCAGAACAGCAGATGCCTGCAGCAGGAGAAAGCCATCAGGAGAGGCCCAGGGAAGGGGCTCTGAGTGGTGGCTCTGAGTCTCAGGCAGAGCAGAGGAAGCTGCTGTTCCTCAGCCAGTCCCAGGATCAGGCCCAGGGCCAAGTGAGAGGCAGTGACACGTCCTCCTGCCTTTTTCCTCCAGCTCCGTTCTTTTCTGCCTGCTCCTGGGCTGCTGCCTGGCTCCTGGGTGCTCTCCTGCCCCAAACTGTCATACCCCCCAGCTACAGAGGAGTCACTGTGTCCTCTGCTGCTGTGGCACTGTGGAGATGCTAGAAGAGAGGCCATCAGGCTGTGGGTGCGTGGGAAGTAGATTATTTTCTCTTATTCTGAGCCTCACATGGATTCATGCCTGGGCTTTCTCTTAGAGGAAAGAATTTCTTGGCTATGCTGCTCTGTGCCTTCAGGGATGAAACCCCGCTGGGAGAGAGACTGAGGGAAATTATTTCTCCTCTCTCCTGCCCTCTGTCCCAGCTGGTTTAAGTGCTGGCTTTAGGCAAAGCTGCACCTGCCACTGCTGATACCAGGTAAAGGTGAGAGATGGGGGTCAGGGCTTGGGGTGTGGTGAAGCCATGTCCCTCTTCCACTCAGCCACACCTCAGCATCTCATGATGTGTTTTGCTTCCCAAGAACCAGATCCCATCAGCTGTAAACAACACTTGTGTTACTGCCCAGAAAGAGGGAGTTTCCCTGCCAGACTGGGAGAATAGGAAAACAATTTGCTGCCAAAAATTTCAGAATTTGGGAACATATCCTAGACTTCAAGCATTTGCAAAACTACAGTGTAGATGCAGATTCCCTGGTGGGGTGCTCTTAAACAAGAGCAAAGGTAAAGGATGCTGCACAGTCCATCCACCACATGTTGTATTATGGAGAGATGGGGATCAGAGCATGGGAATCACAGCATTAAGAGTCCTGCCGCACTAACAGGGCTGGGAGAGAAAGCAACTGTGGTCCCTGACTCCAGCCTTATGGAGATCTGACATTCAACAGCAATGAGCAGCTTCAAGGTGAACAGTAGAAAACAAACCTTATTTCCTGAACTGTTAACCCTGCCTTGCAACTCAGGAAGAACAGGTTGCAGAGCCTGTCAGTTTTAAAGTCTTTTAAGCCCTCTTTTCACCAGAGAGGCATTTTCAGGTTCTCATAGGACAAGAGGGAATGGAAAGGTCAGCACATGACTTGCCTGACCTAAGCTGAGAGTGGCTACACCATCCTGGTAAAACCAACTCCAAGCAGAGCCTTCAGTCATGGCTTTGGGACAGAGCTTCACCCACCACAAAGCTTTCCAAAACACAGAGCTTATTTTTAAACCCCCGAGTTCTCTGGTCCCCTCCATCACCCCAAAATTAAACAGCAGCATATCCTCCCACCCTCCTGTCTAGGTCATGTTGCCTAGATCTCTAGCACACATGCTGATCTCGTAAGTGCTATCACTTTGCAATGTCTTGGAGTGCAACTGAGCTTCCTGAGCGGATCAGGGCCTCCTTCCCACAAGACCTGACTCAGGCAGAAGTCAGAGCTGCTCGGTAATTTGAGGTTTTGTGAGTCAAGTAATTGTGTCATTGGTCCTGACACATCCTAAAACTTTCCCTTTTTTCTGCATTGAGTCATGAACAACATATCTTTTGGGCTTTCTTTTAGGCCAAAAGGTGGTCTGAGTCTCAATTCTGATGTTCTTAATAAACACCCCTCACTAGCAATGCTAAAAACACCCTCTCCACAAGCAGTCTGGAAAGAAAGGAGCAATTTAGCTGTGTTATTTACAGCCCCCTTGCCTGGAAGCTTTTTATTGTGCTGTTGTCTCAGCTAGCCTCTTGCTCACAGCAGTGGGAGCACTGACACAACACGACTCAGGCTGCATCACCCTGACTTTATGCAGAGCAAAATTTGGGTTGAATGATGCAAAGAAGTAGGAAAACCTCTCCACTCTGCAGGCAGTGATGCTTGGGCTAAACATCCTAAGTTTTCTTCTCTGCCTGAATGATCCTTTGGCAGGACTCTGGGAGCCTGCCCAGGTCCCATGCATTGATTACTCTCCTGATTTATATCCTCATGTCCACAATGTTCCCAGAAATCTGCTCCACCCTGTGTTTATGCAACCCTGAAGCCCTCCATGGGGGAATATGTGCTTTTTGCATTTTTTTACAAAGTAGCAGAATGCATCTCTCTAGCACAGCACGTTTCTGTTAATAGTGCCACTGACTCAGGCAAGAATGAACAAGAAGTTCTGCCATTAGCAGGACAGAAGATGGATCCCAGCTGTAGAAAGGCTGTAGGGACAGGAGGCCATAGGATGCTACATGAGTGGGGCTAGCGCTGTCCCACAAAGAGAGGTGGACATCAGGAAGGGACAAGGAGCTGTGCTGCACCATTATTGCAGCAGGGGAAGTTGGTGTGAATGTTCAGTGGTGGAAGGAGCTGCTGCACTTCACCATGAGTGAGGCCCTTGCAGGGTTGTATCAGCTGTGGGACATGCTGTGGATTCAAGGGAGGACGTGCCCCTGTGGGAGAGAGCAATGGATTGAGGCTCTCTGGTCCCGTTCGCCCTGATTCATCCAATCTTCAGAAGTCAGAGATTACCTTAAGCTCTGAATCATAAGGTTTAACTCTCTTTCTTGTAAATTTGTTGTCATACATGAAGGTAATGTTTGATAATTACATGTGTCAAGTCACCGTCCTAACGGTTAAAATGAAATTATTTCTCAAGACAATTAAGTTCCACAGTGAAACACAATTTAAATTAAGATGATGATGATAATAAAAATAATAACAGTATTTTTATGGGATCTCCTTCCCCTCTTGTTCATGTCACAGACAGACACACAGGGGAATTAAGAAGAACAGCAGTTCCTGCTCAGCTTTGCATAGCATTCTCCTCCTTTGAAACATGTCTGTGAAAGCACCTCTTACTCAGCTTTACTACAGTTCCATTCGCTTTCATCTCTCTTCAAAGGAGATTTCTCCATGCTTTTGATTATCCTAGTCATACTTTCATATTTCCCTCTATGCTGAAGCAAGCAGATGATGGGCACATGACTGCCAACTCCTTCACCCCTTGCACTTCAAAGGTCCTTCCACCTCCTAAAAGCTCATTTTTCTTTTAAATGCCACAAGTCCTCACTAAGGGGTCTAGGATGACTCCACACTAAGTTATTTAGTACTCTAGAGGGGCTACTCCCAAACTGTAGGAATTCCAGCAATGTTATATAGAAGACAGCCCTGGGACACTTCACAGCTATCAAGCATTAGATCTAGCTGTTCATCCCTGTTCCTAGGGGCCTCTCTGTATGCTCCAGCCAATCTCCTCTTTTTCTGTGCTGTTATGTGGACCTGACATTGTTCTGTGCAGAGCACACCCATTCTCCTCTTTTCAACTCATTCCAGCTCCCTGTTGGCCACAGGGTTCCCAGCCCTCAACCACACATTTTAACAATAGCTGGAAACTGGACTCCTGCACGGAACCTTTTGTTTTAGCAGAGTACATTTTTCTTCCTGTGAGATAAAATATCTCCTAGAAAAATAAACTAACAGTTTTAGATCTTCCAGATCCTCCATCCTTTATTTACCATTGAGGAATCTGTATGGAGATGATACTTTAGAGGTCATTCAGAGTAAGATTTGAGGCACAAATTAACAGGTCCTCAGGCTTCCTTGCAATAACATTCAGATGTTCAAACCATAGAGAAGGACAGACCTGGTGGAACTTCCAGGAAGCCTCACTGGTCTCCATAGAAATCACCAAATTTCTTCTTGCTCAGGAGAAAGGCAGCAGCATGGTGCCAGAGCTGGTGCCTGCAGTTCTCTGGTTACTGATCCTCTCTGAGGCTCTCCAGCCTGTGCTGCCCTTTGGCCATGGCCAGCACACTGCCTGCAGCTCTTCCTTCGCCCTGAAACCAGCTGGGATGCACCAGCCTTGCTCCATAACCCCCCCAGCACTTCAAGGGATCCCGACCCAGCCTCTCTGAACAAATGGGGAAGCTATTACAGCTACAAACAGTCACTTTCTCCTGATTAACATATTTGGTCCTCAGTGTCAAGTACTACAGCTGATTAAAACCAGGCAGAGGTCTTTACTTGGGCATGAACTGAAGACAGAGTAGGGAAAGCACAGACACCAGTCAGAATAGTTGCCTTGCAAGACTAATTTTAGTGACCTGTGTTTATGGCTCTTCCACAGAAGATGGGTGTAAGAGCAGGGTGTTAGCTTTGCTAAACCCCAAGCCAAACCCCAGCCTCTTATTCTGGTGCAACCAAGAATTGGGTCCAACCCAAAACCTTTTAAAACCTCTTTCACCTAAGGGTCCAAAACCATTGGATGGTGCTGTCTGCTTAGTAACACCACCACCTTTGTGCTTTGGACAAGATACAAGCCACTCACCACATCAGAGCCCACGACTGGAGTGAGGGCACAGCATTACTCATGCCCTATTCTTCCTATAGGATCCTCCCACACCATGTGAACATCCAGCTGAAGTTTCATCAGTTTCACACAAGTTTTTATGCCTAAATTATTATTTACAATGGAATTATAGTTAAGAATATGGGCTAAAGTTTCCCTATTATTTCTTGTTCTTTCAGTGAGAACTATTGCTACACAGGCAAACAGGCACACACGAGACCTACTCTGCTCCAAGCCAGCCTGGAGAACAAAACCAGAAATTCCTGGAGACAAGCCAAACAGGAATACTCTCCAATTTCAAATTCTGGGCTCAATTTTAAAAGCAGGGGTAAAAACCAAAGGCAGGATCAAGACAGGTGAAGTTTAACTCTCAGTGTCCCATCTTACCAGTGAGATGACCTCAGATCCCATCACACCAGTGTGCACCTACAGCACCAATGAACACCTACAAGGTTTAATTCTCCTTGTGGATGTGCTGTCATAATTGATGGGAATGTTTGATATATACATGCCAAGTTCACTGTCCGCACCATTCAAACTAAACTACATCCCTGGACAATAAGTTCCAAAATGAAACAAAATCTGGATTGAGATAATGATGATGGTGATGATAACAATGATGATTATGATTATTACCATCTTCTTTTTATGGGATCTCCTCCCCCTCTTGTTCATGTCTTAGAGAGACAAGCAGAAGATGAGGAACAGATCATGTGACTACAGCAGTGTTTCTGGAGCTGGGTGAGAGCACCTTGACTTGACCCCAAATGCAGTTCCCAGATCTAATCACTAAACCACAGAGGATGTAGAAGCCAGGAATGTTTAGTTTACAAGTCAAAACAGAGCCTAACTGCCAGCATCGATAGCACATCCACTGTGTCTATCGCTACCATTTCATACATTATTCATCTCGATCTTGCACGACACAAGCCTTGAAATCAGAGCCTGGAGGCCGTGAGGTGGAGTAGAGCCAGTTTGGTAGAAGGGGTGAAAAGGCACCGTCCACACCCTGCTTTGCTTTCCTGAGTTCCTGCCCTGAGGGTGCCTCTCTCAGCTACCAGCCCAGGTGAATTTGCATGGTCCAGTGGAGGCTGCTGCTTGTCTGCACCTGGCTTTGGGTGGTGCCATTATCGTGGAATCATAGAACTATTCTGGTTGGAAAAACCTCTAGGATCATCAAATCCAGCCCTTAACTTCCCATGTTCACCAGTAAACCACTTCCCCAAGTGCTACATCCACATGACTTTTGAACGATTCCAGAGAGGGTGAACCAGACCCTGAGCTGCTGTGTCCTCTTGGTCTGCAATAGCAGACACCCAAAGCAGGCCATAAAATACCCACCTGAGCCCCAGTGTCTCACAGTTCTGATAGTTAATAGAAGTTAACTGGTAATTAATCTCTTAACTGCAATTTTCTCCAAACTGTTCTTTAATTTCTTTATTCCTGGTACCAAAATATGAGACTGGAGCATGTCCAGGATGTAAAAGTCTGTTTGAGAAATGGGCACCTGTTAAAATCACCCAGATTTAGAAACTCTTCTCTTCAAAGTATGTAGCAGTCCTAGCAACTCCTATTCATTCAAACATAAAACTCTGATTCTATCCAAAGTCAAACGGCTGCCTCCCTCCATCCCTTCTGTATCTGAAACACACAGTGACCTGTGGGGGAACAGAGCTATTTTGGCTGCCAGGCACTTAAATAATTCCTTGTGCTTGTTCTGAGAAAGACCATCTGTATCCATCATTGCTTGATGGAGTTGATATGTGTGAAAGATCAAGCACCAGGTTCAGCACCAGGACTCACTCCATAAAGAGCAGAGAACTGTCCTGCCAGCACTGTCACCTTGTGCTTATCTATAAAACATTCAGTCTCCAGCAAGTTCCCACAGCAGGCAAGAAATGTGAGATGTCAGCTTCCCTCACCCATGTCGAGCTTGGCTTAAACACGTTCCCTCCCCTGCCTCTCACTCCCATCCCTACCAGGTAACGCGACCTGTGTAGCTCCACCTGCTGCAAACCACTCGGGATCAGATTAAAAATCCCATTTTTCTCTCTCTGCAGACAACCCCTGCCCAGTCCCAGGTGCTCTGGGGAGGAGCTGTGCTGGTGCAGACCAGGGACAGCTCTGGCATGAAGTATCTCAGCATCCAAGCTCTGGTGGGTCCTCAAGGCTGGCTGTTCACCCTGCTGGGACAGCATGGTGAGACTCCGCTCTCTGACCGCAGCCTAGGCTCAGGGAAAAGGGCTTTGAGATTGGGCATCTGGACAGGAAACACTTTTTTATTGCTGTGGGGAAGAACCTCTCAGTGAAATTTTTCAGAGACAGCAACCAGAACAAAATCCAGCCCTCTTGGTACCTCAGAATTTCACAAGGGTTCAGAAGTGATCAAAATAATTATTTCCCAAGGGCAGATTTACTGGACAAGTATATAATGTTGTATTTCACTCAGATCCCAAGCTCATCCATATTTTTCCCTGTTGGACTGTCCCTCTTCACACAGCACAGCACCACACACTGACCCAAGGGATTCTGAGATTTTGTACTCCAGATAAGGATTTTGAAGCCTGTCCAAGGTGAATCACGGCTCAAGCTCTTGAGGAAATATTTCAGTGAAAAAATAGAATTATTAAAACCTTTGCTATGAACTACTGTGTTAAAAGAAACAACAACAACAACTTTCATCATCCTCCAACCTCAATTTTCCTACCTGCAAGAGACTGATGACAGGCTCTTGACTCCCTGGGTGTTTCTAGGATTAGCCAATGTCTGCTCAACTTTGTGTTACTGCTCCTGTCACATTACAGAAAGGTCAAGGAACACATTCCATGACTCAGAGCCTTTCCACAGCATTAGTGCAGTTCTCAGAGCTTAGCCAGGCTCTGTATTTGGATAAAGCCCACCACAATCCCACTCTTTGAAGATCCCAATGTACGTCAGAGTGGCAGCCCTTTCCTGTTACTGCCTCATCTCTGCGCTTAGAATAAGCAGCACTTGGAAGATGATGCTGAAATTAAAGCAGGGAAAGAAAACAAAGCAAAACCACACATATTTGGGGGGGGGGGTGGTGGGGGGGTGGTGGTGGGGGGTGGAATAGAAAAAGGGTAAAAATAAAGGAAAATCCTCTCAGAAATACTTAGGCCATTAGAGAGCATCTTAGCCAGAGTCAGAAGGCAGGGAGAGATAATGTAGAAATGAATGTAGGGAAAAATGAGCCTCTCAGCTCTTTTCCAGTTAGAAACCTTCACCAAGAACCTCTTGCCAGCCCAGCACCTCATGTAAAACAGAACATTTCCAAACCTCTTTCATAAACCACTTGGAAATATTGAGGACCTTACACATCCTCCAACAAAAATACCATTTTTTCTGGGAAAAGTATTGATTCATTAATCCTGCAATTCTTACGTGGAAGACTCTTGCACTCCATGAACTGAAGATGGGGCTGCAGTCCTGATTGCTAGCACCCTGCCCCCTGGCTGGAGACGTTTTCCTTGGCTCACCAGCCAGCTGGGAGATCTGCTGCCTTGCGATGCTACCTTGAGAACTCTGCTAACCAGCCAGATCCCAGATTCTCTGAGCTCTCTGCCACAGAGCTCAAAACGAGCCAGCCCAAAGTCCTGAAAATGCTGACTTTTAAACCAATCAAACTGCAGGTGGCAGGAACTTCCAACACACCAGAAGCAGGGTCAGGCCAGGCAAAAATCTCATCTGAGACTTTTCTCTCGCCTCACCCTTGGCTTTGAGTACTCCATCTCTGCATCCCTTATCTCTCGCTTACAACAGAGATGTCCCATCTCCATTGCCTCCTCTACCACAACAGCTTTAGCACCCCAAAGTACCCACTGCAAACACCCTATATCCTCCAGCTCGTACCATGGATCCCCAAATTCCTACCGTTCTTCTTCCTGTACTCTGCAATGTCCTTTCCTTTCTCACACCCTCTCCTATTCACCACACCCCTTTCACTGCTGATCAACACCCCAAATCACAGACACACCAAGCCTATTGCACACTGAACACCTACACAAAGTTATTCTCTGCTGCAGATTTTCAGTACTTTCAGTTTGTGGCAGCTGGTTCAAGATGACCCACTGCTGGCCAACGCCCCCTGCCCCTTCCCGTGCTGGTCAGAAGGGCAACATCAAGGCATGACAGGATGCCAATTCTGTGCCTAGGGCACGGGAGGGTGGTTGAGATGAAAGAACAACATGTTCAACACAACAGGCACAAAACATTATTGCACTGTGGACTGTGTGTTGCAGGGTCTGTGCTCCACTTGGAGCTTCCAGACTGCTGTTCAAGGAAATTGCCATCAATGTCAGCCTCACCACCACTATTAGACATCTCATCCATGTCCAGGCCCAGCTTGAACCCATTTAACTTGTAACAGATAATGAGATAACAGCATGACATGCAGCAGCTGAAGATTATTTAAACACCCATCTGGTACCTGTTATGCAGCATATATCCTATTGTTGTATAGGAAATATATGCCACCTCCCTCCCACATGGAAGGGAGAAGATCTATAGATGTATCTCATGCTACCCCTTCTTTTTGCACAGATGAGGTAATTCTCCTTCTCAGTGCTATTTCTAGCATATCACTTTGCATTTCCCATCTGTGTTTTGGGAGATGCAGTCCCTTCCAAGCTATTGAGACCTTGTGAAAACATACAAGAGCACAATGAAAAATTTGCTCAGGACATCTCACCCCCTTCACACATCAGTCAGAAAAGACTCTGCCATTAAACTGATTCACCCTCTGCAAGACACAGCGTGACATTACCCTTTATCCCAGACAGATTCAGGGGTGACAGTTCACATCTGTGTTTGTTGGACCACACTGATTCTACAGGGGAACAATGAAATACCTGCTGATGCCTGAGAGGTGAGCAAGGCAACCTCCTCACACTTTAATTCAGATGGACAGATGAGAACCTGCAGATCCCAGCTGAATAGCCTGATTTCTTTATCCAAACACTCCACCTTCCTTTGCAGGATGACTTGGCTGTTTTGCTGAAATGGCCCTCAGCTCTATCTCTCTGTGATCCCTCAGCAGCTGTGGGCCGGGTTATTGTGCATCCCAAGAAATCACGTTTCACAACGCAAGCTGCCAGCTCTGCAGATGGGACTCCACACTTCTCTGTTTTTCTCAAACATGACTCAGTTCTCTGCAAAAGCTGTTCTCCCATGTAAATCCTCGACCAAACCCTGTGTCTGATGCCCCATCTAGTGTTCATCACATACAGATGCAGAGGGAGTCTGTGCAGAGGAAAGAGGTGACTGGAGAATGAATTCCCAGCATTTTCAGCGGTATTAAACCACCTTTATAAAACTTATTTATCTCCAAGAGAGCTCGGAGAGAGCCCAGGCGACATGGAATCCTACATATCCCACTGTCAGGTCCTTCCTCTGGACTCTCTGCAATCTCTGGATGTCCAAGTGGAGATAGCAGCTGGAAAGCCTTGGAAACCCAGCTCCTTCGGTGCTTGGCAGACACCTGGGGAAACGCAGGAATGAAATCCATTTCAGCCTTGGAATGAGGAGCCAAGAGTCTAAGCGGTGCCCACCTCAAGGCTCGATGGCAGCTGCCAGCCTGGATTGATTCTCTTTTGACAGGAAACAGCGGCACTGCTCGGCAGTCGGCAGGACTGAGCGCTCTTGTCAAGACAGTCATCAAACCTTGAGCAGGTATTTTGAATACTCAATAACACTGCTCAGTGTTTTTCCAGTGAGATTTTAAAAATAAAATGGGAATTACTGAAAAGTGCGTTTCACAATTTTTTTTCATAAAAAAAAAAGTGTCAGCTGAGATAACAAACCCTTTTCCGCTGTCTGTCCTTCTTTGCAAATACGCTTTTTTTTTTTTTTTTTTTTGGTGGTGAGGAGATAGTGAAGTTGTCAAAACAAACAAACAAAAAAAATTGCTTTGACGACTTTATTTTGATACAGCAGCTTTCTGACACGTTCAGTGCTGCGAATTGCAGAGCCCCAAGCACTGCTACGGAAATCCTCGGGCTGTGTAATGTTGTGTGCACAACCACTCGCAATTAAGCCCAAAACAAGCATCTCTGTGTTCTCCGTTAATCACCAGCCCAATTAGCACCTTGGTTAAGATGCTGAGAGATTCCAGTCCTCCTCCCATCAGAGCTGGGATTGTTCTAGTGAAACTCTCACTCTGCCTATGCAACGCTCTGTTCACGACGCTTTCGGTTCTCCTGGAGCAGCGTGATAAGTCTGTTAACTCATTAACACCTCCAGCTTACAGGAGACTTGGCTTCCAGCCCCTTCAGCAGCCCCAGGCTCCACGCTCCAGGAAGTTTTTCTGCAGTTTCTGTTTTGGTTTCTTTTCCTGCTGAGCCAGGCTGGCGGTCAGCTCCCATCATGAAGCTCCTGAAGGCAACTGTAATCTTTGTTCTTGTGCCCACTCTGACGCCGGCTTTTGACCCTCTTAGCGTTTCAATCGTTGCGGGAAGCGCTGTAATGGCTTGGCATCTCTTCTCCTCCGACTCCTGGCTCAAGTGCCGCTTCCAGGAGTGCTGCAAAAAGAATAGCACTGTGGACTTCAGAGGTAAGGCAGGGGCAAGGACGCTGGGGCCAAGCTGATGCTCCTTTGCACGATGGTGAGAACTTCCTTTGCTGTGTTAAGGGTTACCATCCGCAGCGGCTCTACAAGGCTGCACTAACCTAATATTCCTTATCCCACAAGTTGTATACACTGTCTCTCCGAGCAATTTTCCTTGCTGATTTCTTGGTTTATATTGGCAGAAATGGGGTGTGCTGGTTTGTGGCACCATCAGGGTGGCAAATGCCATTGATAGACCTCATCAATGTATATAAATAACTAAAGCAGGGGTGCCCAGAAGGTGGATTAGGCTCTTCCCGGTGGTGCCAAGGACATGGCAGGGAACACAGCTTGGGAAAATAACTGCAACTTTACATTTTGATAAACTCTATCTCTGATATGCCTCAATGAACAAAATCTCAGAGAGAAATATGCATTGTTGAGGTTGAACACCTGGAATATAGAAATTATAGACCACAAGGACATTTTGTGGAAACCATTTTGTCAGACACTGGCAAAGTCTCAGTTCCTCCTGCACTGTAAAATCCCTACCAGAGGAAAAAGATACTAAAAAGACTAAAATTATAGAGTAATTAGCATAAGAAGCGAGAAATCGATAGTCAGGAGAGTAGAATAGTAACTAATGAAAGAAAATCATGTCATTTAGAACTGATGAGCAGTACTTTCTTTGCTTAGTGAAAAGGTACAAATAAATGAAAAAACTTTACGTCTGTGTGGAGGCTGCAATTTGGTCGGCCTGGCCAGAATAAAGTAACGCCTTCCTCGCTAACACTAAAAAGCCGGTATTGGAGGGTTTAATTTCCCCGGCGGATTTGGTAAGCCGGTGACGCGCTGCGGCCCCTTCCATTCTCCCTATCCCGGGATTCGGGATCTCCGCCCTGCCCGTCCCTTGGCCCGGCACAAAGATGGCGGCGGCGGCGGCCCCTCATGGGGCGGGAACGCGCAGGCGCGCTGGGCGCGGCGCGCGCGCTCGGGGCCGCCATGGCGCGCTCGGTGCCGCTGCTGTGGGCGCTGCTGCCGGGGCTGGCAGCGTTGGAGCCGCTCAGCGTGGGCCTGGCCATCGGCGTGGCCTCGGCGCTCACCGGCTACCTGTCCCACCCCAGGTTCTACTGCAGCTACGTGGAGTGCTGCCCCCGCGCCGGGCAGCGCCTCAACGCCACCGGTACGGCGGGGGCGGGGGGCGGCGGGGCTGCCCCCGAGCTCGGCCGGTCACTGGGCAGCGCGGCCCGGGGCGTGCGCGGTGACCGGCGGTGCTGAGCTGTCCCTCTCCCCGCAGCGCTGAAGGCGCAGCTGGACAACCGGCTCTTCGGGCAGCACCTGGCCAAGGACGTGGTGCTGAAGGCGGTGCTGGGCTTCAGCAACAACCCCAGCCCCAAGAAGCCGCTGATGCTGTCGCTGCACGGCTGGGCCGGCACCGGCAAGAACTTCCTCAGCCAGATCCTGGCGGAGCAGGTCCACCCCGCCGGCCTGCGCAGCAAGTTCGTCCATCTCTTCCTGGCCACCCTACACTTCCCCCACCAGGACCAGGTCAAGCTCTACAAGGTGAGGAGGGGTAGGACCTGGCCCGGTTTTCCCCAGTCTGTTCCTAAACCCCCTGCTGGGGCCTGTCCTGCACATCTCCCGCAGGTTCCCACTGGGATGAGCTCAGCTGATCGAAACATGATGCTGATAATGCCCAGGTTGTGAGTTCGATCCCTGTATGGGCCATTCACTTCAAAGCTGTGGGTGCCTTCCAACTCAGACTATTCTGATTCATGTTCATGACAGCTGGAGGTGTGCAACTGTATATTCCAAACTTGATGCTTAGGAGAGATGGGAGGGGAAGTTCATGCATAAAGTAAAAGACACCAAAACGCCGAGATAGTTTCCATTTCCTAGCGCTACCCTCTCACTGATGCCATCTGCTGATTCCCGTGCTCGCTGCAAGAAGAGTTTGTCATTCCAGCTGCGTTATCCTGGCTCTCCGGGATGGAAGGAACCTTCTCCACAGCCCCCGCGGGGCCGTGTTTTGTATTTATGACTAAAACACTGTTGATAATGTTGAGAACACAGTGGTGTTTTGGCTGTTGCACACCTTCAAAGCTTGCTAGTTTTCACTACTCATATTGTGCAGTGGGGTGGGCAAGAGATGGGGAGGGGGCACAGCCTGGACAGCTGGCCCTCGTTGGCCAGAAGGATATTTCACACCACATGATGTCGTGCTCAGCCATAGAAATGGGGGTTGAAGAAGGAAAAAATGGGGGGGGCATTGGTTTCCAAGATGGTTGTTGCGCTAGCTCTGGCTGGATGTTGGTGTGCATGTGTTGGGTGATTCCATTTTCTTGTTTTTTCCTCTTTCATTCACCAGCCAGTGAGTGTGGGATACTGAGATTTGAGAGTGTCCCCAGAATCTGTCACATAGAAGAATCTTGCAGTACATCCAGTACTTGTTTTTCAGTGGCTTTCAACCTCTTGTTCCAGGAACAGCTGCAGAACTGGATTCGAGGCAATGTCAGTGCCTGCCCCTCCTCTGTCTTCATTTTTGATGAGATGGACAAAATGCATCCAGGTGTCATTGATGCCATCAAGCCCTTCTTAGATTATTACGAGGAGGTTGATGGGGTGTCCTACAGGAAAGCCATCTTCATCTTCCTCAGGTCCGTGGCACCAATTTCTGTCATTTTGAGATATTGAATATTTATTTATGATGATGATGCTTCTTGGGGAGCTCATTCAAAGAACAGCAAAAAAAAAAAATGCTCTGGAGGGAAGATTCTCTGTGCAAAGACAGTGGGGAGCACTCTGAGCTTGTGCCTGTGGCTGTAGTGGAGCAGGTCTATGCTGTGCATGGCCGCTGCAGCGTGCTGAGCTCATGAAGCTGGCCCCGAGCACGGGACATAAGAGAGTTCACATTTTGGGATGGGTGCACCAAGTACTGGACCTTGCTGGCATGGAGTTAAATATCTTCAGAGCAGCTAGTTTGGTGTTGTTTTAGATTTGTACTATGAGAGTGTTGATAACACCACAATGTTTTTCCCCTTTCTGGATGATATTTGCAAAGCTTCAAGGCTTTTCCCACAGTAGGCTGTGGATGTGTGGAGGTGTACAGGAGGATGGGAGGGGACACAGATGGGACAGCTGACCTGAACTGCCCAGGAGGATATTTAATACTGTGGCATGCCATGCTCAGCAGTAAAAACTGAGGTGGAGGAAAAAAAGGTGGGGTTTCAGCTTTAAGGTGATGGCTCTTCAGCATTTGCCTGGGCATTGGTCTGACTGTGGGGGTGGTGAGTGATTTCCTTAGTCCACCTTGGGTTTTTTTCTCCTCTTTTTTTCTCATCCTGTTAAACTATCCTGACCCACAAATCTTCAGACTTCTGTTCTTCCTATTTTCTCCTTCCATTCTACTGAGGCAGGAGGGAGTAAGCAAGTGGCTGTGTAGGTGCTTGGCTGCTACTGAGGGCAACCCAGCACACACTGATGGCTACTTAAAGAATTGGAGGCTTTCCCTAAATTTTGGCTTATTGGATTCTTTTTGATGATTTGTTCAGTATTGTGGAGATTAGCAATATGTGTAACTGGCTGCAAAAGAAGTTCTGGTTCAGTTGTGTCTGTATTTCACCACTGTACATTTTTCTTTTATGATCAGCAATGCAGGTGGTGATTTAATTAACAAAGCAGCTCTTGACTTCTGGACAAGTGGGAAGCGCAGGGAAGATATTCAGCTGAAAGACCTGGAGACTTTGCTCTCTGTAGGAGTCTTCAACAACAAGAATAGTAAGTCACTTTGCCCCCAAAATGGGAAACTCATTCCACAGTGCCTGAGACAAACTGTGAATTCAGTCTGGTCTGTGGATCCTGTCATATGCAGGATCAAGTTTAGAGAAATTCCTTCTTATGATTTTTTTCTCCCCTCAATTTATCCAGGTGGGCTGTGGCACAGCAGCATCATTGACAGGAACCTTATTGACTACTTTGTCCCTTTCCTGCCCCTGGAGCAAAGGCATGTGAAGATGTGTGTCAGGGCTGAAATGAAAGCCCGTGGCTATGATGTGGATGAGAAGATTGTTCAGGCAGTGGCTGATGAGATGACCTACTTCCCCAAGGAGCAGAAGATCTACTCTGATAAAGGCTGCAAGACTGTACAGGCCAAGTTGGATATTCACGAAGACCTTGTGATGAGAGATATGAAAGCCAGGGGTTGATTTCCACTTTTGAGTCTCCAAAGCACTTTCAAAGCTTTTGGATATGTATTTGCACTCACACTTTTTTACTGTTGACAGGGAGTATGGTGAAAATACCAGAGTGAGCTGTATGGGCTTCGTAGCTTGTGTGTTTGGTTTTGTTGGTTGGTTGTTTTTATTTTAACTTAACATAGAATTGGGACTTAGAGATCATCTAATGCCATCCTCTGCCATGGGCAGGGACACTTCCCACTGAATCAGGTCACTCATAGTCCCATCCAGCCTGGCTTTTAAGTGCTGTTCATCTCTGAACTGGCTGGTATCCCAGTTTTGCCCCCTTTAGTTTTCTTTTAATCTATAGAGAATTTCTAGTGTGACACACAGCACTGGATACAGACTCTCCTGCTTTATTATTCCAAGTGCTGGGATTATTACGTATTTAATTCCTCTTTCCACATAAATCAGATTGGAACAAAGGAAAACAGAGGAATTTTTCCAGATAGTCGTACTCCCTTCCATGTGCATAGTCCTGTTCACATTCATATGAAGTGGAGGGATGTGTGCTGTATTCTGAACTATGATCAGGTCTGTAAGGATGAACTCCTTGGGGCATTGCAGTATAAAGATGATATGGTAGAAATCTTCCTGTGCTCAGCTGGGGATCATCCTACATTTCCTAGTACAGTAATATGGGAAGTCATTATGAGCTCCTAGGACTCTGTTACTAAATAATGGAGAGGGCAGGGGAAGAGGAAGTAAGAGCTTGCCTGTGTGTGGGCTCCTGGGCCTGAAGACTATAAGATGTTTAGTAGTGCTGCCCCACTGCTCCTAATAGTCAAGGTGTGGATAATGCTACTCTCACCTTGCGTGGAAGACACTTGAATGGAAGAAATTATTTTTAATAGTATATTTTTATGCTGAAGGGTAAGCAATGACAACAATCCTATACCTCGCTAGTTAAGTACATTTTATAGTAGCTTTTTACGTTAAATAATGTTTATGTGAAAGGGTGAGTGATGAGTTAAGCTGGGAAAGATCAATTTAACCTTCACCCAGTGGGGAGACTGAGTTTTAAAGGCTGTTGCAAGCTTTAACTCTTAGTCTCCCATCAGTTGTGTATCAAATGTAATGCAAGACAGAAGTGCCTTTCACTTTGTTGATTGTACTGTGGTTTTAAATTGGTACAAGGCATAGGGCCGGTTTTGTGCTGCATCATCTATTTCCTCACTTGTTCTTAAACTTTCTTTAAGAGGTGATGCTCAATTATAGGTTTCATTACAATTATGTCAATTCAAATTACAACGGAGTTTAGCACTCATGTTAAGCTCTAAATTAAGTGTTGATTGCCTTTTACAGCCCCACCAGAGTTTGTCAAACGTTGGCAAACTGTTCACACTGATGCAATCTCCAGAGCCAAACACTAGGAAGCCATTAACCTTGGGACATTGGACTGTCACTTTTCAGTGTGATGTTTTGCCTACTAACTGATTTATTCATAGTTGTATATGCTGCATCCAGTTTCACGTACTCCAAGAAGAAAGTACCTGTGCTATTTCAAAACACTAAATACTACTGTAGTACAGTTGGAATAAATCCTACATTACTTCTTCTCTCTTGTTTAATCATTTTCAGATAATAGGAAAATACTAGTTTATGCAGTCTGCAACCAGCTGCACTGCACATTTCTGTTACACTTCCTTTAAAAGTGTAAGGCAGCTGTTGGCAGCAGCTCACACCTCACTGAAGGGTCAGTTGTGAATCACGTGCTGTGCTCTAAGGATGCACCAGGAAATGTCAGGGAGCTGCCTGGGAAGCACAGGCTCTGCTGTTCACTTTGACTTCACCACTCATGGGACAGCTCAGCTGCTTGTCCCTCCCTGGGCACACAAGGCTCTGGGGCCAGGCTGCCTCTGGCTGGCAGGACAGCAGCACTTCCTATTTCAGTGAATTTAAACCATGGCCTCTGATTTTATGAGCACAGTGTGAGATCTCAGAACACTCACTGCAGAAAGCTGAACTAAAGCAGCAGCTGCTTGTCCTGGACTCTGGTAAGAACAAAATTCACTCTTGGGACTGCTCAACTCCTCTCACATGGCCAGTGGACTGTTTCTCTGGGCAGCAGACCTTTCCCCGGTGACATTTTCCTTTAAGTTATCTGAGCCAGTCTAAAATAGCCTATTAAATAGAATAATGGCCAAAGTTACCCAGTCATAGCAAGAAAGAGTGAGGGTCTTAGCCCTGAAACCATACAGGGGAGGAATAACAGGATCAGAAGGATCAAATCTGGGAGTGATTTCAGGCACAGCTCTATCTTTTACCCAGACGGAGCTGCTCCTGGCCAGGTCTGCAGAACAAGAGATTAAATAGAGGCAGACTCCACCTTTTCCACATCATTCCTGCTCTCCAGAGGAAGTTTTCCATCTACCCTGGGCTATTCAGGGTTGTGATACAATGAAATACTGGCTACCAATGTATAATAATGCTTGTATTGATGCTGCACTGGCACACAAAGCAAAACTAAGTTCTGGAAGAGCCACAAGACAGCTTGGTTCTCTTGGTACCAGACCATAGTACAAGTTTATCATCACTACATCTGCTTTCTCCCATTAGCCAGCTAGTTGCTATAATCAGGAAGTCAAAGAAACAGATAAATACCTGAGTTCAAAGCACTCATTTGTTAACAAATATTGTGATTGATAATTTGCATATCACACATCTTCAGAGCAAGTGGACAGTTGGAGCCTCACTAGCCTTTTTTTCCCCCCCTTGCAGAGAAAACTCCAAGATGCTGCCAATGAAAATGTGGGTGGCTTCAAACAGAGCCTGCAGTGTTCAGGCAGTGGTACCACAGTGGGAGGAGATGAGCAGCAGGGTTTTGAACAAGACAAGTTCATCCTTATTGAGCACACATGCATCTAGGAAGTCTGCCTCTACAAAAACCACACAACTGTAATTAGTATAAATGGTCCAGAAGTGCACTCTCCACTCCAAGCTTGATTTGTTTCACCAGACAGCAAAGAGTCACATCTCCTCCTATCTCTGCCCTTTGAACTACAGAAAGGAGATACCTGCACTCAAGCACAACATGAACAGCCAGGAATGCAGTGTGCTCTTCCTCAAGATGAAGTAAATTTGTGCAAAATTAGTATCAAATCACTGAATGCAAAGAATGCCAGAAGGTAGCTAAGAAATACAGTTCTGATGGGAAAAGTTTATTTTGAACAGCAACTGGAATGAAAAAAGCCTCTGCAGTGCTCACATTCAGAAACATGTCTGACACCTTTGACAGTAACTTCAGTAGATATATTTTATGGGTTTTTTCCAAATGCCTTTAGATCTGCCTCTATCACCTGCCTCAAAGGCACACAGTATGGTGAGAAGAAGAAAAAGGAAAACCCCTGCAAGCTGACCCCTGAATTCAACATGTAAATGAAGAAGAGAAACCTCTTTTCAATTTCCATGGTGTAAAATTTAATCTGTACACATTTCCCATGACACTGCAGCTTTTCCATGAAGCTGACTCACCACTCCCAGAGCACAGTTCTCCCTCCTGAGATCACTCCTGAGAGAGCCCACTGTGGGCAACTTCAAACATAAAAACTAATCTAAAATAGGAACTAAGTACACCAGTGTGGCATTCAAGGATTTTAACTCACTTCCTTGTAATATTAATTCTGCTCTCTGAACATTATTCACAACAAAGACTTTTATATTCTTCGTTTGACACATAGGAGACTAAATTATACCTCGGTTTTGAAAAAGACAATGGCACTGTATGATGTTGGAAAGAACAGCCCAGATTTTTTAATTCCAGATATCCCCCCCTTATCTTTACTGGGCCCAAGGTGTTGAAGGCAAAATGACATGTTCTGTTTTTAATGCATATTCCCCCACAGGATCAATGAAGGCTTTCAGAGACACAGGAACTTTGATTCAAATTCTCAATATTGTCTAGAGATCATCCACATCAGAGCAAAATCAAATTAAAATTAGGTCATAGTCTCAGTCCTTCTATACCTGTTGAGAGTCTGCCAAAGGGTTCTGATGATGGACACATGATTCAAGGAGTCTTGAGCCCTTCCAGATCCAGAAATTCCCAAAGCAGTTCCTTCTTACCTTCACAGCACAAGGCTGAAGCACTCAGGAGCCGTGACTGGTGACAAAAATGCAGAGGCACTGCTGCTTATTTACACACCAGTTAAAAAAAAAAATAGTGTTCCTTTCTTTAGAAAGTACTTAAAAATGAAATGTCTCAGGTCCTGCACTTTTTGATTAAGTTAAATTTGCTTCTTTGCAGGTTGTAGCAATAAAGCATTAGAAGTCATAATAATAATCCAGCTTTGCATCCACAGTTTTACATCCTTTATCTGAATAGATTCTCTCCTCTCTGGGAAAGTAAGTCATTTCATCAGCTATCCTGCTCACAATGTCTTCATCCACAGTGTAGCCACGCAACTCAATCTCAACCCTGACACACATTTTCACATGTTTGTATTCCAGAGGCAGGAAAGGAATAAAGTAGTCAATGAGGTTTCTGTCAATCAAGGTGCTGTGCCAAAATCCACCTGCAAAGGGAAAGAGGTTTATTAGTATTTCTCTAATTAAACACTACCACGGGTTGAACAGGAGAGAGGGGCAGATCACAGCTAAGAATTCACCTGGGATTTTAGAGCTCTGTAATGCACAAGTCAATACAAGCCCCTTCTCATGGTACTTTGTGCATAAAATTTTGGACATGTAAATGTGGTCCTTTAGGCTGAATGAATGAATTCTGACTGTGCTTGAGCCTTGCTCTCCAGGTGCTGGTCTCCCCTTTCTCTCTCTCACCTAGAGAAGGACAAATTTTCTCTCTCCTATCAACTCTCCCAGGCCAGTTTTCTTATTCCTTTTTTTGGAACTTCTATCTGAACTTTTAAAGTACAGTGAGTTTGCTTCCAATGCTAAATTTAGAGCATTATTATGTCAGAACCCCTTTTCACCACAAGTCCTGTGCGAGGAAGACTATGAAGCACTTCCCCCAAAACATGCAGTCCAACAGGCAGCAAACAGGCTGGTGGCCAAGGTGTACACTGAGGTCCTTAATCTTCACACATCCTGGGAGCCAACTGCAGGCCCCAAAACTGCATTTTTGTTCCTCACAAGCCAAAATCTGGAGGCCACATCAAGAAGAAACGATAGCTTTTAAAAATGCAGCTAAATGCAGCCCATCCCTTTTGTGTTACTTTTACCACCTCAAAAGCAATCCCAGTTTTACTCACTATTTTTGTTGTTGAAGACAGACACAGAGAGTGCATTTTGGATATCTGTGAGCTGGATATCTTCCCTTGTCCTCCCATTTCTCCAGAAATCTAGTGCTACCTCTGTTATCTTTTCAGCTCCTGCATTGCTAAGTAAAGAGAAAACAGAGATTGTAGATTGGGGTAGTTTTAAAAGTTGAAATTATGAAGTAAAAGCATGGAGTGTACAGGACAGCAACACTGAGAAGCCACTGTTTACCTGAGGAAGATGAAGATGGCTTTTCTGTAGGACACCCCATCCAGCAGCTCATAGTAGTCCAGGAAGGGCTTGATTGAGTCAATGAGTCCTGCATGCATTTTATCCATTTCATCAAATATAAAGAGTGACCGGGGACAGATGCTCACATTTCCCCGAATCCACGACTGCAACTGGTCCTGAGTGCCATAAAAGTGAAAGATGCTGAAAGAGTTTGTGTTGAAAAGACAGAAAAAAATAGCACTTTCTGTTTAAGGAACTTTGTCCTGAAGGAGTTGTTTCAGTGGTGTAATTTTAATAGCTTTGGCTTCTTGACTAAAACATGGTTACAAGCTGTAAATGAAACCTCAACAAAATCCCATGCTGGTTCCGAAAAATTTTAAGACACCAAGAAACAGGATGGGAGAAGCAGAAATTCTCCTAAATATTTCTATAAAAAGCAAAAGTGGATGTACACAGTAGGACAAAAAATGGGTCCCACTAAGGAACAGCCACACAAAGTCAAGCTCTGACAAGCCAGTTGATGACTTTTGGCAGCACTTTGGTCTAAAAAACCTTAATAAGAGCAATATTAAATTTGCTACCTGGCAGTAGTAGTGAGAAATTGCACCTGAAATCATCAGCAGAAGCAGAAAGAAAATTTAACTCTCTGTGTTTTAATCAATCAGAAGTTAAATGAAAACAATTACAAGTCCTTCTTAGAACACTATTGTCCAGAAAAACTAATGCTTTATTGCATTGAAAGAGTCTCTCACTTAAGCATAACATTTTCATCTTGAGTATTACATTCAATTATCAATAACGCATTAATTGGAGGAAAAAGGGTTGATGTGCTGGAAGATGAATGAGAAACAGTTGTTCTGACTATTTTCAGTGATTCATCTTTATTGTACTCAGTCCCTGAACTGCAGGTGTACTGGGGATAAGCAGCAATACTTCCTCCTACTGCCTTGGGCAGCAAATTTCTCTACTGTATTCACTTCAAAATAAATGTAGAAAAGCATAGTTTTATTTCAAAATTGCTCAGTTAAAAGAGGGGAGGAAATAAACTGTAAAAGAGGAATTGTCTATTTCCTCAATTTAGAAATCAGCTTTGTAGACCATCCTGTTCCCATTTTTAACACATACAAACTGAATATCAACATGCAGTACTACAGGACAGCAGTACTCATTCAAACTGTGCAGTGAACTAAGTTAGAACAAAAAAACTCATAAAACACATATAAGCTACTGCTCTATGGTATCTCCCTGCCTACAGAACTGACACGATTCCAAATACATTTACCTGTACTTTTCTGACAGCAGAGTATTTTGTGATTTTGCTTTACAGCTTGGAAATGGATCCATAGAAAACTAAATAACTGCTCAGTGTGCAGCAGAATAGACTCAGAATGCCTCAGCGAGCCAGTGCAAGCTTGCCATGGTGCCTGACAAACCTGGGGGTCAGCAGGTTGATTCCCAGAGCCATGAACTATTTGGTTTTTTGCAGTACCCTCCAACACATCACCTAACCAGGAATCATGTTTATCCTTAAGTCAGCCCCATCTCTAAGCAAAGTGCAGAACGAAAATTAAACCATATCACTCTTCCCTAAAGAGAGGCATGAAACACACGCAAAAAGCTTCACATTCACGGGAAAAATCAATCCTGATGGATGTTAGGATTTGCAGAAGACTGAAAAATTGGCATAGCATACATGTTATTGCATAAAATAACATCTTGGTCTGTAGTACTGATCATGCCATGACATTTATAACTTGTTGCAGCACAGCCTATTCTTACCTTGTAGAGATTGATGCTGTGAGCATGAGGAAAGTGTAAAGTTGCCACGAACTGATGGACATATTTACTCTGCAGACCTCTTTTATAAATGCTTTCAGCGACGATCTTACTGACAAAGTTTTTGCCTGTTCCAGTCCACCCGTGCAAGGAAAGAGCGAGAGGCTTTTTGGCGTTGGTGTTGTTCAAGAAGCCCCTCACGGCTTTTACAACCACCTTGCTCACCAGGTGCTGCCCGAACAGCTTCTTGTCCAAAGTCTCCTGTAGAGCTGCATGGAGAGACCAGACTGTCAGGGGCGGGGAGCGGGCCGGGCGCGGGGTCACCCCGCTCGCGGTGGCGGCCGCCGGCCCCGGGCAGGGGCCAAAGGGCCGGGCTGGAGCGGCGGCCCTCGGGAAGGCCCCGCGGGCTCTGCCCGGCTCCCGGCGCCGCCGCTGCCCCGGCGCCTTCCCGCCACCTCCCCTCAGCCCATCCCGGTCCCGCACCGGCGGCGGCGCGCTGGTCGTGCCGGTGCAAGCAGCACTCCCTGAAGTAGCAGTAGAGCCGTGGGTAGGAGATGAAGCCGGTGAGGGCCGAGGCAGCGGCGCCCGCGATGGCGATTCCCAGGCTGATGGGCTCCACGGCTACAGCCGGCGTGAGGAGCGGCAGCAGCACCAACGCCAAGGCCGCCCGCAGCGCGCCCCGCCGCAGCTTCATCGCCCGCCCGGCCCAGCCGCCAAGCCGCCGCTTCCGCCCCTCGGCGCCGCTTCCGCCGCCGCCATCGCGGGTGCGGGGAGAGGCGGAGCCGGCGCTGAGGGGCTGCCGCCATGTTTGGGCGGGAATGGGCGGGGCCAGCGCTGAGGGGCTGAGGTGTCGTCGCCATGTTTGGGCCGGCACCTGCCGCTGTTGGGAGAGGAAGGCGGGCTGGTGCAGTGGAGTTATTAAATAGTACATTCTGTGGTCGTGTCGCCGTGTGTTAGAACAGCGAAATCAAAGAATCACCATGCTTAGAATAGACCTTTAACATCATCATTATTATGTCCAACCACCCATCCAGCACTGCCACTGTAACCCCTAAACCACTAAAACCCACAGCACACAGTGCCACAACCCGACACCTCTTTTAAAGGTGTTAAAATTCAAAGGTGTAAAAAAATTCCTCCAGGAATGGGCTCCACCACCTCCCTGGGTAGCCTATTCCAAAGCCTGACCAGCTGAACAGTGAAAAATTTTGTTTCTAATAGCTAATTTAATCTCCCCTGTCTCAGCTTAAGGCCGCCTGTTAAAGGGATCTGCTGACCTGCACGGCACGCAAGCTCGGGGGCAAACTCACCCCTTCAGAAAATTCTTCCACTTTTGAGAAAAAGTGAAATCTGAGGTTGTCCCTCCCCACCCTGGTGCTGTCACTTCTGAGCAATGGGACAACCCAGCCATCCGCACTACCAAAACCCACAAACCAAGAAAAAAACAATGGCATGAATTCAGAAGAAAAAAATGCTATGATCATTTAAAAACCACTTTTACTATTTTCAAGCTACAAATCTTCACTACAAGTACCCACACTGCACTTCCGGGGAAGACATGTGGACAAGAAGACAAGCTCCCAAGAGCTTTACATTTACAAAGCAAACAGCATTGCTGCTTTTAAAGGATCTCATTTTTTTTAGTATTAAGATGGTGAAAAGAAAACTCTATAAAAGCCAATTTGTTTTCTCACTAAAAACTGCCAACCAAGAAAGCTCATTTTCCATTAAAAAATTTCATTTATAAGAACATATTTATATACAAAGTTACACCAACCAAAGAGTTCACAAGCACCTGCAAACTGATTCACTACAAGATCACACAGGAAAAGCTTTGTAGGTAACATCAGCATCTGAAGGTAGTGAGTCTTCCCAACATCCATCGCAGGTCACTGACACAAAATTCTTTATTGGTGGAAAATAGGAACAACTCCAAAGGCTTCAGTCCACATTCATCAGTATCGCCTGTTCATCTTCTTGAACTTCTCATAGTGATAATCATCTGTGGCTTTTTCATTGAGGGGACGTTTGCGATTTGGAGGAGACCCTTCAAAAGAAAGAGAAGGAAATTTTATATCCCTGTCCTTTCACAGGAGGCATTTCCTGAAATTCTGCTACCTCCCTCAGACAGCCCCTCACCATGTGAGGTTACTGCCTTACACCCTTTGCTATTCCACCAAACCCTTGTAAGACAGCTTTGGCAACACTTCAGTTGTGAACTTCATCACTCCACCCTGAGCATCTCCACAGACATCCTCCACCCAGAGTTTCAGGTGTGATCTAGTAGTGCAACAGCCAGCTCTCTTGGACTTGGATTGCTCTACTCCCATTACCTCAGGGCACTCAGGGAGGAGGACGAAAGCAGAGACAGATCTTTCCTCTGTACAAGACCCCTGAAGAGTTTCCTTTTCCCCTTACAACCATTCAGATCTGGAACTTACGCTCAGGTTCTGGCCTCTCTGTGTCCCCTACTCTCAGTGGACGGGGTTTTGGCTCCTCCTTGTTCCTTCGCACTGGTGCATTCAGCTCCTCATGATAAACTGCAAGAAAGAAAACATCAGGTAAGGAATATTATCTAGAGCACTCTTACCCACATGGATAAATTTCTATGACCTTTGTTATAAGTGATCTTTACCAGAAACAAGAAACTCAGAACCACCCTGCTTGGAATTGGTTTCTATGGCTTATTAGGCAAGATGGGCAGAGCAAATTTCAACAGCACTATTTCAAGTGGCCCAAACACTCTTCACTTCCATCAGAACACACCAACCTGATTCCCATCAGCCCTGTAAGCATGGAAGGACACAGCAGAAGGCTGCCTTTTCTTTAGATGTCTGCAGCATCAGAGGATCACACAGAAATGAATTCCCATCTCCTGTTCAATAAGGTCTGCGTTTGCTTGGCCACCTGTCTGCCCTGGCAGCCTACAAACTAGAGGCCCTCCATCATATACCATCATTTCCAGCACACAAGACACCGCTTAAAGAAAGCATCTTGAAATTTATGAGGCAGTGTCAGCTACAAGTTCAGAAAGCCCAGCCATGAGAAATATGTCTCTCTCCTTGCTGATGGGCAGAAGAAAAAGACCAGGCCAGATAGGGTCTATCTGAGCATCCCAGGAAAGGCAATTGGACATGCTGATACATGGACTAATTTCTTGGTCCCAGCTGGGTCAGAAGAGACATTCAAGACTTACATCTGTTGTGCTGGACATAATTAACAGCCATGTTGGTGGGAACAAAGGAAGTTTCGCTGTCTTTCTTTTTGTTCTGCTGCTCTGCCAGAAGCTTGGCCTTGGCCTCTTCAGTTGAGATGATGTTTTTTATTTTTGCACTAGAAAACAACAACAAAAAAATAAATACAAAGAGTAGCAGGCACAGAAGTGCTAAGTGCATGGATTTGGAGGACAGTAGTAGCACTGCTGTGGCATCTGATGAAGTGTTTGAGAGAGGAGGCAATGCTATGGAAACAGACACTTTGTTTCAAAGGCAAAATGGAAGCTCCTATCTTGGTGCATCCCTTCCGTGCAGGACACAAAGGGGCCCTGCAGAAAGCTGCTGGGGTCAGGTCACAGAAGTGCCTTTTCCCAGAAGTCACAGGATGGAGCTTCACTGAGCCCCTGGGCTGTGCAGGATGTGCTGTGCTAATTACCACCCCAGTCCAGAAGAAGGCTGAATCCCACCCCATCCCCAACTGGGGTTGTGTAATCCAGGCATTGTGCTGCTCTGCCAGCCAACAGCTGCTCATCCTGTCACTC